>NC_065588.1:114956500-116156500 GCF_024542745.1 Macaca thibetana thibetana
GGGATCAAACTTCAACTATAGCACCTGCACCTGCCCTCACGGAACTCACAAAAATGAAGAAGTAAATAAAGGAAATCCTAGTTTTGCTTTGTGACATTGATCTGAGCTTTTTGCTCAAGTCCCAAGTCCCCTATGGTCTGATTCCTGGTGGTGTCTCCAGTTTCACCCCATAACATGCTCCTTTCTCTCTCTGCTGTACCCACTCAAGTCTCCTTTCAATCTCTCCTACTTCCATGCTCCTTCCTGCCACTGGCTTTGCCTATGCAGTTTCTTCTACTTGAAATGGCTTTCTCTCCCTTCTTCATGTGGATAATGACTTTAATCAGTCACACCCTATGTTGGCCATTGTCTTGGCAGAGAAGCCTTCTCCAACCCTCTTCTTGGGTCACTTCCTCCATTGTAGATCCTCTGAGCACCAACACCACTCTTTCTAGGCACAGCCACAATTACATGTTTGCATGATTTTTAGATGATTGTCTGCATCCCCTGCAAAACAGAGCTCCATGAGGTTCAGAGGCCAAATCTGTCTGGCCCATCACTTTGTTCCCCGCATCTATTTTAGTGCATGGCACCATAAATACGTAATGAGTGAAAAAATGCAGGTGGAAACCTTGAATCTTGACTTTTGTGTCAACAGCATGCAGTTATGTGTGCCTGTAACAAAAACAAGTCATTGGAAGAGCAACAGAGGGTATGCAGAGGACAGAAGGCTTGATCTTTTCTCCTTCCCAGGGTGAAGGCACAATGAAGAAGTACCCTATGATAATGGGATACTACAAATGGTAAAGGGCACAGCACTGGGATGTGAACAGCTGAGGTTCCAATCTTGTCTCTGCACTCATTAGCCATGTGGTATTGGGCAACTCACTGCACACATAAGGGCCTCAGTATTCTCATCTGCAAAATGGGTTGATGACCTACTTCACAGGGTCATTGGGAGAATCAACACTTGCTAACATTTATGGAACACTAACCATGTGCTCATCTCATGCTCACAATAACCCAATGGAGGCGGCAGCATTAGTAACATCATCCCATTTTAGAGATGGAAACATAGATGCCCAAGGTCACGTAGTGAGTGGTGGATCCAGGGTTTAAGGCAGTCTGATTCTAGAGCCTGTGTGTCTAATTGCTGTGCTATATTGTCAGATGACCTCCACTGTCTCAACGTGGTTCAGGAGAGCACCTAGCATGGTGCCTGGCACATACAAGTACTCACTAAACATGGTCTGACCTTCTTATTGTCCCCTTGGCTTGAGTTGGGGGTCAGAGAGGACTTCTCTGGCATCTATTTATGGCTTGGCACAGTGAGGGAGAGAAGGAAAAGGACTGAGGAGGGAACCTCACTCTTTGAGATGCTAAACATACTTCTGGAAGTCACTCAGCCCCACATGAAAAGGCTTTTTGACAAACATCTTTATTATCAACATGAAAGAGATCCTTTTGTGCTAGGGGAACGGTGGTGCTCAGACCCTGGCTTTCCAGCTATTTCCAAAGGTGACCTGAAGCAGGGAAATTTAACCCTTTTTCTTTTGGCACTTCTGAAATCCTTTCCATATTGTTCATCATCTCAGCAGATACTTATTCAGCAACTACTGCACGCATAGCAAGTGCCAGGCATCATGGAGCATACGAAAGAAATAGGAGATGCAGCCCCTGCCCTCCAGGAGAGTGTAGTCTTACAGGGTAGGCTTGGAATTCAGACAAACTTGATTTGAATCCCAGTTCTACACGCAAAGTGACTTCAGATGAGTGACTTAACTTTGCAAAACCTGTTTCCTCACCTGTAAAATAGAGATGGTAACACCCCTTTCTTCAAAGGTGTGTTATGAGCTAATGAGCATAAAATACTCAATACGAAGACTATTTGAATAGAATTGTTAAGTAAATGTTATCCATTAGGATGGTGATGGTGATGATGGTGGTGGTGATTCTGGTGATGAGTAATGATTATGGGAATAACAGTGATGGAGGTGATGACAATGACACTGAGTTAAGCCCCAGTTTGTGATGGCCAGATTTATGAGATATACTTACATGGATTCAGATGGATCTGGGTTCAGATCTGAGCTCTGCCATATCTTCAGTTGTGTGACCTTGGGCCAGTTCCTCAACCTCTCTGAGTTTTAAGTTCACCGTGTTTAAAATGGTGATGAGTGTCCCAGTCTTGTACAGTTGTCTCACATTCAGGAGTGCACTCACAGGGGAGCTGCTACCCAATAAGGGCCCATTAAGTGGTATTTTTCCTCCCTTTCCTTTCCTCCCTCATAGAATCCCTTATTAAATCCCAAGGAATTGCATATTCTGAAGAAAAGGGCCTGGGCCCTGAAGTCTCTGCTTTGGTCTTAGCACTCTTCTTCAAGTAAGAGGAATATCCTTAGACTAGCTTAAGGAAAAAGTGGGGCTGGTTAAAAGCCCCTGGGGCTGTATCAGGAAGTGTATGGGGAACAGGTGCATCCAGGCCTTCCATGACCCTGGAACTGTGAGCTGGAAAAGGTCTACAACTAGGACAAATACCTAAATTCTTTCTTTCTCTCTCTCTCAGTGACCACAGACTCTTTCTCTTCTTTTATGGTTACATGGTGGGAAATGTCATCCTCCTGAGTCCTGAATTTCCATGTCTTCAGTTTAAACAGCCAGCAGAGCCTGAATAGCCCCTTTAATTCCATCCCAGGATTCTTGGGAGGGAGAATCTGATTGGTCCAGTTCTAGGGAGGTGTCCTCCACTGTCCAACCACCATTGACTGGGAAGGTGAGATAAGGGGGTGGGGCTCAGAGAGCATAAATATAATTGCCAAGGGTTTTAGTGGAGTGTGGAGTGAGGGATATTCTTAGAGGAGGATGAACACCAAACTGCTTATTGTAGCTTGGCTAAGATTTGCTGCACATTTCCCATGAGCAAGGCACTGTGCTAAGACCTCTGTATGTATTATTATTGAATCCTCCCAATAGCCCTCTGAATGAGGTTCTGCTTTTATCCTCATTTCAAAACTGGGTAAACTGAGGCTCAGAGGAAGATAGCAATGTGCCCAAAGTCACACAGTTGGAAGTGGCAGAGCCTTCACCCAGCCTTCCCTCATGTTGCTGTCTCCTTGGGAAGCTGCTGCCAGATTGATGTGCTCTTGCTCTTTGAATCTTGGAGAACAAGAAGCTCCACGCTTTGGTGAAACTCCAGCTGCCTGATGACGATTGTTATAAAGTTAGAGCACCTCAGGTTTGATCACTTAGCATTAGCTATGCTGGTCATACCCTGTATTCCAGAACTGTGTTGAGAAATGCAATTTGTAGCATCCCAGGTGGAAAATTTCTGATTCTTTCTGACGGAGGATGCCAAGGAGAATTGGTCTCTATCCTGGTGGAAACATAAACATCAATTCTGAGAATGAAGGGAGGAAAATAAGGTCCTGGAAATTGATGGAAAGCTGTCTGTTTGGCATCTTGAAATTAACCAGGACTCCCCCTTTTGCTGCCTTCTTGGGCTCTGTCTATGGATTTCTGAGATACATTTTTAATCCTCCTGTTATTTCCCTTGACCTGGAAAATAATATAGATTGTTAGGTGCTTGGGCCATAGAATTTACACATAGGGAGAATTGACCTGATGGGGGATGATGAGGCTGTTCACTCACAAGCCACACAATTTCATGTGCAGATGATGGACGTGTCTAGGACATTGCCTGGCACACAGCAGGTGCTCAGCACATGTCTCTTTTCTTCCTTTCTGTTCTTTCAGAGCAAATGTCATGCTGAGTTTGGGCGGTTATTTGTTGTTATTGACAGATATCTGTTGGTAGCCAGCAGAGGGCGCTATGAATGCAACTGGTGGAAATTGAAGAGAGGGCATTCTAGGAAGGAGGAAGTAGTACATTACAATGCGATATCACACTGTGTAGCAAGTCTATTGATAGTTAATGCCTCCAGGGACACACTCTTACAGATATTCAGCAACAAGATATGAAACACTCATTATGTGCTTGATCCTGGGTTAATGCTGGTAGGGATGTAATAAACCACATTATTCTCTACCTACATCAGATATAGTAAAGCAGAGCCCTCAATTTACAAGGTTAAGGGGGACAAGGGTAACAAAAGATATAAAATGATAGCTACCATTTATCAATCACTCACCAAGTGCCAATCGTTGTGCCAAATGCATTTCATATGTTATCTCACTTCAGCTGCCCAATATCCCCTGCAAACAGGTAGACGTTTTACAGAAGAGGAAAGTAGGCTTATGAAAACAGGTTAAGTAAACACAGTTTTGGAGGGTAGAATGGGGATTTAAACACAGGACTGTATGGCTTCAAAGTCCACAGATTTAACTTCAAAGCATAGTGGCTTCGACAAGTAGTTTAGGCAATAGACAACTGTGACTGTGGGGGATGATGAGAGTAACTATTCTTTCATCTTGCCACTTTAGGTATCCCTGGGCATTTGGTATTACAGTTAAACTGTGTGCCTTTTGGCAAGCAAATTTAGGATGCTATATTGTGATCTCATGTCTGTAACAGCATATATGAAGCAGAGAAGCAGGTATGCCCTCCCCCTTCCATACACCTTTCTTAGGGTCTTCAGAGTAAGTGGAAAAAGAATAAATGCTTAAAGTGAGAGAAATATGGTCTTACGCATTCCCCCTCTGAATAAAGAAAGTCTGGTGCACCCTCACCCTTAACATTTTCACATGAATTTGATATTAAAGAGCTTGAATAATGTTTCACATTCATTAGGATATTAGTTAGCTGTTTATACCAAGGTTATTTTCCAAAATATTCAAGGTAGCTTACAAGGATGCATGAAAAACAGCAGAATAAAACAAATAAAAATTAAGATAAGACAAAGAAGGGAAACTATCTGGAAAAATAAGATGAACTCAGGAAAAGATTAATGCATGAATTACATGGCAAATAGTATGATCCTGGACTGTAAGCATCCTGAACCCAGTGCAGAGATGGAAACATGTCAGTCAAAGAATGCGTAGAGCTCATAAGGCAAAAAGTCTGGCGGCTCAGGAGAGACACATCTATTCCTGATTCTAAGACCAGAAAGGCATTGATATTTTCTCCTGCAGCCTAATAGAGAAGACACTATGTAAAGTAATGAGCAGTGTCCTCAGTGATGCCCTCATGGAAAACATGGGTTTCATTTGACTATCTTGTAATATATCCCACCAAAGTGCAATTTAGAAAAGTAAAAGAGTTCTCATGAAAGGAAGCAATATCAAGCAGTCTGCTCCACGATGACACAGGATGCTATTAAGATCACATTGTTAGAGACATAAAGAGAAATTAGCTAAGGAGATTGTTAGAATCATGAAGATTACACAGGTAGTGTGAACATCTAGGTCAAGTTTGGAAAGTGAGTTTAATATCGCATAGCAACCCCAATAAATTACAATGGAGAAGCATTTGAGGCTGTGTCTGTGGTGAAAGTGTGCTGCAATTGATTAGTGATGTCTGCCATAGGTGAGTGGTATCATTTATGGTTAAGAATTTGCCATCTCAGGTTTGGACTGCTGTTGATGCTTGTTAAGGACCCTAGCTCTGAATGAGGTCATGGGTCACCTCAGTCACTCTAGCCCTTTGCTTCATGACAGTTTTGTTCCTAATCAATCTCATGTCAATGGGTATCTCTTATTATGATATGCTCCCTAAATTAGCCAAATGTAATGTTTCACGAAGCACTAAAGGAGGGTCAATAAATCATCTTTGTGTCTACATCCCACTTTGCCTCCAACTGTCTGCGGCCACCGGAGGAATCCCAGGTCACTGTACTTCATCCTCTCATAACGCACAGTTGGA
Organism: Macaca thibetana thibetana; assembly: GCF_024542745.1. Classification (NCBI taxonomy): domain Eukaryota; kingdom Metazoa; phylum Chordata; class Mammalia; order Primates; family Cercopithecidae; genus Macaca; species Macaca thibetana. The sequence continues at coordinate 114,962,298 of NC_065588.1, forward strand.
AGATGGGTGGCCAGTAGAGTGCTTTGGGCAAGGGAAGTGGCTTGAGGAGAGCTGGTTTTCTTGTGTGTTTCTGGAGGTCAAATGTTTCCCAACCAGGAGGAGCTCTTCATTCTCCAGGGTGCTAATCCCAGCCACAGCAGCTTCCTGTTGTAAAAACTGCCTCTGGAGTTCTTCACCATCCCAGATAATCAGAATCGTGTAGTGAGTATGACTGATAGGAAGGACCCTTGGTTTTCTCAAGTCATTTTCCACAGCAACAGCCAGGAGGGAAACCAGGGTAGCCACCAAAAGCTGGCAGAGTGGAATGCAGAATCTTGATTATACACTCATTCATTCATTTACTCATTCAACAAACACTTCCTGAGCATTTCCCATGTGCCAGGATATTTACGTTTGTTGAAGATAAGAACATAATTTTTTTTTCTATCCCCAGTCACTTAGAGCCCATCTGAATAGACAGTCATGTATATGATTGCAATGCAGAATGACAGGACATATATAGTAAGAATATGTTCAGAGTACAAATTTGGAGGAATAGTGAAAAAGAATAATGGCAGCCATTTACTGAAAGCCACTTGGTATGTGTCAGGCACTGTGTGGAGTGCTTATATACATTATTTCACTGAGTGTTCACAACAATCTATTCAATAGAAAGCCACTATTATTGTCCCCATTTCACAAAGAAATTGAGGCTTATGGTAAGAGGTACCCAAGGTACCAAGTAGCAGAGCCAAGATTTGAAGACAAACTGTCTTTAGATACGGTGAGGGGACAGGCATAGGATACCTGCTATAGACATTCCTATTCACAAAGGGGAAATTGTGAGGTGTACAGAAATCACTGGTCCATAGCAATCCTAAACTCTAGCTGGGCTCAGATTTGCAGTTTTTTGGTTCAGGATCAAGGCCTAGAAATAATTCTCCATGGCATTGGCTCCACTTTCTGGGCTCTTGGTTCCACCATTTAAGTTATCTTTTTTTTTTTTTTTTTTTTTTTTGAACAGGAGTCTCACTCTGTCACCCAGGCTAGAGTGCAGAGGCATGATTTCAGCTCACTGCAACCTCTGTCTCCTGGGTTCAAGTGATTCTCCTACGTCAGCCTCCTGAGTAGCTGGGATTACAGGCATATGCCACCACACCAAGCTAATTTTTTGTGTTTTTAGTGAGACGGGGTTTCACCATGTCGGCCAGGCTGGTCTTGAACTAAGTTATCCTTCCTTTAAAAAAAAAAAAAAGTTGTGTGTGTCATCGCTGAGTAATTTTTGCAGCCTGCCTCCCACTTATAGAAATTTTATGGTCTGAAGGTCTCTTTTAGTTTTGTCCTCTCTGTCCCTATCAGTTTAAGATCGTAGTTTTTTTCCAAATATAATTCTCTTAAAAACATTGTGTGTTCCCAGTGAATAGTGTCTAATTTCCTAGTCCATGTGCATAAACCACTATTCTATACACTGCAAAGTGAGCAACTTTGGAAGGGTGAAAGTGTCAGAGAAGAAGTCACAGAAAACGATGAGACCGTTATGCTCTCCTTCTGTGATGTCTGGAGCAGCTGCAGTCATATTACATCCATGAAGGGAGGGACAAAATAATTGCAGAGAAGCTGATACGGGACTCTTCTGTAGCTGAGCCACTGAAACAGCTCTAGAGCCATCTACCCCTAAAGTTTTTTTTTAATGAGAAAAAAAATAGGTTTTTTAAAAGCCCAAACAATGTGCAGCTGAAAGCATCCTGACTACCTACATTCTCCTTTTATTTTGGCTTGGCATGCCTTGCCTACCCGACCTTTTTTTGTCTAGCTAATTTGTATCTGCCCTATAAGACTCAGATCCATTCCTTTCCTGACACCTCCTCCCCTTTCTCACCCCAGGCTAGGAGCCCTTTCTCTGGGCTCCAGCAATTCCTGTGCTTACCTTTCTTATAATACCTATCACAATACATTAGTACCTCAGATTCTTTCTGTAGAAAGCCAGTGTTGAAATGAATAGTAGTCACTGCATGGTATTACAATTGAGAGATTACTTGTCTGTATAAGTTAATCTGACCCACAGACTAAGTGGTGTCTTTTTCTTCTTTATCCCAAAGCCCATCGTTTGGTATATGAGAGACATTTGGTACATGCCTTTCAAATGAAAGTGTGAATGAAAAAGGTGCTCATACCAACTTCTCTCAGAACTGAGGCATGCATGTCCTCCATTCAGGACACCTAAAAAGAAAGAAAAGACCTGGGTCCATGGTAGCTGAACTAGTATCCCTAACCTCTGGACTTCTTGTAACAAACACTCATTTGTCGGCTGTTACTTGCAGCCAGATGCATCCTGAGCTGAAACAGAACTGTCTTCAGGAATGCAAAAGAGTACCTAGACTAAAACTGATTTCAGTCAAGACCTGCCCTCATTAAGACTGGCCTCCCAGCCAGAACTTATGGCAAAACAAAGGCCTCTGGACCCAGGCTTAGAGGTCAAGTGAGGTGGCTAAAAAGGAGGACCCTGGAGTCAGACTGAAGCTGTTCAAGTCTTGACTCTACACACATATTTGGGCAAATGGCTTAACCTCTGTAAGCTTGCATTTTCTCCCCTAAAATGGGGATCCCAATAGTGCTTACCTTATAGGGTTGAGTGGAATAATTAAATAAGATGATGCATGTAACTCATTGGCAGATAGTAAGGGTGCAATAAATATTTACTCTGTTGTATGTCTATGAATGAGATCCATGCTGTAGGTCAGTGCCCAAATGAAAGGTTTCTATTTGGAGATGCTGCACACCACAGCTCTCCCTCTCGTGGAGATTCACAAAATCATGAAATGGTCTGAGAAGTCCTGGAGTAAACTTGTTTCTCTACCTTTTAAAAATATGTAGCACATTAAAAGCTTGAGAGAAAACATTGTTTTATAGAATGCCCTAGATTCTTGCTGCTCAAAGTAGCATCAAAATCACCTGGAAGCTTGTTAAAAATACAGAATCTCAGGCCCTCCCCAATACATACAGAATCAGAATCTGTACATTCTAACAAGAATCTCCAGTGGAATCATGTGCACATTATGGTGTGAGAAGTGCTGAACTAGAAAAGATTGCTAAGGGGGATATTGAGGCATGTGAGTCAGTCTCAGTGTTCAAGGGGGCTCCAAGATATCACATACCTGAAACCAGTAAAGCATAATGTAAAAAAATAAAAGTGGTAGGGGAGGAATTAAAAAGTTTGATGCAGACTGTGCCACAGGGATAAAGAGATGGGAAACAGAGTATGTAGCTTGCAAAAGCCTAGGAAGGCTGCCTGGATGAGGTGAGCCTAAAACTGAGACTCAGGAGACAGGGATGTGGGAAGGGATGGGGAGTTTGAAAGCTGTGAGTTTGAAGAGGAAGACATGAATAGGCTCTTCTGGGCCAGTTAGACTCACAGGCTTTGAGATGTTCACCCTGATGTGAGCTCCCTGCTCCAGTTTCTCAGCCAGTCGGCTATCTTAGGACTATCTTAAGTCAGCCCTTTTAGTCTTAGAAGACCTTAAAAGCAAAACTGGAGCTGTGAAACTCATAGCTTCAAAGTCTCCACTTTAGTTGTGTGCAGAAAGTCTGTTGGTGCCAACATACCAAAGTCCTGGGTTGAGAAGCCTTTCTCTCCAGGCCCCTGCCTGTTCTAGGTACTAATGTGTGATTTGCATCATAACAATATTTACCACTTAGTGAGCACCTACTGTTTACTGGCTGATATGGTTTGGATCTGCATCTCTACCTAAATCTCATGCTGAAATGTAATCCCCAGTGTTGGAGGCGGGGCCTGGTGAGAGGCGATTGGATCATGAGGGTGGATTTCTCATGAATGGTTTAGCACCATCCCTCTTGCTATATGTCCTCCCGATAGTGAGTTCCCATGAGATCTGGTTGTTTAAAAGTGTGTAGCATTGCTCCTCCCTCTTGCTCCTACTTTTACTATGTGACATGCCTGCTCCAGCTGTGCCTTCTGCCATGATTGTAAGTTTCCTGAGGCCTCCCCAGAAGCTGAGCAGATGCCAACATTGTGCTTCCTGTTCAACCTGAAGAACAGGAGCCGATTAAACCTCTTTTCTTTATAAATTACCTGGTCTCAGGTATTTCATTATAGCAATGCAAAAAACAGATCAATACACTGGCTCTTGTCACGTGTTATCTCTGATCTTTACAAGACCCTGCAGGTGTTATTTATTCACAAGTATAGCTCATCCTAGTTTCATACTTTAAGTATCCCAGACTCTCTGACCAATGCTTAAGAAGATAATACAAAGCCTGCCTTTCTCTCTTTCTCTTTCTCTTTCTTTCTTTTTCTTTCTTTCTTTTTCTTTCTTTCTTTCTTTCTTTCTTTCTTTTTTCTTTCTTTCTTTCTTTCTTTCTTTCTTTCTTTCTTTCTTTCTTTCTTTCTTTCTTTCTTTCTTTCTTTCTTTCTTTCTTTCTTTCTTTCTTTCTTTCTTTCTCTCCTTTCCTTCCTTCCTCTTCCTTCCTTCCCCTTCCTTCCTTCTTTCTTTCTTTTCTTTTCTTTCTTTCTTTCTTTCTTTCTTTCTTTCTTTCTTTCTTTCTTTCTTTCTTTCTTTCTTTCTTTCTTTCTTTCTTTCTTTCTTTCTTTTTCCCTTCCCTTCCCTTCCCTTCCTTTCCTTTCCCTTCCCTTTTTGACAGGGTCTCTGTTGCTCAGGCTGGAGTGTAGTGGCACCATCTTGGCTCACTGCAGCCTCCGCCTCCCAGGCTCAAACAATCCTCTCAACTCAGCCTCTGCAGTAGCTAGGATAACAGATGCACACCACCACACCTGCCTAATTTTTTGTAGAGGTAAGGTTTTGCCATATTGCCCAGGTTGGTCTTGAACTCCTGGACTCAAGTGATCCTCCTGCCTGCGCCTCCCAAAGTGCTGGAATTACAGGCATAAGCCACCACGTCTGGCCAATAAAGTCCTTTCATTTGGGGCTTCCCTATCTATCTCTCTTGGCAATGCTGGTATCTTTGTTCTTCAAAGCTCTCCAGGGCACTGTTGCCTTCTAACACTGTGTCAAGCTTAGCAGTGATGAAACTTGACTTTCCTGGAGGGGCCGATTTGTCTTGGTGCTTCCAATAGTCCGTGGCCTCATCCCTACCCCATTCTGGGTAAAAATATTGGGAGGCCAGGGATATTGTGATGTTTAGAAGCCTCCAAAATGTTGTTAATTTGCATCAGTTTATTAGGAGCTGGGAACTTAGAATCTCTTTAAAGGATTATTTGCAAGAGCTGTTTTTATTAGCATGCTGGGTTTAGGTTTCTGTTTAATAATGCCCTGGTGGGTGAGTTGGAGGGAGAGTTGATTGTATATGGGAAAATGCATTAATCAAGAGTACTGATGCAGACAGAGTTGGATTAAGAAGCAGATAATCAGGCAGTGGTCCCATTTCAAGAGGAGCTAAAACATTACTGGAAATAAAATCAGACAGAAAAAAAGGTATGTTGTCCAGAGTGTCTCTCAGGAAGATTCCAGGATAGGATAACTTGTGTAAGATGCTTTGATGGGGATAGGGGGACATGCTGTCACAATAACTGAAGCTCAATCAATTTCCTTCTAGGTAAGTGGGGTCCTCTTACTGTGGGGGGCTTTGCTCAGTGGGCTCTGCAGGCTTGGGGCTGGAGCTGAGTTCCCTGGGCAATGGAGGAGAAGCTCTGGTGATTTAGACAGGGCTTTCCATAAACTCATTAAGTTTGTTCATTCACTAACTTATTCACTATATCAATCAATCATTCAATCATGTGTCTAGTAACTATTTATCTGGCTTCTACCTGGAGCCATGACTATTCTAGATGCTGGGGATATGGCAGTGACCATGACAGACAGGGTTTATGTCCTTCAGGAACATTCTAGTAGGGATGGTGGCAGACAATAAACAGATACATGAACAGGATAGTTTCAGGTTGCACTAAGCTGTGGGCTGGCCAATGGTGTATGAGTTGACTTTTCATGGAAACTGCTCAAACAGGGATGAAGGTGAATCCCTGCACCAACTGGATCCTCTCCTTTGGGAATTTGAACTAGAGAAATGGCAAAGTTGGTCAGTTAATAGCTGTAGGAGAAAAAAAAATCCATCTCATTCCTACCTGATCTATCATGGTTCATTAAAATATCTACTTTGTTTTATTTTATTTTATTTTATTTATGTTCTGGGGCACATGTGCAGGTTTGTTGCATAGGTAAACGTGTGTCATGGTGGTTTGCTGCACCTAAAATACCTACTTCTGCTCTCTTGGAAATACTGGGGAAGCATCAGTCTATCCTTCCTCCTTTCTTCCTCATTCTACCCAATGGGAGTAAATAGATGATCTGTTGGTGATGCCGGGAACAACACCTGAGCATGACCAGCTCCATCTTTTCTTCAAGCTCCAGTTTCAGAGTTGCCAGGCTATGAGGAATGTCCATGCCTGGCTCTTGCTTCTGTGTCACAGGATGAGATGCTCTCCATACACCCTCAGGTCTCTTCTGGCTCAGCAGGTGTAGAGCAGACTGTGCTGGGAGCCTCTACTCTTGGCTCGGATCTCTGCTCCAAGTTCTAGTCTTGAAGAGAAAGAGTAGAGTTCTTGCCACTGGTCATAGGTCTACATTGCGTTTGTAGCCCAGCTTTACCTCCTCTGAAACTGATATCTTTATTTTTATTTGACTCCTATGACTATTTCTCGGTTGGGTCAGAACCCACAAGGGGAAAAGATGTAATTGGAAACTCAGAGAACTCAATGGAACTAGAGGCTTGTACAAAGAGAGGCAAGACAGAACTAGTGAATTGTGTCAGCAATAGATCTCTAGAAGGGAAAACGTTCTGCAGCTCAGGGGGTGACAAGATAACCCAACCACTAGAGCTGTTCTTAGATTTTGAGCCTTCATATTTCCCAATTATGCTTCTGCCCTGGTATGGTCTGTGGTCTGACTGGCTGATTGTTCTACAGTTCCCTAGAGATGCCTGTCTCTATTCTTATAGTCATAGCTTCCTTGCTTGTTGTGTTAGCTTGAGTGAATTCTTGGCAACCAGAAGAACCAACCTAACATGTAATGAAAAGGCTTAATAGAAAGCCTTTCTCCATCCCCAGAGATTCAATATGATTTAATCGGCACACTTTTTTTGAAGTTGCAGCATATGTTCATTTCTAGACCCTGAGAATAATAATGGCTACTATTTAGAATGTTTCCTATAAATCAGGCACTTTCCAATCTCACATTAGTTCATCTCATCCTCATAACACAATTCTGTAGGTAAAACTATTTCCACTTACAGATGAGAAAACTGAGACATGGAGCATTTGAGTAAAGCACTCAAGATTTCATAGCTGGTAGGAGTTATGGTCATAGCTAGTAGTGTGGTCAAGTTTGGTTTCCTCTAGAAGTAGCTACTGATTCAAGGATTTGAGAGCAAGTGGGGAGTGAAGGGGAGGGAGGGAGTGAGACAAGAAAAGGAAGACAGATACTCAAGGGAGAATTTTCCAGCTAGCTACCACTGGGCATCTGGAACTTAATTCTGCTGGAGAAATACTGGGAGCCAGGTAGACAATGTGCCTTAGATATATCCCACCTGAGGGATGAGGGAACTGTGGATCTGTACAGTTGAACTTTGAACAACACAGGCTTGAACTTTGCAAGTCTACTTATACGCAGATTTTCTTCCACCTCTCTTACCCTTGAGACAACAAGATGAACCCCTCCTCTTCCTCATCCTCCTCAGCCCACTCAACATGACGACAAGGATCAAGACCATTACAATGATCCACTTCCACTTAATGAGTAGTAAATATGTTTTATATTTGTTTTTTATTATTGTACTTTAAGTTCTGGGGTACAATTCTTTGTTATTTTCTTAATAACATGTTCTTTTCTCTAGCTTACTTTATTGTAAGAATGCATATAAATGTATACACATTAATGTATATAATGCATATAAACATATGTGTTAATAGACTATATTATTGGTAAGGCTTCCAGTCAACACTAGACTATAAGTAATTAAGTTTGGGGGGAGTAAAAAATTATATGCAGATTTTCAATTGTGTGAGGATAGGTGCCCCTAACTTCCTCATTGTTGGAGGGTCAGCTGTATGCAGTACTCTCTTCTATCAGGCATTGGCTGCGCACTGCTCCTGGATTGGAGGGCAGGTATTAATTCTCTGGCCATACAGGCAGCAAAGTGGACTCCATCATCAGGCAAAGGCCTTCAGGTAAAGAAATGCAGTTGCTGGCTGTTGAAAGAACATGAGCTCAAAAGTCAGACTGCCTGGGTTCAAATTGTGGCACTGCCACTTGTAGCTATGTGACCTCAGAAAATCACTCAGTCTCCTACTGAGCCTCACCATCCTCATCTGCAAAGTGGGAATTAAAGGATGACTGGCAGCTGGGGATTGCTGAAAGCAGTAAATGAGATTACATATTGGAAATCCTAGCACGGAATAAGTCATCAGTCAAAGTACCCAGTACTGCTGCCGCTGTCGATGTTGCTCTGGTGCTAACCTGTAATTAACATCGCTTCTCTGTTCTTCCCAAGTTCAGCCGTACGCGGCTCCTCAGATATCCCCATGCTCCTTCATAGGTCTCTGCTGTGGCTGGGATATTTTTCCCTACATCTCACCCTCTTCCCAGCCTGTCCTGTTCGTTCTGCTAGGCCCAGTCCCATAGTCACTTCCTTAGAGGAGCCGCTTAGAGCTCCTACCCCAGTCCGGCAGAATCGAGGGGTGGGGGTTGAGGCACGGGAAGGATGGCAGCTGCTTACAGGTGGATCTGGAATTGGAACCCAGGTGGCCAGGCACCAGATCCGCATCCTCGGTCACGTTGGTGTATGAATAAGGCCCTGCACTTCCCTTGAGGAGCTCACCATCGGGAACTCAGGTAGGGACCTCGCTTCTTTCTTACGAGACAGCGTGCCAGATTTTGACAGAGTGAGAGTGAGCACTGGGCGGACAGCGCTGGATTCTGCTGGGTTGGGGGGTAGGGGCTTTGGGCGGCTTCTCTAAGGAGGTGACTATGGAGCTGGGCCTAGCAGAATGAACGGGACAAGCTGGGAAGTGGGTGAGGTGTACACAAAAATATCCCAGCCATAGCAGAGACATATGGAGAAGCATGGGGGTGTCTGGTGAGCTGAGTGGGGCTGGAATCGGGAAGAACAGAGAAGTGAGGTTAATTACAGGTTAACATCAGAGTAACATCAACAGCAGCAGCAGTATTGGGTACTTTGAATGATGACTTATGCTGTGTTAGGATTTCCAACATATAATCTCATTTACTGCTTTTGGCAATCCCCAGCTTCTGGTCATATTTTAATTCCCACTTTGCAGATGAGAAAGGTGAGGCTCAGTAGGAGATTGAGTGATTTTCTGAGGTCCTGTAGCTAGCGAGTGGCAGTGTCACAATTTGAACCCAGGCAGTCTGACTTGCGCTCATGTTCTGACACTTAACCATAATGATCTCTCAAAAGGCCTTGTAGTTCATGAGAGAGATCTGAACTTGACTTTTTAGAGCAGGAGACTGATTTAAGAGACTTTCTAGAGATTGAGTCAACAGGAGATGGTGACCAAGTGAATATGGCCTGAGGATGGTTGACCCCCAGGACTGTAGACATTTGCAGCACAGAGGAAGAAAAAGGGGATGTAGGATTTGGAATTAGACCTGCCTGTAACATATATTTTAAAATGCTGTCTTGTCTGGGCATGGTGTCTCATGCCTGTAATCCCAGCACTTTGGGAGGCCAAAGCAGGTGGATCACTTGAGGTCAGGAGTTATAGACCAGCCTGGCCAACATGGTGAAACCCCATCTCTACTAAAAATACAAAAATTAGCTGGGCATGCTGATGGGCTCCTGTAACCCTAGCTACTTGAGAGGCTGAGGCACGAAAATCACTTGGATCTGGGAGGCAGAGGCTGCAGTGAGCCAAGATTGCACTACTGCACTCCAGCCTGGGCAACAGAGCGAGACTCCATCTTTAAAAAAAAAAATGCTGTCTTAACCCCATTTTGAGCCCCTGGCTAGTGGTCAGTCAGCTACTCTTTGTGAACACCTGATTAAGTTGCACTCCAAGCAATTCCCCCTTCTGGGCTCTCATACTTGGGTCCACTCTGCACCACCCAAATTGCCCCAGTGCCAGGTACCAGACAACTAGGGTTAGCCCCTTGTGCTGGAACCCACACAATTATTCAATTTAGCAAATCCACAAGAATTCAGTGAAACCTAACTAATTCCACCCTGCTTGTCATATATAAGCTGTCCCTTATGGTCTTAGCTTGCTGCCACCCTGTCCCCAGGTACAGTCCCTTGTATGGCCCTGCATGGCAATCTTCTCTGTTTCAGAGCTGGAAGTAACAACGTGTTCTGCCTTCCATCTATCTAAGTGTCACTGGATTGTATCCCACCATCCAAAGAATCCTTGAATCTCACACACCACCACCTGGGCTTGAGTTCCTGGCTCCGCCACTTAGTCACCGAGTGATCCTGGGAAACTCATTCATGTCTCTGAGTCTAAGGTTTTTTTTTTTTTTTTTTTTTTTTTTTTTTTTTTTTTTTGAGCATTTTTGAGACAGAGCATTTTTTTGAGACAGAGTCTCACTGTCACCCAGGCTGGAGTGCAATGGTGCTATCTTGGCTCACTGCAACCTCCGCCTCCTGGGTTCAAGTGATTCTCATGCCTCAGCCTCCCGAGTAGCTGGGATGACAGGCATGCACCACCACACCTGGCTAATTTTTGAATTTTTAGTAGAGACGGGGTTTTACCATGTGGGCCAGGCTGGTCTCAAACTCCTGACCTCAGGTGATCTGCCCACCTCGACCTCCCAACATGCTGGGACTACAGGCATGAGACACTGCGCCCAGCCTTGAGTCTCAGTTTTTTCATCCATAAAGCAGAGTCAACAATCAATGCCTTGAATGGACCAAGGAGAGGAGACAATTAAATAATGGAGATGGAGTCTCTGGCACGACACCCCCTCTTCCTCTCATTTTCACAAAGAGCCAGTTTGAGCATTAGAGAGCGGGGTTGAGGCTTTCCAATGGTACCTGGAAATCCCAGAATAAAAGTATCATCTGTTTAGTCTACTAGGAAGACCCTGGTCAAGTCCTGCCTTGTAAACATTGGCAAGAGATATTTGAGGGGCAGTATTGAGAGGCTCAGGGGAAACCCTTAGATGAACAAATAAGCTATTTGTGCTGTGTGTGTACCTTGCTTTCTTGGCACCTGTACACCTATTTCCTCTTGGCCTACAAATGCCAGAACACCACTGAGCGTGCCTGTTCAACTTCGGAGATGTTTATGCTACAGGGCAGGAAACACAATTCCTCCAAAGAACTGAGGAGCGGGAGGAAGGTCTGCAAATCACAGCACGGAGCGCCCCCCCCCCCCCCCGCCAGCTTCCATCACAGTGTTTCTTCCTACCACGCATGCAGTAGAGGGAGAGCCCCCTGAGACCACGAAAATGAAAAACAGCAGCCTGTTTTCCATGCATGGGGGAATGTCGATGCATCCAGAATCAGCTTTTTCACAACCTGTTTGTCCGGAATCTTATATCTAAATTATGTTCCTAGAAATTTAATAAATGAGGTTTAATCGAATGCACTCGAGCGGCACTGATGAAATCTGTCGTGGAAAATATTACGATTTCATTGTTTTTCTATAACCTCCTTGGGACCTGCTTCTTCTCATTTCCACACCTCCTCCTTTCCCTCCCATTTTCAGGTTTTTAAGTTTTTAGCTTAGCTTTGGAGTCTGGCGAGGCCGCTGGAGAGTGATTCGCGCTCTCTCTCTCCTCCATTACCCACAGCAGGGAGGGGCTGGATGCCTTGGTCTCACCCTTGCTGGGAGTAAACAAAGTTATAAACAGTTGTTTTAAAAAATAGTTGGTTTCAGATGAAAAATTTCTGTATTCAATTTGTCTTATGTACCTAGAATGCCACAGTAGCACTTCTCCCCCAGGGAAATATGTTGGACATTTTAGCTTTGGTGTACTGCCTGTCACTAATGCCATGGAAACCCAGAGCTGCACGGAACAGATAAGATCATCGCAGCCGCAGAGAACTGCCTGGTCCATGCTGGGCACCGCACTTAATAGCTTTACATGATGTTTAATCCCTAGGACAACGCTATGAAGTAGGTGGTTTATCATCACCAGTTATTACAAAGGAAATTGGGACTCAGAAATGTTTAATAACTTGCTCAAGTCACGCAGCACCAAGTGGTGAAAGCAGAATTTGAACTGAAGTCCATCCGGATTGAAGGCTGATAGCTTCAGCTTCTTTGCAACACTGCTTTCTGCTGTCTCACTTTGCAGATAGGAAAACTGAGGCATAGGGATGTGAAGAATGAGTCGTGGTTAAGAGACTGGGTTCTAGAGGACAAATTCTTTTTGACGGGGTCTCGCTGTGTCACCCAGGCTGGAGTGCAGCGGTGCAATCTCGGCTCAGTGCAACCTCCACCTCCCAGTCTCAAGTGAACCTCCCACCTCAGCCTCCTGAGTAGCTGGGACCACAACTCTACACCTTCACACCTAGCTTTTTTTTTTGTATTTTTTTGTAGAGACAGGGTTTGGCAGTCTTTACAGCCTGTTGCTCAGGCTGGTCTCAAACTCCTGAGCTCAAACAACCCACTTGCTTTGGCCTCTCAAGGTGCTGGGATTACAGGTGTGAGCCACCATGCCCAGCCGCTAGACATCAAATTCATTTGTGGTATCACGTTGGGCAAATTGCTTACCCTCTCTGAGCTTTGGTTTGTACATTTGTAAAATGGATTAGTGTGAGGATTAGGAGAGAATAGATGTGATGTGCTCAGCACATGCTTGTCATGGAGTAAATGCTCAATGAATTTTAATTGAAAAAGAAAAGACTGCTTCAAGGTTAGTTAGAATTGTGTGAGGCTGTGAGTAACTGAAGACCTGGCAAACTTGTCAGGAATTGTATTTGGTTCACAAAACAAGAGGCTTGCGATCAGATGCTCAGGATTACATCTGCAAGAACATCCTCAGGGACCCAGGCCCCTTCTATTTGCCTGCTGTACCATTCTCCATTCTCATAGTGTGACTCTCTTCCTCATGGTGTCAGAATGGCTGCTGTTGCACCTTCAAGCATTCTGTCCATGATCCAGGCAATAGAAAGTGGGTGTGGCAAATCCCATTTTCCGCAGAAGCTTTGTCTTTCTGTCCTGGAAGATACTCTCCCTAGATTTGTGTCTCCTCATTGGTCATAACCACCCCCAGCTGCAAAAGCCTCTGGGAAAGTGAAGGTGTTGGCCACATGGGCTGGGTGTGTCTGAGTTGATATTTGAACTTGGATCTTATTAAGGCCAAAGCCTCAGGCCTTACTACAGTGTAACCCTTCCCCTTATTGTCTCTGGTGTGGCCCAGTTGTACACGGGAAAACCGAGGCCCCAAGAGGAGAGATGAGTGACCATTGCCACCAGAACACAAGTTAGAGCGGGAGCCGGTTTCCTGATTTCCAGTCCAGCCTTTCCACAGTGCCAAGCAATCTTAGCAATGACAGTTTTATGTTTACATAAATAGAAGGCCTCTGGTTTTAAACCCTAGACCTTATCTTCAAAGAAATAGGCCAGAGGATGTGACAGGGGCTGGAGGACAAAGTCAGCTCAGGGGCAGTGCTGGCCTTGGGCAAAAATCACTCAATAACCCTTCTCTAGCTTCCAGTGTTTCATAGCGAGAACCCTTTGATGTTTCCTTAATGGCTCAGACCATTCCTCATCCCCGACCCTCACGTTAGGGATCCGAGTGTCATCTACTCCCATCCCGTGCCCTTACTCCATGGAACTCTGTCTGGTGCTCTGTAAGGGGACACTCTTGTCACACAGGTGCATCCACAGTCAGATAACCCGATAGGCATCAGTGATATTGAATGAATCAGTAAATGAGCTCATTTGCTGGGTGGACTTTGCACATCCTGACGGCTGGTCCTCTGAGAGAGCGTTCTATTTTATTTTTGTTTTTTTTGAGACAGGGTCTCACTCTGTCACCCAGGCTGGAGTGTGGTGGTGTGATCACAGTTCACTGCAGCTTTGACCTCCCCAGGCTCAAGTGATCCTCCCACCTCAGCCTCCCTAATATCTGGGACTACAGGCATGCGCCACCACACCCAGATAATTTTTATATTTTTTGTAGAGGCAGGGTCTCTCTATGTTGCTCAGGCTGGCCTTGAACTCCTGGCACCTTCGGATCACCTGTAATCCCAAAGTGCTGGGATTACCGGTGTGAGCCACCGCACCTGGCCTGAAAGAACATTTTAACAGGGGCCTTCTGGAGACAATTTCCTCATCCAAGGATGACTCCACTAGGGAAGGTCCTAATTCAGCAAGTGCTTGGGTGGGTGATATTTTGAGAAGCTTCTAAGGGCCTCTCGAATTCTCCTATCTCCTAGTTATCTGTTGACTTGCTACAGTCTGGATGAAAGATTGGAACAGGATGCATGTGGGGTGACCCCAAGGGACGCTTGATCTAAAATGAGATCTGGGGACAGAGTTGAGCTGGAGTTATCACCTTGAATGGTCTCCAGGGCTGTGTGGTGAGAAGCCAGGAGACAGGAATGCAAGCAGCCAGGCTGAGTGCCCAGGTGGGATGAGGGACTGAGAGGTGGACTGATGAGATGGTACATCCTTGGACACTAGTACACCTTTCCTTAATAGTGTCCCTGCCACTAGCACATAGGAGGTGCCCTGCAGCTGGCTCAGACACTTCTGGTGGGAGTCCTACTTGGAGGATCTGGGATGTTTTGTGGAGTAGAATCTTAAAAAATGACAACTTTGACTGTACATTTGTTAGGGTAGGAATTAACAGCCAGTCCTCTAGAATCTCCTGCCTTGGCTAAAATCTCACTTTCACTATTTACTGTGAGGCCTTTGCAACAATTATAAAAATGACCCTGGACAACTGTTAAGAGTATGGAATGAGATAACATATATTTTGAAACATTTCATGCATCCTAGGTGTTTGTATTAGACAGGGTTCACTAGAGAACCAATAGGATATCCATTTATTTATTGAATTGGCTCGTGCTGTTATGGAACCTGACAAGTCCCAAGACCAGCAGTTGGACAGTTGGAGACTCAGGCTGTCTGATGGTGTAGTTCCAGTCCAATCGCAGGTTGTCTTGAGACCCAGGAAGAGATGATGTTTCAAGTTCAAGTCCAAAGGCAGGGAAAAAAAACCTGATGTTCTAGCATGAAGGCAGTTAAGCAGGAGGAATTCCTTCTTTCTCAGCCTTCCTATTCTATTTGGGCCTTCAACTGATTTGACGTGGCCCATCCATGTCAAATAGGAGAGGCGAGCCTCAGCTTTACACAGTCTTCTGATTCAAATGTTAATCTCATCCCCCCCAAAACCCTCACAGATACAACCGGAATAATGCTTGACCAAATGTCTGGGCACCCTGTGACCCAATCCAGTTGATGCCTAAAATTAACCATCACAGTGTTCAGCAATTGTTAATCCATATTGTTATTTTTATTGTCTAGACTGTCCTTCAGTTTCTTTATCTCCTACAGGGGAATAACAATTCCAATCCTGTCTGCCCTCTTGGGGATGTTATGAGGCATAAATGAGATAATGCTTATGAATATGTTTGGTATCTTTTAAGGCAATATGTGGGTCCAGACATATTCAGGAATTGAAGACAGATAATTGACCCAAATTACCTCTGGAGATGTCCTTGGTTTCTAGAAGTCTGTGGCCATGTGGACATTCAGTGTATACTAAACCAGCAGTCCCCAGTCTCCAGACCATGGGCTGGTACCAGTCTGTGGCCTGTTAGGAACTGGATGCACAGCAGGAGGTGAGCATTGGGTGAGTGAGCATTACCACCTGGGCTCTGCCTCCTGTCAGATCAGAAATGGCATTAGATTCTCATAAGAGTGTGAATCCTATTGTGAACTATGCATGCGAGTGATCCAGGTTGCGCGCTCCTTATGAGAATCTAATGCCTGATGATCTGAGGTGTAACAGTTTCATTCCCAGACCACCACTTCCACCATCCACAGAAAAGTTATCTTCCATGAAACCTGTCCCTGGTGCCAAAAAGGTCAGAGACCACTGTACTTAAGCACTGCTTGTGGGTTTGGGGATACTCAAGAGAATAATAATTTCTACTCTTAGGAAATGTATAATCTCATTAGGGGAACAAAATCTTTAAGAATCCACATACGCTTGGATTCCTGGTTGAGTTTAAATGGAGATTGGTATGTGGCAGAGACAACTTACATGCTCAATAATCTCATGCCCTCCTCTTAGCCATGCAGGAAAATCAAATTTCCCAGGTTTGTTTGCAATTAGGTTGGAACCACATGACGGGGTTTTAGCCAGTGGAATGTGGGTGTCTCTTTGAAGGTCCCTTAATGCTCCCTTTGTTACAGTGGGTAGCTAGTCTGGCATAAGCAGGGCAGGAGAGGGCTCCCCCTACACCATACACACACACACACACACACACACACACACACACACACACACACACAAACACACATGCCAGGAGTGTCGGGAGATCATCAGGTGATGGTCAGGCTGTTGTTAACTGTCTCTGTAAAGTAATAATTGGTCACAGCTGGTGCCAGGGGAAGGCAAGCTCTCAATAGATGAAAACATCTGAAACTGGTGATTAGCAGCTTCCCAGTAAGATCTCGGGAGTTGGGAAAGTGGGCTTAAGCATGCACATGTGGACAGCCCCCCCCAAGGGAAAAATCAGGGGCAATGTAACTCAGGACCTTGGAACTGGTCAGGCGCGGTGGCTCATACCTGTAATCCCAGCACTTTGGAAGGCCGAAGTGGGCGGATCACGAGGTTAGGAGATCAAGACCATCCTGGCTAACATGGTGAAACCCTATCTCTACTAAAATACAAAAAATTAGCTGGGTGTGGTGGTGGGTGCCTGTAGTCCCAGGTACTCGGGAGGTGGAGGCAGGAGAATGGCGTGAACCTGGGAGGCGGAGCTTGTAGTAAGCAGAGATGACGCCACTGCACTCCAGCCTGGGCAACAGAGTGAGACTGTCTCGAAAAAACAAACAAACAAACAAACAAACAAAAAACCTTGGAATTATACCAACGTATAAAACTCTAAGTCAAAAGGTCAAACTGTACACTTGATCTCTCAAGTGGTCTGTTCTTGGCCCTCTTCCAAGTGTACCTTCCTTCCTTTCCTTCCTGTTCTAAAGTTGTTTAATAAACTTTCACTCCTGCTCTAAAACTTGCTTTGGCCTCTCTCTCTGCCTTCTGCCCCCTATCGAGCTCTTTCTTCTGAGGAGGCAATAATCGAGGTTGCAGTAGACCTGTAGGGATTCACCACTGGTACCACACTGGTGCCATGTCTCAGATATCTTCCACCGCTAACCCCTTTCTCTCCTCTTCTGCAGTGACAGTGGAGGTCATGCATTGCAGATTGCAGCAACACAAAACTAATGGAGCCTGGATCCTTGAGTCACTGCTTGGAGGAGAGCCATCAGGAAGGCCTCC
Source organism: Macaca thibetana thibetana (assembly GCF_024542745.1). Taxonomy (NCBI): domain Eukaryota; kingdom Metazoa; phylum Chordata; class Mammalia; order Primates; family Cercopithecidae; genus Macaca; species Macaca thibetana. The sequence goes on from NC_065588.1 coordinate 114,979,730, forward strand.
TGAGCTGCCAATGACTGTAAAGTTAGTGAGAAATAAACCTTGATTGTCTTAGGCCATTGAGATGTTAAGTTGGTTTGTTACAGCAGCCAGCAATGTCTTCTTATATCACACAGGGTCTGTCATGCCAGAAATTGCTATCTATTTGCAGCTACTGATTTGCACTGGAGCCTTCTGGGGGAAAAATGCCACCAGTCTCAGTGGCTTGGTGTTCAGACAACACCGTGGATGATAGCTTGGGTAGGGGGAGATGGGGCTGAATAATGAAAAGTTGTAAAGTGACCAAATGATCCATTCAGGTGAATCCACTGGGAGGAGAACATTTCAATGGGCGTTGTGACTCAGTTTCAGTAACAAGTCCTGGGGGTTCAAGGAAAAGAGCAGTTCTGAAAAAAAAAAAAAAAAACGTGATTCTTACTTTTATTATCATAGATTTAGCACTGTTTGAGAAAAGGATTGTATGGGTAAAAATACAAAGTGCTGCAACACTGTGGTCCCCAGCACCAGTGCAGTGAGGTCCTCCTGTGGGGCAGGTGGTGGATAGACTGTGTACACCGCTAGAAAAGTCAGCGCCAATTCGAGGGAGCTCTGAGTGCCACAGGTGGAAAACAGTGCTGTGGCAGTGGTGGTATAAAAACAGCAGCTTCCAGGAGTACCAAACACTAATGTGACATCACCCCCTAGGGACTTCTAGATTGGAATGAGAAACTTGAGGGGATAAGTGATTTTGCCAGTTATGCTGGTGGGAAGGGGCTATGGAGCTAGTGAACTCGAGTCTGTCCCTGCATGTGACTGCATTTGTGTGCATACCAGCTGTAGAGTCCTGGCAATGCCCAGGTACTGTCCACACCAGGCAGCATATCCATAAATGCAAAGTGAACACAGAGAAATACCGAGGGGATTTATAGCAAAGGAAACAGTAGGACAGACACTAGCAGACTCATCCTTGTTGCCTGAGCACACCAGAAGACAGATCGTGGCTCTGAAATGTCACAACAACGCCCAGCTGGTGGGGGCCCCTAACTCCCTTTCCTTTCTTGCTTCAAACTGTTTGTCTTTTCAGACTTAGCTGTCAACTCCCTTCCCCTGCCATCTTTCTACAGGAAATCACAGCCCTTATCCAGCACGGGTGTTTTCTTTCTCGCCAATTTTTAGCTGCTTAGAATGTGAACACAAAGGGGGAAATGCAATTTTTAAAAAATACGTGACTGTAACTGATTTATTAATAGCCCATAATGTTGGTAATGGGCAATCTATGAGTCTGTTCTTAAGAATTTATAGGACAAATATTCCAGAGCCATATTAAAGACACCACTCATAAATGCCTGCAAGCCTCAATCTATTAACTTAGGTGGTGGGAGAATATCATTACCTGTAGGAAAACAAACAGAGATCCAGCCCCCAGCTCTGATTTCCTTAGATGCTCCAAAAGCCACACAGTAAGTAAGCAAATTGTATGATATGCCGTAGGCAAAAGTGTCCTGTGCATAGATATCAGCCATTGGCTTTCTTAACATGTGTGCGTGCATTTCAGAAAGGCTTGAGCTTGGGGAAGCATGGTGGTGGGGTCAAGAAGTCTTAGACTGGGCTCAGTGGCTCGCACCCGTAATCCCAGCACTTTGGGAGGCCAAGATGGGTGAATCATGTGCGATCAGGAGTTCGAGACCAGCTTGGCTAACATGGTGAAACCCTGTCTCTACTGAAAATACAAAAAATTAGGTGGGCGTGGTGGTGGGCACCTGTAATCCCAGCTACTCGGGAGGATGAGGCAGGAGAATCGCTTGAACTCAGGAGGTGGACGCTGCAGTGAGCCGAGATGGCGCCATTGCACTCCAGCCTGGGTGACAAAGCCAGTCTCCGTCTAAGAAGTCTTAGTCAGTGAGGGTAGGGCTGGGAAGAGGCAGAATCAGGCCAGGCATTAGAATCCTTTCCCTTTTTTCTTTATTTGTTAATATTCAAAATAATTCTGAATACAAAAGTAAATCATGCTCCCAATTGAATATTTAACAAATATTGGCAAATGTTAAAGAACAGGAAAAAAATGTCCCAGCATGCAAGCCACCATGGATAACCTCCTTTTAAATCACTGTTTCTTACAGAGTGGTGGGTAGACCACTTGCATCAGAATTGCGTCAGGGATGAGGGGCGGGGGCCTCATTATGAATGAAGATTCCCAGGTCCCACCCAGATCTGCTAAATCAGGGTATCTTCGGGAAGTGGCTCTAGCAAACTCTTCAGGTTGTTCTGAGGGAATCATGCTGAAGTTCAAGAAGTTTGATTTTTTTTTTTTTTAAAGCGATTGTAACCCCAGTACTGGTTCCCAAATACCAACTCTCAGCTTGGTAAAATCAAAATCACTTGGGGATGGTATTATGCACAATTGCCAAAAGGTGAAAACAACCCAAATATCCATTAGCTGATGAATAAATAAACAAATTGTGGTACATCCAGGCTGGGTGCTCTGGCTCACACCTGTAATTCCAGATCTTTGGGAGGCTGAGGCAGGCAGATCACTTCAGCCCAGGAGTTTGAGACCAACCTGGGCAGCATGGCGAAAACCTATCTCTACAAAAAGTACAAAAATTAGCTGGCATGGTGGCATGGGCATGGTGGCATGCACCTGTGGTCCCAGCTACTCAGGAAGATGAGGTGGGAGGATCGCTTGAGCCTAGGTGGTGGAGGTTGCAGTGAGCCGTGATTGTGCCACTGCACTCTAGCCTGGGCAACAGAGTGAGATAAAAATTAATAATAAAAAATAAATGAAGTGATACATGCTTCAATATGGATGAATCTTGGAAACATTATGCTAAGTGAGAAAAGCCAGTCACAAAGAACAAATATTCTATGATTCCACTTATATAAAATGTCCCAAATGGGCAAATCTATAGAAACAGAAAGAGGTTAGTGGTTGCCAGTTGCTGGGAGGACACAGTGAGATATGGGCTTTCCTTTTGGGATATACGTTTTGGGATTGGATAGAAGTGATGGTTACACAACATTGTGAACATACTAAACACCACTGAATCGCACATTTTAAAATGCTTAATTTTACCCTGCAAATTTCACCTCAACAAAAATTAATTTTAAAAAATTAAATTACTCGAGGAAAGAAAAAAAAAGCCAGATTCCCGGACTCTATACTCGGAGATTTTGCTTTAGTGTGTCTGGGGCAGAGCCCAGGACTCTGAATTGTAGAAGGAAACCTGAGTAGCTACTTCTCATGCAAGGCCAGGTTTGAGAGCCCCCAGTCTGAGCTAGAACTAAAGCCATAAAGATCCAGAAGGCGGTTGGGCATGGTGGCTCATGCTTGTAATCCCAGCACTTTGGAAGGCCGAGGCAGGAGGATCGCTTGAGTTCAGGAGTTTGAGACCAGCCTGGGCAATGAAGCAAGACTTTGTTTCTACTAAAAGAAAAAAACAAACGAGTTGGGCATGGTGGTGTGTACCTATAGTCCCAGCTACTCTGAAGGCTGAGGCAGGAGAATCGCTTGAGCCCAGGAGGTTGAGGGTACAGTGAGCTATGATTGCACCACTGCCCTCCAGCCTGAGCAACAAAGTGAGACCCTGTCTGGAAAAAAAAAAAAAAAAAAAAAAAAAAAAAGATACAGAGACACAGGATCTGTCAAAAATTTAAGCCATGTGCAAAATGATAGTTTCCCTTTTTGCTTCCCTTAAGTCCCTGTATGCACCAAATGTTTGTGGCCCCCACCCTGCCCCAAATTCATATGTTGAAGCCCTAACCCTAATGTAATTTATGTAGAGGTGGTACCCTTGGGAGGTAATTGGGTGTAGATGGGTCATGAGGGTGGGGCCCCCATAATGAGATTAGTGTCCTCATGAGAAGAGGAAGAGTCCAGAGCTCTCTACCATGTGAAGGTACAGCAAGAAGGCAGCCATCTGCAACCCTGCAACAGGGTCCTTACCAGGAACTGAATGTGCCCTCACCTTGATCTTGAACTTCTCAGTCTCCAAAAGTGTGAGAAGTGTTTCTTGTTTAATCCACCCAGTCTATGGTATTTTGTTACAGCACCCTGGGCTAAGATAGCCTTCTAAGACTTCCATGCCTTTGCTTGTGCAGTGCCTCTGCCCAGAATTCTCTCCTTCTTGACCTCTGCAAGCTTATCCTAAACACCAGCTCAAGTTCTGACGTTGGAAGGCTTGATGAGTGAGTCCTCTCCCCTTCTGAGGGCTTAGGCATTTCATCATTAATCAAGGCATTTAGTGAGTTGACTTAATTCAGTCTTTGACTGCATTTGATTTGCTTTCATCTTGCATCTGGTTCTACCACCTGCATAATTTTTTCTTCTACTTTCATTTGCATTTATTTTCTGTTGAATTTATTCCCATGCCATCAGTTTTGGTTTCTTCAGTTTCTTCTGGGATATCTTTTTCTTCTGTACAACCTCCTCTTCTGGTTTAGTAACAATCTGTTCCTGTTCCATAATGATCAACTTGATGTGGCAGGGAGAGGTCATGTATGGCTTAATCCAATCATGAGCTCTTTAAATCTAGCAGTGCATTTTTAGGTGCTTTGTTTACCTGCATAAGCTCAGTGACCAGACAGTCTACATCTAAATCCCTCAGTTCAGCATGACTCTGCATTTTTATGCACATGCAACAAAAATTTAGCACTCTTTTTGGGTTACTGTCCCTGTGTCCAACCTCACCGTTTGGCCTGGGCATACCCACAACACTACCCTTGTAACGTTGCAATGGTGTACACTGTTTATGTAAAGTGACATCTTTCAGATGCCTGGTGGCTCCGGGTGCAGTGGCTCACGCCGGTAATCCCAGCACTTTGGGAGGCTGAGACGGGCGGATCACGAGGTCAGGAGATCGAGACCATCCTGGCTAACACGGTGAAACCCCGTCTCTACTAGAAAAAATACAAAAAACTAGCCAGGTGAGGTGGGGGGCGCCTGTAGTCCCAGCTACTCAGGAGACTGAGGCAGGAGAATGGCGTGAACCCGGGGGGCGGAGCTTGCAGTGAGCCGAGATCACGCCACTGCACTCCAGCCTGGGCGACAGAGCGAGACTCCATCTCAAAAAAAAAAAAAAAAAAAAAAAAAAAAAAAAAAAACCAGATACATGGTGGCTTTTTGTATTTGAATGCCCGTGATGGCCCAGGCAGTTCCATGCTGTTCTTAAAGTGAGCATGAAGATTTGAACCCCTTGATTTGTATAGTTTTCTGCAGTTTTCTGGGTCAGATAAATTGAGAACCATTTTCACGGGTCACCTCAAGATGCTTGGGCTGCATAATTTTTTCATCATATGTTTGTTTCATCTTTCTTCAATGTTTTAAAAATATGAGGTTCACACTTTTTCTTGGGTGAGAATTCACCTGTCTCCCTCACTCAACTCTGAGCTTCAATAGGGCAGGGTTCCCACCTTGCTCATCACAATGACTCCTTCTGCATCAGCCTCCGCATCCTCAAGTCAGCCAATTCCCTTCTCTCTCCACACTTCCCATAGTAATAACAACACTGATCAAAACAATAGAATATTAACAGTGTGTCTTATTGAGCACTTATGACCCAGGCATTGCAGAAATTCGTTACATAAATCTTTTCCTTTGATACTTACAACAACCTTACAAAGATACTGTTATAATTATCACCCCTTTACAAATAAGCAAACTGAAGTCCAGAGAGCAATTTGGCCCATGTCGAAGATAGCAGAGTCAAAGGTGAAAGCGAAGCTAGAGTTGAATTCACCTGTGTCTGACTCCTAAGTCTATGCTTTTAAACAAGCCTCCCACTTGCCTCCCATTCTTTGTGCCTCAGTTGGTGCTCTTAGCACTGTTTGCCTTGTAAACTGTGGTTTACCCATCATTTATTCATTCAGCAAACTTTTTGAGACACTGCATGAAGTAGTGGAGACTCAGATGAGTGAATGAAATGAAATCCCTGCTTATATTTGAGATTTCTGTTGTTTGTTCACTGACTAGCACCCACTTTCTTTTCACAGATCGTTGCCTTTATTGAAGTAACCTCTCCCCACTGGAGACAGTATGATGGGGCCATATTGGGGGCTCTACTCTACTCTGGCCAAGGAGTGGGCCTTTGCTCTTAACAAGGCCAGTCCACCATCCCCTCCCCGGGACTTGATGCTGAGCAGAGGGACAAGGGGCTGGAGAGGTCTGAGGTTCTATTTCCATCCCAGCTTCCTGGAGCATTCTTGGTTCATTCCTAAGGCCCAGTCTCCAAACTCACATTGATTTCTTGAGCCCTGATATTCTTCCATTAAACTGCCTTGCTGTTTTAAGTTAGCCAGGGCAGTCTCTGTCACTTACAACCAAGGAGCCCTAAATTATACAGGTAAGCAGTACGTGCAGTAGGGATGCACTGCAAGGGCACCCAGTTGAGCCTGAAGAGGTCAGGGAAGGCATCCTGGTGGAAGTAACATCTGAACGGAATCTTGGAGGAGTAATAAGATATAGAAATGGATGGGGGAAGGGTACACAGGCTGAGGGAGAAGGATGCTCATAAAAAAAATTAGTAGCTTCTATTGGGTACTTTTCTCACTTAGCTCCTATGACAACCCCTTAAAGTTGGTGCTGTCACTGCTCCTATTTTATAGACGAGGCTCAGAGAGGCAGTGTGATTTGCCCAAGGCCACACAGCTAATGAATGGTAAAGATGGGGTTTGCACCTAGTTCCATCAGCCTCCAGAGGCCTTGATTTCACATTAAGGGGATTAATATTTAGTCTCCAGTCCAGGGGCCATTGTGGTCAGTTGACTACATCCTTCCTGGGGCAGTGGTGACTTTTTTGGTAATGTGATTCCCATTTCTGTGTATTCCTCAAGGAGGCCTCTCTGCAGGCATGTAGGGCTAATGGCTGAGTCATTTCTATTTTTTCAGAGCCATTGTTTATTTCTTTTTAGGGGTTTGGGCAATTAGAGGAGCCAGGTGGCCGGCCCTTGTGAATTGCTTTTGTTTGTGGATCTGATGCAGCCTCCACTGTGGCTAGGGTAGCAGGGAGCTGCTGTGCATCCAGCTTCAGGGAGGACATGAGGGACTGTCAAGAGCAGAGAGAGCCTGGAAGGCAGCCAAGGGCAAGGCCAAGTCCGGGAGGGGGAGCTTCCAGATGTGTGTGTGTGTGTGTGTTTATGTATGAAAGAGATAGAGGATGGAGGTTGGGGGACATAGGCTGAATTTCCACAGCCTGAATTAGTTTCTCCTTTTCTTAGCCTCCTCCTTTCTTCCTTCCCATTCCTTCATTCAATTTATGCATTTATTTTTCTCCTTTCAAATATTACAGCTCATTTTAAAGAAAAATTCAGTTATAAAAATGGAAAACAAGTGGAACCCAAGTTCATGACCCCAAGTCAATCACTGTTAACAGTCTGTCACTTTGGGAGGCTGAGGGGGGCAGAAAACTTGAGGTCAGGAGTTCCAGACCAGCCTGGCCAACATGGTGAAACCCCATCTCTACTGAAAATACAAAAATTAGCTGGGTGTGGTGGTGGGCGCCTGTAGTCCCAGCTACTCAGGAGGCTAAGGCATGAGAATTGCTTGAACCTGGGAGGTGGAGGTTGCAGTGAGCGGAGACGGTGCCACTGCACTCCAGCCAGGGTGACAGAGTGAGAGACTCTATCTGAAAAAAAAAAAAGTCTGTAATTACCCACTTTTATCCTCTTCTGTAATCTGTTTTTAATGAAAAAGCAACTAAGTGGGTAGGGGCTACACCAAAATCTCAGAAATCACCACTAAAAAACTTATTCATGTAATCAAACACTGACTGTTCCCCCAAACCCTACTGAAATAAAAAAAAATTAAAACCCAACCGAGTGGTATATTATATATATTTTTATAGCAGAAATTTTTGTTGACTGCATAATTGGTTTGTTTTAACTACTAGTTATTGGGTGCCTACTGTGTGTCAGGCACTATTGTAGGTATTGACGATATATCAGTGAACAAAAAGACAAACACCGCTGTCCTCCAAGTACAAGCAAAGTCCTCACTGTGATTTACAAAACTCTGTGTGATCTGCCCTCCATGTTGTTTCCCTGACATCATCTCCTGCCACATTTCTTTGTCTGCTCTGATGCAGCCACAATTGTCTCTTCTCTGTTCTTTGAACAAGGCAAAGAGGGAAATTCCTGTGTCAGACTCTTAGCACTTGGTCTCTTTGTCTCAAAGCCTTCCCTTAGATATTACATGGATCACTCTGATTTCCTTCAAGTCTTTACTTCTTAGCAATGCCTTCTCTGGCCACCCTCTTTAAAATGTCTAATTCTACCCAACTAATTCATACCCTTATCTGCTTTAAAATTTCACCTTAGTAGGTATCACTAACAGACTATCTTATTTCTTTTTCTTTGTTATTACTGTGTTCAGTACAGTATACACTCCCTAAGGGCAGGGATTTTTGTCTGTTTTGCTCACTGCTGTATCTCCAGGGCCCAGAACTGGCACATACCAGTTGTTTAATAATGTTTGCTAAACTGATTGAATGAATGAATGCAAACAAGTCAGCTTATATATGGTTCCCCAAATGATGGGCATAAATATTATCTTGTTTTAGTTTTTATTTTCTTGACTATAGATGCAGCTATGCAGCTTTCCATATATTTATTGGCCATTTGTGTTTCCTCTCCTGTGAACTGCCAATTTTTCTCCTCAGTTGATTATTTAATTCTTATAGTTTACAGGAACTCTCTGTATACCGTTGCTTTTAACTCTTTGCTGGTTACGTGCATTGCAAGTATTTTCTCTGGTCTGTGGCTTTTAAAAAAATATGGTTTGCTTTTACTTATGATTTGTTTTGTTGTGTATAATTTTTTTAAAAAATCTCTGTTGTAGAGCTTACATTTTAGTGGAATGAGACAAACAGAATAAAAAATAGTTACATAGTGCACACATATATTTTAATGTATATACAAATATTAGAAGGACATAAGTACTAGGAAGAAAAATAAAGAGGGAAGGGGATAAAGAGTATGTGTAATTTCACCAACATGGCACAAGTATACATATGTAACAAACCTGCACATTATGCACATGTACCCTAGAACTTAAAGTATAATAATAATAATAATAATAAAGAGTATGTGTAATTTTAAATGGAATGATCAGGAAAGGACTCATGGAGAGAGACATTTGAGCAAGGTGTGCACATTTGTTAGTACTGCTTCAGTTGTAAGTTGCAGAAACTTCCTTGATCTTGTTAATCTAAAAGGACATTTATTAGAAGGATGATGCTGGACAGACCCATGGACTCCTACGGCAGGTGTGTGCCTGGGACACGAAAAGGTTGGCACAGAAAACTGGAGATCAAACTAGAACACGGCAGTCCATCTCTACTTTTTTCTGCACACTTGTTTCAGCCTTCTTAGCAGACGGAATTTCTCTGCCGCTTAGTCCACATAGGGTGCAAAAGATGGCTCCCGACCAAGTTCATGCATTACAGGTCCAATTACCCAGGGAGACTGATTTTCTTAGTTCCAATTCTGTATTCCCAGGGAATGGAATCTGATTGGCTGAGCTTGGATGAGGTGTTCATCCCTGGTCCAATCAGCAGCAGGAATAGTCTCATTGTACAAACATGGCTGCTGTGGTGGTTAAGGGTATGGCGATTGTAAGATCCCGTTTAAACACTGATTATGCATGCATGTGCATGGGCAAGGCACACACATATATGAACACACACACACACACACACACACACACACATATAATGAGGCTTCTCATCTGCTATCTAAGTGTTCGGTGTGGGATTTCCATCTTGACTTCCTAATCAGAAAAATCTTTGTTTTCAATTAAAGAGATAATTGGACTTTTTTTTTTTTTTTTTTTTTTTAGTGAAATAGAGAACAGGGAGGTATCTCCCCTCTGAAAACACAATGTCCTTTGGTAACAAATTCCTGCTTGTTATGACTATTCATGATGCCAACCAATGGTGCCAATTACAGTAGTCAATCTTTGATTTTTCAGCAGCTTGACATTTACCTAGTGGTCTAGTTTGCCTGTCAGTTTTGCTGATAGCAATTGGAGGAAGGATTACAGTTCTTACTTGGAAAGGCCAATAAGCAAAGTCCTGGGAGCCATTTGAATCCTCTCTCCTTTCTAGTTCCGACTCATCTCTGACTCATATGATACGGTTTGGCTGTGTCCCCACCCAAATCTCACCTTGAATTGTAATAATCCCCATGTGTCAAGGGCAGGGCTAGGTGGAGATAATTGAGTCATGGGGGTGGTTTCCCCCACACTGTTCTCGTGGTAGTGAATAAATCTCACAAGATCTCAAGGTTTTATAAATGGGAGTTCCCCTGCACAAGCTCTCTTGCCTGCTGCCATGTGTGACGTGACTTTGCTCTTCATTCGCCTTCCCCCATGATTGTGAGGGCTCCCCAGCCCTGTGGAACTGGGAGTCAACTAAACCTCTTTCCTTTATGAATTACGCAGTCTTGGGTATGTCTTTATTAGCAGCATCAAGACAGACTGATATATCATGCAAAGAAGTTAGGGATACAAAGTGGGGATTACAAAATGGACCAGTTTTTGTCTTAAGAGAGCTTACAGTTTTAGTGAGAGATAAACTAAATAATCACACCAATTAATCTGTGGTTATAAATGGAGATAATGCTGTGAAGGAAAGAAACACATCCATGAAAATGCACAGTAACAAAATGAGACTAGGTTGGAGAGTTAGGAAGGAAGCGACATCTGAGTTGATATATAAAAGTAGAAAATTAACCAGGTGAGGGAGGAGCCTAGGGTGTTAGGAGACAGCAGCCTATGTAAAAGTCCTATGGTAGGACGTTTGAAGTCCCAATCTCTCTTGCCTAAGGGCCTCCTATTCCTCATTTGAAAAATCTCATTGCTTCCAAATATGGTGGGACGTCTGAAAGACCATGAGGAGGCCAGTGTGGCAGGTAGGCAGACAGTGATCAGGTGGGTGATTCGAGAAGAAGGGAGGCGGGGCACAGCCTGTATGCGTGGCCTTCTGAGCCATGATGAATATGTTGGTCTTTATCTGAAGGACAATGGGAAGCCATTTAACAGGCTTTAAGTGGGGGGACAACATGATTATATCTGTGTTTTGAAAAGATTCTCTGCCTAAAGATTAGATTAGAAGCTAGAGTGACTATAGCAAAGTCAGAAAGGCAGTACTTGTAGTTGTCCAGGCAAGAGATGGAAGTGGGTTAGATTAGTGTGGCTTTGATTGAGATAGTGATAAGAAGATGGATTTGACATATTCAAAAGCTATTTAATAGAGAAAATAGGGCCCAGCAATAGGTTAGAAAAGGAGAGAGAGAGAAGAGAAAGAGGAAGGGAGGGGAAGGAAGGGAGAGGGTGATGGAGACAGGGAAGGGGGAAGAAGAGGAGCAGTGGGGAGGGGGAAAGAGGGGAAACCATGAATGATGCCGAGTGACTTAGGGAACTACGTGGATGGTTCTGCTGTTCATGAAGATAGGGTGTGCTGGAATAGAAGAAGATCACAAATTTAACCTTGGACATGCTGAGCATGGAATGCATTTTAGACAACAAATATGATGCATTATATTCAGCAAAAGATGTTGAATACAAAATATTTTATATGAGTCTGTAGCTGAGAAGAGAAATCTGGCCTGAAGATAGATATTCGGAAGTTGTTTGTCAATAAGTGGCAGTTTAATTTTGGGCATGGATAAAACAACCTAGGGAGAGAATAGAGTAAGCCTTGGTGTTCGTCACTAAAACTCAGTGAAAAGGCAAAGTCTAATGTGCCTCCTTTTTTTCAACACTCACCATAAATACAACAAAATAGCGTCTCTTCTTTCTCCTTGGGGCAGAAAATAAGGTGTAGTGAAACAGTGAATTTTAAGCAATGAGAAGCATTCTATATATGAAGTGAGGGCAGCAGTTCCTACTTTGTAGGATAGGATCATATGGCTGGCTTTTATTGGCCTGCCTAAGTGGCTTAATGAACAGGGGCAAGTGGCTTCATTAGAAGCCCCTCCTGATCATGGCGAAAGCATGACTGCATCACTGTAGAATGATGACACTTGGAGTCCCCATCTCTCTTGCCTCCTGTAGGTCCTCCTGTTCCACATTTGGAAAAGGCTATTGCTTCTCTTAGCAGGAGCAACACATGGATCACTGCATCAGGGTATAGAAACCTCATTCCAGGATCTCTAGCTTGGCCTGAGAGCGAAGTCTCTAGTCACTTAGAGAGCAGGGGTGGCTGCATAGGCAGCAATAATGGAAGAACAATAGTAATGAGCATCAGGAAAAACAGTTTCTGGGAGATGAATGAGGGAGCCCTCTGGCCTTGGAAGATTGCATATGAATTGATACCTGACACCTAGCCTGATATTAGGACATATTAGTGTTAAGAAGACCAAAGAGGGACTGTTTTTTTTCCTGCACATTTGAACAGGTAAAGTCTCCCTGTTGAAGTGCTCCCAAGTATCATAAAAGGGTGGCATTACATGCCCCCAACCTAGTGGAAACTGAAGATACTGCTCAATTAGGTAATGTGCAAGATCTCCTGTGATTAATGAACAGCAATGAGCCCTAGAGGATCATGTTGGTGGAAAGTGGGAGAAGATATTGCTCTTGGTCTGCGGAGATGTGGGAAGAAGGACCACATGCCATTCTGGGCTAGGGAAGTAGCAGTGGAACATTATTCTAAGAGTAAAGAAAGCTGGGCTTTGCTGCTTGTTCAGCCCCTAATCTTTGAAGTCCTGGGAGATCTTGAGCAGGGAATTCTACCTTTGTGAGAGCTTCCAAAGACCTTTCAGAAAATGGGAGTGATGACATGAGGCTTCCTTATCAGAATAATTTTTTTCCAAAAGGGATGAATTTTTCTCTCTGGATGACTGCTTCTCATTTATGAAGACTTTGTGCCTTTTCCTCACAATCTGGTTGTACTAGTTACCATTTACTGAGCACCTACTATGCACTAGGCATTGTCCCAGGCACTTTACATGTGCTTCCTCACTCAATCCTATGTGGTAGAAGTGATGATTATATGTCTCCATTTAAAGATGCGGAATCTAAACCTTAGAGAGATTAAACAAGTCACCCAAGGTCACATAGCCAGGAAGGGGCAAGGCTGCCGTACCCACACAGGTCTGCTGAGGACAAAGCAGATGTGCTTTCTCTTTTGCTAGACAGACTAGAATAACTGGCAGTTCCTTTTATTCTCTAACTATCTCAGGATGAAATACAAAACTCTTCAGAAAAAGCTTAGCGTTGCAAAACCAAGCATCCTGGAATGAAACTGTAATGAAACTGTAAAAAATACATTTCAAAAGACATAACGAGGTTTGTTTTTTTTTTTTAAATGTCTTTTCATTGTTTTTGTTTTTTCCTTATTATGAAAGCAATTCATGTTCACTGTGGAAATTTGGAAAACACAGAAAAATATAAAGAAGAAAATAAAAATCACTCTAATCTTATTACACAAAGAAAATAGCTGTTAACATTTATTTTATCTCTCAACAGTCTTTTTTGTATGCCTAAATGTACATACATATATATTTTTAACATAATTGGGATTGTCCTGCCAAATTGCCTTTCGGAAAGGATGAACTAATTTACATTCCCACCAGCAGTGTTGGAGCATATATCCCTCACACTGGCCAGTAGAGAAGTTTCTTGTTTTTTTTTTTCTTTTTGTCTTTGCAAGTGTAATATGTTTAAAAGGCAGTCTTATTGTTTCCATTTGCATTTTTTGATACTGAAAGGCTGACTTAATACAAATTTTCAAAGCTTATTAGACACGTATATTTATTCTACTGAGAATTATGTCTTTTGTTAATCTTTTATTGGAGTTTTAGTTTTCTTTTATATGTCTTATTGATTTGTAAGAGCTCTTTACATATGACAGAGGTTTTTATTTGTCTGGGCTAGATGGGGAAATGAACACTTTCTCCTTCATCCTTTATCTTTATTAAAATTTCTTCTTAAGAAGTTGGTGTTTGGCCTTCTAATTTAGCTTATGGTTTTTGGAGAAGCAAAAAAGTTTTAAGTTTTTAAAACAATCTTGATCAAATATATACATATTTTCTTCATGCTAAAAGTTAAAAATGTGGATTTAAGGCTGGGCGTGGTGGCTCATGCCTGTAATCCCAGCACTTTGGGAGGCCGAGGTGGGCGGATCAAGAGGTCAGGAGTTCGAGACCAGCCTGGTCAACATAGTGAAACTCCGTCTCTACTAAAAATACAAAAAATTAGCTGGGCATGGTGGTGGGTGCATGTAATCCCAGCTACTTGGGAGGCAGAGGTTGCAGTGAGTCCAGCCCAGGCAACAGTGTGAGACTCCGTCTCAAAAAAAAAAAAAAAAAAAAAAAAAAAAAAAAGCGGATTTAAGACTTATCACTCTAGATAATTAATTAGCTAGTCAATGCCCCCTAGTTTCCCTAGCATCGGGGGAAGGTAGGTATACTCTACAGAAAGGGAGAGGGGGTGGGCACTGATCTAAGTCATTTGGAGAAGAAAAAGGAAATGCAGAGGAAAGAGAAAGCAGAGGAGAAGCCTACTTTTTTGTGTCCATTTTTACTCACGAAGAAACTGAGGCCTAGAGAAGTAGAGCCAGTTGCCCAAAGTCACTCAGCAATCCATAGACTGAGTCACATGTTCAGATTTTTAAGGAGTGGGGAGAAACATTCACTGGGCCTTCTGCCATCCATCTATCCATCCATCCATCCATCCATCCATCCATCCATCCATCCATCCATCCATCCATCCTAGTGAGTGCTTGATGGAGGTCCTTCCTTCGGGGTTTTGTCTGCCTTTTGAACAACTGAGAATGATAGAGAAGTGAGTGAGATCTTTCTCATTCTCCAGGGATGGTGGAAGTTCATGAAAACAGTTAAAATCAATTACAATTGACCCTTGAAGAACATGGAGGTTAGAGGCACTTGACTTGACCCCCTGCTCAGTCAAAAATCTGCATATAACTTTTGGTTCCCCCAAAAGTTAACTACTAATAACCTAGTGTTGATGGGAAGCCTTACCAATAATATAAAAGTCGATTAACACGTATCTTGTATGTTATATGTATTTTATACTTATAATAAAGTTAGCTAAATAAAATGTTTAAGAGAATCATAAGAAATAGAAAATATACTTACTATTCATTAAGTGAGAGTGGATCATCATAAAGGTCTTCATTCTCATCGTCTTCATGTTGATAAAGCAGAGGAGGAGAAGAAAGAGGAGGGGCGAGTCTTGCTGTCTTAGAGGTGGCAGAGGCAGAAGAAAATCCAAGTATAAATGGACTTGTGCAATCTAACCCAGTTGTTAACAGGTCAACTGTACATTCAAGGGTCAAAAGTAATTTTTGGTTAGTTGTATCTAGGATTGCCCAAGCCACAATTCCTTTATTAAGGATGTGGGTCTACAGTCCTCTTGGCAGAGACCAGGTAGATTTCCTAAGGTCTTGTAGTGTGTTAAGCACAATATCCTGTCAATTGGGGGCCAAACTGGAGTTGTTTGGATGCAGGTACTCTAATAAGACTCTATTCAATCTTCACAACAGTTCTGAAAAGCAGGCATTGTTACAGGAAAGGGGTCCTGATCCAGACCCCAAGAGAGGGTTCTTGGATCTTGCGCAAGAAAGAATTCAGAGTGAGTTCATAGAGTAAAGTGAAAGTAAGTTGATTAGGAAAGTAAAGGAACAAAAGAATGGATACTCCATAGATAGCAGCCCTGAGGGCTGCTGGTTGCCCATTTTTATGGCTATTTCTTGGTTATATGCTAAACAAGGGGTGGATTATTCATGCATCACCTTTTTAGACCACATAGGATAACTTCCTGATGTTGCCACGGCATTTGTAAACCGTCATGGCGCTGATGGGAATGTAGCAGTGAGGACGACCAGAGGTCACTGTCGTGGCCATCTTGCTTTTGGTGGGTTTTGGTTTCGGCTTCTTTACTGCAAACTGTTTTATCAGCAATGTCTTTATAACCTGTATTTTGTGCCAACCTCCCATCTCATCCTGTGACTTAGAATGCCTAACCATCTGGGTTTCAGCCTTATTTTACCCAGCTTCTGTTCAAGATGGAGTTGCTCTGGTTCACATGCCTCTGACGGTACCAGCTTTATTCCATTTTACAGATAAAGAAACTGAGGCACAGAGTTTAAGCCACAAAGCCCAAGGTCACTCATGCTGATAAATGGAGAAGTGGTAATGCTGGTGAAGGATGCAATAATCTGCCTACCTCTACCCCAACCGACTAGCAGCAGGTCCCCCAGCTGTATTTCCATTACCACCTTCCTCTCCTCCTCATCACCTTCCTACCCCAACCGCCACCTAGAAGAACTGCCTTATCAAATTTCTTCCTCATCAGAGGGAGACAGTGTTTCTTTCCAGAGCGGCTCTTGGCGTGTAATTACTAATCAGATGTAGGCAATCAAGAAGCATTTCCATCCCCCCATTTTCCTTCTCTCCTCCCCTCAAGGGACACCTTTCTGGGGGAAGGTGACTCCTTCAGGAGTTCAGATTAACATCAACAACAGGGGTGGGGAGGCGGAGAGAGGATGAAGAAAGGCATCAAATTCGTTTGCAAATTGCAAATGACAAGGCATCTTTTGCTGCTGGTTTGCTCTCTGCTATTTTAAGGGGCCTCATTTAGCATAATATTTGCATCATTTGTGTCTTACCGGATAATTAGGAGTAGAGACAAATTCTTCTTGTTCCCAGACTAAGGGCATTGGGGTGGCGAAGAAAGGAATCTCTGGAGATGTCTCTCAGGCTTGAAAGCTGTTAAAAGTTACTCCCTCCAGCCACCCTCTCTTGCTAAAATTCCCAGAATGTCAGACATTCTGAACTGGGGTCATTGCTCATTGTTTGGCTTCAGGGACCCCTCCGAAACTCTAAGCAGAATTCTGTGTTTATAAAATTGCTTGCAAATTTTTTTCCCTTGGAGAGAAGATCCATAGCTTTCATCAGCCTCCGAAGTCTGCAACTCTCAAATTAAATGATGTACAGTGGGCATCTGTTTTGCTTCACCAATATCCATTTGCCCTTTTTCAGGTCCCAGCATCTTGATTTTCCTTTGGGGAAACCTCTTCCATCCTCATTCCATTTTAGGGTTGTCCTATAGGACTTTCTGTGATGATAGAAATGAGCTCTAGAATCCACTTCTCCAAAGAGGGCCAGAGAGCTGCCTGTGCTTTATGCAGTAGCCATGAGGTTCCATGGCAGTGGTCTACATTTTAGTCTGGTTTCTCCTGAAGCCGACAAATTCTTCCTTCCCTCTCATTTGCTTGTGTTTCCAGTGGAGACTGCAGTAATGAGTCAATGGCTGAATATATTTAAATGCAAAATACCATTACCCTTCATTAAAAGGCATGTCACCACTGGCCTCTGTAGAAGAGAGTGATTATGCTATTAAAGGCCCCTTGACACATGGCCCAGGAGTGACCAGGCCTATTCCCAGGGTTTCTGCCGCTCTTCCTAGGACAGTCTTCTTCTGACTCAGCTGTTTATGCTGATAAGGACAAGTCAAATCCCTGGGAAGCCAAATTCGTAGTTGGGGGAGGGTGCCAAGGGCTTAGAACAATGCTGCCTTTTTTGCAACATCCTCCCAGGTGTCTGAGCAGAGCCCTATTCCCTACTAGAGATCCACTTCCCATCTCTCTGACCACCGGATCCTCAAGCTTGACTTGAAATCCTTCTTCTCTTTCAATATCCTTTAGAAAACAGTCCACCATTCGACTTTTAAAATCTAATCATTGTCTTGGACAGGATTTGACAGTAGTTAATAGCAGCATGGGCTGTGGAGCTGGGCATAACCATGTTTATAATTCTGCCACTTATTCCCTGTGCGACCTTGAATAAGGGCAGGCAATTTTCTTTAAGACTGTTTTCTTCATTTCAAATAGAGATAAATACTGTGGCAGACATTATTGGTCCCTACTCCATAGCCATGCCACTTTTCTTCCTCTCATGCCTATCTCTCACTATAGAGGTTGAAAAAGCCAGATACAGTCCCAGCCTTTTTTGTAGCCAAGGGTAACCATGTGACTAAGTCTTGGCCAATGAGATAAAAGGGAAGTTGGCTTAGAGGATTCTGGAATAATTTTTCTCCAATAAAAAACAGAGCAGTGCTCAAGAAGAGATCTTTTGCTCCCTTTCCTCCTTTCTGCTTTGAATGCTGTTGTGTGAGGTTGTGATGTCCGGAGCCATAGTAGCCATCTTGTAACCATGAGGCAACACACTTGTGAATTTACAATTAGTACTCTGAGGATGATGGAAGAGCAGGATACAAGAACCTGGATCTTTGATGATGTCACTGAGATGCTGAACCAATAGTGGGGCATTCTATTTCTTTGTTCAGGGTGTGTTTATTGCTTAAGCCATTCGCAGTCATGTTTCTGTTATGGGCAGAGAAATATCTGTTCTAAATAATATATCAATCCCAGGCTCACAGGTTGTTATGAGAAATAAATAACATAACATATGAAGAATTTCCCACATAGTCCCACAAGCATGATAGCATGCAATAAAGAGCAGCATTTATTATTGGTAGGAATAGCTGTACCAAGAGATTCACAGGTGAGATTTGAGGAAGCATTTGGGAAATTTGTAATGTGTAAAATTTGACCCTCTTCTGCCCTCCCCTCTTACCTGGATAGATATCTGAATCTGAACATGTTAGCATCAGAAGGGAATCTTTGATGTTAGATTAGCTTAACCCTTGTCTTTCTATAGACAAGGAAACTGGCCTCAGAGTAGGAAAGAGACTATCTGAAAGTCACATAACTTCATGACACATGGTGGCAAAACCAGGACTGAAGCTTAACATCTCTTGGATTTAGAGGCCAAAGTTATTCCTCTGACACTCAGTTGCTTCCATTCCCATTCCAACAAGCTCAAAGGCTGTTGGCAGGGAGAGGTTAACAAGACATCATATGGGGAATCATTTTGAAAATTTTGGGAAGCAGTTCACATGAAGAGGGTTATGATTCTTAGTGCATGTGGTTTAGCATGTTGCTCCTCTGTCCAATGGGCAGGGGATGTCCCGGAAGGGGAAGGGTCTTAGCTGGAGGCTCTGTGCCTAGCTGGATGGTACATCTATATTCACTGACTCATTAATCCATTCACCGATTGATTCATTTATTCAAGAACTATTTACAACGTGCCTACTCTAAGCTAAACACTAGTTAGATTTTATTTAAAATTTGTGGGAATGGGCCGGGTGCAGTGGCTCATGCCTGTAGTCCCAGCACTTTGGGAGGCCAAGGTGGGCAGATCACTTGAGGCCAGGAGTTTGAGACCAGCCTGGCCAACATAGCAAAACCCTGTCTCTACTAAAAATGCAAAAAACTAGCTGGGCGTGGTGGCATGCACGTGAGGTCTCAGCTACTTGGGAGCCTGAGGCATGAGAATTGCTTGAATCCAGGAAGTGGAGGTTGAAGTGAGCTGAGATGGCACCACTGCACTCCAGTCTGGGTGACAGAGCGAGACTCTGTCTCAAAAATAAAAAATAAAATAAAATAAAATAAAATAGGCAGGGTGTGGTGGCTTATGCCTATAATCCCAGCACTTTTTGGGGCCGCGGTGGGCACATCACCTGAGGTCAGGAGTTCAAAACCAGCCTGGCCAACATAGTGAAACCCCGTGCCTACTAAAAATACAAAAATTAGCCGGGCGTGGTGGTGTGCACCTGTCATCCCAGCTACTCGGGAGGCTGAGGCCCGGGAATCACTTGAACCTGAGAGGCAGAGGTTGCAGTGAGCCGAGATCATGCCGCTGCACTCCAGCAGAGAAAGACTCTGTCTCAAAAAATAAAAATAAAAATAAAGATAAATATATATAAAAAATGAAAGAAATGAAATTTGTGGGAATCAGTTGGGGCAGAGAGTGGTAAGTGAAACTCCTACTCCCCGCCCCCACCCCCTGGAAAAACTCTATTGTTTGTCAAGTTCAATTGTCACATGTAAGGATGGATTTATAATCCACTTGTCATAGTGGATTCTGTTCTGTTTGGATTCTCCAGTAATGTGCCATAAAACCTGATGCTATTCCCTATTTCTGGGATTACTTTCTTGGGACATGTGTTAAGAAGGTCTTAGTTACTTAGTGAAGGTTTTGGGAATGGTCGAACTGATTTACTGGCCTCTTCCCTTGCAGGGTGAGGGATTACAGTGAGATGGGGCCTGGAGCATGGAAGATTTCACACGGGGAGTGAAAGGACCTGACTATGGAGATGGGTAGCTTTGTGATGAAGGCAGATGGCAATGGGTAGAAGGTGAATAGAAGTAGAAGAACCTAATGTTTCAGGTCAGAAGGGCTTGTGTTCTAATTTTTCCCTGCTAATTCCCAGCTGGGTGACCTTGGGTAAGTTGCTTACCCTCTCTGTGCCTCAAGGGTCTATAAAATGTTGTAGAGATAAAATGAGATGCTATACTTAGAGCTCTTTGCATAGTGATTGGCACACACTATCCCAAGATAAGGATCTGGGTGTCAGTAGTGTATTTGGAAGGTGAAGCCAAGAAGTACCCATGGGAGTGAGTGAAGTTACAAAGGAAAGGGAAAAAAGTCAACACGGGGTTATTATTGGATAAACTAACACTATGGGCAACTGAAGCTCAATCTCTTTGCAGACTTCTGGGAAATGTGGTAGAACGTCTCTCAGAGTTATCTCACTTATGAGGTAAAGAGGCTGGGCTATTTATCCTCCAACTCCCTCCTACTATGGGGTAAGTGCTGCCACGGAGGCATGAACTCCCAGAACTTCCAGCAGGGAGGAAGCCCTCAGGTAGAGACCTGCAGTGCAACACTTCACTCTTGGAACAGCGAGCACCAAGGATATATGGATTGACTGATCTGAGTTCGAAGTCATGTTCTACCACTTACCACTAGCTGTGTCTTCTTGAGAAAATCATCTAATCTTCTGGCTACTCCAAGTGTAGTACATGGAGGCATGAGTATCACCAGGGAGATGTTGGAAATGCAGGTTTTGGGTCCCCATTCTGATGTATTAGTTATCTATTGCTGCAAAACAAATTATCCCAAACCTTAGCAGCTTAATCAACACACAGTTACTCTCTTGGCCACAGTGTGTTCCTTTCATTGACATGCATGGGGACTGCTGCTTTGTGGTTAAGGACAAGGGAGATTTAAGGCCAGAGACCTTGGGGAGGAATGAGATAGAAATAAAGTCAGCTGAGTATCTGTCCCTCTTTTTACCAACTCTCCGCATCTAGCCTAGTGGCCTAATTCTGAGGTCCAATAAAGTCAGCAGCTGTGATGAAAAGTCAAAGCTGTCTGGTTCAAGGAATATGTCAGACCGTGGATCCAAACAAGGCTTCTTGGGGATAAAGTGAGAGCTTGACTTAAGGAAAATTTCATCTCATCATCTCTGCTTGAGGCCTCAGTGCTGAAGGTTCATGTTGGCCTTTAGAGGATACGGTTGGGGATGGGGGGCAAAAGTGAAACAGAAAGCACTGAGCGACTATAAGATCCAGCTTTCTGCACTCTACCCTCCTCCAGCCAGTGGCTCAGGACCTGTGCCAGCACATGGGGGTGTCATGGAGTAACTGCTTACTATGCTTATGGTGCTATTATAAACTCCTTAGGTGTATTAAGTAATTTAATTTTTACAACAACCCCATGTAGTAGGTATCTGTTATTATCCACATAATACATATGAGGAAACCAAAGTTCGGAATGGTTAAGTAACTTGCCTTGCCCACAGTCACACAGCCAGGAAGTTAATATGACCTCAATCAGGTATACTCTCAGGATGCCAGTTCTGACACATCAGGTTGCACACCTTTAGGCCATCAAAAAGTTGATGATTGCACTCCAGGGACTATCTTATGTTGGTTTTCATGTCTTTTCCACATGTCTTAGTCAGTTTGTGTTGCTATAAATAAATACCTGAGGCTGGGTAATTTATGAAGAAAAGAGGTTTATTTGGCTCACAGTTCTGCAGACTGTACAAGAAGCATGGCACCAGCGTCTGCTTCTGGTGAGGGCTTAAGTCTGCTTCCATTCATGGTGGAAGGGAGCCAGCATGTGCAGATCACATGATGAGGGAGGAAGCAAGAGAGAAAGGGAAGGTGCCAGGCTGTTTGTAACAACTAACTTTTGGAGAAACTCTCAAGGGAATTAACAGAGTGAGAACTCATTACTGGGAGGACAGCACCAAGCTATTCATGAGGGATCTGCCCCCATGACTCAAACACCTCCCACCAGGCCAATTTCTAACACTGAGGACCAAATTTTAATATGAGGTTTGGGGGGTCAAATATCCAAACTCTGGTACCACAGTTACTTTGCTCCTTCCAACCATCTTTAGTGAAACACATTTTTATATTCCTACTGATTCATTCACTTATTCAACAAATGTTTATTGAGTGTTTACTACGTGTTGGTCCCATTCAAGGGGCTGGAGATGTGCCAGGGAATGCAACAGACAAGATCTCTGTGTTTGGGGCACTTATATTGTTGAGGGTGGTGGGAGACAGAAAATAGACAAATTAGCCACTATAGCAAATGACAAATGTTATAGAAAAAAATGATCAAGGTAAGGGTCATTGGCAGTGTGTGTTACAATTTTAAATAAGGTGGTCAGGAGGTGAGGGAATGAGCCATGTTGCTACCTGGGGGAAGAGCAATCCAGTCAGAGGGAGCAGTCAGTGCAAAGCAGATGGCCAAAGCATGCTGTGTGTCCAAGAAGCAGCAAGGAAATTAGTGTGATCAGAACAGAGTAAGCAAGAAGAGGGTAGTGAGAGAGATGATCACAGAGGTAGCTGGGGCTAAACAGGTAGGGCTGTTGCAAAGACTTTGGCTATTCCTCTGAGTGATATGGAAAATCACTGGAAGGTTTTGAGAAGAGGTGTGTCTTAACTTGAGTTATATTTCAAAAGGAACACATAATACAACAAAGTTGTTGTATTGAGAATAGGCTATAGAAGGGCAAGGATAGAATCAGGAATACCAATGCTGAGGCTACTGCAAGAATCCAGGTAAGAGATGATAGGGGATTGGACCACATGGAGTTAGTGAAAAGTGACCAGATTCCGAATACAGAGATGAAGAGTTTCCAACAAGCATGAGTTTGAGATTTGTCTTCTCCACTTTTCACAGCTGTCCAGGCCATGGGGGCTTGTGTAACTGAGATCCTTTGGCACCAAAGGCAGCTACTAAGACCCTTGGCTCCTTGACTGGGCTGCGCAAATCAACCACGTCACACCCAGGAGTTATTGCTGGCAACATCTTTAGTCTCTCTCGCAGGGAGATCAGTGGAAGCTTTTATCTTAATTAAGTTACATGGGGCGCCATCATCCATCCGTCTTCTCCAATTAACTTGGGGGAGAGTATGAAGATGATGGTGGCAGGGAAGACAGCCCCAAGCTGATAAACATGGATCAAAACAGACTGGTTAGCGTCCCTGAGGACTCATCAGAAAGGAAGATAGAGGAAAAGAGGATTTGTCAAAGATGTTTTGGTGGAGAAAAGAGTTCTGAAGGCTGTCTTCTGGTGGAGGATTGATTTAGGAATCACTCCAGTGGACTGAGCTGAGCTTCCTAAGCTTGCCTTAATGAGAAAACACCATCTGCACTCCCCAGACTTGTGGTCAGAATGCCAGGACCCTGGAATCTACTGACGTCTGCAGCTGGGGTGGCTTGTGTGGGCTGCCACATCTGGATATGATGTGGTGGTATGTCATTCTGGATATACATTAAACTCATCAGTGGAGAGCTAGAAAAATTAAGGAAGGAGAGAAGGAAGGAGGGAGGAAAAGAGGGATGGAAAAAGGAGGGAGGGAGGAAAGGCAGGAAAGAGGGAAGGAGGGATGGGGTAGGGAGGGAAGGAAAGAAGGAAGGAGGAAGTGAGGGAGAAAGCAGGGAAGGAAGGAAAGAAGGGAGACACGGATTGGGCGCAGTGGCTCATGCTTGTAACCTCAGCACTTTGGGAGGCCAAGGTGGGTGGATCGCTTGAGCTCAGGAGCTCGAGACCAGCCTGACCAACATGGCGAAACCCTGTCTCTGCTAAAAATACAAAAATTAGCCAGGTGTGGTGGTACACACCTGTAATCCCAGCAACTCGGGAGGCTGAGGTGGGAGGATCGCTTGAACCTGGGATGTTAAGGCTGTAGTGAGCCAAGATTGTATGTCTCAAAAAAAAAAAAAAAAAAAAAGAAGGAAAGGAGGGAAGGAATGAGGGAAGAAATTTAGGGTCCTATATGAGATTGCAATCTTGGGCAGCCTGGGATAAAACTGCCAGGAATAAAGGCAGTGGATTTCTGTCCAAGGTGCTCTCTCTCTCTCCCTCCCTCTCTCTCTCTCTCTCTCTCGCCCCTTCTTGCTTCCTACATTATTTTTGGGGGTGGGTGGGAGCAAGGTCTCACTCTGTCACCCAGGCTGGAATGCATGGTACCATCTCAGCTCGCTGCAACCTCTGCCTCCCAGGTTCAAGCAATCCTCCCACCTCAGCCTCCTCAGTTGCTGGAACCACAGGCATGCACCACCACACCCTGCTAATTTTTGTGTTTTTTTGTAGAGACAAGGTTTCGCCGTGTTGCCTAAGCTGGTCTCAAACTCCTGACCTCAATTGAACTGCCCGTCTTGGCCTCCCAAAGTGCTGGGATTACAGGCATTAGCCACCATACCTGGCTCTACATTCAAATTTTGATAAATGTTTATTGAGCACCTATCACCCCTCAACACACTCCAGATCCTGTGATACACCCTGGCAATTCAACAATGAGTGAAGCTGACAAAAATTCCTGCCTTCTTAAAGCTTATGTTCTAGTGAATGGAGATTTTTAAGAATTGAGGGGTGGGGCGGGGGGGGTGCGGGCAGGGAAGGTACATTGTCCATTAGAGGTGAAAAGTGCTGGCCGAGCGCAGTGGCTCACGCCTGTAATCCCAGCACTTTGGGAGGCCGAGACGGGAGGATCACGAGGTCAGGAGATCGAGACCATCCTGGCTAACACTGTGAAACCCCGTCTCTACTAAAAATACAAAAAATTAGCCGGGCGTGGTGGCGGGCGCCTGTAGTCCCAGCTACTCGGGAGGCTGAGGCAGGAGAATGGCGTGAACCCGGGAGGCGGAGCTTGCAGTGAGCTGAGATCCAGCCACTGCACTCCAGCCTGGGCGACAGAGCGAGACTCCGTCTCAAAGAAAAAAAAAAAGAAAAGAAAAGAAAAGTGCTTTGGCCGGGCGCGGTGGCTCACGCCTGTAATCCCAGCACTTTGGGAGGCCGAGGCGGGCGAATCACAAGGTCAGGAGATCGAGACCACGGTGAAACCCCGTCTCTACTAAAAATACAAAAAATTAGCCGGGCGCGGTTGTGGGCGCCTGTAGTCCCAGCTACTCGGGAGGCTGAGGCAGGAGAATGGCGTGAACCCGGGAGGCGGAGCTTGCAGTGAGCCGAGATCGCGCCACTGCACTCCAGCCTGGGCGACAGAGGGAGACTCCGTCTCAAAAAAAAAAAAAAAAAAAGAAAAGTGCTTTGGAGAAAAATAGAGCAGAAAAGAGGAACAAGGAGGGCAAATTTTGATGCATCTGTAAGTGGGATTGTCAGCTGAGGCATCACTGAGATGGTGGCTTCTGAATAAATATTTGAGAGGAAGTGAGCTACTCGGGTTTGCCTATATTTTCACACCAAGCAGTGATACCGTTCACATTTACCGCTAAATCCCTGTTCTTTCCCACACCAGTGCTTTTGCTTATGATATATCCTCTTCCTGGTTGCTCTTCTTCCCAATTGCAATCACTACTGTGTTCAGAGCTGACCCCTTCTTTTTAAAAAACCCTGTATATTAATAAATACCACTTCCCTGAGGTTGTCCTTTGACAGGAAGTGATATTAACCTTCACAGCACAGTATGGGCATCACTCCCTGGCTCTTT
Organism: Macaca thibetana thibetana; assembly: GCF_024542745.1. Taxonomy (NCBI): domain Eukaryota; kingdom Metazoa; phylum Chordata; class Mammalia; order Primates; family Cercopithecidae; genus Macaca; species Macaca thibetana. The sequence continues at coordinate 115,005,537 of NC_065588.1, forward strand.
GTGTTTTTGACTGTGTTGCCACATTGTTTAGGTCCTGAGGTTGTCCCCTCTATTTGGAAATTCCTAAAAGGTAGAAACTCTGCCTCGATGGTTAAGATCACGGTGTCTGGAATCAGACAGACCTGCATCCAAATCCCAGTTTCTCTACTTGATAGCTGTGAGGTCTTGGACAAGTCACTTTACTTCTGTGAACTTCGGTTTTCTTATCTGTAATGAAGAGGTCATAATATCACCTGCCTTATGGGGTTGTGGTGATAATTAAACATTAATGAATGCAAGACATTTAGCAAGGTTCCTGGGACATGATTAGCATTCAGGAAATTACAGCTGGCATTATAATTACTTTTCCTCATATCCCCTATGCCTGTCCCGGGTCCTGACATACAGTTCTTACCCTATGAAATATGTGAATGAACACATTTCTTTGTAAGTCTTTCTCGAAGAGTGGTCTATCAACCATATGTACAATAGCCAAGCAAGGGAACTTATTAAAATGCATATCCCTGAGCTCTCTAGCCCATCCCTCCTGAATTTAGAGGGCAGGAGCTCAAGAATCTGAATTTTAAACAGTGTCAGTGTAATTCTTATACACACTACATTTTTAGAATCACTCAAGTCAATATAGTGCAGAGATAAAGGACACTGAATCTGGAACTCGGCTTTCTGGGCTTTAATTCTGGCTCCACCAAAACGAAGCTGTGTAACCTTTGGCAAGGTATTTAGCCTGACTCTGCCCCAGCTTTCCCCTCTGAAACATGGGGATGATCATAATAGTAGCCATGATGTAGAGTTTTATTGACATATATGTGTATATATATACACACACACACGTATATGTATATATATTATATAATCTGTAGTAGATATCTATATTGTATATATAGTAGATATATATATAGTAAGTATACACATACACATGTGATAGCTGTTCTAAGTTATACATCTGGCATACACAGTGAGTCTTAGTTATTATATTCTGTTTGTAAGCAACCTCTGTGAATAGTCAGTTCACATGAATTTGACCAGGGGGCTTTTGAGATTGCTTCAGAGGTCTCCTTGCTTGACAGCCTTACTCCACTCCGTGTGAACAGCTGTTCTGAAGACATGAACCTTAGTCAGAGAGAGAATGAACCCAAAATGAGCCTCAAGCGCTTGCCCTGCTGCTGCTACTGCTGGTAGGAAATAGCATCCTCTCTGCTCTTTAAAGAGCTCCTCTGGCAGATGTGTGCACAGCTGTTCCACCTCCTTCCTGCAGGCAGACAGCAGGCAGATGCTGCCAAGAGTTTGAGAAACAGTGCCATCGCCAACTCACACAAGCATTGCCTGCAATGGCTTCCCTCCCCTTCTCTTTCTGTATTTTTTCTCAAGGAGGTCATGGGGTGAGACACATCTCCTAGTTTGAACTACCTCTAGAGGGAGAACTTGAAGTGGGAAATCACCAAGAGGGGAGAATTTCTAGGAATGGAGAAGGAGGTAAAGAGGAGACAATGTGGGACGGTGGGAGTGGCTAGGCTACACAGGTATGTTGGTTGAGTTTCATTCTGGTAACTATGTCTTGCTGTGTGACCTTGGGAAAGTCACGTTACCTCTCAGATTCTTATTTCAAGATGACAAGCACAGGGTAGTAGAGTGACCAAAGATTTGGAACACAATCTGTGTAGGTTGAAATCCTGGCTTTACCTATACCAGCTGTGTGACCTTGGATAAGGTCTCTTCGCTTAATTTTCTCTAAAGAAAGATGGGGTGTGGAAATATTTGTCCTATGTGCTCAACAGGTTTACTGCAAGGATGAAGTGACCCAATAGATGTTCAAACACATCCAAAAATATGAAATGCTGCAGATGACTGAGGTTTCATCCATTCCATCCATGGAAACTTGACTCTCATGCCCCTGAGCCTCTGGCAATATTGTGTGGGAGCAAAGAAGTGAAGACAAGCTGCCAGGAGAGGGGTTGCCTTGTTATGGGTGCTGCCTGTAGAATAATTAGGTTTCAACGTGCAGCTCACTCCATTTGCAAACATAGCTCCAGGCATTGGCAGAGGAGAAGGACATGGCTTTCATCCATCATGACAATGCTTCCTCTTAGGAGGAGGTTTCGTGCAATGGTTGAGCACAGGAGGCATAAGATGGACTTATTTCAAATCCTGAGTCTATCACTTATATCTTTGTGACTTTGGGAAAATCACTTCACCTCTCTGAGCCTCAGTTTCCTTTTCATTAAAATGGGATAATTATAACTACCTCACAGCATTATTGAGGATTAAAAGGGATAAAGTGTATACAAAGTACTTTGCCCAGTGTGTTGTACTTAATAGATTTTCAATGAACAAATGCTAGTTTTTATTCATTTATTTATTTTTTGAGTCTGAGGGAAGGACAGCCTTCTTAGGGTTGACAAGTGATCCTGCGGCTACTGAAGCAGATATTTCATCAGCCAGCTATAAATGTGAGGTGTGTTCAAAAGAGCCCCAGACTCAAGATCACCATGGCTGGAGGTTGAGACCCGTTGGTGTTATGTGATTTTTAGATGTGTCCCTTCCCTTCTCTCATTTTTAATTTTCACATCTGTAAAATGGAAGTAAGTAGCCTTAATCTGTCTCAGAGGATTGTTATGAGGCTCAAACGTACAAATTCATGAGAAAATGCCTTGTAAATTTGAAAGGTGCCCTATAGTGGAAAAGACGGAGCTATTGTGTGTGAGAGCTACATATCATCTTGCCACCATAGACTTTCTATTCTTTACCACTCTAAAGCTTACTGTGAGCCAGGCAGACTAAGCCAGATGGAATTTGTCTTCTGAAATCCTGAAGCTTGAAAGTTCTCTATTTCTGGAGCCTGGATCTCTGGAAGTGGAGGACTGCCCTAACCACAAATCTCCGCCCTCCTCTGATGACATCACAAAGAGTAGAACCAATCACTGCAATTTTCTTAAAGCTCCTCCCACTGGCAAATTTATTAATACCTGATTAACTGAGCAGTGAGAGTCCAACTCCTTAAGGACATATTACAAACTGCCACCCACTCTCTATCCCATCTCCTCATACTCAGGGCCCTACGAGGAAAGAGAAAGATGGGAGTTTAGAGAAAATTTAATGAATGTGCTACTCACAGAGGAGCAGGCAAGGTTGGAAGAACCAATGAGAGATGTTGAGGCACCAAGATACTAGCAATAGTTGGGAACTGTTACCACCCCTAGGCTTAAATATGCAGAGAGGAGTGGGCCTACCAAAACTTGGTGACAGGTAGAACCAGGGAGGGAGCCAGCAGGAGCTGTAGTCAAGAAGGACTTAGCCACAGCTGGCTGGGAGCAGTGACTCACACCTGCAATTCCAGCACTTTGGGAGGCTGAGACAGGCAGATCACTTGAGGTCACGAGTTTGAGACCAGCCTGGCCAACACGGTGAAACCCCGTCTCTACTAAAAATATAAAAATTAGCTGAGCGTGGTGATCCACAGCTGTAACCCCAGCTACTTGAGAGACTGAGGCAGGAGAATCTCGAACACAGGAGGCGGAGGCTACAGTGAGCCGAGATCACACCACTGCACTCCAGCCTGGGTGACAGAGCAAAACTCTGTTTAAAAAAAAAAAAAAAGGACTTTGCCACAGCTGGAGTTGCAGCACTGAGGCTAGGGGGAATCATGGTAGGGTTGGAGGGAGAAATACTTAGAACTCCCTTTCAGCTTTTTAATCTTTTCTTGTGACATCCTGTTGGTCAAATCCACTGGGAAGCCACAGGACAAGGGAGCCTGTTGATACCATCCATACAGGCCAGCCTCCTGGGACCTGGGGCAGTGCAGAGCACGGCAGAGAGTGGATCTGGTTGGGGGAGTGTCACAGAGAGTAACCAGTCCAATCCCAAATGCTCCCCCTTCACTTGCTCTGTTGGGCCCCCAGACCCTACGTGAAAGATACATTCTCCACTTTTCTGGAGCCGTTTTCAGAGCAGCGTTGTCTCCCTTGGGGACTCTTAGGAGAGCTGACACAAGAAAATTAAAGTTTTGAGAGAGGCCAGGATGTTAAAAGCAAAAGGCAGGAAGAGTTGGAGTCTCAATGCTTCAGTCATAGGCTGGGCAGTGAGCTCCAGGAAGGCAAGGAGGTCAGTAAACACAGTGCTCCACTCTTTCCAGGGCTGCTCTTGCTTTCTTCTTTCCTTGCTGCTTGAGGGGCATTTAATATTCTTGGCTACAGCATAGTGATTAAGAGCATGGCTTTGGAGTCAGACAGACCTGGCTCTTCCACGCCTGACTGTGTAAACTTGGACGTGTTTGTTAACCTCTCTGAACGTTGGGTCTCTCATCCATAAAATAGGAATAAAGCTACTTCTATTCATAGAGTTATTGCCAGGGTTGAAGGAGATGCTAAAAACAAAGAATCTGGACACCTAGTAGGCTGTCGGGAAGTGATAGTTGAACTATTACACAGTTACTAGTGCATGACCTTCCCTGGTGGACTTACATGGCTGGGGTGCAGCCCTCTCTCTGCCCCCGCCTCAGCATCCTTGCCTCTATCAGATGCATGCTGCTGGCCCTGTGCCCCCAAGAAAGGCTGTTTGTCTGGCTCAGTCTGCAGAGCTCTGGGCAGGGAGGCTGGGAGAATGCAAATGTGCTCTTATCTGAGCAGCTGCAGCTGCTCCCTTCCTAGAGTCCATCCCCAGGAACAAGAGCAGGCTCTGAGCCCCCCAGGATGCCTCAGGCTTCTCCTGGTCCTGCTGAATCTATAACATCAACAATAATATCCAGCAATACCTCGGGCTTTTCCATTTGCAAAATGCTTTGATTTTCATCCTCCTATTGTAGCCTCCCACTGGTCCTGAATTTTTATCACCTACCATATTCTACAGAAGAGGAAAACCAAGGTCAGAATGGTCAAGAGACTTGCCCAAGGTCACATGGCTAATGGTTGGTGGAATGAAGGTTAGAACCCATGCAGTCTAACACCAGAATTAAAGTTCATTGTATTAGGGAGGGGGCTTCTGGTTGCAAGTAATAGAAAACCATGATTCAATATATTTAAGAAAGACTTTCATAAAGTTCATAACAGGTAGTCTGGAGGTCATTTAGTTCTGTGGTTAGTCAGCATTTCAATGATGTCATCTGACTTGGATTCCTTCCATCTCTGAGTTCAAGGAATTTACCCTCATGTCAGCTCCTCTCAAGGTCACAAAGTGGCTGCTGTGGTTCCGGGTGGCATATGCAGATACAACATCCAGGGAAGCTGAGAAGCCTGCTCTTAATTATGTTGCTTTAAGTGCAAGGAAACACTTCCCAGAAGCCACTGGTCAGAAGCTAGGTCCCATGTCTTTTTCCCAGACCAGTCTCTGGCAAGGGAGTGGGACTTCTTCAGACTGTTAGACTTTACATCTGAATCAAGAGAGAGAGGGAGAAATGAGCCTGATGGGCAATGAATTGTCCTCTGCCTCCATGTTTGTAACTAATATACTGTTAATTCTGGGCCTGTGACTCATCCTCTATTTGTGTCTATTATTAGTTGCAAAGTAGACTTCATGATATGTAAGATAAATCTGGAGTTAGAATGCTGGAAGGTCTTAGATGTCATTGCTTGGAGTATAACTGGGACAAGAAACTTTCCTTCTCTAGAGGGTGTAAACCCTACCTATTTGCACTCTACCTTTGGAGTCAGAAAGTGCTGGTTCCCAATTCCAGCTGTGTGGCCATAAGCAAGTCTTCTCAACCTTCATTCTTCTTCAGTAAAGGGGGCCTAATAATGGTCCATGTCTCTAGACTAGTGAGGATTATACAGAAAACAATGCAGAAGCACCTAGCATACTGCCTAGTGCTTAGTAGGTGCGTAATAAAGACTGGTCAGTATTACTCTAGGTGGTAAGTTTCTTATCTTAAGAATTAGGGACTTCGTAAAATATTCCTTTGAGTCCACATGGTCTATGAATCCTGTTTGGTCTCGGGGACCCTGGCTTTGCATTCAGCCGTGCGGTCAGCTCACTGCTCCTCTGGAAGACGGGACTGTTGATATCCCTTTGGCTCCAGGGAGAATCTTCCCAGGCAGCCACAATGTTCAGCTCCATCTCTCTGTTAAGCTCTTCCACAGTCAATGTGCCATGCAAAAAGTCCACCTGACATTTCCTTCCAGGTGGTCAGTGCTATCTGAAGCTGGTGTGGAGAGGCCTAGAGACCACAGCCTTCCTCAGAGAGCACCAGGTATCTGGTGGCATTTTCTTTCCCCTAAAGGGCTGGGGACAGAGAGTGACACCTGAGAGTCCACTCAGCCTCCCCGGTAAGTGGCTCATGCAGCTGTTGTCCTGGGGCTGTCACAACAGTGGCGGACTGGGAGGAGCCTGTCATCAGGAGAAGGTTCCAGCGCCACGGATCCAGGCTGGAAGTGCCCACGGCATGTTAGCTCAGACATGATGGACCACGCAGTCAGGAGGCAGAGGTTCAGGCCAAAGCCCAGCTCTGCCCTTTGGCCTCGGTGATCACAGATAAGCACTTTGTCTCATAGAACCTCGGTTTCCTCACCTGGAACAGTGCTCAAAATGTAGATTTTAGATACTGCCTGGGTTTAAATCCCAGCCTCATCACTGGTGTGTGACAACTGGCCTTAGACTTAACCAATCTGGGCCACATCTTTAAAACATGGGTCCAAATCCAGGATAGTCTCCCCATCTCCCAGTCCTCAATCATATCTCCAAAGTCCCTTTTGCCAGGCAAGGTGACATGTTCAGAGATTCTGGGGATTGGGATGTGGACATCTTTGAGGGGTCATTATTCTGTCTATTGCAATTCTGTGTGATCCCAGTTATATAAAGTTCAATACAGGCTAGATCAATCTCGTCGGGAGAGTCATTAGGCCTTGGGGGGAACGTGTGGGGACCCCCGATGTGGGTGCTGGTTATACAGGTTATGTTCACCTTGTGAAAAGTCACCAACCTGTAAATTTATGATGTGCACTTTTCTGAGTAATATGTTATAGTTCAATAAAATAGTTAAACAGAATAAAGCTGGGACCCAAATGGTACCTACTTTGTCAGGAGGTGATGGGGGTTAAATGTGGTGTGACATGGTAAACACTTATTATTATAACAAGGAAAGGAGGATTACATCGCCTGTGTAGCTTGTTCCTTCAGCAAACACTTTTCTGGTGAAAAATATTCCACAAAAAATTAAATAGAATTCATTTTCATCATTTACATACATTTCATCATCAGAAAAATTTTTAAGGAAAAAAATTCTCTTTTCATTAAAATTGTTTTATTTTATGTGAATATGTTTATTTGGGAACAGAACGAAGCTGATGAGAAACAGCTGAATGAACATGTGGTTTTTAAAATGTTACATAACGAAAGAGAAGGAAACAGGAACAAAAATTAAATAGGATAATGCATGTGACAGAGAAGTCTAGGTCCCCCAGATACTTAACAACAAAAACATCTATAAATGTTGACACTCACGTAGGGAGGAATTAGGGCCAGTTATCAAGTACTTACTATGTGACAAGCATAATGACCTATTTCATTTTTTAAATCTTCAACATAACCCTACGAGGGAAATATTTTATTATGCTTCTTTTACGAGGAAGTACTGGAGGTTTGAAGAAGTGAAATGACTTACCCAAAGCGTTTCAACTAAAACCTGGTAGTGCTGGTATTTGAACCTAGGTCTGGCTGACCCCACAACTTCTTATCTGCCCTGCTGATCTGGTTTCCAGGATTCCAACTCTGTGTGTGCTACACCAGCCATCCAACCTGGCTTCCGTTGCAAAGTAGAAACATGGTCACTGGAGTAGAAGGTGATCAAGACCCTTAATTCCTCCCTCTCCAGACCAGGCAGAGGTACTGGCTGCTGCTCTGATTGATCAAAGCTCTGGGCATTCCTGCTTGTCCAGCTTGCGAATTCTCAGGGTCTTTCAAGAGTCTTTTGTGAGGAGCATCCATATTCCTGTCCGGACTCAGCTGGCTGCTCTCCATCCATGAAAAATTTGATGTTTGACTTCCTGTTTGTGCTTGAAAAACAGGGCTGACTCTGGAGCTATATTTTATTTAAGCCAATAAATAAAATTTTAGAGGAGTGAGTTTTGGAGGGGTGGAGGTAGGGTGCTGGAAAAGCCTGCAGAGAAGAAACCTCTTCTTCCTCTACAGCTTTTGGAAAGAAGACAAGAGAGTATGTTCCTGTGGTAATCAAGGAAGATAACAATGAGTATGTATTGAGTCTTTCCCAAGTGCTAGCTACTGTTATCTGGAGTGTGGTTTGAGCATCAGGATTTTTTTAAAGCAATGAGGAGAAGCCAAGAAGCATACAGAGCCAGCTAAAGGTGCTCAGAGGAAGCAAACCTGAGGATCGAGGGTTGTTGGGGCAGGAGGTAAAGACAGTCTGTGAACAGGCAGTCTCTCTGACCCCTCAAAGAAAAAAAAAATCCGCCTTCCTTGGCCTCCCAAAATGCTGTAATTACAGGCATGAGCCACCACACCAGGCCTCAGGCCAAGTAATTTTTGCGGAAGAAACTAGGCTTATCAGATTGCTCAAGCTTCGTTACACAAATGGGCAGAAGACCTGAAGTTGAACTGGAAAGGTTACACCTGTCCCCATGTGTTCCTTTTTGTGTGGGAATATGTAGGCATGAGTGAAGGCAGGTAGCATGAACACATGAGGGGCATGTGGATGAATGTGTGTGTGGTTGTAGGGACATTGCATGTGTGACTTTGTGTGGAACTGTCTTAGGTATGTGTTTACGTATGTTTGTGTGTGTTGATCCATGTGTATACAGACCATAAAAGTATATCTCTATGGGCCTGGTGCAGTGGCTCATGCCTGTAATCCCGGCACTTTGGGTGGCTGGGGTGGGCAGATTATGAGGTCAGGAGATGGAGATCATCTTGGCCAACATGGTGGAACCCCATCTCTGCTAAAATACAAAAAATTAGCGGGGCTTGGTGGTGCGCGCCTGTAGTCCCAGCTACTCAGGAGTACGAGGCAGAAGAATTGCTTGAACCTGGGAGGTGGAGGTTGCAGTGAGCTGAGATCATGCCACTGCACTCCAGCCTGGCAACAGAGCAAGACTCCACGTCAAAACAAAAACAAAAACAAAAACAAAACACTGTATCTCTATGTGTCTGTTGAGGATATCTATGGGTGAGTTTATGAGATGAAGCTTGTGCAACTGTAGGTACATGGAAACAAAAACATATGCATATGAGAAAGTATCTGAAGTGTTTGTATTTGTACATATGAATTAGCCACTGCCACAATCATGCTGTGTAACAAACCACCCCAAAGCTTAATGTCTTACAACAACTAGTACCAATCCTCGGATTGGAAAACTTTTTCCATAAAGGGTCAGATGATACAATTTTAGGTTTTATTGACCATGTGGTGTCTATTGCGACTATTCAACCCTACCCTTGTAAAGTGGAAGTAGCCGTAGACAATATATAAATGATGGGCATGGCTGTGATCTATTAAACCATTGTTTGCAAAAATGGGAATAGTTTGGTTTTGGCCCATAGGCTATAGTTTTCTGATCCCTGGTCTAGTCTCACGCCTCCGGGTTTGTAGTTTGTGGTTAATCTAGGTTGGGCTCATCTGGGTGGTTCTACTTTGGACTGTGAGTCCAGCTGAGCTGTTGTACACACTGCACATGAAGTTTAGATCTGCTCTGTGTCCATCCTGGGGTCCCAGCTGAAGAGGCATGCTCTATTTCTGGCAGACCATTGGAGACCAAGAGAACAACCCAAAGCTTACAAACATATTTAAACCCTCCTTAGATAACCATCTGCTAATGTTTCATTGGCTGAAGCAATTTATGTGATCAAGTGCACCATCAGTAGGTGGGGAAGTAAATTAGGGCCACAGTGAGAGGCAATTATGTGATGAAGGGCATGGACATATGGTTTTAATGCAAACAGGATGTGACCTCTTTCTTTCTTTCTTTCTTTCTTTCTTTCTTTCTTTCTTTCTTTCTTTCTTTCTTTCTTTCTTTCTTTCTTTCTTTCTTTCTTTCTTTCTTTCTTTCTTTCTTTCTTTCTTTCTTTCTTTCTTTCTTTCTTTCTTTCTTTCTTTCTCTCTCTCTCTCTCTCTCTCTCTCTCTCTCTCTCTCTCTCTCTCTCTCTCTCTCTCTCTCTCTCTCTCTCTCTCTCTCTGTTTTAGACGGAGTTTTGCTCTTGTTGCCCAGGCTAGAATGCAATGGTGCAAGCTTGGCTAACTGCAACCTCTGCCTCCCGGGTTCAAGCGATTCTCCTGCCTCAGCCTCCCAAGTAGCTGGGATTACAGGTGCCCGCCACCATGCCCGGCTAATTTTGTATTTTCAGTAGAGATGGGGTTTCACCATGTTGATCAGGCTGGTCTCGAACTCCTGACCTCAGTTGATCCACCTGCCTCGGCCTCCCAAAGTGCTGGAATTACAGGTGTGAGCCACTGTGGCCAGACAGGAATTTCAAACAATGGTTTAAAATACTGCAACATGTATAAAGGCATGTGTGAGACTGTGTGTGGTGGGTTGTATGTTAGAGAATGTTTTGTATGTGTGTGGTTTTTAGGGGATGCATTTGTGGCCACATGTATGACAGAATATCTGAGGAGGATATTTAGAAGATGCCATGTACCTGAGAGGCTATGTATGTGTGTGCCTCTGGGTATATATGCATGACTATAAAGATGTCTGTGAATACATGTGTGATATATATGCTGGTGTGTGTGCGTGTGTGTGTGTGTGTTGGAGTGCATGTGGGTATATACGCATGGCTATAAAGATGTCCTTGGATGTATATATGTGCAGGGTAATGAGTATGCATGTGGGGTATATTTGTTGGGGGGGAGCGTGTGTCAGGGGTACATATGGGAGCACCTGCACACTTCTCAGGAGTGTGTGTGCATATATTTGTTGGGGGGAGAATGAGGGCAGAGAGTAGGAGTGAGAGATGAGAGATGGCACATACTCCCCTTCCCCTGGCACGGCCTCAAAAACCACTCCAATCTCACAACATGAGTTCTTTGTAGCTAAGATGAATTTTCTTATTTAGCATTTATGTGGCACTTTGGATCTGCAAAGTGCTTTACAATCAGTTTTATTAGTTGTGCTTGTGTGTTATATATAGCAGCAACCTCAGCTGCACCCAGATAATGTCTCCAGAGATGTGAACTGAACCAGGCAAACTTTATCCTCTTCCTCAAGCTTTGCCCATTTCCCGAGATAATATCAGCTTTTTGTGTGTGGGTGGGGGGCAAGTGTTAAAGTGGATTGGTGATGGTGGTGATGCTTGGGGGCGCTCATGTGAACCAGCCTTCTAAGGCTTTTCCTTATCCAGTGAGAAATCAGTGATTGTAATCACTGGATTACCTGCTTGCTCAAATTAGGGTTGGTGAATGAGGGGCTATTTGCAAGGCTAGTTTAAAATAGCTTCCATTCTTGTGTTAATACACTTGTTTCTTGTGTTTGTCCTGATTTAAACTCTTGCAATGTGGCTACTGACCTGCCTTAGTGTGAGTTTCCCCCAAAGCGGACTATGCAACAAAGACTTAGGCACAAAGAATTCATTAGGGAGGTGATTCCAGGAAGTATAAGCCATTCAAAGGTGTAGTGTTGTGGGCAACTGTAGCTTAATTCTGCTGAGAAACCAGGCTTCAGAAACATTTCCTTAGAGAACTGAGGAACTGGGGTTCTTATCTACCCATTCCCATACCAGACTGGTTAGGGGTTGTCCCCCCGGATGTTAACTCCCCTACACATCTGAGTTGAGACTACTTGAGGCCAAGCAAGCTTCTCTGGAGTTGGAGAAAGTCCTCAGGTGAAGAGGATAACTGGACAGGTGTTCAAGGTGGGAAGTTTCTGCATGGGGGAATAATCTGCTGCAGCTGCTGGTAAATTCCCATGGCTCAAAGGCAGGGGTAGGGATCAACACTGTCTGCTCTGCCCTCCTGCACCCTCGCGAAATCTTTTCTCAAGGTTGTAAACTCCATGAGCAGGTCCTTGCCTCAGTTTCCTCACCCTTTGCAGCAACTGACTGTCCTGGGACTCTGTGCCATCCTGGTTTCTCTGTCTCTCTCCAGCTGCTCCTTTTCTATTTCTTTTTTTTTTCTTTTCCCCAAATGTGGATATTTCCCAAATATCTCTTTGTTTTTTCCTTGCCCATACTCATGCTCACCAACATCCTATATGATGTGCTATATTGAAAGCTGTAATCATTGCCCCTCTCTCCAGTGCCTAGTCCTGTGTTTTTAGCACTGCCTCACTGAATAATATTCATCAGATAATCACTTGAGCAACTCAAGCTCAGCATTTCCAAATCCAACTCACCATCCTTGACCTACTGCTCAAATCAGCTGCAATCTTGCTTCTCAAGTGTGTTTCAGGGCCAGTCTCATCAGCATCACCTTGGAGCTTGTAGATGCAGAATCATAGGCCCACCACAGACCAAGTGAATCAGGATGTGTGTTTTTAACAAGTCCCTGGATGACTCGCGTGCATATTAATGTTTGATAAGCATTGGTCTACACTATCGATTCTCTTGATTTCTATTAATGGCACCAGGTTTTTTCCAGTTGCTCAGTCTTTCAAACTTTGCAATCACTTGAATCCTAGGAGTAAGTACTCACTAGCTTTCTCTAACTCAGGATTTTTGTGGGATCTGGGTCTCAGACAAGAAGTCATCATAATAATATAACTGGTATTGATATGTTTCAGTTGAATAAGTCCATATCAATACCATCACACATACAAATTCACTTCAATAAATATTTATAGAGTTCTTGCTCTATGGTTGGTTCCATGCTAAGCTGTGATGGTGTAATATTGAACAGAAGTCAGTCTTTATCCTCAAGGAGTTCACAGTTCAGAGGAAGCAGACACAAATAGACACAGGGAGAAAAAGTAAAGAATGCCCTGGAAACCAGAGGAACCCTAACGTAGCCCTGCACAGTCAGAGGAGGATCTGAAAGGAACCAGAAGGATGAGCAGACCTAACTAGTGAAGGTGGGAAAAAGAAAGGGCTTTGGGCAGAGGAATGGTTTGTGCACACACTGGGCTGGGATTGGGGCAGGGTACATTGGAGGACTCTGCCCTGTTTGTGGCATAGGGGAAATCACCTTACCTCTCCTGCCTCATTTGTCTCAACTCTTAATATGCAAACAGTAGTGCCTACTCCTCAGGGTCATTGTGAAAATTCAGTAAAAATCAGGACATTTTAGAACTGCAACTATGTGGTCCTTATAAATATTGATTGAATATAAATTGTCAGCAACCACAGCTCATACATTAATTATGGAAATAATAATCATGGTAGTGGATTGAATGGTGGTTTTCTCCCTCCCCCAAAAGATATGTCCCCATGTCACATCATTTGAATCAGTGAATGTAATTTTATTTGGAAAAAGAGTCTTTGCAGAGACCATCTGGAATTGTCTGAGTAGGCACTATATTCAATGTCAAGTGTCCTGAGAAGAAAAGGAGAGGACACAGGACAGGAGACAGGCCATGTGAAGATGGAGAAAGAGATTGGAGTGATTCAACCTCGTGCCAACAAATGCCTGGAGCCACCAGAAGCTGAAAGATCCAGAAGCAAGAAAGGATCCTCTCCTAGAGCCTTTGGAGGGAGCATGGCCCTGTTGACATGTTGATTTTGGATTTCTCTAGAACTGTGAGAGAATAAATTGCAGTGGTTTAAACCATGAAATTTGTGGTAATTTGTACAGCAGTGGCAAGAAACTGATATACATGGTTATTGATTTTTGCACATCCTCTACCTGTCAGGTGTGGATTTCTCCTCAAGGATGTTTTGAAGTAATGCTATTATGCCCATTTTATGGATAAGGACTACTAAGTCTCATGGAGGAGAAGCAACTCTTGCTTGCTCATTCCTTCACTGAATATTGACTGGCCTCTTAGCTGACCAGACACTGGGGGACAGTCATGGGTAAAGATTTGCAGAGATCTCAGGGCTTATAAGTTTAGAGGAGGGAGGATGAATAACCATCTATACTGGGTTCAGTAGTGCCTCCTCTCCCCAAACTTATTTCTACCTTGGACCTTGGAATGTGACCTCCGCTGTGAAATGGGAGAGTTCCCTGATTCCCCTAGCAGGATGTATGACAGAGGTGTGGCTTGCCTGTTCAGTCACCCTGCAGCTCAAACTCCTAGGGGGAGCATGCAGACAGGCAGGTGCAGAGGCTGGGCAAGTGCTCTGGGCTCTTGGCCCCACGGTAGTGTCTAGGGGTGGGTGCTTGCAACCCTATTGTTACACAGCTCTTTCAGCTTTGTCATCTGCAGATGGCTTGAGTGTTAACCAGCTAAATGGACCCTCTGCCTTATCATAAGGGTAGAGGGCCAATGTGACAGCTTTCTGTATCCCAAGCTCTTGCCCAGTGTCCTAGAAGAATCAGATCACATAAGGGCTCGAAGGATAAGTGCAAGGTTTTATTGAGTGGTAGAGATGGCTCTTAGTGAGATGGATGGGGAGCCTGAAGGGAGATGGAACGGGAAGGTGATCTTTCCCTGGAGTCGGGCTGCCCAGCCACTGGACTCTTCTCTGACCGCCCGCAGCCAAACTCCTCTTGGCATCCAGACATCTCTCCTCTTCTCTGTTTCTCTGCCATGTTGTTCTGCCATCTGTCTGCTTGCCTCCTCGCCTCCTTGCCTGCTGGTCTTCTCTGGAGCTTGGGGTTCTGGGTTTATATGGGGGCAGGATAGGAGGCGTGGCAGGCCAAAAGTCAACTTTTTGGGCTTGAAAACAGGAATTCCCATTCTCATTTAGGGCCTCAGGTATCCAGGCTTGAGGGTGGGGCCTTTGCTGGAGAACCACCCTCTTCTACCCAGTGTCACCCTGTCTCCTGTCCGTATCATTTGTAAATAACATTACAGATATAATCAAGTTAAGACAGGTCATTCTGGATTAGGGTGAAACTGAATCCAATGACTGGTGTCCTTATAAGATGAGGGAAATTAAGACAGAGAGACACGGGGAGAAACCCATGTGACCATGGGCAGAGGTTAGAGTGATGTGTCCACAGGCCAAAGAATGCCAGGGATGCTGGCAGTCACCAGAAGCTGGAGGAGGCAAAGAAAGATCCCCCCTGGAGCCTTCCGAGGGAGCGTGGCCTTACACACATCCTGCCTTCCAACTTCTAGCCTCTAGAGCTGGGAGACAACGCATACGTGTTGTTTTAAGCCATCCAGTTTGTGGTCATGTTACAGGAGCCCCTGGAAACTTACACGGCTTTTAAGAAATATGTATGATTGTACATGTGGAAAGCACAGCTTAGGGGGCTGTGGGAACCTGGGAGGGGGAATGGAGGGATGGGCAGGGAAGCTTCCTCCAGGAAGGCACGCTGGAGCTGAGATTGAGGGTGGGGTGGGAGTTAACTGTTCAAAGAGGGATGGGAAATCCGAGTCAAGAGGGAAGAACAGGTGCGAAGCCTCTGGTTTGGGAAGGACCTCGGTGCTGGAGGAGTGGAAGGTCAGAGTGCAGAGGGGCACAAGGCAGGCAGTGGTGGAGCCGTAGCCCTCGCGCCAATCATGACACATTCCTGTGCCCTGCGCTTCCGGTCCCTGGGTTCTATTCTGGGGGTTGCTGGGTCAATATGTCTGTGTGCTCTTCACTGGCTAGGTCTGCTCATCCTTTGGGTTCCTTCTAGATTCTCCTCTGACCCCCCACACTGCCCACCACGCGGGGCGTTTGAACACGAATGTGGAGGTCCTTGTTTGTCCTTGAACGCGGCAGGGAGTGGAGGAGGGCGCCGGGAGGAGGCACAAAAGCGCTTTGTGCGACAGCGCCCGACAGCTTCCGCTCGAAGCCGGCTCCGCGCCGTGAATGGGCCGCGGACAAAGGCGTCCCCTCCCAAGTACCTGTAATTGGAGCGTCCACGTGCGCTGGCGCCGCTGAAATGCAAGGGACAAAAGGGAGAGGAATGGCCGCATCCTCCGGCTGCCCGTTGCTATAGTTTCCGTGGGGCTGGTGAAGGGGAGGGCGGTTACCAGGCAACGGGAGAGGGACCAAGACAAAGGGAGCCCGGGAGAGGGAGAGGTCTGGGGCAGGTGTGAGTGCGTGTGCCCGTGAGGTGGGGAGAGACAGAGGAGGATGCGGGAGAGACAGCGAGGACAGAGGGAGACAGAGAGGGAGAGACAGAGGAGACAAGAGAGAGAAATAATAGGGAGAGGGAGAGAGAGAGAGAGAGAGAAAGAAAAAAAAGAGAGAAGAGAGAGAGAAAAAAAGAGAGAAGAGAGAGCAAGCGAGAGGGTCACATTAAAAAACAGCTAACAGAGGCTCATAGAGACAGACAGAGGCACGGAGACATTCATTCAGTTACTGTGTGCCAGGCCTGTGTGCCTCTAGAGACAGGGCTATTGGCAAGAGAGACACCATCCCTGACCTAACAACTCAGAGGCATAGAGAGAAAGAATGGTTCTAGAGATAGAGCCAGAGGTAGATGCTCCGCTGCCTCCCCTGGGGTGACTGGGGCTCTCTCTCCAGGTGATTGTCTCCTGGAAGCTGGTGTCTTACGGGTAGGGCATTCTCAAAGCCATCATACCCTTCCTCCTGACTCCAGACAGTGTCCACATGCAGCTCCACTCCCAGGAGGCTCTTGTACAAAGTGACTTCTGGTTGAACAATGCTCAGTCTCTCCCTAGCAGCTCTCTTATGGCTTGCCAACTATGATGCTTGAATTTCCCACCGTTATAGTGATCGTGGACAAGTTAACTCACTTAGTAATTATATAGCAACAAAATGCTGTTAAGCATGTTGCTCAATTGCTCCTGTATGCTAGGTATTGTCAGCATTCTCACTTTACAAGAGTGGAAACTGAGGTTCTGAGAGATGAAATATTTTACCTGATGTCACACAGTTACTCAGTGGCAAAGCCACTAAGGTCTTCTGATCTCTAGCCTGATGTTCTTCCTTCTGCTTATATCCCTGTCTGGGCCAAGGCTTATTTGTTTACAAGGAACAGAAGCCGACACAAATTAACTCTAGTGAAATGGGGGATTTATCAGAAGGACAGTAAAGAGACTCCTGAGACCCAAGGGCGGGAATCAGAGCTGGTTTTCACAAAAAAACTCCACTGGGCATTACAGAGAGCTCAGAAGTCATGGATACTATTCTTTCTCTCTCTTTCTGAGACCGTCTGGTGGCTCCTCTCTGCTTCTGTCTGCACACTGGCTCAGTTCCAAAACTGCCAAAATGACCTTCAAGGAAGTCTCCTTTCTTTTCCAGTTTACATTTTCAAGAGACAGCCTGATTGGCTCACTTAAATCAAGTGTACAGCTCTGATCCAATCAATTCTGGCCAAGGGTCAGGCCCTTAGCATACAACATGAGTGGCCAATTGACTTGTGGCCAGTTCTTCAGCAGGGGCTGCCAAAACAGGTGCCGTGGATGAGACAGACATCTTGAGTTATCTATGTAAACTCACTCACTTCTATCCTGGGGATACCAAGAGTAACCTTGTCTGCCTTCCAGGGCTGTTGTAAGGAGCTCATACTTATCGAGGGAGTTTGCAAAGTGTTAAGTGCCACAGAAAAGCAAGTCATTACCTAGGTTAAATGGTGGTATCTGGATGACAAAACCATATTGTCCTTGTTCACCTCCTTTGCCAAGATCATGGCCCGAGGCCAATGGGGCAGCATGCAAGAAAATTGTTATTGACAAGGGAGTGAAGAAAGGAAGAGTTCAGAGGATAATTGAGCTAAAGTGTGTACCGTGACGAAATGAAAATGAAGAGGAGGGTGTCAATCCTCCATTCTCTCACTCACCCATTTAATAAGCCCTGTGAGCCTACAATGTGCAAGAAACTATACAAGATGATAAAGATACAATGGTGAAAAAGACATGGCCTCTGTCCTCCAGGGACTCAAAGAGGGTGAGGCACCAGGCACATAGCCTGCCAGACACTACGTATTTTAAGATGTGCTATGAGAGAGATGTAATGGGATCAGAGGAGGTGGCTTAACTTAGACAGTAGCACCAAGGAAGGTGTTGTACCAAACACCTGTCAACTCCAACTGAAATGGCACTGTGCCCTGGAGACACTGAATGAGACCTAGGGTTTAGTGGAGGAACTTAAATACAGGGACATTTGATGCTCAAATGATCTCATCTTTGGCTGGTGGAAGACTATTAAAGTTGGTCTTTGAGTTCTCTAGAAATAACCCTAATATATCAACAGCTTTCTCATACTTTGGTATGACAATCCTTTTAGACTTATACATTTTCTATTCAAAGCCAGAGTTAGCCATTTCTCCAAGGAGCTCTGACCTCTTTGGGTGGGAAAATGGTATTTGAGACCATAATCTGGGTGGTGGGAGTGCTCACTGCTCCTGGGTTAGTTATTGGCTCTAGGTATTTTAAGATGACAGTTAGAAAATGCATATTTTTTAGGAGAAAACATGTCATGAGTTTATACTGATATTTCTCATTCAAAATCAGGATACAGTGTTTGATCATATATCTCTTTTCAACTGAAAACCTTGATTTTTAATGTCATGAAATTAGGCACTCATTGCTTTAGTTTACAATACAAATATATTTTGGAATTGCAATAACAATATTATTACTAAAAATATCATTGAAAAAAGATTATCAGCTAGCATTTATTCAGTTTCTGACTTTGTGCCAGGCATGGTACATACATCACATTGCTTAATGCAAAAACAAACCAGGACGGTGGTGAGATTATCATCCCTATTTTGCTCATGAGAAAATTGAGGTTTCAGAGGTCACAAAGTCACAAGTCAGTACGTGATGAAGGCAGTATTTAAATCCCCAACTATCTGACTCCATTACTTTCAACTACTTTGGGTTTTATTTTTTTTTCCTCTTGTCTTTTGGCATTAAGAAGGTACCTGCTCTCTAATTGCATGGGCTACCTAGTTATTTAATACTCCAAGGATGACTTGACATTGATTATTTGAAAATGCATAGATGAGAAAGAGAGAAAAGGAAGCAGTTTACTGGCTCAATGTTATTGCAGGGATAGAACACTTCTTGAGAAACATGTTGGCTCATACTTTCAAAGCGACAGATTATTGCTTTCAGTTTTATTAGCAGATGGATTCTGTTTAAAGGTGTTGAGTAGTCCTCCTCTGCTGCCAGATTGTTTTAAGTGGGGGAAGCAAATGGGAGGAGTCCCAAGGGCCTTGGGAAAACATATTATCAGGCACAAGCTTGAACCTACTGGAGAAGTTTTATAGGGGTCACTGGCTCCCCACCTTTGGGTGTTTGCTCAAAGCCATTTTCCCAAAATGAAATATCTTTTCTTTTTCACTCTGCTTGTGCAAATAATATTCAACCTCAGAGACCTAGTTTCTCTTTGAACCTTTCCTTGATCTTCTCAGCCTGTAATACTGTTCCCCTCTCTAAACTGGTTGTACTGGGTTGAATAGCAGTCCCCCAAACTCACATCCTCCTGGAAACCTAAGAATGTGACCTTATTTGAATTAGGGTCTTTGGAGATGTAATTAGTTAACATGAAGTATACTGGATAAGGTTGAGTCCTAAATTCAGTTATTGGTCTCCTAATAAGAAGGTGCAAAGACACACAGAAAGAAAACAGCCGTTTGAAGACAGAGATGGAAACTGGAATGATGTAGCCACAAGCCCAGGAATGCTAGGGTTTGTCAGCAGCCACAAGAAACTAGAAAGGAGCAAGCCAAGATTCTTCCCTAGAGCCTCTGAGGGAACATGGTCCTGCTGACATCCTGAGTTCAGACTTCTAGGCCCCAGAACTGAGAGAAAATAAATTTCTGTTGTTTCAAGGCAGCAGTTTGTGGTAATTTGTTACAGCAGTCCTTGGAGACAGCACCTAATTCAGCACTGCGGGACGAGGGCAAGAATGGAAAGTCTGGGGTGAATTTTAAAGGGTGATTAGGATCTTCCTAGACCCTAGTGGCCAGTGAGAGGGAATAGGGAAAGGGCATTCCAGAAAGCAGGGGCTAAGTCCAGGAGCAGAGAAACTGAACATAGCCCAGGAGAAGACAAACAGATTGGGGGTAGGCAGGCACCAGCAATGCAGGGGCAGCATTTCTAGAATGATGGAGGACAGGTGTGAGATGAAGCTGGGAAGGTAGGCAGAGGCCAGATTCCTCAGGGTCCCAAAGTCCACATGAGAAACTTCAAGACTTCGTGCAGACACCAGGGAGCCCTTTAAGGCATGTAAGCCAGAGACACAGCAGTCATCCTGAACTTGTCTGGAGGTTGCAGAGGGTGAGCTCAGTGCAGGACTGATTTCTTCTCCACATTGACTTTCAGTTTGGGGCCCACAGAAGACATGAAACTTCCTCCTTGGGTGGGGGCCCTGCCTCTGGGTCACCTCCAAGGCAGGCCTCCCATGGAGGTAGTGTTCATGGAGCTGAGTGTTCCTCCAGCTCCTGTCTTGACTCTATCAGACACTGCCTGGAAGTCCATCCAGCTGGCAGCCACTGACCTTTATTTAGTCATTTCAGAAGGTTCGGTTTTAAACTTTCTATCCCAGAAAGCTGAGGAGAGGCCTCCCCCAGCTTCTGCCAGTCCCCAGCCTAGGGCCCAGCTGCTGTCTCTGGAGCACAGGGAGATCCACGCTGTCTCCAAGGAGACCAAGGGATTCTTTTTCTTTCTTTCTTTTTTTCTTTAACTCCCCAGGCCTGCTTTAATTGGCAGTTCCATGACCTCCAGGATGCACCTGGCAAGGTACTAGGATTCCTTATCGGGGGTTGGGGGAGTGAGGCAAAGAGGAAGGAGGGCTGGCCCAGCCTGCTGGCTCCTGGTTTAGCTTTCTGTCCATCAGGTTTAGCCCTAACTTTGCCCCCTCCCCCAACATTTCTCTCTCTAATTCTTGAGTACCTCTCCCCCCACCCATTCCCTCTTCAGCACACCTGCTTAGATATTGGTCAAAGGGAATGAGAGGACCTGGGATTCTCATGGCAGGTGGAGGATGTCTGTTAAGTAGACCCTATAGCTTCACAGAGTACATCCCACTGGTTACGTGAAGAGGCTCTGGAGTCATTCCCCACATTGCCACTTTCTAGTTGTGTGACCTTGGCCAAGTAGAACCTCTATGTGCCTCAGTTTTCAACTCTGTCAAATGAAGATAAATACCCACTGCCTGGGGCTATGGAGATAATTATAGAGAATGCTTGTAGAAGGCTTAACTTAGTGTCTTGCATATCTTAAATGAAATAAATGTGAATTAGCCTTAATAAGTGTGGCTGAATAAAAAAGGATGAATTCATGTCCTTTGTAGGGACATGGATGAAGCTGGAAACCATCATTCTGAGCAAACTATTGCAAGGACAGAAAACCAAACACTGCATGTTCTCACTCATAGGTGGGAATTGAACAATGAGATCACTTGGACACAGAATGGGGAACATCACACACCAGGACCTGTCATGGGGTAGGGGGAGGGGGGAGGGGTAGCTTTAGGAGAAATACCTAATGTAAATGACGAGTTAATGGGTGCAACACAACAACATGGCAGGTGTATACATAAGTAACAAACCTGCACATTGTGCACATGTACCCTAGAACTTAAAGTATAATAATAGTAAAAAAACCCCAAAATGTGTTTATCAAAAAGACAATGTATATACCTTAAAAAACTACAAATCGTCATTTGAATTTGTTTCTATTTTTATTTTCCGAGTTTTATATGATCACAACATATAAACATTTCTATTATAATTTTAAAAAAATAAGTGTGGCTGCTTTTATTTATTTCTGGGAATGAAGGATGGTTGAATGAGACTGGTACTAAGAGACAAACAGACCTAGGCTTGCATTCCCACTTTGCTGCTTACTTGCTTGGTATCCTAGGCTTAGCTAATTTAACTCTGTGAGCCTCCATCTCTTCATCTTTAAAAGGGAAGCAATAATCCCTAACTCTCAAAGTTGTTTGGCAGAGATGAGATAATATTTATAAACTGCTTGGCACTTAGCAGGGGCTCCATAACTGCTTGACTCTACCACTTACTCTGACTTTGTGCAAATGACATTTTCTCCCCTGACTTAGTTTCCCCATCTGGAAAATGGGGACAATAATAGTACCTACCTCATAAGCTTGCTGTGGCAATTAAAAAACGGACTTTAAGCAAAGCTCTTAAAATGTGCTGGCATTGTTAGATATGGTAATTATTGTAGTACTAAAAGCTGATAACCAATATTTATTAAGTACTTAATTTATTAAGTACTTACTATATTCCAGGCACTGTGCATTGCAGCCCTATGACTTAGGAGCTCTTATCAACCCCGCCTTATAAAGACTAAGTTGAGGCTTAGAGAGTAAGATCTCTTGCACAAAGTCACTCTGCCTATAAGTGGCAGAGCTACTGTCATTATCAATGAATACAGTGGTGTGGATATGTGGGAACAGTGACTAGAACCCAATACAATAGCCATCCTTGTGGTTCCAGGTTCCGAAGGCCCCTAGGGAAAACTGGACTTCGGGTGCAGCCTGGCCGGGTGATGGATTAACAGTGACAGCTCCTGCCGAAGAGTAAACACAGAGAAAAATAGGTCAGTTCCGACAGCCAAGCCCCCACCTGCTTGTTTTACCCCAAAGCCAATCTTGTCAACTTGATCTTCTGCCCTGAACTTCAGCTGTCCTCTGGATGTTCTTGTGTTTCATGAATTATGCAGACTTGACAAAATGTGTGCGGCAAAGAATAAAATCTCTGTTCTTTTTATTGGAAGATCTTTCTTTCCTCCACTGGATTTGTTTCCTTCCTCTTGCTCTCATAGCATACTGTTTAGCCATCCTGCAGAGCACCTTCTCTCTTCCTTCTCTTAACAACTCAATTTGTGATTCCACTGCATGATGCTAGTCTCACTGCAGATTCTTTCTCATTAATGAAATATACTTCACGGAACCCCAAAAGGTGTCCTGGATGAGCTTCTGGGAATTTCCATGAACAAATTTAGTGAATTAGGACTCCCACAGAAAAGCCCTGAATTGTAGCATGTACTCATATCCATGGTATAAATGCCACCATGGTCAATTTCAAGCTACCATATGAAGTCACTAAATATGAACTTGGGAAGAGATACCCACAGTCAGCTCTCATGAGCTCGTAGGAGCTGGCTTCAGACATGACTGGGTTCAATTCTTATATGCGATGGAAGCAATTATTATTATTGGTCTGAGTATAGGTCCTGACCATGCAACTTACCAGCTGTGGCAATCTGGGCAATTTACTTAACCTCTTGGTGCCCCAGTTTCACCATCTGTATATCAGTCAGGATAGGCTGGGTGTTGCTATAGAAACAGATAACCCCAAATCTCAGAGTCTTAACATAACGAAACTTTATTTCTCATTCATGTAGTGTGACAAAGGCATATGGGTTTTGTTGTTGTTGTTGTTGTTGTTGAGGGGGTGGTCTTTGCTCATCAAAGCTTTTCAGGAAAGTAGGCGAATCGAGGCTTCATGTTGACGTGTTTTCACAATCATTTCCATAGCAGGGAAAAGGGGATATGCTGAATTGCATGCTCTCTTTTAAAGCTTTCACCTGAAAGTGGTATATATCACTTGTACTTACATTTTATTAGCTGAAACAAGCAAATGGCAATACACAAATTCAAGAGGGTGAAGCAGAGTAATCCTAACATGTGCCTGGAAAGAGAACCAGAATTTCTTGGGAAACAGCCTTGATGATTACCCTAAGCTCTTAGATATCATTTTCTCTAGTGGCTTTTAATTTTTTTCATTAAGCAGCTGTGGCTGAAACTAAGCAGAAAATGTAGTTTTTGGGAATTACACCTCTAGTCAATCCCTGTTGTTCCACAGAGGCCCTGGAGACAACCATTTAGAATGCTAGGATCTCAAAGAACATGACGGAAAACCTGCAAATCTTGTTCCAACTCTCATTTTTTAGATAAGAACATTGAGAGGGTTATGGGACCTAGCTCAAGTCACACAGTAGATGAAGGTCAGAAATAGGACAGAGACCTAACTCCCAGTCCAGTGCACCTTCCCCTTAGTGACAGTCCACCACCCCAAACATCATCCTTGTTCTATGAGGATCACTGGTACAGCAGGTGGAGCTGGAAAGGTACACACTAGTTATGTTAATGAAGGGGTTTAAGCCAGAGGAAGGGGCTGGTCATATGTGGGTAGGACACATCCCCAAGAGTCTTTGAAAGGGGAGTCCCCACCAAGCACAAGCTGGAGGCATCAAGAGGAGGGAAGCACTACGGGGAGTAGAGCGGCTCTGGGGCCACGGCGGGGGGGTGAGGAATCATTCAGAGCTGGATTTTGGAGGTGGATGGTGCATCAGTCAGGACTTTATGTTACAAGTGACATAAAAGTCAATTCACACTTACTTAAACAATCAGGAGAATTTGTTGCCTAGGGTAATTGAAAAGTCCAGAGGTGCATCAAGATGCAGGCTGGCTTTATTGTAGCCGCACAAGGGATGTCACCAAGAATTCAGGTACTTTGTTTCTTCCCAGGCTCCAGGATCTCCTTTGTGGAGCCACAGGATGGTTGTCAGAGTTCTTCCCACCGTGTTGTGTGAGGGGTGAGGGACAGTTCTTTCTAATAGTGCTTGTGGAAAAGAGAGAAAACTTTTCTTTCCTAAGAACCTCTGCAAACATGTTCCAATAACTCATGGAGCTTGAGGCTGGCTACATGTATTTATTCCTAAACCAATCGTGTGCCCAGGAGGTGGGCTATACTAATGGGGTCAAACCAGTCTACCAAAATCATATGGCTGAGAAGAGGGGAGTGCTGGCTTCGGAAAGGATATTTAGGGTACTGTTTGGAAAGGAAACATGGATGCTGGGAGACCCCAAGCATAAGACTATCCATCACTGCTGAGTGGACAGAGGGGAAAGAAGATGGGGTTTGAGGTGGGAGGAAAGCAGCTTACTTAATAAGAGTAAGCCTGTCCATCAGAACTTCCACTAGGCCTGATGAGTCCTGGACCCTAGTCTCTATATTATGACACTGTTTCCCTGTCTGAAATATTGTATGGCCCCTGGCTGCCTTTCAACAAATCTAGATTTTCCATTCGGGGTAGAAGAGCCTTGGAAAAGTAATCTTGGGGTGTATTAACCATGCCTTTTATTTTCTGTATTTTGATGCTTTGACTTCTGAGGCCTTGCTGATCCTTGAGGGACTGTCCCTCCCGGGGTTAGCCAATTACTAGAGGTAATAAACAACTAGGCTACTGAGCATGCTTTTCATCTGCAGACCAACCACCAGAGCCCACACTCCAACCATCTTCTGTATCAGGCTCTCATACTCTGGGATCACCGCTATAATTACCCAAGGTCAGGTACCACACAACCAGGGACAGCCCCTATACCCCAGAGACTGCTGAAATTATTCAAACTAGCCAATAATAAGCTTGCTTACCCTGCTTTGCTTGTTCCTGCCTGTGATACCACAACAAAGTCTTTGGACCACAGCTTCCTCTCTCTCCCTTGCCTCCTGACCAACTTTAATGCTTCTCCACATGCCCCCCACTGCCCAATGGCACGCATCCTCCTCTTGGGAACTGTTAGTAGCAAACTATCTTTTCAATGGCAGTCATCCCTTGATCTATTGGCCTCACACACCTCAAATTTTCTATTCACACACTATATATTTTAAGTGAGGATATGAAGGTGGCTGGTTTTAACCCCCTCCATCTCTTACCTTTGGCTCTTTGTCTCTGGAATCTTCCCTAAATGATACAGATTCTCTGCTCTAGATGTACTTTCTCCAACACCTGCAGCAGTTGTTTCTGCCGAATGAGGTTAAAAAAGCAGCCGTTGCCTCCAACTGAGTGGAGGACCAATCTTCACAGACAGGTGAGCCAAATTTCTTTTCCCACTCAGCTCCACTCTCTCTTTCAATATCACCACATTCAGCAGCTAGAGTGCCTCTCTCCTGAAGCATTTACCTTATTTACCTTCTAAGGCATCCTCTCCACAGGCCCCAGTGCTTTGGCAAAGCTTCTTAACACTTGGTTGATGTGACTGCTATATTCTGGAATTTGGGAGCATATTTCTGCAGTTGTTGCCAAGTAAGATAACAAAGAGGCAGGTAGGGATGAGGAAGGGGATCTGCATTCATCAGGGTCCCAGCAGGAAACATATGGTACACTCAAAAAAGACAAGGAGAGTTTAGGGATCTATTTACAGGGGCAGGGACAGGGGCAGGCTCAAGGAGACAACCAAGGAATAGGAAAGCACTGAGGGGCTGGCCTCAGAGGGTAGCTACTAACACACCAGATCTAAAGGGGCCAGGGAAGGAGTGGTGTTTCTGGAACCCTCCACATGGCCTGTGATTGTGCAAGGGAGTTCACCTGACAGGATCCATGGCCACAGGAAGGCAAACAACCATTGCCAAAACTATAGCCTGGCAGGGAGGGAGTAGGGGGAAGAAATAGCTTCCCCCTCCTTCCCCACCTATTCTCTTGCTGCTGCCTCTCATTGCTGTAACCCAACTGAAAGCTAGAGGACAAGGTTGGACCTTCGTGTGGTTCATAGACATCAGCTTCCTAGGGACAGGGCAGGGCAGAGAAGAGCAGATGGTAATTCCTAAAGGGGAGATAACCAGTATAAGGTCTGTGTTCTATGTTGGTCACCCAGAACACACCTGAAGAAAGCTTTGGCTGGAGAAGTCAAGAAGACAAGGAAGTTGAGGTGGAGATATATGTGAAATCCTCTACTTAGCCAACTGCTTCTTTTTTGGCCACTTTGGGATGGTTAACGAAAGAAAACATGGTGGTGTATTACAATGGGAGTCATGACGGGCATCAAGTAAAGAGTATAGGACTTGGAGTCACAGGACATAATTCATACTAAAGTGTCAACAGCTGACAATGCCATTGCTCCACTAAGGAGACACACTTAACCTAGAACTGTGAAACATACTATTCAGAAGGAAATAGGCCAGGTTGATGAAGGGTGAAGACAGGGTTTACTGAAAGACAGTAAGGATGAGAGACAAAGGAAAAAGGATTCAGAGGCAATCACTTTCCATTTTTCAGTTTGTTCCAAATGAATTTCCACTAGAATTAGCCTCATCAATCCAAAGATGTCACACCTTCATTTCCCTGCTTTTAGAGCCATTTTAATGTTTCTATATGGGGAACAAGAGTAGAGATGAGAAGTTACCGTGGCCAAGCCAGGAGGAGACTGACTTCGGTCCGAAGATATATCACCAGAGATTACGTGTTTGGGTTAAACAAAAAGGATTTGTTTGCAATAAATTGATAGCCCTTATCTCCCTTGCATAAGCTTGTGCTCGTCTTTAAGGGATGAGCTGGGAAGAAGTGAGGTATTGCTGTCTTTATCACAATTAGATATTAGAAGTGCAATTCAGAGAACTTCAACTTCAAGACTCAAATCTAAGAGATGAATGGTGGCCTCCAAGATGGCCTCCTATAATCCTTACTGCATGGCATTTATGACTTTTTGTAGTGTCCTCATCATTTGAATGAGGACTATACCACTGGACCATTAGAACATGTATGACTTCCAAGGATAGGGCATAAGAAATACTGCAGTTTCTTTCATGGTCTATGGAATCGCTTGCTCTGAAGGAAGCCAGCCGTTATTCTGTGATGATGCTCAAGCAGGCCTGTGGAGAGATCCATACAAAGAAGAACTGAGGCCTCCTGCCAGCAGTCAGCACCAGTTTGCCAGTCATATGGATGAACAACCTTGAGAGCTGATCCTCCAGTTCTTGTCAAGCTTCAGATGACTGCAGCCCGGGCCAACATCAACCACATGAGAGATTCCAAAACAGAACCAAGTTTTTGACCCACAGGAAGAGTGAGAGGTAATAAATGATTATCATTGTTTTAAACCACCAAGTTTGGGGTGATACAATAGATCACTAATACAACTGGTAATAATTTTCATGAAAATATATGCTTCTACAGTTTATAAATTTTTCTCATCCATTTATTCACTTATTCAACATTGAATCACTTGATAAATATTTGCTGAACACCTGCTATGTGCCCAGGAAAGGGAATATAGCTGTGAACTAAATAGGCTAAAATTTCTGTTCTTGTTGAGCATACAGTCTCATGCCTCTTGACTAAAGGAACCATAGTGTCATGATTATGTGGATGGGCTCTGGGGACAGCTTGCCACCAAGTCTTTTCTTGGTTACTTCCCAGCCATATAGCCCCGGACAAGTTGCTTCATCTCAGTTAACCTCATTTTCCTTACCTGTAAAATGGGCTTAAGAATAGTAGCTACTCCATAGGAGCATTGTAAGAAATAAATGAGATAATAAAAGTTTTTCCAGTGCTAGGCACCTAGTAAGTGCTCTGTAAATGGTACCTGCTATTATGAGTACCCTTACAGCATCTCAGGAAAGTATGCGAGTGTTCTTGGTCCCATTTTACAGATGATGACTCAGCCTCAGAGAGGCCAAGTGACTTTGCTTAAGGTCACACAGATGAAGGACTTACATTCCCATCTTCAGACTCTATGACCCAGTGCTCATCTGAAGTTCTACAAGAGATAGTTCCTCTGGGAGAGACCATGAATTGGGCCCCACTTCAGTTGTAGACTGTATCCTTAGCTGATAGTGTATTGCCTTCTCTTGGTACAAAATTATTTCCCTTTATCATCAAAAAGTTATTTTTAGTAGAACTTTTTTTCTTAGAATAGTTTTAGATTTACAGGAAAATTACGAAGGTATTCAGGAGAGTTCCCATATCTCCCATACTCAGTTTCTCCTGTTATTAATAGTTTATATTACTATAGCACATTTCTCGCAAATAATGAACCAATACTGATACATTGTTATTGACTAAAGTCCACGGGTTATTTAGATTTCCATAGTTTTTGCCTAATGTCTTTTCCTGTTCTAGGATACCATTGGATACCACATTGCACTTATTTACCATGTCTCTTTAGTCTCTTCTTGGCTGTGACAATTTCTTAGACTCACCTTGTTTTTGACGGCTTTGATGGTTTTGAGGAGCACTGGTCAAGTATTTGTAGGATACCCCTTTGTTGGAATTTGTCTGATGTTTCTCTCATGGTTAGGCTGTGGTAATGCATTTTTTGGGAGGAAGAGCACAGGGCTAAGGTGCCATTTTATTGTGTCATATCAAGGATACATACTATCAAAATGATTTATTGCTGTTGATACTGAACTTGATCACTTGACTGAGGTACTGTTTGTCAGACTTCTCAACTGTAAAGTTACTCTTCCCTCACCCTTTCCAGACTGTATTTTTTTTGGGAGGAAGTCACCATGTGTAGCCTACACTTAAAGAGTGGAGATTTGTGCTCGCCCTTCTTGACAGCAAAGAGTCCACATAAATTATCAGTTTTAACCTGATTTTCAGGTGGTGGAATTTCCCCATTTCCCCATTCTTTTTGAAGCTAAGAAGGGGAATCTGAAGCAGCTAGACCCATACAGTGGAGGGCAGGATCTAGTACCAGAAGTTTCAAGTCCCGAGTAGCCCCAATTGGTCTGGAAAAATGTGTCCTAGAGGTGGGGGATTCAAAATATCTAATTCAGGAGGGATCAGAATTAATTAGTGAGTCAACTGGGCTGATTCATGTTCACAATTAATTATGCCAGAAGTTGACAATTACTCCTGGCAACAGGATAATGGGGAGGCCTAGGAGACTAAGCAAAGCTCTGAGAAGGCATCTTATCTGTTGGGGGAGAACACCTCCCCCGGCCTCAAAATCAAACCCTACAGTGGAGTGATGGGCAAAGCCTTAGACTTGTAGTTTACAAAATAAGAAGTATGAATATCCTACACTTATATGAAATGCAAATAAAACACATATCCATTTTTGCTTGCCAAAATGGCAAAGGCCAAAATATATATAATACCTAGTACTGGTACGGGTGTAAGAAAATGGATATTCTCATATACTACTGACAAGAGGGCAATTTATAATATAGAAGAGTTAAAAAATATTCACGCTCTGACTTACTCAACTGTTATGAACTTATCCTAGATTATCATAAATATAGGCAGAGATTAAGCTATAAGGATATTTTCATTATTCTATTATTTATAATATTGAAAAATTAGAATTAACCTGAATGTTTAGTGACAAGTGATTGGCTAAATACATTTTGTTTTGTCTATGTGATAGAGTTTCACGAAATTGCAAAAATTGTCCTATAGAAAAGTGTTTCTCAAACTGTGCTGGGGGAGATGTACACGGTCAGTGCCTCACCCATTTCCCCTCCCTCACGATTTTGGTGTATGCTAGCAGGATTCCAACTGCCGCCTGACTTCTTTGCCTGAAGGCTTTCTCTGGCCGTTGAATGTTTGTTTGCCTTCCCTGATGAAATAACATCCCTTTCTCCAATATCGTTCAACCAATGACTGGCAGGAGCTGATCTATAACAGTGATTCTCAACTGAAGGTGAAAAGTTGCCAATGCCTGAAGACATTTTTTGTTGTCATGGCTGTGGAGAGGTGGGGGTGCTACTGGCATCTAGCAAGTAGAGGTCAGGGATGCTGCTAAACATCCTGTAATGCACAGGACAGCCAGCCCTACAACAAAGAATTATATAGCCCTAAACATCAATAATGCTGAGGTTGAGAAACTCTTGTCTATACATATTCCAGTTCAGTTTCCTTCAAATGGGATAATCCTGAGGTGTGCGTTTTACCCTAATTCCCACTGGAATTAATCTCTAGTTGCCTACAGTGATGGCTGGCTTGACAATGCACCTTCCCTCCCCTCGCTTCCCTCCCTCACCCACTGCTGTTTCCTGTACCTCTCAAATAAACTACTTGTTCTTACATCCTTGCCTCGGGATCTATTTTTGGAAAAACTCAAGCTTAGCCAGTGGAAACATATACTTGCCAGAGGATTTGATGATACCTTCCTTGGCCAACAAAGTGTCAACAAAGGGAAATACTGCACACTCTAGCACCTTTTTCCTTTTTTTTTTTTTTTTTTTAATTCACAATGCACAATTGCACGTTCCTAGGAGTCCCAACGCAGAAGTAATCAAACCTCTTTTTTCCTTTCTCTTTCTTTCTTTTCTTCTTTTCTTCTCTCTTTCTTTTTTTTCTTTCTTGGAAACTTTTGAGGGAATATATTAACACTTTAGCTCTTGAGACCTTATGGAATTAGTGGTCAATTCACCTGAACATATCTTAGAACTTGCTGGTATAAAGGAGTATTTAATAACATGAAAAGTCGTTTATACTTTTTCCTCCATTCTTGTCTAGTTCTCTGAGATATTTTCATCTTGGTGTCTGCATGCCCAGCAGAGCCCTGTTTCTGAACAGGGCTGGACTGACATGTGGTTGATGAATAAAAGAATGAATGAATGAATCAATGAAGGAGTGATGGACTGCAGTCCTTCTGCTTTCCTCCTCTATCTAGGCCCTCTCAGTTCCACATCTCAGCTCTCCCCCTGAAGCCAGGGCCCCCTTACCCCTGGGTTTTAGGATCCCCAGTACAGTTGGGAGAGAGGAATGAATGGAGACCGCACTGCTGAGCTATAACCAAATATGTGTATTGAGCACCTACTGCATGCCAGCCCTGCGCTGAGGACTCAATATGCATCACTTCATTTATTCGTCATACCAATCCTATGAAGCAGGCGCTATCAGTTTCATCCCTATTTGGGGGAATGTGAGGCCCAGAGAGGAGAAAGCACCTGCTCAAGGTCACACAGCCATCAGTTACTAGCTACATTTCCAGCACCAACTTGGCTGACTACATAGTCCTTATCCTTAACCACTATTCTATGTTAGCAAGGGGTTGAGAGTAGGGTGAGGGTCTTGGAGAGTGAGACACAGCTTGCTCAATGAAATGAGAGGCAGCATAGTAAAGTAGTTAGATTTTTAGACTCCAGAGCCAGGCTGCCTGGGCATGCATCCTAACTCTGCTTTCAGCTGAGTGACCCTGTGCAAGTTACCTGACCTCTCTCTGTCTCAATTTTCTCATCTATAAAATGAAGACAGCAATGACTTTTACCTCCTAAGGTTGTTGTGAGGTTTAAATGAAATAATATCTGCAGATGTGTTTAATAAGCACTGTTTAAGCACTGCTTAGTAAGCACCATGTAAGTGTTAAATAAATAATTTATGCACCTCGGTGTGCCAGGCATTGTCACCAACATTATCTCATTGAAGTAAACAGAATATGGAATATGTAAGGGTGAGCTCTGATATCAAACTGCCTTGGTTTGAATCCTAGCTCTCATAACATACCAGCTATGTGACCTTAGGCAAGTTACTGAACCTATTGGGCCTCAGTTTTCCCATCTGTAAAATGGGGGATAATAGGTTCTTCACCTCTCAGGGTAGTAGTGAGAATTAGCTGGATTAATAGGCATAGTCAAGTGCTGTGTTAGTTATAAGCTTTTATTTTTATTTAACCCATAACAATATATGACATAGGTACTATTATCACCCCCATTTTACAGAATAGGAAACTGAGACACAAAGGAATGACATCACTTGTCCAGGTCACACAGTTGGGAGGTGGCAGCATCAGGATTGGAGTTTATACCTGTCTGACTCCAGTAAAACTCCACTTTTGACGGGTCTGTTCTTTTCTGAGAGGGAGCCACCAGCCCCTCCCCTACATGCATATGGGGACTCAGAGAGATATCATTGGCCGAATCTAGGGGATTCTTCTGCAGACCAAGGTCTATGATAACTCAACAAAAGCAAAAAGACAAAGAGTCATTGCAATGTAATTGCTGCCTTGCTTAAAGTAAACATCTCAATGAACACAGAAGACTTTTTTGGTTCTGTAGCTGCAGGCAAGTTCATCTTTCGGATCAAATTGTTGACAGCCTGTATAGGAGGCTACACACAAATCAACAGCCAACGTGCCTTTTGGTGCAGATGTGTGCATGTGGTGTGTGCTCCAGCGGCGCTGTGCAAGGGGGGAATGGACTAAAGTCAGCTTCAAATGTTTCCATGTGACCCTCAGTAAGAAATACATTTTACATCACAACAAATACATCTCCTCTCTCTCTTTCTCTCTCTCTCTCTCACACACACACACACACAGGCATACATATATAACTGCTTGCATTGGGTTATTTTTTCACTTTTTAAAATGCTTGTTCAACCCACTAAAATAGTTTCATGACACTGTGGCACCATGTTGCAGCCCACAGTTTGGAAAACCTTAGATTAGACTGTGTTTGCCCAAACCATATGTTGAGACACTCAGATATTGCAGGGCAGATGGGAAGATGCCCTTGAAGTGTTGCCACAGGATTAAGGGCAAGTCTATCAACTGGAGTGAGATAGACCCTTGCACTAGATGTTTGTAAAGTTCTACTGCCTTTCAGAAGCCTTCTTGTCTAACTACCTCTCCCACCATCCTCCTTCTCGCTAACTTCATCCAGCTACGTTGACCCCTTTGCTTGCTCTTCCTGTAACACATTAAGCATGTCCACATTTCAAAGCCTTTGCATCCGGCTGCTCCTAATGCTTTGAACCCTTTGCTTCCTAGGTCTTGCTTCCTTGAGGTCTGTCTCTGCAAAGATACCAGCTTATCAGCAAAAGTTTCATGTGCTTCTCCTGCAAAATGGCAGCTCTCTATCATTTTTATATATTTATTTTGTTTTATTGTTCTCCTTAAGCTATCACCACTTAATATATATTTAGTCATTGTCTAGCTCTCTCCACTTAAAAGTAAGTTGCACAAAGGCAAAAAATTTGTATATTTTATTGCTGTATCCCAGGGTTTAGAGTAGTGCCTGGTGCATAGCAAGCACTTAGCAAGCTTTTGTTATATTGCACAGGGCCTACCACATCATAAACACTTTGTAAATATTAGTGGTTATTTTATCTTCTAGGGTCATTTTTTTGGCATATATCTCCTAGGAAATCTTTAAAAAAATAACAGCTCCATTGAGAAATAATTCACATGCCATAAAATTCTCCCAAAGTATACAATTCAATGTTTTTTAGTATATTCAGAGATGTGTGAAAACATCACCATAGTCAATTTTAGAACATTTTTATAACTGCAGAAAGAAATCTTGTACTCTAATAAAAAGTTTTCAAATCAACAATCAAAAATTGTTTATATTTATCATGTACAACATGTTGTTTTGAATACATATATATTGTAGAATGGCTAAATTAAGCTAATTAACATATGCATTACCTCTCATATCTATTTTTGTGGTGAAGACATTTACAATCTAATCTCTTAGCAATTTTCAAGAAATCTGAATTTTCAAGAAATTTGTATTTCATTCAATACATTGTTATTAATTGTAGTCACCATGTTGTACAATAGATCTCTTGAACTTATTCTTCCTAACTGAAATTGTGTACCCATTGACCAGCATCTCCCCAACCCTCAGCCCAAGCCCAGTCCTGGGAACCACCATTCTACTGTCTACTGTGAGTTCAACTTTTTTGGATTCCACGTATCTATGAGACTATGTATTTCTATTTGTCTTTCTATACCTGGCTTATTTCACTTAACATAATGTCCTTCAGTTTTATCAACGCTGTTGCAAATGAGAGGATTTTTTTTTAATGACCAAATAGTATTCCAATGTGTATACATAATGTTTGTACCACATTTTCCTTTTTTTATTACCTTATTTTACTTTAAGTTCTGGGATACATGTGCCGAATGTGCAGGTTTGTTACATAAGTATACATGTGCCATGGTGATTTGCTGCACCTATTAACCCATCATCCAGGTTTTAAGCCCCACATGCATCAGGTATTTGTCCTAATGCTCTCCCTCCCCTTGCCCCCCATCCCCCGATAGGCCCTGGTGTATGGTGTTCCCCTCCCTATGTCCAAATGTTCTCATTGTTTAACTCCCACTTATGAGTGAGAATATGTGGTGTTTGGTTTTCCGTTCTTGTGTTAGTTTGCTGAGAGTGATCTTACTTATTTCTTGTCTTCTGCTAGGTTTTGAATTTGTTTGCTCTTGCTTCTCTAGTTCCTTTAATTGGGATGTTAGGTTGTCAATTTCAGATCTTTCGCACTTTCTGATGTGGGCATTTAGGGCATAAATTTCCCTCTTAACACTGCTTTAGCTGTATCCCAGAGATTCTGGTACATTGTCTCTTTGTTCTCATTGGTTTCAAAGAACTTCATTATTTCTGCTTTAATTTCGTTATTTACCATATAGTCACTCAGGAGCAGGTTGTTTAGTTTTCATGTAGTTGTGCAGTTTGAGTGAGTTTCTTAATCCTGAGTTCTAATTTGATTGCACTGTGGTCTGAGAGCCTGTTATGATTTCCATTCTTTTCCATTTGCTAAGGAGTGTTCTACTTCCATTATGTGGTCAGTTTTAGAATAAGTGCTATGTGGTGCTGAGAAGAATGTATATTCTGTTGATTTGGGGTGGGGAGTTCTGTAGATGTCTATTAGGTCCACTTGGTCCAGAGCTGAGTTCAAGTCCTGAATATTCTTGTTAATTTTCTGTCTCACTGATCTGTCTAACAGTGACAGTGTGGTGTTAAAGTCTCCCACTATTATTGTGTGGGAGTCTAAGTCTCTTTGTAGGTTTCTAAGAACTTGTTTTATGAATCTGGGTGCTCCTGTATTGGGTGCATATATATTTAGGATAGTTAGCTCTTCTTGTTGCATTGATCCCTTTACCATTATGTAATGCCCTTCTTTGTCTTTTTTCATCTTTGTTGGTTTAAAGTCTGTTTTATCAGAGACTAAGATTGCAAACCCTGCTTTTTTTGCTTTCCATTTGCTTGGTAAATATTCCTCCATCCCTTTATTTTGAGCCTATGTGTGTCTTTGCACGTGAGATGGGTCTCCTGAATACAGCACACTGAAGGGTCTTGACTCTTTATCCAATTTGCCAGTCTGTGTCTTTTAATTGGGGCATTTAGCCCATTTACCTTTTAGGTTAATATTGTTACATGTGAATTTGATCCTGTCATCATGATACTAGCTGGTTATTTTGCACATTAGTTGATGCAGTTTCTTCACAGTGTTATTGGTCCTTATAGTTTGGTGTGTTTTTGCAGTGGCTGGTGCTGGTTTTACCTTTCCATATTTAGTGCTTCCTTCAGGAGCTCTTGTAAGGCAGGCCTGGTGGTAACAAAATCCCTCAGCATTTGCTTGTCTGTAAAGGATTTTATTTCTCCTTTGCTTATGAAGCTTAGTTTAGCTGGACATGAAATTCTGGTTTGAAGATTCTTTTCTTTAAGAATGTTGAATATCGGCCCCCACTCTCTTCTAGCATGTAGGGTTTCTGCAGAGAGATCTGCTGTTAGTCTGATGGGCTTCCATTTGTAGGTAACCTGACCTTTCTCTCTGGCTGCCCTTAACATTTTTTCCTTTGTTTCAACCTTGGAGAATCTGACGATTGTGTATCTTGGGGTTGCCCTTCTTGAGGAGTATCTTAGTGGTGTTCTCTGTATTTCCTGAATTTGAATGTTGGGCTGCCTTGCTAGTTTGGGGAAGTTCTCCTGGATAACACCCTGAAGTGTGTTTTCCAATTTGGTCCCATTCTCACTGTCACTTTCAGGTACAACAATCAGTTGTAGGTTTGATCTTTTCACATAGTCCTGTATTTCTTTGAGTCTTTGTTCATTCCTTTTCATCTTATTTTCTCTAATCTTTTCTTCGTGCCTTATTTCAGTAAGTTGATCTTCAGTCTCTGATATCCTTTCTTCTGCTTGATTGATTCAGCTATTGATACTTGTGTATGTCTCACGAAGTTCTCGTACTGTGTTTTCAGCTCCATCAGGTCATTTATTTTCTACTCTAAACTGGTTATTCTAGATAGCAGTTCCTGTAACATTTTATCAAGGTTCTTAGTTTCCTTGCATTGGGTTAGAACATGCTCCTTTAGCTCAGAGGAGTTTGTTATTACCCACCTTCTGAAGCCTACTTCTGTCAATTTGTCAAACTCCTTCTCTGTCCAGTTTTGTGCCCTTGCTGGAGAGGAGTTGTAATCATTTGGAGGAGTAGAGGCATTCTGGTTTTTGGAATTTTCAGCATTTTTGCACTGATTTTCCCTCATCTTCATGGATTTATCTACCTTTGATCTTTGAGGCTGATGACCTTTGGATGGGGTTTTTGTTGGAGGTCTTTTTTGTTGATGTTATTGCTGTTGCTTTCTGTTTATTAGTTTTTCTTCTGTCAGGTCCCTCTTCTGCAGGTCTGCTGCCGTTTGCTGGAGGTCCACTCCAGACCCTGTTTGCTTGGGTATCACCAGCAGAGGCTGCAGAACAGCAAAGATTGCTGCCTGCTCCTTCCTCTGGAAGCTTTGTTCCAGAGAGGCATCAGCCTGATGCCAGCCAGAGCTCTCCTGTATGAGGTGTCTGTTGACCCCTGCTGGGAGTTGTCTCCCAGTCAGGAGACACAGGGGAGAGGGACCCACCTGGGGAGGCAGTCTGTCCCTTAGCAGAGCTTGAGCGCTGTGCTGAGAGAATCCTCCTTGTCTCCAGCACTCTTCAGAGCTGGAAGGCAGGAATGTTTAAGTCCATTGAAGCTGTGCCCACAGCTGCCTCTTCCCCCAGGTTCTCTGTCCCAGGGAGATGGGAGTTTTATCTATAAGCCCCTGACTGGGGCTGCTGCTTTTCTTTCAGAGATGCCCTGCCAAGTGAGGAGGAATCTAGAGAGGCAGTCTGGCCACAGCTGCTTTACTGTACTGTGGTGAGTTCCACCCAGTCCAGACTTCCTGGCCTCCTTAGCACTGTCAGGGGAAAACCACCTACTCAAGTCTCAGTAATGGCGGATGCCCCTCTGCCCACCAAGCTCAATTGTCCCAGGTTGACTTCAGACCTCTGTGCTGACAGTGAGAATTTCAAGCAAGTGGTTCTTAGCTTGCTGGTCTCCATGGGAATGGGACCCACTGAGCGAGACCTCTTGGCTCCCTGGCTTCAGCCCCCTTTCCAGGGGAGTGAATGGTTCTGTCTCGCTGGGGTTCCAGGCACCACTGGGGTATGAAAACAAACAAACAAACAAACAAACAAACAAACACTCCTGCAGCTAGCTCGGTGCCTGCCCAAACAGTTGCCCAGTTTTGTGATTGAAATCCAGGGTCCTGGCAGTGTAGGCACACGAGGAGTCAGTCTCCTAGTCTGCGGATTGCAAAAACCATGGGAAAAGCACAGTATCAGGGCTGGATACCACAGTCCCTCACAGCTTCCCTTGGCTGTGGGAGAGAGGTTCCTGGCTCCTTGCACTTCCTGGGTGAGGCAATGCCCCACCCTGCTTCTGCTCACCCTCCGTGGGCTGCACCCACTGTCTAACCAGTCCCAATGAGATAAACTGGTTACCTCAGTTGGAAACGCGGAAATCTCTCACCTTCTGCCTTTGTCTCACTGGGAGCTGCAGACCACAGCTGTTCCTATTTGGCCATCTTGCCAGGTCTGTACCACATTTTCTTTATCCATTCATCCATCAGTGGGCACTTAAGTTGGTTTCGTTCCTTGGCTCTGTGAATAATGCTGCAATGCATATGAAAATGCAGATATCTCTTTAACACACTGATTTCATTTCCCTTGGAAATAGACCTAGTAGTAGGACTGCTGGATCATATGGTGGTTCTATTTTTAATTTTTTTGAGGAACCTCCATACTATTTTCCATAATGGCTGTAATAATTTACTTTCCAGGGTTCCCATTTCTCCAAATTCTCTCTTACACTTATCTTCTGTCTTTTTGATATAGCCATTCTAAGAGTTGTGAAGTAATATCTGATTGTAGTCTTAATTTGCATTTTGTTGATAATTAGTAATTTTGAGCATTTGTCATCTACCCTTTGACCATTTGTATGTCTTCTTCTGAGAAATGTCTATTCAGATCCTTTGAATTTCTTTTTTTTGTTGTTGTTGAGACAGAGTCTCGCTTTGTCGCCCAGACTGGAGTGCAGTGGCCGGATCTCAGCTCACTGCAAGCTCCGCCTCCCGGGTTCACGCCATTCTCCTGCCTCAGCCTCCCGAGTAGCTGGGACTACAGACACCCGCCACCTCGCCCGGCTAGGTTTTTGTATTTTTTAGTAGAGACGGGGTTTCACCGTGTTAGCCAGGATGGTCTCGATCTCCTGACCTTGTGATCCGCCCGTCTCGGCCTCCCAAAGTGCTGGGATTACAGGCTTGAGCCACCGCGCCCGGCCAGATCCTTTGAATTTCTAATTGGGTTATTTGTTTTGTTACTATTGTGTTGTTTGAGTTCCTTATGTATTTTGGATATTACCCTCTTATCAGCTGTATACTTTGCAAATATTTTCTCTCATTCCATAGGTTATCTCTTCGTTCTGTTAATCGTTTCCTTGGTTGTGCAGAAGCTTTTTAGTTTGATATACTCCCATTCATCTAGTTTTTGCTTTTGTTGCCTGTGGTTGTGGGTTCATATACAAAAAATTATTCCCCAGACCAAGGTCATGGAACTTTCTCCCTGTTTTATTCTAGCAGTTTTAGAGAGAAATTTCATACTATTTAGTTATCACCTTCCCAAACCTCCACCTCCCCATCAATAAACAACTGCAAATCTACTTTTTGTCTCTATAGATTTGACTATTCTGGTAATTTTAAATGGAATCACATAATATTTTTTTTTTTTTTTTTTTTTTTTTTTTGAGACGGAGTCTCGCGCTGTGTCACCCAGGCTGGAGTGCAGTGGCGCGATCTCGGCTCACTGCAAGCTCCGCCTCCCAGGTTCACGCCATTCTCCTGCCTCAGCCTCCGAGTAGCTGGGACTAC
Organism: Macaca thibetana thibetana; assembly: GCF_024542745.1. Classification (NCBI taxonomy): domain Eukaryota; kingdom Metazoa; phylum Chordata; class Mammalia; order Primates; family Cercopithecidae; genus Macaca; species Macaca thibetana. Next base: position 115,045,077 of record NC_065588.1, read on the forward strand.
AGGCGCCCGCCACCTCGCCCGGCTAGTTTTTTGTATTTTTAGTAGAGACGGGGTTTCACCATGTTAGCCAGGATGGTCTCGATCTCCTGACCTCGTGATCCACCCGCCTCGGCCTCCCAAAGTGCTGGGATTACAGGCTTGAGCCACCGCGCCCGGCCAATATGTGTTTTTTGTGACTGACTTCTTTCACTTAGCATAATACTTTCAAGATTTATCCATGTTATAACATGTATCAGAACTTCATTTCTTTTTATAATCAAATAATATTCCATTGTATGCATATATAACACTACATTTTGTTTATCCATCAGTTGATGAGTATTTGAGTCGTTTCCACTTTTGGCTATTATGAATAATGCTTTCATAAAGATTCCTGTACAAATTTTTGCATGAACATATATTTTCGTTTCTCCTGGGTAGATCTGTAGAGTGGGATTGCTGGATCATATGATATCTCTATGCTTAACCATTTGAAGAATTACCAGACTGTTTTCTAAAGTGGCTGTGCCATTTTACATTCCATCAGCAGGGTTTGGGGGATTCAATTTCTTCACATCTTTGTCGACATTGTTATATCCAACTTTTTTTATTCCAGTCAATCCTAGTAGGTATAAAGTGGATGCCTCACTGTGGCTTTCATTTACACTTCCTTGATGACTAATGATGCTGAGCATATTTTTATGTGCTTATTTGTACATCTTCTTTAGAGAAATGTCTATTTTCCCTTGCCCAATCTCTAATTGGGTTATTTGTTTTTTTATGAGTTGTAAGAGTTCCTTACACTCTTTAGATAAAAGTCTTTTATTGGATATATGATTTGCAAATATTTTCTCACATTTTGTACTTTGCTTTTTCACTTTCTGGATTCACCCTTTGAAGCACAAAGTTTAAAATTTGAAGTCTAATTTATAGTTTTCTTTTGTTACTTGTGCTTTTGGTGTCATATCTAAGAATCCATGCCAAATCCAAGGTTGTGAAGATTTATTCCTCTGTTTCTTCTAAGAGTTTTACAGTTTTAACTTTTATGTTTAGGTCTTTGATCTACTTTGAGTTAATTTTTGTGTATGGTTGAGGTAGCTCACATTTCATTATTTAGCATGTGCCTACCCAGTTGTTCAAACACTATTTGTTCAAAAGACTATTCTTTCCTCATTCAATGGCCTTGGCCCTTGTCTTTAAAATCAGTTTACCATAGACACATGGTTTATTTCTGAACTCTCAATTCTAATCTATCTTTTTCTATGTGTTCATCCTTATGCCAGGACCACATTGTCTTGATAGTTGTTCTTTCTTGGTAAAATTTAAAATCAGGACATATAAATTCTCCAACTCTGTTCTTCTTTTTCAAAATTGTTTTGGCTATCATGGGTCCCTTGCAATTCCACATGAGTTTTAGAATCAGTTTGTCAATTTCTACAGAAAATGTCAGTTGGGCTTCTGACAGGGATGCATTAAATCTATAGTTCAATTTTCAGAGTATTACCATCTTAACAATACTAAGTCATCTGATCAATGCACATGAGATGTTTTTCTATTTATTTACATCTTCTTTAATTTTTTCAACAATATTTTGTAGCCTCCAGAGAATGTTTTATACTTTTGTTAAATATATTCAAGTATATATTTTATTCTTTTGGTGTCTATTGTAAATGAAATTTTCTTAATTTTATGTTCAGATTGTTCATTGAAAGTGCATGGAAATACAATTGATTTCTGTATATTAATCTTGTATCCTTCACTGTTACTGAACTTGTTTACTTTTTCTAATAGTTTTTAGTGGATTTCTTAGGATTTTCTATATGCAAGACCATGCAATTTACAAAAAGACAGTTTACTTCTTGTTTTCTGGATATATTTTATCCAGATATATTTTATTTCTTTGGATATATTTTATTTCTTTTTCTTGCCTAATTGCTTTTGTTGGAAATTTGGTATGATGATGAAGAGAAGAAGTGAGAGCAGACATCCTTTTTGTATTCCTGATCTTAAAGAAAAACATTTAGTCTTTCATCATTAAGTATTATGTTGGCTGTGAGGTGTTTTATAGATGTCTTCTATCAGGTTGAGGAAGTTTCTTTCTAGTCTTTGTTTGTTGTGTGTTTTTACAATGAAGAGTTTTGGATTTTATCCAATGCTTTACCTGCATCTATCAAGATGATTGTGTGGTTTTGTTGTTTATTCTATTGCTATGGTGTTTTGTTGTTTATTCTATTGATATGGTGTATTACATTAATTATTTTCAGATGTTAGATTAACCTTTCCCTTGTACTCCTAAGATAAATGATATCCCAATTGGGTATGGTGTATAACTTCCTTATATGTTGCTAGATTTGATTTGCTATTTTTTTGGAGGACTTTTGCATCCATATTCATAAGGGATATTGGTCTTTAGTTTTCTTTTCTTTGTCTAGTTTTGGTATCAAAGAATGGGTTGGGAAGTATTCCTTCCCCTTCTACATTCTTTAAACATTTGACAAAATTGACTTACAAAGCCATTTGAGCTTTGTATTTTCTGTCAAAGTAGTTTCTTGATCACTAATTCAATCTCATTATTCATTATAGGTCTATTCAGATTGCTTGTTTCTTTTTTTTTTTTTTTTTTTTTTTTTTTTTTTTTTTTTTTTTTTTTTGAGACGGAGTCTTGCTCTGTCGCCCAGGCTGGAGTGCAGTGGCCGGATCTCAGCTCACTGCAAGCCCCGCCTCCCAGGTTCACGCCATTCTCCTGCCTCAGCCTCCCGAGTAGCTGGGACTACAGGCGCCCGCCACCTCGCCCGGCTAGTTTTTTGTATTTTTTAGTAGAGACGGGGTTTCACCGTGTTAGCCAGGATGGTCTCGATCTTCTGACCTCGTGATCCACCCGTCTCGGCCTCCTGCTTGTTTCTTCTTGAGTCTGTTTAGGTAGTTCATGGCTTCACAGGTATGTGTCTATTTCATGTCGTTATCTAATTTATTGGCATAAAATGGTTCATGATGTTCCTTTATAATTCCTTTTTACTTTTGTAAGGTCAGTAGTAATTTCCCCTTTTCATTTCTGATTCTAGTAATTTGAGGCTTCTCTCTTTTTCTCTTTTGCAAGTTAGCTAAAGGTGTGTCAATTTTGTTGATCTGCACAAAGAATCAGCTTTTGGTTTCATTAATTTCGTGTACTCTTTTCTTATTCTCTGTTTCATCAATTTTCCTTTAATCTTTATTATTTTGTTCTTTTCTTTGCTTTTGGTTTAGTTTGCTCTTTTTTTTTTCCAGTGCCTTAAGGCAGAAATTTATGTTATTCGTGATATCTTTCTTCTTTTTAACATACAGCTGTAAATTTCCTTCCAAGCACTGCTTTAGCAGCATTCCATAAATTTTGGTATGTTGTGTTGACAGTTTCATTCATCTCAAAGTATTTTCTATTTTCCCTTTTGATATCTGTTTTGACCCATTTGTTATTTAGGAATAGGTTGTTTAATTTCAATATATGCTTAAATTTCCCACATTTCTTTTTATTCATTCCTAATTTTATTTTATTGTGGCTAGATAATATACTTTGTATTATTTCTTTCCTTTTAAATTTGTTGAGGTTTGTTTTATGGCACAGTATATGGTCTATCATGGAGCATGTTCCATATGCACTTGAGACAAATGTATATTCTGAGTTTTGGGGTGGAGTGTTCAATAGTGCCTGTTTTAATATGTTTATAATGTTGCTCAAGTCTTCTATTTGTTGGTATTCTGCCTAGTTTTTCTATCCATTATTAAAAGCAAGTTATTAAAGTCTCTAACCATTTTTGTTGATTTGTCTGTTTCCTTCCTCATTTCTATCAGTTTTTGTTTCACATATTTTGGTGTTCTGTTGTTTGGTGCCTATATAGTTGTTATATCTTCTTGATGGATTGACCCTTTTATCATTATAAAAATTTCCCTTTATCTCCAGTGACATGTTTTGTTTTAAAGTCTCTTTTGTTTGATATTAGTATAGACACTCTAGTTTTCTTGTGGTTTTTATTTGCATGATATATCTTTCCCATTTTTTTACTTTCAATTAATTTGTATATTTTAATCTAAAGTATGTCTCTTAAAGACAACATATAGTTGGATCTTGTTTTCCATCTAGTTTGATAGTCTCTGTCTATTGATTGGATTTCTTAATCTATTTACATTTAATGTTCTCATTGATATAGTTTAATTTATGTCTGTCATTTTACTGTTTGTATTCTAAATATTTCATATCTTTTGTTTCTCCTGTCTTACTGCTTTCTTTTGCATTAAGTGAATATTTTCTAATGTAGCATTTTAATTTATTTAATGATTTTTTTCTTTCCAACTTTTATTTTAAGTTCAGGGGTTACATATGCAGATTTGTTACATGGGTAAATTATATGTTGTGGGGGTTAGGTGTACAGATTATTTCATCACTCAGGTAATAAGCATACTATCCAATAGATAGTTTTCTGGTCTGCACCCTTTTTTCATCTTCCACCCTCAAGTAGGCCAGAGTATCTATTCTCCCCTTTTTTGTGTTACTGTGTACTCAATGATTAGCTCCAATTTATACATGAAAACATGTGGTGTCCGGTTTTCTGTCCCTGTGTGAATTTACCTAAGATGATGGACTACAGCTCCATCCATGTTGCTGCAAAGGACATGATTTCATTCTTTTTCATGACTGCATGATATTCCATGGTATATATGTACCGCATTTTCTTTATGCAATCCACTGTTGATGGGCATTTAGGTTGATTCCAGGTCTTTACTATTGTGAATAGTGCTGTGGGCTGGGCACGGTGGCTCATGCCTATAATCCTAGCACTTTGGGAGGCCAAGGCAGGTGGATCACCTGAGGTCAGGAGTTCGAGACCAACCTGGCCGACATGGCGAAATCCTGTCTTTACTAAAAATACAAAAATTGGCTGGGCATGGGGGTGCATGCCTGTAATCTCAGCTACTTGGGAGGCTGAGGCAGGAGAATTGCTTGAACCCAGGAGGTGGAGGTTGGAGTGAGCCGAGATTGTGCCACTGTACTCCAGCCTGGGTGTCAGAGGGAGACTCCATCTCAACAACAACAACAACAACAACAACAACAACAAAAAATAGTGCTGTGATTAATATATATGTGCGTGTGTCTTTATGGTAGAATAATTTATATTCTTTTGGGTATGTTCCCAGAATGGGATTGCTGGGTAAAATGGTAGTTCCATTTTTAAGTTCTTTGAGAAATCTACAAACTGCTTTCCACAATGGCTGAATTAATTTACATTCCCACCAGCAGTGTGGAAGCTTTTCTTCTCTCCACAACCTTATCAGCATCTGTTATTTTTCACTTTTTAGTAATAGCCATTCTGACTGGTGAGAGACGGTATCTCATGGTGGTTTTGATTTGCATTTCTCTAATGATTAGGATGTTGAACATTTTTTCATATGTTTGTCGGCCACATGTATGTCTTCTTTTGAGAAGTATATATAAATGTTTTTGCCTATTTTTAAATGGGGTTGTTTGGTTTTTGCTTGTTAATTTGTTTAAGTTCCTTTGAGATTCCAGACATTAGACCTATGTCAGATGCACAGTTTGCAAATATTTTCTTTCATACTGTAGGTTGTCTGTTTACTCTGTTTATAGTTTCTTTTGCTGTGCAGAAGCTCTTTAGTGTAATTAGTTTCCACTTGTCAATTTTTTTTTTCAATTTCTTTTGGAGTCTTCATCATGAAATCTTTGCCAGGGTCTATATCCAGAAAGATATTTACTAGGTTTTCTTCTAGGGTTTTTATAGTTTTAGGTTTCACATTTAAGTATTTAATTTACCTTGAGTTGATTTTTGTATATAGTGAAAGGAAGGCGTCCGTCTAAATCTTCTGCATATGGCTAGCCAGGTAACCCGCACCATTTATTGAATAGGAAATCCTTTCCCATTGCCTGTTACTGTTGACTTTGCTGAAAATCAGATGGTTATGGGTGTGCGGCTTTATTTCTGGGTTCTCTATTCTGTTCCATTGGCCTATGTGTCTGTTTTTGTAGCAGTACCGTGCTGTTTTGGTTATTGTAGCATTATAGTATAGTTTGAAGTCAGATATTGTGATGCCTCTGGTTTTGTTCTTTTTGCTTAGGATTGCTCTGGCTATTCAAGCTCTTTTTTGGTGTCATATGAATTTCATAATAGTTTTTCCTAATTCTGTGAAAAATGTCATTGGTAGTTTGGTAGTTTGATAGGAATAACATTAAAGCTGCAATTGCTTTGGACAGTATAGCCATTTTAACAATATTGATTCTTTCTATCCATGAGCATGGAATGTTTTCCCATTTGTTTGTGTCATCTCTGATTTCTTCCAGCAGTGTTTCGTAATTCTCATTGTAGAGATGATTCACTTCCCTGATTAGCTGTACTACACCTAGGTATTGTGTGTGGGTGGGTGTGTGTGTTTGTGTGTGTGTATGTGTTGCTACTGCGAATGGGATTGCAATCTTGATTTGCTCTCAGCTTGCAAGTTGTTGGTGTGTAGGAATACTACTAATTTTTATACATTGCTTTTGTTTTTTGTTTTTTTTTTCATCCCCTTAAGCATGTATCCTTTGTGTTACAAACCGTCCAATTAAACTCTTTTAAAGTGTACAATTAAGTTATTATTGGCTATAGTCACCCTGTTGTGCTATCAAATAGTAGGTCTTATTCATTCTATTTTTTTGTATCCATTCATCATCCCTACATCTCCACCTGCCTGAGCCCCACTACCCTTCCCAGCCTCTGGTAATCATCCTTCTACTCTCTCTGTCTATAAGTTCAATTGATTTGATTTTTAGATCTCACAAATAAGTGTGAACATGCAATTTGTCCTTCTGCGTCTGGCTTATTTCACTTAACATAACAATCTCCAGTTCTATCCATGTTGTTGCAAATGACTGGATCTCATTCTTCTTTTATACCTCAATAATATTCCATTGCGTGTATATACCACATTGTCTTTATCCATTTATCTGCTGATAAACACTTATATTGCTTCCAAATCTTAGCTATTGTAAACAGCACTTCAACAAACATGGGAGTGCAGATATCTTTTCGATATACGGATTTCCTTTCTTTTGGGTATATACCCAGCAGTGAGACTGCTGGATCATATGGTAGCACAATTTTCAGTTTCTTGAGGAACTTTTAAACTGTTCCCCATAGTGGTTGTACTAATTTACATTCCCATCTACAGTGTAAAATGGTTCCCTTCTCTCCACATTGTTGCTGGCATTTGTTATTGCCTGTTTTTTTTTTTTTTTTGGATATGAGTCATTTTAACTGAGATGAGATGATATCTCATTGTCGTTTTGATTTGCATTTCTCTGATGATCAGTGGTGTTGAGCACCTTTTCATATGTCTGTTTGCCATTTGTACGTCTTGTTTTAAGAAATGTCTATTCAAATATTTTGCCCGTGTTTTGATCAGAGTATTATATTTTTTCTTATAAAGTTGTTTGAGCTCCTTATATAGTCTGGTTATGAATCCCTTGTCAGATGTGTAGTTTGTAAATATTTTCTCCCATTCTGTGGGTTGTCTCTTCACTTTGTTTATTGTATTCTTTGCTGTGCAGAAGGGTTTTAGCTTGATGTGATGCCATTTGTCCATTTTTGCTTTGGTTGCCTGTGCTTGTGGGGTATTGCTCAGGAAATTTTTACTCAACCTAATGTCCTGGACATTTTTACCAATGTTTTCTTGTAGTAGTTTCATAGTTTGAGGTCTCAGATTTAAGTCTGAGACTTAAATTGGATTTTTATATGGCAAGAGACAGGGGTCTAGTTTCATTCTTCTGCATATGGATATCCAGTTTTCCCAGCACCATTTATTGGAAAGACTGTCTTTTCCCCAGTGTACGTTCCTGGCACCTTTGTTGAAAATGAGCTTGCTATAGGCTTGTGAATTTGTTTCTGGGTTCTCTATTCTGTTTCATCAGTCTATGTGTCTGTTTTTATGCCAGTATCATGCTGTTTTGTTTACTATAGCTCTGTAGTATAATTTGAAGTTAGGTAATGTGATTTCTCCAGTTTTGTTGTTTTTGTTTAGGATAGCTTTTGCTATTCTGGTTCCATATAAATTTTAGGATTTTTTTCTCTATTTCCGTGAAGTACTTCCTCCTCCTCTATTTTTTGGAATAGTTTGAGTAGGTTTGGCGTTAGTTCTTCTTTAAATGTTTGGTAGAATTCAGCAGTGAAGCCATCAGGTCTCGGGCTTTTCTTTTGTGGGAGATTTTTATTATGGCTTCAATCTCATTACTTGTTATTGGTGTGTTCAAGTTTTGGATTTCTTGCTGGTTCAATCTTGAGAGGTTGTATGTGTCTAGGAGTTTGTCCTTTTCTTCTAGATTTTTCAATTTACTGGCATATAGTTTCTCATAGTAGCTATTAATGATCCTTTGAATTTCTGCAATATCAATTGTAATGCCTCTTTTTTATTTCTGATTTTATTTATTTGCATCTTCTCTCTTTTTTCTTAGTCTGGCTAAAGGTTTGTCAATTTTGTTTAACTTTTCAAAAAACCAACTGTACATTGATTTTGTATCCTGAAACTTTGGCAAAGTTGTTTATCAGATCTATGAACTTTTGGACAGAGGCTGTAGGGTTTTCTAGGTATAAAATCATACAGTCTTTGAAGAAAGGTAGTTTGCCTTCCTCTCTTCCTATTTGGATGCCTTTTATTTCTTTCTTTTGCCTGATTGCTCTGGCTAGGACTTCCAATACTATGTTGAATAGAAGTGGTAAGAATAGGTATCTTTGTCTTGTTCCAGTTCTTAAGGGGAATGCTTCCAGCATTGGCCTGTTCAATATGATGTTTGCTGTGGGATTTTCATAGACGGCTTCATTTTTTGAGGTACGTTCCTTCACTGCCTCATTTGTTGAGAGATTTTAACATGAAAGGATGTTGAATTTCATCAAAAGCCTTTTCTGTCCGGGTATAGTGACTTATGCCTATAATCTCAGGACTTTTAGACAAAGGCTAGCATATTGCTTGAGCCCAGGAGTTCAAAACCAGCCTAGGCAACATGGTAAACCACCTTCTCTACCAAAAAAGCAAAACAAAAAACAAAAAACAAAAAACCAACAAACAAGAAACAAAAATTAACTGGATGTGGGGTATGTACCTATAGTCTCAGCTACTCAGGAGGCTGATGTGGGAAGATGGTTTGAGCCTGGGAGGCGGAGGTTGCAGTGAACTGAGATCATGCCACTACACTCCAGGCTGGGCAACAGAGAGAGACCCTGTCTCAGAAAAAAAAATATTAATAAGTAAAAGAATTTTCTGTGTATTGAGAAGATCATGTGAGTTTTTTCTTGTTGTTCTGTTTGTGTGATGAATCACATTTATTGATTTATGTATGTTGAGCCAACCTTGCATCCCAGGAATAAAACCTACTTGATCATGGTGGATTAGCATGTTCATGTGCTGCTGGAGATTCAGTTTGCTAGTATTTTGTTGAGAATTTTTGCATCTGTGTTCAACAGGGATATTGGCATGAAGATTTTTTGTTTTGTCTCTGCCAGGTTTTGGTATTAGAAGGACGCTGGCCTCATTGAATGAGTTAGGGAGGAGTCCTTCCTTCTCAATTTTTGGGATAGTTTTGGTAGGATTGGTATCAGTCCTTCTTTGTATGTCTGTGAATTTGTCTAGTCCAAGGCTTTTATTCACTGGGAGGCATTTTAGTACTTGTTCAGTTTTTTTAACTGATTTTTGGTGTGTTCAGGGATTCAGTTTCTTCCTCTTTCAATCTGGAATGTTGGATATTTCCAGGAATTTATTTACTTCTGGGTTTTCTAGATTGTGTGCATAGAGATGTTCATAATAGTTTTTGAGGGGTCTTTGTATCTCTGAGGGACCGGTGGTAATGTCCGCTTTGTTATTTCTGATTGTGTTTATTTGGATCTTCTCTCTTTTTTTCTTCATTAGTCTAGCTAGAATCTATCAATCTTATTTGTGCCCTTTTGCTTTTCAAAGGCAGTTCCAATTTTACTATTCTGCCATCTTTATGGAGAGAACTCACTACCATGGTTTTGTATTTGTTTTCTCTCACATTTGTATACGTAGTGAGTCCTTTTACAGGTAGACTCCAGTAATGTCCCACTTCCTTTAATAAGGGTGGCAAGTCCTTCTCATTTGGGAAACCACTATTACCTTCGTGAACTGGTTGGGGTTCTAAGTCCTGCATGTTTTCTGACCAAGACACAGGTGTTATTGCCATAAATTCTCAGCTACCTGGTGGATAATCACTTTCACAGATAGGGATTGAAATTGTGACTAAAATGACATTTCAGTATTTTGGTATTTATTTTATATGGTACTGAAGTACTGGCATTTTATTTTTTTAAATGTGAGGTCGAGTTGCCATTATCTTTACTATTTTATTTTCTTATCTTTTATTTTACGTTCAGGGATACAAGAGCAGGTTTGTTACATAGGTAAACTAGTATCATGGGGATTTGTTGTAAAGATTATTTTATCACCCAGTTATTAAGTCTAGTACCCATTAGTTATTTCTCCTGATCGTCTTCCTCCTCCCACTCTTCACCTTCCAAAAGGCCCCATTGTGTGTTATTCCTCTCTATGTGATGAAGGATAACGTAATTGAAGTGTGTACGTCTTAAACCTATAATCACCTCCCAGATGAAGTTATACAACATTTGCAGTACCCTAAGAGACCCCTTCATACTTCTTCCCAGCAATGTTCCATCTCCAGAGGCGATCAGTTCTAACTTCTAACACTATAGATTCATTTTGCCTGTTTTTGAACTTCACATAAAATCCTGAAGCAACAGTTCATCCCTTTTTATTGCTGTATAGTATTTTATTGTATGGATGTTCCACAGTTTATTTATGCATTCTTCCATTGGTGGACACCTGGGTTGTTTCCAGTTTTTTACTATTATAAACAAAGTATGCACACAAGTCTTTGTGTGAACATATGTTTTCATTTCTCTTGGGTAACGTATTAGTCCATTTGCACACTGCTAATAAAGACATTCTGATAATTGGTAATTTATAAAGGAAAGAGGTTTAATTGACTCACAGTTCCACATGGCTGGGAGGCCTCATAATCATGGTGGAAGGCAAATGAGGAACAAAGTCATGTCTTACATGGCGGCAGGCAAGAGAGCTTGTGCAGGTGAACTCCCATTTATAAAACCATCAGATCTCAACAGACTTATCACTACCACAAGAACAATTTGGGGGAGACTGCCCCCATGATTCAGTGATCTCCACCTATTGGGAGGCCAAAACAGTTGGATCACCTGAGGTCAGAGGTTCGAGACCAGCCTGGCCAACATGGTGAAACCCCATCTCTACTAAAAATACAGAAAAAAAAAAAAAAAAAAAAAAAGAGCCAGGCATGGTGACAGGTGCCTGTAATCCCAGCTAGTTGGGCTAGTTGGGAGACTGAGGCAGGGGAATCGCTTGAACCTGGGAGGCAGAGGTTGTGGTGAGCTGAGATCACATCATTGTACTCTAGCCTGGGCAACAAGAGTGAAACTCCATTTCAAAAAACAAACAAACAATTATCTTCACCTAGCCCTGCCCTTGACATGTGGGAATTACTACAATTCAAGGTGAGATTTGGGTGGGGATACAGCCAAACCACATCAGAAAACCTCCTAGGAATGAGTTTCTTTGGGTTATAGGGTAGATATGCGTTCAATTTTATAAGATACTTCCAGATTTTTTTTCTCAAAATGATTGTACACTTTATATCCCCATTTGGAATGATTGAGCACTTGGCTGCTCCACATCCTAGCCAATATTATGCTGTCTGATTTTGAGTATGCCATTTTGATGGACACATAGTGTTTTCTCATTGTGATTTTAATTTGTATTTCCTTGATGACTAATGTCATTGGGTATATTTTCCTGTGCTAACTGATTATTTGTATATCTTTTTTTGTGGAGTGTCTGTTCAAGATTTTTGACCATTTTAATTGGATTATTTTTTATTATTGAGTTATAGGACTTTCTTTTATATTCTGGATACAAGTACTTTTTTAGACACATTTATGGTGGCTATTTTCTCTCAATTAGGGGCTTCCCTATTGATTTTCTTAATGGTATCTTTTTAATGAGCTGCAGCTTTAAATTTTTATGACATCCAATTTATAAATTTAAAAAAATATGGTTAGTGCCATGAGACAATACATTTTTGTTGTTTTTATTGCCCAGTATGTGGTACTTCATTATAACTACTCTAGAAAACTCATACATTGGTCTTTTGCTCTTTTGTGAAATTTTAAAATCAGCTTGTCAATGTCTTCTGTCTGGGATATTGATTTGAATTCCGTTCAATCTGAGGAAGATGGGCATGTTGAAAATATTGGGTCTTCTGATTCATGAACATGATATATCATTCCACTTATTCAAGTCTTCTTTAATTTCTCGCAGCATCCTTTTTTAGTTTTCAGTGTACAAGTCTTGCACATTTTAAATTAAATTTATTTCTAATTATCATATCAGCAAAGATATTTTTCAGCAAAGATAGATATAATAATTAGAAATGCATTTAATTTAAAATGTGTAAGACCTGTATATTTATATGCTTTAATAAATTCCATTTATTCTTTGTTTTCCAATTGTTTGTTGCTAATAGAAGTAAAATTTATGTTTATTATGTATTGACATGGATCTTGTGATCTTGCTAAATTCATTTATTCTAGTAGATTTTTTTGGATTAATTCATTAGGATTTTCTACACATAAAAGCATGTTGTCTGTCATGGTTGACATTTGTTTAAAATAATTTGTGGTAGGATATAGCAGACTCCCTCTATGACCTTGGTCAGACATCTAATCTTACTGAACTTTGGGGGACCTCACTTATAGAGGGAAGTTGTTATATAGACTCGTCTTTGAGGTTCCTTTTAGATCTAAAATGATAAGGGACTGGGCTCTACCATTTGCTTATTCTGTAACCCTCGGCAAAATACTACACCTCTCTGAGCCTCAGCTTGCTCATTTGTAAAGTGGACATAATCATAGTAAAATATCTGTGTCATAAAGTAGTTATGAGTCTTATGCTTCCACAAATAAAGACAGCTTGGGCTAGGGAAGTTTTGTAAAGGCCAGCCCAAGCACGTGGGGACACCATCATCAAGTGTACCCCGTCTCTACTAAAAATACAAAAAATTAGCCGGGCGCGGTGGCGGGCGCCTGTAGTCCCAGCTACTCAGGAGGCTGAGGCAGGAGAATGGCGGGAACCCGGGAGGCGGAGCTTGCAGTGAGCCGAGATCGCGCCACTGCACTCCAGCCTGGGCAACAGCGTGAGACTCCGTCTCAAAAAAAAAAAAAAAGTGTATCCTGAGATGTGTGTATGTGTGTGCATATGAGTGTGTATGTGGCTTCCCTAAATCCTCCAGCTTCAAATAATGGTTCTCAAAATGAAGTATGCCTTGGAATCCCTGGAGGAGCTTGTAAAAATACAGTTTCTTGGGCTCCACACCCATAGGTCTGACTCATAGCCCTAGAAGGACCCAAGAACCTTCATCTTGAACAGTCTCAAGTCATTTTAATACACTGAGTCCCATGTGACTTGCATTTCCACATGGCTGGGGAGGCCTCAGAATCATAGCAGGAGGTAAAAAGCACTTCTTACATGGCGGCAGCAAGAGAAAATGAAGAAGATGCCAAAGCGGGAACTCCTGATTAAACCATCAGATCTCGAGAGATTTATTCACTATCACAAGAACTGTATGGGAGAAACCACCCCCATGATTCAAATTATCTCCCACCAGGTCCCTCCTAGAACACGTGGGAATTATGGGAGTACAATTGAAGATGAGATTTGGGTGGAGACACAGAGGCAAACCATATCATCAGGTAAATATTTAAGTCTCCACTCCTTATGTTTTTCTCTCTCATTCTGTATATCTCTTGTTTTGTCTCTCTGTGTTTCTATCACTCTCTGTGTTGGTCCCTTTTTTTGTCTGTCTGTCTTTCATGTGCACACGTACTCTGTCTCTCTCATCTGTCTCTATACTTGTGTCATCTCTCTGGTTGATGGCTCTGAAACACTGCCTCTCAACATCTCTCTCATTTCTTCTTTTTCTCAAGTTTGTTCCTGTGTGCTGTGGTCTCTGCCCTGGCTCTCTTGGCCTGACTCTGAGGCCCTTTGCCTTTCTCTGGTCTTGCCCTGCTGTGCATCTCTCTGTACATCTGAGCCTGTGTGTGTGTGATGCATAAGTCTCTGTTATTCTCTATCTTCATTCCTTTTCTTTTTCTCTCTTGTAAATCCTCACCCCTCTCCCACCCAGCCCTGCAGCTCTGCAGTTTTTCCTGTGAAATACAAGAAGAGTCTCCTGTGGAGAAGCCTGGAATACCAGGTCAGACCCCCAGACTCCTGTAGACTTCAGAATGTTTAGCTCTAATCAAGAGCCCCCATTGGAGTCTGACCCACTCTCCTGTAGGGCTTATCTGGGGCCCTCAGCCTCCTGTGCTGCCAGAGATAAGGTGCCCTTGGTGGCAGAGATGACTTGGGCATGACCCTCAACAGACTAGATAAAAAGCACAGGCTCCAAGATCCTGGAGAGACCCCATCCCTCAGGTGGAAAAGTGACCTTTCTATTATTGACCCTAAGCGTCTCAGAGTGTACTCTGGGGGTTTATGACCCGTTTAAATAGTCCTCAGAAAGATCAGACTAACTTCTTTCTTTGAGCTAATATTGTTAATTCATCATTAATTAAATATTTGATTTACCCAATATTTACTGCACACACTATGAACCAGATTCTGTTCTGAGAATGTAGCAGTGAAGATTTTAAAATGCAATATTATAAATCTCAACACTCATAATAACTATCGTGCCATGCATTGAGTACCTACTGTGTTCTAGGAGCTTAATTTATAGAAGAAACTTTATACCAGAATTTCTTGTGGGGAGAGAACTTCCCCTTTACTGGAAAATACTTTAATAATCTGCATGTAATCATTTTAGTGATTAATTAATTATTGTTAAAACAGTGGACACTTAACTCCCAATATTCAGGGGTGATATTTAAATGTTTAATAAATGGTAACTGACTGCCATTGACCAATGAAAACATTTGCCCCACTTCTCAGTTCTATTCCAATTATTTGAATAAACATCAAATTTTTCAATCATTTATTCACTCATGAAATCATTCAGTTATTCTTTCTTCCAGCATATTGTTAAGGGACTCCTGGGTATCAGCACTGTGTTAGGAACCGGGGATGTAATTAAAAGGACATTGTAAGGAACTCAGAGGAGGAAGATAGAGAAAGATACTGACTGAGTTCATGGAACATGACAAAGGAAAGGTTCAAGAGTGCACACCTGGGTGTCTAACTTAGAAGAATCAGGAAAGGGTTTCTGGAGGAAGGGACATTAATGCTGAGACCTAAGAGGTGAACAGGGGTTAATTTGATGAGGTCTGTTTCTTATCAGTTTTGTTTATTCCATAGGATAGAGCCTGAACGTAGTAGGGATTCACTAAATCAACAGATGAATAAAACACAATGATTCTGAAAGCAGTTCTCTGGTTGAGTGGTAATTGACTAGGGAAGCTATAATGAAGATGTATTATTTTTTTCAGAAACAGTACTGTTAGCATGTCCTTTGTCAATGCCTGCACCCAGCACCTGACCAAGAATCAAATGCAGTTTTCTCCACTCAAAATTCAGGTAATGTCAAAGCTTTCAGCAAATTGTTTTCCTACTTACTAGCCCCAGACCAAGGGGACAAAGAAGAGCCCAGGAAAATAGGCCTAGGAGGCAAAAATAGGTGAGAGAGAACATTAAGTCCGAGGTTTTCAAACTCATGCCTGTTGGAGGCCATGCTGATTTGTGTTCCTAGAGCTTCTGTTCTTTTAGAAAAAAACAAAAGTCTGAATTTTCATGTAAAATTTTCTAATTTTTATGTTGGAATCTAATTTAAAAAAATCTTACACGTAGCAAATCAGATATCTATGGCTGTATTTGGCTGTTGTTCCAGATTTAGAAGTTATTTCCTACAAATGAGGAAGGAATGAAAGGGACGTTTATATTTACTATGCAGCCATGCTGTTTTGAACCTTGTACTACATGTTCTATGGATCTTCATCATGAATATTCATTGCATGAATATTCCTGTTATCTGATTTAATTATTGCAACAACCACATGGGACGGTTATCATAATGCCTGTTGAGGAAGATTACCAAGTTAAGTCTGCAGGGATTCAATATTAACCATAAGGAACTTAGTATTCAAACAGAATTAGAAGTAAACTAAGAAGAGGAGAATGGTTTTGAATTAGAGACCTGGTATTATAAGACTCTCAGGTGGAAAGAGCCTTGAATAACCAGACAATTGTCTAGAAACCAGCCTTTTGTTGTTTGGGAATCTTCTTTAATTGCTTTAAATACCACTGCTCTTTTCTGCAACTTTCTTGCCTAGAGAGTTTTAACACCCTGGGATAGGAACTTGTCTCCCCTGTTATGTAAAATGAATGTAACTCATAAAGTGTTTCACTATTAATTAATGTCGTGTCTGTGTGATTTCAGATCCACCTGGCTGAGCAACACTACTATACCGTCAGTTTCTGCTCTCTTGATGTCTCTGAAATAGTTAAATCATTTGATTTAATTGTCTGTAGGAGTTCCATTTTAGAAAAGAAGAAAAGATGGTCAAAAAACACTTTCCTTAACCACAGACTTCTGTCATTTTTGCCACTGAAGTGAGCATCCTATAACACTAGTGTATCAGGAATTCCCATATCAATGAGGATTTCGCCAGATGGGCTCCGAGGCCCCTCAGAGCGTCTCCAAGTAGGATTTCGCCAAGTTGCGGATCTGCAGATCATCCCTGTGGAGGTGCTGTCTGTTCTAAGATCTGAACCCCATGAACAATCTGATAAAAGGGTTTAACTATTCACATCTCAGAGGCATTAGACAGTCAGAAACTGACCTCCCTCGTTGCTTAGCAGAATGAATCTCAAATGCTGGTGTGCATTAAACCATCAGGTTGCTTTTTAGATGG
The DNA here is from genome assembly GCF_024542745.1 of Macaca thibetana thibetana. Taxonomy (NCBI): domain Eukaryota; kingdom Metazoa; phylum Chordata; class Mammalia; order Primates; family Cercopithecidae; genus Macaca; species Macaca thibetana. The sequence goes on from NC_065588.1 coordinate 115,062,038, forward strand.
CAGATTCCTGATCCCGGTACTTAGAGAGTCTGATTCACTGGGAGTGTTTGTTATAGTAAAAAGCTAAGCAAGAGGCCCAATAATAACATGGCTTAGAAAACAAAGAAGTTATTTATTCTGCATGCACAACAATCTAAAGAGAGGTTTCCTTATTGGTGGCATCTGTTTCATGTGATGTGGCAGAGTAAGAAGGGCCACATATTATTTGACAGTCCTCTCATTGAGAAATGAGGTTGCTGTCCCCTCCCCTTGAATCTGGGCAGGCTCTGTGACTGCTTTAACCATGAGAATGTTGTAGAAGTGACACTGTGCCAGTTCCTGGGCCCAGGATTTAAGAGACAGTAGGCTTCCACTTCTTTGATCTTGTAATACTCACTCTTAGAACTCAGCAGCCATGCTGTGTGGAAGCCCAACACCCTGTGCAGAGACACATGTGGAGAAGAGGTGGAGTTCCTAGCTGTCAGCCCTAGATGAGCTCAGTTTGCCAACTACATGCAAGGGTTTAATTACCTCAGAGGCACTGGGCAGTCAGAAACTGACCCCCTTGTTACTTACCAGAGTTACTTTGGAAGTGGATCCTCTTGCCCCAGTTAGGCCTTCCCACCTGGTGCCATCCTCATCAATCTCTGCCCAAATTGTACATTCACAGGTCCAATAAATGACTGTTATTTAAAGTGACTGAGATGTAGGGTGGTTTATTAGGCAGCTGTAGATAACTAAACCACATAGGCATTCAAAGACTCAGGTTTCTTTCCTCTTGAGACACCACCCCCATTCTCAACAAACATTTCTTAGTCAAGGTTAGTTATCACTTACTTAGTCAAGGTTAGGTTACAACCATATTCAGATTCTAGGCAATGGGAGAGCGTAGAGAGGCCATGCATATTTCTTATCCAGTTTGCTTAGGCCTGGCACGCATTACTTCATTAGTGAGAACTTATCAGGTGGCTGCATTCAATCGCAAAGAGGACAGGGAAATGCAATCTCTAGACATGCAGCCATGTTCCATCCATGAAGAGGGGAGGGAAGAATGGGTGCTGCTGGAAGTCTAGCCATTGCCATCATACTGACTCTGGAGCAAAGAACAGAGATCTGCATTTTGGCAACCCCCCAGGAGATTTTGATATAGGTGATACAAGCATAGCTGCGAAAAGCATGAGTTTTGAAGTCAATCAGATCTGAGCTTAAAACTAAATTCTATTATTTACCAGCTGGGTGGCACCTGAGTTTTAAGTTTCTTTGTCTATATAAAAACGTGGAAAATAGTAATTCCTACCTCAGGAGGTAGTTGTGCTGATTTGATAATGGACTGTGTGAAAAGTGCTAGCACAGAAGACTTGGCACAAAACTAGATATAAAAATAAAAAAAAAAATAAAAACGAGAAAAAGAAAAAGAAAGGTTGTATTGTCAACTGAATCAAGAGTTCCATTCTATCTTTTAAAACCACCAATGTATTCAGTCATTATACTTAAAATATTCCTCTTCACCCTCACATCAATGCTAGACTTATCCCCAATTTACAGATGAGAAAACTGAGACTCAGAGAAGTTAAGGAAGTAGACCAAAAACATCATTGGTAAGCGCTGGTGTCAAAATGTGAGCCAAGATCATTTCTGGTGGTGTTTGATTACAGATGCTGTATTAAAAATAAGTGAACAGAAGTAAAAGAAGGGTTTGGGGGCAAAGAAGTAACATATCAGACTTGGTTATACACAGGGGAATCTGGGAGTGTTGCCGTGAGATGTGTGGAATGGGGAAAAACTGAAGGCAGAAGGAGCAGCTTAGGAATAGGGTTGCTGAACACGGATAATTAGAGTAAAGGCTAAGTGAATATCTGTCTTCCTGCTGCAGTGATTTACCTGCACAGAGGCAAACCTAGAAATAGCAGCCCCATTCCTCACTTGAGAAGGCCTCTGCCAAACTGACCACCCAGTGCTTTCACTCGTGGGGGATATGACTGAAAATGTTTTTAGCCTTGGCTCCAGACACTGGAGACAGTTTTTGTGTGCCTCAGTTTACCCACTTGGAAAACAGAAATTCAATGCCGATGATGGCTATTTCACAGAGATTCAGGAAGAAAATGCATGGAAATAGACTTTTTAAAGTTACAGTCATCAACCTGATGTTAAGGTTTTACTGTACCTTGAGCAACATGCAACAGCAGAAAGCACGTAAACTTCAGCTTCATGATTGATTCTTTGTATCTTAATTTTGTAAATTTAAAATTTCAGATATTAAAGGATGAGGTAGTGGAGGGAGAGTTTCTTGTGTTGTTGTTTCCATGGTGACCAACTTGCAGGCATTAACTGCTGGCTGAAATACAGATAAGTAAGAAAAAGATGGCAAAGTGGCCGGATATGGTGGCTCACGCCTATAATCCCAGCACTTTGGGAGGCCAAGGTGGAAGGATTGTTTGAGCACAGGAGTTCAAGACCCGCTGCGGCAACATAGGGAGACCCTGTCTCAACAAAAAAAAAGTAAAAAATTAGCCCTGTGTGATGGTGCATGCCCATGGTCCCAGCTCCTTGGGAGGCTGATGTGGGAGGATCACTTCACCTCAGGAGGCTGAGACTGCAGTGAGCTGGGATCATGCCACTGCATTCCAATCAGGGTGACAGAACAAGACCCTGTCTCTAAAATAAAAAATGGCAAAGTGCTTTGCACAGTGCCGGGAACATAGTAGACAATCACCACTTCTATTAAAGCAGCATAGACATAGAGGCTGTCATGAAGAGCATGATGGGAAATTCTCCTCCCCTTTGGAATGTTTCAGCCTATTTTGAGATTTAAAATGTTTCTAAAGCAGGGAAACTTTAAGGGATAAGACTTGGACGAGAAGTCTAATTTGTGGATTTCCCCTTATTCTAAGCCAACTGCACCATGGAGCTTCACCTATCCCAGTTTCTTTGTGTCTGGTTTAAGATACCTTTGCCTACCTCAAGCTCAAGATATACTTCTATATAGTCTCTAGAAGTTTCATCATGTTTCCGTTCACATGGAGATCTACAATGCACCTGGAATTGATTTTGTATATAACATGAGGTAGAGACCAAGATTCAAATTTGCCCATGTGGATGGCCAATTGACCCAAAACCTTTCATTGAGAAAGCCATTGTTTCTCCATCGGTCTCCAATGGCACCTTTTTTATAAATCAAGTGTCCCTAGGTTGGGCACAGTGGCTCATGCCTGTAATCCCAGCACCTTGGGAGGCCAAGGTAGGAGGATTATTTGAGGCCAGGGGTTCGAGACCAGCCTAGGCAACATAAGGAGACCCCCGTCTCTATAAAAAATTAAATAATTAGCTGGGCTTGGTGGCATCTACCTGTAGTCCCAGCTACCTGGAAGGCTGAGGCAGGAGCATCACTTGAGCCTGGGAGGTCAAGGCTACAGTGAGCCACGATCACACCACTGCACTCTAGCCTGGGCAACAGAGCAAGACCCTGCCTCAAAAAAAATAAAATAAAGTGTCTCTATGTGTGAGGGGTTTGATTCTGAGCTCTTTATGCCGTTCCACTGGTCTATTTTTTTTTTTTTCTGTATCAAAGCGTGCTCCTTTAATTACTCTGGCTTTATTATAACTCCTGATATCCAGTCATGAAAATCATCTGACTTTGTTCTTCTTTGTGATAATCTTGGCTTTTGATTTTCCACACATATTTCAGAATCACCTTGTAAATTTCCACTAAAACAAAAACTTGCTGGGGTTTTCATTCTGATTACAGTGTCTATATCAATTTGGGGAGGATTGATGTCCTAACAGTATTGATTTTTTTTCACAATAACCCTGTGCAGTAGGTTCTGTTGTTATCCCACTTGACAAATACATTCCTCCTGTGTAGCCGGGGCACAGGAATGTGAATGAATCCTGTGGTCTACCAAGGAAGAAGACTGGGCACGGTTTGCCCCTCCTGGAAGATATATTTTATCATTGACTTTGTTTAGAATTATTGGCTCATGACAGTAATATAAAGCACACTGATTGTAGTCAGTACGATTATATTGCTTTAAAAATTTTTTTTCTTTTTTTTTTTTTGAGACAAGGTCCCATTCTGTCACTCAGGCTGAAGTGCAGTGGCACGATCATGGGTCACTGCTGCCTTGACCTCCTAGGCTCAGGTGATCCTACTGCCTCAGCCTCCTGAGTAGCTGGGAACCACAGGTGTGCACCACCATGCCTGGCTAATTTTTGAAGCATGTGTAGGGATGGAGTCTCCTTATGCTGCCCAAGCTGGTCTTGAACTCCTGGGTTCAATCTATCCTTCCACCTCAGCCTCCCAAAATTCTGGGATTACAGGCGTGAGCCACCGTGGCCAGCCCTTTTGCATTTTTACTAATCATGCACCTGTCACTCTTTGCACCTGGGGCAGGCTGGTCCCACTGCCCTTAATGTGCCACAAACCTAATCTCACCAATTTGATTAACCAATGAAAGACATCAATCTGAAAGTGAGAAGCACAGGTAGGTAAATACAAGTGGTGTCATTTTTTGGGGGGTGAGCATGGTGGAAGACACACTCAGCTTTTCAGGGGGAGCAATGGCAAGGGAGTTGTGATATAAATGACCATAAATGGCCTCTGTATATTAACCCCAAGTTGGCCTCTGTATATTGGCCCTTAGTTGTTTATTTTTTCACTGTAGGCTGAGACCTATTAGGTAAAAAGCCCAAGAAACGAAATTCAAATTTTTGCACATCCAATTGTTTTAGAAATAGCCCAAACAGATTTACCGTCATTTAGAGGCTATGCTGGAAAACCTCAGCTCTTAGCCATTGATAAGGAAGGGCCTTGTAGTTATGAGGCCCCAGGCCACTGCTGCCCTTTGGAGCTCTCTGACTCAGAGACTCCCTACTGTGTTAATGAGCCCCATCATCTAGACAAATAACCCTGCTGTCTGATCCCCTTTCTTCAAGGAGCCCCCTTGCCCTCCTCTCCTCTGGATGTCTCCTGCTGCGAGGACTTCACCTGTCATGCAGCCACATTCAAGCACTGCTCAATAATGCTTGTGGTGTATTACTGCCTCTGCTGGTCATATCTTTTTCCTTGATCAGCTTCGAAATGGAAACCCCTAACAGAGGTGGTGTTTAAAACAGTTAAACTGAGGAATCGCCATACTGTTTTCCATAATGGTTGAACTAGTTTACAATCCCACCAACAGTGTAAAAGCGTTCCTATTTCTCCACATCCTCTCCAGCACCTGTTGTTTCCTGACTTTTTAATGATCGCCATTCTAACTGGTGTGAGATGGTATCTCATTGTGGTTTTGATTTGCATTTCTCTGATGGCCAGTGATGATGAGCATTCTTTCATGTGTCTGTTGGCTGTATGAATGTCTTCTTTTGAGAAATGTCTGTTCATATCCTTTGCCCACTTTTTGATGGGGTTGTTTGTTTTTTTCTTGTAAATTTGTTTGAGTTCTTTGTAGGTTCTGGATATTAGCCCTGTGTCAGATGAGTAGATTGCAAAAATGTTCTCCCATTCTGTAGGTTGCCTGTTCACTCTGATGGTAGTTTCTTTTGCTGTGCAGAAGCTCTTTAGTTTAATTAGATCCCATTTGTCAATTTTGGCTTTTGCTGCTGTTGCTTTTGGTGTTTTAGACATGAAATCTTTGCAGCACTATTCACAATAGCAAAGACTTGGAATCAACCCAAATGTCCATCAGTGACAGATTGGATTAAGAAAATGTGGCACATATACACCATGGAATACTATGCAGCCATAAAAAAGGATGAGTTTGTGTCCTTTGTAGGGACATGGATGCAGCTGGAAACCATCATTCTTAGCAAACTATCACAAGAACAGAAAACCAAACACCGCATGTTCTCACTCATAGGTGGGAACTGAACAATGAGATCACTTGGACTCAGGAAGGGGGACATCACACACCGGGGCCTATCATGGGGAGGGGGGAGGGGGGAGGGATTGCATTGGGAGTTATACCTGATGTAAATGACGAGTTGATGGGTGCAGCACACCAACATGGCACAAGTATACATATGTAACAAACCTGCACGTTATGCACATGCACCCTACAACTTAAAGTATAATAATAATAAATAAATTTTAAAAAAAAACAGTTAAACTGAGGTGTCTGTAGCATAGTGGCAGCAGTTGTCCTTGCTGAAGTGTTGCAGGTTAGATTTCATTCCTGACAATACAGCAGTCCCCCTTTATCCTCGGGGGATATGTTCCAAGACCCCCAGTGGATTCCTGAAACCACAGATAGTACTGTACCTCATTGCCATCCATTGGAAGACATTTCTGTTCATGTCTTCCACCCACAAATGTAATGCATTTTCCTTCTTAACTAAGCACTTATCACGCACTGTAGCCATGACTTTTGCTGTCTAAGATACGATAGCAAAACTCGCATGAATTCCTTTTTCCTTTTTCACAATTTCACGGATAGAAGATTTCGTTCTTACTGTAGATCTTAGCAACCTCAGCATATGATTTTTTTTTCTTCCATCATTAAGTCGAGAACTTTCACCTTTTTTACATTAAGGAAGCATTTTGGCATATCCAAATTGCTAGCATCACCGCTCTTGTGCTTTGGGGCCATTATTAAGTAAAATAAAGGTTACTTGAACACAAGCACTGCAATACTGTGACAGTCGATCTGATGACCTAGATGGCTACTAAGTGACTGACAGGTGGGGATGCTGGACAAAGGGAGGATTCCCGTGCCGGATGAGACAGAACAAGATGGCTGGAGATTTTATCATGCTCTTCCATGCCTCCCCAATCCAGTTCATTTGTTGCCATCTTTCTCTACTGCATGCCAACCCAGATTTCCAGCATACCAAATCTTGCCCAGCTCACACACGCCAGACACCTCCTTGTCCAGAGCCAAGGTTTAGAGAAATAGCAACTAGGATTCTGTTGTAGAACTGGAGTGTAATGAATGGTGTCTCCCTTTGTAGTGGCCCCTCCCTTAATGATTCCACGTGTTCAGGAGCCCTTGAGCTCCCCCGTCCATTTGGCCAGTGTTCAATGACATCATGCAGAAGGAACCAGCATGCTGCGGGCTAAAGGACCCCAATAACTCATTCTGTGGATGCGAGAAATCAGCTAGACCTTCCCCAGAAAGGCATCCTCATCCAAGGTACCATTAGTAATGCTGCTATTTGCAATCATAATAAAAATAAAAGTAATAGGAAAATCACATAGAGGCAATTCTGCTGCCTACTGGATTTTTAATTTTCTTGAGGATGCCAGAGGCAATCTTGGGCCCATTATATCTAAATGAGGCACATTATAAAAGGCTCGCAAAGTCCAAACTGCTTTTACAGTCATTAATTAGCCAGACTTCTAAATAGGCCCAGAAGATTAAGCTTGGGTATGGTCTCTGGTCTCTAGAATGGGCTGTAGTATCCAGGGAAGTCAAATATCAGTTGTTCAGTCATTATCTGCCCATCTTTCTTATCTCAGTTCTAATCAGATGTTGCCTTTTTGGGGTGTAGAAAGAGGGAGACTCTATATAACCAAACACCTGATGAGAATGCTCTGAACTTCCCTGCAAGGCTGTGGGCAGTGTGAGCACAGGGGCTGATGGTGTTACCTTAGTTCCTATACACACAGCATCTTGTGCTCAGTAGGTGTATCAGCCAGCCTCCCTGGTGGCAAGTGAAAGGAATTTCACTCTGGTTTTCTTCACCTAAAAGAAAACATGCAGGAAGGATTTGGGGGTGCATGAAATGAATGAATGAGAAGCTGAAGAATCAGGTTTGCAAGACATTAAGCACCAGGAATTCCAGCAAATGTCCAGCAGCGGGAATGGTGTGGTTCATGACTTTAACCATCTTCAGGTACTTGCTCAAGATTCTGAGCCCATAGAGAGAGCACCTGGTTCAGTGAATCTGAGTCTCTGTCCCACCGCTTATGGCTTTCATAGTGGCAAGGGGCACTCATTCACAACCACTCCCAGTGGGAGAGTTTCCAAAATGGAGATCCACGTGCCAACAGTTCAGGAGGAGTTGTTTACTGGATAGCCTCCATGACAAATATCTCTGGTCCAGTGTGGTTAGTAAATGTTACTTGTTGAATTCAATTTGCTACTTATCTTCCTTTGGATAGAATGAGGTGTCTCTCCAGGAAGGAAAAAATAAGAAAATGTGATTTTTTTTCCCTCTGGGTGTGGACCAGAGAGAGGTTTCTGATGTACCAAGAATTATACTAAATATGGCCTATACATTGTCCTCACAACCTATAAGGTAGGAACTATTTATATCCCCAGTTTACAGTGAGGCTCACATGGATGAAGTCACTTGCTCAAGGACACAGGTGGAGCACAGGTTCAAACTTAGATCTGTCAGTTTCCAAAATTCATGCTCTTAACTATTCCATGGACTTCCTCCTCCCACTTCTGATTCGGGGCAGGACAAATCTTAAAAAGACAAAAAGGCTCCCAGCTCTACAAATTTAATAGAGACCTGACTGAATGAACGGACATATCTAAAAGGAATTATAAATAGCTGTCAGCAGGGAGTGATGAGCCTGGGAAACAGAGAAAGGAGATGATGGCCAGGTGTGTTCAATAGTGTTCAGGGAATGGGAGGCCATGGGCCATGAGGCTCTGCGCGAAACCTTATCCTCTGGCTGGCAGGTGCATTTGTGTAGTGGACACAAACGGCATCAAGCGGCCCTATAAAGACCATCCCCCTTGCTCTAGATCCAATCTTAACTGGTAGTTTTCTGAGGAGAAACTGAGTTTTAGTGGTACCAGTTTTCCGAGAAGAATGCTGACAAGGGGACCCAAGTGTCCAACCCACTTCAAAGTTTTATTGGAAAGTGATACCTTTGAATCCACATATTATATACCAGTCTCCTGAATTTGGAAATCACCAGAAAGCAGTAGATAAAATAGTAAAAATTTTTATAAATTGGGATACCAGGGATCGGATTCCAGCTGAGTGACTGTGAGCAAGCTCTTTGCCTTACCCTGGTTAAGCTTCCCCATCAGTAGAATCTGATGGTATCGAGAGTATATCCCTGTATCCAAACTCATCAAATTATATACATTAAATATGTGCAGTTTTAAAATGTCAATTATACTTTAGTAAAGTTATTAATGCAAAATAAGAATAGGAATAATTATGGTTCATATGTGGTATATCCACAGTGTTGGACCAAAACTCTAAGTCTTTTCTCTCAGCAGGTGCAGTACTCATTGTAAATTAGTAAATTGACACTCTGGTTTTATTCCTCGGCCTTGTGGACATGGTCGATATGCATTCACAATGCATTGGAAGATCTGCCCTCCATGTGCTGACTCATTCAGCTGTAATCCTGCAAGGTCAAGTTCTGTCCCCAGACCACAGAGCACCTGCTATGTATCATGAATGTCTTCAAGTGCTGGATATTGAATCTGAGCAGAAACCTGAGGGGTTATTCATGTGGATATTCAGGAGAAGAGTAGTCAATTTTTTAAAATGTTATGAGTACATAGGTGTTTGTTCTAGTATTATTCATTAGACTGGTATATATTTCATAAATACTATTTTACATCTATTCAACATTTAAAAAATGATTTAAAACAGAGCATTTCAGTCGGGGAGAAAGGCAAGTGGAAAGGTCCTGAGGTGAAAGATAGCTTGGCAGAGTGGAGGAAGTCCAAGGAAGCCAATATTTTTAGAGAGCAGAAAGAGAGGGTTAGAAGAGGAGGTGAGAGAGGTTCAGAGAGACCAGCTCATGTGGGACATTGTAGGCTCAGGTGAGGATCTAGCTTTCCTTCTGAATGTACTGGGAACCACTGCAGGATTCTGAGTGGAGGAGTGACATGATCTGACTTATGTTTGGACAGGATCCATCTGGCTATCTGTGGAGTATAGACTGTAGAGCAGAGAGACCAGTGAGGTGGTCACTGCAAAGACCCAGGTGAGAGGTGATGGAGGACCAGACCAGGGTGGTGGCAGTGGACATGGGGAGAAGTGGTCAGATCCTGGGTATACCTTGCAAGAAGAGCTAGCAGGATGCTCTGACTACTTACCTCTGGAGAGGGAGTGGAAGGAGACCAGCCAAGGATGGTATTATGGTATATATATATAGAAGTCCTAACCCTCAATACCTCAGAATGTGACCTTCTTTGAAAATACAGGTTTTGCAGAAGTAATTAGTTATGGTGAAGTCATACATATGGCAGGTGTCCTCATAAGAAGACAGCCATGGGGAGGCACAGAGATACAGGGTGAATGCCAACTGAAGAGGGAGGCAGAGACTAGAGTGATGCATTTGCAAGCTAAGGATTGCTGGAAGCTACCAAAAGCTAGGAGAGACGCGTGGAACAGATTCTCCCTTAGAAACTTGGGGAGTAACCAGTCCTGCCGTTCCCTTGATCTCAGACAGCTCGACTCCAGAACAGGGAGACAATTTCTGTTGTTCGAAGAAACCCAGTTTGTGGTAGTTTGTTATAGGAGCCCTAGGAAAGTAGTAGAGATGATCTGAAGGCTTGAACTTGAGCAACTACAAGGTTATGGTTGCCATTGAATAAGGTAAGGAACACTAGATAAGGTTCTCCGTAGAGAGGGTAAATGGGCAATTGTATGCATGTGTGATTCTGGGTTTACCAGATAGATTAGGTTTATTCCTATAGAACAGAGTTTCTCAGTCATGGCATTAACTATGTTTGAAGCCAGATAATTATTTGTCATGCAGGTCTGTCCTATGCATTGTAGGATGTGTTGGCAGCATCCCTGGCCTCTATTATACAGATGCTAGTAACACCAGCCACCCTACCCAAGTCATTACAATAAAAAAAGTCTTCAGTCATTGATATCCTTTAGGAGGTGTTTTAGTCCACTTGGGCTGCAGTAACAAAATAACCTTAGATTAGGTAATTTATAAACAGCAGAAATTCATTGCTCACAATTTGGGAGGCTGGGAAGTCCAAGATCAAGGGACCAGCAGATTTAGTGTCTGGTGAGTGCTCTCTCTTTCTCTCCCTTTGAGACAGGGTCCTGCTCTATTGCCCAGGCTGGTGTGCAGTGGTATGATCATGGTTCACTGCAGCTTTGACCTCCCAGGCTCAAGCAATCCTCCCACCTCAGCTTCCTGAGCAGCTGGGACGACATGAGTGTGACACCATGCCTGGCTAATTTTTTAACCTTTGTACAGAGACAGGGTCTTCCCCTCCTGCCTAGGCTGGTCTTGAACTCCTGGGCTTAAGCAATCCTCCAGACTCTGCCTCCCAAAGTGCCGGCATTACAGGTGGGCTTTCTTCTTCAAAGAAGGCATTTCCCTCTGGTAGAAGAAGCAAGCAAACTCCCTCAAACTTCTTTCATAAGGACACAAATTACATTTATAAGGGCAGAGCCCTCATAGCCTAATCACCTCCTAAAGACCCAACCTCTTAATACCACCACATTGGGGATAAAGTTCAACATATTAATTTGAGGGGGGTGGGGCACAAACATTCATATCATAGCAGGGGACAAAATTGTTCTTGGTTAAGAACTATTGTTATAGAAAACCTCCTGGAGCTTGGCTGGGCTTGGTGGTTCATGCCTGTAATCCTAGCACGTTGGGAGGCCGAGGTGGGCAGATTGCCAGAGCTCAGGAGTTCGAGACCAGTCTGTGCAACATGGTGAAACCCCATCTCTAATAAAAATACAAAAAGTTAGCTGGGTGTGGTGGCACTCACCTGTAGTCCCAGCTTGGGGGGCTGAGGTGGGAGAATTGCTTGAGCCCAGGAGGCGGAGGTTGCAATGAGCCAAGACACACCACTGCACTCCAGCTTGGTGACAGAGCGAGACTCTGACTCCAACAACAAAAAAGGAAAGACAGAAAGAAAGAAAGAAGGGAGGGAGAGAGGGAGGGAGGGAGGGAGGGAGGGAGGGAAGGAAGGAAGGAAGGAAGGAAGGAAGGAAGGAAGGAAGGAAGGAAGGAAGGAAGGAAGGAAGGAAGGAAGGAGAAGAAACAAAGAAAGAAAGAAAGAAAAAAAAAATTCCCAGAGCCTAAACTTACTAAAACTTGAATCTTTATTCGTCTGTGGGTTCCTCAACTTGCTGTTTCACTGGAAGTTCTCGTGAGAGCCTCCTTTCAGTTTGAGCCAATTAATACCATCTTGTCATATTCATTGAATTGTTTATCATGTCTTTACATCTTTACATTCTAGAGTCTAACTCCACGAGGGCAAGGATTTTGCTTGTCTTGTTCCCAAATGTATCTGTCTCAAAAAAAAAAAAAAAAAAAAAGATTGACTGGAACAATATTGGTGGAAAAGGTTCTGAACTATAGAATGCTGCACACATGAAAGCCACACTAGACATTTCCTGTCTGGCTCATTTAGGTGTCTCTGCAAGTAATTCAGAAAGGATTTTTTGAACCAATTTTTAAAAATTATTTTTGAGTTACACAGGTTACACATGGCTATATTCTTCATTTTTAAAAAAATTAAAACATTATAAATAAAGATAAGAGCTCTTTTAATTTTTTATTTTTTTGTTTTTTATTTTTTTGATTTTTTGATTTTATTTTTTAATTTATTTTTAAATTTTTTAAATTTTTTAAATTTTTTAATTGTAATTTTTTTTTATTATACAGATAAGAACTCTTTTAACCATCTCCTCAATCTTTGTTCCTTTCCCACCTCCTTCCTCTGGAATGTATCCTTCCACACCTTTCTCTGTGTTGTAAAGTGTCCACAGAAAATATGTAGGGCTGGGTACAGTGGCTCACACCTATAATCCCAGCACTTTGGGAGGCCAAGGGGAAGAATCACTTGAGGCCTGGAGTTTGAGAGCAGCCTGGGCAACATAGTGAGACCCCCATCTTTATTTTAAAAAATCACAAATAATAAATAAATAAGGAAAACATATAGCATTATTTCACCTGTGTTTTTGTATGTACAAACGTAAATCATATCACATTGTATGTATCATATTGAAATTTGCTTTTTTTAAATTCAAAAGTATGTTGTTAAAATCCTTGAAAAATAGTATGGTTTTTGGAACTAGATGACCTGGGTTTGAATGTCCTGTGTACTCATGTGACCTTGGGCACATTATTTAACATCTTGGTGCCTCAATTGTTCTGTAAGCATAATTTGGGAACCTCTCCAAGAACTGTTGTAAGGATTAAACTGTTTATTGTGGACAGGCACTTAGGAGAGTTTCTAGAGCATCCCTGCCCCTGGACAACTGTGCATGGATATTATTATCTATCTGACAGAGGACGTGGTCCCTTTGCTGCTACAAAGTATTTCACAGTGTGGTTATTTCCCCATAGATGGATATTAGATCATTTCCCATGTTTTGGCTATTACAAGCAACTCAGTGTTGAAAACCTTTGTGTAGCTCTCATTGTGCACATCCATCTACATTTTTCTCTAGGATAGATGGACATTTTTCTCTAGGATAGGAAAGAAATTTCTGGATCCTAGGGCACATGCATTTTTTAGTTTTAATAAATATTGCCAAACAGCCCCCCAAAAGGGCTGAACCAAGGTACACCTCTATCTGTAGACTGTGAGGATGAAATTCTTACCAGGTTGAATCTGCGTTTTTGGATAAACCTAACCCCTCTCGTGTTCATTAAGCCACAACTGTTTTCAGAGCTCAGTTGACATCTCTGGCTGCATTCCTCTTCATTTTTCCAACTTTGTGTCCTCAAGCAGCTCCTTGCTGTTGTTTTCCTTCCTGACTCTTGTTTAATGCGGCCAAGTGCTTTTGGAATCCAGGGTAATAATGGCAGACAACGTGCGGCGGGTATGTGAAATTGGAGGTGCTGAATATAGCGTTTGTAAGGAGTCTTTGGCATGATTTCAGCCTGAAATGGAGCACTTTGCACTCAGCCTAAATTGCCTCAATTGCACCTGGCATGCTGGGTAGAGGTGGTGCAGCTCATGCAGGCTGAATATTTCTCCGGAACAGAATGGGCTGTCTTCCCCAGCCTTGGAAGCAGGACACCAGCTTACCACGGAGATAAGACCGAAACCTAGCTTTGGACTTGAAGCAGCACTTTCCTTTCAAACCCTACAGATGTCAGCAAAAGGCCCTTTTGTTGGTAACCTCGGGGGGTGGTAATTCCTTAATATAGAGAATAGAAAAATTTGGTCATTTAGGGCCTTGACTGACCATCGTAAAATCCACTTCATTTATTCATGATCATTTTGGGAGAAGTGTAAGATTTGCAAATCAGAACTGAAAAGATTCTCCAAAAATTCCAAATAAGCACCTTAGCAGCTCCCTGGGAGGAGAAGATGAATTTAAAGCGATCATATATTTTCATTTTTTCACCAAAAGTTTACCCCCCAGCAACCTTTCATCATGATGATTGTGTTTAGTCAACTATCAGCTGGGGTGACTGTTTTGTTCTACTTGCTCTCCCTGCCTGGAAAAAAAAAAGGGCTTTGAAATAAATTTCTGGAATAGTTCTTGGCATTCAAATGCTAATGGGATAGTGAGGCAAAGCGTCGGACACTAAATGTTTACATTAAAATGGAAATATGTAATCGATTTTTCCAATAAGGTCTCCTATTCACTGTTAAAATATACTTTATGAGACTAAAAACAAAACAACCACAAAAAAATCACCCTCTGTAAGTAATATTGGCTGAGGCAGCAACTTCTTGGTGAGCTACAGCCCAGACCAGGTATAGAGATAATTGTTTCCAATACTGCATCAGTACACACCATTGTCCTTGTTATAATAAAAAGAAAAGGAGATTTATTTCTCAGCTAGGCATGGGATTATTATCATTATAGGCACTTTCTTTTCTTTTTTCTTTCTCTTTTTGTTTTGAGACGGAGTCTCACTCTGTCACTGAGGCTGGAGTGCGGTGGCTCAATCTCGGCTCACCGCAACCTCCACCTCTAGGGTTCAAGCGATTCTCCTGCCTCAGCCTCCATAGTAGCTGGGACTACAGGCGCCTGCCACCACGCCTGGCTAATTTTTGTATTTTTATTAGAGACAGAGTTTCATCATATCGGCGAGGTTGGTCTCAAACTCCTGACTCGTGATCTACTTGCCTAAGGCCAAAGTGCTGGGATTACAGGCATGAGCCACCGCGCCAGGCATTGTAGGTACTTTTGTAATGGGGGTGATTACTGAGTAAAATAATACCTTCTTTTTAGGTGCCTTTCTCCAACCCCCCTACCCTCAAAAAGTTGATCTTTCAAAATGATAATGTTGAAATTGTTTTAGTCTATTTATTTGACCATTGTCAGATGGTTTGAGAAAAAGTAGATTAAACAATAGCGTTTTGGAGCTTGAGAGATGTAAACTGGAATTGAAGCTCTGCCATTTCCTGTCTGTGCAGCTTAGGGTCTCTTTGAGCCTCAGTCGCCACATCTGAAAAATGTTGCTCAGGCTGAAAGAAGCGCTGGATTACCAGAAAATACGGAAAAGAAAGCCCACTTTAGATAACAATTCAAAATATCTTCCTATTATGGGCACAAGATATCAATAATAAAATGAACTAATGTTTATCTGTGTTCATTATATGCCAGTCACTGTTTAAAAGCTATTTGCATTAACAAATGTAATTCTTCTAATAACCTTATTAAGTAGATACTATTATTAGGTAGGTACTTATTGTCAGTTTTAAATATGCTGGTTAACTTATTCAAACAAACATTTACTGAATGTGTTTGCATTTCTCAGCAAAACAGGATTAGTTGATTTATTCATTAAAATATATATTGAGTACCTACTGTGTACCAGGCACATATAATTCTGGGGATATATTGGTGAGCAAAATTAGACAGTCTTTGCTCTCAGAGAAATTAGCGTCTTGCCTACAACCATACCGCCCTGAACGTGCCCGATCTCATCTAATCTTGGAAGCTAAGCAGGACTGGGCCTGGTTAGTACTTGGATGGGAGAAATTAGAGTCTGGGTAAAAAGGTAGATTGTATTCAGTTTCTCTAAAAAATGGTGAATTGTTATAAAGTGAACAAAATGTGAAGGACACAGGGACTTGCTCCTGTAAGAGAAGCTTATAAAGACATCTGTTGTAGAGTGGGAAAGTGACTTGGGTGCTGAGATCTAAAGGAGATGCCGGAATTGATTAAATAAGAAACAGAGCATAGGTGGGTGTGTTCCAGGCAGTGGGAGCAGCCCTTGCATAGGCCCCAGAGTGGGAGGAACATGGTTTGTGAGAGAGAGCCCCAGTTTAACCCATTTCCATCTCTCTTTCCCATGCTGGAAAGTGAAGAGGATCGGCGCATTTTTCCAGCACATGAATTAAGAGGGCCATTGTGCTGTTGTCTGGTAAAGAGGAAAAGGTGTGTTATAAGATGTGGAATCATGACCATAACTCACTTTCATTCGAAAATGTCTTTCCGGGGCTCTTGCCAATGTCTCTATGCTTCCCTAGAAGCTGAGAAACCCAAGTCAAGGTAAAGAGAAGGAACCTCTGTGAATGAAGCCTGAAGAACCAATATGGCAGCTCAATATGCCACGAGCTACAGAGAAAGCCTTGAGGGGAGCTGTTGTCTCAGCATCGTGGAACAGGTGCGTGACACAGTACATGAATGATGGAGACAGCACCATGTAATCGCCTGACAGATGTTCTGGGATCTTATTACACTGTGTTAGACTTGGTCAGGAGCATCTCAAAATTTCAATTCCTCCCATGGGTGGGGAGTGTGTGTGCACACACCCGTGACTGAAAGTATGCCAAGTGTTCTAAGCCTCCTGAAACAAACTGGAATAGAAGTGTGAAATTTTGTAACTGTGATGGTTACTGATACTCTCCTTCTCAGCAGAGCCAGAAATATTCTTGTTAAAATGCCCTGTGTTCTACCAACAAAGGTGGCACTGTGTGTTGAATGTTGCCAGCCTTAAAGGCCTTCCTCAGCTCTGTGTGTGTGTGTGTGCATGCACGTGTGCCCACACATGCATGCATGAGGGTAAACACTAGACATAGAGATGGGGAAATGTATCCGATTTGGAAAAGATCTCAGAAATTGCCACTGTAGCCTGTATAATTGAGGGAAAAAAAACATGAAATTCTTGTATTTTCCCCAATAATTACCACAAGGACAGTCTCTGTTATACTTCCCACCCTCATCTGGCCTTCTTGCTACCTGGTAAGTCAATTAGATCCCATAACTTTTCCATCTCCATGGGCTGTTAAAATAGCCTAGTTACTGGTCCATGTTTTTCTATTTTTTATTGTATTAAAATGTAACATAAAATTTATCTTAACTATTTTTAAGTGTACAGTTCTGTGGGATTAAGCACATATCACTGTCCAAATATCACTACCATCCATCTCAAGAACCCTATTCATCATGCAAAACTGACTCTGTGCTCATTAAATAACTCCCTACTCCCTTTCTCCCCAAATCCCTGGTAACCTTCATTCTATTTTCTGTCTTTGTGAATTTGACCATTCTCAGCACTTCATAGGTAAGTGAAATCATGAAGTATTTGTCTTTTTGTGACTGGCTTATTTCACTCAGCATAATGTTCTCAAGGCTCATCCATATTGTAGCATGTGTCAGAATTTCTTTTCTTTTCTTCTTTCTTTTCTTTTCTTTCATTTTCCTTCTTTTTTTTTTTTTTTTTTTTTTTTTTTTTTGAGACAGAAGTCTTGCCCTTTTGCCCATGCTTGAGTGCAATGTTGTGATCGCAGCTCACTGCAGTCTCAAACTCCTGAGCTCACGTGATCCTCCTGCCACAGCTTCCCAAGTAGCTGGGACCACAGATACACGCCACCATGCCTGGCTATTTTTAACATTTTTTTGCAGAGATGGGGTGTTGCCACATTGCCTATATTGGTTTTGAACTCCTGGCTCCAGCAATCTTCCTGCCTCAGCCTCCCAAAGTGCTGGGATTGCAGGCATGAGCCACTGCACCTGACTCTTTCTTTTTTTAAGGCTAAATAATAGTCAAATATGTATACATTCCACATTATGCCTATCTATTCATCAATTGATGGACTCTCGGGTTGCTTCCATATATTAGCTATTGTGAATAATGCTGCTGTGAATATGGGTGTACAAATAGCTTGAGATCCTTCTTTCGCTTCTTTTGGGAACATGCCCAGAAGTGGGATTGCAGATATAACTCTTTTTTGTAGGAACTACCGTACTGTTTTCCACAGTGGTTGTACCATTTTATATTCCCACCAACCATGCACAAGGGTCCCAATTTTACAATCCGGTCCATTTTTAAACTTCAGTTTTATATTCACTTCCAAGTTCCCCCTTTCAGTTCTCCAGCATTGGCTGGGCTGGCAAGGTTGGTCTGGCCTGCTCTCTTCCTGCTTCCCACACACTTTCCACACACTTTCCTGCTTCTTTTCCGCTATGTTAAAGTGGGAAGGAGGATGGGGAGAAGAGGACATTTCCTCATGACATTGTCCTTGGCGAGCTGATCATTTTCCTCTCTGTTGTCTCCACATGGGAGCATCTCTGTGCTGGGAGTTAGGGCTGCTGGTTCTGCTGGTCATTTCCACTGATCTGGCTTCATTGTCCATAAACTCAGTGTGGTAGGTGGAGGCCCCAGTAGACTTTCCTGGTAATGAATTCAATCTTTACAAAGTGTCGTTGCTTTTCTTCCTACTGAGCCTCAAGAGCTATATATTTATGTTAATTTCTTGTCTGAGGATTTCTATATCATGTGGGGAGTATAAAAATCACCCACATGCCATGATATGTGCATGCTTGGGGTTCCAATTTCTTACAGGAGACTTTTTTCCCCATTGTAGTAATGCCCCAAGCTGTATCCCTTTAAGACTTTTTTTTTTTTTTTTTAAGAGACAAGGTCTTGCTCTGTTGCTCAGGCTGGAGTATAGTGGTACAATCATAGCTCACTGTGTCTTCAAACTCCTGGGCTCAAGTGATCCTCCCACCTAAGCCCCCTGAGTAACTAGGACAACAGGCATGCACCACCATACCCAGCTAATTTTATTTTCTATAGAGATGGGGTCTCACTATGTTGCCCAGGCTGGGAGTTTTTTGGGGTTTTTTTTTGTTGTTGTTTTTGTTTTTAAGCTGCAATGTTTCCCAGGGTGTGTCTGATGGCTTACCTTCAGCCTACCTTAGGTGCTTGCTTCTGCTTCTCTGTGTAGTAGCTATCTTGGGTTTCACAGGAGCTTTTCTGGCTGAGTTCTGGTACAGTGTGGAAACACAAGGGAAGTTGATACCCTCAGAGCAACACTCAACATTTGGGGGATGAGAGTTTGTGGATAAATGTGCCATCCCCCACCTGAGGTGGAATGATTCCTAAGTGAGTTCTACACAGTCTCCCAGAAGTCCCCAGCAGGACTGAACCTCAATTGCCCACGACAGTGACTTGCTTATTATGAACCCATTACTGACTTTTTTCTCTTTTCCTCTCTTTCTTCCCCCATTTCCTCACTATGCTTCCTGGGATCACCTCCTGAATAAACTAGCTGAATCCAAATCTTTGTTTCAGAGTCTGCTTTGGGGAAACCCAGACTGAAACACCCACCAAGAGCCCAGACTTATCTGTGCTGGTGGGAAACTTTTCTGCTTCTGTTCCCTTTGAGAGACCCCACTTTATGCAACAGTCTCACATTTGGTTTCCCTCTTTGCAGAGCCCCAAATCCATGTCCCCTGTTGCCATAGTGACATTGGAACTCCAGCCCTCAGCCTCTTGGAGCTTGTGTTCGGTGTCTGGACTCTCCTGGGTTGCCCTGGTCTCAGTTGGAGTTCACCCACATAATATTTAGTTCTTTTGGTTTTACTTTTGACCCTTTGGGGTGTTCTTTCGCTTGAGCCTGGCTCTCCATTACTTAATTATTTCTAATAGCATTTTTGTGGCATTGGGGTTGTCTATGCCCATCAATGGGTCATGTTCCCAAGAGTCGAAGTCTTTCAATCAGCAGTGTGGTTGGATGATTCTATTCACTGGAGTTACATCAGTGAAAGACCAGAAGACCCTGCCCTCAGGGGGCTTACATTCTAGTAGGGGGAGATGAAGTATAAACAACAAATAGATACACATGGAATATATAAGTCAGGTGATGATCTGTGTCATGGAGAAAAATAAAAGAGAGTAAGGGAGGATGGAGGAGGAAGGGGAGGAAGGGCTGGAGGACTAACACTTTACACAGGGCAGCTGGGGAGTCCTCACTTATAAAGTGGGATTTGAGCAGAGACCTGATAGAAAAGGGAGAAGGAATGCTGTGGCTTTTTGGAGGAAGAGCATTCCAGGCAGAAGAAATTGCAGGTACAGAGGCTCTAAGGCAGGAGTATGCTTGGCATGTTCCAGAGGCAACAGGGAGGTGGAAGTGGCTGGATTGGAATGAGGGAAGGGGAGTATAGGGGAGAAAGACAGAAAGTAGCTGGGTCAGAAGGTAGCAAGGACAGAAGGTAGCTGGGTCAGCTCAGGCAGGGACATGTTGGCCATAGGAGGGATTTGGTTTATATCATGAGTAAGATTGAGGGTGCCATGAGTAGAGAAGTGATGGGAACTGACTTCAACCCAGCAATTCTGCTACTGGATGTTTATCCAAAGGAAAAGAAATCATTATATAAACAAGACACCTGCACTCATATATTTATCACAGCAGTATTCACAATAGTAAAGTCACAGAATCAACCTAAGTGTCTATCAATGGATGCTTGGATAAAGAAAATGTGGTACATATACACCATGGTGATACTATGCAGCCATAAAAAAGAATGAAATGAGGTCTTTTGCAGCAACATGGATGGAGCTGGAGGCCATTATTCAATAGCTCAGAAACTGAAAATCAAGTACCGCATGTTCTCACTTATAAGTGGGAACTAAGCAGTGAGTACACAGAGATATATAGATTGGAGTCCCCAGTGGGGGACTGGGGACTCCAAAAGGGGACTCCAAAAGGGGGAGGATGGGGACTCCAAAAGGGGGAGGATGGTGAGGATTTAAAACACTACCTATTACATATAGTGCTCGCTGTTTGAATGATGAGTATACTGGAAACCCAAACCTCACCATTAAACCATGTATTTATGTAACAAACCATCACATGTGCCCCCGAATCTAAAATAAAAATAAAATATTGAGCCCAGGGGCTCAAGACCACCCTGGGAAACCAACATAGAAAGACCCCCCCATCTCTACAAAAAATTTAAAAATTAGGTGTGGTGGCAAGTGTCTGTAGTCCTAACTTCTCAGGAGGCTGAAGTGAGAGGATTGCTTGAGCCCAGGAGTTTGAGGCTGCAGTGAGCTATGATTATGCCATTGCACTTTAGGCTGGACAACAGAGTGAGACCCAAAATAAATAAAATAAAATTCAAAGGGGGAAAATAAATAGAATGTAGGGAAGCAAGGGTAGATCAGGAGATGGCTTAGAAGCTTGTTGCATTAACCTGAGTGAGGGGGCACGGTGGCTTCGATCTGGGTAGCAACACCAGGTATCAGGAAGCAGCCAGATTCTGGGAATATTTTGAAATGTGAGTTGCTGATGGATAAGGTGTGGGAGATAATGAAAAAAGAGGCATTGAGAATAACTGCAGGATTTTTGGCCTGAGCAATTCATTGGATAGAGTTGCCATTTGCTGACATAGGAAAGACTACAGAGGGATGGGTTTGGTAAGAGCATCAGGAGTTCAGTATTGGATATGTTAAGTCCATCAAGTTAACGGACATACAGATGAAGACATCGAGTAAGCAATGGATTATGAGACTATGGGGCTCAAGGCAGAGGCCATGTAGCTCACAGTCTAGTGGGAAATACTGGTAAATAAATGGGCAAATTGTTCCAAAACAATGTGCGTGACTATAGTGTGAGTGCAATGGGCCATGGGAACACATAGAAGGGACACGGACTTGTGCTTTTGGGAAATGTCATTGGAATAAGTGATGTTTAAGCTGCAACCTTGAAGATCCAATAGGATAAGCCACATGAGAATAAGGGGAGAACATATTTTAGTCCAAGAAAGCAGTCTGTGCAAAGGCCCTGGGTTAAGGGGAAACATGTTGCCATTTTGGAACTAAAGACAGTTGAGTTTCACTCAAAGACAGTGGTCAGGAGGAAGGATGGAGAAAGCAGCATCACGTGGTCAGGTCTTGAAGTCCACGTTACGGAGTTTAGATCATTTCATGAGCGCACAAAGATATCACTGAAAAGTTTTAAGCAGGGTGCTGATGTGGTCAGATTTAACAGATCCTTCTCCTCTAGAGAGACCTTCCCCAGGAGTGTTTTGAGCCAAGTCCTGTGAGCTCACCTCCCTTGGGCCACCCCAGACCTGCCTTCTTGTCTGTCTCCATTAGCTCCACTCCCAACTGCATCAGGCTTGTCACATCTAAGTAGGTCAGGTTAGGCAGAGATGGTTCCTGGGGACTTTATCTTCCAGTGGTCAGGCCCAGACACAGGGGGTAGTAATCTGCATGGACAGCCTGGCTTCCTACTCTGAACTGGGGGCACCACAGGGAAAGGCAGCCTTGACTGCTTTCCAGGGCAACTCAAACAGAATAGGTTTTTCTTCCTTGTGATCTGTGAGTTTCCTCAAAAAGCCTCAGCCTTTGGCAGGTAAGACTGCTAAAATCTAAGGCTCGAGTTTGTTGGTTTTGCCCTGGACAGCTCTTTCTCTCTATCACCAGATCATGCCAAACACTGCAGTATGGGGGCATTTGAAATGCATGTGTATGTCATTTCTGGAAAGATCCTCAGAAAATCCCCCTGTGGTTTTTGGAAGTAGGATGAATCCAGATGTGGCAGATTGGGAGCAATGAACTCAGCCCATAAAGACCTGAGTTCTGTTGATCTGTCATTTGCTCTGTGGCTTAGGGCATAGTAATTATCATATCTAAGCTTTCGTTTCTTCACCTTTTAAAGGAATGGGTTAAATTTGACAACTTAGGTGAAATGTACAAATTCCTCAAAATATACAACTTAAAATTAACAGAAAAAGAAATAGAAAATCTACATAGCCCTGCATTTAAGAAATTGGATTCTCTAATTAAAACCTCTCCCTGCCTTTCCTCCCCTAAAACTACAGGCACATTTCATCAAATATTTAAGAACAAAATAATGCCAATATCACATAAACTCCTTTATAAAATAAAGGAATTGTTTTCAACTCATTTCCTTAGGCCAACATAACTCCAATAAGAAAGCCTAATGAGGATATTATTATTATTATTATTGGAGACGGAGTCTCACTCTGTCACCCAGGCTGGAGTGCAGTGGCACGATCTCGGCTTATTGCAAGCTCCGCCTCCCAGGTTTACGCCATTCTCCTGCCTCAGAGTAGCCGGGACTACAGGCACCTGCCACCATGCCCAGCTAATTTTTTGTGTTTTTAGTAAAGGCAGGGTTTCACCATGTTAGCCAGGATGGTCTCAGTCTCCTGACCTCTTGATCCACCTGACTCAGCCTCCCAAAGTGCTGGGATTACAGGCGTGAGCCACCGTGCCCTGCCAAGGATATTAATTTTTTTTAAAAAAAGAAACCGATAGACCAATATCTCTCATGAACACACACAAAATTTCTTAACAAAATATTATCACATAGAATTTAGCGATATATAAAAATGATCAATGAGATTAGAGCAGTGGGTAATTGCCTTTCACTTTCCCATATCAAACCCTTGACAGACATCACTAATCAATTGCTTTGGTTTTTTATTCCAGCTGAATCATTCTCAGCCTAACTCTCCAGGCAGCTACTACCAATCAATTAAAGTTGGCATGTGAGAGGAAATCTATTCAACATCATTGAACCAAGTAGACCCTACCAATGTAAGGCTGAGATACTATAATTCTATTATCCTATTATGATTTTGAGTTTATTTTACAGGCAAGCATTTCCTTCAGTGTGAGATGATTTACTCCAGACCAGACGTGGAAAGACCAAGAATCAGTTGTTTTGTGCAATTTATATGAAGGAAGAAGCCATAAAATATTAAATGCCTATCAGGACCATAACCTTGTTTGTTCTCATTTACAGCTGTATCACCAGCCCCCAAGGACAAACTCTGACACACAGACATCCAAGACAGTGGAATGAATGAGTGAATTCTGAGGGAAGCAGACAAGTGGTTCTATCTTCATAGAGTTGTTATGGTTACTGACATTGAGTCAAGGAAAACCAGCCACAAATGATGAAACCAGGGATTAGGGTCCAACTCAAAGGCTTCCATGTGAGGTTTGGGCATCTGTATCCTGATTATTCTTATATTAATAACTTCAGCCTTCTCTCTCCTCTGAATTGCAGACACACATATATCCAGCTGCCTTCTTAATATTTTCACCAGGCTGCCTCAATCACTTCTTAAGCTGGTATTTTATTATAAATTACATTGCCTTTCTACTCCTCTGCCCCTAAACCTGGTCCTTTTCCATTATTTTCTGTCTCACTGAAACTCACAACCATCCATCCATTTATACATTCATTATCCATCAGACTATCTTCTAAATTTCTGAATTTATCCATTCAGAACCTAATTAGTTCTCAGATATATTCACTTTTCTCTGTCTTCCCTATGAGTGTGCTCCTTCGAGCTCCCATCCTCCCTCCTCTGAAAGACTGAAAGTCTGCTGATAGAACTCCCTGCATCTGTTCTATCCCACTCCATGCCATTTTCCACACTGAAGCTTAAGTGATCTGTTTGAAATACAAAGTACAGTATTTCCTCTGTGCTGAAAACTTATTGGTGGCTTCTCATTGCTCATAAGAGAAACACAAAACTATCCAAATGGATCTACAAAGCCCTGGGTGATCTGGTCCCTGCTGTCTTCTTAAGCTGCATCACATACTACTTACCCTTTACTTTCTGTATGTTTATCCCACTGGACTTTTCAGACCATCTGACACAGCATACTCCTTCCCACTTCTCTGCCCAGAACTCTCTTCCCCTTCCTCTTTATCTAGTTAATTCCTACATACTCTTCAGAATTCTTGTCACTTCCTTGAGAAAGACTTCCCTAACCTTCCACCTTCCCCTCTTTCCCCACAGGCTGTTATAAAATCTGTTTCATTCTCCCATTTATTTTAATTTGTAATTAAACACTCAGTTATGTAATTACTTCATTAATTGATTAATGTCTGTCTCTCCAAGTAGAATATAAACTCCATTTGAACAGGAATCGTGTTTATTTTAGCTCCTATTATATCCCCGGAGCCTAGCACAGTGCCTGGCATTCAATAGACATTCAATAAATCATTGATTAATAATGAGAAAATGAATGAAGGAAAGAAGGATGAAAGGAAGGAAGGAAGGAAGGAAGGAAGGAGGGAGGAAGGAAGGAAGGAAGGAAGGAAGGAAGGAAGAAAGGGAGGAAGGAACCCGGTTGCTTCTTATGGTAGGTGAGGGTTTCTCAATCTCGCACTGTTGGGATGAGGTAATTGTTTGTTGTGGGGGACTTTCTTGTGCATCATAGAACGTTTAGCAGCATTCTTTGACTCTACCAGAAATGCATCACCCCTGTTGCAACAGCAAATAATGCCTCTAGACATTCTCAAATATTTCCTGGGGGACAAAATTGAGAATTGTTGTGATAAGTTTTATTCAAGATATTTGCTTGACATGTTGGGCTCTATAATTTTTTGTTGTCCTGTGCATTATAGGATGTTTAGCAGCATCTCTGACCTCTACCGACTAGATGCCAGAGCCCTTCTCTAGTTGATAGACTCATCTATCAATAACAGATTCATCTATCAACTAGTGCTACTTCCTGTTGTCCCTCCCTGAGTAATAAATATACTTCCTGCCCTGCTGATGTCATTACTTGTAACATGAGTTGCTTTGGCCAATGGAATTTCCATAGATATTAATTTCATGCCTAGAGAAGGAATTTTAAGAGCTAACAGTGATTCTAATACTGCTCTTCTTCTTCTGACTCATGACTGAGAATCGGACTGTCCTTCATTCAGTTCTGGAATAAGGAAGATATGTATATAGGACAGAGCTGAACTCCGACTCAAGGAAAACTTGCAGATGACATGTATGCAGGCAACAAATAAATATCTGTGGTTGTAACCCATGGACATTTTGGAGTTGTTTGTAACCACAGCATAACTTAGTGAAAGTGGTCAACAAAGACTCATTATTGGATGGTAATTGATCCAGTCGTATTCTGTTTTGTAGGACATATGAATGGTAAAAGAATGAGGGGGAAAAAGGACCAACTAGATTCAGACTTCAAGATATTTATTCAGGTTCTTCATGGGTCTTTTGGAGCTTTGGAACCACCATTGTTGTGGAGATAATTTGATCTCATTTCTTACATTTATATGTATCTTTTCAATAGTCCCTATTATCAAACCTGAGCATGTTCCTGTTTTTTGCAACCCCAGAGAGCACATTAAAGCAAGAATGTGAACACTACATGGGTAGAGACAGAATCTGATTTATCCACTGAGACATCACCAGCATTAGTACACTGTCAACTAGAATAGATAGTCACTAAATGTTTATTGAGTAATTGAATGACCAATAGAGATTTCCAAATCTCTACTGGCCTCACGGAGCGATTCCCATGTGTTCTTTCCGCCTTGTAGTCAGGCTATGGCCAGTGACCCATTAGCATAAGCACCACTTCTGGTCTGAGAAAGTCAAGAGAGGGGGTGAGTTCTCCATTCTCTATCTCTTCCACATGCTTGGCAGGAAGTGAAGAACTTTGAGACAGCGGAGTGTAGATGGAAGCATCTAGGATCCCTGTGAACCATTACAGGGAAACTGTCAAGGATAGCCGATGGCACCCATTTGCCTTCTCATGAATGAGAAATAAACTTTTGTTGTACTAACCCAGTGGTTCTCAACCGAGAATGATTTTGCCCCCCTTCCCCACCAGGGTACATTTGGCAACGTCTGAAGAAGTTTTGGTTGTCATGACTAGGGAGATGCTATTGACATCTAGTGGGTAGAGGCAGAAATGCAGCTAAAAATCCTACAATGCACAGGATAACACAGGGCTGTCTAGCCCCAAAATATCAATAACCCTGCAGTTGAGAAACCCTCTGCTAAAGCACAGAAATTTGGAGGATTTATTGTTACTGCAGCATAGTAGACCTTTTCCTCACTAAAATAATAAATAATTGAAATATGTTACACATTTTACTCCTCTGACTAGCAGGATATCTGTATTTTCTCCATAGAGCTAGCGCCTTCACAAAGGCGATAAAGAAATTATAAATGAATTGAATAAACCAGATGACTCTAGGAGGAGCCCATGCATTTTCTAAGTGAAAACAGATATGTACAAAAAACTGTAAATCCCAAATGGTGAGAATTAATGCCATATAACTGTTAAGAATAGAGGTTGTCATATTATGGCTCATAGGCCAAATCAGGTCCTGCCCCCCAACACACACAGACATCTGTTTGTATAAATAAAGTTTTATTGGAATACAGTCATGCACATAGTCTGTGGCTGCTCTTGCACTACAAGAACAGAGGTGAGTAGTTTCAAAAGAGATAGTGTGGCCTGCAAAGCATAAAACACTTATTGTCTCACCCTTTATGGAAAGTTTGCCAACTCCTGTTAAGAGCATAGGTTAGAGTCCCACCTCCAACACTGACTAGCTTTGTAACCATGAGAAAGTCATGTCACCTCTCTGAGCTTTAATTTTCTCATCAGTCAAATGAAGAGGGTAATAGGACCTCTCTTATATGATTGTTCAAGGACTTAGCAACGTCAAATACTTTGCACATTGCCTGGCACATAAAATATGCTTAATAAATGACAGATACTATTAATAAGTTAGTACAATAAATGTCATATAATAATAATAATAAAACAAAGCTACCATGTTTACCTCAGGTGGAAGTAGATACTTCCCAGAGGCCTGGCAGTATGTTTTCTTCCTTCATCACAGACACTCCGGCAGCCTGTAAGGAAACGTGTTTATCTTGAATGCACCTGGCAGAGACGACATGGATGGGGCTGAGCTGGTGGAAAGACCCCATTTCTCAAACCCAGCTTTCTACGTGAAATTATTCAAAAGGAAACCTTATCAAGCAGCCTTCCAGCCCAGTGTCATCCATCTTCCAGAGGTAATTCACTAGCCCTTGGTAGCAGATGATTTATGGGGTGGGTGGCCGCAGGGAGGTTACTCTTTGTATTACAGCCTGTTTTTTTAATCAATGGCCAGCAACCCACTAGCTGAGGCCAGAAGCAACAGGCTCTTTGTTTAATCCTGTTAACCTAGGCCTTGGCCGCAGCCAGCCCCAGGCCAGCAGAGGGATGCTGGCCAGTTAGACAGAGGAGAGACTTTGATCGTTCTGAGTTGAGTCTAGCTGTTAAAATAGGACTACTTTATCTTAACGGCAGTAGAGTTCTGTCTCTTATATAAAGCTGCTTTAAGCCCTCAAACTTCCTTTGATCAGTGCTACATTCCTGTGAGGAAGAGATTGTCTTCTTCACTTTACAGATGAGAAGCTGATGCTGAAAGGTGGTTACTCGTCTAATGACTATATTAAGAACACCAAGTGTCGATGTCCTTTATGAGGAAGCCTAGAGTGTGAGCTGTCTCCGATGTACTGGTCTTAGCTTTTGTCTCATTGCTGAACATACCAAGGCAAACTCCATGAGACCAGGATCTTGCTCTCTCATTTATAGCCTTATTTGCAACATCTAGCATTAAGTCTGGCACATAGTAGGTGCTTAATAAATATATTTAAAGAATAAATGGTGCCCAGATCTTTGCATATCTTGCTTTCGGTTCCTGAAACACTCTTCCCTTCCTGTTACTTAACTAACCGCCAGTTCTTTCACAGCTTAAATGCCATCTTGGGTCAGTTAGTGTCTAATCTGGAAAAAAGGAATCATGTCAATTAATTTAACTGAGAGCATTTAATATAGGGAATTGGTTAAATACCTATTGGAAGATGGAAAGGTAAAGAGGGGACATTGAGACAACCGGTAGTAATTGTGGTGGATTTGTTATCCACTTCTGCATAACAAATCACCCCAAAACTAGCAGCTTAAAATGACAAACATTCATTATCTCATATTTTCTGTTGGTCAGGAATCTGGGCATGTCTTCAATGGATCCTCTGCCTCAGAATATCCCACAAGACAACAACTGAGGGATCAGCGGGGGCTCTCATCTGAAGTCTCAACTAGGGAAGGAGCTGCTTCCAAGCTCTCTCAAGTGATTGATGGCATAATTTGGTTCCTCATGGGCTGTTGGACTGAAGACTTTAGTTTGTCATAGTCTGCTGGCTGCAGTCCCCCATCAGTTCTGTGCCATAAGGGCCTCTCAATAGAGCAGCTTGGCAACAGAGCAGCTGGCTTCATCAGAATGAGTAAGCAAGAGAGAAAACCCATGATGGAGGCCGCAGTTTTATTATTTAATCTCAGAAGTAACCTCCCATCACTTGTGCTATGAGAAGTGAGTCGGTAAGTCCATCCTCCTTTCCAGGGGATGGGATTAATGGCAGAGGCAGCCTGTTTGGAGCAGCCACTGCTGAGACACCAGCTGCAGTGGGGGAGATGTGGCTGGAGCTGTGTGCTTCATGGAACTGGCGGGAGCCAGGAACCGGCAGGAGCTCTGTCCCCTTCCGAGTTGGCGGGGTGGGAGCCCTGTGCTCCTGGGCGCAGCTACAGTCTCCCAGCCACGGCTGCAGACCCGGGTATCCCTGTGTTCTCCGGGACTCAGGAAGACCCCCTGCCCCTGTAGGCTCTGAAATGCCTGTTCCTGCTCCCTGGCCTCTCCCAGTTCCTGGTGCCCACTCTGGGGTGGAGCAAAGTAGTGGCCAAGCCCGGGTACTGTCACATCCCAGCCAGGTGTGCACATGCTTGGGGTGGTGCTGACACATCAGCCCCTGCTGCCTCAGGCCCCTCCAGACTTTGGGTGCTGAGGAGTGCAGGAGGGAGATGGTGGGATAGGTGGGAGGTGTTAAGGACTGCAGGCACTCCTCAGCACGGACAGCCTGGGTGCTGTGGATGGCATGTTGATGGTGGCAGGAGGCAGACAGGCTCCTGGGTGGGAAGGGGCAGATTCCTAGTGAAAGCCTCCCTTCAAGCCAGGGACGGCCTGAAACCTGGGGGCGGGGCTGCCAGTTCCGGGTGGATTTCACAGCTGCAAGTGAGAGCTTATGGTGATTTTTTTCTGGGCTGCCCATGGCCGCCCATGGACCAATCAGCATGCGCTTCCTCCCTTCTGAGCCCATAAAACGACCCCTGCCCCTAGCCAGGTTCACACAGATGTTGGGACTTACCAACTGTAGGAAAGCGCTGCCCACTTTGGGTGTCCTCACTGCTGGACCCTCATCGGGGAAGACCTGCCTGCAGAAAGGACCCCCTTAAAGTCTCCTGACAGCTATTTTGTCGCTCAGTGAAGTTCCCCTCTACCTTGCTCACCCTCTGGATGTCCGTGTACTTCATTCTTCCTGGATGTGGGACAAGAACTCTGGACCCACCAAATGGTGGGACTGAAAGAGCTGTAACACAAACAGGGCTGAAACACGCCCCCTGCTCACCCCACTGTGAACGGTGAGAAGGAGAGAAGAGCTGTGGCCTTTTGGGGAGCCCAGACCTAGGGGCTCCCTAAGCCAGGCCTGTGACACTCTCTTTGGGACTCTGCAGCTTCTGGCATCTCCAAGTTTCTAGATGCCACCACAATCCCCAGTGCCCACAGTGGAAGCCATGCATGGTATGCCTTGTCCAGCCACAGCCTCACACAGAGCTGGCACCTGTGCCAGTGCCTGGAGCTACACCAATGCCTGGAGCTAACTGCCTTGCCACAGTTGGCATGCCTGGGTGTACGCAGTGGCCAGACCCTGTGCTCACTCACACACCCGTTGAAGTTCCACGCCTGGTTCACCCTTGGCAAGCGTGAGATCCAGGCTGGTAGTGTGAGCTGAGCTCAGCTTGCTGGGCCAAGTGGGCGGGACAAGCTCAGCAGGCCTGAGCAAAACTCGGGCAAAGATGCCACCAGCCATAAAGGTTTCTGGCTGGAAAAGTGACTCCTCAAGGACACTGTGACAGTATTACCCAATGGCATGAATATCAGGGGACACGGGTCACTGAGGACCAGCTCAGAGGATGCCCCTCACAGGCAGAAAGAAACTAATAAATCCCATAGGGCTGGAAGAACAAAGAGGAAAGGTTGTGGCTTTAGAATCTAGATGTTTGGAGAAGGGTTCCCATGGGGCTGAGATTGACTCTGAGGAGGTGGCCCTGGCCAGCTAATACTGGTAAATCTGACAGGGTACAATGAGGTTGTTTCCGGGAGTATAAGGAAAAAAACACCTGGAAACAGGAGATGATGGCTGCTTCTTCAGCCATCTGGCACTGACAAGAACAGGATGCAGAATTCTGCTTCTGTTATGGGTTTAATTGCATCCCTCCAAATTCATATGGTGAAGCTCTACCCCACAGTATCTAAGAATGAGATATCATTCAAAATAGGGTCGTTGCAGATGTAATTAGTTAAGATAAAGTGGATTCAGTTGGATTCCAGTCCAATACAACTAATGTCCTTATAAAAAAGTGGAGATTGGGAAACAAACATGCACACAGAGAGAAGACAGTGGGAACAGGAAGGCCAGAAGGTATTTCTACAAGCCAAGGAATGCCAAAGATTGGCAGCAAACCACCAGAAGCTAGGGGAGAGGCATGGAACAGATTCTCTCTCACAGCCCTAGGAAGGAGCCAACCCTGCTGACCTTGATCTTGGACTTCAAGCCTCCAGAACTCTGAGATGGCAAATTTCTGTTGTTTAATCCACCCAGTTTGTGGTACTTTGTTATGGCAACCCTAGCAAACTAATACAGCCTCCTCCATCCTTGAAGTCATCTCTGGAGCCATTTATCTTACAGAATCTACCAGGGAGGCAAGGCAGGATGGCCAGCATCCTCACACAGATGATCAGAGGGTGGGTGGAAGCTGAGTGTTGGTAGCATGATAGCTGACACTCACCTCTTTTGGGGAAGCCTTTAGTGGCCTCCTCCTTCATTCAGTCTCCAATGTGTACCCTTGGTCCCCAGCACCACCTTCTGTAAGGTCACTTGCTACTCTCTTATACTAACTGATTGTATTTTTCCCTAGACTATAAACTTCATGAGGACAGGCACTCTGTTCTTTTTTCCCCACTATATCTCTCGCATCAAGCATGGTTTCTGGAACACAGTGCGTGGTTAGTAAATATTTGTTGAATGAATGAAGGATGGTAGAAGTAGACAAAAAGATGCCTGAAGGCAGGAAGGTTGAGTGAAATAGATTGGGACACTATCATTTTATATATGCAATCTCATTTAATGCTCATAATGACTCTTCAATGCAAGTACTTTTATTCCTATTTTTCTTATGAGGAAATTAGAGATCAAAGAGATAAAATGATTTGACCACATAATAGCTGGCAAGAGGCAGAGCTAGGGCTTGAACCTCCTTTCTATTATTCAGCTCTCCCTCCTAAATTTAAAATTTTAAAGCCGTCATGTATTAAGGATTTATGTTATGCCAGGAATTGGGTGAGATGCTATCTGCCTATCCCTATCTATATCCATATTTGTATGGCTACATTATCATTTAGTCCTCATTTCATAGAGTAAGCAATGCTGATTAAGAGCTAGAAACCAAACAGAATATTCCGGTTAAGTCCAATTCCACTGTGCAGCCATTCAGCTCAAAATCAACCAATGTACCTCCACTAAGAGTGGATTAATAGATTGTTGATACATCTAATGATTTGTTTAATTGATGGCTTCTGCCATTATTAGGGGAGAGTTTAAAGGGTTTTTATGAGTTTAAGACCCACATCAATTAGCCTTGGAAACAAGAGTGTAAATACAAATGTTATTTGCCCTGTTGCCAAGCAAAATAAGCACCTATACTTATAGCCAAAGCTTTAAGAATTTAGTCAGCAAATATTTGAGCATGTATGATGTGTTTGGCCCTGTTCTCACAGATGTGCAGGATATAAAAGTATAAGATGCACTTCCTGTCCCCAGGGACCTTGCAATGTAGTTAAGGAAGAGAGATATGCACACACGGAATGTTAATTAACAAAGCAAGGCCATCTAGGGTAAATAGCAAATTAATGGAATGAACAATAGGAAAATGGTGCTTAGGGAATTCAGAGGAGGGAGTGTTGATGGTGATAGTAATAAAGAAATATAGTATCATTTTATTGAGCATTTTTTGTATCCCAGACACATGGCACGAGGTGCTCTATGTGTATTACCATTTTGCAGCTGAGGAAACTGAGGCTTAGGGAAGTTGAGTGACATGCACAAGGTCACACAGCCAGTGAGTGGTGACAGGAGAATTTGATCTTGGGGTATCTCACACAAGAGGGAGCGCTTAATTTCTTGACATTCTTTATATTTAAAAAATTATTTTAAATTTTTGTAGGTACATAGTAGGTGTATATGTTTATGGGGTGCATGAGATGCTTTGATACTGGCATGCAATGCGAAATAATCACATCATGGAAAATGCGGTATCCATCCCCTCCAGCATTTATCCTTTGTGTCACAAACAATCCAAGTATACCCTTTCAGTTATTTTTAGATGTACAATTAAGTTATTATTGACTATAGTCATTCTGTTGTGCTATCAAATAGTAGGTCTTATTCATTCTTTCCAACTTTTTTTTTTGAGATGGAGTTTTGCTCTTGTTGTCCAGGCTGGAGTACAGTGGTGCAAGCTTGGCTCACTGCAACCTCCACCCCCCGGGTTCAAGCAATTCTTCTGCCTCAGCCTCCCGACTAGCTGGGATCACAAGCATGGGCCACCACACCTGGCTAATTTTGTATTTTTGGTAGAGATGGGGTTTCGCCATATTGGTCAGGCTGGTCTTGAACTCCTGACCTCGTGATTCACCCACCTCAGCCTCCCAACGTGCTGGGATTATGGGCATGAGTCACTGCACCCGACCTTCTAACTACTTTTTTGTACCTATTAACCATTCATTCTATTAATACATTTTGAGAATGGTTGTGTACTGTATGTCCACAGGCAGCAGGGACTGTGTGGGGAGGCTGGGAAGCTCATATCAATCTTCTTAGAGTTGATGAAATTCAACTGGGTTTTGAAGTATGAATAAGAGTACAGTAATTGGAGCAGGAGAGAAGCCATTCCATGCAGAAGGAACAGTGTATCTAAAGCATGTAGGCTTCTTCCTTTTATTTTTTCCTTCTTCCTTTAGCTATATCCACCACACCCCTGTCCTTTCTTTCTTTTCTTTCTTTTTTTTTAAAGTCATCCTCACTCTCTTATGTCCCTTCCTCCAGGAAGGGTTTGGATATTTACCTTTTTGCTTTGCTGGCACTAGCCTTTTTGGGGGGGGAGAGAACCCTCTGTGATTTCTAGAGTAGACCCTGATCTCATCAATTATTTTAAGCACTTGGAAAAGAAGGATGTATGGTCCCTCCTCCCACAACACATACCTATTAAAAATGCTAGGAACATGTTGAGTGAACAATCCTTGGGAGGACTAAAGTGCTTATTGCCAATTTAAAAAGAGGCATTCCGAGAGAAAACTAAAGCAGATGGAAATAAATTGAATTTTCTGCCCTAGGAGATCTTGAGCTGTGAAACCCACATAATTGACCACTGGTTTTCAGAGGGGGTGGGCAGATATGAGAAGTAAAAAGGCAGGCGGAAAGAAGAGGAGCTCACAGGAGCTCAGAGGAGCATTTGCAAGGGAGGAAAGAATCGTTTTGCAGAATGAAGAGTGCAATCCCATAGGAGATCCAGTTTCTTTCCCAGAGGCCAGAGGAAACTTGTTAGGCATACCACACATGATAACCTCTTAGAGCTTCTGTTCTTTTTTCATCTTTGTAATGGGGTAATAGCACTGAACCCGTGAGATAATATAAGATGCGGTGTATAAAGAGTTGTCTGGCACATAGTAGAAGTTCAAAAATATTATCTATTATTAAAAATAACATTGGGTTAGAGAGTAGAGTGCAAGCTTGAGATTTAAGGTTAGGTTCTATAGAAGAAGAATATGAGACTGAGATTCTCATGAATGTAATATATTGAGGTAAGACCCTTAAAAGAAAAGGAGAAGGGGAGGAAAAGAAGCAGAAGTGATCAGGGGAAGCAGCCAAGCAAGGGTATGGCCTCAGTTGGAAACTATGGCCTGGTCCCACAGGGAGCTCTGGAGCATGAATTGTGCAGAATTGATCCCATATTAAAGCAAGGAGGTGAGCCTTTTAAAACTCCAGGTCGGTCAGTTATTGGATGCAGGATGTCTTGGGGGAAGTTGTGTATCCAAAGCGAGCTTTCTGGGTGAGAGACAGCTCCTGTTTGGCTGACAGCAATTTTCCTCTAGGGCAGATGTCAGCCTTGCAGCCAATACTCACAACGTCTAGGGTATGGATGTCCTGGGCTAGTAAAGTGGATCAGAGTTGGGTACACCAACAGTTGTCAGGGTGAAGGATGATGAATGGGAACTCAAAGTGAGCATATCACCTCTGTTCTTATGTAGCGTGAGGATGAACATCTTGATGAAGAGATTAAGGGAAGACCCACGCTGATATCACCCAGGAGATTTCCAGCTAAGTCCTCATAAGGATCTTGACAACTTCCAGCTTCCCACCAGGATCTATCTTATAGTATGCTGCTGTTCAAAGATGAACACTGTTGAAGATGAACACTTCTGATCTGTGACTCTTGAGATTTAATTGACTCATCAGGGGCAAAAATGATATCTTATCTTTTCTTGCATCCCCCATGGTGCCAAGCATGGTGAACTTTTATAGAGAGTTGGTGCTCAGTAAGTGTTGGCTGATTGAAGAGCATCTTCCCTGGGTATTCTCAGGAATCCCAAGCTGTTGACTTTCTGGAGTAAATAGAGAAAACACCGTAAGTTATGAATGTCTAGGCTTCTTGGTTTGGCATTTGAGGTCCTCCCCCTTCCCTTCACAGTCATGTTCTAGCCTCCAGGGTTATGCTCTGTGACCCTCTTGCCCACCTTTACAAGCCTCATGTTAATGTCCGATGCTTTCAACCTTTTCATCATATTGTAGTATCATTATTTATTGTATGTCACACTTTATGTGCATTACCATTTTACAGATGAAGAAACTGAGGCTTAGAGAAGTTGAGTGACTTGCACAAGGTCACACGGCCAGTGAGTGATGAGGGGAGAATTTGATCTTGGGTTATTTCACACAAGAAGGAGCTTTTAACTTCTGGCCATTCTCTATATTTTTTTAAAAAAATAATTTTTGTGAGTACATAGTAAGTGTATACATCATACCTAATTGTTCAGGCTAAAATCCTAGGAATGATTTTTGACTCCTCTCTTTCTCTGATTACATCAAATACACTGGCAAGTCTGATTTATTTTACTTTCAATTATGCCCAAATCTGCCCACTTTCTGTCCTTTTCTTTGCTATCACCCCAGCCTGTCTCTTCCCTATCCCTCGCCCAGATTACAAGAACCTCCTCATTGGTGTCCCTGGTCCAAATCTTGCTCAGAAAAGCAGGTTTTATTGAGTACAGTGCCTGGCATATAGTGGGTTCTCAATGAATTCTGGTTGAATGAATGGATAGGGAATGAGCATAGGGATCTCTTTTTGACATTAAAAAAATCATGGATTTTTAAAATGGCAGGTATCTGAATAAATTTTGTTTGAGGAGCCATTTGTTAACCACATATATCTACGCATTCAGTAATGCTTTCAAAGGGATGGACATACAGACATTGGCAAGTAATTGCATTGGGGATGAGACGTTAGCAGATACCTTGCAATACCTCTACAGCCCTCTAGGAGGCGGTGGCTCGCCGGTTAGATACCACTGCTCTGGTTAAACTAGATCTTTGCTATTCCCGCAGCGTGATTCATTCTGGGATTCTGTTCCCATCCTTGTGCCTTTGTTCTGGCTCTGTCCTCCACTTGGAATGCCCTTTCGAATTCACCTCAAACGCGATGTATACAAAGCCCATCCATCTTTAAAGTCTCAACCCAAATGTCAACTCTTTTGAAGCCTTTTCTGATTTCACCCAAGTGAGGAGACATATCGCCCTCCTTGCTAAGCCTCCATAGAGCTTTATCTATACTGCCTTTATTTATAGCTGTGGCTGTCTGGTTTGGAAATTTCATGATTTTTTTTTAAAGAAGATGTCTGACACAGATTCGGTAACTTTGGATTTTGCTAAAAAGCCTTTGAAACAAACAGATCTTGTCATCACCCTCATTTTCTAAAAGAAATTTAATTATCTTTTATTTTATTTTTTAATATTTATTTTTTAAAGATTTTTTTTTTTTAAATAGAGATGGGAGTCTCACTGTGTTGCCCAAGATGGTCTCAAATTCCTAGGCTCAAGTGATCCTCCCACCTCAGCCTTGAAGAGTGCTGGTATTACAGGCAGGAGCCACTGCACTCAGACAAGAAACTTATTTAAACATGAGAGAAAGGGAAGGAAGTGCATGATTTCAAAATAAAGAATTATTTTAACAAACCAATTTAGTTCTATGAAAAATTATTACAAGGATGATTCT
Source organism: Macaca thibetana thibetana (assembly GCF_024542745.1). Taxonomy (NCBI): domain Eukaryota; kingdom Metazoa; phylum Chordata; class Mammalia; order Primates; family Cercopithecidae; genus Macaca; species Macaca thibetana. Next base: position 115,099,344 of record NC_065588.1, read on the forward strand.
TATTTTTCTCTTGTTTCTGAGTCCTAGTAAAGAATTCATCACAGTGAAGCCCTGGTCTAGAGAGAGGAATATGAAAAATTTGTTGTCTAATTCTTCATGTCCTTATCCCATTACCACTTCTAGCCTGAGCTTCTGAAGTATCTGAATCACCACCATCTCCCCAACAAATCCTGTCTCATGGTGAATGGTGTAAGATTATTTGATATAGGACAGTGCAGGGCAGAGATCCTGCTCTTTCTCTCAAATAGTTTTGGTTCCTCATCCTTTGATCTCTGAACCATTGATGGCTAAAGAAAGCCCTTAGAGTATAATTACCCTTTTCCGGAAGGTAAGGGCATTGTAGAGCCCCTTGCATTTTTGTGCCACTTACTTAGCACTAAAGGTAACCACTCAGCCTTCCAGGAAGACATTTTCTGTCCAATGTGGGGAAAAGCGACTACGATATTCTTCATTTTTCATGTTATAGTAGGCTCAATAAATACTTCTCAAGTCTCTATGGCTCGACCTTGGACTGTGATGTTAGCTCTTCCTTTTGGTCCTGAGAGCTTTCTTTGCTGAACATGAGCCTTGCCATGGTTGGCATTATATTGCAGAATACAGCTGTTCCTTTAAACAATGGCAAGATGCAGTGGAGACTAAAGGTGGCTGAATTCTGGGTCCCTTCCAGCCGTGGGAGAGGTCTTGTGGCTCATCCAGAGCTGCTTTTGACGACTGCGCTTTTAGAGCCCCTGGGAGAACTTGACCAAAACACACAGCATATTCCTGGGTCAAGGCGCTAATCACAGACACCCTAGGAATTTAGGGGACAGAGATGTCTCAGGAGGCTGAATGCCGAGTTCTCAGACCCTCTGTCTGAGGGATAATGAATTCTCATTTGATCATCTGCTGTGTAAATCACCGACGATGGGGAGTTAATCATGCATAGGAAATGAATTCCTTCTCTGAGTTAATGAGCACAGAACTCAGAGCAGCATCTGTTTACTCCCTCTACTTTCACATCTCTGGCAGTTTGAACAATTAATTGTACCCAATAATCTCCCTTTGTTTTCGGGCATTAGGGAAAATACCCTGTTCTCCCCAAAACACATCTTTCTACTGAGCAATGGGTAGGGAAGCTTCTGCTCAGTATCTTTACTCACTTAAAAATGTTCTAAGAATCAAAGGGTGGGTGTGTGTGTGGGGGGGAGAGAGAGAGAGAGAAGAGAGAGAGAGAGAGAGAGAGAGAGAGAGAGAGAGGAGAGAGGAGAAGAAAATCAAGAAGAAAGAAAAATTTTCATGTTTATCTCTATGAGTATTGCATAATGATTCACACAGTGTGCCAAGTTGTCAAGTGCTTCACTTGTGGGATCTTGTCTCATCATCACAATTACAGATAGAGGTATTATTTCCATTTTATAGAGGAGTGCGCTGAGGTTCAGAGGGATAAAGTCACTTGCCCAAGCCACTGGGCTAAGAAATGGGTGGGGAGGGATTGGAGCTCAGGTTGTTCTGACTCTAAGGCTCTAGCCTTAGTTAGCCCTTCTACTGTACTCACCCTTTCCTTGCAGTGCAGACCTCACTCACCTTCAAGTCCCTGTCCTAATGCCCCTTCTCTGATCCCTCTAGGATGGCCCACAGGCAGAGGTTCTGAGTTTGCCACTTAACAGCAATGGGCTAGTCATTTCACTTCCCTGAGCTTCTATTTCCTCATTTTTATACTGGGAACAATGCCAGTTCCTTTGTAAATGTTGTTGTGAGGATTATATGAGATAATACATACAGAGAGAGAGAGAGAGAGAGAGAGAGCGCGCGCACGCGCGAGAGAGAACACAGATCCTCTATTAGTAATATTCTTATTATTGTTCTTTATGAAGCATTTACTGTGTGCCAGGCACTTTGTTAAGTATTTTATGTAAAGTATGCATCTCTAAGTCTCACAATCTTCCTGGTAAGTAGATATTAATCAATCACCAGTCAATCATTTAGCAAATATTTACTGAGTATCTTCTATGCTCGGGCATGTCTTGGTGCTAGGGCTAGAGTCTAGTTGGGATGGTAGAATATAAGTAAAATGATATCATTAAATGTTGGTGAGCGTTAGACAGGGAAAGTACATGTGCTGTAAGAGCACCTAGTAAAGGAAGAGGGACCTAACCTATTTTGGGGGAAGGGTTATCAGAGATGTCTGTTTGGAGAAAATGACGTTTCAGCTGAGCCTGGAGGATTGAGTAGAAGAAAGTCAAACCAAAGAAAAGGGTGGGGGAGAACATTCTGAGCAGAGAACAAGGTATGTTATGCTTATTTAACGAGGATATTTCCTATTTTAGTCCAAAGGTGTAATCAAATATGGGTGACATTAGGGTCTGTGGCACACTATTGGAGCCAAGGGAAAGGAATCGTTTGAGGCAAGAATATGTCCTGTTCAGATCACCTGGACTATTTCCATGCACATGACTGTGAGGTCGTCAGTTGATTTTTTGCAGTGAATATTCTGCTCTCAGTAACCTTAGAAAATCAAAATTAGAAGGAAACTTGGATGTCATCTGGGCATCAGAGAGTGCACAAAGATTGCAACTCATGTGGCAGCTGTTGTCAACTCGTAGCATCTATGATATGGTTTGGCTGTGTCCCCACCCAAATCTCATCTTGAACTGTAGCTCCGATAATCCCCACGTGTCATGGGAGAGACAGACCCGGTGGCAGGTAATTGAATCACGAGGGTGGGGTTTTCCCATGCTGTTCACATGATAGTGAATAAGACTCATGACATCTGATGGTTTTATAAAGGGGAGTCCCCTTGCACATGCCCTCTTGCCTGCCACCGTGTAAGATGTAGCTTTGCTTCTCGTTTGCCTTCTGCCATGATTGTGAGGCCTCCCCAGCCATGTTGAACCGTGACTCAGTTAAACTCTTTCCTTTATAAATTACCCAGTCTTGGGTATGATTTTATTTGCAGCATGAGAACAGACTAATACAATCTGCCTACAGTTACCTGCCCTATTAGTAGCCAAGAGTGGTGAGATTGATTAGTGATGTCTGTTTTGGGCATGGAATCAGATTAGTGGCAGGTATCAAAAAAACTGTCAACTCTTTGGCATCCAGAGGTCCTTTTAGAGAGAAAACCATCTTTGTCTTAGATATATTTTTACAGGTTGTTTTAGGTATTAAAGACAGGGCCTGAAGGATATAAGCTATAACAAAACAGCAAAACAAAATAAGAGGTCAGTTGTTCTGCCTAATGAATAAGAATTCAAGATCATGGATGAGCAGGAGAGGCAGAAAAGAGAAGGGAAGTGTAGGAGAAAAGAGGCTGAGCTGCATGCTGGGTAGTGGAACTTCAAAGAGAATGGAAGAGAACATGGGAAATTCCTTATGGTGGAGCAGACACAGATTTCAAAAGTCAGAATACCTCATTTCCAATTTGTTGATCAAAACTGACAATTCTAGTCTCTCATACATGCTGAGACTCGTGTTGGTGGCACTTGGGGAAATAAAGGAATGGGAGCAGTGTTCAGTATAAGATGACATAATAAGGGAAAAGAAGAGAGCATGTAAGGTGCTGAAGTGTTGATCCACAAAAGGAACCAACTCAGCAAAACAGAGAATCCAGGCTGGATGTGGTAGCTCATGCCTGTAATCCCAGCAATTTGGGAAGCCAAGGTGGGAGCTTCAGTGGAGCCCAGGAATTCAAGAACAGCCTGGGCAACATAGTGAGATCTGTCTCTCCAGAAAATTAAAAAAAAAAAAAAATGGCCAGGCATAGTGGCATACAACTATGGTTCCAGCTAATTTGGAGGCTGAGGTGAGAGGACTGCTTGAGCCTGAGAGGTCAAGGATCATGCCACTGTACTCCAGTCTGGGCAACAGAGAGAGAGAGAGAGAGAGAGAGAGAGAGAGAGAGAGAGAGAGAGAGAGAGAGAATCTGGATATAAAGAAATACAAGCTCCACCTTCACCCTTAAGTTTCCCTGGACCAATTTGGAAAAGAACCTGAGTCTTCTGCTGCATGTGGGATGAGGGTCTGGGCTAATCTCTTTTGAATTTTAAAAATACTACAAGGTGGTGTATGTAAGATAGATACCTACCCACTTCCCTGTTCCCTGCTATCCTCCTAATTTTACAGATGGGGAAACTGAGGCCTATACAGCGGGAAGGAACCTAATGGAGATTTCATCTGGTGGCTGCTCAATGAGCCTTTTTCTGTGAGACTGTGGTAGGAGACATTAGGCAAGGTTAATGAGCCAACCCTTCGTGTCTGCCATCATCCTTGGTCTGCAGCACTCAGCTCCATTTGGGTAAAATATCACAGACGCTCAGACACACTTTGATTTTTAAAGGCAGAACTGTCAAAACTTAAATGAAGGCTGTTTAGTCATATGCATGCTCGTGTGTGTCGGCATATTTGGGCAGGTTATGGGGTATGGTTGGTAATCTGGGTATGACTGGAAGGGATAGGGAAAGGAAAGGGGTTTCATGGTCCAATTGCTTGCTTTTAGCTTTTGCTGTGTCCCTCCTCCCCAGAGGGGTCATTTCAGTAGAATGCCCTGAAACGTTAAGTCTTGCAAGTAAACAGTGGGTGGTCACTTAGTAATGGGAATCTAGAGGAGCCCAAAGGGTAGCCTGATGAAAAACTAGTTCCTCCATTTACCTCCCTACAGTGACTAGAATTTCCACCATGAGGTACTCCCTTGGGATGAAGCATGGCTATGCAAATGTCTTTGCTAACAAGGGAGCAAACTCTGTAATATCTACCAATGCTCTGTAAGGATTCATTATTGATAAGCCCTCAAAATGTACTGCTATTTCTGTTTCAAAATATTTGCACGTAGACATTGTTATTTGAGCCTCATCACATTTCTATATCAAGAACAAATAATGTCCCCATTTTTCAGAGGAATAAACTGAGTCTTGGTCCTAGAAGATAGTGACTTGTCTGGGAGCAACCTAAGGAGCAGAGGTGAGAATCCAGGTCTCAGCATATAAACTGTCAGAGTATTAGATGATTAGTGTTTTTACCTTCAAACAGGATTACATTAAAATGTTTTGCAGTTAGATTTTGGTTGTGCGAGTGGTAAATTTTTGTTGTAGAAAAATTAGAAAATGGAGAAAGGCCAGCCGGGCACAGTGGCTCATGCCTGTAATCCCAGCACTTTGGGAGGCCGAGGCGGATAGATCACGAGGTCAGGAGATAGAAACCATCATGGCTAATACGGTGAAACCCCGTCTTTACTAAAAATACAAAAAATTAGCCAGGCGTGGTGGCGGGCGCCTGTAGTCCCAGCTACTCAGGAGGCTGAGGCAGGAGAATGGTGTGAACCCGGGAGGCAGAGCTTGCAGTGAGCCGAGATCGTGCCACTGTACTCCAGCCTGGACAACAAAGTGAGACTCCATCTCAAAACAAAAAACAAAACAAAAACAAACAAACAAACAAACAAACAGAAAATGGAGAAAGGCCAACAAAGAAACAAAACTTTAGCCATCACCATACAATGATTATCTTATTTTCATTTTGGGATATAACCTTCTTGTCTTCTTTTCTATAAGCATTATGACTTTTTTTTTTTTTTTTACAAAAATGGAATAAGAATATACAGAATTCCATGATGTGAATGTATCGTCATTTACTTGACAAGCCATATAGTAGCAAGCATTTACTGAGCTTATTTGTTGAAAAGCAAAATGCCAGGACAATGATGGATACATGAATGGATAAAGCATGGTTCTTATAATCCAGATTATCATGCTGCTGAGCAAGGCAGAGGCAGACAATTCTTATTTGTTCGAAACTAGATTGAATATCTGCTATGATCCAGGCACTGTCCAAGGAATCATGGATGCAGCTGAGATCAGTATAGAAAAGGTCTATGAGGCTCTTTTATTGTTGGATGGAGACAGATGATAAGGAAATAAATGTGTGAGTAGATGGGTGTGTGTTTATAAATATGAGTTGGTAATAGGTTGTATGAAGGAAAATAAGATGGGTTCAGGAGAGAGAATGACATTATTTTATTTTGTTTTGCTTTTGTCATTTTTAATTGATGCATAACAATTGTGCACATTTAAGAGGGAAAATGTGATATTTCCATACATGGATACAATGTGTAATGATCAAATCAGGATAATTAGCATATCCATCACCTCAAACATTTATCATTCCTTTGTGTGGAAACCATTTAAAATTCACTCTTCTAGCTATTTGAAAATATACAATAAATTGTGGTTCATGATAGTCACCTCCTAGTACTGCAGAACACTAGAACTTATTTCTCCTACTAGTTGTAATTTTGTTTCCCTTAACTAGCCTTAGCTATCCCCCCCTCCTCCCATCCTTCCCTACCTCTAGTAACGACTATTCTATTCTCTAATTCTATGAGATCTGTTTTGCAGCTTCCACATATGAGTGAACATATGGGATATTTATTTTTCTGTGCTTGGCTTATTTCACTTAACATAATGTCCTTCGAGCTCATCCATGCTTCTGTGAATGATAGAATTGTGTTCTTTTTATCGCTAAATAGTATTCCATTGTGTATATACACCACATTTTCTTCATCTGTTGATGGACAGGTAGATTCTATTGTCTTGACTATTGTGAATACCGCTGCAATAGATAGAGGAGTCCAGATATCTCTTCAGCATACTGATTTCCTTTCCTTTGGGCATATACCCAGAAGTGGGACTACTAGATCATGTGGTAGTTCTATTTTTAGTTTTCTGAGGAACGTCCGTACTGTTCTCCATAGTGGCTGTACTAATTTACATTCCTACCAACAGTATATGAGTTCCCCTTTCTCTGCATCCTCTGAGTGAAGAATGAACCAGCAGCAAGTTCAAAGGAGGTGGGAAGGAGGTTGGTGCTGGGGACCACCATGGGAGGAGAAGTGTGGAGGAGAGTTAGGTTTGTTTGTAGATATGTTAGGAATACTCAAAAGCATCGTGAGCAGGAAGAACGTTAGTGTGGTCGAAGAGGTAGCCTGGGACAAGATTGCTTAGGACCTTGAAGGTCACAGTAAAATGGCTAAATGGTGAAGGGATGGTGAGCTTTAAGAGAGGCTTAAGCAGATGAGTGATATGAGCTTATGTCAATTTGCAAAGGTTCATTTTGGCCTCTGTAAAGAGGGTGAACACAGTGGAAAGCAATAATAAAAGCCAGAAGACCAGTTTGGAGGGTGATGAAATTATCCAAGAGGGAGACAATGGTGGCTTGGACCAGGGTGGTAATGAAGGGGATGATGTGGGTTCCAATTCAGAATATATGGTGAAGGTTGAACTCTCAGGACTTCCCAGAGAATTAGCTCTGGGAGTGAGAGATGGTAAATGATCAAGGATGACTGAGACTGGGTGAATAGTGATCCCACAACTAAGGTGGAGAGGACCATGGGAGGAGAAGAATGGATGAGAGTTAGAGGTTTGGTTGTAGATAGGTTAAGATCATTGTTAGACTCCCAAGGGGAGATCCTAATCACTCAGTTAGATATACAAGCCTGGAAGTAAGGGGACAAGTTGCGATTAAAAATGTAAATTTCAGGCCAGATACGGTGGCTCATGCCTGTAATCCCAGTGCTTTGGGAGGCTGAGGTGGGAAAATTGCTTGAGGTTAGGAGTTTGAGACCAGCCTAACCAACACAGCAAGACCCTGTCTTTAAAAAAAATTTAAAGTAACTGAGCATGGTCCACACATCAGGAGTCCTAGCTACTTGGAAGCCTAAGGTGGGAGGATCACTTGAGTCCAGGAATATGAGGCTGCAGTGAGCTATGATTACATCACTGCACTCCATCCTGGGCCATAGACTAAGACCCTGTCTCTACAAAACAATAAAATAAAATATATATCTCAGAGTCATCAGTGTATAGAGGCTCTTGAAAGCTATGGCACTGGATGGGAAAATGACTCTTTGGTGTGGGGTTGGGAGAAGGGAGGCTTGAGTTTCAGTGGGGTTGGGGGATAGTAAGAATATGAAGACCACCTTCACTTAATTTGTAGTTGTGCTGAAGACAGGCTGGTTCTATATGCTTGATGATAGTGGGATAGATCTTGATGAGAAAGTGGTCCCAATGTTACTTCTAGAGAAAGATAGCGATGAGGAGCACTGAGCATTGAACAGAAGGTTCAATAAGACCCTGAGAACAAGACAGAGGGAAAGGCAGGAAATCAAGACAAAAAAGGAGGCCAGGTCAGGAAGAAAAGTGGAAGAAGAAGAAGGACTAGGTTATATTCAAATTGGCAAAAATGAGCCCAGGGAGGCTTGTGTCTGCAAATAGGCTGTGGCTTTAGGTTAATCACAGACACCTAGGGAGCCAGTCATGCTGGTTGGCACAGATGCTGACACAGTCCTTTCACATCTTCCAACAGAGTCAAGCTCTCCATTCCCTCCCTCCTTTGCCCATTAGTTGGCATGGATTTTGGTGCATCCTGTGAATATAGTCATTGCATCTTGCATTACTCACCTGCTACGGTACTACCCCTTGTTTTATATCTATGACTTTTAAAAAAATGCTTCTGATAACTTGATGCAAGTTTGTGTGTAAACAGCAAGCTATAGGAGACCCCAGATTGATTCCTCCTCCCTCCCACCTTTGTTTGTTTCTCCCTTCCACCCTTCCTCCTCTATCCTTGTATACATACCTGCATGCATGCATCCATCTACTATCCACTTCTCAATCCCTTTAGCCAATCAATAACTCTTATTAAGCTCTTGTTTTTTTGACAGGTTTTGGGCTAGGTGTCACAGACATAAAGAAAATAAGATACAGCTACTCTTTAAAGGAAATAGGAAGGACAAGATTGCTCTGATCTGCTCTAGACAGGTAGTAATGTCTTACTTGTAATTCCCCAAAGCAAGTCAGTCCACATACTAGTTACACTGTAATGACTCGAAGACCTTTTAAAAATACATATTCCTGCACCCATCCCAGAATCGAAGTCTTCTAGGGAGTGGATTTTGGAAAGGTCCCCAGGCCATTCTAATGCTTGGTCAGGTCTGGTGTTCAAGTGGGTTCTGAGTCTCAGTTGCCTTCGATGAAGAATGAGTATAATTTATAATTACTCCACCACCTTGTGGCATTGTTAGAAGTAAATGAGGTTGCATTAGAGAAAACTCTTAGCACAGGAATGCTTCCTAGTGAGTCTTCTGGACATATGTGTGGAGGCTGAGGCCTCCTCAAGACTCAAAGAACCAGCAGCATCAGCACCACCTGATTAGAAATGCAGGTTCCCGGCCCCATCCGAGAAGAACCAAATCAGAATCTCCCTGGTGATTCACATTTACATCGGAGTTGGCTGGTAGAAAGGGGAAGCGGCTGGTCTAGCTTGTTACCGAGGCAGTCACACCTGGGAGCAGATTGTCTCTATTAAGGAACACTAATGAAACATAAAAATGATTTCCTCGGTTGCCATTGTGGGATGCTGCTCTGGAGTGGTAACTCTGGGCTGCTCTGTTTGTGGGTTATTGAAGTGCCTGTTGCACAGCACGGTGCGTCATTCCTGGAAGGCAGAGGCAATAGAGAGGCATGGGAGCTCTAGATAATTCCATCTCCCTGGCTGAAGTGGTCCTCTCCTCTCTATTTGAAGAGTCACACCTGCCCCTCCCCACCAGGGCAGGCTGCTCCTCTGAAGACACTGAGTGTCACAGGGCACACAGCAATGTCTTCTCCCCAGAATTGAAGCTAGATTCAGGTGAGTTCCTGTCTCTTAACACTTCTTGAACTTGAATGTGCACATGAACCATCTGAATTATCTAGGGATCATCTGAAAACACAGACTGGGATTCTACACGTTTGGGGCGGGACCTGCGTTTCTAATACACTCCCAGGTGATGCTGATGCTTCAGCTCCATGGACCACACTTCCATGAGGAAGATACCAGCCCTACTCAGTAGTCTTCAAAGAATGCCAACTTTTCTTCCCACCCACCATGAATTAAATTAGAATTTCTGGAGGTAGAACCTGCATATGAGTTGTCTTCAGAAGCTCCACAGGTGATTCAGACATGTAGTGAGGATTGAGAACTGCTGATTTAAGAAACCTCTTCTCTTTTCTTTTCTTGTCTTTCCTTCCTCCCTCCCTCCCTCTCTCTTTTCTTTTTTTCTTTCTTTCTTTCTTTCTTTCTTTCTTTCTTTCTTTCTTTCTTTCTTTCTTTCTTTCTTTCTTTCTTTTTTTTCTTTTCTTTTTCTTTCTTTCTTCTTTCTTTCTCCTTCCTTCCTTCCTTCCTTCCTTCCTTCCTCCCTCCCTCCCTGTACCTCCCTTTTTTCCTTTTCCCTTCCCTCTTTTTTTCTCTTTCCTCTTTTTCTTCCTTCACTTTTTTTGGAAACATTGTGATCCCGAGCAAGACAGGTGAATTGAGAAACAGCTGTCTGCTCCAATTAAAGGAATGATCATGGAAAGACTATTGATAGGAATACTCTTTCAAGAGAATCTCTCCGTTGAGGAAGTCTTTCCAGGGGTCTAGTTTGAATCCTGCATGCTGCAACTGAATTATGTCATACTTTTATTTCTTCTCCCATTTATGGGAATTTGAATTCTCCTGTTGCTCAGGTCTAAAGAGAGACAGCCGGTGCAGATAGCCCTTGGCATGATCCACTTCTGTCTCCTACATTCCCAAAGCTTGCTGGAATGAGATGCAGTGAGTTTGAGGAGGAAGGGAGAATGCATCTGCAAGACTTGGCACTCTGGGTTGCAAGACACAGAAACCTAATTCAAAGATAATTAGGACCCCCAAAATGATTTATATTTGTTCATACAACGGAAACACTGGTCATTCCAGCTGAATCCCTCGGGTCAAATGACATCCTCTGTAGCCTCCTCTCTCTGTTCCTCTCTGTCTCCTCCCATCCTTTCCCCCTCCCCTGTCTCAGCTCTTAGTTACTACATGTTGGTTACATTCTCAGGCAGGCTCTCACTTTGTGATAACAAGAAGATAACCAGCAGCTCCAGGCTCATATCCTATTCTTTTAGAAAACCCGCAGTGGCTCACGCCTATAATCCCAGCACTTTGGGAGGCCAAGGCAGATGGATCACCTGAGGCCAGGAGTTCAGGACCAGCCTGGCCAACATGGAGAAATGCCATTTCTACTAAAAAATACAAAAATTAGCCAGGTGTGGTGGAGGAAGCCTATAATCCCAGCTACTCGAGAGGCTGAGGCAAGGAGAATTGCTTAAACTCGGGAGGCTGAGGTTGCAGTGAGCCAAGATCGCACCACTGCACTACAAGCTGGGCAACAGTGAGACTGTCTCGAAAAGAAAAGAAAACCCAAAGAACAAAATGGAAGTGTTTTCCTTTCCTAGCATTTCCCCCAAATTCAAAGGATAGAGTCTCGTTGGTTGTGATTGGTTCATAATCCTATCATTCAGTCAATCAGTAAGACCGGGGTGACGTGAACACCTGATTGGCCAGTTCTGGGCTATCCTATCTACAGGTGTGGAGTCAGCCCCACCCACCCAAACCAGAAGGAGTCCTGGATGCTGAGCAGACACTGCAAGATGCCCTGTGCAGCCTCCCAGATGCTCGGTCAGTCCTGGGGCAATCAGGCCTTTCCCAGCCCAGCATGTCATTCCTCTAGGGCCCTTCATAGACTCTTCTTTAGTGTGTATTATGCAAGGAGTTTTTTGATAACTTTGCTCTCTAGAGAACACAGCAGAGAGACTTGTTTCCAGCAGGTATACAGTTGAAAAGGTGGTAGGAAGGGGAGCAGAGCACATGCCCATATGGAGAGGTTTTTCCTTCCTGTTCTCGTGACCCCACATTTAATTTCAAAATAGACTTCTGTTCACTCTCTGGGAGAGTGGCCACGGGAGCAGGCTGGAGGTTGGAGAGCACAATTCCTGGCTAATTTTCTTCCCAGGATTCCAGAATGGAATGAACTCTTCAGTTTTGAAAAGGGCAGTCTTATCCACGGACAGTAGATGATTAAAGCATTATAGGGGTGGGAGGAGGCCCTCTGCTGTTTTTGAAAGGTTGTAAATTCAGATCATGTCAATTGCCACTTCAAACCTTCCAGCTGCTTCTCACCTCTCTTAGGGTCAAATCTAAACTCCTGACACATGCTGACCTGGCCCTGCGTCCACTCCACTCTGAATTTGTGACACGTGGATCAAAATGCTGATTTTTTTTGTGATACATTGATCAAAATACTGCAGCCCCACCTGCCTGCCTTCTGTTTCTTGGGGCGTCTCTGCCTCTTGTCTTATGGGCTTCACATGTGTTATTACCTTCCTTGGAGCTCTTTCTTCCCTTCTCAGCTGTATTCTCACCCCAGCCTCATTCTCTTCCTTGTTTACTTCTAAATATTTAATTAAATGGTGCATCTGGTGATAACCTCGCCTGATCACCCACCTCCCATCTGAATTAGGCTGACCAGCATAACTCCCTGATTTTCCCTTTTCTAGCTCCCACGTAATTTGACCTTAAACATTTCTTGCACTGTCTATGACACTTCCATTGTCCCTGCTTGACTCTAGGCTCCATGAGGATGGGAACCTTGTCTGGTTTTGTTCATCAGTATGTCTCTTGGTCTTAGTTTGACCCTGCCATATAGTAGGTGCTCTGCAAATCATTGCCGAATGAATGAATGAGTCTGATGTTCCCTGTGTCTCTCAAATTTGTCTACACATAAAATTCAACTGGGGAGTCTTTTTAAAAATACAGCTTTCCTCAGCTGGGTGCAGCAGCTCACACCTGTAATCCCAGCACTTCGAGAAGCTGAGGCAGGAGGATGGTTTGAGCCCACAAGTTCAAGACCAGCCTGAGCAATAATGTGAGACCCTGTCTCTTAAAAAAAAATACAGACTTCCTAAACCCTCCTCTTGGATTTTCAGATGCAAAATATCTGTGGATCCTGGGAAAACCACTAGGTACTTTTTGCCAGGGTTAGAAATAAACAGGGCGCCCAGAAAGGACCAGGGGCAAAGATAATCTTTCGTTTTAATTTGGTTTTCAATGAATCACAGAGGAGTGAAAGAAAACATGAGCAAACAGTATTAAACATTGAGCAATGGAAGGAGAGAGAGAAATGTCTGTTTGTAAGAATGCTAAGTCATGGTTGTCCCGAACATCATAAGCAGAACCCTAGCTGAGTAGATAGGGTTCAATTTGAGTTAGTACTAGACTGCTTACAGTGTGTTCTTGTTTCTATCTTGATGACAATTGGGTGATTTCTATACAGAGAGAGCTAGGAAGTCCAATAATGTTCTTTTGCTGGCTCTATCACATTTCTGATAGAACCTCCCACTTCTATGCCCAGACACTGCACCCGGAGTGTGATATAGCTACCCTCCCTGCTGGTTACAATATTTTCAGCCTCTTTCCCCACCCTCTGACAGAATGGATTCAAGGAATTCAAACACACTGTAGCTTCCTTTTGCTCTGTGAACACAGGTAATTAAAAGCCCACCAGCTTTCTATGCTGGCAGTAGCATGGATTAGCTTATTATTTCTTGGCATGTTCTATTAGCAACTCACTCCTGAAAAGCAAACAAACAAACAAACAAACAAACTTTCATCTCAATTGATAAACTTCTACCTTCTTGAGGTCAGGAAGTGTGTCTTCCATTTTTCAGATACCACTTTCATTAAAGCTTTGCACACATTTCCCATGGCTTGTCATTAATAGTAAGGACAGGTGCTATTATTATCATGATACTTCATAGCATTTTTATGTCACTTTGCAGTTCGCCAACACATTTCTGTATTATTTTATGTAATTTTGCAAGTGACTCATAATTAGAAACCCCTTGGGTATACTTTAAACATACACGTTCCTAAGACCTACTCCAGAAAGGCTATACGAATGGAATCTGAATGTTTAGCACTCTTCCAGGTGATTTTGAGGATTAGCCAAAAGGGGGCCCACCAGTGTGGTGGCTAGGTAGCTGGGATTGGGAATCAACCTGAGCTGGGATTGTATCCTGGCCTTTCTAGGACCGTATACACATTACTCCAGCTCTCCGAGCCCTAGAGTTGGCCCATCTGTAAAATGGGGCTGATGAAACCGATACCACGGGGATTAAATGAGAGCACATGGGTATGGAATGTGCTCAGTAAACAGCACCATCTACAATAATGTATTTCTTTCTCCTGGTGGCATAAAATAGCAGCTAAGGACCCACATTTGGGGTTCAAACCCTGTCTCTTCCATTTATAACCTAAATTACTACTGAGTCTCAGTCTACTCATCTGTAAAATGGGGATAATGGACATATTTACCGCAAAGAATTGTTTTGAGGATTAAACTAATTAATTATGAAAAGTGGCACTTTAGAACAAAATCTGGCACACCCTGAACTCTATATCAGGGCTAGGTGTGGCAATGTTTACATCCATTTTATGGAAGAGGATGCACATACCTGCTGGGAGGGGAAATAAGACTGCAAAGCCTGTCTTCTCTGCCCAAATGCCAGGCCCTAAAAGACAGAGTGATTTGGGATTCTCATCTCGTCTCCATTTGTCTGCTAGAGTCTGGGCAGACACCAGAACACAGTCATCTAATTAGAAGTCTCGTCTCCTCTGGGGCTCGGGGCTACTGGTGCATGGCTCCCACATTTCCCAGGCAGGGATGGGATGCCTCATCAGCTAGACTAGCAGTGGAGGCTTCCCCACAAATGTCTAGGAGGCAAGAGGGTTTCCCAAACTCTGGATTAGGAAGTCAGGAGCCTGGGCAGTGCAGACCCAGAACCGGGGTTTACATGGATGTGGCTGCTGAGAAGGACGTCACCCTGTTACTCTGAGCCTCACTGCCTTTATCTGTACAGTGGAATGATCATTGTACCTACCTCCCAGGCTTGTTGGGCTTATGTATATAAAGTCATGACCTCAGGATCCCGTGACCTCTACCCTATTCCTTTAATGTCCCCTTTGCTTTTTCTTCTCCCTTTCTAAATTCTTTATTGATAGGTGGGAGAGGAAGAATATAGCAGTGATTGAGAACATGCACATTGGAGTGACCTGTTTAACTATATATTCTGTCCCTAACTTTTTCAGCTATGATATCTTGAGCACGTCACTTCACCTTATTGAAACCCAGTTTCCTCATCTATAAATTGGAGATGATCATCCTGGACCCTTCCTCGTATGATTGTTGTGATTGTAAAGTGGGGCACATAGTAAGTGCTCAATAAGTATCCTCTGTCACTCTCACGAAGCAAGTATGGGGATGCACTGTTACTTCTCACTTACTGTGTGGATGATGGAGCAATGCTCTCTTCCAGGAATTTCATCACCTATGTGCTTTGACAACCTCAGGACTCAGCTCGTGGGGGGCCCTCCTCTGCAAGGCTTTTCCTGGGAGTTGTCATCCTCCTAACCTGCATTCAGCTTTCCTTTCAGCCCCCTGAGCTTCCTCCATCATAGGGCTTTGCATATGGCATTCTTTAAGTCTGTCTCCTCTGCTGGACTTGGATTTCTTTGGGACAGGGCTCATGCATTAATACCTGTGTTTTTGGTACTTTGGGCAGCGCCTCGCATCTATTTGGAACTTTGTTGAAAGAATGAAGACACTAAGAGCTTAAAGCCGTGTTTCTCAAAGCAATTGGACCATGTAAAATACATTTTACTTGGCAAAACTGGTGATGCATGTGTGCACACACACACACGGTGGGAGATAAATGCTTATATTTGTTTGATATTTGTTTCACATTTCATTATACCCAATGTCCTCTGATAATTTCTCCCTTCTCCCCTCCCCTCCTCTTCTCATCTATTTCATTTTTAAATGTCTGGGATCTACTAAATTCATTTCAGAACTAACTGTTCTGAGTTAAGAAGCAGTATCTTGTAATGCTAAGAGCATGAACCATTGGAAAAAGATAGATCAGGGTTCAGATTCCAAAACCACAGCTTACCAATTATGTAACCTAAGAATATCACTTTAACTCCACAAAACTCAATTTCTTTATCTATGAAATGGAGCTAATAATTGTACCTGTTTTGCAGGTTTCTTGTGAGATGTTAATGAGATAATAGGAATAAAGCAGTAAGCATAGAGAGCTTGGTTTGTAGTGAATCCTTAACAAATGGTTGTCGTTATCAGAATCATTCATTGTTATGCTTGAAAGATTCACCCATGTTGTTGCATATAGTTCTAGTCTATTCATGTTTATTGCTGTGTAAGTCATTGTATGAATATACACAATGCATTTATCTATTCTGTTGATAGGCAGTGTCATAATTTCTTTACATGTTGTGGTACTGTGAAATATATATTTGGTCTTTGTTCTGGTTTCCCTTTCTTGGCATACCACTCCTAAAATCATTGCAATCTTCAAAGAGATGAGTGCCTTTTGGTATGCTAATAGATTGACTGGTCGGGGTGGGAGGTGCTCGCAGAGAAGACCAAGGCAGGATTAGAGGGTTAGGACTTTTCAGCCCCACTCCACAACCTCTGGAGAGGGGAGAGGGGCTGATCGCCAATGGGCAGGGATTTAATCAATCATGTGTATGTGAAGAAGTTTCCATAAAAACCCAAAAGGAGAGGACTCAGAGAGCTTCCAGAGAGATTAACAAGGGTTTCCAGAGGCTAGAGTGCCTGGAGAGGGCGTGGGAGTTCCATGCCCCTTCCTACACACCTTGCTCCTATGCGTCTCTTCTATCTGGCTGTTCATCTGTATCCTTTGTAATATCCTTTATCATAAACCAGTAAACATAAGTAAATGTTTCCCTGAGTTCTGTAAGCCGTCTTAGCAAATTAATTGAACCCAAGGGAGAGAATCATGGAAACTCTGATTTAAAGCTGATTGGTCAGAAGCATAGGTGGCAACCTAGTACTCGAAATTGGCATCTGAAGTTACGGGCAGTCTTGTGCAACTGAGCCCTCAGCCTATGGGATCAGATGCTATCTCCAGGTAGATAGCATCAGAAATGAATTAGAAGACACCCAGCTGGTGTGCCTTGCAGAACTGATTGCTTACTTTATGTGTAGGGATAAAAACACACATATCTGATACCGTAAGTATTATGTTGATTATGTGGTGAGAGTATAGTAAGAGAAAACAGAGTCTGTGTTTTCTTACATTACAACACGTTAAGGTTGTTAGCGACATTTTCTCTTATCGATAATGATGGCATGGATATCTTTACAGACATCCTTAACAATTCAAATAGGACAGACTTCTAGATGCAGAATTTTTAGATCAAAGACTATGACTACTTTTTAAACTTCCTCCAGAATGGCTGTACCAATTTGCACTTCCACCAGCAAAGCACATTTCTCTCTGTGTCCTTACACTATTGCCAATGTCAGTTTATTTGCATTTGTTTTAATTATGCCAATTTGACAAGAAAAGGATGTTGTTTCAAGATTGTAGAAATTTTCATTTGGGTGCTAGTGAGGCTGGGCACCTCCCTTCCTTACATTTATTGGCCATTTGTATTTATTCATTTGTGTATTGATCCTTTTTACATCTTTTTGCTATTGAAATAATTGATGTATGTGCCTTTTAATAACAGTTCACCTTAGTGCCCGGCTATGGTGAAGCATCAGTTAGTGATGTTGGAGTGTTTGGGAAGTATAGGGTGGATGGAGAAGAAGGAGGGGACTTCTCAGAGGCTCGTAGATCTCAAGTGGATCTGCCAGACGGAGAGTAATTTGGAAGCTTATTGTTCAGAAACCAAAGAGGAGAGTGGTGCATTCAGCCCCATGCTGGGGTGAAAACAATGCTTCCTGGACCAGAGGCCATTTGAGAACAAGGGATCCTGCTCTAACTGAATCTGCCTTCTACCTCTTTTGTGCCCAAGGAGTCTCTTTATGATGATGACTGCCTGGGTTTCAGGAGGGTGAGGGGGATGTGGATAAAGGGAGAGAATACATAAAGCTTGGCCTGAAGCTTATGATTTCAATTGCCAGCTTCCAAAACTGAATGTGTAGCTCTTTTTGTTCTCTCTGCCCTTATTCTTTCTTTGACAGATATCAATAGAATGCTCACCGTGTGCCAGGCAATGTGCTGGATGTTCGAGGTGTTTCATTGTAGCTGGCCATGTCCCCCACTTCAGTAATTGTCAACTCCACCTTCCCAGTTGTTAAACTAAGAAGTTCAGAGTTATCCATGACTCTGCTCTTTCTGCAATATGTTACGGCCTATGCACCAGCAAATTCTTTCAGCACTGCCTTCAAAATACATCAAGAATATGAAAAATAACCCAAATGTCCATCAACAGGTAAATGGATAAACAAATGTAGTACCTCCATACAATGGAATACTACTCGGAAATAAAAAGGAACAAATGATTGGTACATGACCAACGTGAGTGAATCTCAAAATAATTGTACTTAGGGAAAAAGCCGGACATGAAAGAGTATTGCATGATGCTATTTATAGAAAATTCTAGAACTTAATCTATAGTGACAGAAAGCACATCGTGGGTTGCCTGGGGATGGGCAGAGACAGGCAGGATTTCAAAGGGGCACAGGAGATGTTTGGGAGGTAGGTATGTTCATTACCTGGATTGTGGTAGTTTCTGAGGTATACACATATATCAAAACTTGACAAGTTGTATTCTCAAGTATGTACAGTTTATGAATATGCCAATTCTACCAGGCAAAGCCATTAAAAAACTTATCCAGAATCTGACCAGTTCTCACCATCCTTGCTGCTACTGCTTCATCCAAACTATCACCATCTCTCACCTGGTTAACCCATGCTCTTCTAGCACTCTCCCTTGCTTCCCTATGCTGCCTTCTCCTTCTCCTTCTCCTCCTTCTCCTTCTTCTTCTCCTCCTTCTCCTTCTTTTAGACAGAGTCTCTTTCTGTTGCCCAGGCTGGAGTGCAGTGGTGCAATCTTGGCTCGCTGCAACCTCTGCCTTCTGGTTTCAAGCAATTCTCATGCCTCAGCCTCCCAAGGAGCTGAGACTACAAGCACGCACCACCACGCCTGCTAATTTTTGTATTTTTAGTAGAGACGGAGTTTCACCATGTTGCTCAAGCTGATCTTGAGCTCCTGACCTCAAGTGATTTTCTTGCCTCCACCTCCCAAAGTGCTGGGATTGCAGGTGTGAGCCACCACACCAGGTCCCCCATACTCTCTGCTTAACAGAGTCCACAACAATGCTTTCAAAAGCAAGGTGATGTCACACCATGCCTCTGTTCAGAACCATCCAATGGCCTCCATGTCTTCCCATCACACCAAGGGCACTGACCTGACACACTGTGGGCATATTGCCTGTCCTCCCATCATGGTGACATAGCTCCATGAGAGCAGGTCCATTTTTCTGTTGCTTTTCTTTTTTTCCTTCCTTCCTTCCTTCCTTCCTTCCTTCCTTCCTTCCTTCCTTCCTTCCTTTCTTTCTTTCTTTCTATCTTTCTATCTTTCTATCTTTCTTTCTTTTTTACAGAGTCTCACTCTGTTGCCAGGCTGGAGTGCAGTGGCACGATCTTGGCTCACTGCAACCTCCACCTCCTGGGTTCAAGCGATTCTCCTGCCTCAGCCTCCTGAGTAGCTGGGACTACGGGTGCGCACCACTACGCCCAGCTAAGTTTTTTTGTATTTTTAGTAGAAATGGGGTTTCACCATGTAGGCCAGGATGGTCTCGATCTCTTGACCTCATGATCTGCCTGCCTCAGCCTCCCAAAGTACTCTGGGATTACAGGTGTGAGCCACCGTGCCCGGCCAGATCCATTTTTCTTCAGTGAAATAGATAATGAGTACAATAGCAAACTTGAAGAGTTCCCAGACGACTGGCGGAGACATATGTAAATACAGTTTAAAAATAGGGCAATAATTTCTATAAGGAACTCCTAATGGAGGCACCTAAACCGTCTTAGGGTGAAGTCAAGCATGGCTTCCTGGAGGAAGCAGCATCTAAGTGGAGGCCTGAGAGATACATAGGATGCCACAAGGAAGAAGACAGTTTTTGCCTTCATGGAATGGCATATATCACACCATGTGATAAATGCTTTAGTGGGGTAGGCAAGGAGGCTGAAGAGCAGAGAAGTAGGGGCCTGACCCAGCCTGGGGAGGGTCTGGTAACACTGACAAACTTTCTTATAATGGAGCACTTCCTTGTTGGGATGCGTCCACATCCTTTCACTCAGTCTCCACAATTCTACATTTGGGAGACTGTTGCCTGGATACAGACTATGGCCTCAGGAACCAAGGAATTGAACCCAGATTTGGGAGATGCCCAGCCGTCACATTTCCCTGTTGCTTGTTTCCTTTTTATTTAAATTCTACTGTACTAATTTCCATCAAGTATAGTTGTTCTCCACCCTCTCTTTGTATCAGAATTGCTGGGAACTCAAAAAAAAAAAAAAAAAAAAAAAAAAAAAAGAAAGATAATTGTGTTCCACCTAAACTGATAGGATCTAAATCTCTAGAGGAATAGCTTAAACATGGGTATTTTTTAAAACTCACTGTTTTTAAAAAAAATACCCATGTTTTTAAACTGTTAAAAATAGCTTTTTAAACTGTTTTTAAAACATACCCATTTTTAGGCTACTCCTCTAGCCTGGCTACTTTAAAGCAGCTAGCTACTAGCTAGCACTAGTAGCCTAAATGTAGGTTTAGGGTTGGGTAGTTTTCATGTTTTGTTTTGTTTTGTTTTGTTTGTTTGTTTTAACTCACTGTGCAGTGAGTTTAAAAAATTCGTTGTGGGCCAGGGTTTACAACTAATCTCAGCACTCTGGGAGGCTGAAACAGGAAGATTGCTTGAGTTCAAGACCATCCTGGACAACATAGTGAGACCCCATATCTGCAAAAAATAAGAAAAAAATTAACCAGGACTGGTGATGCATGTCTGTAGTCCCAGATACTTAAGAGACCAAGGTGAGAGGGTTGCTTGAGCCCAGCAACCCTTGGGGGGTTGAGGCTGCAGTGAACTAATTGTGCTACTGCAGTTTGACCTGGGTGACAGTGCAAGATCTGTCTCAAGAAAAAAGAAAAATTCATTGTGCACCTGAGAACCACAGATATGATTCAAGGGTCAGGGGCCATTGTCTTACTTGGAGTCCAGTCATTCACTTATTCCTTCATTTCATTCCTGCCTTCGGGCCTTTGCACTTACCTTTCCCTAGGCCTGGAATGTTCTTCCTTTGGTTTTCTGCACATCTCTGTGCTTCTCATTCTTTGAGTCTCAGTTCAAATGCAGAGGCCCTCACTGACTATCTTCCTTCTCCATCTAAAACACTTTCTCTCTACTCTCTCCACCCTGGTGACTTTCTCCCTATCACATCCCTTGATTTATTTCCTTCACAGCACTTATCATAACTTGAAATGATCTTATTTACTGCTCTATCCCTAACACTAAAGAAATGAACCATTTCAGTAAAAAGCGAAGCAATCTGATACACATAAAGCACTTAGTGCAGTCCCCTATACAGGATAAGGATTAGAAAATGGTTGCAATGTTTATGAATGAATTAATAAATGATTATTATGAATGGAGGAATATACAGACCTTTGATGAAAAAGATTAGCTCTCTGACACATAGAAAATGCTGTTAGACACTGAAACACTATCTCATTTTTTATTAATCAGTTAGATGCTAAACTCTCTGAAGGCAGGGACTGTGTCTTGTTCATTATTATACAACCAGAACTTAACAGAGTGCCCGGCATAATAAGATGTTCTGATTTAGAAACTATTGGGTTACAAATAGCAGAATCTCACTCAAGCTAGTATAAGCAGGAAAAAAAATGTATTTATCAGAAGAATAAAAGAGTCTCAGAGAACCCAACAATAGGAGGGGGGAGTGTTCAATTATGGCACTTGAACCAGAAACCAAAAAGTGACCAGGAACCTAGCCGTTTTCTTGTGTCTCTCCAAAGTTGTGTGATCTTCGTTTCTTTTTCTTTGCAAACTGGTTTCTCCCCTCCATGGGTACACGGTTGTTCCCAGCTCAGGCTTTATAATCCCTTCTGCTTCAAATATCATCCCACAGAGATTGAATAGTTTGCGTTCTGAAGTCTCAGGGAAGAAAAAATCTGATTGGCTTTAGCTCCTGCCAATCATTCACGCCTGGGCCAATCAACTAGAGCCAGGGGGTGGGGAGAATGGATGGGATCATGTGGCCTGGGGCTTAACTAGCAGAGGCGAGAAATATCTCTTTGAAAAAATGGAGTCTTAGTTCAGATTTTCCCCAGAAGGGAGAGCTTGAGAAAAGAGCTTGTATGCAGGTATATTGGTTGTGAAGAGTTGCCAAGGAACAGGGAACGGTGACTTGGAAAAGTGAAATACAGAAAGCCTGTCTAAAGGTGTGTTACTGAGCTAAGATGTGGGCAACTAGGGCTTATATTCAATAGAGTCCCTCTGAGAACTGTGTAAAATGCATTTCAATGGCCTGCTGAGAATGGGTGAGGGGAAAATTTATCCACCAGCTCCTGTCCTCCTTTGGGCAAGGGTTGCCCTAAGGGGTGTTGACTCCATTACATTTCCAGTTTTGCATATACACCGGCAAGGCTCTTGGATCAAGCCCCAGAGCAGAAAGCAAGCAGTATGTGGCGCCACGGAAGCAAGATGTTATGAAAATACACCTGCAAACAGTGATGTAGCAATGGCTGCAGCGAGACAGGTGGGCCAAGAAGATATAAGGTAGAGCATATGAATTGTCTAGCACGGGAGGAATGAGCAGGTTGTCTATGAGAGCATAAGGGTGAGTGAAAATAATTCATATCTCCAGTGTCTGCTCAATGAATGTTTTCTGAATAAATGAATGAAAAAGACAGAAAGGTTCTTGGAGGAAGCAAGATTTTAAGACTCCCTTCAGTGTATGAAGACTGAGTCTGGAGGGCATGTAAATAATAATGATTTATTCTCAAGTATTTTTCTACCGAGGACTATTAATTTTATTGATAAGTCTGTAATGTAGTTTGGAAGGTAGGTGATATTACCCCCATTTGGGGATGAAGAACAGACCTAGCGAGACTGAGCATTTATTCTAGATGCCTGGTGTCTGCATCAAAGCAAAGTTCAAGTTTTTGTCTGCTTTGCCCTCCTGTAAATTATGTGACTGCAGCAAGACTACAAGCTTATCCGAAGTACCAACTTCACCTCCGTTTTCATCCCTCCTCTGTGTGTAATTCAGCACAGCGAATACAGAGGATGTTAAGATCTAAAGTAGTTTCTAATTTTGTTTCATTATGACTATGAATGCAACCCTCAGGACCCATCCCTATGGTCTTAACTAAACTTAGTCTTTCAAGCTATGAAAAGGTGAGATAAGGATCTGAATGGAGACTCCAGTGGAGGTGGAGGGCTGGGCTGACTCAGCCCCAATAAACCTGCAGTCGAGAAATCAATAGAGCCTTTTCGATGTTGCCATTATCCAACAAGGAAAAAAAGTTCAAAAATAAATTGTGGCACGGAGTAAGATCAGATGAAGCAGATAGCAGGTTTTGCTAACTGTGGGGGCTGTGTTCGGGATGGCACAGGAAGGAGAGAATTAGCGATTTAATGAACTCAGTTCTCTCCCTGCTTGTGCTATGCAAGTGTTTTCTCACTGACTGAAGAAAAGACTGAGGCCAAAGGTGAGCCAACAAATCCCAGTTTCTGCTTGAACTTCACCCCAAAGCTGACCCTCCTCTGAAATCTAGGATCAGCTTAGACTTGCAGCTTAGACTAGGAGGACTTGCAGAGTGGTTACCCCTGTAGCCTTGAAGTCATGGATTTGAGTCAGGCTTTACCACACTGTGCGACATTGAGCAAGTTATTTCACTTGTGTATGAGCCTCAGTTTCCTGATCTTGATCGGGCTGCACACTGACTGGGGCTGGAGGAGAGCCATTTTCACAAGCGAAATGTTATGATGTTACGAGAAGAGGAGGAGGTGAAGGCTGAGCAAGAACAAACAGCAAGGGTATGCCAGGTACAGATTTGACTCTTTCTTCCTGTCTTGACTTCAGCATTTTGGGAACCCTCAAAAATGGCCTCACTGAGGTGGTCTGTAGTTAAAGTTCATATATTGATTGGTGCCGTTTTTCAATGGTAATAACTGCAATTACTTCTGCACCAACGTAATGAGTTTATGTAAAACCTTCTTGAAGGGTGCTGATTGCAGAGTGTTGCTGACTAGCAGGAGGCTGATTGGGTGCAGAGAACAACTGCAGGACAACATGGGGATTTCCCTCAGGAGGACTCATCTGCCCCTCCACTCCCCTGGGCTCTGCTCCCTACCTAGTCTCAGGGCCAAGTGTTTCTTCTACGTGCCACGGGTGACCTCTCTGGACTTTACATCTTGCCTACCTACACTATTGTTACCTGTGAGACCTACCTGTCTTCTTCTTCTTCTCTTCTTTTTTTTTTTTTTTTTTTTTTGAGACAGAAATCTCCCTCTGTCACCCAGGCTGGAGTATGATGGTGCAGTCTTGGCTCACTGCAACCTCCACCTCCCGGGTTCAAGCGGTTCTTCTGCTTCAGCCTCCTGAGTAGCTGGGACTACAGGCGCGCACCCCAATGCCAGGTTAATTTTTTTTTGTATTTTTAGTAGAGACGGGGTTTCACTGTATTGGCCAGGCTGGTCTCAAACTCCTGACCTCACGATCCGCCTGCTTCAGCCTCCCAAAGTGCTGGGATTACAGGTGTGAGCCACTGCGCCTAACCTGCCTGTCTTCTCTTAATCCTGGCCCCTCCCTTCTGGTTAGCTCAGTATTGCTAACAATGATACTTTAAGTGTTAATTAGGATATGACTACCCTCAAAGCAACACCAAATGCCTCATACAAGCTGAGGATCCGGTCTAAGACGTGCTCCCTCTGATCTCCCCACAAAGCTCTTGTGGGTGGATGTGGCTGGTTTTCAGTCACTGTGTCCTGAACGGGATCAGCCTGCTAATACAGCTTCTTCCTCTCCCTGTCCCATGACTTCACCCAGCATTCTTCTGCCAATCAATGGCCTCCACACTTCAGTCCACTCCAGAACCCTTAAAAAAAACTTTAACCTCAAATTCCTCGAGGAGACGGATTTGAGATTTCGGTGACCCTTTAATTAAACCTCTTTCTCTTCTGCAAGCTGGTATCTTGTCTTGACTTGCTGGGCACGTCAGGCAATGAACCTATTACAGTTACAGGGGTGTTAACTCCCTGCACTTCCGGGGTTTCCCCTGCCTGAGGCTGAACAGGTTCTTGCAGCTTTAGAGAAAGCATTGAGGCAGAGAAGCAGAGAGGTTCTGGGTTCTGGAAGGATGCTTCAGGTGGGATGGTGTCAGTGTGCCACAGTCAGGGGAGAGCAGAGGGGATGTGACTTGAGCACCAGAAGCATCCGTTACCTCAGCAAAACTGCTGTGTGCAAGATCGAGACTTACAGATGTTACTGGGTCAGGAGGAAACAAACAACATGGCATTACCTACCGGTATGTAAAAGTCAAAATAGGCCAGGTGTGGTGGCTCACACCTGTAATCCCAGCACTTTGGGAGGCAGAGGTGGGTGGATCACTTGAGGTCAGGAGTTCAGGACCAGCCTGGCCAACATGGAGAAATCCCATATCTACTAAAAATACAAAAATTAGCCAAGCATGATGGCACACGCCTGTAGTCCCACCTACTCGGGAGGCTGAGGCAGGAGAATAGCTTCAACCTAGGAGGCAGAGGTTGCAGTAAGCTGAGATTTTGTCACTGCACTCCAGCCTGGGCACAGAGCGAGACTCCTGTCTCAATAAATAAATAAATAAATATCAAAATGAATACAAGTTCTAGAACTTTCTAATCTTAAAAACCTATTATGGTAACACACACGCATGCTCACACACAAAAGATTTCCCAATTCTCTCTACTGCCTCTTCACCTCCCGAGTTGCTTTCTTCCACTGTTCGAAAAAGAAAACATTTCTGCAGCCTGTGTTCTGAGAAGGTAGGTGCTTCTCAGGATTTCCAAGCAGCCCTTACTGGCAACCCAAGTGAATTAGGCAATTCTTGCATTGCTATAAAGCACTACCTGAGACTGGGTAATTTATAAAGAGGAGAGGTTTAGGCCAGGCATGGTGACTCATGCCTGTAATCCCAGCACTTTGGGAGGTCGAGATGGCTAGATCACCTGAGGTCAGGAGTTCGAGACCAGCATGGCCAACATGGTGAAACCCCATCCCTACCAAAATTCAAAAATTAGCCGGATGTGGTGGCAGGAGCCTATAATCCCAGCTACTTAGGAGGCTGTGGCAGGAGACTAGCTTGAACCTGGGAGGCAGAGGTTGCATTGAGCGAAGATTGCACCACTCCATTCCAACCTGGGTGACAGGGCAAGACTCTGTCTCAAAAAAAAAGAAAAAAGTAAAGAAAAGAGGTTTAATTGGCTATGGTTCTGTAGGCTTTACAAAGAGCATCATACTAGCATCTCCTGGCTTCCAGTGAAGCCTCAGGGAGCTTTCAACCATGGCAGAAGGTGAAGGGAGAACAGGCATGTCACATGGCAAAAGCAAGAGCAAGAGAGAGAGTGTCAGGGGGAGAGGTGCCACACACTTTAAAATCACCAGATCTCATAACTCACGACTGCGAAGACAGCACCAAGCCATGAAGAATTCGCCTCCATGACGCAGACACCTCCCACCAGGCCCCACCTATAGCACTGGAGATGACAATTCAACATGAGGTTTGGGCAGGGACAAATATCCAAACCATATCACCAAGTGTTTAAAAAAAAAAACTTAAAAACTGGTGTGCACATGTTAAAAATACAGAACCCAAGCGTCTCAGAGGCAAGACCAATTAGCAAGGGGTTGTTGTATGTCCCTTCAAAGGGAAGTGTCAGAAGCCTGACAGTTTGGGCCCCGCCCATCTAAGGCCTGCATTGCGTTGTCATCCACTCAGCCACATTTTCTCACCCCCATTTCCTCATCTTGTGGCCTTCACGCTTTGTTTCCCACACCAGGTTCTGTTCTGGTCTTGGCTGGGAACCTGTCTGTTCCGGCATTGTCCTGCATACTAGGCATGTCAGAGAGAGGAAAGACAGTGAGAGGGACAGCCTCTTAGGTGCACAGAGGTCCCATTTTCTAAATGCATATTCATCTGGATAACCAAATGAAGCTCTGAGTATGACTTGATTCTCTGAGCTTCCCTCCTAGACAGGAGCATCAGGGATAACTCCCCATGGGATCAATTAGAACTCTGAGGCTCTGAGGGGGAAAAAAAAGACTCAGCCCAAATCCCAGCAGTGCATTCGTGGCCAGGCACATAGTAGGCATTCAGTAGTCACTTGATTATTGTGAGAGGCCGTTTATTATTATAGTTAGAGCTCAGGGTTTGGGGTTGGATAGATTGGTGTCATGCCCTAACTCCGCCTTTTCAGTAGCTAAGTGCTATTGAGCAGATGACTTAGCTCTCTAAGCCTTAGTATTCCTGACTATAAAATGAGAATAATAACAGCACTTGTGGGTTGTTGAGAAAATTCAGTAAGATTGTGAGCTCTGCAGAATGTTTGACAGGTAGTAGAAGTTACATGATGTTGATGATGATGATGATGATGATGGTGGTGGTGAATTAACCAGTCCTGGGCACCTGGGTGGTTAGGTCATTCCTCAGCTATCTGACCTCTGAGAGTTTAGCCACCTCCCCATCCACCTTGTAGGTGAGCAGAGGCAGAGGGCTCCCAATGCTGTTTTTCTGGCTTGCTGATAATTGTTTCTTATACAAGCCAGTGTTTCATTGATTCATTATTGATTTTTGCATGGGGCCAGGGAAATTCTTGGTTCATAAAGACAAAGGCAGCATTTTCCAGCCCAGGGGTCCCTGGTGGGTGTCAGGGGCATTACCTCCTGACTTGAATGGCTGACCTCTGCCTTGCTTGGGACAAATTCTTAATCAGAATCAGCCCTTCCCAATGGCCCCCTGTCTCTCTTGTGTCCCTTTATTGCTTCCATCAACCCTCCCCCGACTATCCCCCTGCTGGCTCCATTTGACCTTTAATAAGCACTGCTTTTGTGCAGAGCTGCTGGTGAGTTATTGCCGTGTGAGCAGCTCCCCAGGGCAGGCCACCCCCTAGCCCCTGGCCTCACTGCAGCTTGTAAGGGAAAATTACATTTTGATCTACATTCCCCATTTCCATTCTCTGTCACCTGGCTTTGGAGACAAAAGGAAGAAAATAATGTTTTCTTGTCTCTCTGTCTTCCTCCTAAGTGATGCCTGTACACAATTTCCTCTCCTCCCCCAGCTCTTTCTTCCTTCTCTTCAGTTGGGGAGAGAAAATGACCTTGTCGGGGATCTTCACCTACATCATCCACCCCTGGAACCTGGGTTATCAAAGCCCCAGCAGTCGGGGCAAGATAACCCCTGAAAGTTGGAGATGGGCCTTGAGAATAATTTTTTAAAAGCCATTTATCTTTAAGTCTTCCATGACTGTTCCAGATCAGGCAGGGCTCTCCTATTAGATTGTTCTCACCACACCCTGCACCTCTTCTTTCTCCTTCACTTTTTTCTACATAACACAAAATTTGCTTTTTAAACCATTTTAAAGTATATCATTCAGTGGTTTATTGTATATTCACAATGCTCTGCAACCATCACCACTATCCAATTCCAGAACATTTTCATCACCCCAAAAAGATATCCTGTACTCATTAAACAGTCACTCCCCATTCCCTCTCCCCAGCCTCTGGCAAGCACTAATCTACTTTCTATCTCTATGGATTTGCTTATTCTGGACATTTCATATAAATAGAATTATATAATATGTGGCCTTTTGTGACTGGGTTTTTTTACTTAGCAAAATATTTTCACAGTTAATCCATGTTGTGGGATGTGTTAGCGCTTCATTCTTTTTTATGGCTAAATAATACTCCATTGTATGGAAATACCACATTTTGTTTATCCGTTCATCCACTGATGAACATTTGGAGCATTTCTAGTTTTTACCTATCAGAAATAATACTGCTATGAACATTTGTGCACAAACTTCTGTTTGAACATGTTTCTAATTCTCTTAGGTGTATAGCTAGGAATAGAATTTCTGCGTCATATGGTAGTTCTTTGACTTCTTGAGTACAAGGGTTCTAATTTTTCCACATCTTCACCAACAGTTAATAATTTCCTTTTTTTTTTTTTTTTGTAGCCATCCTAGTGGGTGGGAAGTGATATCTCTGGTTTTCATTTGCATTTGCCTAGTAACTAATGACGTTAAGCATCTTTCCATGTGCTTAGTGCCATTTATATATCTTCTTTGGAGAAATGTCTATTCAATTCTTTCTCCCACTTTAAAATTGGGTTGTTTGGTTTTCTGGTTTTTGTTTTTGTTTTTGTTTTTTTGAGTTACAAGACTTGTATCATCTAGATACCGTACTCTTATCAGTTATGTGATTTGCAAATATTTTATGCAATTCTATGGGTTGCCTTTTCATTTTTTATTATGATTATTATTTTTTTTGATACAGGATCTCACTCTGTCGCTCAGGCTAGAGTGCAGTGGCATAAACCTGGCTCACTGAAGCCTCTGCCTCCTGGGTTCAAGCAATTATCCTGTCTCAGCCTCCCAAGTAGCTGGGACTACAGGTGTGAACTACTGTGCCCAGCCACCCATTTTCACTTTTTTGATAGTATCCTTTGATGCATGAAAGGTTTTAATTTTGATGAAGTTCAATTTACTTAATTTTTTCTTTTGTTGCTTGTGTTATTGTTTCCATATTTACGAAAGTGTTGCCTAAACCGGTCATGAAGATTTACATGTATGGTTCCTTCTAAGAGTTTTATGAGTTAACTTTTACATTTAGGTCACTGATCGTTTATATGTGTGTGTATATATATATATATATACACACACACACACTTTAAGATCTAGGGTACATGTGCACAATGTGCAGGTTTGATACATAGGTATACATGTGCCCTGTTGGTTTGCAGCACCCATCAACTCGTCATGTACGTTAGGTATTTCTCCTAATGCTATCCCTCCTCCAGCCCCTAACCTCCCGACCGGCCCTGGTATGTGATGTTCCCTGCCCTGTGTCCAAGTGATCTCATTGTTCAATTCCCACCTATGAGTGAGAACATGCAGTGTTTGGTTTTCTGTCCTTGCAATAGTTTGCTGAGAATGATGGTTTCCAGCTTCATCCATGTCCCTGCAAAGGACATGAACTCATCCTTTTTATGGCTGCATAGTATTCCATGGTGTAAATGTGCCACATTTTCTTAATCCAGTCTATCATTGATGGACATTTGGGTTGGTTCCAAGTCTTTGCTATTGTGAATAGTGCTGCAATAAGCATACGTGTGCATGTGTCTTTATAGCAGCATGATTTATAATCCTTTAGGTATATACCCAGTAATGGGATGGCTGAGTCAAATGGTATTTCTAGTTCTAGATCCTTGAAGAATCGCCACACTGTTTTCCACAATGGTTGAACTAGTTTACAGTCCCACCAACAGTGTAAAAGTGTTCCTATTTCTCCACATCCTCTCCAGCACCTGTGGTTTCCTGACTTTTTAATGATTTTCATTATAACTGGTGTGAGATGGTATCTCATTGTGGTTTTGATTTGCATTTCTCTGATGACCAGTGATGGTGACCATTTTTTCATTTATCTGTTGGCTGCCTAGATGTCTTCTTTTGAGAAGTGTCTGTTCATATCCTTTGCCCACTTTTTGATGGGGTTATTTGTTTTTTTCTTGTAATTGTGTTTGAGTTCTTTGTAGATTCTGGATATTAGCCCTTTGTCAGATGGGTAGATTGCAAAAATTTTCTCCCATTCTGTAGGTTGCCTGTTCACTCTGATGGTAGTTTCTTTTGCTGTGCAGAAGCTCTTTAGTTTAATTAGATCCCATTTGTCTATTTTGGCTTTTGTTGCCATTGCTTTTGGTGTTTTAGTCATGTCTAACATTTAAGCCTTTAATCCGTCTTGAATTAATTTTTGTATAAAGTGTAAGGAAGGGATCCAGTTTCAGCTTTCCACATATGGATAGCCAGTTTTCCCAGCACCATTTATTAAATAGGGAATCCTTTCCCTATTTCTTGTTTTTGTCAGGTTTGTCAAAGATCAGATGGTTGTAGATGTGTGGTGTTATTTCTGAAGCCTCTGTTCTGTTCCATTGGTCTATATCTCTGTTTTGGTACCAGTACCATGCTGTTTTTGTTACTGTAGCCTTGTAGTATAGTTTGAAGTCAGGTAGCATGATGCCTCCAGCTTTGTTCTTTTTGCTTAGGATTGTCTTGGCAATGCGGGCGCTTTTTTGGTTCCATGTGAACTTTAAAGTAGTTTTTTCCAATTCTGTGAAGAAAGTCATTGGTAGCTTGATGGGGATGGCATTGAATCTATAAATCACCTTGGGCAGTATGGTCATTTTCATGATATTGATTCTTCCTATCCATGAGCACGGAATGTTCTTCCATTGCTTGTGTCCTCTTTTATTTCGTTGAGCAGTGGTTTGTAGTTCTCCTTGAAGAGGTCCTTTACATCCCTTTTAAGTTGGATTCCTAGGTATTTTATTCTCTTTGAAGCAATTGTGAATGGGAGTTCACTCATGATTTGGCTCTCTGTTTGTCTGTTATTGGTGTATAGGAATGCTTGTGATTTTTGCACATTAATTTTGTATCCTGATACTTTGCTGAAGTTGCTTATCAGCTTAAGGAAATTTTGGGCTGAGACAATGGGGTTTTCTAAATATACAATCGTGTCATCTGCAAACAGGAACAAGTTGACTTCCTCTTTTCAATTAGGTCTCTGATCACTTTTGAGTTGATTTTTGTATATGTCTTAGGTAGGGTTCTAAACTTCATTCTTTTGCGTGTGTCTGTGTGTTTGTCTTAGGACCATATGTTGAAAAGATTATTCTTTCCTCCATAGAATGTTATTAGTACTCTTGTTGAAAATAGTTGATTATAGACACAAGGGCTTATTTCTGCACTTCCAATTCTGTTCCTTTGATCTATGTGTCTATCATATCCAGCACCACATTGTTCTGCTCATTGTAACTTTGCTGTCAATTTTGGAATTGGGAAGTGAACATCCTCCAACTTTGTTTTTCTTTTGTAAGTTTGTTTTGGGTATTTGGGGTATCTTGCAATTTCATATGAATTTTATGGTCAACTTGTCCATTTCTGCAATAAAGGCAGCTGGAATTTTGGTAGCAACTTCATTGAATCTGTAGATTAGGTTGTGAGTACTGCCACCTTAACAATATGAAGTGTTCCAATCCATGAACATGGGGTATGTTTCCATTTCTTTAGATCTTTTTTAATTTTTTTATAACAGTGCTTTGTAGTTTTCAATGTACAAGAATGCTTTCTTTAAAAAAATTATAATCATTACTAAAATATTTGTTGTGTAATTAGCAGCTCAGAGTCTGTCTCCCCAGGCTACAGGCTTCCACAGGGCAGCAATCTTTTCATTTTTGTGTACCCTTGTGGCAGATGTGGAGACGTACTGTTTAGATCTTCCTTCAAGAAAGGACTCATTGCCCAGTTTCAATGAGTGAGGCGAGGCTAACTGACAACCTACAGCTATTTGCTTAATCAGTATTTGCCTCAATTTTTAAACTAAGATTACAGTATTCTCAGGAGAACCCCTGGCCAATGATTGAGCAAGATGATGAGAGGTGAGGGCATGCTATTCTCAAGACAGCCCCTAATCTATAACTCAGAAAGGTGGTGGATGGTACAAGACCTGCTCATTTCTGCTCAATGGGTCCCTCCTCTAATGGGCAGTGCTTATTCCAGAGCCCCGTTTGGCTAGTAGAGACTTTATCAGGTCCGCAGTTGTGTCTGATGTCTCCTCCTGCTCAGTTCAGCTTCCTCCCTTTCCTTTTTGCATGTATAACTCCCCAGTCACCCCTTTGAATTCCTAAGTCTCTCCCGGCTTCTGCTTCCTGGGGAAGCTGACTTGCATGAAATCATCTTATTCTCAGTATCTGGCTCATTACTTGGCATATAATTCAATTTCTAGAAACACTTCCAAATAGAAAGAAAAGCACTCCTGATGTGGATCCTTGTGTATATAAGAAAACTCTGATTTTTTTGTTGTTGTTGTTGCCATCAATGTATAATTTTTCATCCTTGGTTCACTTGGTAGGGAGTTCAAGGATAAAAATTAATGAAGATGAATCACCTTTTTATAAGTTTTGGCAAAATGAAGCCTGTTGATAGTGGGGTCAGCTAGGATGATAAAGGGCCTAGAATTACGTGCTCTGAGGAAAGAGAAGGTTATTATGGGAGATGAGTCCTCAGTGTGGACCACTGTGGTCAGAGTAGAGTGACAGCATAGGACAGTGCTAAGAAAGGAGGCTAGAGAGCTAACCTCACATTTGAAAGGTGGAACATTTTTTCTGTGTTGCTCCTCAAGGAAAAACTTGAATGCTAACTTCTTATCTTCCAGGTCTCAGATTAAATGTCACTTCCTCCAGGAAGCCTTCCCTGAACTTCCTCCCTTCTACCCCCAAGACTAGATGAGGTCATCATGATTTCCTGTCATAACTCTGCACTTCTTTGAAAGGTTTTGTGAAGGCAGATCTAGGTCTGATTCATTTCCTGGTGGTATTTCTTCAGCAACAAGAGCAGTTTCAGGCTCACAGTAGATGCCTTATAAACACCGGATAAATAAAAAAATAAGCTAGTGGAGAAAGTTGAAAAAGGAACAGATGTGGTTTTCATTAAAACAGTTCATAACACCAAGCCATGTCCAATAGTGGAAGGCGTCACTTCCAAGAGCTGGCTGAAAAGAGTAAGGACACAAACCCAAGGCTTTTGCCCTCCGGTCCTGTGAATTTTTGTGGTACCAAAGCTTCCTTGAACCTACAGCTTCTAGTCTCCTTCATTCTTCTTGCTTCTCTCTGCATCTTTCTCCATCCACTAAGAGAGACTCGAATTGTTCTCTGAAAAGGAACAATGTGAAGTAAAATAGATTTTCCATCTGCTAGGAAAACTAATGCAAGTTGGAATATTTAAGAGCTACCCAGAAGAATAAATTTTTGGCTTCTCTCAAGCTCTAATACATTTTCCTACTATGAGAATTTACCATTTACCATTTACTGAGCACTTACTAGGCACAAGACACTGTGTAACAAATGTGACATACAAACTATGAATCTTCAAATTCCTCTGCTTGATGGGAATTGTCATCTCCCAAATATGAAAATATTATGGTTCTCTTCAACTCCCTTGGAATTCAGTGCTAATATCCCACTGTTTAAAGGAGCCAGTCTAGGCATACGACCAGCTTGGAAGTGGCATTCTACTGTAGGATCAGTAGACTGACCCCAGACAGTGGGCTGAGTGTCTTCTTTCACCATTCAATGTGACTCAGATGATTTTGGTAAACAGCCCAAGAAACTAGATGTGACATTTATGTTTGGACTTAGTCCCACAACCATGTAACACCCAGAAGGCTCTAACAAGCAAATGTAAAATTTTAATTTTATTAGACAGATTTTTTTTACAGTCTTGAATAAAGGGGAGTGACATTCAGAAGTACCTCCTAAATCATCAGAGAGACATTCAATTATGTTTGCTGTCATTTGCGTTATCTGTACTTTGAAGAATGCTAATTTTCTAAAAGTTGGTTACCTGAGTACAGTAAAAAAAGAAAAAGAAAAAAAAAGTCTCTCCCTAATCAAGCAAGCTTTAGTTCCCTGAAAAGCTTAGTGGTGGGAAAATTCAAGTCCTTTTCTTTTCTGGGAAATTGGGTTATGTTGTGTAAGGTCACCAGTGCAAGTGTAAGAGCCCCGATAATTTTCTTTTGCATTTATAAAAGGAAGCGAAAGTGACATCTGAATAAGGAAGCCATCCAACAGAGTGTGTGCATATAAAATTATTGATAATGGCTTATGTATAACTAGTCTCTGTGCCTCATTCTCAGCTCCCCAGAAATTGTGAGTCTCCCTTTGCAAACTTGCAGGCAATCGGTCAGAATGGTGAGAGTGAGTGTTAATCTTGAGGAAACCCAGTCCCAGCTAAGTCTAGGTGCTTCAGTCAGGCTTCTTTTGATTGGAACCAACAGAAACCCTTTCTGATTACCTCCAGTAAAACTGAGGCTTTGCTGTAAGATGCCAAAAGATCTCTTGGGAGTCTAGAGAAAGCAGAACAGTAGGCCTCAGGAAGGGCAAGCTGCATACCAGGAACCAACAGGATGGTGGTAAGAAAAATAGGCTCTTCCAGTTGCTTGCTGTGTGTCCCCAGGTAAGTTACTTTGCTTCTCTGTGCCTTAATCTCAACAGGTGAGATGATAATGTATATACTGCCATTGGCAATATAAAATGAGTTGATAATTGTTCTATGCTTAGCACATACTATATGCTCAATAAATATTAGTTGTTATTATTATAAACATTTTTAAATTACATTTGTGCAGCTGTTTCATCTTCCTTTTGGTTGCTCATGACTGCAACCTTTACAGTAGCTCCTGAGTCCACCTGAGCTTTTAAGTTCTAGTGCCTGTAACTCCCCAGAAACGATGCCTCCTCTCAGTTGAAGTTGCTAAGAGGAACAGTCTGATTGACTTATCCCACCCAAATCACAGGCCCTTGCCAGCTGGTGGCTGGGATCCCTGTAGGACAGAGATCTCCCTGGTCCCTCTGTCAGGGGATGGGCTCCCATCAACAGGGTTGTAGGTGAGGAGTTTCCCATTAGGGGGCGTAGGTGAGCAACAGGCATCTGGAGCACGTCTAGGAGCACAGGTGTGGTCACTTCTGGCTGGGCGGTAAAGGAAGACCTTTCATGGGCTTCAGGAACAGGATTATGTGTGGTGCTGTGTGATCAGTGTAATTTGGAAGCAGTAGTTAGGGATGAACTGTCATGGTAGTTTCAACTTACTTATAAATGGAATAAAAAATATGTGTATGTATGCAGTACGTGTCATTTAACGATGGGGATATGACTGAGCGTATGTAGTTCTTAGGCTACAAACCTGTACACCATGTTACCGTGCTGAATACTGTGGGCAATTGTAACACAATGGTAAGTACTTGTGCATCTAAATATAGAAAAGATACAGTAAACATACAATATGAAAAACAAAGGGTAAACCTGTATAGGGCACTTGCATTGAATGAAGCTTGCGGGACTGAAAGTTGCTCTGGGTGGGTCAGTGAGTGAGTGGTGAGTGAGCATGAAGACCTAGGTCATTACTAAACACTACTATAGACTTTGTAAACACTGTACACACAGGTTATACTCAATTTTTTAGTTTTTACTTTTCTTTCTTTAATAATAGATTAACCTTAGTTTGCTGCCACTTTTTTACTTTATAAATGTTTTTAGTTTTTAAAAACTTTTTGCCTTTTTTGTAATAACACTTAGCTTAAAACAAAAACACATTGTATAGCTATACAAAATATATGTGTGTTTATATACACACACATAGGTGTATATATACACATAAATATTATATATTAACATGTAATGTATAATGTCTTATAATATATTATAATGTATAATCAAAATATTATATAGGAAATATATTTTTACATAATATGTATTATTATATTATATATTAATATATTATGTATAAGAAATAGGATCTTACTCTGATGTCCAGGTTGGAATGCAGTAGCACAATCATAGCTCAATGCAGCCTCAAACTCCTGGACTCAAGTGATCCTCCCACGTCAGCCTCCCAAGTAGCTAGGACTACAGTTGCACGCCACCATGCCAGGCTATTTTTATTTTTCGTAGAGACAGGGTCTCATATGTTGCCCAGTCTGGTCTTGAACTCCTGGCCTCAAGTGATCCTCCTGCCTTAGTCTTCCAACATGCTAGCGTGAGCCACTGCATCCAGCCACTTTCTTTCTTTATATCCTTATTCTATGAATTTTTAAAACTTCTTAAAACTTTTTTTTTGTTAAAAACAAAAACACAAATATATACATTATCTTAGGCCTACACAGGGTCAGGATTCTCAACGTCACTGTTTTCCACCCCCATATCTTGTCCCACTGGAAGGTCTTCAGGGGGAATAACATGCATGGAGCTGTCATCTCCCATGATAACAATGCTTTTTTCTGGAATACCTCCTGAAGGAGCTGCCTGCAGCTATTTTATGGTTAACTTTTAAAAACTCTAAGTAGAAGGAGTACACTAAAAAATAGTGACAAGAAGTATGGTATAATAAATATATAAATCAGTTACAGTCATTTATTATTATTACATACTGTACATAATTGTATATGCTATACTTTTGTAAAATATTTTTTCATTTTTTTCTTCTATGTGGCATGGTTGATGTCGAGCCTGTGAGCACAAAGTTGGCCCCGGATTTCTCCAAGTCCACATTTCTGAGCCTCCAATTCTTACATGTCCGAAGACAAGAAACTATAGACATGCCTTTGTAGGAGGGTGTGTGTGCTACACTTGCATATGACTGGAAGTGCAGTAGGTTTTTTACATCAGCATCACCACAAAAACTTGAGTAATATATTGCAGTACAGCGTTACAATGGTAAAGACACCACTGGGCAATAGAAAGTTTTTAGCTCCTTTATAATCTTACAAAACCACCATCATGTACGTGTTCCATCGACTGAAATGTCATTATGGAACAGATGACTCGGTGTATGTGTAAGTGTGTGTGTGTGTGTGTGTGTGTGTGTGTGTGTTTCTGAGAGAGGGAGGGCAACAGATAATTTCATGAATCTAGTTGAAGGGTGTATGTGTTCAGTAAACTATTCTTTTAACTTTACTCTAGGTTTTAATTTTTTCGAAATGTAAAGAATGAGAAAAATCACAGTTTAATAAGTAAAGCAAATATTCTCATAATAGATGCAAATAAGTATGTAGATACACAAAATGGGCAGTAAGCAAACAAGTTCAAGACTCAGCAAAGCCCAGATCTGCTTATCTCTTCTCTAAGTGATATTTTTCTCTCTGAGCTTCCACTTCTGCATCTGTTAAATGGGCTCACATTACTGCCTCCTAGCCTGCTGAGGGGTTTCATTGATTGACAGATATGCCGTGCAGGACTGATGTTCAGCTGGTAGACATTGGTATAGCTGTGCTGGTTATCTGCAGCTAGCATCCACTCTGACTGGTTGGGTTGTCCTGGTTGTGAAATATGTTTGAATACTGTTCTTGATACCTGGCATGTAGTAAGAGTCAAATTCATGGACACTGTCTTTAATGTCATCATTATTATTATGATCTTTTGAAGCATCATTCCTGAGTACCTTTGGTCTCCCCACCCTAGGGATCTATAAAGAAAGAGGCTTTGGGAATAACTGCTGGATTGGGTGGGGGAGGTGGCCTCAGCACTGAGTGTTTTAGGCACCTCAGGGAACGATATTCTAACGTGAAATAGACAAAGAGATTTCAGCAGCACTTCAGGCTGGGGTGAAGTGTGCCCTCCTGACCCAGAAGAGATAAACTCTATTTGCAAACTAAATGCTGATACAAGCTGAGAGAGCAAAGGATTCCCTGGGCTGCAGAGAGATGGAGGGATGGAAGCGGAGACCTTGGGCCTGTGTCTCTGGACCAGAAGGAGAAAATGTTGGAGATAAGGGGCCAGTTGTGTGTTCCTGAGTGGGCCGGGCCCCAGGTACAACTGGTTGGGATACAGAAGGGTGTAAATTTCTACTCTTTCTGACTGTTGCCTTGAGATCCTTTAAAATAATATTGATATCTGGCATGTAGTAGGAGTCAAATTTATGTACACTGTCTTTTTTTTTTTTTTTTTTTTTTTTTGAGATGGAGTCTCACACTGTCGCCCAGGCTGGAGTGCAGTGACACGATCGATCTTGGCTCACTGCAACCTCCGCCTCCTGGGTTCAAGAGATTCTTCTGCCTCAGCCTCCCGAATAGCTGGGATTACAGGCACCCACCACCATGCCCAGCTATTTTTTTTGTATTTTCAGTAGAGACAGGGTTTTACCATGTTGGCCAGGATGGTCTCAAACTCCTGACCTCATGATTCACCTGCCACAGCCTCCCAAAGTGCTGGGATTACAGGCGTGAGCTACTGCACCTGGCCCCATGTACACTGTCTTTATTGCCATCATCATCATTATGATTATCTTCAGCATCATCCCTGAGTGCCTTTGGTCTCCCCTACCTAAGGACTTGTAAAGAAGGAGGCTTTTGGAATAACTGCTGTATTGGGTGGGCATAGCTATACCAATGCCTACCAGCTGAACATCAGTCCTGCATGGCACTCATTCTTGAGTGGGCCCCAGGTACAACTCGGCTGGATACAGAAAGGTGTTTAAAAGCTGATGCTGTTTAAACCTCATATTTCTACTCTTTCTGACTGTTGCTTTGAAATCCTTTAAAATAAGCTTGATAAATGTTTGTTTAAACCACAAATAGATGAATAGATAGATGTATGAGGGTGGATGGATTTAATAAATAGAAGCAAGAATGAGAACATCTCTAAAAAATGGACAGATAAATGAGTGGATATTTGAATGAATAAATGACTGAAACAATGAGGAGAGAAGGATTTAATAATTAATTTATGAATAATAAAAAAAACTTTTATTGAGGTCTTTCTAAGTCCCAGATACTCTGCTAAGCAATGTACATACATTATCTCATTTAATCCTTACAAGAACCCTATAAAATAGACACCATTGTCATTCCTAAAAGGAGAAACTGAGGCAGAGAGAACTAAAATAATTTACCCAAGATTGCACATCTGGGAGTAACGGTGCCAGCATCCCAATGAATGCTTTTGTTTCTGCCTTAACCACTGTGGTACCCCGTTGTCTTAGTCTGTTTGGCTGTTGTAAGAAAATACCATCAACTGCATAGCTTATCAAGGACAGAAGTTAATTTCTCACAGTTATAAAAGCTGGAAAGTCCAAGATGAGGGTGCCAGCATGGTTGGGTTCTTGTGAGGGTCCTTTTCTGGGTTGCAGACTGCTCACTTCTTACTGTCTAGAAGCAAGACCACTACCCTCACATGGTGAAAGGGGTAATTTCCCTTGGGCCTATTTTGTAAGGGCACAAATCCCATTCATGATGACTCTGCCCTCATCATCTAATCACATCCCAAAGGCCCCGCCTCTTAACACCACTACGTTGGGGATTAGGTTTCAATGTATGAATACTGGGGGGAGAGAGAGATTCAGACCATAGCAACCGTGGACCAGAAATACGTGGACTTATTTTACTCCTTGGATAGTTGTTGACCCCAGCACCTCAAGTCAACTTAGAGATTCATTCATTCATTCCACAGATATATGCTGAGCACCTACTATATTCCAAGTCCTCTTCTAAGCACCAGGGATACATTGGTGAACGAGCAAACATGGCTTCTCCATACATAGCTTATGCTTCCATAGGGAAGACTGAAAATGAACAAATATGTAGAAGTAAATGCCACGCAGAAAAACAAATCATGCAAAGAGTTTTGGGAAGGGGTGTAGGGGGAAGCTGTTTTAGATACAGTGGTCAGGGGACATCTTGCAGAGGAGGTACAAAGACCTGAATTATGAGCAGTGAATTATGCAAAGATCTGAGGAGAGAGCATTCCAGGCAAAGGGCACAGAAAGTGCAAAGGTGCTGAGGTAGAAATGAGGACATACAGAGAAGCAGACAGGTGCTAGACCTTTATCCTGGATTTTTTAAGTCAAGATTTGAAAAAACACTTTGTTTTAGAGGAGATAAGAGTGTCTGAATTACATTGTAAAACATCACTGTGGCTGCTGTGGGTTGTTCCATTACTTTTGTCCTTAATCCAGAGAAACAATGGTGTAAGAATAAAGACCACTTGTTTGTCCTACTCTAAATGATTCCCCTCCTCTCCCTTCCTTCTTGAGACCCCATCTGCCACTGGCATTACCGCCAGTTGGTACCAGCACATTTACTGCAAACCATCCTCTTCTCGTGCTCTGTCTTCTCCTGGGGATTCTTGGCCTTGCTACTCATCCAAAAGCCCCAGTCACCAGAAAAGTAAAATGGCAGCAATGTATATATCCAACAATAGGGAATTGGTTATGCAAATCTACTTACTATAATCCAAAAATGATGTTGGGACAATGACAGGATCAAATCTATCCATACCAATATTAACCTTGAATTTATATGGGCCAAACACTCCACTTAAAAAGTACAGATTGTCAAGATGGATAAAGAAGCAAGACCCAACTGTATGCTGTCTTCAAGAAACTTATCTCACATAGGCTCAAAGTAAAGGGATGGAGAAATATCTACCAAGCAAATGGAAAATAAAAAAAGGTGTAGGAGTTGCTATTCTAATTTTAGACAAAACAGACTTTAAACCAACAACAATTAAAAAAAAACAAAGAAGGGCTTTACATAATGATAAAAGGTTCAATTCAACAAGAAGACTTAACTATCCTAAATATATATGCACCCAACACTAGAGCACCCAGATTCATAAAACAAGTTCTTAGGGATCTATGAAGAGGCTTAGATAGCCACACAATAATAATGGCAAACTTCAACACCCCACTGACAGTATTAGTCAGATCATCAAGGCAGAAAACTAACAAAGATATTCAGGACTTTTAACGCTTGACCAAATGGACCTAACGGACATTGATAGAACACTTCACCTGATAACAATAGAATATACATTCTTCTTATCTGCACATGGCACATACTCTAAAATTGACCACACAATGGGACATAAAACAATTCTCAACAAATTTTAAAAAACCCAAAGTCATATTAATCACACTCTGGGATCACAGTACAATAAAATAGAAATCAATACTAAGAAGATCTCTCAAAACCATGCAATTACATTGGAAATTAAGCAATCTGTTTCTGAATGCCTTTTGAGTAAACAATGAAATTAAGACAGAAATAAAAAAATTCTTTGAAACTAACGAAAATAAAGATACAACATATTAGAATCTCTGGGACAGTTAAAGCAGTGTTAAGAGGAAAGTTTATAGCACTACACACTCACATCAAAAAGTTAGAAAGATCTCAAATTAACAACCTAATGTCACACCTAGAGGAACTAGAAAAACAAGAGCAAACCAACCCCAAAGCCAGAAGAAGAAAATAAATAACCAAAATCAGAGCTGAACTGACTGAAACTGAGATATGAAAAACCATACAAAAGATCAATGAAACCAAAAGTTTGTTTTTTGAAAGAATAAATAAGATTGATAGACTATTAACTAGACTAACAGAAAAAAAGACCAATCCAAATTAACACAATCAGAAATGACAAATGACACATTACTACCAACATCTCAGAAATACAAAAAAAAAAAAAAAAAATCTCAGAGACTATTATGAACACCTCTGTGCAGCTTACCTAGAAAACCTAGAAAAAATAGATAAATTCCTGGAAAAATAACCTCCCAAGTTTGAACTAGAAAGAAATTGAAACTCTAAACAGACCAATAAGAAGTTCTGAAAGTGAATTTGTATTAAAAAGCCTACCAAGCAGAAAAAGCCCTGGAGCAGAGGAATTCACAGCTGAATTCTGCCAGATGTATAAAGAAAAGCTGGTACCAATCCTACTGAAACTATTCCAAAAAAGTGAGAAAGAGGGACTCCTCCCTAACTCATTATATGAGAGGCCAGTGTCATTCTGATATTAAAACCCAGCAGATTCTGGATATTAGACCTTTGTCAGAGGAACTTAAACAAATTTACAAGAAAAAAAAACCATTAAAAAGTGGGTAAAGGACATGAACAGACACTTCTCAAAAGAAGACATTCATGTGGACAGCAAACCTATGAAAAAAAGCTCAACATCACAGATTATTAGAGAAATGCAAATCAAAACCATAGTAAGATACCATCTCAAACCAGTCAGAATGGCAATTTTTAAAAAGTCAAGAAACAATAGATACTGGCAAAGTTGTAGTGAAATAGGAACGCTTTTACACTATTGGTGGGAATGCATATTAGTTCAACCATTGCAGAAGATGGTGTGATGATTCCTCAAAGATCTAGAACCAGAAATACCACTTGACCCAGATATCCCATTACTGGGTACATACCCAAAGGAATATAAATCATTCTATTATAAAGATATATGCACGTGAATGTTCAGTGCAGCACTAGTCACAATAGCAAAGACATGGAATCAATTCAAATGCCCTTCAGTGATAGACAATGGTATATATATGCCATGGAATACTATGCAGTCATAAAAAGGAAACAGGCTATGTCTTTTTCAGGGACATGGATGGAGCTGGAAGCCATTATTCTCAGCAAACTAATGCAGGAACAGAAAATCAAACACTGCATGTTCTCACTTATAAGTGGGAGCTGAACAATGAGAACACACAGACACAGGGAAGGCAACAACACACATTGGAGCCTTTTGGGGATGGGATGGGGGAAGGGAGACATTAGGAAAAATAGCTAATGCATGCTTGGCTTGATACCTAAGTGGTAGGTTTATAGGTGCAGCAAACCACCATGGCACTAGTTTACCTGTGCAAAAAACCTACACATCCTGCCCATGTACCCCAGAGCTTAAGAAAAAAACCTGGCAGAGACAATAAAAAAAGAGAAAATTTCAGGCCAACATCCCTGATGAACATAGATGCAAAAATCCTCAACAAAATGCTAGCAAACTGAATATAGCAGCACATCAAAAAACTAATCCATTACAGTTAAGTAGGCTTTATTCATGGGATGCAAGGTTGGTTCAACATATGCAAATCAATAAATGTGAATCATCATATAAACAGAACTAAAAAGGAAAACCTCATGATCATTTCAATAGATGCGGAAGAGGCTTTTGATAAAATTCAACATGCCTTCATATTAAAAACCCTTAACAAACTAAGCATTGAAGGAACATACCTCAAAATAGTAAGAGCCATCTATGACAAGTCCATAGCCAACATCAAACTGAATGGCAAAAGCAGGAAGCATTCCCCTTGAGAACTATAATAAGACAAGGATGCTCATTCTCATCACTCCTATTCAACATAGAACTGAAAGTCCTGCCAGAGTAATCAGGCAAGAGGAAGAAATAAAAGGCATCGAAATAGCAACAGAAGAAGGCAAACTATCTCTCTTCATAGATCATATGATTTGCTACCTAGAAAATCCCATCGTTTTTGCCCAAACATGCAGATCTGATAAACAACTTTAGCAAAGTTTCAGCATACAAAATCAATGTACAAAAATCAGTAGCATTCCTATATACTAACACTTCCCAAGCTGACAGCCAAATCAAAAATGCAACCCCATTCACAATAGACACACACACAACCTAGGAATAGAGCTAACCAGGAAGGTGAAAGATCTCTGCAACAAGAATTATAAAACACTGCTAAAGAAATCAGAGATGACACAAATGGAAAAACATTCCATGCTCATGGATAGGAAGAATCAATATTGTTAAAATGACCATACTGGCCAAAGCAATTTACAAATCCAATGCTACTTGTATCAAATTATGAATGACATTTTTCACAGAGTCAGAAAAAGCTATTATAAAATTCATATTGAACTAAAAAAGGGACCAAATAGTCAGTGCAATCTTAAGTAAATTGAACAAAGCTGTAGGCATCACATTCCCCACTTCAAATTATACTACAAGTCTACAATAACCAAAACAGCATGGTACTGGTACAAAAATAGACACATAGAACAATGGAACAAACTAGCGAATCCAGAAATAGAGCTACACGACTACAACCCTGTTGATCTTCAAGAAAGTTGACAAAAACAAGCAATGGAGAAAGGACTCCCATTCAATAAATGGTGCTGGGATAACTGGCTAGCCATATACAGGAGATTAAAACTGGACTCCTTCCTTTCACCATATACAAAAATCAACTCAAGGTGGATTAAATACTTAAATATAAAACCTGTAATTATAAAGACCCTAGAAGAAAACCTAGGAAATAAC
Source organism: Macaca thibetana thibetana (assembly GCF_024542745.1). Classification (NCBI taxonomy): domain Eukaryota; kingdom Metazoa; phylum Chordata; class Mammalia; order Primates; family Cercopithecidae; genus Macaca; species Macaca thibetana. Next base: position 115,143,934 of record NC_065588.1, read on the forward strand.
ATTCTGGATATAGATCCTGGCAAAGATTTCAAGACAAAGATGCCAAAAGCAATTGCAACAAAAACAAAATTGACAAATGGGATCTCATTAAACTGAAGAGCTTCTGCACAGCAAAAGAAACTATCCACAGAGTAAATAGACAACCTACAAAATGGGAGAAAATATTTGCAAGCTATGCATCTGACAAAGGTCTAATATCCACAATCTATAAGGAAACTAAATATGTTAACAAGCAAAAAGCAAACAACTCCATTAAAAAGTAGACTAAGGACGTAAACAGACACTTTTCAAAAGGAAATGTACACACAGCCAACAGCCATATGAAAAAATGTTCAATATCACTAATCATTGGAGAAGTGCAAATCAAAACCACAATGAGATACCATCTCACACCAGTCAAAATGGCTATTATTGAAAAGTTAAACAAAAACAAAAACAAAAACAAAAAAAAAAACAGATGCTGGCGAGGTTGCCAAGAAAAGGGAATACTTCTACACTACTGGTGGGAATGTAAACTAGTTCAGCTACTATGGAAAGCAATTTGGATATGTCTCAAGGAACTTAAAACAAAACTACTATTTGGCCCAGCAATTCCATTGCTGTGTATATATCCAAAGGAATATAAATTGTTCTACTATAAAAGCACATGTATGCATATGTTCATCACAGCACTATCCACAATAGCAAAGACATAAAATCAACATAAGTACCCATCAACAGAGGACTGGGTAAAGAAAACGTGGTACATATACACCATGGAATAACTATGCAGCCATAAAAAAGAATGAGATCATGTCATTTGCAACAACATGGATGGAGCTGGAGGTCATTATCCTAAGTGAATTAATGCAGGTACAGAAAACCAAATACCACATGTTATCATGTATAAGTGGGAGCCAAACACTGACTACACATGAAGAAGTTGATAATAGACAGCAGGGTCTACATGAGGATGTAGGGTGGGAGAAGGATGATAATCCAAAAGCTACCTATCAGGTACTATGCTTATTACCTGGGTAACAAAATAATCTGTAGACGAAACCCCTGTGACACGCAATTTACCCACAAAACAAACAAACCTGCACATGTACCTCCTGAACCTAAAATAAAAGCTGGAAAGAAAAAAATGATGGCTGATGTTATACCAATATTATATATTATTATACCAATAATAGTGATAGCTACTTGAACATCTATTGTGCACCAAGCTCAGTATTAATAATGAATATATTTTCCTGCATTTAATCCTCTTGACACAGAGAGATTAATTCCACTTTTGTCCTTGGTGTATAGATGAGGAATTTAGGGCTTAAGCATCTTGCCAAAAGTTGCTAACTTCGTATAGAGTTCAGTAAGAGTAAGTTGCAGGTCTGTCTGATTACACAGTCCATGTTCTCAACCAATGCCAATTCTGCCTCTCATTGGACTATGTGCTGCATTGTTCAGTGAAGGCTGGCTATTAAATAATAAGCGTAGCTTCCAAGCCCATCTTTTTAAGCACCAAAAGGGCATGTAGCTAAATGTTAAAAGTTGTTTTCCCTGGGCAGTTAATTATGGGAGAGTTTTGGGTGTGTTTATGATTTTTGTAATTAGAGCTCAACAAAAGCAATAAAAGCCTCTGTGTGTTTTTCTTCTCTACTCAGCCCCTCTATCTTTCTCCCCTGTGGCCTTCAGACCAGCTCTGGGATTCTCTATTAATATAAAGCTAGCATGGCCTCTTCCCCTTGACCTCCTGGCTTTGCAATTTCAGCACAGTTCTCTAGATTGCTTCCAATTTTGCTAGCATTCTGGATGCTGAGTTAGTTGCAAATTTTTTACCTCCAGAAACGGAAGTGTTGTTTCTTAGCTAAGGGCTTGAATAATACATTTGAAAAAAGCCAGGTCTCTAACATTTTGCCATTTAGGGTGTGGACTTGGTAATGGCCTCAGCTCCTGGAGTCAGGGCCACGGGTCTTTGGTGACAAGAAAAAGACTTAATCTGCTCATAAGAGGCTAGACTCTCACCTCCAGAATAACTGGAGGTGAGTGAGAATCTGTCATCAACACTGAGACCCAAAATGGTTCATTCTCAAACAGGGATGGGGATTTATCTGAGTTTATCCTGTATTTGGAGGTAATTCCTGTGGGAGATAACTCCTGGACTCTGATATTCATGCATGCATTCATTCACGAAGGCAATATATATTGGGCACTGACTCTCTCCCACACTGTGCTAAATGCTGAAAAGTCAGCAGTCAGGAAGAAAGACCCATTCCCACCTCCGTGATTACACAGACTTGGAATTCACGGGGAAGACAAACGCTGAACAAATGTTCAAACGTTTGAATGTAACAGAAGGTGGAAATGCAGGCTACTATGGAAGAGAGTCAGCTGAGCCTGAGAATTTAGTAGAGACAGCCCTAGGAAATTATGTTTAAGTGGAGTGTGGAAGGATGCTTAGGAATTAGCGGAGTGAAGAATGAGGCAAGAGAGTGTTTCAGGCTGAGGGGGTGACATGGCAGGACATGAGAGTGGGGTGCTATCACCTTCTGAAGGAATGCATGATGCACAGATGCAAGGCAGAGAGGGGTGTGAGCTGGGCTGAAGGGGAACCTTGAACAGACGCAGAGGGTCCAATAAACCACATCAAAACGTTTGTATGCTATCCTAGGGATGATGAGAAAAATGCTGGTGATAGATTTACTGGGGGAAAAAAGTTTTATTTTTAGGTGTCTTCACAAGCGAAGGCAATTAGAACTGAGAATGAAATGACTTCTTTGTGATAGAGGAGGCATTTGTGCTAATACATTGTCCTTTCATTCAACAAATACTTACGCAATGTCTACCACAAAACGGGCACAGTCCTGGATATTGGGAAAATGGAGGGAAACAGATTTCTAACTACATGAAGCTTACAGTCTAGTGGAAAGAAAGAGGCAATAAACAAACGAACAAATGAGTAGATAATGCAATACCGGGCGTCACTAAGAGTAATGAAGAATGAAGAGTAATGAAGAAAGGAGGGTAAGAGGGAGGAATCATGTGAACATCTGGGGAGGTGGGATGAGTCATGATATTCCTGGTAAGTGGTCAAAGACATCCTTCAGAAGTTAGCATTTGAGCAGGGAACTGAAGGATGTGAGGGAATGAGCCAGATCGCTTTCGACAGAGCTTATGATGTGGTCTCCCCTTAGTGAACTTCTTGGGTGGCCAGCTATCTTTGGGAGGCAGGTGGGACTTTGGAACAGTGAGGGATGCTGGCATTCCCTCCGTCGGCCGAACCCACGACCTTGTACCTTTGACCTTGGTGCAGGAGATGGGGAACAGGAGTGAGAGGAATTGATTGCCAACCTTAGTCCAGTGAAAACTTTGCTCTGATAATATTTCCTTGGCCTGACCAATCCAGATCAACAATCCCCTTCTTTGGTGGTTGAATAAGGGAAGAAGCTCTGTGAGTAAGACTAAACAAATTTACTTCTACTTTTGAGTTTTTTTTTTTCCTACTAACCAACATTTCTGGTCAACCAGGCACCCTGAGGAAGATCCAGGCCTACCATTCCGCAAATGAGAAGTCCAACCCCAGAATTCACAGCCCATTCTGAGCTGCCTCCCCATGACTATTTAATGGCTGCTTTGGCCTCATTTCCTGATCACTAGTTGCTACACTGGATGCTTGTAGTTACCGACCCTTTTATTGAAAAACAGAGATGAGCCTGATCAAACTTGGGGCAGAACTGACACTGCTGGCCAAGCAAATTATAGCAATGTATCGCTGAGATGAAAATCTCCTGGTGATATAACAGGCATCTATTAGGCAGCCCAAGTTAGAGCTTTGCTCATTAATCAGAGCCTCCTGATAAAGTCTGCCACAGCCAGAGCGGCATGTTCTTTCTTTCTTTTTAAAGATATAAAACACTATCATTGCCTTTATCGATCTCTACTACTATTATTATCAGAATATATTCTTTCAAAGTCATCACCTGCAGCTTCCCTTCATACAGTCTATCCTTCAGCCTCATATGTGGAGACAGTAGTGGGAAAGAGTAAAGGTTTGATGTCTGGTGTTTTGTGTTTAAACCACAGCTCTTTGACTTACAGGCTGGGTGACCTTGAACATATCACTTCACTTCCTCGAGCTTCAATATACCTGCCATCAAATGGGAACAATCATGTCTACCTCCCTGAAGAGTCAAGAGGATTAAATTAAATAGTGAGGTGGGTGTTTCCTATAAATGGCTCCCCAAAAATGTAGCACATAAGAATGACTTATAGAGTCTTTTAGAGTTCAGATTCATGAGCCCTATCAACAGAGACTCTCACAGAGCAGGCTAAGGATGCTTATCCACAGGTGATTTTGTGCAAAGAGTTTTTTTAGGATACACTTGGAAAAACATTGTTCTATCATTTTGTTTCGCTGAAAATTTTTTCCTACTATTTCCTCAGCCTGGGTTGTACAATGTTCAGCTCTGCCTTTACTTCCAGACCCACCTTTGATGCCCCCTCTTCCATAATTTCCCAACTCCTTTCCCAATTTCCCTAGATTTGAAGGCATTTTTCTTTCTTCTGACTGCCCACACAAGTGTCTCTCTTCTGATTATGTATCTCGTATTATAGGTTATAGACTAAATGTTATCTGTTAGAAACATGAAAGTAATACAGATATACTAGATACACATTATTCACTATGTATTTCTTTCACAGTAAAGCAGATAACACACAATATTGTAATAGAGATTGATAGCATATTTTATAGATATCTTCCTTCATGCACTCAACAATTTTTTGAGCACGTACCATGTGCCAGGTACTGAGCTAGCTACAGGGGATAGAGCAGCTAGCTAGGCACCACTAGGATCTAAGCATGGAACCTAGAATCCATCTATCTCTCCTTCCCTAGAATGAAAGCTCTTCATAAGTTCCTTGGCTCCTAAACCCCTTTATAATCCAGTTGCTATTGAGTAGAATAACATCAAGGTTTTTGAAGGACACCAGCTGAAGCAAAGGTTACCCATCTATAAGATCCAACTTGTGCCTGTGGGTCATGGTCAAACACTCTGTCCTTGAAATTGAGTTAAGTCTCTTTTTAGATTTTCAGGGGTTTTTTTTTGGCAGCCAAGCCATTATTTACTCCCTTGGGTTTGTGCATTAGTCATATTTGCAGCAGCTGGACTAACATCTTTGGGCTTTTGCCATGTATTCATCGCTTCTAGCTAATTTCCTTCAGATTTGATTGCTTTTTGAAAATTCCATTTCCAAATGAGGAAGCATTATGGATTCCTCAGTGAATTCACACTATATAGACTTTCATTCATTTATTTAGTCACCCATTCACTCGTTTAACAAGAACTGAATGTACACCCACCCTTGTGCCTGGTACTGTGCTGGCTTAAGCCTCACTGCTACAGGAGTCTAGCAAATGTTGGTGGAATTAATGTTATATTGGCAAATAATCTCCATTTCTAGCTTTGAGAATGTTGTTGTCTTTACCAGGCGGTGGATGTGTGAATGTCATTGACCCAGTCATTTCTGTCATCTAAGCCAATGGTGCATTGACTGGCTTTGATTCACAGCTATCAAGGACATTAGAGTCTATTATCTTCAATGCACTGGGACGTGTTGTGTGAGACCAAAACATTGATGTACCAACATGGGAGGAAGGGAATGCAGATTTTTACATTTGCAATAAAACTCCCATCAATCACACCACCAAGACTCAGAGCAACTGAACTAATATCTGAGCTGTAAGATTGCACTTTCTCTGACTTTCCTGTCAGTAGGAAATGCTTGTGCATTCCAAATCACCGGCTGATACAAACACTCAAAGACAAGGGAGAAGGAAACATAAACAAGGAAACAGAAACATCCTGTCAACCTGCCCAAAGTGTGCTAATTACATTTAAGTCGGCACTGGGTACCAGACATATATTAGGCTCATATTCATTCCTTATTCTGCTGTAAATGTTACCCAGCTCATCGGCACAGCCCAAGAATGAACAGGTATAGCATTATTAATGAAGTCCTAATCAATGTCATCATTATCATTGTCATCATAGCAAATACTCATATAGGTTTGCCATGTAGCCAAAAGATTACATGGATTATTTTTAATTCCTTGAAAGCAGTCTATAGGAGATATACTATTATTATCCCCATGTTATAGATGAGGGACTGAGACACAGACGGTAAGTGACTTTCCCACGTAAGTGTCAAGCCTGGGATTTGCTCCCAGATCCTTTTTTGGATACCTGAGGTAGGTGGACTTCCAAAGGGATTGGCTTCTCACCAGAGAATAACAACTGGATAGAGTGCAGGATCGTTTACTTCAGCCAACTGACTTGTAAGAACAAAGCCGATAATTGGTTAATCTTGGGAAATTGATCTGAACAAAACTGGTGGTCAGATCCTCTCATGAATGTGGGCCTGAAGCACAGGTTACATTCCTATGAGTTCTGAGAATCAGCCACACCGATGTGAACAAAGCATAGTTCATGCCATGAAGATGCTTTTAGTCTGGTGGTGGGTGAGGGGATGAGGGGAACTCTGGGAGGAGCACCAGGTCTGTGGGGCTAGAGAAGGAGCCCTAAACCTATTCATTCAGGATTAGCAAAACCTACTATTTTGTTGTTGTTGCTGTTTGTTTGTTTTTTGAGATGGAGTCTCACTCTGTTGCCAGGCTGGAGTGCAGTGGCATGATCTCGGCTCACTGTAACCTCTGCTTCCTGGGTTCAAGCGACTCTCCTTCCTCAGCCTCCAGAGGAGTTGGGATTACAGGCACCCACCACCACACCCAGCTAATTTTTGTATATTTAATAGAGACAAGGTTTCACCATGTTGGCCAGGATGGTCTTGATATCCTGACCTCATGATCCACACACCTCAGCCTTCCAAAGTGGAAACCTACTGTTTTAAGGATAATCTTACTCTAAGGGCAAGTTTTCTTTCTTTCTTTCTCTTTCTTTCTTCCTTTCTTCCTTTCTTCCTTTCTTTCTTCCTTCCTTCCTTCCTTCCTTTCTTTTTTTTTATACTTTAAGTTCTAGGGTACATGTGCACAACATGCAGGTTTGTCACATAGGTATGCATATGCCATGTTGATTTGCTGCACCCATTAATTTATCATTTAGATTAGGTATTTCTCCTAATGCGATCCCTCCCCCAGTCCCCACCCTACAACAGGCTCCGGTATGTGATGTTCCCTGCCCTGTGTCCAAGTGTTCTCATTGTTCAATTCCTACCTACGAGTGAGAATATGAGGTATTTGGTTTTCTGTCCTTGTGATAGTTTGCTCAGAATGATGGTTTCCAACTTCATCCATGTCCCTACAAAGGACATGAACTCATCCCTTTTATGGTTGCATAGTATTCCATGATGTATATGTGCCACATTTTCTTAATCCAGTCTATCATTGATGGACATTTGGGTGGGTTCCAAGTCTTTGCTGTTGTGAATAGTGCTGCAATAAACATACGTGTGCATGTGTCTTTATAGTAGCATGATTTATAATCCTTTGGGTATATACCCAGTAATGGGATGGCTGGGTCAAATGGTATTTCTAGTTCTAGATCCTTGAGGAATCGCCACACTGTCTTCCACAATGGCTAAACTAGTTTACACTTCCACCAACAGTGTAAAGCGTTCCTATTTCTCCACATCCTCTCCAGCATCTATTGTTTCCTGAATTTTTAATGATTGCCATTCTAACTGGTGTGAGATGGTATCTCATTGTGGTTTTGATTTGCATTTCTCTGATGACCAGTGATGATGAGCATTTTTTCATGTGTCTGTTGGCTGCATAGATGTCTTCTTTTGAGACATGTCTGTTCATATCCTTTGCCCACTTTTTGATGGGGTTGTTTGATGGGGTTCTTGTAATTGTGTTTGAGTTCTTTGTAGATTCTGGATATGAGCCCTTTGTCAGATGGGTAGATTGCAAAAATTTTCTCCCATTCTGTAGGTTGCTTGTTCACTCTGATGGTAGTCTCTTTTGCTGTGCAGAAGCTCTTTAGTTTAATTAGATCCCATTTGTCTATTTTGGCTTTTGTTGCCATTCCTTTTGGTGTTTTAGTCACGAAGCCTTGTCCATGCCTGTGGCCTGAATGGTATTGTCTAGGTTTTCTTCTGGGGTTTTTATGGTTTTAGGTCTAACATTTAAGTCTTTAATCCATCTTGAATTAATCTTTGTATAAGGTGTAAGGAAGGGATCCAGGTTCAGCTTTCCGCATATGGATAGCCAGTTTTCCCAGCACCATTTATTAAATAGGGAATCCTTCCCCCATTTCTTGTTTTTGTTAGGTTTGTCAAAGATCAGATGGTTGTAGATGTGTGTTGTTATTTCTGAGGCCTCTGTTCTGTTCCATTGGTCTATATCTCTGTTTTGGTACCAGTACCATGCTGTTTTTGTTACTATAGCCCTGTAGTATAGTTTGAAGTCAGGTAGTGTGATGCCTCCAGCTTTGTTCTTTTGGCTTAGGATTGTCTTGGCAATGTGGGCTCTTTTCTGGTTCCATATGGACTTTAAAGTAGTTTTCTCGAATTCTGTGAAGAAAGTATTTGGTAGCTTGATGGGAATGGCATTGAATCTAAAAATCACCTTGGGTAGTATGGCCATTTTCATGATATCGATTCTTCCTATCCATGAGCATGGAATGTCCTTCCATTTGTCTGTGTCCTCCTTTATTTCATTGAGCAGTGGTTTGTAGTTCTCCTTGAAGAGGTCATTCACATCCCTTTAAGTTATATTTCTGGGTATTTTATTCTCCTTGTAGCAATTGTGAATGGAGTTCACTCAAGATTTGGCTCTCTGTCTATTATTGGTGTATAGGAATGCTTGTGATTTTTGCACATTGATTTTGTATCCTGAGACATTGCTGAAGTTGCTTATCAGCTTAAGGAGATTTGGGGCTGAGACGATGGGGTTTTCTAAATATACAGTCATGTCATCTGCAAACAAGGACAATTTGATTTCCTCTTTTCCTAATTGAATATCCTTTATTTCTTTCTGCTGCCTGATTGCCCTGGCCCTAACTTCCAACACTATGTTGAATAGGAGTAGTGAGAGAGGGCATCCCTGTCTTGTGCCAGTTTTCAGAGGGAATGCTTCCAGTTTTTGCTCTTTCAGTATGATATTAACTGTGGGTTTGTCATAAATAGCTCTTAGTATTTTGAAATACGTTCCATCAATACCTAGTTTATTGAGAGTTTTTAGCATGAAGGGCTGTTGAGTTTTGTCGAAGGCCTTTTCTGCATCTATTGAGATAATCATGTGGTTTTTGTCTTTGGTTCTGTTTATGTGATGGATTACGTTTATTGATTTGCATATGTTGAACCAGCCTTGTATCCCAGGAATGAAGCCTACTTGATTGTGGTAGATGAGATTTTTGATGTGCTGCTGGATTCGTTTTGCCAGTATTTTATTGAGGATTTTCACTTCGATGTTCATCAGGGATATTGGTCTAAAATTCTCTTTTTTTGGTGTGTCTCTCAGGGCAAATTATTCTTGACAGTTGTGCATTCATTAATTGCTTCTTTATGTAAAGCAGTCAGAAAAAAGTTCAGAACACCAAGCGGCAGTAACCTATCAGTTCAGCCTTCCCCTATCACCACCGCCCCACGCAACAAATCTTTTTTTTGTTGTTATTATTATACTTTAAGTTCTAGGGTACATGTGCACAGCGTGCAGGTTTGTTACATATGTATACATGTGCCATGTTGGTGTGCTGCACCCATTAACTCATCATTTACATTAGGTATATCTCCTAACGCTATTCCTCCCCCCTCCCCTCCCCACAATAGGCCCCAGTGTGTGATGTTCCCCTTCCTGTGTCCAGGTGATCTCATTGTTCAGTTCCCACCTATGAGTGAGAACATGCGGTGTTTTGTTTTCTGTTCTTGCGATAGTTTGCTCAGAATGATGGTTTCCGGCTGCATCCATGTCCCTACAAAGGACATGAACTTATCCTTTTTTATGACTGCATAGTATTCCATGGTGTATATGTGCCACATTTTCTTAATCCAGTCTGTCACTGATGGACATTTGGGTTGATTCCAAGTCTTTGCTATTGTGAATAGTGCCGCAATAAACATACTTGTGCATGTGTCTTCATAGCAGCATGACTTACAATCCTTTGGGTATATCCCCAGTAATGAGATGGCTGGGTCAAACGGTATTTCTAGTTCTAGATCCTTGAGGAATCGCCACACTGTTTTCCACAATGGTTGAACTCGTTTACAGTCCCAGCAACAGTGTAAAAATGTTCCTATTTCTCCACATCCTCTCCAGCACCTGTTGTTTCCTGATTTTTTAATGATTGCCATTCTAACTGGTGTGAGATGGTATCTCATTGGGGTTTTGATTTGCATTTCTCTGATGGCAAGTGACGATGAACAAATCCTTTTATTTTCTACTGCAGGTAACACTAAGAATAATCCATTATTACCCCGTTGGTTTTTCAACTCTTTGCTCATGAGGCTCTCTTCTTACAAAATTTCAAAGGTCTAACTACAATGAAAGCACGCCTATTTCCCTTGTCTTGCCTAGATCTTGGGAAAATGGGATGGAACAAGATTTTTATCCAGGTGAAACTCCTTGACCACAACCTGGCCTCTACTTCACTGCTCCTTCCCCAGGACAAATGACCTGCCTTCCACTTTGTAACCAGGATAATTGATAGTGATAAAACCCAGTTACAAACTTTTTTTCTGTTTGGGCAGGCTTCTCCTAGACTGTGATAGAAGTAACTAGCAAGCAAACAAAAATTTTTGTGATGTAAAACAAGATGAATTTAGTGAATAGCTCAAATGATTTTGTTCCTTCCCTTGTTGTAACTCAGGGATTATCTCATGGGCGTGACCCCTCGTTGTAACTCAGAAATTATCTCATGCGTATGAAGTAGCCCAAATCTTTTGGTGCTGTGATCCCCAAATGACAATTTGTATCTGCAATGTATCCATCTCTATGTCTACAGGGAAGTAAGCAGTATTACACAGAAAAGGTCCAGGAATAACCCAGCTGCAGAAACAGGACTGTCTGAGGGTCCCCTGACCCTAATTCTTAGAGGAGGGGACATTTAAGCTGCAATATGAAGGATTAGTTAGGGAAATAGAATGCCCCAGGTATGTCTGCAAAAATCTGGAGGAAGGAGTGAACCAGTGTTTCCCAAGGTGTAACAAAGGCTGGAAGGTAAAAAGCAGAACAGAAGTGCAAAGAAAGAAGGTTAGTGTGAGTAAGCAAGGGCCAGAAAATGGTGACATTGCCTTGAAGTAAGAACCCCGATAATGTTAAGAGTTGCAGAAAGGAGATGGATTTGAGGAGGAAGAGTTCTGCTTTGGTGAAAGATTTCTGTTTAGGGAAAAACTCCAAGTATTTCTTCTTATGTGTGCACATTTACTCATTTTATTGTCAGTGTATGATTAATACTTTCATGTCTAAGAGAGACCATCTCACACATTGTAGTTACAGCCTAATATTTCTACAGGAATACTAACACATGCAATTTTATCTTCAACTCCAAGTCTACATCACTGATGCCATTTCCATTTCTCTCAACTTCATCATCAGCATTTAAAGTAACCCAGCCTGCCTGCTATTCTCTTTTTAGTCCAAGACTTTCCTAGGCACTCCCCCCTTCATCCTTCACTCCCAGTCATATTTGTCCTCTGGAGGAGGCATTTCCTGGACAGGTTCTGTTTTGTTTTGTTTTAGACAGAGCCTCACTCTGTTGCCCAGGCTGGAGTACAGTGATGCAATCTGGGCTCTCTGCAACATCTGTCTCCTGGGTTCAAGCAATTCTCCTACCTCAGCCTCCACGAGTAGCTGGGATTACAGGCATCTACCACCATGAGCAGCTAATTTTTATATTTTTAGTGGAGATGGGGTTTTGCCATGTTGGTTAGGCTGGTCTTGAACTCCCAGCCTCAAGTGATCTGCCCACCTCAGCCTCCCAAAGTACTGGGATGACAGGTGTGAGCCACCGCACCTGGCCCTGCTGGACAGGCCTTTGAGTTGGAGTGGATATGTGAAGGGTACTCTCAAGAGCATGCATGCCATCAAGTGAACACGTGAATCCTGCTCCCGAGCCACTCTTTCTCTCTCCAAGTTTCGGAGGCCATGAGGATCTCTTTCTTTGTCTAAACAAGCAGAGTCTTTCCTGTGGGCCTCACTCTAGTTTCCCTTGAGATTCCAAAAGGGCAGGGGAAATGTTCCTTTTGCCTGAGAGGGAGGTGGTAGTATCTTTTCCAATCTCGTGAAGAGAAAAGAGAGAAGAGCAAGAAGAAGGAGAAGAGAAGAAGGAAGAGAAGAGGAGAAGGAAGAAGAGGGGGAGGAGGAACAGGAAGAGAGTGAGAGATTGATTGCCAACTTCAGTCCAGTGAAACCTTTGCCCCAATAACACGTCCTTGGCCTGACCAGTCCAGGTCAACTCTTCCCTTCTTTGGTGATTGAATGAGGAAGAGGAAGCTCTGTGAGTATGAATAAACAAATTTGCTTCTACCTTTGGTTCTTTCTCCTATTAACCAGAATTTCTTAGGCACCCTGAGGAGAAGAAACCAATGCAGTAAGTTGGAGTGGGATAGTAGATGCCCTGTGTATCATGTTCAGTTGGCTTTGATAGGGCCAGGGACTCTCAGCCCTTAGGTGACTGAACACTTTAGATCCTTCAAGAAGAAATATTTGTAGTCTGAATTCTTAGGGCTTTTCATGTTAACCAAGGACCTTCCCAGATTCTACAAAGCTGGGGGGGGGCGGGGGGAAACACCTTTCAATTTGAAGACATAATTGGTTAAAGTTATTTGCAGGGGGTAGGGCACACATCAGCAAGATGTGGCCATGTTAAGTCACACAAGTTTGTGTCAATTAGTTTCACAGCTTAACAAACCACCTCTAAGCTAAGTAACTTGCAAGCAATAGCATTTATTATTGCTTACCAGTCTGCAGGTCAACTGGGCAGTTCTACTGGTCTAAGACAAGATTAACTGATCTTGGCTGGGTTTTCTCATGAATCTGTGGTCAGGTTGCAGTCGGTGGAGGCTTGCTAGTCTAGGATTGCCTTGCTTACATGCCTAGAAGTCAGCTGGCTGTTGGACGGCATGAGGGGTGGTAACCGGGCTATGTATCTCCCATCATCCAGTAGAGTGCGCCAAGCTTTTTCCAAGAGAGTTGAAATGTGCATGTTTTCAGCCTTTTGAGGCCTAACCTTGAAACTTGCATACATTCACTTCTGACACATTCTTTTTAGCCAAAACAAGTCATTAGTCTAGCCCATATCAAGGATTGGAAAAGAGTTTTTGCCTCTTGATGAGAGGAGCTGTCAGGTCACTGTGCAAGAGGTGTGCAGAGAGGGATGAAAAGTTGCAGATATTTTTGCAATTAATCTACTTCAGGACTTAAGGAAGCAAAAGGTTTCTGAGAGAAACCAAAGCTGTGAAGTGAGTTTCATAACCTATGCAACTGACTTCATGGATTTTTGACAGATCTATCACATTTCTGAAAGTTATGAGATTTCTTTCCCCTCGGGGAAGGCAGGGTAGGAGGGTAGAACATACCCTCCCTCGCTATCTTCCTCCTACCTTCCCAGTGCTATGGTGGTGCTCACCCCATGCCCCAGATACCTGTAATCTGTGTTTAATGGAGTCAATTGAGGAAGTCAGCGAGATAGAAGAAAGATGCTAGGAATGAGGCAGCAGAGAAACAAACCCAGACTCTTACTCACTTCCCGACTCTGCCAGATGCTCAGACCCCTTCCAGATGGATGAATCAGAGCCTTTCCAGAGCTCTCAGCTCGGGCCCGCCATTGCCACACAGGTATTTAATATGGGAAAATTTTAATCACGTTTGTTTTCCCATGTTTTGTTCTAACGACAAATCATTTTTAATGGGAGACTAGGGGGTGGAAAAAAAAGATGTAGCAAATCTTGGCTGACGGTTTTATCACTAGTCTCAGATCCCTGGTCCCAGGGCTGGATTTGCCACCAACTGCAAATCATCCTGAGTGAATGAGATGCGCAGGAAGAAGAAAGAGGGGCCACGAAGGACCATGGTGTCCCTGCCTCCCATTTGTCCACCACCTCCCAATAAGAATTCAGGGACAACTACTCTGTTCTAGTTGTTACATTTTAACCCTCTCCATAATCCTGCAGGGTAGGAAATTGCTCTCCCCAAATGGCATCATGGGAACTGGTGCTCTGAGGTCCCCAGTGACTTGCTCAAGTTTACCTAGCCAGTAAGTCATGGAGAAGGGGCTTAAATCCAGGTCTATCTCACCTGAGAGCCTGGGTTCTTCACCGTGGCACCATGCTGCCTCTCTTTACACATCACATTTTAAAATTCCTTGATAGTTACAACTTCTCTTAGAGAAGTCTATTTATTTTCTTTCTTTCTTTCTTTCTTTTTTCTTTTCTTTTTTTTTTTTTTTTTTGGACGAAGTCTTGCTCGTCTCCCAGGCTGTAGTGCGATGGCGCGATCTCGGCTCACTGCAACCTCTGAAGTCTATTTTCTAAGGATGTTTACAGACATGGAGAGGTTCACTTTGTCATGGACAAACATGCCATTCAAGGCCCATGTATGGATCCTGGCAGGGCCAAGCCAAAATGCCAAGTCTGCTGAAAATAGAGACTCCGTAGTTCATTGCCTTCCGTGAATAAGGCAGAAGCTCTATCAGCCCTGACTCTGACTAAGCCCTCACCTGGATCACCTGAAGTACGTCCATCTTTGTGGTAGAAAAACCATTGGCTTTAGGAGTTCTAAGGAGACCTGGGTTTCTAAAGTGGAATAATAGTAGTAAGGCATATAATTTTTATTTTATTTTTCAACTATACTTACCTTTAAAAATTATATGAATAATAGTTGACTATATCTGGAGTAGTTTATTTATGTATTTATTATTTTAAAATAGGCTCTCACTCTGCCACTCAAGCGGGAGTGCAGTGGTGTGATTACTGTAGCCTCGAACTCCTGGCTGAAGTGACTCTTCTGCCTCAGCCCCTTGAGTAGCTGGGACTACAGGCATGCACAACCACACCTGGCTAATTTTTAAATTTTGTGTAGAGATGGGGGTCTGGTTATGTTGCCCAGGCTGGTCTCTAATTCCTGGTCTCAAGTGATCCTCCTACCTCAGCCTCTGAAAGTGTTGAGATTGCAGGCGTTGGCCACTGCACACAGTACATCTGGAGTATTTTAAAGCAATTCCAAGGTATTGTATCATTTCACTCAAAAATAGTTTAGTGAATATCACCAACAGATGAAGACTTTTGAAAAAGAACATATTCACAATCATGTAGCCTATTGTAGCCTTACTTTATTCCCTTGTAAAATGGCATGAAATACCCAGGAAGTTCGATTAAGAGTAGTAAATGAGAAATTGCCATCAAAGATGTAAGTGAAGAGCCAGGAATTATTCCTGCATAAATCAAGAGATAGAGTTTCAAGCAGAAGGCAGGTGGTTAACAGCATCGAATGTTACCAAGAAGCCAAATAGAATAAAAGCTGAAAAGTAACCATTGAATTTGGTATTGGGAGGTCTCCAGGGATCATTAGAGCTATTTTGATGGAACTGTGTGGATGGAAGCCAGATGGTAAAGGAAGTAACAGATGATGAAATAGAAATAGTGAATCTAGACTATATTTTCTAGATATTTGAGCAGTAGAAGGTTGGGGGAAGCTTCTACTCTTGGGGGAAGGCAGGAGCGAATGACACTGCTCTTTAGGGTGGGGAAACAAGAATTTCTTGTTGTGGGTGAGGATATAGTCAAGTTGGTGAGCTTGAATATGTAGGAGTGAGAAGGAATAATTGATAGAACAAGGTCATTCTGAAGTAGGAATAATTGGTATCAATAGCACATGGAGAGGAGCTGGCACTTGAAAGAATGAAGAGCTCTGCCATCATCCAACCTGCATCTATTGAGCTCTTCTTGTATGCACTGCACAGAACACTGTATAGGACAATGAGGGATATAATGGGAAACAAGGCCTGGCCTTCTTGTCAAGGTTTGCACAGTCTACTGATGGCTAAAAGTTTACTAAACAGATGATTAGGCATGGTGTCTATGCCAGTTGTGCAGAGAGGGTCAAGAAGAATTTGCAGAAAAATATCTCTGAGACTGGGAATATAAGTACAAGTAAGCGAGTGACAGGAATGAGGGAAGAATGCTCCTGGCAGAAGGAATAATGTGTGCAAAGATCTGGAAGCCAGAGCAAACACCATTTAACTTTTACTCTTAGGAAGAACAGAAATAGGTAAGAATGGGTAAAGATGCAGGTAAGCATGGGTAAGCAGGTAAGCTCATGCCTGTAATGCAGGCATCCTGGGAGGCCAAAATGGGAGGACTGCTTGAGCCCAGGAGTTCAAGACCAGCCTGGACAACATAGTAAGACCCCATTTACAAAACAAATTTTTTAAAAAATCTGGGCATGTTGGTGCACACTAGTAATCCCAGCTACCTGAGAGACTGAGGCAGGAGGATCTCTTGAGCTCAGGAGTTTAAGGCTGCAGTGAGTTATGATCACTCTACTGTACTCCAGCCTGGGAGACAGAGTAAGACCCTGTCAAAAAAAAAAAAAAAAAAAAAAAAAAAAAAAGACCCAGATAAGTTTGGAGATGAAAGGCAAAGTGGCCAGAGTGCATACTGAATGGCTTATGTTTTCTTGAACAGTTTGAGGTTGAGAGAGTTCACCGCGGTGATAGAGGCATATCGAGCAGAACGCATTAGAATGGAGATGAGATGAGCCCATTTATTATGTATTTAAAGGGCAAGCATCAACTTTCACCGTAGAGAAAGTTCTCCTACTTCTCACCTCCACTGTCAGAAAGTAGTCCAAGTTATCCTTGCCTTTCCCCTAGATCACAGAAATAGCCTCTTTTATTGGTCTTTGCCCATCCATTCTTGTCTCCTCCATTTCCTTCTCCATGCAGCAGTCTTTTAAAAAGATGACATAACTGCCTTGTTTAAAACCCTCTGATGGCTTCCCATTGTACTTAGAAAAAAAAATCTAGGCCCTTTGCCACATCTTGCAAAGCCCAGTGTAGTTTCTTTGTCCACCTCTCCAGTCTCACCTTGAGCCTCTTGTTTTTGCTCTGTTCCAGCCACTCTGCCTCCTTTTCCCTGGATCTTCCTCTTACCTCCTGGCTTTTGCACATGTGGCTTCCTGTGGCTGGATGCCTCTTGGGTCTGTTCTTTCTTTAGACCTCAGCTCCGTCATCACCAACTCCAGGAAGCTCTTCCTAACTTCACAGAATAGGTCACGTTTCCCTCTTCACAGCACTAGCAGAATTGTATACCTCTCCATGTGGGCACTTAATAGAGGGGCAAGTTTACATTTAATTGCCTAATTATCTGATAAACACCCCTCTCAACCATTACTGTAGGTTCCATGAGAGCAGTTCCGTGGCTGTCTGCTTTTACCCCTCTCACTATTATGACCCCAGGATTGAGTGCAGGGTCTAACACAGTAGACACTCAATAAATACTTCATAAATGAATGAATGAATACATGGATATTAGTACTCCTTGAAAAACCATTGAATCCTTTGCAATTCCTTGTAGAGCTATTGATTCAATCTGGTTTTATCTGAGCATGAGCAACCTTTCTCTCCCAGTCATGTCCCTGTGATGATTTTTATCTTTCTGTACAAATATATCTACTTCCCACATGCCCGTGCACGTATGTCAGTGTGTATAATCCCAACTCCAGTAAATACTTTGCTTAGACAAGAGACAGCAGACACGCGCTCATCAAATCCATGCCTGCAACCAGGAAAGAAAGCAGCTCTCCTTGCTTTCACACACATGTTTATTGATGATGCAGATTAAACTTTAATCATATTGCACAGTTTCAATTTCCAATTGAAATTGAAAGTCTGAGCCACGTATGGGTTTTTATTACCTTCCACTTACACTGCTGATGGAAGCGATCGGAGGGGAGCCATCTTCCCAGGCCTCAGGTGGGGTGGCTGGGTCATAAATCAAATTAATACTGCAATGTAGTGGAGGTGGTAATGCACAATAGGAGATGAGAGGGGTTAGGAGCAATTTAGGGAGTGGGGGGCCCTGTCATCAGGGCGGGATTGTGCGTAATGTGTGGGGCTCCAAAGTGAGGAGTGGGGCTTCTGTCTCCAGTTATCTCTGCAGCATTTTTATAAGCAAAGAAAAATGTTATTTAACCGTGCTTTGGTTAACAGTTTGGAAAATAGTTGCAATGGCGAAAGTTCCTCCTGAGGAAGAGATCAGCTTCTGCTTGTGAGAGTTTTAAGGTGCATATCCCTAAGAGCAGCAGACACTGCCCAAAGGGATTACAGTGGGTATTAGACCAAAATACATTTCTGCAAATTTTTTAGTATTATTGTAATAATACCTATTGCCAAAAATGTGGATATCCATATATCCACAAACGCAGAACACTGATGTCCATGATTTTTACCTGGGCTTTAGGGCTAGAAAGATCACTCATCTTTTTGGGGAAGATGGCAGTATCCATGAAGTCGTCTTGGGTGTCAGGCTGGTATCAGATCAAGAAGTAGAAATTAAACAAGACTTCATGCCCCAAGTGGAGAATAATAATACCAGTAAGTAGCATTTATTGAGCACTTACTGTGTGCCAATCTCTGTGTTGACTCTTAACTAGTTTGCATAATAATTGTATGAAATAGGTGCCTTTAATAATATGTGTAAAGTACTCACTCAGCACTTGGTACACGGTAAGTGACAGTAAGTACCAAGCTCTTGTTTAGTGTTCCATTGTACACTTGGGGGAATGGAATGAAGAGCTAGAGAGGTGTGTGGCTCTTGCCTATAATCCCAGCACTTTGGGAGGCTGAGGCAGGAGGACTACTTGAGCCCAGCAGTTCAAGACCAGCCTGGGCAACATAGGAAGATCCTGGTTCTACAAAAAAAAAATAAAAGAAAGAAAATTAAAAAAAATTAGCTAAGCATGGGGGCATGCACCTGTGGTCCCAGCTACTCTGGAGGCTGAGGTGGGAGTATTGCTTGAGCTTAGGAGGTCGAAGCTGCAGTGAGCAGTGATTGCACCACTGCACTGCAGCCTGAGTGACAGAGCGAGATCTTGTCTCCAAAAACTAAAAATGAGAGAGGTGAAATGACTTAGCCAAGGTCACACATCTAGGAGGTGGCAGGGATGAGGTGATTGGCATCAAGATGTCTGATTTTAGTGCGTGAGTCTCTAACATCTTTGCACTGCTGCCTCCTATGTAGAAACCCCGCTCTGAAGAACAGATCTGTGAGAAAACCCATCTGTGTGGGGAGGCGCAAAGTTGAGTGTTAACTGGTGAAGTCAGTGTCGGTGAACTGAAGAACTTTGGGACTCATGACAAATTGGAGGGCTGGACGAATAGCTGCCAGGATGAATCAGTGATTGGATAACTGTTTATGAGGGGTCCACTTTGGGGTAGACTTTTGGGATGCAAAAACGAAAAGATAGCCCTGTTCCAAGGAATTGTGATCTATAGGGGAAATCCATTGTTTTACATAAGTTTTGCTCAGCTCCTCAGTGTCCTTCACTGCAAGTCCCTGGTTTGCTCAGACCTCTTTCCCAACATGAGAACTCACACAGGGGTGGAAATCTGGCTTCTTGCCTAAACCCCTGTCCCTTATATGGCTTTGTTTTTGCTCAGCTCCATCAAAAATACCACGGGAGAAACTGCTTGAGTTCTGCCTTGTACATCCTTAAAGAGCCTGGCAATCTTCCTTTACCTGAAACATATGCTTAACAAGTCAGCACAAGAAAATCCCCATCACTGGCAAGTAGAGCGGGGAAATGGGCAGGAAAAAGTCTGAACTAAAATATCTAAAATCCCAGTAGGATTACTAAAGATAATAGCGGCCCCACTGGCCTGCATTGTAAGATCATAGTCCCTGCTATGTGCTGAATATTTCACTGGGTGCATTGGTTATCATATCTCATTTAATCCTTCAAGGAAGGTGGAATAATCCCCATTTTACAGAAGAAGAAACAGGCTCTGAAAGGGTAAAACGTCTGCCCAGAATCACACAGCTAGAATCTCAGGGCACAGATGTATGTGTCTGATTCCAAAGTGCAGGCATTTTCAACTCAACAATGTTGTCTCTTTTTTCATTATAAATTTTAATCTCTCTTACCTTCTTGAATAAGTAATATCTGCAAATGTTACAAAATTCAAAGGTGCAGCATGAATCGAGCAAAGTCTCCTTCTCAACGCTCTCTCCTAGCCCCCAAACTCAACTGTGAACATTCCTGAGAGGAAAAGGTGAGAGATCTATGAACTTTATCCTCTGCGAGTTTCCAGGTCAGTTGAGTAGCTAGAAAAGCACCTCGGAAGCAAACTTACTGGAAAAAAAAAGAGAGATGGTGTTATAGGTCCCTTCCAAGATGGATACAAATGCTCTGGGAAAACAGCTGCCATGTTTTCAGACATTAGAGAAGGAAAATCGTGAATACTTCCTTGTAGGGAGTGGTATTAGATCTGTCATTTGAAATACAGAATGTGGATAAGACTAGGGAGGAAGATTTGAGAAGAATGTCATTTATTTTGCGTCTTTTCTGCCCCAGGGTCTTCCAGAGGCTGTCACTTTTCCTGAAGCATGCTTCCTTTCCCCCTTGCCAGACCAAATCCTACTTATTCTTTCACTCCCAGTTGGAGTGTCTCATTTTTTTTTTTTTTTTTTTTTTTGAGATGGAGTCTCGCTCTGTCGCCCAGGCTGGAGTGCAGTGGCGCGATCTCGGCTCATTGTAAGCTCCACCTCCCGGGTTCATGCCATTCTCCTGCCTCGGCCTCCCAAGTAGCTGGGGCTACAGTTGCCCGCCACCACGCCCAACTAATTTTTTTTTTTTTTTTTTGGTAGAGATGGGGTTTCACCATGTTAGCCAGGTTGGTCTCGATCTCCTGACCTCGTGATCCACCTGCCTCAGCCTCCTGAAGTGCTGGGATTACAGGCATGGGCCACCGTGCCGGGCCTAGGGTGTCTTATTCTTAAGAAAACCTTTCCTGATAAGCCATACTAGGTTAGCCACCCCTCTTGTGCAGACTCGGATGTGCTGTCTTAGTGTATGGTGAATTTTTATTTGTAGCACTTACCACACTTTGAGTTATTTGGGTAATTCCCTGATTATGTTTGTCTCTTTCTTCTAGACTGGAAGTCCCATGTTAGCAGAAACTGGGTCTTTCTTGTTCACTGCTGCATCCGTAAATACATAGTTGAGAATTGGTGAATATAACCTCGGTTCACTCCTCACTCTGGCATGAACTTGGGCTAGTGGCACTACCTTGGGCATGACCTTGGTTTGGCTGAACAACCTTGGTCAAGTGAATTAAACTCTCATTGTTATTTTTAATTATAATAACAAACACTTTAATAACATTTTCTATATGTCAGGCCCCAACCTAGTAAATGCATATAACAGCCATTTACTATATGTAACAACCTTTTGGGGTAGGTACTGGAGTCCCCATTTTACAGATGAGAATATTGAGACCCAGTATGGAAGGCAGACTTCTAAGATGGTCTCCAGTGATCCTCACCTCCTAGAATCCATGCTCTTTTTTGCCTTTTCCCCTCGTATGTGAACTAGACTAGCGACTTGCTTCTAGTCAATAGAATATGGCAAATATGATGGGATGTCACGTCCACGATTAGGTTACAGAAGACTGTGACTTTTGTCTTGCTAACTGACTCTTTTGATTGCTTTCTCAGCTTGCAGGCTTTGATGAAGCAAGCTGCCATTTGTAGATGTTCATGTAGCAAGAGCCTGAAGGTAGTTTTCTAACAACGGCTTTATAAGAACAGAGGCCCACAGTCCAACAACCCTCAGGGAACTAAAGGATGCCAGATGCGGGTGAGCTTGAAGGTAGATCCTCACCCAGTCAACCAATGAGATGACCAAATCCCTGGTCCACACCTTGATTTAAGCCTGATAAGAAGATCCAGCTAGCAATGCTCACATTCCTGACTTACAGAAGCTGTCAGATCATAAGTGTGCATTGTTTTAAGCTACAAAGTTGTGGGGTTGTATGTTACACAGCAATTGGTGATTAAAACAAGAAAGATTAAGTCACTTGCCTAAGATTGCTCAGTAAGTAGAGAACCTGGATCTGAACTCAAAGAATTTTGTTCAGGAAAAGTTCATGCTATTAAGGACCATATTCTATTGCCTTACTGTAATATGGTAAGGGATGCTTCTGGTACATACTTCAAATGCTTTTCTAGAGATTAAATGCTACCATGGGTGTAGAAATGCCTGGCAGAGTCCATGACACATAGTAAGTGCTTAGTAGATGTCAGCTATAATTATTATTATCTTCATTGCTGTTTGCTACCTTCAAGACATGAGCAAGGAAAAGGGAAAACCCCATAAACATAAAGTCAAAAAAGACACTTGTAGTAGCCTCTTGAAAGAGCAGCCATTTTCCTTCATTAAGAACCATTCCAAAGAAGGTATTTAATAAAACATTCATGAGCTACCATTGCCTGAAAGGCTGAAATGGCAGCCCCCGCAGTGACCCACAACTTCAGGCAGATGTACTTTCTTGGTCTCTCTTTCTCCTTTCTAGCATCATCAAGGAAGCCCCCGAGAGCAAGGAGGGAAAGAATAGTCTGAAACTAAGTGGATATGTTAGCTGGAAAGGAATAGGTTTGGGAATTCTAAACAACACTCCTGGGATACAGTTTTCCTCCAGAGTTACAGCACCACAAGCAGAACTGATTTGTGCTTTTAAAGACTGCTTTGCTCCCGGTTTTTAGGGAGCCACAGGACAGAGGATATTTCTGGAGGCTATACCAGGGGCAAAACTGTCAATATTATTCTGTGACCTTTCACCTTTCACAGAGTTCAGGACTGGGGATTCTAAGGGCTGAGACAGTGGGTGAGGATACCATGTCCTGATAATCTCTGACTTGGGGACCCAACAGAAGGGAGGAGAACATGTAACTACGTTCAGAGATCCGTCATCTCCCCACTCATGATGGGCACTGATGATAGAAGAGTCATAACAGCCCAATATTCAAATGGAATTGGAACGCATCCTTTCCAAGAGCAGAAAAATGTGAAATATATTCTGGCTTCCCCTTTATCTTCCCCACCAGGAATTTGCATGAAGCTGAATTATCCATGTTTACATAATGTCCTCTATTAGCTTTTCTCAGTTAATTTTTAGTATATCATCTCTGATTCTACTTTTTTTTTTTTGTCTCCCCTGATGGAGACCTAGTTTTCTTCTTGGTAAGTGTGTATACTCTAAATAATTTACGACTCTTGATATATGACTACTGGCCTTTAGGAAAGCACAGATACATTTACATTATAAGAATCTAAGAAATGCAGAATGCTTGAAGACACTGATGACTGGTCTGTTAGCAGCATAACTTGAAATGTCAAAACTTATATTCAGAGAAGTCAATGCTTGAATTCTTCCCTTATTTGTTATTGCTTCTACATTTTCATTATACAGTGTGGGTTGTTATGGTGATGGGCAACTGGAATATTGAGAGGCTCTTGGAGAAAATATTTTATCTATGTGAAATGATCCATTTCTAAGTCAAGTTGGGGATGGCAAATATTCTTCTATGGCCTAATCAGTCAAGCATCATAAGGTTAATAAAATACCTAAATGTTACTTGACTTATACATCTTTGTCTTCTTTAAAGTGCTTGAGACTCAAAGGGTTCAATGCTGTAGGACAGGGAGGGTCCTTCAGGTACACAGGGATTTATTTAGTAGGGCTTGGCAAACTATGCAAACCATAGTTAAATCTAGCCAGTCACTTTTTTGGTAAATAAAGTTCCATTGGAACACAGCTACATCTTTTTTTTTTCATGTTAACTAAGATTGTTTTTGTGCTATAACAGCAGAGTAGTCATGACAGAGGCCATATGGCTTGCAAATCCTAAAATATTTACTATCTGGCTCTCTAACTAAATGTTTGCCAGCCCCTGATGGGGTCATAGCCATGGAAAAAGCATGGTCCTGCTGCAGTTGAAGTTGAGAAATATGAGTTTCAAAGACCTGAGTTCATATCTCATCCTCTTGACTAACTAGCTATGTGAACTTGAATGCACCTTGGTCTTTCTCATTTGCACAATGCAAATACTTCTGTCCACAACTGACATCCTGCTCTAGGAAAGGGTCTATGATTCTTTAACCTTTCTTTTATTTCCTCATTCATTCCTGTAAGAATGCTGCTGATATATATAGCAGGATCTGAGCACATTTGTTGAATGAATGTGTTTCATCATAATTATATCACAGAGCTGTCATTAGGCTCAAATGGTGTATGGTGCACACAATGTGAGACATATAACATGCTCCAGGCACCAGAGACTATTTTAGACAGATCCATTTCTGGCTTGAAAGCTAGGGTCAGAGAAAATAGGGATTAGTTCACATGTTCTCCTCGATCTTTGTGGCTGGATTTCCTTTGTTTCAGTTGGATTCTTTCAGTTGCAAGACACAGACTTCTTCAAGTTACCTTTTTAAAAAGCAGTTTATTATTAGGAGCTGTGAACTGTAATTAGAACTGGAAAGTTGTCAGCACCTACGGCTGTTTTAGGAACCAGTCTCTCTTTCATTCTCTCTCTCTTGTCCTCTCTAATTATTTGTTCAATTCTCCTTTCTCTCGATTATGTTTTCCCTCATATTCTTCTTTTTGGCTTATGTAGAAATTCGTTTTATTCATGATTTTGCCTGCCATGCCTCAAGGTGTCTTTCCATCCTCAGCCCTTATGCTATCTCAGTTTCCCAGCATAATAATGCTCAGTACTCCAGAGGAATCTGATTGGCTAAAGAGATCTTTTCATCCCAGATGATACAGGTCCTAAGCCATTGGCCACAGGTTGGATCCATCATACTTGGGTCACAGCGTCCATACAATGCCCCAATTGGCTGGCAAGGTGAGAGGAGGTTGCTGAAGCCATAGGGGATGTGAGACAGTTTCCTTAAATGGGTGTATGGGAATAAGCACTGACTGACATCCCTATTCCTCTCTTTGCTCCTTCTTGTTCCTTTTTATAGACTCTGCCTAATAATGGATTCAGAAACAGAACTTCTTACCTTTGTGGCATGTGAGTGTTGTCAATTAAAGGTAGAAGACAAATTTTACAAGCCTCCAATTTGTTTCCTGACTTACGGGCCATTGGAAAGTCACAGGATTTTCAGACACGGTATCCCTGCAATATCTATGAGGTTTCCTCTCCATGTCGCTTGTGACGTTGGGCCAGTCTATAGAGATAAGGGGTGGGGGGACTTGTGACTGAGCACCCAGGCCCCCTGGGAAATGAGACAGAGAAACTGGGTTCTAGGAGGACTTGTATCAGGAAGGCCTTTTGAGAGCTGTTAGACATGCAGGATCTCTACCTCCCTACTGGAGGTTAAATTTGTTGGAACCTTTTATTTTACTGGAGGCTGAAGGGGAAAAATCATTATCTAAAAGACACAAGCATACGCATGTTTATAGCAACACAATTCACAGTAGCAAAGATATGGAAACAACCTAAGTGCCCATCAACCAATGAGTGGATAAATAAAATGTGCCATATCTACACCATGGAATACTATTCAGCCATAAAAAGGAGCAAAATAATGTCTTTTACAGCAACTCAGATGGAGCTGGAGGCCATTTTTCTAAGTGAAATAACTTAGAAATGGAAAACCAAAGATCATATGTTCTCACGTATAAGTGGGAGCTAAGCTATGCGGATGCGAAGGCGTAAGAATAATGTAATGAACTTTGTGGACTCAGGGGGAAGGGTGGGAAGACAGTGAGGGATAAAAGGCTACACATTAGGTACAGTGTACCCTGCTCAAGTGACAGATGCACTAAAATCTTAGAAATTACCAATAAAAACTTATCCATATAACTAAAAACCACCTGAACTCCCCCAAAACTATTGGAATTAAAATTAAAATTAAAAAATATACATTTTACTTGAGGCTGAAGCCAATCAAAAGAGGCACAGAATTTGTTTCCTTTGGCAGCTTTCTCCAGTCGGCTTTTCACCACCTCTAGGGCTTGTCATCTTCATGATTCTACACTGAAATTTCTCCCCCTCCTTTTTCTCACTAGACATTACATTCGTTTGGGTTCTTTTCCTTGGAAGAGTCTAAGTAATAAGTGTGATAAATTATCTGTCACTGGAAGAGAGTTTGAAAGCCCAGGTGACGTTCACCTCTTGCCTTACCTCTTGCTCCTCAATTCAACAGCATCAATTAGAGATCCTGTAAGCTAATCGAGAAACAGATTCAGGCTAATTTAAGCAGAAAGTGAACTTATTAGAATGATATTAGAAGGATATTGGATCACAGAATCAATGAGAAGGCTGGAAAACCGCGTGCAGAAGAAGAAAGGAATGCTCTGATATTGGCAGTGTAAAGTGGACCACTTTCTTGAAAGGGTGTCACTCTGGAAGAAGTGGTGTCAACTGCCTTTTCCTCCTTATGACACTACACTCGAGATCCACAAAAGCTACATCGGGAAAGGGCTGGTTGGTCACCCTTGGGCTATAGACTCTTGGGTGGGGGAGGAAAATTGCCTTGACTTTCGGTATCATTAAGACTACACACATCAAAGGAGAGGAAATTCTCCCAAAAGAAACTGTAAAACTATTATGAAAGCCAGAGGCAATGGATGTGGGGCGGAGGTGGGGGGCATACCAAAAGCCAACAAATGTTCTCTTCTCTAAACCAGAGACTGTAACAGTGGGGATCTCAAACAACAGAGGTGATGACAGAAGGATGGCAGAAGGCCGCCCCATTCAGATCACATCTTATCAGCATCAGATCGCATTTTGTCAGACACTTCACACATTTTAAGAATTGAGTGGTGTTCTTTGCTCCTAAGACAGTTTCTGTTCACTGAAGTCAGTCCAGCATGTAATCGGAGCAGATAGACATCTACAAGCTGTGGTTTGGTGAATTCTTAGGAGCACCCCCCAACACTATCCTTTTTGCCTCTGGTCACTTCTTGATGCCTGGAATCACACCACACTTGAACCATCTCTTTAGATTCAGTAGTGCAATCTCCAATCTCTGTATTCAAATGGCAGATGCCTCTAGGAAGAGCAGGATTATGAGTCCATAACATCTGAGATTGGACACATTTTTAGCTCAAAAGCATTAAATCAATTCAAGAGAACAAATATTGATCATCTACTGTATACCAGACACTATGATGTGTGCTGGCATTTAATGGCAAACAAGATAGGAGTCCCTGAACTCACTGACCTTATGAACTAGCAGAAAGGATAGACACATCAAAATGCAAGGATAACACAGTGATAAGAGCTTTGAGAGCACAGTTTCCTGGGGAAAAAGAGGGGAGTCAGAACAGAAGAGGCAGGAGAAGAAAAGGGGAGTTTTGTGACTTTTTTGGAGTGAGATGAAGCTCTCTCCAAAAAAGTTCACTGCCCTACCGTCTGCTAAGCACTC
This sequence comes from Macaca thibetana thibetana, assembly GCF_024542745.1. Classification (NCBI taxonomy): domain Eukaryota; kingdom Metazoa; phylum Chordata; class Mammalia; order Primates; family Cercopithecidae; genus Macaca; species Macaca thibetana. The sequence goes on from NC_065588.1 coordinate 115,171,310, forward strand.
TCCAGGGTGCTGAAACACCTCAGCAGAGCTGTTTTTCATCTTCCCCTCCTATTGGAGCTCAGTGTAAGAATCTCAGCACAATCTCAGACCTGACACCTGCAATTAGCACTTTTGGCAGAGCCATGTGTTTAAAGACAAGTAAGAAAACCCTTGCTTATTCCAGAGGCTGCCTACCAGCATGGGGTACGATGACCCAGGCCGTTTTACCCAGCTGTTTCCTCTATATCTTGCAATCAAAGATTACTTTAATATCTTTTTCCTTCTACCAGATCATTAATTCTCATTATTTTGGCATCTAAACATTTTTTCATGAGCATCAGACACTGGGTTTTAGAGCGAGTGGCTTCAAAGAATGAATCTGTCAAGGCTATGATATATGAGCTTAAATCATTTCTTGCCTGTATTTTTTAAAGGAACCCATTTCCCCCTTTTCATATTCCTCAAAGCACGAGGCTAATGTGGTTACAATAACAAAATTAGCTCATCACTTACTAACTGTTAATTTAATTTTTAATTGTCCATTAAATCAGGCTCTGAGCTGTTTATATTTTAATTTTTAATGTCAGGGAGTTAAATTGCTTTCCAAATGAGGGTTACAAGAGAAGGCTATTTCTGACTCTCAAAACAAGTGAAATCATATGAAGTCATAAACATGATGCTGCTATTTTCTGGGGAACAAGGCAGAGTGTGGACAAAGCATGAGGAATTAAGATAATCATAAGTATTTATTGAATACTCACTATGTGCCAAACTCTGTGCTAAGTGCTTTAGATGCATTACCTCATTGATTCCTTAATAAATTACATGATGTAGCTTTTATTCTTACTGTCATTATATATATGGGAGAGCTGAGGCTCAGAGAGGGTAAGACATGAACTTAAGATTCACAGCTAGTAACTAGTTGAGCAAGGAACTGATCCAGTCTCTCTTAATCAGATTCTAGAACTTTGAACTAGAATGCTATACTACCTTGTTTGAAGATGTTGCACTGAGGAAAGGATGGGAAAAGACATGAGGGTGGGAAGATAGTGTAGAATAACGGGAAGAGTGAGACCTGAGAGGGATACTCATGGACTCCCCAAAGCCAACTCTCTGGGTCTCAGATTAAGAATTTCAGCCAGGCTCAGTGGCTCAAACCTGTAATCCCAGCACTTTGGGAGGCCAAAGCAGGAGGATTGCTTGAGCCCAGGAGTTTGAGATCAGCCTGGGAGAGATAGCGAGACCCTGTCTCCACAAAAACCAAATACATAATAGCCAGGTGTGGTGGTGCCTGTCTGTTGTCCCAGTTACTTGGGAGGCTGAGGTGTGAGGATCACCTGAACCCAGGAGTTTGAGGCTGGAGCGGTCTGTGATTGCGTGCTGTACTTCAGCCTGAGTGACAGAGCAAGGCACTGTCAGAAACAAATTCAGGCAAGATAATCTAACAAGTCTATTTGGGCTATTGCATTCTCAAATTCTGTAACATTTCACCTGTAGCTAAGAGCTATTACTAGCTGAAGTTCTCGTGGCCAGAGAAGAGGTTGGAGCTGTGGGCATCCCTGCTGTCAAAACCGGAGAAGCCAAAGTGATGCTTCCTCCTTGGTCCTTCCTCTAGTTCTTTGTGGGACAGAAAAGAATGGTGGAAGATGAGGTCCTATTGCCTAGCTACTTGTACAAACAGTGTTGTGTAAGCCTGTGTGTGTGTATGTGTTTGTGTGTGTGCATGTGTGCGTGTGTGCTGAAGTTCAACAATAAATACGGGATGTGGAAAGCCAGAAAAAATATTGCAGAGGAAAGAGGCAGAGTGGGCAAAACCTACATCAGCTTCTGAAATTATTATTTGTTTTGAGAGCGCCTCTCAGGTAAACTTTGAGAGTATCTCTAAACATCCCTAGGAGGGGCAACAATTCAAGCTAACCCACAACTGGGAATTAGATGAAGGCTAGCTGAAAACTAAATAAATAGCTTCTCTCTCTCTCTCTGTCTCTCTGTCTCTGTCTCTCTCTGTCTCTGTCTCTCTCTCTCTCTTTCTCTCTCCCCCCCCCGCCCCCCCATTTTCCTCTCTTTTTTCTTTCATGCTTCCTTTTTCTAACAAACACTGGGCATTCTCTAATTTAGGCACTGCATTCAATGCTGTGGATACAGTGGTGCAAAGGGTAGCTCTATTCCTGCATATTGGGAATTTACAGTTTAGAAGTTACTCAAGAACAAGGCCAGGCATGGTGGCTCATGCTTGTAATCCCAGCACTTTGGGAGGCTGAGGCAGGTGAATTACTTGAGGTCAGGACTTTGAGACCAGCTTGGCCAATGTGGGGAACCCCATCTCCATAAAAAAAAAAATGAGCTGGGCATGGTGGTGCCTGCCTGTAATCCCAGTTCCTTGGGAGGCTGAGGTGGGAGAATTGCTTGAACTCAGAAGGCAGAGCCCGCAGTGAGCTGAGATTGCATCACTGTACTCCAGCCTGGGCAACAGGGTCTTCCCCGTCTCATCCTGAGTGAGTCAAAACTGAAAGAGAAAGTATATCATTGCCAGAGAGATGTCATCAATTTCACAGCTTTTCCAAGATCTGGTTCTTCCATGACATCTTAGGAGCATCACAGCACAGAGGTGAAGAGTATGGACTCTGGCGGCAGACTGCGGGGGGCCAACCCTGTCTGCCCTCTTTCCTTCAAGCTCTTGGACTTTGGGTAAGTTACTTAACCTCTCTGTGCCTCAGTTTCTTTGTCTGTGAAATAGAGATAATAATAGTTTATGCCTCTGAAGGTTGTTTTGGCATTAAGTAAGTTGATATTTACAAAGTGCTTAGAAAAGTATCTGGCATGTCATAAATGCTAGGCCAATGTCTGCTAACTAGATAACTGTTCTTTTGCATATCCCTACATAGATTCCGGATTAATAGCCAAGCCTACACTTAGTTGAATTCCTTTTGGACTTTCTTACATGCTGGAGGATCTAAAAATAAGAAGGAAGTAGGGCTTTCAAGCTAACTTCTGTTTTTCTTCCCTGACCCATTATGAACAGGCTCCAGCCACGACCAGCCTTACTCTGTACCATTAGTGCCCAAGGACATTTGTTTCTCAGAATTCTTGGAAACATTACTGGACAGTCAGGTTGCCTGGGTGACATGGATCATTTCCTCGTATGCTTGATACCCTTGGCCCAGATTTTACCTTCTGGGAATGAAATGTTTATGCCCTAAACCATGCCCTAAATGAAGAAGTTATATGTATGTAGCTTGTACATGTTCAGGAATATTAGTCTAGTGGCAAGCCTGCCTGGGACCCCAGATGTCTCCAGCTGTCTCTGTCCTTAGGAGAACATTAGGAAAGGTCTAAAGGAATAAAAGGACAGAATAAAGCCAATATTCTGACCCTGTCTCCTAGAGCACTTTCAGGCCCATCCAATGGCTTCTGATAAACAAGTGAGCCCTAATAAGAAACAAGAGGAGCAGTCAATGAAGCTTGGAGGTGTTGGCTAAATTCCCACTGTGATTAAATTTTATATTTTACCCTGGGCTGGGATGGTTTCCAGAGATCAGTTTGTGAAAACAGCTATATTGAGCCAACTCTGTTTTCCTAAATAACCGAAATTCAGAGCTCTCTTCTGAGTTGTCAGGGGCTGAGAGAAGAAAGGGCTCTCCTTGGTGAAAAACAAACCATCTTGGGGTCTGATACCATTTAGTTTTCCAGATTATTAACAGAAGATGTGCAGAAAAAGACATTTGCTCAAACCAGAATGATCTAAAAGAGGGACCATGGATTTAGGGCTGAGACATCCTGAGTTTGAGTGCTGGCTCTGTCATTTGTTAGGTGAGTGTCTTGGGCAAGTCACTCATCTCTTTAAGCCTTATATTCCTCATCTGTAAAATGGGTATGTTAGTTAGCATAAGCTAGTTATGCTATGGTAACAAAGAGCACCTCCACCCCCAAACCTTGGTGGTTTACAGAAACAAATATTTATTTCTCACTCATATCATATTCTGGCTATAAAGCAGAGCTCAGCTATGGTTCTGTGGCTCCTTTCCATGTAGATTTTCATTCTGGGGTCCAGGATGCAGAAGCACCTGCTTGCTATCTTGGCTTTGAGACTAGGGGATAAAGGGTGATGGCAGAGTCATGCAAGACCTCTTAAGCTTTTGCTCGGATATACTCTGTAATCACCAGTGCTCATATTCTATTTGCCTTGGGGTTAGGAATGTTACACTTTTCCCACAGAAAGGCAGTGTAAGTTACATGGAAGTTAGAGGGTCCTATACCAACTCTCTTACAGAGAAGACAGCAAATAATTTAGAACAATAATATGGCCTACCCCAGTGGAAATAATAATACTTCTTCTTCACAGGGTACTTATGAAACCCAAATGAAATCATGCATATGAAAGTTTATTACAAACTATAAAGTTCGCTGTTCACGCCACTCATTCTCTTTAATGCCAAGCTATCCATGGGTCTCATAAAGGCTGAATGGAGACATATTGTGTGTATATCTCTATTTGTATGGAAATCTATTTGTTTTCAAATATACTTCCATTTATTTTGAGGTGATTATCTCAGTATCAATTTCACTCCACATAGCCCTCCTTATAACGGCCCAGAATCCAAAGAGTTTAGTTTTGTATGAAGATGAGTGTTGAGCCCAATATTTCAGAAATTTGTGATAGAGAATTTTGGCATTGCCTGGCTCTGTGTCACTAAGAATGACAGACTCTCCTAAAGGGAACCAGGCTTTGTTAGTTGGAATTTGACTCTTCATTGCCAACTACTCATTGATAGACTCTTTGTTCTTACCACTGGAGAAGACACTTACAGAATCATGTCAGAGACTGGCACAAATCCCCATGGATAATTGAAGACCTGGAAACTGGAGACCTGGAAATTTAAGAAGATTGAGAAACATAGTAACACTAGCAAAAAACTCATTTTGACATATCAGAAGACTTCATTAGTTGATGAATTTACTCAATAAATTATATTGCCTGTCTGCTATCTGCTAGGCAGTTGGTATTCAAATAATTTGTTTATTCATTTGCTCTTTTATTTATTTGACAAATATTTCATGAACATGTGCTGTGTGCCAGGCACTGTTGTAGGCACTGGGACTATATCAACGAATGGCACACTCAAAACTTGCCATTAGGGAGCTGATCTTCTGGGGATAGAGGATTCGGGATACACACAATGAATAAAACAAATAAACAAGGAAAATATGTGGTATAATGCCATACAATTAAGAAAATAAGAAAAGAGGATAGGAAATGTTGAAAAGGGGGCTGAAACTTTAAATACGGTACCCAAAAAGGGCTGGCTGAAAGAGTGCCATTTGCAAAAAGACCTGGAGGAGACGAAGAAGGAAGCCTTGTGAAAGAACAATCCAGGCAGAAGGAATAGTGAATGTGTACTCTCTGAGGCAGGAGCATGACCCTGGCATGCCTGAGGAACCGTAGGGAGGCCACTGGGGCTGGTATGGCATGAGCTGGGAATAGAATAGTAGACGATGATTTGAGGAAGAAACAGGTGGCCATATCATATAAAGCCTTGTAGGCCATTTTAGAAACTTCAATCTTTTTCCAAGTAAATGAGAAGCCAAATGTAAGGTTTTGAGAAGAGGATTAACATGAACTGAATTACATTATAAAAGGTTGCTGGCTGCCATTTTGCTATGGATTTAAGGGTGGCCAGGACAGAATCAAGGAGGTCTTGTTACAAGGCTGATGCAACAACATAAGTGGGAGATGATGGTGGCTTAGACAATATTAGTAAATGGTGGTGATATTGGGTGGTTATATTTGGAGTATGTTCTAAAAGTTTTAAAAGTACAGCTGCCAATATTTGCACATGAATTAGATGTGAGTTGTGAGAGAAAGACAAATAAAACAGAGCCCTTCTCTTCATGGGGCAATAGGCACCCAAGCACACAATCATAAAGCAGATAGAAGTGTAGGGATAGAGGTACATACAATTCCTTCTGAGGTACCTAACATAGAACTGAAGAAGGTATCTCAGCTGGATTTTAATGGATGAGTGGGATGTTCCTAAGAGAAGAGGCTCTAAAAATGGTGTTGTGGTTTGAATGTGCCCCCTCCAAAACCCGTGTGTTGAAACTCAAAGGCCAATATGATAGGATTAATAGGTGGGACATTTTAGAAGTAATTAGGTCACGAGGGCTCTTTCCCCTCACTCATGAAGGGGTCTAGGTGTCCTCATAAAAAGGGCTTGACAGAGGGAGTTTACTCTCTCTTGCCTTTTTGCCTTCTGCCATGTGAGGACACAGCAAGAAGGCCTTCACCAGATGCCAACACCCTGATCTTGGAGTTCCTTGCCTCCAGAACTGTGAGGAAATAAATTTCTGTTCTTTATAAATTACAGAGTCTGTGGTATTTTGACATAGCAACACAAATAGAGTAAGACAAATGGTATGTACAGACAAGTAGAAGCCACTCAATGTTGGTGAAGGGAAAACTGTGGTTTAGAGGGTGCTAAGCCATGAGGCTAGAACAGTGGTCAGAATCCAAACTTTGGAGGATTCTATAGGCTAACTTGAAGAACTAGGACCCCTGGTTGCAGATGTTACACTTTGGTCTTAGCAACAAGTGACCTGATCAGATTTGAGTTCTCAAAGAGTCCTCTGCTGCAGTGTGAATAGTAGATTGGAGGTGGTGGCAAAAGGGGAGGCAGGGATGCAAGTAAGAAGGGGGAGTGAGGCTTGACTCAAGGAAGAATTGTGTTGAAAGACTTTGACATCCAGTTCTCAAAGGGATCACAGCCCTGAGAAGGAGCAGGATAGGGTTTTGAGGCAGGGCTCCAACGACTGTACTCACTGGCTACACGACTTCCTCCCATGTAGTAGAGGCTTCCCGCCCTTTTCAAGAACTTGTAGTGAGGTTTTGCAGCATTCACGTGAATGTTGGAGAAAGTGACCATTTTGGAGGGCAAGGGACAGAAACCCAACTTAAGCTATAATAGCATGCAGCATGAAAGAATACTGGAGCAGTCCCATGTCCATTTCTTTCAGTTGCTTACCCACAGTAAGAAAAGCATTAACTTTCTCCAAATATCTCTTCATAAAAAGCAAAGATAAGACATGATTGGCTGTGTTTGGGTCACATGCCTATCCCTAGACCAATCATAGTAATTAGGAAAACATAGAATGTGATTGGCTTAGACTGCATCTTATGATAACCCCTGTGGACCTGGAAAAAGTGTCTTTTCAAAGAGAAAGAGGGATAAGGAAGCTTACCGGGTAGACACAAAACAGCAGCATCCATATAGTTTGAAGAAAGCTCTCAGGAAGGATGTTGAGGGAGAAGAGATGACCTGTGATTGAGGAGTCAACACTAGCTCCACGGTTCCTCATCTCTTGGCTGACCGTGTAGGCTGTATTAAAATCATGCAACTATCATTCAATTCCAAATTAAGCAATGAGCTCTCAAACTGTACAGACTTTCCTAGGTAATTCTCTATGCCAGAATAACCTGTCCTTCTCAAACTTGGCCTCATCCTCAACATAAATGTCTTCTCCTTTATTAAATGTTTCTTTCATAATCAAGGCAGATTGATTCTCTCTCTCCTCTGTGTTCCTATGGCAGTTCATTATACCTCTGCTATAACATCTGGGATGTTGCATTGTACTTGGCTGCTTACTGTCTGTCTACAAGCTTTGCCTTTTAGACTGTGAACTCCTGCAAGATGATGACTGTGCCTCATTCATCTTTGTATCCGAGTTCCATGAACAGTAACAGGCACATAATAGACACTCAAAAAAGATAGCTCAAAATGGTGATTTTCTTTTCGTGTGTTGGGACTGGGTTTGTGCAAAGTCAGCATTACTTACTGGGCATGTAAGATGGAATGTTAAATATTCAGAGTGAATACATGGTGTCTGTCATCAACTCTTCTTTTGAAGAAATGCCTTGCCTCCTCTTCTCTGCTTAATTTATTTTCACCTGACTAATCATACCACTGCATACCCCTGGCCACAAAGATTGAATCAGACATGAGTCCATGACTCAAAATGGGTAAATTGGGGAAAATATTTTCTTTCTCTGTATCATATATTGCAAGCTTGAGATTTCTGTGGAGCAATATTGCTGTCAACTGCAAAAGCCAATAATGAAGCCAGACAGAGAAAAGCTGTTTCAATAGAAGAGGAGAGAGAATAGAGAGAACAGGAGGAAGGTGAAGGGAAGTTGAGGGAAAGAGTTAGCTAGATCCAGCTAGCCTAAAGCATATGAAACCCTAGGACTTAGAGTTACATGAACAAATAAATACTCTTTTTGCTTAAGCTGAATTCATTTGGGTTTCTACCGTTTGCAACTGAAAATGTCATAATTAATACAGTATTACATCTGCTTCTTAGAGAGGCACAAGTCCTTTGGCAATATAAAAGGCTCTGTCAAGTCCTGCAGGAAGGAAACTGATGTTACCTTGTTTTCATTGAACCAAGTATTTCCCAAATTTGTTTGATCACTAATTCCTTTTTTCCAGTAACAAGTATTAATATCTGCAGGTCTACTACTTTTACATTTTGTGAAATATTGGCTAAAACGTTGGCTACTTTAGATTAAGAGAGCATACACTTAATAATGTAAAATGAAGTGAACTAGTGTTCACAAGGTGTAGATTCATAACTTAGATCAGCTTAATTGGGAGAATTATCCTGAATTAGGGGAAATCCTCTGTCCCCAGAATTATTTGTAACGCTTAAGTTTATAATGGTAGTAATGAAGTAATAGTAGTATTAGTAATTATTACTGCTCATTAATTGCTACTCTAGTAATTAAAACAACTAATATTTGTCAAGCACTTACTATGTGCCAGACACAGTGCTAAGAAATTTACACAAATTATCTCATTTAGTCCTCACCTGTAAGGCTGGCATTATTATATTTTACCCATGGAGCAAACAGGTCAGAAAAGTTGAATAACTTACCCAATGTCATAAAATCAGGACATGAAGGGACCAGTGTTTGAACTCAGGTCTGGTTGATATTGTAACCCGTGATCTTTGTCATTGCATGTTCATGCCTGTGAGCTTGAAAATAAGTCATCTAACTAGATGCATTGGTCATCTCTGATAACTGTTGCTTAATTGGCACACATACATTTCCACCAAGGAATCTAGTCAAAGAAACTCCTCACATTTTAACATGCACATTTTACACTACTCACTGGCCAAAGCAACTCATGTGGATTATAAATAGGGGCTGCTAACATTATATTATGATTTGTCTCCATGCTCTTTTAATAGACCTAGTGTTTGCAGCTCTATAGAGATGCAGAACAAATGAGAAATTTTGAAACAACAACAAACCCGCTACTGTCTGAACACTGCTATTTGGAGGGTGAGACTGTGTTATGAGCACAGGAACTGACATAGCTGGATTTCTTATCTGTCGATAGATGCCAATTTGCTAACATTGCACTATGGCATTGCAGTAAAAGCCCCCACTTGCAGCACAAGAATCATCACTCAACCCTGACGCTGACGAATGACCGTCAGAGCTTAGTGTGACTGCTTCCTGGTGTGGGAAGGTCGCTACCTGATACTACCAGTCACTACTAGCCACAGTGAGGAGCCAGGTGCACCTAGACAAGCAGAAAGGGAGGCCATGTGTGTATTAGGGATACAGCATTTAAAGGGAAGGACCCTGGATGAGAAGTCTAGGACTTGGAATCCTGGCTCTGTCATCTGCAAGTTGAGTGACTTTACTGAGTAATCACCTAATGTCTCTGGGCTGTAGATTTCTCCTCTGGAAATGGAGAAACAGAGTTTGCATTTGCCATCTGAGAAGGCACTTGTTGTCAGAGTGATAAAAAATGTGTTATGTGAAAGCACTTTTTTTTTTTTTTTGAGACAGAGTTTTGTTCTGTCACCCAGGCTGGAGTGCAGTGGCACAATCTTGGCTCATTGCAACCTCCGCCTCCCAGCCTCAAATTATCCTCCTGCCTCAGGTTCCTGGGTAACTGAGACTACAGGCGCATGCCACCACACCTGGCTAATTATTGTATTATTATTATTTTTTTTTAGTAGAGATGGGGTTTCACCATGTTGGCCAGGCCAGGGTGGTCTTGAACTCCTGACCTCAAGCGATCCGCCTGCCTCGGCCTCCCAAAGTGCTGGGACTACAGGCATGAGCTACCGTGTCTGGCCTGTGAAAGCACTTTTAAAACTCTTAAGTGTCTATAAGGTATAAGGTGGTCACACACTACATTATTGATAACAGTTATCTGGGGGAAGGGCAGGGAGGTGTAGTGAGATGTTAAGAATCTTTAAAAAGACTAAAAAAGATAAGATTTTTTAAGTCAGCTGTAAAAAATACATCATAATATGATGCCATTTACATAAAATATAGATATGTGTGTAGAAAAATATACAGGAGAATATTTTCCAAAATACTAGCAGTTTTAGGTGGCATTTACCTTTTTCCATTTACTTTTCTATGTTCTCATTTTTACAATGGACATGGATTATTTATATGGCCAGGAACAAAAAAAGAAAGTAAAACACCTCTTTTCATTTGGGAGTTGCGGCAGACACAGAGATACATTGCTCAGATCTCCCTCAGAGAAAGCACTGGCTGCCGAGTTGTAAGAAGTGTGGTTAGCTAACAGCCTTCCACTGTTAACTCCTTCAGCATTTGAACCAAGGTCCTGTCCTTCGAGAGGGAAGCTCAAGCCAATGGCTAAACATGAGAAGGATAATAGGTCCCAGCTATTTCCATTCAAGGTAGACTCATCTTTAAAAAAAAAAAAAAAAACAGCTTTATTGAGATATAATTAATATATAAAAACATGCACATATTTAATATACAACTTGATGAATTTGGACATATGCATATGCCTATGAAACCATCAGCACCATCAAGGTAATAGGCATATCCGATACCTCCAAAAGTTTCCTTGTGTTCCACTGATTTCTTTTTCTTTTTTTCTCCCTTGAGACTTAGTATATAACTCAATTGGAGCATGCATCACCTTGTATTAGATTATCTGCTTTAGTGTTTGCCTCTGTTTCACTAGGTGGTAAATGACTTAAGGGTAAGAACATGTTTTATTTGTATTTGTACCACCAGCCCTCATTTATAGCACATAATAATTGCACAGTAAAATTTTGCTGGATGATTCTGACCTCATAAGTTATATATATGGGCTGGGTGTGGTGGCTCACGTCTGTAATCCTAGCATTTTGGGAGGCCAAGGCAGGAGGATTGCTTGAGGCCATGACTTCAAAAGCAGCTTTGGCAACATAGTGAGACCCCATCTGTACAAAAAGCAAAAAGAAAATAATTAGCCAGGCCTGGTGGTATGCACCTGTAGCCTCAGCTACTTGGGAGGCTGAGGCAGGAGGATCACTTGAGCTGAGGAGGTCAAGGTTTCAGTGAGCCATGATCATGCTACCACCCTCCAGCCTGGCTGACAGAGCACAACACTGTCTCTAATAACAACAACAACAACAACAAACTATATACATGCCTTAGCAGAAGCTTGGAGTTTTTTTAAAGAGTGAAACCTAGCTTGAAGAGATAAAACTGTACTCGCTCATATAAATACAAAATTTAGATGAAAATAACTTCAGAAACAGCTGAATATACCCGTACAAACGAAATCATCTGCACTCGGTCTTTCTCTCCATCTTTCAGCCCTGTTTTGCTCTCTGTTGTCTTCATTCTCAGGTGGGCTCTCCAAGGACATACACTGCCTTAGGTATATGTCCCTCCAGTCAACCAATCGCAAGAGAAAGAGAATAAATATTGTGTACTATCCCCTTTCACAGTACTATAAAGAACTGTCTGAGACTGGGTAATTTGTAAAGAAAAGAGGTTTAATTGACTCACAGTTCAGCATAGCTGGGGAGGCCTCAGGAAACTTATAATCATGGCAGAAGGCAAAGAGGAAGCAAGGTGCCTTCTTCACAAAGCAGCAGGAAGGAGAAGTGCAAGCAGAAGAAATGCCAGACACTCATAAAACCATCAGATCTTGTGAAAACTCACTCCTTATCATGAGAACAACATTGCGGGAAACCACCGCATGATCCAATCACCTCCCTCCAAGTCTCTCCCTAGACACATGGGGATTATGGGGATTACAATACAAGATGAGATTTGGGTGGGGACACAAAACCTAACCATATCATCTTTATTGATGGTCCCAGTAAAATTCCAGAGTCGAATCTCATTGAACCAGCCTGGGTCACATACCCATCTCTGAATCAATCATGATGGCCAGTGAGAATATGCTGACTGGCCACACCTGGGTCTTGCATTCATCCTTGGAAAGCAAAGGGGTATGAACCCTAACAGAATCACAGCCTGAGGATAGGAAAGAGGGTGGATTACCAATGCTCTCATCAGAAGAAGGGGAATGAATACAGGTCAGGCCAAACAACAGATGTCCGTGGTACATGTTAGGATTCCACACTGGGGATACCAGCAAAGAAAAGACAGGTGTGATCCATTGAGGAAAATGCTACAGGCAAACACCAGATGCTGGAAGCCAGATAAACAGGGGAGTGAATCTTCTTTTTGCAAAATTAATCCAACAGTTTTCCCCATCCTTTTCTTGTACAGTGCTCTATTACATTTTTGTGTTTACCTCCAAATTATCAAATGCATATCTGCATATGAAGACATATATTCCCATGCCTTGGGGAAGTAGGTATTAAGTGAAATTTCTTTTAAAGTAAAGTCACTATTCTATAGTGACACCATGCCCTTTGTTTCCTGTCTGATTTTTACCTAGTAGGAATACAATGGGGACATGCAAATCCCGCCCCTCAGCCCAGGAAGGGACAGGATAACTGACTCCATTGTAGCACAATATTTATAAGATTAATCAAGAGAGGATTTGCATGATCAAAGTTCGAGACACTGAATTCAACAAAGTTCAGTAGGCATCTTTCCTGTAGGACTTCTCAGATACTTCAATATGCTAATCATCATTGAGACTTTCCAGGAGGGACACTGGGGATGGCAGAATTTCCCGACTTTATTATTTTTTTTTCCCAGCACTGAACACTTTCTGAAAAGTGCATATCACAGGGCATGTGTTACGAGGAAAACATTTTGGGTTGGCTCTATAATACCATTATTTTAAACATTTTCAAAATTCTAATGATGGAATTTGATCATTATATAGAACTGTTAAAAACTAAAAATGACTTATATTTTGTGTGTGGCAGACCATTGAACGTACATAGGCACAGCTATTAAACAATACCTCTATTTTAAAAGAAATTTCATTGGGTTTATATGGGCATAAACATAACCTCAAAAGGTGGAAAATCCCTTCTTCTTGCCAGATTCCTTATCTGGGAATGTGTCGTTAAATCCTTTCCAATCATACCCCAGCCTTATTAAGTTCCAATCTCCTCTTCATTCTCCTTCCCATCCCAAGACACTGATATTTCCATTCTTTGCCTTTTTCCTACCTGTTCCTGCTTCCAGGCCTTTGCTCCTCAGTTTCCCCAGCCTGAATTGCCTTTATCTCCAGTCCATTATATCACACCAAATAGTCTACAATCCACTCCTCTATCCTTCCCCACCTTGGCTCCTGTATGCCAGATTATAGTTGTGTGGGCAGGGGGCACAGCTACTAGAGAAGTGTCTAACTGTATGTGTATGTGTTGGGACGGTTCATGTTTGGGAGTCGAATCCAGTTGCAGGAAGGTCAGGAAGAGAATGGGTCATAGGGTTCTGCTTCCTCTCTCATACTCCTTTCTCTGGCTGGGGAGACATGGAAACAGCCTGGGGAAGCAATGATCTATAAGAGGAATGGATAGGTGATATGGTTTTGCTGTGTCCCCACCCAAATCTCACCTTGAATTGTAAGAATCCCCATGTGTCAAGGTTGGGGGACAAGTGGAGATAATTGAATCATGGGGACAATTTCCCTCATACTGTTCTCATGGTAGTGAATACATCTCATGAGAACTGATGATTTCATATATGGAAGTTCCCCTGCACAAATTCTCTTGCCTGCCGCCATGTAAGACATGACTTTGCTCTTCATTTGCCTTCCGCCATGATTGTGAGGCCTCCCCTGCCATGTGGAACTGTGAGTCAATTAAACCTCTTTTCTTTATAAGTTACCCAGTCTTGGGTTTGACTTTATTAGTAGGGTGAGAACAGACTAATACTATAGGGACTGCAAAGTGTGTGAACTCTAGTCTTACTCTTCTGCCTCTTCCTGAATATGTGACTTGGGGTGAATTGTTTTCCTCTGTGGGCCTTCAGTTTTTCCCTCAGTAAAATGACAGGTTTGGGATAGACCAGTGATTCCCATACCTAGTTGATCACTGGCATCATCTGGAAAGCTGGTTAAAAATATATTTTTTCTGGGCTCTAATCCCTGACTTTGGGTGATGACTGGGAATCTGAACTTTAACAAACTCATCCAGGTGTAGGTAACACTAGACTAGATTATTTCTAAGACCTTTTTCCCAAACAAAGCATTGATAAATATCCTGTCCATCTTGGGGTAGTGGAAGTCTCTCTTGCCATCCTCTCTACTACTGTGGTTCTGATGAAACTGTCAGTCACAGAACTCTATTGATGATCCAAACCTGTCCAATCATAGGACTACACTCCTCTGGTCACTGGAAAGGACCCATGAGAGTCAAGTGACCAAGAAAAGTCAATCAGAGCTTTTCCCTAGGACTTTTTACTTGGAGCTGCAGGAGAAATAGCCTATTGGCTAAGGTCATGGAACTCAAGGGGTGTTATCCAGAGCTTTCAGGTGGCATATGCCCTGCCAAGTGGAGAAAGCCTTTTGGCAGCAGTAAAGGGTGAGGCTGAGCAGAGAAAAGTTGAAATAAGATGGATAGAGTCAGACAATCCTAGGAACCTTCAGTTTCTCATGTCCTGAGAACTTCCCTAATTTCTATGATCTGTTCTGTGAGTTACTCCCTATTCTGTGAACCAGTAAAGCCTCTTTCTGCTTACATCAACTAAGTTTGGTGTCTTTCACTTGCAACTAAGGATTCTGTGGCAAAATCAGGATTATATCTGAGTCTGACTCCAAAGTCTGTACTTCTAACCATTGTCCTATCTTGTACTCTTCCATGGGAACAAACATAACAAATTTCACAGATGTCCCTCCATTCCCTGCAAAAAGTCCCATGCCCTGCAAACAGCTTCAGTGATGGTTAAGGTCTTAACCCTCCTGCATGAATCTATTGCACTCTTTTACTCCTCCTTTTGCTCTTATAATACTTTTTTTTTTTTTACAACTCTTTTGCTAATAGTCATTTACTGCAGTGGACCATAATTTCTCGTATCTGTATTAAACCTTTGTTTAAACTTTTTTATTTTGTCTCCTCCATTAAATTATAACTTCCTGAGGGCAGAGAACATGAACTGTATCTTTGAAAACAGATTTTTGGTTGGGCAAAGTGGTTCACACCTGTAATCCCAGCACTTTGAGAGGCCGAGGTGAGTGGATCACTTGAGTTCGAGACAAGCCTGGCCATCAAGGTGAAACCCCATCTCTACCACAACTACAAAAATTAGCTGGATGTGGTGGCACACACCTGTAGTCCCAGTTGCTTGGGAGGCTGAGGCAGGAGAATTGCTTGAACCTGAGAGGTGGAGGTTGTAGTGAGCCGAGATCTCACCACTGCACTCCAGCCTGGGCGACAGAGCGAGACTCTGTCTCAAAAATTAATTAATTACTTAAAATAAAAAATAAATAAAAACAGATTCTTCATCATTATAAGCACAGGTGTGATCAAGAGCATTTTGATTAAGACACAAGGGCTTCGGTTCTAATCTGTTGCACCAATTCGTGAATGGGATTTGAACCCAAGAAGGGAGGTCCTCAGAGCTTGTGTAAGTTTGTATTATGTCATTCAAAGTCACAGATGTGATGGATTGGGGACCCCAAAGAGAGAACACCCAGAGAAACCTGCCTGTTAATTTGGGATGATTTGAAGGAAGTCACTTTCCTCTGCAAAAGCAGCCACATCTTCCCAGCAGCAGGCAGGATTCCCCAAGGAAACAGAGACCTAATTTATACATCTGGCAGACAAGATGTTAGTGGAAGTACTTAACCTTGATTCCCTTGCCTCACTTCCCTAGAACGTCGGGAGTGATGGAAGCTGCCCTCCCAAGATCCAGAGCTCAGACCCCCAAATGATGTGAGTCTCACAGCCATCCAGAGCCACTGCTCAGGGAGAATCACTCAGCCTGACTCTCTTCTCCAGTCAGAGATGAACCCTCATTCCGGGAGTCAGAAACAGAGACCCCAACAAACCAGGGACCTGGTCCCTGTCCTCAGCAAGTCTAGGATCTATTTGAGGACACAGTTCACATCTGCACATGAAAACCAATTTGGAATATTTATAAGGCTGCCCAGTATGCTGTGTAATCAAACAGTGCATGCTGAGTACTGATAAAGACACCCCAGCCTTAGAGCAGGAAGAAATCTTATACATTTGCCAGTCCAGGATCTCTGAATGGTGGCTCATGGGCTGAATTTGACCTGTAGATGGGTGTGTTTGAGTTATACCGTGGTTTTTTTTTTTCTTTTCTTTTCTTTCAATTTTACTATTCTTTAAACAGGCTTTTAAACTTGGAGAGAATTTATATAAAATACAGATTTGAGCTTCTCTTTAAAATTAGGTGATCTGGCAGCTTTACAGGCTTACGTTCCTGCATGGTCACATCTGGCTAGAGCTAAGCAGAAGGTGCCCTCTCAAGAAAGAATACACTCTACAACTTGCCAGAGTCCTCACCAGTCCCTACTGCCTCCCCGATTCTGAGGCTCAGTGTCATCTATTATGTGTTGTTGCATGTGCGCTATTGTTTTTCTTATAGTTAAAAAAAATCACTCTCTATACTCATTTCCTACCCAAGAGAGAACAACCTCAAGTTTATCAAGAGGATGGCACTTAGCTTGTTTCTCTTGCATAAATAAACTTCCTTGTGCATTAAGCTCCTGAATGTGTGGTCCCTGGTTTCTCCCAAACCCTATATTTGAAGAAAATGAGGTTGAGAAAGAGGAAGAGACTGAAGTTTGGCATCATGGAATGAGCTCTGAGCTCAGTTCAAGTAAAGAGGACTGGAAGCCTTGGTCTAAAACCCATCAGTAAGTATGTGATGACTATATATACCTGGAAAGTTTGTAGACTTACATTCTCTCTGAGCCTCAGTTGGTCCATCCATAAAATGGACTCAAGAATAACCATCCTGCTATAACAAGATTTCTTAGAAAAAAAGAATAACCATCCTATGGGGTTATTCTGAGGATTGAAAGATGTAAATCTGTAAGTACTTTACAGACTATAAAAGTGTAAGGAACAAGAATAGTGTGCCCATCAGTGCTCTGAATGTTCTACTTTTATAGTTTGTGTTTAATTTGGGTCCCACAGCTCCTGCCATTGGTTTACCTAAATCCTTGCAATTCTGAAAAGAACTTTTAGTCTTTTAGACTTTTATTTGCTTCATCTTCTTTATGGGTAATAGAAAAGTTGTATTCTTGGATCTGCATCATCTGTGTTATTACTTACATACACAGATGTTTTTGATGCCTCTTCCAGGGAATATTTTTGTAGATATTTCCTGAGTTATTGAATCAGAGGAAAAAGCAAGTGATCTCTTTCTATGGCTCAAAATAAGAATAATAGGTGATAGTTCCTGAGCTGTTACTATAGGCCAGGCATCATACAAGACAGACTCTTCACATTCATTTGAACTTCACAGTGGCCATATGAGGTGTGTCTACCAGGAATTCATTGCCGAGTAACTAAGTAACCAAAATTTAGCAACTTAAAAATTGCAATAAATTTGTAGTGCCTCATATATAGTTTCTGTTGGTCAGGAATTCGGGAGTCATTTCACTGAGTGATTCTAGCTCAGGCTATCTCATTAGGTTGACATCATCTGAAGGTTTGACTGGGGCTGGAGGATCCACTTCCAAGGTGTTTCACTCACATGGCTGGCAAGTTGGAGCTGGCTATTGGCAGGAGGCCTCGGTTCCTTGCCATGTGGACCTCTCCATAGGCCTTCTTGAATATGCTCCTGACATAGTGACTGGCTTCCCCCAGACTAAGTGATCCAAGAGAGAGTGAGGCTAAGGCTGCAGTGTCCCTTATGGAAATCTCAGAAGTCACACTCCATCATGGCAGCAACATCCTATTGGCTGTGTAGTTCAGCCCTATTCATTTTCAAAGAAGACTACATAAGAACTGAACTTTCAGGAGAAGGAATTAATGGAGGCTATCTTTGAGGCTGGCTAGCACAGTCTATTATTCTCATATTTAAAAGATGGAGTAACTAAGGTTTAGAAAGATTATGTAACTTGTCCAAGATCACATGGATAGTACTGGCAGAGCTGGGATTCAAATCCAGATTTGTCTATTTGAAACTATGCAAATGGAAGCCCTGAACCACTCAGCTCTACTGCATCCCAGATATTTTCAAAACTGTAAAGCACTAAGCAAATAATTCTGCTATTTGATAGAATATTGCGGGAACAGGTATGATTTTATTGGTAAGTGAGAGATCATTCATTTACCTAGTCATTCATTCATTTATCCATTTAACAAACATCCATGGAATGTTTCATTTTTGCTAGGATCTGAGATAAATGACTTGGCTAAAATCACATAGCTGACAAATGGCAGAGTAGGTCACAAACCCAGGTCTGTATGACCCATAGTACTGTGTTCCTTCACCACCTAGATGGTTGCTTTGAACTTATTTTATATGTCTTCAGAGCATCTTGGTGAAGTCCAGAGAAGTGAAGTGACTTCTCACAGTCTAAGAGAATAGGCTTTAGCAAATACCAGATTTCTGCCTCAAAAGAGCTCTATGCCCTAGAGCAGAGAAACATTCAGACCTGCAAGAAAAACTCAGCTGTTGTCATGATTCAGATCTCACATTTTTTGTTTAATGGGAATTAGGTCTGAATCTCAACATATTTGATATGGTCTGGACGTTTTGTCCCCACCAAATCTCAGGTTGAAATGTGACCTCCAATATTAGAGGTGGGGTCTGGTGGGAGGTGTTTGGGTCATGGGGGTGGATCCCTCATGAATAGCTTGGTACGTTCCTCATGGTGATGAGTGAGTTCTTTCTCTGAGTTCAAGCAAGATGTGGTTATTTAAAAGACTGTGGCACCTCCCTCTTCTCTCTCTTGCTCCCTCTCTCACCATGTGACACACCTGCTCCCCCCTTCGCCTTCCACCATGACTGGAAGCTTCCTGAGGCCCTCACCAGGAGTGGCTTCTGGCGCCATGCTTCTTGTACAGTCTGCAGAACTGTGGGCCAAAAAAACCTCTTTCTTTTATAATTTACCTAGTCTTAAGTACTTCTTTATAGCAATGCCAAATGGACTAACACAATGTTCCAGGCACTAAACAAAAATATTATCATGTTAGTGTTTAATGGGTATAGAGTTTCAGTTTTGCAAGCTGAAAAGCATCCTGGAGATAGATGGTAGTGATGGTTGCACAACAATGTGAAGGTACTTAATATCGCTAAACTGTACACTTAAAAATGGTTAAGATGGTAATTGTATGTTATGTGTATTTTACTACAATTTTAAAAATATATTGTTGCATTATCTAATTATGTCTTGAAGACAGCCCCAGATGACAACATGTCTTTTGGAAGAAGAAATCAAGGCTCAGAGATGCTAAGTCACTTGCTCAGTATCAAATAGCTGAGAACCAGAGCTGGAGAATTGAAACCTAAATCCTTTCTACTAAAATACATAGTGCCCTTTTCTCTTGCTCCTGGTTTTGCAGCCAAAGGGAGGCCAGGTAACCATTTCACCATTGCTAGGGCAGCAATTTATCAGTCACTGAACGCCTTGGGAGGCAATTGGCCTTTATGGTCTGCAATCAAGCTGGGGAGAAAGAGCTGAGGCTCTGGGCTCCTTGACCAGGGACAGCTGACTTCAGAGCAGCAGTCTGCAATGAGCTAGTTCTCGCAAAAACATCCCAGGTGTGCCTTGGCTGCGCAGCTGGTATAATTAGCTAGCCTGGGAACACCACAAAAGATATTTACAGGTCCAACTGCTATTCTCAAATATTTTCCTGCACCAGCTAGGCCAGATATTGTCAGTTTTTTAAACTCCCTGAGATTCTGGGATTATTTTTGTGTAACTCGTGTGTGGGAAGGGGTTGCATGTGGCATTACCATCACGGGCCCAGGCAAGGGGCTGGGAGCTGACTCGGGGCTGTCCCAGTCTCCCTCCCTTGCTTTCCGAGCTCGGTGCTTGTACTTTCCATCTGCAGTCTCTTGCTGGGAAAAGTGACACTTTAATTCAGAACAAGTGAAAAGGAGGCTCCACTTGGCTTAATGGGAAGTGACCAGGGAACACACTGGATTAACCAAGGGAGATTGTAAAGTGCTGTGTAAATATCAACTGCTGGACCACTGTGGGTGCGAAGGCATTTGAGTCCGTCTGGAAGAGGCACCAGCTTCCCGAGGTGAGGCTGAGTTAGCAGCTTTGCAACCTGCTGAAGTTTGGGACTTGCTAGGTGTTGTCTGAAACAGGCAGGCTCATTCTGAAAAGAGTTTTCTAGCCTTTCTGGGCCCTGCAGGTGCTTCTTAGTGATTTGCAGGAGTAGGAACCCTGATCAAGAAAGAGAAGAAGAAAATTTTATTTGGGGAAGACCTATCAGGAGCCAGGGCTTATGCTGTATGCTGTCACACAGAGGTGGCTAACAGCTTCAGAGCTGCACATGCCCACCTTTGAACCCTGCTTCTGTGTCTTGCTAGGTAACTGAACCTGCGTTTACCACTTAACCTCTCTGTGCCTCATGTTCATCATGTATAAAAGGGGGTTAATAACATCTACCTGATGAGTTTGTTGGGGGAATTCGAGAGGATTAGCCTTATGCCTCACACATAGTCAACACCCAGTGCATGGAATTTGTTATTTCCATTGTTTATATTGTCATCTCCTGGGGTCATGATTCCAATGTTTATGGAGAATAACCAGTCACCAGTAGATCTAGAGAGATGCATGCAAGGTGGGTAATTTTCAATATTGATCACCTCTTTTTTTCTCCTACAGCAAGAGCCAGCAAACTTTTTCTGTAAAGGGTCGTATATTAAACATTTCTGGCTTTAAGGGCCAGATGGTCTCTGTAGCAACTACTAGGCTCAAAAGCAGCTACAGGCTGGGTGCATTGGCTCTGTAATCCTAGCACTTTGGGAGGCCGAGGTGGGTGGATCACCTGAGGTTAGGAATTTGAGACCAGCCTGGCCACCATGGTGAAACCCCGTCTCTACTAAAAATACAAAAAGTATCTG
Source organism: Macaca thibetana thibetana (assembly GCF_024542745.1). Lineage (NCBI taxonomy): Eukaryota > Metazoa > Chordata > Mammalia > Primates > Cercopithecidae > Macaca > Macaca thibetana. The sequence continues at coordinate 115,192,548 of NC_065588.1, forward strand.
GGCATGGTGGTGCATGCCTGTAATCCCAGCTACTCTGAAGGCTGAGGCAGGAGAATTGCTTGAACCCGGGAGGCTGAGGTGGCAGCAAGCCGAGATCACACCACTGCACTCCAGCCTGGGCAACAGAGTGAGACTCCATCTCAAAAAAAAAAAAAAAAAAAAAAAAAAAAAAGGCCGGGCACGGTGGCTCAAGCCTGTAATCCCAGCACTTTGGGAGGCCAAGATGGGCGGATCACGAGGTCAGGAGATCGAGACCATCCTGGCTAACACGGTGAAACCCCGTCTCTACTAAAAAATACAAAAAACTTAGCCAGGTGTGGTAGCAGGCGCCTGTAGTCCCAGCTACTCAGGAGGCTGAGGCAGGAGAATGGCGTGAACCTGGGAGGCGGAGCTTGCAGTGAGCCGAGATCGCGCCACTGCACTCCAGCTTGGACGACAGAGTGAGACTCCATCTCCAAAAAAAAAAAAAAAAAAAAAAAAAAAAAAGGCAGCCTGTCTTACAGTGATTTATTGGACTCTTAATACCTGATCACTTTTCATTTTGTTTTACAGCTAGTGGTAAATGTGCTTGATGTTTCATTTGAACACAAGCTCCTTGAAGTCAGCATGTGTTCCACAATGTCTCTCTCTCTCTCTCTCTCTCTCATTTCTTTTTTTTTTTTTTTTTTAACAGTCAGGGTCTTGCTCTGTCACCCAGGCTGGAGTCCAGCATTATGATCATAGCTCACTGCAACCTCATCCCCCTGGACTCAAGTGATCCTTCCACTTTAGCCTACCAAGTAGCTAGGACTACAAGCATGTGCCACTGTACCCAGCTAATTTGTTTTTTAATTTTTTTTGTAGAGGCAGGGTCTTGCTATGTTGCCCAGGCTGGTCTTAACTTCTTTGCTCAAGCAGTCCTCCCACCTCAGCCTCCCAAGGTGCTGGGATTACAGGCATGAGGCTTTGAACCTGGCCCATAATTGGTTTTGTGTGTTTCTAATTTTCTCTAAATGAGGAACTCAATACATGCTTCCTCATTGGATTATCACTGTGGGAGGCTTCAGGACAGTGAAGTGGTTAAGATCACAGGAGTCAAAGTCATAAATGCCTAGGTTCAAATTTTGGTGACTTTGGTCAAATGACTTCACTTCTCTGAATCTCCAGAAGAATTTTTATAGTTCTCCAACTATAAAAATGGAGATGCACAGAGTACCTATTCCACTGGGTTGTTGGAAAGATTGACTGAGATGATGAATATAAAATTCTTAGCGATGTGCCTGGCAAGTAAGCAAATACTTAATAAGTGTTAGCAGAAGGGACAAATCCCTGAACCAGAACAAAGATACGCCAGATACTCAATAAGTATTTGTGCAATGCCATTTATGAAGCCTAGGGGAAAGTCTCTCTCTTTCTCTGGGCCTCAGTATCCTCATTTGTGGACTGGTGATAAGAAGTTGTACTGTGGGGCCAGAGTGAAGATGTAGTGAGACGGTGTGGTTGAGAACACTTAGCAAATCATACAGGTTCTCTGATGACACAGCTACTTTTACGGGTATTGTCTGCAGTATCCTCTGTCTCCTTTTTATCTCCTTAGTAACCCCCAGCCCTCAGCTCTCCCTCCCCTAATTCTTTTTGACAACGGTTTATCTACCTTGGTGTTATTGACATTTTGGGCTGGAGATTTGTCTGTTGTTTGGGGCTGTCCTGCGCACTGTAGGATGCTGAGCAGCATCCCTGACCTTTACCCACTCGATGCCAGAAGCACACTCTACCTCCACCAGTTATGACAACCAAAACTGTCTTCAGACGTTGCCAAATATGCCTGGAGGGAGGTCAGAAATGCCCTCTGCTCTGGTTAAAAGCCATTCCTTTAGTACAAGCCTAATGCATATAGCAAGGCAAAATTTGGAAGGAGGAAGAGGTGTCTGGGGCCTTCTGTGCTGCAGAGATACATGGAGAAATGATTACTCCATCTGCAGGGACTTTGCAAAGTGTGGCCTCGGACAAGTGTCTTAACCTCAGACAAGTGTCTTAACCTCTGCAAGCCTCAGTTTCCTCATCAGTACATTGGAGTAAAAATTCCCACACCCCAAGCGTTGTGGTGAGGACCCAGTGGAAGAGTACAACCACAATGAAGACTGAATAAATCATAACTATTCCTTTTATTGTGTCTTTTGTTATGGTTATTGAGGTATGATAAAGTTCCCCTCTGCTTCTTGAATTTCAGATTTCATTTCAGCATTCATAGCACAGTTTGCAAACTGAAATGAATAAACTGGATTTGACCTTCAGATATGTTTTATTTGGCCTTCAATGTGATTAAAAAATGTTTGAATTCTTAGCTTACATTTAAATGTTGGGAGATTTTTGTCTAGAATTCCAGATTTGGGGCTTTTCCTAAAGAAGGGGGAATTGGCCAGGGCTGGAGCTGGTACGTGCCACCCCCTTTTGATAAGGTGTGTGCTCTCCTGTTCCTCCAAAGCCTTGCCAAGCTCATTTCCACTTAACTCTATGGCATTTTCCTTTTGATTCCTACAGGTATTTGAGTTTGCAATCCCTCAAAATGTTTTTGGAGAATTTTTTTCCAAGGCCCTCAGAGTTGGTGATTCTTATCCAGGTTTTTCTATTTCTTTCTTTAAAGCTGAGCCACTTGTGAGGTAAGGGTATGTCACTTTCGATGCTCCACCTAACCTCAATGTTCCTTTGACTTTCTGACTCTTGACAGGGAGCCAAGGTGGGACCATCTCCAAACCATCCCTTCAGTCTGGGGTGCTGTGCGGGGGTTTGAGTCTCTGCCACCCCCATTCTGTTATATGTTCCCATTTTCCTGACCCAAGTCCTCCCCCAATCCAATCTTCACCCAGCGAAACCAGAACTGTCAGCTTCTCGACAACCGTTTATCAGACGCAAGGAAATAACAGCTTTTAACCACGCTTGAAGACTGTGATCAAATTCTGAACCATTTCCAGAAGTGCCCCTTGGGACCCAGGGGGAGACGTGGTTTCCATGATAACAAACTCTTTGCTGTCTCCTGTCTCCGGCCTCTCGGAAGGGAAGCAGATCTTACCTCCCTACGGTGCTAGAGGAAATTTAACTACAAAAGCTGGCAGAGGTGACATATACAGAAACAACAGCATCACCTTGATGGGGACCTGTAATCAAATGTGCTGTCCATGACGGCAGATATAATGGAGAGTCTTGCAGCCCCCTTCCCTCCAGACACGTCTTCCAGGTTTGCCTGGGCCAGCGTCCAAAATGGAGAGATGGGGGAGCTATGACTGGAAGAAAGACTCAAGTTCTTTCCCGACAGGATTATAGCCTCTCCTTCACGCGATCTTGGGACTTAAGTACTTTCCTGAGAATTATTTAAAAACTAAGTAGACAAAAGAGAAAACAGAAAATGAAACTAGGAAAGGCTTGGGAGGTAGGGAAGAGGCTTCCTTCATTTGAAAAAGATGATACATGCAAATTACTTACAGGCTGATATCAAGAAAGCACTCCACGTTTGTGGTATTTATTATCCTCTGATTGGCTGTGCCTCAGAGGCTACAGTGATAACCATGTCAAACTTCTACTGAGTTCTTAATTTATGTTCATGATCATTTTTAATTCTCACAACAATCTTATCTGGGCATTGTTATGGCCATCTCAGAGATAAACTGAGTCTCAGACTGGTTAAGCTTGCTAAGGTCACAAAACCTATTAGCAGCAGAATTTGGTCCCAACTCCAGTCTGTCTAATTCCAAAGTCCACGGTCCTATTCTACCACATTACACTGTATGTCCTTATCATAGTCTGAGTAGAATCAGTGTTAAGTCTGCAGGGAAGTGTAGAAGAGCCTGTGAACTTCTGAAGTCAATGGCTATATCTACCTTATCTGTCATTTTATCCCTCAAGGCTAGTGTAGCACCCAGAAACATAGAAGGTGCTCAATAAATATTCATGGGATTAACGAAAGAGCAATGATTAATTCAAATAGATGTATTTTTATCGGTGGGCTTTCAGGCAGGGTAAAGAGATGTGTTTGTATTGTAATTGTCTGTTTAATTGTCTTTCTCTGCCTCTTAATTGTGAACACCTGTTTCTGTGATGGTGTCTGAATTCATTTGTTAGGGATGCCATAACAGAATATCACAGACTGGGTGGCTTAAACAACACAAATCTATTTTCTCACAGTTTTGGAGGCTGGAAATCTGAGATCAAGGTAACAACAGTTTCATTTCTTCTGAGACCTTTCTCAGAAGTCAAATACTTACCTTGTAAGATGGTGATAAGTGCTAAAGAGAGAGCGAGAAGAAAAGCAGATATCTTTGGTAGAAACATGTTTCAAATTTGAATGTAAGATGATGTTATAAAAGCATGGGTCCCTGTCCAGTGATGAGATCTTGGAGGGAGGCCTCCGACTATGGTGAACCACCACACTCCAGATCTACCTATAAACACACCCACCCATCCACTCATCTGTCTACCTGTCATCTATCCATCATTGATCCATCCATCTATCCCCTCATCCACCCATCTATTCATCCATCCAAGTATTTTACTCCTTGACTGGAGACAGCCATCTTCTCACTGTGTGCTCACATGGTTATCTCTCTGCACTTGAATGTATCCGGTGTCTCTGTCTGTGTCCTAATCTTCTCTTCTTATAAGGACACCAGTCATTTTTAATTAAGGCCCACCCTAATGACCCCAACTTGAACTTAATTACTCTTTAAAGACCCTGTCTCCAAACACAGTCACATTCTGAGGTACTGTGGGTTAGGGCTTTTAAATTGGAATTAGGGGAATAGAGTATATAATTCAGCCCATAACAATGTCTGTTTTGTTCACTTTCATATTTCTAGAACTTCACAGAAGGTCAAGCGCACACAGTTGGATAAGTAGGTTTAATTAATGAATGAAGGAAAGAATAGAAGACAGAAAAATGGATATGGAGGATGGACAGGTGTCATATGGATGGATGAATAGATGGGTGGATGAGGGGATAGATGGATGGACTGATGATAGATAGATGACAGGTAGACAGATGGGCGGATGGGTGTGTGTATGTATGGGTAGATCTGGAGTGTGATGGTTCACTGTAGTTGGAGGCCTCCCTCCAAGATCTCACCAATGGACAGGGACCCATGTTTGTGTAACACCATCTTACATTCAAATTCGAAACATGTTTCTACCAAAGATATCTGCTTTTTTTTTTCTCTTTAGCACTTATTACCATCTTGCAAGGTAAGTATTTCACTTACATATTTTGTTTATTGCCTGTCTCTCCCAACTAAATCCATGAGGACAGGCAGGAGCTTTTTTCTCTCTTAAAGTTCAGTGTAAACATTTTTATTATTTGCTTATTTATTTATTAGAGACAGGGTCTCACTCTGTCACCCAGGCTGGCTGGAGTGCAGTGGCACAATCATAGCTCACTGCAGCTTTGAACTCCTGGGCTCAACTCCTCCTGCCTCAGCCTCCTAAGTAGCTAGAACTGTAGGCATGCCCAGTTGTCTGTCTTTTGTACTGTTCTATTCTTAGAACCTAGAACAAATTAGTCACACAAGATGTATTCAGTAAATATTTGGTAAATGAATGCATGAATAAGTTAACCTCCTCCTATGGCCCCCATCTGGATACTTCAAGAGCCAGTGGAAGACTTTCCTTTTCAAGAGGCCTTTTCTGACCACCCAGTTTGCAGTAATCCTCATGCTTCCCCAGAGGTGGGAAGTGTGTTGGGCTATTCTCATCAGGTACTAATTATTCATTTACATCATTAATGTGCCTTGATTGGTAAAACAGCTTGTATAACTACAAAATACAGATTCAACCCCACCCCAAAATGGACTAAATCTAAGTATCTAGGTGCAGGACCCTGTATAGTCCTCCCCCAGAATATTCTAAATTACATGGTTCTCTAATCAACTTTGAGAAACTGTGTAATGGGGAACCTGAGGTCATAACTGCTTGAGAATTTAGTCAAGTTTTCTGTCTTCATTTCTTGCAAACAGCCACCTGGTAACTTTCCCTCTATTTGTCTTAGAAGGATTTGATTTCCTCTGATAGACATGTACAAACTATGTCACATGGAGACCTTTTCTGATTACTGACAGTGGAGTGGGAAAGGGAGTTGAGCCCCCACAGATTTTGAGAAAGTCCACATCCTTTGGTGCTTCTGTTACAAGGTCTCAAGTGTGGGAGCTGTTACCTTATAACAGAAGTGAACAGGAGACCAGGTTCTCAGGGCAAAGGTTGCAGATCCAAGGGCAAAGGCCTCAGGGTCCAGCTGATTTATTTCCTTGCTTTTATTAACACATTCCCTCTCTTCCCAACCCCCTACCCAAGGGTTTACAATGTGGGTGGTTGTGGTATTATGTTGGGAAGAGGTTAGGGAATCTTTCACTGGGGAAATAACACTTCTTCTTCTTTGTTGTCTTAGATGTGTTTGGAAACTGACTAGGAGCTCTTATTTCCCTCTTTCTCCTCCTCCTCTGTCTCTTCTTTTTCTGTCTCCTCTTCCTTCATCTCCTCCTTCTCCTTCCAACAGCTACCATATATTGAGCACTTAGCATAGGCCTGCCTCTATATCAAAAGTTTTACAAGTATTGTTCCATTGAATCCTTAGGACAATCATTTGAAGTACAACTATGACCTTCCGCACTTCCCTTTGTTGTTGTTTGTTTATTGAGACTGAGTCTCGCTGTGTTGCCCAGGCTGGAGTGCAGTGACACAAACTTGGCTCGCTGCAACTTCCACCTCCCAGGTTAAAGTGATTCTCCTGCCTCAGCCTCCCAAGTAGCTAGGATTACAGATGTGCACCGCCACGCCCAGCTAATGTTTTGTATTCTTAGTAGAGATGGGGTTTCATCATGTTGACCAGGCTGGTCTTGAACTCCTAACCTCAAGTGATCCACCCGCCTTGGCCTCCCAAATTGGTGGGATTACAGGCATGAGACATCGCACCTGCCCCCACTTTACTTTTAAGGAAGCTGAGGTTCTGAAAGGTGAAGTCACTTAAGTTTACACAGCTTGTTACAAGGCAGAAATGGGATTCAAACTCAGTTTGTCTGATGCTAAGCAAAGCTTATGCCTATAACTGTGACACAAAGACAAATAAATCCAAATGCCTACATGAGATGCTTAGATTACAAGGAGTGGTGGAGACTGTGGCCAACTGAAGAATTCCTACCCTGGGTAAAGGAGGCTTCTGCTACCCATCTCCATCTGAATATTGCCAGGTGCATGGGGTTAGGGGCAGTCTTCTGATTTTTCAAGATTAGCTGGAAATTCAAATCTTTATGCAAAAATCTCTTGCATAAAGATTTTTTTCTCTTTTAAATGTCAGCAACTAATTGATTTTTTAATTGTGTAAGTCAAACATGCCTACAGATGGAATTTAGCTTGAAAATTACCAATCTGTGACCGCTGCTTGAAACAACCACTAGAGTGCAGCTCCCATGGGCATGGAGCTACAATCCATGACATCCATCCATTGGCCCCAGATTCTGAGAGTCAGATTAATCTTTGTCTTCTTGTATGTTATCTGCTGACTCACAAAGAGCTATGGCTTCTGTAAAAGGAGAAGACCCAGATACTCTCAAAATAATATCTTGTGGAGCTGCATTGTCCAGTATAGCAGCCATCAGTTACACGTGGCTATTTATATTTAAATTAATTGAAATTAAATAAAGGATAACATCCCATTTCCTAATGTCACTAGCCACATTTCATGTGGTTTGTGGCCACTACGTCAGGCAGCACAAATCAAACACATTTTCATCATCACAGAATGCCTTACTGGATGGACAACCCTATTGAGAATCAAACTCTGGACCCATCCCTTTTCTCTGCCTTTTATCTCCCATAAAATACCTCTGCAGGCTGGGCACCGTGGCTTGTGCCTGTAACTCCAGCACTGTAGGAGGCCTAGGCAGGTGGATCACGAGGTCAGGAGTTCAAGATCAGCCTGGCCAATATGGTGAAACCCCATCTCCACTAAAAATACAAAAATTAGCTGGGCATGGTGGCACACACCTATAATCCCAGCTACTCGGGAGGCTGAGGCAGCAGAATTGCTTGAACCCGGGAGGCGGAGTTTGCAGTGAGGTGAGATCATGCCACTGCACTCCAGCCTGGGTGACAGAGTGAGACTCTGTCTCAAAAACAAACAAACAAACAAACAAAAGCACCTCTGCATGCCCCACCCTCCCAGGGAAATATCTGCTAGTGACAAAGTAACTCACCTGGAAAGAGAAAAGGAAATAATCTCATATATGTTAATGGGAGAAAGCTAGTTGATCAGTCCACCTTCCTCTCATAGTAAATATGGACATTATTAGTGTCCTTCTGGAGACTTTTTCCTGTGCCTCATTAGTTCAGAAGAGTAATTCTTGGAAAGCATTTCAGAACAGACAGATGAGCAGCAAGCCCTTGGAAATGATTTTTGAGGGTACACAGTGCCAGCTCTCTACCCTTGGGAACTCCCACCCTCATGCTGTGTCTACTGCTGCTTCTGCAAGGACATCAGTGTAGTAAGTTAGTCCATGTTAGTCCTAGCTCACTGATGGGAAGGAAAATTAAATGGAGGCTCTCAAATGCATCAAAGAGGAAAGAGTTCTTGGTGGGAATGTAGAACAGCTAATAAAAGAAGACAAGCTTGAAATTAATGATGATTCAAAAATGCCAGAGTTACCAAGGCTTTTTTAAGTAGTCAACGAGAAAGACAAAGTGCAGAAATTGGAACATTTACCAGACATGAAGAAATTGCAAGAATAGTTATCAGCCAAGAAGTAATTAGAAAAGACTTGGATGAGCTGGGGCATCTGCAAGGTTGGCAGAGAGTAAGGCATGGATATAAAGTGAAACTGCCAAATTGCCCCATGATTCAGGACCTGGGTGGGTGGGGAGCCAGAGTATTAGGGGAAAAGGAAGCCAGAGGAAGGGCTATCTTTGCAGAAAGTTTTCTTAGGATAGTTATCTGGAATTGTAACAAGAAGACTTAATGAAGAATTGAAGTGAGCAACATAGAGAAGTAAACCTTTTCAGAGTGGTACAAAACTAATTACAGGAGACACGGAAGACTCAGTCAGATGGAGATCAAAGTGTCACCTTTATTATTGATAAAAAAGCTCTGCTGGAGACACAGCTTGTGAATACTCTCCTGAATTGAATTTATCCCTCACTCCAACTTCATCCAGACCAGTAGGACAATGCCTGATCGTCTAACCTCAGAATGCACACTTTCTGCAGGCAAGTGGATCCCAAGAGAGTGATGACTTAGATGAGTGCTTTCAGTTTCTTCTTCCAGATGCACCAATCAAGTGGGGCAAGAGGTCAGGAATGTCACTCTATTGGAGGTCCCTCTATAGAGAAACATGAGGAATGGGGAATAAATTCCTCCTGTTCCATCCCCTCGCCCAACAACATCAGATTGTTTCAAGAAAATGGTATACTGAATATGAGAAAATAGAAATTGTGAAGTCATCAGAATTTGAGGAAAATATGTAGGGCTGCCTGCCAGCCTGGAGTAGTCAGTCTCTCTCTCTCTCTCTCTCTTTCTCGCTATCTCCCCCTTACTCTTTTATTTCCTCATTACTAGATTTTTACGTGAGTAGACTTTACACTGAAGTCCTGACTCAATCTTAACTTCTTACTGCATCTGCTTTTCTTGGATTATCACATTGACTCTATGAGTTAGGTACTATTATCTCTCCATTTTACTGATGGGAAAACTGAGGCTTAGAGATATTAAATATCTTGTCTAAGTCACTCAGCTAGTAGGTGGAAGAGCCAGGATTTGAACCCAGGCTTGTGCCCTTGTCCACTCCACTCCACTGCTGCCTCAGGACAGACAGAGAACCTGACTGGTTCAGCCTCTTTTTTGTTTGTTTGTTTTCATATCAGACCATGAGAAAAATGTGTGGGTCCACAGGTATTTGAAGACTTGTCCTATTCAGTGGCAACTAGAAGCCCCTCCCTTTCTGTGTTGCCTGTTACAGACACAATACAGGCATTGGATGTATAATACAGACACAATACAGGCATTGGATGTATAATACAGACACAATACAGGCATTGGATGTATAATACAGACACAATACAGGCATTGGATTTATAATACAGACACAATACAGGCATTGGATGTATAATACAGACACAATACAGGCATTGGATGTATAATACAGACACAATACAGGCATTGGATGTATAATACAGACACAATACAGGCATTGGATGTATAATACAGACACAATACAGGCATTGGATGTATAATACAGACGTAATACAGGCATTGGATGGTCGAGAGAGCAGCTCTAAAGTCAGACATATCAACATTCAAATTCAAGCTTAGCCACTGACTTGCTATGTGACCTTGAGCAAGTCACTTCTGCTCTTTGGGACTTAATTTCTTTGCCTATAAAAGGGCATTTTTCCCATTTATAAGAATTCAGTGAGCTACTGAGTGTTAATATTTAGCAGAGCAAATGTGGAATGAATGCATTTTGTTGTCGTTGTTGCACAGGAATCAGAATAAGGAAGGTTAAACTTTCCATTGTTTGCCCAATTAGGACAAACCTCTTTGGGCTGCTGTGTTTTCGCCTATGGTGTTCCTCTTACCTACACTGTTCTTCCCTACCCCCGCCAACTCCCCCAGTTTGATGACCTCCCACTTGTCCTTCAAGACCACTCACCTTTTTGGAGCCTCCTTAGACTCTCCCAAGCAGAATAAGATGCTCCTTGTACACATCTCTGCTAGGTCCTTCTTCCTTTTCCTGTTAAATATTATGATGAGCTGGTAACTTGCCTCTCTTCCCAACTCCCAACTAGGCTAGAACTTTTAAAAACTCGACTAGGTCTTTCTTCTTTTTCCTATTAGAGTTTCTTTGGTTTGGGCTTTTTTTCTTTTTTCTTTTTTCTTTTTTTGAGATGGAGTCTTATTCTGTCACCCAAGCTAGAGTGCAATGGCATGATCTTGGCTCACTGCAACCTCTGTCGTCTGGGTTGGAGCAATTCTCCTGCCTCAGCCTCCCAAGTAGCTAGGATTATAGGCATGTGCCACCATACGTGGCTAATTTTTGTATTTTTAGTAGAGAGAGGGTTTTGCCATGTTGGCCAGGCCGGTCTTGAACTCCTGATTTCAGGTGATCCACCCACCTTGGCCTCCCAGAGTGTTGGGCGTGAGCCACTGTGCCCGGCCTAGAGTTCTTAAAGTATGATTTTACAATAATATCACAACTTGTCTGTCTCCCCAGTTTCCAACTAGGCTAGCTAGAGCTTTTCAAAACTAAAGAACCATATCTGGTTCACCCAAGTGTTCCCTCATTTCACTTGGGCAACGTGTTAAATGCTCAAAAAATGTTTGAGTAAATGGATACTTAATGTATTAGTTATCTATTTCTGGTTAACAAATCATCCTCTAAGACAACATACTTCTGATCTCACACTCTGTGGGTAAAAAGTCTGGGTATGTTTTAGCTGAGTCCTCTGGTTCTGGGTCTCTCACAAGACTCAGCTGGGAAAGATCCACTTCACAGACTCGCTTATGTGGTTGCTGGCAGGACACGGTTCCATGTGGTTGCTGGACTGAGACCTCAATTCTCAGTTGAATTGTTGGCTAGAAGCCTTCCTTGATTCTTTGTGATATGGGTCTCTCCACAGAGCATTTTACAACATGGAAGCTGCCTTCAACAGACTGAGAACAAGAGAAAGGACAAGAAAGAGTGGCTGCCAAGAGAGTGCTAAACAAAAGAGAGTCATGTTTCCTGTAACCTCATCGTGGAAGTCACGTGCTATTACCTTTGTCGTACCCTGTTCATTAGAAGCAAGTCACTATGTTCACCCTGCATCAGTGGGAAAGGATTGCCCAAGGTTGCAAATATCATGAGGCAGGGATCACTGGGAGCCACATTGGCAGCTGCCTGCCATGCTTAGCAAAGCAGAGGGTAACCAAAAGGAGAAAGAAGAAGGAAAGGAAATACCAAAGGGAGGGGATGAGGAGGGAACGAGGAAGAAGAAATAGTGTTATCCACACAATAGGTGGGTTCTAGCACTTGTTGGGTGATGGCCCAACGACCACAATCAAAGAGGATTTAGCAAGGGGGTTTTATTACTTGCAGTAAATAAAGAAAACAGGGGTGATAGCTCCCAAAGCAGTGCCTTCCTGAGCTGGGGGCTGAGTCAGGTTTCATAAGGATAGGGTAATGAGATGTGATCTGATTGGATCTTGCAATGAGGTGATGCCAAGAGGAATGATCTGACTGGCTTCCACCATGGGGTGATTCCAGAGCTCGATCTGATTGGATCTTGGATTCTGCCACGTGGTGTCCGTGTCTTAATTCAGTCCCTGCTCCTTGGTCTGAGCACTTAGGTTCCCCTTGTGGTTGCATACTTGGTTTATCCAGGCATGCTAATGTTATGTGACCTTCAATCTGGGAGTCCATGGCAGCTAAAAAGAAATGACTCTACAACTTTGTTACATAACAATTGACTCAGATTGGTCTAGTGCAGTTACAGTAAGAAGAAAGAAGAGAAAGGAAGCAGCAAGAAGGAGATCAGTCATAAAATACTATGCATTTGCTGTGTTTCCAGTAAGGTGATTTGAGACACAGGTGCCATGACATGGCCCCACCCCATGGGTGTCTGTCAAGATGAGAAGCCAGAAAACACACATAAGGGATGATTATTGGCAACTCAGGGTCATGGGTGGGGAACACTACATGGTTCACCAAACCTTAAATGTTATGAGATTAAGATTAGGGTGAACTTATTGGGCCTGGTGTGCTAAGAAAGCTGAAACTTGAACTGGGGCTTGTAACATGAGTATATTTGGGATAGAAAAACAGAGTGAGGAACAATGTGGGAGACTGCTTAGAGGTAAAAGACTTCTTAAAGAAAGGGGACTCCAAAATACCTGCCATGGAGGATTCTAGGAGGCTTCCATTGGGAGATGAGATTGCAGAAGCAGATGGAGATCAGGCTTTGAAGGCTCTTGAGAGTCTATGAGATAATTTTGAACTCATTTGGGGTACAGCTAGGAGACTGTGAAGGTGGTTTGTGAGATAATTTTGAACTCATTTGGTGGACAGCTATGAGACTGCAAAGGTGGTTGAGTGGAGGCAGCGTGAGGCAGGGTTAAGCACAGAAATTTGGAATCAGGAACACTGGCTTTCCAATCCCTCTGCCACTTACCGGGTGTGAGAAGCTCTTTGGTCAATGTAAGTTCTCCAAGCCTCAGTGTCTTCATCTGCAACATACTAATGTCTCCTTCATGGGTTTTTCTGAGGATTTAATAAATAATGTATGTAAAGTGCTTAGCGTAGTGCCTGTCACCCGATGAGCTCTCAATGACAATAATAAAGTTATTATTGTTACCATTATTATTATTTCTGAGTTGGGAATGGGACACATGGAGAGAGATGGAGAATTTTTTAAATGTCAAAGTCTTCCTCTTAGTGGCAGGCCATTCATCTGGCCCCTTCTCTTGTCTCTTCTTGGTTGTGCACCGTGACAGATGAGCAATAGGGACTTAAAAGTGACAGATGTGTCCGTCCAGGACAAAGAGGGGAGGGCCAGAGGGAGGTAGGGTTGAGGAATGACCTCACAATGCCTGGAATCATGGTCAATGGAGCTGCAGAGGTTGAAGGAACTGTCTTCACAGAAATGTAATTCTGAGGCCAAGCCAAGGGCAGAGTTTCCAGAATTTGCTTGGGGCACTGGTCTCGCAGTTCTCATTTGGAGGGAGTGGCCTGATGTGGATTCTAAAGACAAGAGGGTCCTTGGAGGTCAATGGGATGGACATCCCTCCTTGTACTGTATTGTTATTCCTTGAAGGAGGTTGCTGACCTGAGCAACTGGATTAGGGACAGTTGGGGGCGCCTTGGACTCAAGTAAATTAAGTTCCTGAGCTCTGTGATGGTGAGGTTCAGTCCTAGGTGAGTTGGGAAGTAGAAAAAGTTTGTTTGCTTTTTAAATTCCTCGTTTTGCACCCCCAAACTCCTTTTTATTCAGATAAAATATCTTTCCAGCTATGTCTCATGCTGTAATTCTTTCCTGTCTTCTTCTTCTAGTGAAAATTTACCAACCCTGGATTACATTCCCTGCAATTCTGCTTTTTACTCATTTCATAAAGCAGTGGCTCTCAGACTTGTGAATTTCAAGAACTAGTGCATTTTTTGTGTTGAAACTTCCACATTGAAATATAGAGAGAGAGTGATATAGGGACAGATACAGAGATATGGATGTAGCTCAATGTAGAGATTGCCAACTCCTTATTCTTTCAAATACCTTTAAAAATTGTTCTATAAATGACATGGTTTTTAGAAAAAAAACTCTAAACAAATAAGAATAGTCTCGAATAAAAGGCAATCCTTTAAATATAATAATTTTAGCGTTGTAAGAAACTCTCTTACATCGACTTTATTTTTTTGCACCATGGACTATCATTTAGAAACTGTTATCATAGATAATTTATGCCAAGGTGTTAATGGCTTGATAACATGTTCATTTAGGAAATATCCAGCTCCTCCTATGTGTCAAGCCCTGTTTTAAATGCTGAACCTGTGGAGATGGAGAAAACTGGATATCTTGAGGTCAAAAAATTTAGTCCGGTTGGGAAAACATTTATAAACACTGATGCTGATACCAATGCAATACCTCAGAGTGTGTGGGCTTTTCTAACAGTTTAGACAACATTCTTTAAGTGTTCAGGAGGGCAAGATGCAGAAAGCCTCATGACTAAGTAGGAGTTGAGGGAGGGCATTGCAGGCAGAAGGAACTGCCTGCTAGAGGGTGTATGTTAAGGGCTGTCATTTATCCAGGAGTTACAGTGTGCTGGGTGCTTTAATGTCACCTCATTTCAACTCAGCAACAACTGTATAAGTTGGATATTAAGACTCTCATTTTATCATAAAGAAGGTTTAGGAGGGGGAAGTCACTTGCTGAAGATCATGTAGTAAGAGACGGGCATGGGGTTTGAATCTAGCCCTTCCTGATGTTAAAACCTATGTATCAAACCACCCCAGTGATGTCCTCCAAAAGCTTTAAACGGCTCTCTGATCTTATCCATACCCACCTGTACTGCTGCATCCCCCATACTGTTTACAAGAAAACGAAACAGGAAATGAGAGATGTAGTTAAATTGTCAGTAGGTAAGGTTGCCAAACAAAATATAAGATGCTTGTTTAAATTTGAATTTCAGACAAACAATGAGTACTTTTTTTTTTTTTGAGACAGAGTCTCACTCTGTTGCCCAAGCTGAAGGGCAGTGGCACGATCTCAGCTCACCACAAACTCCACCTCCCTGGTGCAAGTGATTCTCCTGCCTCAGCCTCCTGAGTAGCTGGGATTACAAGTGTGTGCCACTATGCCCGGCTAATTTTTGTATTTTTAGTAGAGATGGGATTTCACCATGTTGGCCAGGCTGGCCTGGAATTTGTAACCTCAAGTGATCCTCCCACCTAGGCCTCCAAAAGTGCTGGGATTACAGCGTGAACCACCGTGCCCAGCCAAGTACTTTCTGTTTTTTAGTGTAAGGATATTCCAAATGTTACATGGGATATACTACACTTTTAAAAATAATCCTAGTTCACCTGAAATCTAAATTTAACGGGTGTCCTATATTTTTATTTGCTACATC
Organism: Macaca thibetana thibetana; assembly: GCF_024542745.1. Lineage (NCBI taxonomy): Eukaryota > Metazoa > Chordata > Mammalia > Primates > Cercopithecidae > Macaca > Macaca thibetana. Next base: position 115,208,149 of record NC_065588.1, read on the forward strand.
TGTCCACCTTTTCAACAGGACAACACCTTTGCCTTTATATTCCAACAAGAACTTTCAAAACCTAACAGTAATTTACACAAAAAAGTTTCTGCCGCCCACGAAAACCCAAGTTCTCACATCGCCAAACTGAAGCTGAATTTCAGTGAAGCAAGATGGACCCCTCCTCCAGACTCTCAAAAGTCTTTCTGAGCAGTTTATTCATTTTGTTCAAGAATATGACTTGCTGTATGGAGAATGTCATGGAACAGACTGGTTTCCAATGTCGCGATATCCACGGAAGAAAAATGGGGGAGAGCACACGAGTTTTCAACCTTCCCAACTTGAGAATTCCACAGTCCTATGGGGGCTTTTCAGGGTCTGTCATCCCCATCCCATTTTCTCTCCTAATCTAAGAAGCTGAAGTCCAGCATTGCCTCCCAGCTTGAGAATCGCTTTGTAGGCACTGGCACACCTGACCCATTGAGAGCGGGGAGGGAGTGCACTTTTAGAGCACTTAACAGTGACAAGAGCTTTCCTTTATTCTCTTCTCCCTGCTATTTGACAAACAAAAGAGTTGTTTAATCACAGAAAGCAGACAAGTAGAGTTTTTTTTTTTTTATCTTGAGCCATTCACTAACGGGATCAAATTTGGGTTGCCTTTGAAGAAATGAAAAAGAGTGGCTTCTTTTCCTTCTTCTTTCCTGTTCCATCAGCTTCGAAAAAAAAAAAAAAAGTCAGCAATTATTTGAAGAAAAAATGCTTATGGACATAGAAAGTTCCCTATTGGTTAGAGATGCAAAATCAAACCTTTGGGCTAATGCTATCCAAGAAGCTGTTCAATATGTTTTTTTCTTCTTCTTCTTTGTTCTACTATGTTTTTGCAAGCCCTCTGATGCAGGGCTTCACATTTTTTGCCATCTGTCTTCCTGGGGCTGCCTAGAATGGGGGGTTCAACAGCTAGGTTAATCTAAAGGTTTCTTGGAAGCGTAGGCTAGTGTATAGTGAGAAGGAAATATAGTGACAGAAACTTTGCATATGTTGCCACATGTAATCCTCACAATAATACTAACAGATAAATATTGTTCTCAGCACTTTATAGATTAGGAGACAGGCTCATGAAAGTTCAGGCAAGATGAGGTAACATGAAGATTTTGGGGAGTCTTGGCCTTTGGGTGAGAGTTAGAACAAGCAGGCTGATTCTGCTAATTTGACATCCACTGAAATACTCCATTGACTCACCCTAGTTGAACTCTTTGCCTTCAGAATTACTCATCCTTACTCTAACAATATTAAACCCCAAGCTGCTATTGTAATGTGGGTAGTTTTTTTTCTCTTCTCTTCACATGGGATGATGTAGAACAAACGAAAGTCTTCCCACCTTCCTGACAGCTCAGAAAGAATAAGCAAAATAGAGCAACATGTTCATTGAAAAATAGATATCAGGTTCTCCAAGAAAAAAAAAAAGGAGAGAATAACATACTGGTGCTGGTCAATGATGGGGTTCACTGACCACTTTGGAAAAGTCCCAGGATTCTAGCACATGGAGTGCACCTGCTCACTAAGTGATTGAAAACATCCATATAAAGCCACCAAGGCAGGTTTCAGAAACCTGCCCAGTACAGTCAATTCCCTTCTGCAATTCTTTTCCACCATACTATGGGCAACAACCTACTGGTCTACAAGGGTCATATCCTCAGATACAAAATGACAAGTTGGATCGGGAGTAAGATTAAGGTTGAGGTGGAGACAATTCAGGTGGTAATGATCAGCTGTGTGAATCCACGTTTTTATTCAAATATTCATGTAATCACTCAGTAATATTTATTCAGGCCCCACCATGTGCCTGAACCTGTTTAGTGTGTTGAGATTATAGCTATGAACAAGACAGATGTTATCTGCCCACAAGGAGTGTTTACTAGTAGATGAGGGGAGTACAGATAGCTTTGAGTGATGAATTACATTATGTATTATATAATTATAACATGTGACAGTTGTTTCAAAGCAGCTCTGGGTGTGTGTAATGGGAGGGGGGCCGATGTCACAGGGGAGTCAAGCTAGTCTTTTTCTAAGGGGGCAGATTTTGAATTGAGATCTGAAGGATGAGTAAGAATTAGCTAGGTGAGATGTGGGTGGCAGTGGGGGTGAGAATGAACATCCCAGGCAGAGACAACTGCTGTGCAAAGATTCAAGGGGGAAGAAAAAAAAGCGTGGTGAGCTCTTCTTCTATCACTGCACCTTCTACCCCAGTGTTGTGATATTCTGTTGCCTGCACAGAATGAGCCTAACAATGGAGACTCCCAGGGGTTCTTATCTATTTGGGGATCTAAAGTCCCTTGGAGAGTCTGATGAAAATGCAATGGTTTTATCCCAGGATAATGCACATAGACATATAAGCACAATCTTTTCAGGGAGTTTATTGACCCCATAGACCTCGGGCTTCAAAACGAAGTACACATGCCTGAGTGGGACATTCGAGCCCCTTGTACTTCTCCAGACTCTTCTCTGGCTGCATCCCCATTTCCAACACTCAGGAACTGAGCTACTTCTGGGAAGAGGCTCTGTTCTCTCTGACTCTTGTGTTAGCTGCCTATTCTCTCTCCTCTGCCTGAGACCCCCTCTGCTTCCAGCCACTCTTCTGGGGCTCATACTTATCTTTAAAGGCTCAGCTCAGCCATCGCTTCCTCCAAGAATTATTTCATAACTCCCTCAGACTGGGCCAAGGATCCCCCTCAAAGGCTTCCCCCACTAAAGTGATCCCTCGGTATTCTGCGTTTCACCTGTTTTATGGTTTGTCCCCCTCCTACAGGACTGTGAACTCCTTGAAGGCAGGGGCTGTGGTTATAACTAGACCCTCAGTGCCTAGTATAACACTGTGCCCTAAGAGATGCTCAGTAAATATTTTCTGAACGAATGAATGGAGTGTGCTAATTCTTATCCCCAAACATTCACTTCCTAGTCCCAAAGCTTGGATTCCTACGTGACCCAAACCCCCCTGCAATGTGAGAACTGAGCCTCCAGCTGACTCCCCATCAACAGTCTCTAGTTCACGATGATCGTTATTCTTAGGCCTTCTATTCCCATCTCTCTGAGCAACAGGAGCTACTGTGAAGTTATTTGCATCAACTAAAGTCCACGCTACAGCAACAGGCCCTTTGCCTCTTGTAGGAAACTTTGTAGGTTTACTTCTGTTATTGGATCACTCCCTTTACTCCAGCACCCAGTGGACATCTTAAACATTAACATCTAAGGACATTATTACTTCTTACTGACATCTACCACACACTTAATCCAGATCCGACCAGCCCTGGGGTAGTCTTTTTAAAAAACTTTGTTCCTCAAAGTGTGGCTGTGGCACCAGCACACCCTGGGAGCTGGCTAGAAATATGGAATCTCTGGCCCCACCTCTGGCCTGCTGAACCAGAAATTACATTCTAATAAGATTCCCAGGTGATTCTTGGAAAGCACTAGAACACACTGTTTCTCAAATTTGATGCACCTTGGAATCATCTTGGGCGCTTAAAAAAAGAGGGGGGACAGGCACGATCTCAGACCAAGTGAATCAGACTCTTTGGGTGTGGAGCTCATGCATCAGTGACTTTAAAACTGTCTAGGTGATCGAATGCACCACCAGGGTCCAGAAGCATTGGGATGAGATGATCTATCAGCATCAGCAGCATCAGCACCATTATGATATCAATTCCTATGAGATAGGTACTATTATTGCCCCATTTGACAGATATGTAAACTGAGGCTCAGAGAGGGGTTAACTCTTACCATAAGCAACAAAGTTGATAAGTGGAAGAGCCAGGAATTTGCACCCAGGTTTGCAGCCTCCATCCCAAATCCACACTCTTCACAAGCAAGTTTTTCTACCTCCTGCTGTACTAAGGCTCGAGCTTGTATCATGGGTGGGCATCTTATTCCTCCAAATTTTGCTTTTCAGCTATTTAGAAGCAGGCCTTTCTTTCCTAGGACTAGCCCAGAATTCTGAAGTCAGAACATTCTCATCAATTTTCATTGCTTCCTAACTTCTCCCAAGACGTAGGTGCCTTCCCTCAAGCACTTGAGCAAAAGTGTTCTAATTTTATTCCTATCCATTTCTGGACTTATTTCTTCCACACTACTCTGCCCACCCAGTCTCTTAGGTTGGCAGTTGTAGAGACATGAACATTTTTGTGCTTGGTCCAGTATTGGAAAAACTGACTGCAGAAAATGAGACTCTTGCCCAGGGGATACCCAGCGCCTGTCACTGGCCTTGATCGTGACTCTCTGGTTTCTCCCCTCTATCTGTTATTATCCACTGAGATTGACAGAAAGTCCAGGAGTCCTGTTACAACTCTGCTGCCTCCTCAATGCTGTGTGACCTGAGAAAGATCCTGCACCCACTCCAGGCTTCAATTTCTTGACAGTTAAAAAGAGGGTTCAGTTCTTCAAAATGTTAACCATAGAATTACCACATGATCCCACAATCTCACTCTTAAAAGAATTGGAAGCAGGGACTCAAACAGATATTTGTACACCAATGCTCAGAATAGCATTGTTTACAATAGTCAAAAGGTGGAAGCAACTCGAGTGTTCATCAACTAATATACAGATAGGCAGAATGTGGTATATCTATACAATGGAGTATTATTTAGCCACAGAAAGGAATTAAGTGCTGAGACATACTACGGTGTGGATGAATCTCAAAAACATTAATTTTGGTAAAGTAAGCCAGACACAAAAGGACAAATATTGTATGACTCCACTTACATGAAGCACCAATAATTTAAAAACACTTATAGAAAGGGAACATAGAATACAGGTTACCAAGATCTGCGGCAGTGGGTGCTTGGAAGAGAGGGGAGTTATTATTTAATGATAGCTTGTTTTGGATAATGAAGAAGTTCTGGAAATGGAACTGGTGATGACTGCACAATGTTATGAACATATTTAATGCCCTAGAGTTATACACTTAAAAATAATTAAAATGGTAAATTTTATGTCACATATATTTTACCACAACAAAAGATGCAAGTATAAAGATTAAATAGGTGAGTCTATAAGGTTAGTGATCCTGTAAAGTTAACTTCAACTTTCTAGGCCTAGGTAAGAAGCCACTGATTTTGCTATTCATTTCTATTTTTATTTTATTTTAATTTATTAATTTCTTTTGAGATACGGTCTCACTCCATTACTCAGGCTGGAGTGCAGTGGCATGAACACAACTCACTGCAGCCTCCACCTCCTGGGCTCAAACAATCCTCCCGCCTCAGCCTCCTGTGTATCTGGGACCACAGACACGTGCCACCATGCTGGAGTAAATTTTTTATTTTTTGTAGAGATGGGGTTTCATTTTGTTACCCAAACTGGTCTCAAATTCCTGGGCTCAAGCAATCCTCCAGCCTCAGCCTCCCAAATTGCTGGGATTATAGGCGTGAGCCATTATGCCCAGCTTTGTTTTAAATATACTTACTCAGTCCTCACCCCGCCTCCTTCTGGGGCTGGCTGTATCACATCCAAGGCAGTGTTCCAAATGCTTACCTCTGTTCCAATGTGGGTCTTTCTCACCAATCTGTGGCAACGGGAGGAAAACACAGTATGGACAATGCTGGGAGCTTGTCAGCAAATGAGATTTAGCCCATTTAGGAGCAAAGTCTTTAATTCTGAGATAGTGTCTTTCACTTCCCTACATTTTGGGTTTAAAATGTATTTCCTTTTGTGAAATGATCATGATAATTTATGACAGTTGATTCTCCCAAAAAAATTGTCTATGCTTGACAGAAAAAGTGACAGCCTCTATTTATTTAATGTATTTACATTTAAAAAGTTATGCTTGTTTGTGGAAACCCAATATCCAGGGACATTCGTTCTAACTTAGAAAGAGTCAATATCCTGAGAAGGATGGATGGACCGAGGGACAGAAAGTTCAATGAGACTTTGAGCAATGGCCAAGGAGAAAGAGTTCGTTACTAGTCTCTAAGTTTATGAGGCTCCCCGCAAATCATACCTGCCTTCCTGCTCCCCACCCACCTTCTTCATCATTCTCCTTCCATGGTTTGTCTTTACACACTTAATCTACTTGGGTTGCCTGCCTTCTACTTGCTGGTTTTGACCTCTGAGTTCATTTTGAGTCTACTTTCTGAATTACTTCTTCCCTTCTCCTTTTTACCTCACCTTATTGTCCTGAAAAAAAAAAAAAATTCAATGCCTGCCTCTTTCTGGAAGACATCCCAGGTAACCCCCCTGGTCCAGAGCATCTATTTTGATGACCATTGTGGGAATTCCATGGTGAGAGTTGCTGTGGGCTTTGTGCTTCCTTTATTCACTGAGTTTGCTGACTGAAAGCACCTACTATGTGCAGAGTACTGCGCTGGGGGAGTGGTGATACATAGGGTGAGCAAGGCAGACTGTTTTCCTCCTTTGTCGAGTTATGATTTAGTAGAGGGAGACAGGCAACAAATACATACTAAACAGGAAGATTGCAGGTATGGATAAGAGCTATAAGAATAAACCAAGCTGATGGGAGAGGGAAGCAGAAGGACCACTTATTGTGGGGTGATCAGAGGAAGTACCATTTGAACTCAATAAAGAGGAGTTCATATTTTAAAAATCTGGAGGTAGAACGTTTCAGGCAAATGCAACAGCAAACACAAAGGCTTAGAAGTAGTAACAAGCTCAGCAATTTTGAGGAACACTTATGAAGCAAAAATCCAAGTGTCATGTCACTGCTCGTATTAAAGTTCCTCCAAAGCACATTACACTAAAGATAAAATTTCAATCACATCAGGCTTCTCACGATCTGGTTCCTCCTCTTCTCTCCAACCACACTTCTGACCACTCAACCATGAAATTCTGTACTCAGTGTTTTTCAAGCTTAAACTTGAATTAGAGCCACCTGGAGAGCCTGTCAAAACACAGATTGCTGGGTTCCATCTATAGTTTCTTTTGCTGTGCAGAAGCTCTTAAGTCAATAAGGCTATGGTAGCGCCTCGGAATTTGCATTGTCACCAAGTTCCCAGGAGACATTGATGCTGCCAGCCCCGACTCCACTTCAAGAAACACAGCATTACTGTAAGCAAAGTGAGTTCTGTTTTACCTCTGGGTCTTTGTACATGGTGAGCTCTCTCCCTGAGGTGCCTGCACCCTTTCCCTGCCTCTTTGGCTTGGATCACTCATACTTTGGGTCTTAATTTTCCCTGATTGCACCAATACAGAGAAGAATTCTTTTTTCATGCATCTCCTCAGCCTTCTAAGTTTAGCCCTTAATATCACAGATTACTCCACCCACACCCTGGATTGGAGGCAGAGATCTTTTCCTACTGCTTTGTTGAAACCTCAACACTTGGTATAATGCCTGGCACTTAGTCTGTGCCCAATAAATTTTGTCAGTGTGTTATAATAATTAGAAAGGGCACGTGATTTGAGTTACTTTTTTTAGCAGTCAGCCACACTCTGTCCGTGGTTTGGGGCCAGAGCCATATTAAGTGATCCACTTAATATTAAGTCTGGCTTCACTCAACTCATGTGGAAACCCACCGATCTATCTTTCCAGGTCAATGCCATCTTCCTTTCTTATTTATAAGTTTCTGCAAGCAGGGAGTCTAGCCATCGTTTCTGAATTTCCCAACCTCCTCATCTCCCAGGAGACCCCATCCAGCCCCAGAATCACCTGGTCTTCCAGCCCTCTGGTCACTGTCACATTCTTCATGTTTCTCAGACATAGGCTCTTTTTGTTTGTTTGTTTGTTTTTTTGTTTGTTTTTAAATTATACTTTAAGTTCTGGAATACTCGTGCAGAACATGCAGATTTGTTACACAGGTATACATGTGCCATGTTGGTTTGCTGCACTCATCAACCCGTCATCTACATTAGGTATTTCTCCTAATGCTATCCCTCCCCTAGCCCCCCACCCCCCGACAGGCCCCAGTGTGTGATGTTCCCCTCCTTGTGTCCGTGGGTTCTCAATGTTCAACTCCCACTTCTGAGTGAGAACATGTCGTGTTCGGTTTTCTGCTCCTGTGTTAGTTTGCTTAGAATGGTGATTTCCAGCTTCATCCATGTCCCTGAAAAGGACATGAATTCATCCTTTTTTTATGGCTGCATAATATTCCATGGTGCATATGTGTCATATTTTCTTTATCCAGCCTATCATTGGTGGACATTTGGGTTGGTTCCAAGTCTTTGCTATTGTGAATAGCACTGCAATAAACACACCTGTGCATGTGTCTTTATAGTAGCATGATTTATAATCCTTTGGGTATATACCCAGTAATGGGATTGCTGGGTCAAATGGTATTTCTGGTTCTAGATCCTTGAGGAATTACCACACTGTCTTCCACACTGGTTGAACTAATTTACATTCCCACCAACAGTGTAAAAGTGTTCCTATTTTGCCACATCCTCTCCAGCATCTGCTGTTTCCTGACTTTTTAATGATTGCCATTCTAACTGGCGTGAGATGGTATCTCATTGTAGTTTTGATTTGCGTTTCTCTAATGATCAGTGATGATGAGCTTTTTTAAATATGATTTTTGGCCACATAAATGTCTTCTTTTGAGAAGTATCTGTTCCTATCCTTTGCCCACTTTTTGATGGAGTTATTTTTTTCTTGTACATGTGTTTAAGTTCCTTGTAGATTCTGGATATTAGCCCTCTGTCAGACAGATAGATTGCAAAAGTTTTCTCCCATTCTGTGGGTTGCCTGTTCACTCTTATGAGAGTTTTTTTTTTATGTGCAGAAGCTCTTTAGTTTAATTAGATCCCATTTGTCAATTTTGGCTTATGTTGTATTGCTTTTCGTGTTTTAGAAATGAAGTCTTTGCCCATGCCTATGTCCTGAATGGTATTGTGTAGGTTTTCTTCTAGGGTTTTTATGATTTTAGGTCTTATGTTTAAGTCTTTAATCCATCTTTAATTAATTTTTGTATAAGGTGTAAGGAAGGGGTCCAATTTCAGTTTTCTGTATATGGCTAGCCAGTTTTCCCAACACCATTTGTTAAATAGGGAATCTTTTCCCCATTTCTTGTTTTTGTCAGGTTTGTCAAAGATCAGATGGTTGTAGATGTGTGGTGTTATTTCTGAGGCCTCTGTTCTGTTCCATTTGTCTATATCTCTGTTTTGGTACTAGTACCATGCTGTTTTAGTTACTGTAGCTTTGTAGTATAGTTTGAAGTCAGGTAGCATGTTGCCTCCAGCTTTGTTCTTTTTGCTTTGTATTCTCTTGGCTATATGGGCTCTTTTTTGGTTCCACATGAAATTTAAAGTAGTTTTTTCGACTTCTGTGAAGGAAGTCAATGATAGCTTCACGGGGATAGCACTGAATCTATAAATTACTTTGGGCAGTATGGTCATTTTTATGATATTGATTCTTCCTATCCATGAGCATGGAATGTTTTTCCATTTGTTTGTGTCCTCTCTTATTTCCTTGAGCAGTGGTTTGTAGTTCTCCTTGAAGAGATCCTTGTAAGTTGTATTTCTAGGTATTTTATTCTCTTTGTAGCAATTGTGAATGGGTGTTCACTCATGATTTGGCTCTATTTGTCTATTATTGATGTATAGGAATGCTTGTGAGTTTTGCATATTGATTCTGTATACTGAGACTTTGCTGAAGTTGCTCATCAGCTTAAGGAGTTTAGGGCTGAGACGATGGGGTTTTCTAAATATATAATCATGTCATCTGCAGACAGAGACAATTTGATTTCCTCTCCTCTTATCTGAATACCCTTTATTTCTTTGTCCTGCCTATTGCTCTGGCCAGAACTTCAAATACTATGTTGAATAGGAGTGGTGAGAGAGGGCATCCTTGTCTTGTGCCATTTTTCAAAGGGAATGCTTTCAGCTTTTCGCCATTCAGTAGGATATTAGCTATGGGTTTGTCATAAATGGCTCTTATTATTTTGAGATACATTCCATCAATACCTAGTTCATTGAGAGTTTTTAGCATGAAGAGGTGTTGAATTTTATCAAAGGCCTTTTCTGAATCTATTGAGATAATCATGTGGTTTTTGTTATTGATTCTGTTTACGTGATGGATTATGTTTATTGATTTGCATATGTTGAACCAACCTTGCATCCCAGGGATGAAGCTGACTTGATCATGGTAGATACGCTTTTTTATGTGCTGCTGGATTCAGTTTGCCAGTATTTTACTGAAGATTTTTGCCTTGATGTTCATCAGGCATATTGGCCTGAAATTTTCTTTTTTTGTTGTGTTTCTGCCAGTTTTGGTATCAGGATGATGCTGGCTTCATAAAATGAGTTAGGGAGGAGTCCCTCCTTTTATATTGTTTGGAATAGTTTCAGAAGGAATGGTACCAACTCCTCTTTGTACCTCTGGTAGAATTCAGCTGTGAATCTCTCTGGTCCTGAGCTTGTTTTGGTTGGTAGGCTATTAATTACTGCCTCAATTTCAGAACTTGTTATTGGTCTATTCAGGGATTCTACTTCCTCCTGGTTTAGTCTTGGAAGGGTGTATGTGCCCAGGAATTTATCCATTTCTTCTAGATTTTCTAGTTTATATACATAGAGGTGTTTATAGTATTATCTGATAGCAGTTTGTATTTCTGTGGGATCAGTGGTGATATCCCCTTTATCATATTTTATTGTATCTATTGGATTCTTCTCTCTTTTCTTCTTTATTAGTCTGGTGAGTAGTCTATTTACTTAATCTTTTCAAAACACCAGCTCCTGTATTCATCGATTTTTTGAAGGGTTTTTCACATCTCTATCTCCTTTAGTCCTGCTGTAATCTTAATTATTTCTTGTTTTCTGCTAGCTTTTGAATTTGTTTGCTCTTGCTTCTCGAATTCTTTTAATTGTGATGTTAGGGTGTCGATTTTAGATCTTTCCCGCTTTCTCCTGTGGGTATTTAGTGCTATAAATTTCCCTCTTAACACTGCTCTAGCTGTGTCCCAGAGATTCTGGTACGTTGTGTCAGATGTAGGTCCTTAAGACACCACAGACGCCTTCTACTCAGCATGACAAACGGCAAGTGGGATGGTTAGGAGCTGGACACTCAGCCAGAGAGCTCGGTTCAGTCGCACTGGATGTTGAATATAGCAATACTTCAATTTAACTTGGGAAATAGCTTCTCCTACGATCTCACTCCAGTGCCCACCCCCTCTGCATGACCTGGCCACTGCAACCACTTCCCTGGGACGCCAGCTGTCCTATACCCAATATCCATCTGATGGGTCAGAGCCATGCCATATGAGTCTGTTTGTTTGTTTTATTTTGTTGAGACAGTCTCATTCTGCAGCCCAGGCTGGAGTGCAGTGGTACGATCTTGGCTCACTGAAACCTCCACCTCCCGGGTTTAAGAAATTCTTCTGCCTCAGCCTTCTGAGTAGCTGGGATTATAGGCACACACCACTGCACCCAGCTAATTTTTGTATTTTTAGTAGAGACAGGGTTTCACCATGTTGGCCAGGCTGGTCTTGAACTCCTGACCTCAAGTGATCCTCCCACCTCTGCCTCCCAATGTGCTGGGATTACAGACGTGAGCCACTGCACCCGGCCCATACGAGTTGTTAAGTGCTTTGAATATTACTCCTGGATAAGAGCATGGGCTTTGGGCTCAGAAAGACCAAGATTTAAATTCCAGCTTTTCTGTCTACCACCACTGCGTGACCTTAAACAGACATTTTATCTCGCTGAGTCTCAGCTTCATCATACACAAAGGATGGATTCCAATAAGAGCTCCCTCACTGCATTGGTATCAGAAGGGAATGAGATGACATTTGTACTTAGTTCCAATGCGAGGCACATAGGAATCATTCAACAAATGCTAATTTCTGCTGTTATTAAAATTATTGTTATGAATATTCTCAGGAAAGAAAAATACAAAGAAGCTACAGAATGTCATTCCTAAGAGGATCCTCAGGCCCAGGAATTGCAATGGTCAAGATGGAAAATATATATGCATAAAAAAGCCTGGATGAAATGCAATTAGGAGTGGTGGGGTCTGTGGCAAAAGGTGAACATTTTCCATACCTATAGTCATTCATATTCTCTATTCTTAAATACATTGTGGCCATCAAACAAAAAACACATCTGTAAGCGAGGTTCATACTCTGGGTTGCCAGTTGGAGACCTCTGAGAGCCTAACCCTTTAATTGTACAGATGGCAAAACTGAGACCCAGACTTAGCAGTAAGAATTGCCTAAGTTCAATGAGGACCAGAATGCTGGTCCTTCAAGCCTTCAATGCATTGCCCAACCTCTCTAAAGTCCCCCTTGAAGGAGATCAGATTGGGAGTTATGGCTTGTTGCTCATATTCCTGAATAAATAGATCTAGGGAATCCTTCATAAAGTCTAATTGAAAGAGATATTTTAAAAAAAGCATTTATCACCTTTCTAAAGACAAAATTCTATGGTACTTTCATTATAATCACGAATACATCCTCCTCCTCCCCTGCCATGGAAAAATAAAAGAGAAATGCACTCTAGATGTTCTGGCTGTCTGACCTCAGACAAGTCCCTTCACTTCTTACAGAGACTGCTTCAAAGGGTCACAGTGAGAATTAAATGCGAATATGTACATAAAGCGCTCATACCAAAGAGGAAAGATTAAACGCTCCAGAAGTTATTCTGGGTTTTTGGGTTGTCAGGAGCTTACATAGAATCTGGTCTGCCTGTAAGGCAAACCAAGTTTCCAGGAGAAAAATGATGCATTAACAGTCGTGGTCACATCACAACACTAACTATCGATTTGTTCACTAATTACTTCTGCAACATCCAATCTGGGGGCAAGGCGAAAGCGAGGGTGCTGCCGCAGAGAGCTTTCTCCCAAAGCCCCTGGATGCAGAAGACACTCGTTTTCAGTTCTGCCTCCACATCTGTGTACAAGGGCATATGAACAGCCTTGATTTTCTCTTCCTTGTCCTTTTTTTTTTTTCTCCCAAACCAAAGGTCAGTTGCCTTTGTCTTCTGCTTCAAAGCATTCCAGGAGAGAATTCTGTACTCCTTTCAGTAGAAAAGAGTAACAGACAAGACACAGCAAGCACATTCAAAAGTTGCAGCCTGTCTTTAAAGGCAGAAGGCACTTGAGGCTATATATAATATAGACGCACAACACACACACACACACACACACACACACACACACACACACACACACATAAGACGAGCCATGACAGATAGAGAGATGCTTTTAGATATAAAACTGGATTCTTTTAGGCAAGTTTTTTTTTCCACCTTCCTGTTTATAGGAACAGAGATTTGCACATCCATATTTGAATATTACAGCAGCTTCATACAACAGGTGAGATGCTCACAGTGTGCGTATGTCACATACATGTTGTTTGTAAGTAAAGGAACTAAGCTACGCACCTCTACACAAAAAGGTTGTCGAGTCAAATGCTAGAAGCACCCTTTCTAGCCTGGGCAAAGGAAATCTCAGGCTATTACAGATAGGTAACAGGGTGCACACAAATGTTAATGGCTGTAATACTGCTGTAGGGTCTCCATAGTATCTTTCTGTCACTGATGCTCTTATATACTACTTATGCTTTTACAAAATGGAACAATTCTGAATGAGGAATATTTTTAAGTGAAAAGATAAACCACAAAAAATGTTTAAAATTACCTGAGGAGAGGAAGAAAATAGGGTAGACGGGAAAGCATGTGCAGGCTTGTCTAAATATACCTTCTTAGTAGTTTTGACTTCAGAGCCATGTAAATATTTTACATTTAAAGAAATAAAGTTATATTGAAAAGTAATCCTTAAAAATCAAAAGTAAACAAATAAACTTCAATGCAATCCCATTCCAGTTGACTTTAATACACAGTCCTTTGAATATACATCCAAATAAGAGGCAAAAAAAAAAAAAAAAACACTTTTAACTGAATTCAGTAATCATATTATGGAGGTAGGATAAGTATAGTTGTCCTAAAATACGTGTGTGCTGTGGGATAAAGAAATGAGTAATTATGTGGGTGTCACTAAATGTAGATTGTGAGCATATCAGAAAAGAGACACAGAGGTACAATTTATGAGGTTAAAAAGAAACCCTTAGCCCTTATTTTAACTAGAAATACAAGTTAAAACTCATGATATAGTTTTGGTCTTAAAATAAAATTTCCTGGGTCTGTATGCTAAAAAAATCCTAGAAACACTGACCAACTAATCCAGTAATGATGAGAAACTCTGACACCTGTTGAAAGGAATCATTGCATTTTGGAGAAATGGCTGATTTCTGGTCTGGGTCAGGAAATATATAAGTTGAGCTTGGAACAGCTTGACATATCAGAAAGTGAGAAAGCCACTGAAAACCTTCTAGGACATATCAAAGGATTCAGGACCCAATTGAATAGGCTCTCCTGGCTAAAGGTGGAACAATTAAAGCATCAATAAGAATAACAGCAATTTATTGAAGCACATACAATTTATTCAAATCTGAGTTCATTATAAGGATTAAAAATGGCAACAGCAAATAACCAATCAACTCAGTAGTACCTTAGAAGGATACTAGTAGCCCAACCCGTTATTTTATAAACTAGAAAATAAAAGGGAAAGAGTCAAATATCTTATTCTGCCATTTCTATAGTAATGGTGCTCCAAGGTAACCAAATAGTTGATGAGAGATATTTCTTTATAGGAGTATTCCAGCTAATACATTAAAGATAAATGATAGATTAGAATATCACTCTTTTGCAACCACTAGTAAATTAATAAATTAAGCAGTGATCTTCGGTGTCAGCTAGCATCACAAGAAAAGAGAAAACCATACATTATTAATCTCCTGGTAGATTTTCTTTTGAACCTAAATCTGATTAAGCCTCTAGCTTACCACCACTTAACAAAAAAAAAAAAAAAAAAAGGATGCAGAGAAACATATTATCAATGTCACAGACTTGTAAAATCAGCAAAATACAGATTATGGAAAACTCTGCTAGGCAAATAATCAAGTTTCTTATGAAAAATAAAGAAGACAGAGGTAGAATGTTTGTGTGCATGTTGGCAGTGGCAGAGAACCTAGGAATTAAAAGATACTTAAGGAGATATATCACCCAACCATGAGGAATGGGCCTTATTTGAATTCCAATTCACACAAACGAGCCAATGAACAATAAGCAAACACTTAAAAGGCAATTGGGAATGGGGGATATTGACTGGATACTTGATGATATTCAGAAATTATTGTTAATTTTGTTTTGTGTG
The DNA here is from genome assembly GCF_024542745.1 of Macaca thibetana thibetana. Classification (NCBI taxonomy): domain Eukaryota; kingdom Metazoa; phylum Chordata; class Mammalia; order Primates; family Cercopithecidae; genus Macaca; species Macaca thibetana. The sequence goes on from NC_065588.1 coordinate 115,223,270, forward strand.
ATGATATTGCATTATGCTTTTAAAAGAGAGTTCCTATTTTTTAGAGATGCACCTTGTATTTAGAACTGGGGATAATGCAATGTCTTAGACTTGCTTCAAAATAATTTAGTAGTGTGGAAAGTGGGTGAGGGTACCAATGAAACAAAATTGACTCTGTATTGATCAGTGTTGAAATTAGACAATGGGGACATAGGGGCTCATTATGCTAGTCTCTTTATTTTTATGTATGTTTTAAATTTTTTATAATAAAAAAGTTTTTTAAAACTGATTTACTTCATTACTTAACAAATTTTAGCTAAAGAGGACATTTCAGAAATGAAAAACCAGTATCACATGCCAGTGATGAAAAATAACTATAAAAATAAATTCAGTGAAAGCAAATCAAGGTTATTAAATTGTAGTTGTCCAAACCTCTGAATTTGAAGTCACTTTCTTGTTGAAAACTAAGTTCTAAGACAGGTTCAAGACATTTCAAGAAAATCAAGATGTGAAGATTTACTTCTGGAGGTAACCCAATGGCTAGAAAAGAGAATTGAAAAAGAAATAACTTTCTCACATTATGATCATGTGTTCCAATGTTATTTGGTGTGCTTGATCTGCCTGGATATCACCTAAAACATGCTTGGGGCAGGGGGACACCACTAGGGTTCCAAGGCTCCTTCCTTTGGGTTCCAAGGCTCCTTCCTTTGAGAAATAATGATATAAAATAATTGGCTTTTAAAACTGGGTATAGTAATGGTGATTCTCTCATTTTGCATTTGAAAGAAAGATGAGCCTCATTTAAAAGGAAAATGAGACTCAGAGAGTATAATTTCACTGCATGCAGCACAATTCCAACATTCTGCCTCCATTTTTTTCATCCCTGTGTTCTCTGGGCTTCAGCCTCTCCGTTAAGTGCACCCAACTCTTTCCCAAGGTGTGGTCTTTGTGCATACTGAACTCTTCTGAAATGCTGTCTCACTTCTTCACTTGGCAAATGCCTCTTACTCTTAGTTGAAACTTAAATGCAACTGTCTTGGACAGACTTTACCTCTTTACATTTAGTAAATTCTCCAGTTATCCAGTTTTACATCATCTCCTTTGAGGCATGGTTTTTGTTTGTTTGTTTGTTTTTTTACAATGTTTAACGTAACTACCACCACCCTCAACTGGACTGAAGAGTTCAGGAGAGGAGGGCCCATTTTTGTCCCTGTCCAATTGCTATGCCTAATACATACTTGCACATTGAATGAATGTCACTTCAGGATATAAAAAATCATATTAAAGGCAGTATATAAGAATGATGAAGGGCTCTGCAAGTCAGACTAACTGAATTCATATGTTGGTTCCACCTTTTACTAACTGTGTGTCCCTGGGTAAGTTACTTAAACTCTCTGTGTTTCAGCTTATAAAATGTGGTTAATAGTAGGGCCTAATCCATAGGGTTTTGGTTATTAACTCATTGGGCATTCAATGAGTTAATATTTGTAAAGTACTTAGAAAAATGCCTGGCACTGAGTACTGTGTAACTATATAAACATACATTGTTATAATTGCATATTATTACTGTTATACATACTACATAGAATATACATAAAATAGTGTTTTTCTCTCACCAATTCACAGTTAAGTGAATATATACAATATCAGTAAGCACAGTGTGAATACTATATTGTCATGGGTAATATGACTATAAAATCATGCCTCATTTCCTGCGGGACTGGGTAACTTGAACATTAGTATAGTTTCATACTGTATAGGGAATCTACTCGTTAACACTGGCATTTATTGAACTTCTACTAGATGCCAATTCTATACTAGGCATTGGTGACTCAAATAAGAAATAGACATAGTCTGTTCTTTCAAGGATCACCCAGTCAATACTATGACAAGTAACTCTAAATAAATCATAAAGTATACCCATGACTCAAAGGAGGGACAAGAGAGGAAGATTTTATTATGGATATGGAAGGCTAGCAATGCATCTGTTAAGATTTCTGAAATAATGTGATTATGAAGTATCAAAAAAAGAATAGGGCATTTTCAAAAGGACAGAGATGTCAGAGGGGTTTGTTTTGCCTGATTTGGAGAGTTATGGAGTAGAACAGGGTATAAAGAGACACGATGAGCATTGTGAAATAACTGGAGGGTGAAGTTCAAGGACAGACAGAAGGCAAGCACCAGATCATGAGAGCTGTAATGCAGAGGGGTTAGCACTTACCCTACTAATTTGGGGGAGTCAGTGCAAGGTTTTCAAGAGAAGGAAATTATGAGCCAGCCCTGAATTTGAAGGAAAAAAAAATTACCTAGAGAGAATAAGTATAAAGGATGGTGAATTGTAGAAGGTGAATTCTTGCAGCAGGAAGGCAGATTAGGTGGCTGGTACAATTGTTCTGGGAAGGAATGGTCCCTTCATTCCAGTGTTGATTTTGAGCATCTCTCTCCTTCTCCTCCCACTGAGATTCTTCAGTTTGGTTTTCTTCAACAAAATCAATATGGTAGCCTTGGAGACTCATGTCTTGTCCTGCCAACTACCTATAAAATACCAGGTTGCCCATATTAGCGTAGTACCAGGCAAGTACTCTTTACTGTTGTGTAGGAAGAAGGTGGAGGCTCTGAAAATAACATCCTTGGTAGCATAAATAGATATGCAGACCAAAGGGCAGATCTACACATGGACACAATATAGAGACAGGATGGATACATTTGTACACTCACCTAATGTTACACTTTTCTTATCCTGTTTCTGGAGGTCAGTATAGCCTATACTTTAGATTAAGACATATCTGAATTTGAAAGCAGACTCCTCTACTTGCTAGCTATGCAACTCTGGGCAAGTGATTCTACCATTCAGAGACTCAATTTCCAAATCTGCAAAATTTGGATGATGACGGTTCCTTTATCATAGAGCTGTTGTGAAAATTAAGTGAGACAATGTTTATCAAGGGTTTAAGCACATGTTGTGACTAGAACATAGTAACATATATCTGATAAGTGTAGCAATTATTATTGTCTGAGACAGCAATGAATCCATCTGTCTTATAGAATCTTGAGATCTATGCAGTCAGAAGGAGGCTTTCTGGTTTATCCATATTAGTCCAGGAGTATATGAAGTAGTGCACATATGTGTTCCAGAAGAGGAATGGACAATACACAACAGAGGTGGGATTCAGGTTAGACATAAGGTAAAACTTTCAAGAAGTGAGGATGAAAGGAAGAAGTCAAATTGGGAACGAAGAAGACAAGGAGTCAGGATTGATCAACCTTGAGTAGTGCAATCATATTTTTCTCCCCAAATAAAGAATCTTGTAATTTGGATGGTTTAGCACGATCTTGTTTAAAGACATAAAGACAGATGAATTGGTCTCATTATTATATTTCCCATCATCTCAGTAATTATTTGAATCTTTCACTGTTCCCTGGACTTTTAGAAATGGGTACAGACTGTCAAGTTCTCTGACGCTGGTAAATAATGGTTGGCTCCATTGTCCTCAGAGAAATTGTGGATACCGAAAGATTAAGAGATTTACCCAAGGTATCATGGTAATGTTAGTGAGGTGGGATTTGAACTGCCTCAGGAGAAGGGGTAGCTAGTTCTCTGAGCTGGAGGTGCTGTATCTTTGGATCACTAGGGAGAATGATGCATAAGAATCTTCTTAGTTCCTGCTCTAGAGTGCCTGGGTTTGCAAATTTTAGAATCATTTCTCCCTGCTGTCCCCTTTTTCAAGTGAAAGAAAAATAACTATCAGGTAAACAAACATTCTCTAGACATGGATGGCAAATTGATTTTATCTGGAATGCCAAGGCCAACCTATTAGTAGTGGCTATCTAGAAACTGTGTGTTGAGAAGGATTCTGAGGGTCAGTCTGAGAAAGAGTATTGTGAAGGATCAGTGATGCCTACCATCAGTAAAGCACAGAGGGTAAGAAATAATTGTGCCGTAAGTTTATATTCTTTAACCAGCATATTAATAAGTCCTTGTTTATGGGGTGGGCTGGCTTGCATCTGGGGACACAGAAAGCAATACCATGAAGGAATGAGACACAAGATAGTTCTATTTTAATAGAGTGATGGAGGAACTGGAGTTCACGTTATATTGGAGAAGCCGGACCTGAAGTAGAAGTCACTGTGATAAGATGGAAAGGGGACAAGTGTTAGTCAGTGAGGGCCCAGAAGGTGAATTAGGCTGCGAACTGCTTCAGGGAAGGGACTATGTCTGGTTTGTCCTCGAGCCCTCCATGCCTGGGACTGTGCCTGGCCAAGATGCAAGATTGGGCATCAGTTAATGATTATTGAACTGAACATGGCCTGACTTAACATACTAAGAGGTGATTATTCAAAGATCATCAGCAAGAAGAGCTACCATTGAATGGTCACTTGCTATAAAGTGGACAATTTGTTAAGTCCTTTACAGGTAATATTTCATTTAATCTTCCCAACCACTGTGTGGTATCTCCATTTTTGCAAATGGGGAAACAATGGCAGAGGTTAGTTATTAGCCCAAGCTCATCCAGCTAAAAAGTGGCAGAGCTAGGCTTCATTTTCTCTAAATCCATAGGCTGGGCTTTTAACCACTTGAGTAATTGATATTTTTGAGTAAAATGTGTTTCAGACACCATTCTATAAACTGTATGTATGTTAATTCCTTCAATCCTCACAGCTAGTTCATCTAAACATATTATTTATAATCTTTATAGAATCTTCATGAAACCCCGTCTCTAAAAATACAAAAAATTAGCTGGGCTTTGGTGGCAGGTGCCTGCAATCCCAGCTACTAGGGAGGCTGAGACAAGAGAACGCCTTGAACCCGGGAGGCGGAAGTTGGTTGCAGTGAGCCGAGATCACGCCACTGCACTCCAGCCTGGGCGACAGAGCGAGACTCTATCTCAAAAAACAAAAAAATCTTCATAGCATTGATAAGGAAACTGTGACATAAGCAAGTGAAGTCTCTCCTCCAACATTCCACAGCTAGGAAATGGCAGAGCTGGAAGTTGAAGCCAGGCATTCTGGATTCCAGGTCCTGAACTGATTACTGCAGACTCCCAATTTAGGAGCCTCAACCCCAAGTGCTTCTAAATATGTGGCTCAATGTTATCTGATTTATTTTTAAATGCAACTCCATCCTGATATGCATAGTATCCCACTCCGTCCTCCACTCCACCAAGCAAAAACAGAAACTGTATTTTTCACAGATTTCCTTTGCTTCCTACAGGATCACCCCGGGGAAGTCACTTGGTCATCCTCAACTTCTTCATCTTTAAAATAGAGTAAGATCGAATAGCAGGTCTACGTTTTTTAACTTTTATTTTAAGTTCAGGGGTACAAGCGCAGGTTTGTTACATATGGAAACTTGTGTCACGGGGGTTTGTCGAACAAATTATTTCATCACCCAGGTATTTAGCCTAGTACTAATTAGTTATTTCTCCTGATCCCTCCTCCCAACTTCCACCCTCCAAAAGACCCCAGTGTGTGTTGTTCCCATCTATGTGTTCATGTGTTCTCATCATTTAGCTCCCATTTATAAGTGAGAACATGTGGTATCAGGTTTTCTGTTCCTGTGTTAGTTTGCTGAGGATAATGACTTCCAGCTTCATCCATGTCCCTGCAAAGGACATGATATTCGTTTTATGACTGCATAGTATTCCATGGTGTAAATGTGCCACAATTTCTTTATCCAGTCTATCACTGATGGGCATTTAGTTTGATTCCATGTCTTTGCTATTGTGAATAGTGCTGCAGTGAACATACACATGCATGTGTCTTTATAAAAGAATGAGCAGGTCTACTTTTAGTTCTTTGAGAAATCTTCACACTGTTTTCCTTAGTTGTTGTACGAATTTACATCCCCACCAACAGTGTATAAGTGTTCCCTTTTCACTGCATCTACACCATCTATTGTTTTTTGTGTGTTTTTTTTTTTTTTTTTTTTTTTTTTTTACTTTTTAATAATGGTCTCTTGGGGGTAAGGTACTATTTGGGTGACAGGTATGTAAAAGCCCAGACTTCACCACTATACAATTCCTCCATGTAACCAGAAAACACTTGGACCCTTAAAGCTATTGAAGTAAGATAAATAAATAAAATGGAATAAGAGCAGCTTTCTCTCCCGCCTCACCTGGCTACTATGGGATTTTAAAAAGGCAATGTCTTGCAAATGGGAGCTCTGTCAACATTTTAGGGATTAGGAGCAGGCACACAGCTGGAAGATGTTGATTGATCTTGTGGGAGTAGGACCCCACCTACCTCTCTCCTGCAGGTGACTCAGTTCACACCCTAAATGTCATGACTAAGGTTAGTTTTAAAGATGCCAGGCTACTTAAGAAGCCAGCTCTAGATTGCATTGACAATGATACCAACTTCTGGATGGGAAATGGGGGTCGAGCCCAATCGGGGAATGGGGCACTTGGGGCGCAAGGGAAGAGGGAGAGGGAGGGAAGGGGCTAGCCTAGTCTCCACTTTGCTCCACCTCCAACCTTCCCAGGCCTGACCCCATCTCTGGGCCCTCTCCCCCGGCAACCCACTTAAGAAGCCAGCAGATGCACCTCTCGTCGTTGACCAGAAGGGGTCACTGCAGAGCGAGCAGCGCTCTCAGGCACTCAGATAAGCGAACGCAGGCATATCTAACACACACGCTTCAAACGTAGATACTCTTTGGGACGGGTATTCATTTACTCCAAGGATCTTTCTTCTCCTGCCCCATCTTATCCTCTCTGTCGGCCTCTTTCTCTTCACCTCCTAGTTACCTCCTGTTCCCCTTCAGAGAATTTCTGGAGTTCCCATTGTTCCCCCGACCCCCTCGCCTCCCCCCCTACCCTGCCCTCATTGGGTCCCCATTACTATCTGCATTAGCAAAGAGCAGGAGTTTATTCTCGCTGTGACTGGAACCCAGCACCAGGGGCTTGAAGGCCTTTAAGACTGATTGAGGCCTCCTTCCAGGAATTGACAACCTGGAAAGTGGAAGCCGGGGTGGGGCGGCGTTAGGTGGAGATGGGGGAGTAGCAACTCTGCTAAGATTAAAAGTCTTCCAGGAAGGCAAGGGCTGAGGGGTCCCGCCACGATATCTTTTTTTATAATGAAAACCCTGGGGGGGGGGGCGGGGAGCAAGAGTCATTCTAACCAGATCCTGTGTGTCTGGGGTTGATCTGGGATTCTAAACCTCCACTTGCTTGGGATTACGATTGAACTGCGAGGCGGTAAGAAGATGGGGAGGAGAGAACGAAAAGTAACTATCCCCTTGCTAATCCTCGAGATTTTCCTCTCCAACCCTCCCATTAAGCGCTTTCTTTTCCAAAACATGCTCCTTTTCCGAGACTAGCGGCATTAGGAAAAGTGGCTGCAGGCGGATTCCCCAGGAGTGGATGGGGGTGGGGTGGGGTGGGGTGGGAGGGGAACTCTTTCCTTTGGACGGGGTTGGCGGCGGGGGCGCTGGGCAGGCCGGCTGTGAAACACAAAAGAGGTACCCTTGACAGCTCCGCATGCACAGATGTAACGCTGCGCCCCTTGGCGGGCGGGGGCCCGGCTCGGCAGATGGCGAGAAGCCGAACTGGTGAGGGATTGTCGATCAAATGGCACTTTCTGGGTGGTGAAGACCTTGCTAACCCCTGGCTCAAAGAGGAACGCAGGGGACCCTCTGTACCGGCCTAGGCCGTCTCTGCCAAAAGTGAGGGTCCGGTGGAGGCCGGCCGGGGTGGATAAATTAAGTTTTTTACCCCCTTCCCCCCGCCCCTCCCCCACCCCGGCAGAAGATCAGCTACAAGACTTGTGAAGGGGCTGGGAAGAAAGGTGGCCTGGCCCCAAGGGCACCCAAGAAAGGACTGAGGAAGGCCGGCGATGATGGAAGAGGAGAGGGGCCTGGGAAGCAGGATCTCCTGCCTGGCGCAGATTGGGGTGCCAGGATGGCTTCTCAGAGTGGTCAGCGTTGCAACTCGGTCGCTGCGGGGCCCTGGTGACAGGCGCACGCCCCGCCCTTTCTCCTCCCAAGACCTGCGGGCTTTTGTTATGCAGATGGCGGCAGGAGGCTGAGCCTGAGGAGGAGGGGGTTGGTGGGGAGGAGGAGAAACGGAGAGAGGGGAGGAAAGTGCAGCTCGCGCGACCAGCCTCCTCTTCCAACGTCACATTGTGCGAGAGACAAAACCCGGGCGCGCCGGAGCTCACACGCGCACGCACACACATCCGACCCCGTCGCCTCTTCTCTCCTGGCTCTGCCCAGAAAGCCAGCCCTCCCTTCCCTTCTTGGGGCGCAGAGGCTCAGCCAGCTCAGAGCGCAGCCAGGAGCCGACCCAGAAGGGCGAAGAAAACCCGGCGGACGAGCCTCCTTTCTCTGCTGCCTGCTCGGACTGGGGCGTCCCATCCCCCGCCCTGAACTCCGATCTCTCCCACCCCACCCCTCTCTGGGTTTCACCCGGACAGAGCCCGGAGCTGGGTGTCGCCCCCGTTTGGAATCCACGTTTCAGCACTTCGGACAGCGCCCCGGGCGCCCCGGCCTCTTTGGGTTGGCGATGGCGAGCGTTCAGCAAGGCGAGAAGCAGCTTTTTGAGAAGTTCTGGCGAGGAACCTTCAAAGCGGTGGCCACCCCCCGTCCCGAGAGCATCATTGTCGCCAGTATCACGGCCCGCAAGCCGCTGCCAAGGTAATGATCTCCTTCTTAAAAGGGGGGGATCCCGAAGGTCCCCCTTTCTGGCCTGTGCCCTATAGCCCGGAGGGGTGGATGCAGGCAGTCGGGCCAGGGCGCCTGTCTTTTCCCGTCACTACTCGGCGGCTCCCGCTGAAACATGGGAACTCATTGCTTGTGTGAGGTGGAAGATGGTGAGAAGGGACAGGAATTCTTTGTGGGGGGAGCAACGCTCAGCGGAACCCCGTAGCTCCTATTCAAGAGGTTTTGCTACCTGAGGGTGGACGGTGCAGGTGGGGTATGACTTGACTGAAAAACTTTTCTTGGTGTCACAGAGTCCAGAGGGCAGGTGGGCCAAAGAATGGTGGATTTGAGGAGTTTGGGGGGTGTTGTACCAGAAAAGGAGAATTAAGCCAGCTCAAGCAGCGTTCAGAGATAGCACACATTTCCATCCTCGGCTCGGAAGCTAGCGAGCTTTGAACATTTTTGACAAAAGCCCATATGCTGTTGCCTCAAATACACCCAAAACAGCACCCTCCTCCACGCCTTTCTGGCGGCTGCTGCCGCTGCTGCTGAATTCTCTCCTCTCCAGCATCCAAAACCAAGACTCTGAGCTCAGGAGTCAGGGAGGAGCCTTCCAAGATCGTGAAGATGATCTTGGAAGAGTTTTATTTTGTTTTCTTTTTTGTTTTTTTTCCAAAAAGAATCTGATTGCTTTGAACTCAGGGATGAGAACAGATCCTTGGATGGTGGTAGACATGGTGCTGATGGAAGGAAGAATAAGGGAAAAAATGAAAGAAAGAGGGGAACAGGAGGTGGGGTGAGAGGGAGAGGAGGTTGGGGGAAAATAGAAGCATTCCAAGACAGAGAAAAATCCAATTCTTTTCATAAATCATTCAATTTAGAGGAGTTTGAGAATGAAAGGAAGAAGGCTGTGCCTTCTGTCAGGGAAAATCAAGGCAGTATGAAAACTCATCTTTTGCTGGTGTTGGATGAGTGGTTTAGTGGGAGAAAGGAAAGAAGTTGACCAGGGGGACCACTTGGAAGATTTATTAATCCTGGCAGTCTGCATTAGGGAGCAGATTGAAAACATGTCTGCAAAAGTGATTCGGACAGACTGAACGTCTGTTCTGGCACAACTGATTCTGAACTTTCCAGTGGGTGTAAGGTGGAAGACGTATGGGGAATTACGCCTGAAGAATCAAAGCCAGACTGGAGAAGTTTTCCTCTTCACTGTCTTGTAGAGGATCACACAGGTCTTTAGAGAAATGGGTGTCCCATTTTAGGAATGGGTGGACAAGCAACACAACAGGCCAGTGGCGTGTAGCAGGCTGCAAGCTGAAGCAGCACCAGCCAGTGTTTGCAGATGGGAAGGAGGGGACACACACCCACCCACCGACACAGGCTGGAGAAGGGGAACAACAATACCAAATGCCGTTAAAAGCTGATGCTTCGCTGCTTCAAAGAAGGTTCTTTGTATAGAGTTTTGACGTCAGTGGTTTTATCTTCCTGGGTTTCTGCTATCTATTCCACCTTTGGAATGTACCTACTGTTGGCTAATCAGGTGCTGCACTGGCCAAAGAAAATGCCCTTGTAGAAGGAACTAGAGGAAATTTCACTGGAAACTAGAAGTATGGCATTTAGTCCAGAGTCTTCCATCTATTTTAGGGGTACGGGGAGAGGAAAGCGGATTCCTGGTGGTGTTTTGATTCAAGAAAGCACACCTAATGTCCACCTTGCTTGGTACTTTCCACTTTTGTCTGTCTGTCTGTTACTTTCCTGCCCTTTTCTTGGTCATATTTGCAATCACATGAATGGTGCACAAGGTCTTTCAACCCTCACGCTTTCTGCAGCTTTTTGCTAATTCTAATGTAATCCTTTTGAGACTTATAATACTCCACTCCCCCTCTGCAACCAGTATCATTTCACTCTTGGTGCCTTTTCATGTCGTGGGTCTTCTTTGCCGTAGAAACCACCCCTGGGGTGAAAGCCTGAGCCATAAGCCCTCGATTTATGTCATGCTAGGAGAATCCTGTGTAATACTTCTGTAATAGGCGTGGCCTCTCTGTAGAACAGATTCCAGTTTTATAACTGTTACTCCCGGTTTGGGGTAGAGAGTGAGAAGGGAACATTTGTTTCCAAGTCCTCAGGAAAGGTTGGATTGGAGTTGTCTTTTAACAGACCAGATAAAACCTGAATCATCCCCATTCTCACCCAAGGCAGCCGCATCCAGTGACATTCAATTTCCACTTCCTTTTCAACATTCCACACTTACTTAAGGGTGAAAGTACCATGTTTCCAAAGCTGAGTTCTCAAGAGGAAAGAAGATAGAGGCATTGGCACAATATCAGCTGTGTTTTGGTGGCTTCCTCTAGAGGCAATCTGGGGACTTGGTCTCATCAGAAATGTTGTTTAGTTCCATGAGTCAAGCCCAGATCACAGTCAGCAGACCAACACATGTAGCAGTCTGTAGGGGGATGGCAGAGAGTGAGTGGAGGAACCACTAGTCAGTCCTGTTGGTGACACACTTAATATTTATTTATAGATGAAGGCCACCCCCTAAATAAACTTCCTCAGGATATTTTAAGTCTATCTCTGAAGGTAATTTAGCACCAGGATAGAAACATATATTCAATTCATTGATTTCATAGCAATATGCATACATCATGCAACTGCAATCCAAGCAACCCCCTGCTTAGTCTCTCTTTCTCCTCTCCCCCTCTGTGAGGCATACTTGGTGAGGCAATATCTTTATAATGTATCAAATTGCAACCAGATGTCTGCCTCAAATGTCAGAACAGTATAGCAGAGTGGGAAGCAGTATATCACAGTGGTTAAGAGCTCAGACTTGAGTATAAGACAACCTGGATTCATGTCCTGGTTCTATCATTTACTAGTTGTGTATCCGAATCAAGTAGTTTACCACACTGAGCTTGAAAATAGAAATAATAACAGTAGCCCCTCAGACAGCAGGTTGTAAGGATTGAGTTAGGTAAAGCTCTACCCCTGTGTGTGGTACATGGTGTTGTTTAGTAGACATTGACTCTGGAGCAAAGCGTATAGTGGCCAAAAGGAAAGCAACAACTCCTCATCGTTGGATTCTCCATGCCTACCCATGTCTCCCCCAAGTAATGCTGACAATTTTTATTGGGATTTCAACTCCTGATGGACAATTACATTCAGATGAAATGAACACACATGAGGCAGGCTAGAGAGTGGTCCCATAATCCTCGTCTCTGAGAAAAAGTTAGTTGCTTTCTGATCTGACTGTTTCAGTTAGGGAGTTGGGGATAATACATAATTATCCGGATTCAGAATTGATTGGTATAACATTTCCATAGAGCATTCTGTTGGTTTGTATAGAGAAGATCAGGTACTGTCAGTCTAAAGAAAGCTCAAACTCCTTGAAAAATCATAATTTTAATCCCATGGTTTCATCAAATCTACAGTGACTGTGTGATTTATAGTTTATATCAAAATGTCTTTAAGAATGAAAGAGGGTGTCATTAGTAATTATTCTAGGATGGAAGATCTAACAGAGATAATCCCAGGCAAACCAGGATGTAGAGTGGTCCTTGTCAAACTTTATCTCCCAGCAGGCAGGGAACCAGCATGAATTGATAAGACATGTGAATCTCTAAAGTGTAGAGAGCCACCTCCCTTTTATCCCCACCCAAGAAGGGTAGTCGTTTTGCCTGGCGTTAACTTGTTTCTCTTTCGTAATTGCTTAGTCTAGAAAAGTTTGTACCTAAGAAGTTTCAGCTCGGCAAAAACCTAGTGCTTAAGGCTAGATCAAACCACAATATGATTTCATATCACCATATCGACAAATAGTAGCAGCTAAAGACTTAATGAACATGTAAAAATCATTTGAAATTAGCATATCAATTGTTTGTGGATGCATGAGTGTTAGTAAAGGACTAGAAAAGAGATCCTCTGAAATAGAATGCACATTTTCCTTACAATTCTTTTAGCAAGCTATTAATTTTCTTCGAAAATCCTTTCTACGCAGAATAGACCAGAAGCAGACTTCAGCCCAAGCCCTGTCCAAAAGGCCATAAATTCCAAACCATTGGAGATTTTACTGCATAAAGGGAAACTGTAAGGTGGAAAAAAAAATGCCTTTGAACCATTTAATTCAAGGCTCCCCTTGGTGCCAAGAGATCAGTTAGCATGTTTGTGCTGACTTGATCACCAAGAGCAGAGTGAGGGGCTGTTGAGAGGCGATTTTCTGACAGCAGCCTGTGGTTAAGAGCCAATGTACTGAGGGTCACAGAAAATGCTTGCCCTGGCAGTGAATGAGCATTTTTCTCTAGGAAGGGAGCGTTATTGTTTGGGTCAAACCTTTCTCCTTTTGAAAGGCGAAATTTGTTGAATGGGATGCAGGGGTTGGTTTCAGGGGTCATTTCTGACATTCTGCTGTGTTCACCTGGCAAACGTGCTATCTTAGAGAAGCAGGATGTGGTAGATGTTCAGTGAATGTTGGATGCATTAATTAGATGAGTGTGCATGGTTCAAACCCAGCAACAGATTAGCTCTCTCCCCACCCCACCTCCAATTCTGAGACACTGAGGCTTCTGATCAATGCAACTTGAAAGACACACACACTACAAATAGATTTGACTCTCCCTGGTGTCAGAATGAGGTTCCCTAGATAGAGACATCTGTCTGGCTGGGCAAGTAGACATGTTAGCCAGTATAGGGGCAGGAGGTTGGACTAAATGCCACTTGGATGTGCTTTCCAGGCCTGTGAGTCTCCGTTACCTCCACCCCTGCTCCAGGCCACCAAAAAAAGGGAACACCCCTAAAACCCTAACTCTTTTAATAGGGAAGGAAGCCCGGGTCATGTGCCTTCTTCTCCACGAACACTTCAGGTGTGCTGCAGAAGAACAATACGTTTAAAAAAAAAAAAAAAATCCCATTTTTTTTTTTTCAGAGTGGCTGGATTTACCTTCCTGTGAAGTGGAAGAATTCACAGGGGCTTAGCAAAACTAGAGCTCTTTAATCGCTTGTTCCTAAGACTTTCGCTGAAGTGTGAGATGAAGAATGATGAAGAGTTTGAACTCTGAAGTCAAATCTATCCAGGCTCAAATCTTTCTTTGCTACGTGCAAACTGCAGGACCTGCTAACACTTCACCTCTTTGTGCCTCAGCCTCCCCACCTGTGAAATACTCCTCTGTTGGGGTTGTAGTGAGGAGTGAATGAGATAATTTATATAAAGAGCATGGCACTGTGCCTGATACAAACCCAGCTCTCCATAAAGCAGATGCCCTTGTGTACTATGCCGGGGTTACCCAACGAGATGCAGAGAGGGGAGATGCTAAAGCCCCTTACTACCTGGGCTGTGCTTGTTCAGTAGTGATGCTTGGGTTCTGTGGACTGGACTCCTGAGCACTCCAGTGCTCTGTATTCACTTTTAAATGTGGTTTCGGGGCTCCCTAAAGAGCCACTGGAGATCGGTAGAGCTGTTTAAAACATTTGACAGACCCCAAGGGCACACTAATCAGAGGAAGTGTTTTATTTTATTGGTTGCAAATGCTTACAGGCTATGAGACTTGGCAAGCAGCTTGACCTTCTCAATCTCAGTTTTCTCATCCGTAAAATGGGGCTAATAATAGCAGCTCCCTCCAAGAGCTGCTGTGAGGACTGGATGAGCTAATTTATGGAAAGTGCTACTTGGCACCCAGTCAGGGCTCCATCAGTGTTGGCTCTTGCTATTAATAATAAATGATAGGTTTTTTCATTACTATTTGCCAGGCCCACTGGGGAGAAAAATGTTGAACGTCCTCCTGTGAGGGCCTCAGAGTTTAGTTGCAAAGGTAGATACAACGTAAGTACATATTTCATAAGGCAGATAGTCTTCTTAGTTTTTAAAATTTGTTTTTACATAGTAACTCCATATATTTGGGGGGTACATAGTGATGTTGTGATACATATAATGTACAGTGATCAGCTCAGTGTAATTAACATATCCATCATCTCAAACATTTATAATTTCTTTCATTAGAAACATTCAGTATTTTCCTTCTAGCTATTTGAAACTGTGAAACATATTATTGTCTTAAGTACGATAATGTAGAGAGAAATAAAGACAGAAGAATGTAAAAAAAAAAAAACAGTGGAGGGAGAGACGCTTAATGAAGCTTGGAGTCCCTTGCTATAGTCACACAGTTATTTTTAGTTATCTGATCTGCAAAATGGGGATGATTCTTCTATTTCATTAACTTTATCTACAAATGCAAGGGATGATCAAAAAAAATCAGACCTTTGCCCCCAGCAGGGTCCTGAAGACCATTTCTTTTCCCAGGAGAAAAAGCAGGCTAAACTCTCTGAGAGGAACATTAACTGCTAGGGAATAGTCGATGCTAGTGGAGGGGAGCCGTGGAAGGGAGCTGCTCATATAATATAAATTTTCCAGCTCAAGAATGCAGTCTCTGGCATGGGCTATTAGGCTTCTTGTCCTTCATGGACTAGCTCTGGCTAATAGGAAGTCCAGTCTGCATTCCACGAACAACCACCAGTGATGGGGGGATTATAGCGAGCCTGCAACTGTTGAAGATAAAATTAATCACAGGGGAATTAATACACAAAGTGGAAGAAGCTGCACGTTGGCTAAAAAAAAATTAAGTTGTACTTTCATTCATTTATTCAGTCATTCAACATTTTTATTGAACCACTACTCAACGTAACAGTGAACGAACACGGGAACTCCCTATTCCCATGGAGGAGAAAGACAATGAATGAAGAACCAAATAAATAAATGAGAGCTGGTGGTAATGCATTCTATAAAGAAGAATAAAGCCAAGGAAAGGAATAGAGGGTAAGGGAAGGAGCTGCTTTGTTGGACAGCATGATTAGGGACCCAAATGGAGAGGTGAGCTGTGAGAATAAGTGACAGAAAATTGTTTGAGGCAGAGGGAACAGCAAGTGCAAAGGCCCTGAGGTAGAAGGATGTTTGGTGTATTTGAAAAATAGCAAGGAAGTCACTGTGGCTGGAGCAGAGTGAGTGAATGGGAGAGTGACAGAAGATGATTCCCAGGATGCAGGCAGAAAACAGATCAAGTGGGGCCTTGTAAGCCAGTTTAGGAAATTCCGAGGTCCTACGCTGGGGGCAGGAGGTGGCCCCAGTGGGGGGTTCTTGCCTTAGGCAGAGTTCCAGGTCTGATCTGCTTCTCTTGACTCCTCTTTCCTGACTCTAATGCAGCCAGTGATGACTTTGAACAGCAGTATCAGAAGCATGTCTGGGCCCCTCCATGTGTTATGGACAAGCATGAAATTACAGTCTCTTGACTGTGATCAATCAGATCAGGAAACTTTACAGACGCTGTTTAGACTTCCAAATAGCAGTGACAGATTTTGTTCCCACAGTGCAAGGGTTTGGTCTCTCATATTCATGCATGCAAACCTAGACTATCCCTTGCACCCAGTAGCCCCCTCCACTGCACACACTGAAGCTACAGTCTGCTTTTTCTCTCTCTCTCTCCCTCTGTGTATCTCTCCCCGGCACCCATCTCCCTACACCTTCCAGCCCTCCACTCCATTTGAAATTTTGCTCAGGGAGCTCCCTTATGCTACAGCCGGTGTGCGGAGCTCCGTGAAATAGAACACTGAATTAAGATGTCATAGAGACAAAGCCAAAACAAATACAGGAACAATGCTGAACCCTAAAACAGTCATTAAGTAATTCATGTCTACATGTGTCTGTTCAAAACAAATATTAAGATCTTCCGGACGCAAATATTTCTCATTCAGAGAATCCCCTGGTTGCTGGATTCCCAGAGCTTAGATGCCGCTGTCGGACAGCTTTGCTGAGTACAAACACCAACAGATCACTGTTCTCTGGCTTCATTAAAAGTTAAGCTTAGGCAACTGAGCAGGAATTTAGAAGACAGTTGCCACTTCTGCAGAAAGAAAGGTGCCATTTGGGCCTGAAGCGTGCATCCTCATGGTGTGTGTGCATGCTCGCTTTTGGTGGGAATGTGTGTGCTGAGAGCCTGGTGTTACTATGTGCCTCGCCCTGTACTGAACATATTTCATCTCTTATCCAGTTCTATCCTTATAATAATTCCAGAATAGAGGTGTCTTCAAGACCCTATTTTACAGATGAGAAAACAGAGGCTCTCTGAGTAGACATGACCTGCTCACAGACCCATGGCTGCTAAGAGTCAGAACAGGAATGAGAACCAGAGCTCTTAATCAACATGTTTATAGGATAAGACACTTTGCAGAGGAGGAAAAAAATGATATGAGAGAGTGGAGGTAAGCCCTGGGAATCCAGTAACCAGAGGAGTCTCTAGATGAGAAACCTTTGCATCCAGAGGATCTTGTTATTTGTTTTGAACAGGCACATGTAGATGTGAATTGCTTAATGACTGTGTCAGGGTTCAGCATTGTTCTATTTGGTTCGGCTTTGTCTCTACGTCATCTTAATTCAGTGTGTGCCCACGATCACACGGTGTGTAAGTGATGAAAGCAGGAGCTGAATTCAGGTCTGTCTGATTGCAAGTATATTCTTCTTTCCTGGCTGGACTTCCTGTCACTGTGGTTTGGGTTTTAAGGTTGGGGGTGTTTTTGTTTTATTTTGCTCACCTTGTTTTATGTTCAATCAGCTTAGGTGATTGCCATTGTTATAATCCCATCTTATACCACTTACAGCAATACTGCTTTCCACTCTCCTTGCCCCTGTTATCTGTTATCCACATAGACCCAGAAGAACCTCTTTGAAAAGCACATCAGACCATGTAAGCCCTCTCTCACTCCATCTAAAGCCCTCTATCACTTTCTCATGTTTGTGTTTTTTTGGTTTGTTTTTGTTTTGAGACGGAGTCTTGCTATGTCGCCCAGGCTGGAGTGCAGTGGTGTGAACTCAGCTCACTGCAACCTCTGCCTCCCAGGTTCAAGGAATTATCCTGCCTCAGCCTCCCAAGTAGCTGGGATTACAGGCACCCATCACCGCATCCAGCTAATTTTTGTGTTTTTTTTTTTTTTTAGTAGAGACAGGGTTTCACCATGTCGGCCAGGCTGGTCTCGAACTCCTGACCTCAGGTGATCCACCCTCCTCAACCTCCCAAAGTACTGAGATTACAGACGTGAGCTACCATGCCTGGCCCCATGTTTAAGTATACTGAGCCAGCTCCCTGCCATGGCCTCTAGCCTCTTCATGGTCCAGTTCCTGCCCACCTCCCTGAGACCATTTCTAAAATGCCACCTCTCACTTCCTCTGGTTTAGTTGTATCTTATTCCTTTTAGTTACTCACATTTCCCAGGCTCCTTCCTGCCATGGAGCCTTTGCACATGCTGCTAGGAAAGCTCTTCCTCTCCGCTGGTGCCTGATTCATACCTACTCCACTTTCCCGAGCTCAGAGCAAATGCTATTTCTTTGGGGATCCTTCCACAATGCTGCATTCGAAGTCATACCCCTCATTACAGACATTATTTTCTTATCACCATTTTCAACATGTTTGTAATTGTATGTGGACTTGGGTGATCATTGGCTAAAGTATGCCTCTCCTAATGGTCGAGGCATCATGAGGAGAGGGACTGTGACTATGAGCTCCTTGCTGAATGAATCTCTTTCCCCAGAGGCACGGCAGGGGCCAAACACATGTTGGTAGAATGCATGAACTGTAGCACTTTCCCCTCAAATCACTTTCGCACCTAATAGTCTGAACCATATGGAATTGCCAGTATTCAAAACCAGCAATGTTATTTCCTCTGATTCATAGGAGAATTGTTTGAACCACTGGGGCTGGAGACCGTGCCTGTTTCATTCCTTGTGGTATCCCAGCACCTAGTACAGTGGCTCAAGGTTGGTAATCTTTAAATATTTGTTGAATAAATTGTTAATGAGGACAATACGACCATAAGCACACCGTACAGATGAGAAAACTCAGAGACCTACAGAGGTGTAGTATTAGAATCGTAGAACTAACAGGACCTTAGGGATCACCCAATCTCATTTTACACGTGGAGGGCTGAGGGATAGGTTTGATAACATGTTTAATATATTGGAACCATAGTGCGCATGTGTAATTTGTAAACAAATACACATATATTGGGGTTTTGTTCTCAGCATTTCTCACTGAGAGAGATACGAGACAAAAGAAACTTTGGGGACCATTGATTTAATTCAGCTCCTCTTTTAGCAGAAAGCAACACGAAGCCTGCAAAAAGAGAGAGATTTGCCTAAGGTCTGTAGCCTGTAGGTGAGCTCTGGGTTCAGAGAAGTGATGTTTGCCCAGCGTCAGGGCTCTTGTTTGAACCTCTCTGCTGCGACCAGGTGACCAGACACTGGTTCTCTCTGGTGACCCCACCCACGCTGTGAGACATGACATCCCTCCCCCTCAGGGTCTCCTGCGGCACCTGCTGCCCACCCACTGGTCTGGGGATCCTGTCCATCTGCACCCAGCCTGTGCCTAGCAGAGCAGGTGAGCAGCTCTGGGTGTTTCTGGAATCAGATTTCAGAGCTTCCAGCTGATAAGGGGCTTTTGTTTGGCCAGTGTTTTGCCCCAGCCTCCTGTCCACAGCCAGGTGGCAGGTGATTCTGGGACCCAGCCCACACCCGGAAGGGGTAGGTATCTGAGCAGTGGTGCAAGATTTATCATATGGATGGTTGTTTGCTGCAGGAATGAGAGGCCATCATCATTATAGCGCCTTTCAATGATCAGTTCTCTCTAAATCCTCATTGCCTCACTGTGGCACTCAGTCTACTGTCAGGATGAGAGGGCAGCCAGAGGGGACCTTCAGAACTCAAATATAGCATCTTCATTTGATAGATGGGGAGACTGAGGCACAGAAAGAGCACAGGGCATTCCACATTGCATCAGAAAATTAGTGCCAAAGCTGTAGCTAAAATATGGGCTGCTTGGCACCCAGTCCCAAGACACCACACTGCTCAGAGTTCCCTGGGGAAACAAGACAGAAAAATCAATTTATTCACATTTTACAAATGGACTAATGAGGCTCAGAGATGTGAAATGATTTTCCTAAAGTCACACCATGAAATAATGATATATCATGTCACTGTTAAACAGTTACTATTGATCTTGTTTGATCCTCAGTAAGTACCAGTGTTATGTCCATTTTAAAGACGAAGAAACTGAGGCTTAAGTTCTTATAAAGACCTGGAATAAGCTCCAGATCTCTTGACTCCAAGTTCAGTGCCTTCATGCCACTGTGGGGCAAGATTTCTGACCCCCAAGAGGTTGTGCACTGAGCGGGGATCACCAGGCAAGGGTGGGAACGGTGTGACTGTCTTTAATCACTGACCCAGGCTGCACTGCCTTAAGCAATCCCATTCAATCCCTCTCATTTCTGTTCACCCACAGAGTGTGCCAGCATCCTGCCTTCTTCAACTGCTCTCTATATACTGTATCTTTTTCCTGCATGGAGAGTCTCTTAGAATGACATTCCTCTTAATGGCCTCGGGGGCATGGAGGGATTGGAATGGGCCCCCAAAATCGAAAGGGGAACCCAGAGATCAGTAGCCTTAGGAAGAAACACCATGAACCCCATTATGGAAGGGATAAGACTGAGGCAGAACAGGCCCCAAACTGCAGAGGGAAGAGTGCATGCGGGTCAGGAAACCTTCTTTCCATGGTGGGTCCTGGTTATATGTGGCCCCCAAAGAAAAGACACTTTGACAACTAGAAGAAGTAGGGGTGGCCTCAAGATTGCTGTAGCCCAACCCTCCCTAACCCTTCATTTTACAGAAGGAATCTGGCACAGAGTAGTCAAGTCACTTGCCTAAAGTCTCACAAGCAATCAATGCCATTGACAATAGGTTCACTGTAGGGCACTTGTGGGTTTTTGGAAAGAGAAAAACTAGTATGATTGCTTTCTGCTGGGTGCTATAACACATGCCTGCAGCCCCAGCTACTTGAGAGGTTGACGCAGGAGGATCCATCCCTTGAGCCCAGGAGTTCTGGGCTGAAGTGTGCTATGCCCATGGGGTGTCTGCACTAAGTTTGGCATCAATATGGTGACCTCCCAGGGGCTGGAAACCACCAGGTTGCCTAAGGGAGGTTAAACCGGCCTAGGTCAGAAACAGAGCAGATCTAAACTCCCAGGCTGATCAGTAGTGGGATCGCGCCTGTGAATAGCTACTGCATTCCAGCCTGGGCAACATAGCAAGACCCCAACTCTAAAAAAATAATAGTAAAAATAAATAAAAAATAAAAACGATTGCTTTTCACTGACCACTCCTATCCACACCCCAGAACACCGGCCGTTCCACCTTGGCTCTATAGCATTTATGTCCTTTTAACAAATCAACTCTCGAACTGTCCCCACGTGGTGGTTTGAATGCAGGAGATAGAGGCTATGATCTAAGTGCTCCTAGATGCTTTTAATGTTTTCCAGGGAAGCTCAGGCTGAGGCTTCCACCACAGAGACTCCCAGCTTGCGACGTGGGCAAGATGCCATTTCAGCCACCCTGATGTTTACTATCCTTACTCCAGTTCTTAAAAGCCTTTTGCCTTTCCCCTCCCTGGAAAATAGTGTGCTCTGCATTCCCACCCCTCCAATCCTCCAACCTAAGGAAAGCATCAACTCCCAGTCACCAAGCAAATGTTAGTTCTGACGCATGCCAAGGGAGGGGTGTTGTGTAGTTAGAAGAGTTCTGGCTTTGCAGTTAATGTGCTTGGGCTTGAATTCTACTCCATCACCTAGTAGCCATGTGACCTTCGGCAAATCCCTTCACTACCCTGAGCCTCAGTGCCCTCCTCTGTAATATGGGGACAAAAGTTCTTAACTCAAGTGGTTGCTGATTCCTGGTATGACTGAGTATTTGGAATGGTTGCCTTTGGCCACTCAGGCTCATGTGAGTCAGTTTGATGGTGATGGTGGAGTGAGAAAAGACACTGGGATTATACCCCTGATCAAGAAGGCTAAACCTCACAGTTTATGGGTTCCATTCTCTGTTATGCAGATGGAGAGAAAGCCTCAGAGAGGGAAAGGCATTTGCCCAAAGTCATACAGTGAATGGGAATCCAGGTCTCCTCACCCCTAGAGTTCACTTCTCTGCCTCGGTGACCTCATAAATGTCAATTTTTCAACTTCTTCATCTGTCAAAAGGATTAATAATAGTTACTAACAATAGTTTCTGACTACTTACTATATTCCCAGCACTGAGAAAAGTGCTTTGTCTGCAATATGTCACTTAATCTGCTCAACCACCTTTTGAGGTAGATACTGTGGCAATATCCATTTTGTAGATGAGAAAATTAAGGATCAGAGAGGTAAGTGATTTGTCTAACCTACACAACTACGTAATGTCAGAGCCAGAATTTGAATCCTATGCTGCTAACTCTCACTAACTCTTACTGGGAACACCTGTTCTGCCAATCTCCTGAGATAAGGAGAGATGAGAAAACTTAGGAGCACCATATGGAAACTAGGAAATTCTTGACAAGCTGTTTACATCTTCCAATATGTGGCTCCATTCTGCTCCATCCCAGTGCCACAGTGGCACATCAGAGAGAATGTGGCTCAAGATGTCTGTCCACTTGCACTGCCCTATAGTTCTATTTTGGGACTTGCCAGTTTGATGCTACATTAATGTAGAACCCTTTCCGGAAACAAGTTTCTCTAGGAATGAGAAAAAGACAAGGAGAATAAGTGTTTCTTGAGTGAGAAATTTGGGACTTCTAATTGCAGTGCTTACCCCAGGCTGACCCAGTTAGGTGCAGCCATTATGCAATCATGGTTATTCTTCAGATGCACAATACTTTATGTTTGCTGAGAACTTGATTCATGCATCTACCCATCCGCCCATCCATTTATCATGCATTTACTCATCATCTATTCCTGCATCCATTTGTTTATCCACCACCACCTATTCATCCATCCATCCACCCTTTATCCATCCATCAGTCAAGCAACAATTGAGGCATTTATTATTTCATTCACCCATCCATCCATTTTCCAACATTTTGTCTATTCATCCATTCTACAACTATTTTCTTTTTCCTTTTCCCATTCATCTACCCGTCCATCTACCCATCCATCCACCTCTGCATCCAACCAACATTTATGGAGCATCTAATTTGTGCCTTTCTTCACCACTTCCCCACCTTTATGGTAAAGTTAGATTTATTCATTTCATTCAACTGACAGTAGAAACTAACTACCAGCTCAAATTATTTTTTTCAAGACCACACAGGGATAAAGTTAAACCTGATCTTGCAGTCCTAGTTCTCTCCAAAATACCTATAAAACATTGTGGGTCCAAAGAACCACAGGAATCTTGGGTTTGTTTTTCTTCTCTGAGGTCTTTTGCTGTGCATATTTAAATAATCATGCATATTCATTTATATCAGAAACAAAGGATCACAACAAATGCTGTGACCCTTTTTCACTTGTGCAAAAAGATTTCACATATGCAAAGCACAAAAAATAAAATTTTCTGTATTCTCAACTTGCTTTCATTTAGGTATGGGAGACAGGTTTATGAATAGTGACTAGAAAGCAGGGCAGGAGTTAATAGTATCAAAAAGAAAATTAAGGCCTAGGCAGGTAAAGTGACTTGCCCAAGGTCATAAAAGTTAATATAAATGCTGTGTAATTTAAAATAACTTCAATTCCTAAACTAAGCTCTCTGTTAGGCAATTTATAGACAGATTTCACTGAATCCTCACCCCAACTCTATGTAATAGGTATCATTGTCTCCATTTTAGGGATGGTAGATGTGAGACTCAGACAGTCTAAGCAACTTGGTCAAGGTTATCACTTCGTAAGGGTCAGAGTTAGCACAGGCGTGCTTGCTTCCACAGTTTTCTCTTTCATAAAACTTTTCCCAGAGTCAAGGTATGGAGTAGAAAATGTCACCTGTGAGGCCCAACTGTTCTCCTGCTTCTGAGTTTCTAGGTGATTACTTCAGTGGAAGTCCATCCCAAGACGGGTTCAGATAGAGGAGGAAGGTTCTGCACAGAGATGAGGTGGACCTCAAGGGGATGAATGGGGCAGTGGTGGAGTAGCGATGGTCCCAGCCTGCACTGGGCAATCACTCAGAAGAATCAACCAGCCAGGAAGTGTCTTCTCAGCAAGCAGGTTATCCATGAAGAGGAAAAACCCTTCAAGACAAGGAAACAAGAGATATTAGTTAACCACACGTGCTCTTGACCACAGCTCAACTCAAAGGTGGCACCCCAGAGGGGCATGAACTGAGTCGCTGGAAATGAGGAAGGTGTTGGGAGGAGTGGGGTAAACATTCTCTAAGCACCAGATTTGGTAGGGATTTCCACTTCTTTATACTCACTTGTGGAGTGATTGAAAAGAGCCTTGTAATGTAAAGGAGAACACAAGCCCAGTGAGGTTGTTTTATTTACCCAGGGCTGCCCAACTTGGCAGAGCTCTGACTGCTGGCCATCAGTCCACACACGTTACTGTGGAAGCGTCCATGATCCCTGCCATGTGGCACCTTTCTGGTCTTATGGGTCGCTCTCTCTCTCTCTCTCTCTCTCTCTCTCTCTCTCTCTCTCTTTCACCCTTCTCTCCAGCCTGGAGGCAATCTCTTTCTATTCTGAAGAAATCTTTCTTCCTTTGTGTTTCTTCATGATTCTCTCCTCAGTCCATAAATCCCTTCCCCTAAGGGCTTTGACTTTTCCAAAAAGCAAAAGTGAAAACACTCTCATATTCTTTCTGTTTTCAGCCTGACACATGCCTCCCTGAGGCAATAAGAGTAGAACCCATGGCCTGCTTAAATGGTGAAAAAGAAAAGGGGAACATATAGGGAGAGGAAAAAAAATCCACATAGATCAAGGTCTCAAAATATTGTCCCATTGCACATGCAACATCTCCTTTAAGCTGCTTAAGCTTCTGAGGTGGATACTGTCATTATCTCCAGTTTTCAGAGGAGGAAGCTGAAGTGTGGGGACATTATGTGCCTTCTCCAAGGTGACACAGCTAGGAAGTGGATCCAGGATTCAAACTCAGGTTTGTAAGGCACTAATTGTCAAATTTTAACTACCATATCCTACTGACACACTACCTGTGTGGAAAAAATATGTATCAAAACTGTTCCCTAAGGAAAATTGACTTGCCCAAGATTGTTTGGCAAGTCAGTAGAATGGGAGCCAAGCTTGCTGATCAGAGGCACATCCATCAGGATCTACATTTAATGGACACTGTCTGCATACGTCTGGGTCTAAGGGTCACGTGGCTTGGTCTCTGAGGAGGCTACATTCAACAACCAAAAAAAAAAAATGTTCAGAAAGGGAAGAGATATTTCTTAGAGTGCCAGCCAAGCTCCGGAACTGTGCAACTGAGTGGATAAGAGCAATATGGCAAAAAGAAAAAAAAAATCACAGAGTGTCAACATCTCTAACTAATTGGTAATGGTTGTCTGGAGCACGGTGTTGAAATGGACTCTAGGGCTATATCTGAGATCAGTAGCAAAGAGTGCTTGGATCAATTAGTAATGTCTGTCATTCTTGCAGGAATGGGAGGTTGTAGCATGCATACTATGTATTTATCTTTCCTGCACCTGGAAGGGGATGCTACAGCTTTTGGAAGAATCAGATCAAGTGCTAACTATTGAACATTTACTATGCTGTTGGTGCCATGCTCATCACATTCACTATTTCACTTAGTGTTATCACTGGATTCCCTCTCCTGACACATTTTGCAAAGGAGAAAACAGAATGTCAGAAAGATGAAGTTACTTGCCCAAGGCTAAAGAAGCTGGTCCATGGCTAACCAGCTATGATAATTACTGTGCAATACATAAACAATTAGGTTGATCAATAGAAATGTCAGTAGAGAAACAATCCCAGAACCTGTTAATTGGTGTTTGAATGTGTATCTTTGGCCAGAGGGCTTTGGCTTCTTTATCTCTCTATTCCCAGTGACTAGCACAGGGCTCTGGACACAAGTGATGCCCAATTCATATTTATTTAGAACTGTGAACAGGCACTGCGCAAGACAGTGTTTCGGAGTGTAAAGAGATTTGGTTATACATATAATGGGAAAGTGTCTAGTTTAAGGTTGGGCATAACTAAGTACACAATAAATATTTGTATAATCCAAGAGTGATAGAGGAGTTGGCTACTGGGTGGGATCAGGAAGACAAAATGAAGATAATCTTGGTGAAGACAGGACAAAGGTATTCTTTACCCTATCTGGAAGGATGTGAGGGGCCCAAGGACCAGCCCCCACACTGCTGATTGCTAGGATACCAAGCGATGCAGGCACATTTCATGATACCATCAGGCAAGTCCAGGAGGGAGAGTCCTGCACCTGGGGAGCTATTTCTGGCCATGTGTTCTGCCAGCAGTGTGCTGGGAGGCTGCAGGAGCCGGATCTGCTGCTGGGGCTCTGGAACTCAGAGTCAGGACAATGCCAGCTTTGTCTTGCCAGGGGCACGTGAATGTCATGGCAGGAGGGGAAGGCAGCAGGGAGGGGCGGCCTCAGGGAGCCCAATCTTATTCCGCCACATCTTTTCCCAGCTGTGTCCCACCTGTGTTAAGTTTGAGGGTGATTTATGTTATCTGCAGCATTGGCATATTGCATTTTAAAGAGTCTCAAATTATGAAATCACTGTGAGATTGGAAGAATTATTTTTTTCCATTTCATAGATGAAACAACTAAAACTAACACAGTTATTTATAATAACAACAGTAACAACAGTGTATGTTAGGCATTATACTAAGTATTTCATATACTGTAACTTATTAAAGCCTTAGAATGCCCTGTAAGACAGGGAATATTCTTATAGCTATTTTGCAGCTGAGGAAATTGAAGCTCAGAGAGGTCAAAACTTTATCAAATCGAGTCCCATATGATTCCAGAGCCCATAGTCTTAACCTGTATCCTATGCTACCTCTGTGTCAATCAACTCATTAACTTGTTAATTAATACTTTGCATGTATATAGTGCTTTAAATTTCCCAAACACTTTATGTATATTTGTGCCTTAGAGTGGTGCTCTAATACTAGGCACTAAGTAGAACAAGTACTATGTTTTGTTCACATCCCTTGACACATCAAAAATAATGCCAGAAGCTGGGAAGGTACTTACTGCTCTGCACTGTACTTTGTACAGTATTATGATACATGATATTTTGTATTTTGTACAGAACACACAACACAATATATTTTGTACAGTACAGAAAAGTAACCCCTGTAGTATACTATATTTCACTTCCCCAGGCCTCAACTTTGTCATCTATAAAATGGGGAAAATAACTTTTTCCCAAGGCCTGTGACCACTGGAGATGATAAATGGGAAAAGTGCCCGGCACACCTCACACGTCAAAGGAGTGCAATGTGCTGTAGCTGCCAGCCACACACCTCGGAGTCGTTTTACAGAAGTGAGCAGATATTTCTCTTGCTGAAGTGAACAAGGTGACTGGCTAAAATAAGCCTACTCATCTGTAACTGAGGCATAACACAAGTTTATTCTTAGCATCCCCTTTGCACTCCCAGTCTCTGGAAAAGAAGGGACTCAGACCAAGGAGCCGTGAACTTTCCAATACATTTGACACCAGTGGACCCTGTGTTTCTTGTGACTGGCCCTGTACTAAAGACCTCAGTGTTCTTGGTCTCCATTTAGGCAAGGTCAGACCAGAGCTTTAGTCAGAGTTGGTTTAAACTATTTCCAGGTGCAAGAGGCATCTCTGGGAAAAGAGGCAAAAGGGACAGAGAAAATATGTTTACCATCGGAACATAGATTTTGTGAGTACAAGTCATCTAGCCATGCACAGCCCTGTCCTTGGGCTATAATTATATTCGTTCTGAGTTTTCTCAAGAAACAGCTAGAAAGGGAGGCATTCTGCCAGAGCCTAACCTAAATGAAAGCTTATCACTCGTAGTCACAGGATCATTTGGCCAATGGGGGAACCTGGGAGGAAGGTGAGAATTTCCTTTCATTTCCTCTCCTCTTTCCTATGAATCGCTCAGCCCAGCACCATTTTTCTGCTAAGGAAAGTGGTCTCTGGCCATGAGGAAGTGTCTATTGTCTGCACACACCATTTGGGCTCAAAGAATAAGCAGAATAGCACCATCTCAGATTGTTATAAAAAGGCCATTAAATGAGGGTGGTATAGTTAGGGTAGGCAAGATTAGCAGCTAAAACAGATGAGCTCTGGGATCTGAGTGGCTTCATTGATACATTCATTTCTTGCTCTTGCTCTTGTCTTAGTCCTTCCTATGTTAGTTGAAGGAGAGATTGCTTCTCATGGCATACAGGGACCCACCCTTATGGCATGACTTCAAAGTTATGTGACGTGGTGGTACAGCTAGAAGATGAGGAAAGTGAACAAAGTGGGAGAGGTCCCACCTACTCTTGACTGCCTCTGCTGGAAGTGACTCAACACTCCTCTTTAAATTTCATTGGTGAAAGCTTGTCACAATGTCCCCTGGGTGCTAAGATAACTGGGAAAGGCACTCTCAGAGCATGTCTGAGTGAGAAGGGAAGGAAGTTTAGTACCAACCTCTCTCAAGGAAGGAATTGCCTTTCAGGCCAGGAATCACATATTAATGTGAGCATCTCAGGCTTCTCTGATAAGTTATTTCTCTGTATGAGTGGAAGAGGGCAGGAAAAATAACGGTTACTATTTATTGAACAATTGCTAAGGATCAGGCACTATGTTAAAATTTCCCAAGCCTTACTATGTTTCATATATAAACCCTGTCATGCATGTATTGTTATTTCCATATTATAGACAAGGAAAACCCCCATAAGAGAAAGTAACTTGATCAGCATCACACAGCTAGATGGGAGTAGTGGCTTATGCCTGTAATCCCAGCACTTTGGGAGGGCGAGGCAGGCAGATCGCTTGAGCCCAGGAACTTGAAACCAGCCTGGGCAACATGGCAAAACCCCGCCTCTATAAAATAAACAAAAATTAACCAGGTGTGATGGCTCATGTCTGTAGTCCCAGCTACCTGGGAGGCTGAGATAGGAGGATCCCTTGGGATCCTGGGAGGTGGAGGTTGCAGTGAGCTGTGATCACACGACTCCACTCCAGCCTGGGTGACAGAGTGAGACCCTGTCTAAAAAAAAAAAAAAAAAAAAAATCACACAGCTAGAAAATGCTGGAGCCATGATCTATTCTGATTCTGATTATAGGTCTGATTCTATAGCCTGTGTTCTTACTCATTATACCACACTGCCTACGTGAAATACAGCTTTCAATGTGGCCCTGAGGGATTAAACATGATGATAGACGAAGTGCTTAGCCCAGTTGCCTGACATGCCATTAGTGCTCATTACATGCTGATTACGAAAAGAAAACAAGCAAAAAAAAAAAAAAATTCAGGTTTCTCTTTGATCTTTGAGGAGTTATCTGCTCTGATGGTTTTTTCCCTTGCAAACTGGTTCCCATTTATTCATTTGCACATCGAGTTAAAGTATCTACTCAACGTGTTCTATGGGCTTATAGTGCTAGGCACTTGGTTTGTGAAGATGAGCCAGATATGGTACCTCCGCCCACGGAACAGAGTGAGGGTGTGGGATGGAATCAGTCTCTCCAAATTCTTCTGGATTCTGAGAAATGGCACTGGGGTTGTCAGAAACCTGGGGTCTGATTGGACAGTTGGGACAGGATGAAAATCTAATTGATTAGAAGTGTTTATTTTCCATTTGCGGGGCAAACCAAGTAAGAAGGTAGATAAAAGGAACTGTAATATTTTTATTTAGTTCTCTCCAGAAAGATTTTCCTGTCTGATACCGCCTTATCTCTATCCAACTTAGGGCCACAATAGACACCATTACAGTTCTCGGTTACCCTATGTACTGTGTTTGGTGCAGGACTAACATATGATACTAGGAGAGCCAATCTCAGCCCTTCCCTGGGGCTAAGTACAGAGGAGAGTGACTATCACTAGGCTCTGGTGGTGACAAAGGCCATGCTGGACAGGAAGGATCACAGTAACACCCAGCATCTATTAGACATCTACACCAAGGCCAGTGTTTACACCATGCTGCTGAACACTGCATTTGAATGAAATTGCTTTAACCTCACAACCACCCTTCAAGGCGGGTACCTTTTCATTATCCTTATTTTACAGTTGAGAAACCTGGAGCTCAGAGGGGTGACAACACTCATTCAAGGTCCCACAACTAGTAAGGGATCAAGCAGGGGTTTGAATCCCGCACCCTGTGCTCACAGTCACCATACCATATTGCTACCAGTTATCTCTATGTAGCTACCTCTGGGTCCCAGCAAGGAAGGGCATATGGGAAGATGGCTAGGCTTGGGCTGCAACCTATGTTCAAAGACCAGGGGCAAGTAGATTTAACCCAGCCATTTGGACTGTGCTGTCTCTACTCCCCCTCGTCCCCTGACACCAGCGTCATCCAATCTAAGACCCAAACTGAATAGCTCTGAGCCTTCACAGTTTCCGGCATATCCTGAGCCCCAGCCCCCAGGGCTCTGTAGCATCCTTGATTTTTTATTCTTTCAGGGACATGCTATAAAAGATTGAAGTCAGCAACTGCGTAGATTGCTATCAAAAATGAGGGCAATTTTATACATGTTTTCAGTTCCTATTTCCCCTCCTTGCTTTCCTCCAAGGATTTGAGATTGTTAAGCAGGAGAGCTGGTAGAGGTTCCGAGGGGAGGTCACCAACTGGAAATGAGGCACCTGCCAGATAGAGAAAACTACACATGGCTAAGATACCACACCCAGATCAGCTTCAAAAGCAAGCCCTCCTAATGGGCAGCAGAAAGATCAGAGGGGCACTGGAAGGTCTTGTCACCCCCAGTTCCCCAAGGGCTTGCTGCAGTGGCTTGAGTTCAGTCCTTTCCATGTATCTCCTCCATCTTCATATCTCAGTGGAAACCTTAGACCTCTTATCTTCATGGCTTCTTTTTCCCCAAAGTTCTCTTAAGCAAACCATCACAGAGAAAATGCTGAATTATTCTTTTATTCTCTCTATAGATGATATTACTAAATTGTCATATGAAGAGATGATCAGAATATGAAGGAAAAAAGTACAGGGAATAGAGTATGATAGAGATGTTTCAGGCTGTTAATTATTAATGAATTTTTAATTGATCAGTTATTTAATTAATAAATATATGGTCTAGTCTGGATTTCGGATGTTTGTGGGTTTTCTCAGCTTTTAAAAACGAGTCATGTCTTATGATCATCTTATTCTAAATATCCACCTTGGTACCAAACTCTATTTGAAAATTTGATCTTCTTTCTCTTAAAGAGGGCCTCCAAAATTGTGTAAACTGCAGGTCCCACACCCCTGGTTATGCTCCTGGTTCTAAGATTCTGAAACCATAAGATTCATGGTTTATACATTCCCCGGATCCAAGGTTTGTCATCTCCTGATCCCTTTAGGGTCACTCCCAACCATTCTGCTCCTTGCGTCCTGTGGGATATTGTTCATTAGAACATCCGATTCCTAGACTTCACAATCCTGGAAGTTTTCTGTTTGTCTCCCAAACATTTGAAGACAAGGACTGCAAGGTCCAAGGGGTTTAGGAAAGTACAGTAGCTTCTGAAGCCAGCTGCTCCTGAGAGGGGGATGGGAGCCTACAGCAGAAAGCTTCTGAGGAGGCCTGGTTTTGTTCAGATTTCTCCATTCATTTGGTTTCCTCCATTTTTCATCCTGCGGCTCACAGGCGGATTGAGAGAAATAGCCTCTAGGTAGCAAAGGGTGGATCACAATAAGGGCTCCAACCCCCTTCTTTTACAGGCAAGGAAATTGATCAGAATATGGCAGCCCATTCAACAAGTCAGCCCAGCTGATAGCTAAGACTCCTTTTCTCTCCCCTCGGCTCCCCCAGACTCAGAAAAGAGGACAAGCACTGAGAAGGCACTTTACTTCCTGCCAAGAAAGAAGTGGGGAATGATTTTAAAGGCAGAAGCAAAGACGATGTCCAGTGTCTGAGAAATAAAAATCTCCGTTGCCACCAAACCACAGACCCTTCTTCCAGGATCCATTTTCCTTTGTTCCCTTGGCGGAACCCGAGGCTCCCTGCTCCACTATTATTTCACTCAATTTCGGGGGCACCCAACTGGTTCACCCAGAAAAGATTAAAACAGGCTGCTAGCAGCATCACAGTTCCTGTGGCTTCAGATTTTGGTGTTTCTGATTGCACAAAAACCTATTTGAAATAAACATAATAAAACTTTTACAACAGGCTCACTATAGGCCCCCAAACTCTGGCCGACTTTGAGGGAAAGGAGGAGAAGGGACAGTCAGGAACAGACTGCTTCCGGAGCTCTCAGCTCAAAGCACTCAGGCATTAACTCTTTCCTGTCCCAACCCTGGAAAGGATGGATTCTAGTCTGTCAAAACAGAAGGGGCCCCATTTTATAGACAGGGAAACTCAGCTGTCCCACAGCTTCTCTGAGACGACCAATGGAACAGTCTTTGAGGAGCATGTGGTACAGTGGTTCTCAAACTTGGAGGCTAATTGGAATCAACTGGGAATCTTTAAAAAAGTACTGACACCTGGGCGCCATTTCCAGACATTCTTATTTAATTAATTTGGGAAGAGACCTGGACATTGGGATTTTCTTAACCGCTCCTTAGGTGATCCTAATGTGCACCACTGTGGGAAACTGCTGGTGTGGTGGAGAAGGGACAGGGAGCTGTATATTTATATCTCTGTCCACTGTTTCACAACTGTATCCTTCAGCAATCACGTGGGCTTCAGTCTCCTTCCCCTGTAAATTAAAGCTAACAGTGAAACCTACCTCATCCAGGGTCCAAGTGGGAATTAAATGAAATGATACACATTAATTGTTTAAAGCAGTGCCTATCACAGAGTAATTGATCAGTATATGTTTGCATTATTGCTACTGATGTCACTGTTGTTACTTATCACTAATGTCATCATTTCAAGGTCTTGGGATGGGAAATGGGGGAATATAATTCCCACATCCATTGATGGTTGAATTAGGATTTGGGAGATCTGATTTCCTTTTTGACTGTTCTGACAACAAACAACCTGTGTGACCTTGGGTAAAGCTCTTAACCTCTCTGAGTTTAGTTACCACATCTTACCAGATGGGTCTCACAGCCCCTGGCCATCTATTGTCCAGGAAGCTGTGAGATTCCAATAAGATAATGGATTTGAATGAGATTTGAAAACAGGAATGCACCAGAGGAATTTGAGATATGATTATGACGCCCATTGCATCCCCCTTGTGCCCGGGCTGGCCCATCTGTTCTGAGAGCTTTCCGTTCTCTCTCTGCCTCCTTTGGCCGCCAGTCCTGAGCTGCTCTATCTGACATTTGGGCAGTTTCCAGGGAGGATTCTGTCCCTCTTCCATCTGCCTCTCAACTTAACTCTTTCTCTCCCCTCTTTTGGTCTACCAGGATCTGATGCCAGGGTGTGAGGCGATGGTGTGTGAGAAGAGACGCTAAGGAGTGACTACTTCTTCTTTTCCTGGTGTCAGGAAGCGGCCAGTTATCTTGGATTTCCCACCATGGAAAAGTTGAAAAGTCCCTATGAAACCTTTTAGATAGGCAAGGAGATGAGGTAGAGTGGGAGGTAGAGATGGGATTTGAACCCAGCTTCCTGGACTCTCAGACAGTGTCTTTCTGCTCCCCACTCCACACTCCATTCCATTGCCCTGAGCTCTTGGGGATGGGCTCTGCAATATGGGATCCCTCCTGGCTCCTCAATTTCTCTTGGAGAAGTTACTGCCTGTGGGAGAATATCAGGGCATGGGAGTTTGCTGCTTCCGTCAGGAGCCTGAGCTGTCTCCCAAGGAGAATTTGTGTCCTTGGCCGGGTCATAGAGCTTCTGCAAGACTCAGTTTCCTCTGCTATTAATGGGAAAACCCACCACTGCTTCTATTGGTCAAATGCGACCACAAGCAAGAAAGAATTTGCAACCTCTATTGCCTGAAATGCCAATGCTCCTGCTGGAGATGGGCATGGAGGTGGGTTGAATCTGCCAGGCTGATCTCCCCTGGCTGGAGACCGAGGCCAAGGCAGAGGCATCTGGGCTGCTCCGAGCTGTGTGGGCTGGGAGGAGCCTGCAAGAAGGCAGGGCCTGCTTGGGATTGGCAGCTGCGGGCCTGCTGGCAGATGGTCTCCTAAGTGGGCCACCTCAGGGTCAGCTTTATGGATTTGCACATTAACCCTTCCCTCCCCAGCAGCCCCGTGGCTGCTGGTTCTTTTTGACTTTGGCCTCACTGAGCTGTAGACTACACCCTGCCCACATCTTATCACTCCCCAGCCCTCTCTGAAGACACGAACCATCCGTTGCTCATGGAGTGCAATTTAAAAGTGGGCAGAGTCAGATTCTGAAAACTCGTGACACTCAGAGCTGGGCAAGATTGAGAAGAGAACATCCTTTTAATATTCATCACTTGTATTAATACCCAGTTTTGTAAATACTGATGTACAAAAAAAGAAAATATCACTGCACAGGATAACCAACAGAAATATTTTGGAGTTTATCCTTCTAGACTCACTAACTTACTCTTACTTTATCTCTCTTTTTTCTCGTCTCTCCCTCGCTCTCCCCCTTTACCAATATGAGATAATATTGGACGTGTTTTTTTTTTTTATTCCACACTTTTTAACAAATTTAGCAATAGAGTCTGAGTACCTTGCCATGTAAATATCCATCCATCTCATCATTTTTATGCCTTTATAATGTTCTATTATAGGCATCTATCAAAAGAAATTCACCCATCTGCTCTTGTTGGATGACCTCATTAGAGAATGAGGAAACAAACTCAGAGAGGTTCAGTGACTTGCCCAAGGTCACACAGCTTGGAAATAACAACAGGAACTTGAATTTGGGTCTTGGGACTTGAAATATGGTTCTCTTTTTTAGGTTAGAAGGAGTGAGGGTTTAGCAGCACTGCTCCTGTAAACCAATACGGACCAATCCCACTCCAAGAGGGGCTCAGACGAGTGTTGCTTTTTGATTGTTGTTTGGCTCAGTTCTGGGTTTGAATATCAGCCCCATCTTGATTGGCTGTGTGCTTTTGGGTAGCCTGATTGATTCCCCTGTTTAGTGGGGAGGCCTCTTTGGAGCCTCAATTTCTTCTTCCATAACATGAGACTATTAAGATCTAACTTGTCAAGCCATTAAGGGAAATTGTTAGAGAAGAAATTGTCCAGGTATGTGGCACATAGTGGGTGCTCAGTGGTGAGGCTAATACTCTTCCATTGCTGCTAGAATTTTTGGTGTTATAAGAATATGAATAGGCCTGGAGCAGTGGCTCATGCCTGTAATCCCGGCACTTCGGGAGGCTGAGGCGGGCAGATTGCTTGAGCCCAGGAGTTCAAGACACGACAAAAACCCCATCTCTACAAAAAATACAAAAATTAGCCAGGTGTGGTGGTGCATGCCTGTAGTCCCAGCTACTTGAGAGGCTGAACCCAGGAAATCAAGGCTATAGTGAGCTGATATCGCACCACTGCACTCCAGCCACAGTGAGATCCTGTCTCAAAAAAACAAAAGAATGAAAAGATTAATGTTATCTAATATCTATTCATATTTTCTGATCTCTACTCTTACCTAATGTTATGTAACAGCTAATCATGTTAGAGCTTAACGGTAGTAGTAGCCCCAGTCCTTAGCCAGTCTCCTTACCATGCCTCAGTTTGCCCACCTATGAAAGTAGGCTACTACCTTTGATTGTTTCTGAAGGTGATTCTTCTCCTCACCTCCAGCTCCCCGTGAGAACACACGTTTATCTCCTGATGGGCACAGGCCTGATCTTGAAACCCCTCCCTCATCAGCACTTTCTTTCCCCTCCCCCACCAGTCAGAGCCAACGGGCTGCCCCTTCCCCCACCAGCTCTCAGGCCTTTGACACTAATTGATACGGAGTTTCCCCCTCTAATCCTGCCTCTGCCTGGGGCCCTTGTTCCTAGGGCATCTGCTTGGTGAGAGGAGGAGGAGGCAGGGCCGACCGCCACCCGCCTGTCTGCCATCTGGTCCCCTTCCCCTCCCTCCTCTCAGCGCCACCAAGGGAAATCTGTAATGAATCCGTGGCCCCCCGCCCAAAGGGGTGGGGTAAGACCGGTCACACGCTGGCGGTCTACACACACGCGCACACACATACTCACATACACACACACACTCGCGCACGCAGCTTGTAGACACAATCATTAGCAAAGCTTTTGTGCGGCCCTCCCAGGCCCGCTCCAGCTGAACAGCTGCTGGGAGGGCTCCGGAGCGAGATGCTAACAGGAGGGGAACTTTAATTATCCCACCGAATGGCATCTTTGGCAGACCCCGGGGACTGGACAAGATGGGGAAGAGGGAGGAGAGTAGGGGAGAGAAAGACAATTAAACTACAGAATCCCGGGCAAGAAAGGGATGGGATGCACAAGCCGATGGGGAAGAGATGGTAGAAGTTCACCTCTGCTCCCTGTCTCAGAGGGCCAGATCTCTCCCACCCAGGGGCGTCCTAAGACAAGACTTGGGAAAATGACCACTTTCTTCTCCTTTTCTGATTGGGGTTACTCCACATGACTTTCTCTGCCTCAGCCATCAGGGCTGCCTTCTAAAAGCTTGGCATCAAGAGCAAGGCTTTGAACTCTGCACACCTGGGTCTAATTTAGTTTTGCTCCTTGCCAGCTGTGCGACCTTGGGCCAACTACTTCACCTCTCTGAGGCTTGGAGGTCTTCTGTGTAGAATGGAGATCACAGCAATACCTACTCACCGGGTTGCCAAATCAGTTAATATCATAAATTCAAACAGCAAATGCCCACTGAGTGCCTGCTGTATACAGGCACTGTGCTAGGAGTCAGGGATACAAGAGAATATATGATGGGGGGTGGGAGTGCAGACAATAAACAAGGGAACCAACTAGCTACAGAAAGGGTATTGTGCTTAGGGCAAAATACCAATTGCTTCAAGCAACTGTTTCAGATGTTCCCCCTTCGACTCCCGTCAGAATTATTTTTCCCCTTTCTTCCTTAATTCTGTAGCTGATGTTCATTACTGCTGTAACCGGATCCCATAATATTCCACGAGTGTTTGCCAGCAGGAGTGTATTTTCTATGGTAAGTTCAGTGCTTGGCACATAGTAGGCTCTCAGAAAATATTTTATTTTCCTGAGAAGGAGTCTCACTCTGTCACCCAGGGTGGAGTGCAGTAGCACGATCTTGACTCGCTTCAACCTCCACCTCCCGGGTTCAAGCAATTTTCAGGCCTCAGCCTCCCAAGTAGCTGGGATTACAGGTGCCCACCACCACGCCCGGCTAATTTTTGGATCTTTAGTAGAAACAAGGTTTTGCCATGTTGGCCAGACTGGTTGTGAACTCCTGGCATCAAGTAATCCGCCCGCCTCAGCCTCCCAGAGTGCCGGGAGTACAGGCATGAGCCACTGCGCCCAGCCTCAGAAAATACTTTCTGAGATGAATCATTGCAAACCACACATATATTAAGCGGTTGAAGATGAAAAGTGCCAGCCCTTACATGGGAGGCCAACAAGGGATTTGTCCACTTTGAGAGTTCTCTTTGTTCAGTCAGGGTTTAAACTACACATTTTGTACTCTCCAGATCAGTTAAAACAAAAACAGTGTGGTAATATCACATTTTGGCCAAGATGTCGGGGAACAGATACACTCATACATTGCTGTTGGGAGTGTAAACTGTTGCAACCTTTTGGGAATATGATATTTCAGCATTTATCAAAAATTTCTAAAAATTCACCTATTCCATGACCAGCTCTTGATGTCAATACTAAAGGAAAAAGGAGGTGAGTTCAAGAGTGTTTATTGCAGCCATGTTTTTTATCAAGAAGAATCTGCAAACAACCCAGATGCTCTTAATTAGGAAAATAGCTAAATAAATTATGAAATATGCATAATTATGGAATACAATACAACAGTTGAAAAAAATGTAGTAAATTCATGTGTATTGACATAGATCTCTAAGTGATTGTGACAGGAAAAAGCAAACTGTGGGATGACACACAAGTTGTAATGTTATTTTATATAATATGTGTAGAAAAAAGCATTCTTGCTATCTATATATACAAAAGAACACTATGTACTGTATATAAATATATATGTGTAGAAAAATACTTCAAAGGATGTACACCAAACTGTCAATGACAGCATCACGTATGAAGAAGAGGGGGATATTATAGCTTTATCTCTGTGACTACATATTTAATAAAAAATGTTTTCATCATTCACAAGCTTTCCTCCTGTGTTAGTTATGTACATAAACATGAATTTGAAAAAAAAGGAAAAGTAGGTGGAAGACATATAAATGGCAAAAAGCAAATAAACAAAGTCCTATGAAGAAGATTAGATTTCCATAGTCAGGTTTTTCAACCTTGGCACTACTGACATTTAGGGCCAGCCAGATGATACTTTCATGTGGGGAGCTGTCCTGTGCACTACAATGTTTAGCAGCATCTCTGGCCTCTACCCACTAGATGTCATTAGCACCACCCTCCCTTTAGGCTGTGACAATCAAACATGTCTCTAGACCTTGCCAAATGTCCCCTGGGGAGCAAAGTTGCCACTAGTTGAGAATCACTGATCTAGAGATACATTTCCATCTACCCCTAGATGATCTAGTCAGAAAAAATCTGAAATGCTGAAAACATCAGGACCATTAAGACAACGTTTGCAAATCAAGAGATGTCTAAGACTTTGGAAATTAAAAAATAAAATAAAAGCTACATTGGTTTGTGTCTCCTGCCTTCCCATGGGTTTGGGGAGTGCCAGAGCTGCACAGTGAAAGGAGGAGCCTGTGACTGGAGTCTGACAGTGCTAAACTCCCTGAGTCTGTCCCTCCTATAAAATAGGGAGACTAGTGACATTGCCGAGTGTCAGTTGTGGGCATCTTAGGGTACATAGCTTGAGCCTTGGAATTGAAAGACCTGGTTGCCAATCCCAACTGGGCAACATTGGGCAGGCCACTTTGCCTTCCTAAGCTCTAAGCTCACCTGTAAAATGGGGATGATGGTAGTATCCACTTCATAGGTTGAATCTGAGGATTAAGTAAGGTAACATCTGCAAGCATTTAGAACTGTCCTGATATCTAGTTAAGTACTCAGTAAATGGTAGCCATCATGCTCTTGGTGACAATGTTTGTAAATTGTATATTAGACAGTGTCCTGATATAAATCAATAGTTTTTACATGGAAAAAGAGGACCAGAGCTTTTCTTTTTCACCTCCCTGGGATCATCATCTGGGAATTCAGATGTGTGCCCTGAAGTGAAAGGCCACCATTCATCCATTGGTGCAGCAAGGGTTTATAATTTGCTAACCAAGGGCCACTTCCTTAAGATAGGGATGAATGAGTCCTACCCACGAGGGGATGGAAACACTGCTTCGTGACCTAGTATCTGAACTGGACCCACCTGGTTGTCTTTTTCGTCAAGGCTGCCGTGATATATCTCCCAAGAGGATATCCCCTGACTTAGCAACATTCCTCAGAGACAAAGCTTTCTGTGAGCTCTGTGGATTCTTCTCTTCTGGCCACGTTCCCTGCCCCCATACTCAGTCTTTCCCCACTTTGGAATTGTAGGGCAAATTGATAACAATCATAAGAACACAGTTTTCTCTTGCTATTCTTACTCTTCTACTTGTCTGTTACTTTCTTTCTCAACTAACAAACTCCCCCAGGATGATCTTTGTCTGCCACGGAGTCCCACTCTCTTTCTTCAAGGGCAGTTCTGCTCACTGAGCCGACTTCTTCCTTCAGCCACATGTGGGCTCCATCCTTGTTCTTTAACCCATGATTCTTTGATACTTCTCTGCAAATACCCTACAATGTTCCTTTATTTTTACGTGGTCAGATACTTCTCACCTGTGCATTTCTGCTTTTCTTGTCCCTATTGATACTTCCTCTTTTTGGTGATTTTCTCTGTTGATATTTACTACATCTCCATTGACTCCTACCCAAGACATAGACAGACCCAATTACCTTCTAAACCTTAGGGAAGGCGCCAAAGAAAAATCTCACCAGGTGTTTTACATCAACCTGGGAGGTAACGCTATTTACTCTCTGCACGCACTAGGCCACAGGTGGAATTAACAGAAGGAAAGGTGAATGCTGGATCACCCTCTAGCATCTCCAGATATGCCTTCACAGTGGGGAAACATCATTATTGTTTCCTTAGCTAAGTAAGTGACATGATCTTCAAGAGTACTAGATCAATGTTTGCACATGAGTAACAAGCAAAATTTTGGAGTCAATCAGGCTGTTTCCTTTCTGTACCATTTTGCCCCTCCTGTAGCATAAAGAACATCAACAACAACAAATCTGTAGCATTTCCAGTTCAGTGACGAGAAAATCAGGCCCACAGAGGCTGAGCAATTAACTCAGTGTAACACAGCCAAAACAGAACATGAACCAGGGTTAAGATTCAAATGATCTGATTTTCAGATTTTAAGTTCGGTACTGAATGATCTGCTTTCTTCTAAATAATTTGTAAATGAGTTTTAATCATAAAAGTTACACAGACAATGGTGTATAAAAAGTACTGCAGAAGTACAAAAAAACCCAAAAGTTCCTTCATCTTTGTATTCCTTTCTTTTAGACACAACTACTATTGCACTTTCTTTCTTTCTTTTTTTTTATTATTATACTTTAAGTTCTAGGGTACATGTGCACAACATGCAGGTTTGTTACATATATATACCTGTGCCATGTTGGTGTGCTGCACCCATCAACTCGTCAGCACCCATCAACTCGTCATTTACATCAGGTGTAACTCCCAGTGCAATCCCTCCCCACTCCCCCCTCCCCATAATAGGCCCCGGTGTGTGACGTTCCCCTTCCCAAGTCCAAGTGATCTCATTGTTCAGTTCCAACCTATGAGTGAGAACATGCGGTGTTTGGTTTTCTGTTCTTGCGATAGTTTGCTGAGAATGATGGTTTCCAGCTGCACCCATGTCCCTACAAAGGACACAAACTCATCCCTTTTTATGGCTGCATAGTATTCCATGGTGTATATGTGCCACATTTTCTTAATCCAGTCTGTCACTGATGGACATTCGGGTTGATTCCAAGTCTTTGCTATTGTGAATAGTGCCACAATGAACATACGTGTGCATGTGTCTTTATAGCAGCATGATTTACAATCCTTTGGGTATATCACAGTAATGGGATGGCTGGGTCATATGGTACTTCTAGCTCTAGATCCTTGAGGAATTGCCACACTGTCTTCCATAATGGTTGAACTAGTTTACAATCCCACCAACAGTGTAAAAGTGTTCCTATTTCTCCACATCTATTGTGTTTTCTAATGTATTTTTTTCAGAAATATTTTATATGAAAATACAATGTATTATGCTGGGAAACTTGCCTTTTCTTCTTAACTTTGTATTTTGGATTTTTAAAAGATATGGCTACATTTAGAACTACCCTGTTATTTTTTTAATGACTGCATCATATTTGATTATATAGATGCATCATTTATTTAATCAATATCCTATTGATTTATAATCAGGTTGTTTTCAGGATTTTTGCTATAACAAACAATACTACAGTAAACATTTTGGTACATTTATTTTAGCCCACCTTGAAGGGTATATCGATACTATAAATTCCTAGAAACGGAATTGTTAGAAATGTCCAGAAAATGATACTGTCTCATTGCCCACCCCAAAGTGTGCATGCTACCCTCCCCTTCTTCCCAACCCACGGTATAAGAATCATTTTATTTGACCATTACTTGATAAGTTGGGGAATTATCAAGGTCTTTCATCTATCTCATTCTGAGAGTTAGAAAGTAGTGTATACTTGTTTTTATTTCTCTTTCTTTAATGAGTGAGGGCCCACGTCTTGGCATGTTTGTTGACAATTTTATATTTTGCTATGATTACCTTCGTGTCTTTCATCCATTTAATAGAATTTGATTATTCTTTTTTTTAATTTGTAAGAGCTCTTTGCATATTAAAGGAATTATTCTTCTGTCATGTGTGTTGCCTCAAACTCTTTGTTTCCAATGAGTACAGAGATTTAGAACAGACAAAAAAAATTATAGGTAGCTTTTGGAAAAGGGATAGGAATTAAAATGGGATTTTATCTCCCTCCCCAGTCCCCTCCCCCCACCCCTCTACCAAGAATGACTTGCTGTAACAGATGGAGAGCTATGAGTCAGAACAGGTATGAGGCTCTAATCTTTCCTCCTGTGGACCTGGGTTCAAAGGAAGGCAGGTATTAGAGGAAAGAAAAACTGTCTGCAAGGAGGCTTGGGCTATTTCCCAGATCCAAGCTGCAGTTGGCAACCTGATCCCCATTCCCAAAATGCCACTCCATGTTTTTAAAGACTAGACACAAGGTAGCATATGGCCTACAGGAACCCTGCAATTTTTAAATTTAGGAAGGCACAGGAAGTGAGGAGGTGAGAAGGGAGGTACAGCGGGCTCCTCTGGGGCTGTTTAGCTTCAGAGGGTTGGGAAGGGATGGGCTTTTTCTGCTTCATAAGAGACCAGCTCACCCCTGGCCACTGAAACCATGGGAATATCTTATGATTACATACAATTCCGTTAAAGTGAAAGTACCCTGCAACCCAACTACACCCTTCTAGCTTGGAGAAACCCTCAGATGTGCCCAAATGCTGTTCAAGAAACTTTTGATGAATTGAGTGATTGGATTGATGTTTATGGAAGCATTGCTGTAACTGTGAGAAATTAAAAACAACTGAAGTATCCAACAAAAGGGGAATTAATAAATGCTAGATTGTGACCTGCCAATAAGAAGGAATGCAATGAAGCAGTCAAAATGAATGAGGCTGAACTATAAGTGTCGATATGAGAAGTTGACCAAGGTGTTTGTTAAGTGAAAAATGGTAGCGCAGGTAGATGTGGAGAGAGTATAACACTAAGGACTCCAGGATCATCCTCTGCCTCCCCAGCATATAATCAATCCACCAACAGGTCTATCACT
The DNA here is from genome assembly GCF_024542745.1 of Macaca thibetana thibetana. Classification (NCBI taxonomy): domain Eukaryota; kingdom Metazoa; phylum Chordata; class Mammalia; order Primates; family Cercopithecidae; genus Macaca; species Macaca thibetana. The sequence continues at coordinate 115,265,657 of NC_065588.1, forward strand.
TATAAATAAAGCCGGGATCCCTTTTTCTCTATCTCCAGTGCTACCGAATTAGTCAGAGCAGCCATCACCTCTCAACCAGACTTACAGGGACTGTCTTCCAAAAACCCCACTGCTGTTAACATTGTTTACTCCCCTCCAAGCTGTGCTGAATGCAATAGCCACAGTGATCAATTATAAACCAAACCAGTCCCACATCGCTCCTCTGCTCAAAACCTGTGCTGCTGTGCTCTAAATAAAACCCCAAGCTCCTGTCAAAGCCCCCCCACCCACTTTCCTTCCTCCTTTGGCCTCACTCACCCTTCTACATGCTGCTGCCTTTTCTTTTTGACTTTGTATTTTGAATTTTTAAAATATATGACTGCATTTAGAACTACCCTGTTATTTTCTTAATGGCTGCATCATATTTGATTGTATAGATGCATCATTTAATCAATATCCTATTGATTTATAATCAGGTTGTTTTCAGGATTTTTGCTATAACAAACAATACTCAAATTCCTCAGACACACCATCCTCATCCCAGGCTTAGAGTCCTCACACTTCACCCTGGACTGTCCTTCCCCCTGATTTGTGCATGGTCAAGTCCTCCTCGTTCTTCATATTTCAGCACAATTATTGCATTCTTGGAAAGGCCATCTCTGACGACCTGTAGTGGTCATCAGACCATGCAAATTCATGCCCACCAAGAACCTTTGAATGCAGTCTTATTTGGAAACATCGTCATTGCAGATGTCATTAGTTAAGATGAGGTCACACTAGAATAGGATGGGCACTTAATCCAATACAACTGGTGTCCTTATGATGAGAGAAGACACAGATGCAGAGGGAAGACGAAGGTGAAGGCAGAGGCTGGAATGATGCTGCCACAAACCTAGCAATGCCACAGCCACCAGAAGCTGGAAGAAGTAAAGCAGAATCTTTTCCTAGAGCCTTTGGGGGAAGCGTGGTCCTAACAACACATTGATTTTGAATTTCTAGCCTCCATAACTGTGAGAAAATATATGTCAGTTATTTTAAGCCACTCAGCATGTGGTACTTTATTATGGCAGTCCTAGGAAATGAACTCACTCCCCCCAGCCCCCATTCAGTAACCACCTTTCACATCACACTCGATGAGGAGACTCTTCCTGAAAATGAACAAGGTGTGGTATTTGCCCTCCAGAGTTCAGGATTCAATTAGATGTAATTGTTTTTGAAAAAGAAAAAATAGACTGTTGCACTTCCCCAGAAGAACTGTTTTCTAATAAAGAATTATGAAAACCATATAATGTAGACTTTGTATTTTCCCTTTGTCTACCAGGAGACTCAAATACAAATTTATGGTTCAACACTCGTCACCCTGGGAAAGGTTAGACCTTGCAGATCCCTGTTCCATGTTCTCCTCCATCACCTTGGCTACTGAGTGCCATTTAGTTTTTCTTAATTCTGACTTTGCATTGTTTGTTTGTTTGTATTTTTACCTCTTTTACTATGTTTTGAGGGGCTTATTGGTAGCTTTCATTTTTCCTTTACAATATCATGCTATGGAAGAGCTTGGGAAAGGCAGGGTAGCACACTGCAGATAAGGTAGGCTGACTCTGAACCCCAGCTCTGCCAGTTTCTGTTGTGCAACCGTAGTCAAGTCACTTCATGTTTCTGTACCTCAGTTTTCTCATCTGTAGAATAGGGATTAAATACTACCTACTTCATAGGATTGTTGTCATAATTAAATGATATTTATAAATACTACAGGGTCTGCAATATGAAAAGTACTATCATGCTTGTTAAATAAATAGCAAACTTTAATATCTGCATGGATTATAAGACTTTTTAAGGTGGAGTTCATATCACCACAGCCTAGTCTGTAAATCCCCTGAGGTTGTTTTATTCCATTTTTAATCTCCAGCTTCTATGATTGGCATAGGGTGGCTGACTGATAAATCTTCCTTGGATGAGTGAATGAATGAAACCTATCAAGTACATGGTGGTAGAAAAGTCACTTTCTCTTTTTGGACTTTACTGTTCCCATCTTGAAACTGACACACCCTTATACTTTCTTCCAGTTCTAAACTTCCCTGATGCTATGCATGGAAAGGCACATCAGCATCCCGTTTTCTTGGGCTAGGCATTTCCTTTTTTCTGGATATTTACCTCTGGAGCTTTGACTAAGCCCCCTCAAGACTGTGGGCTCGTGTGTCTGGGCTGAGGACTCAGCATATACTAAGTGGGCAGATGGATGCTGCATTCCGTGGGCTGAGGAAGATAGGAAGCAGGAGGAGGCTGTGGAGGAGTGTAAGGGGGTAGAAGGAGCGGGAGCAGGGGAGGAGACATGGGTGGGTGCAACTATGCAGATGAAAGTGGAAGACTAGCATCTTGGGGACGTGAAGAGGAACAACAAAGAGTGGAGTCCGTGGCAGGGGGCAGTCGAGAGTGAAGGTTTCTGGCATCCTTTGGGGAGGGGTCTATCTCATCTTTGCTCTAGCAGAGATCCCCCCCCCACTCGCTTTGAATCTTCTATAGACTCATTACACCACAGTGAACTCATTCTGCTTTATTCCTCTCAGTTTATCTGCTCCCACCCACCTGCATGCTGGTAGTTCCACACTGCGCATCTTCTAAATTCAGGCTGACCTGAGTTCAATCCTGGTTCTACCACATATGGGATATGTTGACTTGGGTAGGTTGCTTAACCCATCTGAACCCCAACTTCCTCATCACTAACATGGGGCAGAATAATTTAGCAGGATCATTGTGAATATTAAATAAAACAAACTCAATAAAAGGCTCAGTACAGTGTTGTTGTCAAGCAAAAGGGGCTCACTGCCCCCATGTGCTATGGGTTTTTGAGAAAAGAAAAGCTTTACACTGAAAGTCGACTCCCAAGGAGACAGGAGTCAAACTCAAATCTATCTCTCTGTGCTGGCTTTAAGGCAATATTTGCATTAGAAAAGCCTACGAGGATAGATTCTGAAACTAGTAGGTGATTGGTGGAAGAAAAGAGGGGTTTTGGAAAGTCCTTGGGCATACACAGTTATCTCTGTGTGCTACTTCATGGGTTGTGTGTGCAAATTTGAGGGGAGTTAGTATGAAACATGCTGAGGAAATTCAGCATGAACTCCAGTCGGCCATCTTGGTTCCAACTGACTTCAGCCATTTTTTAAAAAAAATCTCATTAATGAAGGAAGTTTCAGTGTTTCAGCAAGTTGTTCCTTTTCTTAACTGACATCTTGCAAACTCAAGAATTTTTTTTGTTAGTCACTGATTTCTTTAACTCTTTGGGTCACAGTTTCAGTGTTAGGATGTAGTACGAGTTCAAAACATTCCAGCTGTTGCAATTATTACAAGAAAAAGAGAAGAGAGAGAGGTAGAGAGAAAAGCATTTTTTCAAATACCTGAAGAACAAGAACAGGAAGAAATGGGTTTAATTGAGAATGCTGGGTGGCCACTCGTATTGAGAAAGAGTCCAATGGCTGGTACTCTAGAGTAATGGAAAGAATTACTCTACCTAATTTGTTTTGTTGTAAGTTAGAAATTTTGTATCCTCAGTTTTGTAAAAAGTAGGGTATACCTACTCTCAAGTACCCTAGGAATCATAAAGACACCACTGAAAATTCTAGGGAATCAGTTCTGCAATCACTCACCCCCAGGAGTAGCTGAAGTTTGTGAGTCTCTCTTCAGAATGATTCGGTTGCAAAAATCTCAAACTTAATGAAGCTCAAGTGGAAAGAAATAGATTTATCCCAGGGAACTTTCCCAGAACTGAACTTCTCCAGAATGACAGGTATGGTCCCCAGCCCTTCATAACCTTCCTGGTCCACTCCCCAGAGCTGACAGACTGAATCTCCTTGCCACAATGCCACCTTTCCTGCCGACAGGATCTTGTCGGTAAAGGTGATGTGTAAATCAATGTGACATAAATCAAATTCTAATTCAAATGCTCCGGGGGCCAGCTACTTAAATATTTAACGGAGGCTTTAAAAAGTTGAGCCCCAAATCCTTTGTGCAATGTGAACAATCAAATCCTAATCAAAGACATGTCAACCATCCCCGGGTTGAAATAATGGGTGTTCAGCAGATGGGGGCTGCCTACAAATCTGAGCCTGCTGCCTCATTTCCTCTAGTCAACATGGGTAGAAAGGGGATTTCAGTAAGTCCCTGAAGCTTTCCAGGGCTTGAATTCCTGCCCCCCCCCCGCCCCCAGCCCCCCACACCGAGCATTTCCCCTCTACCCACTCACTCCAGCTGTGTTTGTTTTAATTTTTTGCTCTCAGCCTGAGACCTCAGACAACAGCAGTTCCTTGCCTTCTCTGTTGGCAACTGCTCATGCACCCTGTTACCTTCCGAAATTACATAGTTTATTAACTTGTTACCCTAACCTACACCACCCTTCGTAAGAACTCCCTTCTCTGCCCATGAACATCCCGCCACAGTGTCCCTGGAATTAAACTGCTTCTCTGAGAAATGAAACCATTGCCCAGCCCAACATCCCCTTTCCTGCTATTTTATTTGAGGAGTAGGGCTCTGTGGTTATTGATCACTTGAGAGGTAGAAGAAGGATGTTTGAAGGGAAAGGAAACATCAAGAAAACTTACAGAGTGGCAGGGAAGCCTGAGAGATCTCATAAACTAGTGACTTTGAAGCCTTCATGGGGACTCAGATGCTTTGAGAAGCTGGAAAGCTCTGGACAGTTTCCCCCCACCCCACAAAAAAAAAAATCACACACATGCAACAGCACCCAGGCTGCTGCTTAACCGTACAGCACCTTTGTAGGAATTAGGGAAGGGGGTTGCTTTCTCTGGGCGGCAAAGTGTGGTCAATGGAGTAGGGTAAACTCCAGCCCTCACTTACCTTCTCAACAGGGCATCCTCGTGCGCATCACAACTTGCACCACCGGGGTGGTGGTGCTGCATGGACCCCTCACAAGTTTCCCCTCTCTGACTTAGTTCACATCCCCTTTATCATACTGATGGGACCCTGAAGCCCAGAGGGGGGAAGTGACACTCTCAAGGTTGCGAAGTGTGTTATTTGTCCTTGCTATTTTATTTCCCTGTGCCCTGCACAGACCCTCTCACCTGCCTGCTCATTAAGTAGCCCATTGATTATGCTCACTATACTAAAAGGCAATACGACCAGTATGGTAGATAAAAATCTGTTGTCTAAATATCTAAATTAAATCCTTGTAGAAGATGCTTACATCCAAGTGTTAGTAAACCCAGTGGCCCCGGGCAGGGAGGAGCTATTCGTCTTATCAGTAACTGTCTGGGTAGAATGATCCATTTCAAACAGCGCAAGGAATGAAATCATGAAAAGGATAAGAGTCCTGACGAAGGGCGGGTGAGTCGGAGCTGGTGGCATTGAAAAGTGTAGCTCAGAGCCAGCAGGCTGTCCTGAAGAGGATCATTCAGGTGTGTTAAAGACAGGCCCGGTGTGAAAGCGCAAATGAATCGCTCAAAATAGATGAGATTTCTCTCCGTGGTAATTGCAAGAGGAGCTGGCGAGAGGTTTTATATCGAAATCACAGAAAGGAAAGAGCTGGGGAAATAAAGAGGATTTTATTTTGGAACGGAGAATGAGGCAGGACTTTTACAAAGAAAGCTGGGAGAGGGTGTTCCCTTCCAATGAGAGAAAAGCCCTATGGGTAGGCAGGAAAATGAGATGCCTTCTCGCCCGTAGAGGGCGCTGTAGAGGCAGCGGGAAAGCGAGTCCTAGAGACGGTGGCGAGGAGGCGCTGTGTTCTACTGGTTGCCTGGGTGACTTTACCTGTGATTCCTTTTTCTGAGTCTTAGTTTCCTCAAAACCCAGACAAAACACATCTAGACATCAGGAAAGTCAGGGAAAGGAGGTGAGAGAATCACTGGAAGTGAGTGCGAGATGGGTGACGGGGTGCTTCTGGACATTGGGAATATTTTGTTTTCCAATCTGGTAGAAATTGATCGAATTCTACCTTGATCATTTGGACACTCTTCTGTAAGTATATTCCAGTTTATTTAAAAGTTTACTTAAGAAAAAAAAAAAAAGAAGTGATCCTATGGTCATAGTGTCTCAGAAGAGATGGAACCTGTAGTTCAAGGCAGAAGATAAAACCATATGGAAAAGAGGCAGAATGACAAACAAGAGATTGGCTGACTTGAAGCTATAGAAGGCTGTGCTTTCATCAGGGTACGGGTTCAGAGAATAAGAACACGTAGGACTCCTTAAGTCAGATAGGCAGGCAGGAACTTGAGCAGACTAGAACTTTCCAAGGACCCAACATGTCTGTGTGCACATGCGTATGCACCAACTACCCCCATTATTATTGCCAGATGTGCATTTTGAGGAGGTGCCTTCTCATAGATGGCTGAAAATTCCAGCTTTTGCCCCCTCCCACTGGGGACCCCACCCCTGAACTAAAGTTAGCAGAAATAGATGTGCTTGCAACTTCATCAAAAGAGAAGAATGCTTGCTGAGGATGAGGCTTCCAGCTTCATCCTTCTCTCTGCCAAGGACATGATCTTGTTCCTTTTTGTGGTTGCATAGTGTTCCATAGTGTATATGTGTTACATTTTCTTTATCTAGTCTATCATTGATGGGCATTTGGATTAATTCCATGTCTTTGCTATTGTGAATAGTGCTGCAGTAAGCATACATGTGCATGTAACCTTATAAAAGAATGACTTATATTCCTTTGGATATATACCCGGTAATGGGATTGCTGAGTCAAATGGTATTTCTTATTCTAGATCCTTGACACAGGGAGGGGAACAACACACATTGGGGCCTGTTGGGGAGGCGGGGGAAGGGCAAAGCATCAGGATAAATAGTTAATGCATGTGGGGCTTAATACCTAGGTGATGGGTTGATAGTTGATAGGTGCAGCAAACCACCATGGCACATGTTTACCTATGTAACAAACCTGCACATTCTGCACATATCCTGGAACTTAAAATAAAATTAAAAAAAGAAAGAGGAGAATGCTTATTTTCTTTCTCTGATAGACAAGCCTACACATGACTCTGATGATTTCACATTTTTTGGTTACTTAAAACAAACAAACAAAAACCTTTTGTCAAGACCCACTCTGCGGAGCACTGGTCTAGATGCTGAGGATCCAATCACAACCATGGTTATTACCCGGTGGGGCCAAAATTCTAGGTAGTGATTTAAGGCAAAGAGATGATCTCCACCAGCCTTCCTTCACAGGGGGATCATCCCCAAAGCAGCAATAGAAATGTAAGCCAGATGCCAAGAAGAACTTCCTGACTGCAATGTTAGTTGACTGTCTACCTGATGTGAAGGAAGGAAGCTTTACTAGACATAGATTTCATGTACCCTGGAGCTGAGTTTCTAGCTATATCTTATCTAACATTGGCAGAGGGATTGTGCAGTTTTGTCACACGGTCACATATATCTCAGTATTATCGCATATATCTCAAACTGAGCATGGTCACATATATCTCAAACTGAGGACCAGAGAACCTTTACCAATTGAAGTGTTTTCAGCTGCAATTTCAGAAAACACAATAATCAGGGAAATGCATTCTCCTACTTCATAGAAGTCCAGAGGCAGGGTTGGTTAATTCAGCAACTCAACTAGACTTCAGGTTTGGCTCTGCCATTCTCAGGGTGTTAATGATGTTCCCCCTCACCACTGCAAGAGGGCTGCAGTGTCTCCAGCTATTGAATGCAGACACAATGAGCAGAGCATCTCTTTTTGTGTCTTTTTGAGAACAACAAAAGTCCTCCCTTGAAGCCCCTTAGAATTATACTCCATACTTTTACCTACGCCTGTCATGATAAGAAGAATGTACTTTCCATGGCTGGCTTCCATCAGTTCATTCTCTGGGGCTGAGGGAGAGCTTGGTCTCCTCTGATGAGGTACACTGTCTTTCCCCCAATTCAAATGCTTTAACAGGAGCAGGATTGTGGCTAGCAATTCCTTGCTCCCCTTGCAGAGGAAAGTATCTCCTGGGTGGATAATGATGTGTCTCAGTGACAAATTAGAAACCACATATAGAAGCCCTGCTCTTCATAAGCCCATTCTGTGTGTCTATTCTACTCAACACATCTCCTGTATGTCCTGGGTGCCCCCTCCCCTAACAGGCAGCTTGTCAGCTTTGATCTTTTAATCCAGGATTCTCCAGAGCATGATTGACGTGCATTTAAACTGAGCTTCCCTGGGGCTGAGAACTGCTCCTGTCTAAACTCAAGGATGGCCAGGCTGGCCAGGCCTCTAAGCTTGATCTTAGTGCCTTAGGATCTTTTCCAATCCCTTTATGTCCAACCCAGGCTGATGCTGGGAGTGAGTGTAACATGAATGTTTTTCAGGACACTCTATCCTGAAAAACAAGGATTCTCTGTGTCTCCCCTAGCCATGTATGGGGACAATAGGAGGAGAAGGAGACCATCAGGCCACAAGCACTTACTGTGTGCCAGGGCCTGTTCTGGAGATTGGACAAATGGGGAGTGAGAGGATATGGTGCTGCCTTACATAGAGCCTCATTCTATGTGGGGAAACACTCAAGTCAGAAATTGCAGCATAGATGGATGGGTGCTTTGATGGAGGTTGGAAGAGCATTCTGGGCATTCAGTGCAGAGACATGTAACCCTGGTGGGTGGGTGTTAGGGGGTATGTGTGTGTATTTGTGTGTAGGGAAAGGGAGAATAAAGAATTCCAGGAGAAAGAACACTTACATTGAGATGTTAGCCAAACATGGAGTGTAGGGGGTGTATTGGGGCAGAGAATCAGGCAATGCAAACACCAGTATGTAAGGGGAGGCTGTCTGCATTTCAGGGGGGTTGGAGTATATGGTGCAAGGAGTATGCATGGGACATGAGGCTGGACAGTCAGGCAGAGTCCGGATCATGGAGGTTTGTTAATCCAGGCCTGCTTAGATGTGGGTGTCGACAAGATTGCTCACATATGGATTTTTTTTTTTTTTTTTTTTTTTTTTTTTTGAGATGGAGTTTCGCTCTTGTTGCCCAGGCTGGAGTGCAATGGCATGATCTTGGCTCACTACAACCTCCACCTCCTGGGTTGAAGCAATTCTCCTGCCTCAGCCTCCCAAGTAGCTAGAATTATAGGCATGTGCCACCATGCCCAGCTAATTTTGTATTTTTTAGTAGAGACAGGGTTTTTCCATGTTGGGCAGGCTGGTCTCAAACTCCTGACCTCAGGTGATCCGCCCGCCTTGGCCTCCCAAAGTACTGGGATCACAGGCATGAGCCACCATGCCTGGCCTCATATATGGATTTTACTAGGGGAACTGTCCAAAGGAGAAATGGGGAGGGAGGCTGAGAAAGCATCAGACCTCCATGCAAATGATCAGACCATGATCCAAAGAAAAAGGGGAGGAAGAAAGATTGGGAAAAAAAGCGTCTTAGCCTGCTGTGCAGTTTGAGAAAGATTTGGCAAGGCACTTTGGAAGCCCTTAAACCAAAGTTGGCCATCAGGGGAGTCCTGTGTGTCCCTGCCTTAGAGTCATGGCCACCGAGCCATTGGCTGGTGGTTTGACCTTCCACAAGGTCAGGGCTCCACGTTGGAGGTCCTCGTGCCCTCTGTGGTTGAAGATCCGGGCGGTAGATTCTCATGGCTGCCACATCTGGGTTTGGTTTTATTCTAGGGAGAATGGGAAGCCACAGAAGATTTTAAGCAATTTATGTTATGAAAAGAATCACTCTGTGGCTGTGGAGGAGATAAGTAGGAAGAGTTCAATAATGAAATTAAAAAAGAAATTGTGAGGTGGAGCTGCTGGAGAGGTTCAGGAAAGAGAGAATGTTGACCTAGACTCGGAAGGTGATAGGATCACATAGAGAAATGGACAATTTGAAGTTATATTAAGGAGGCAAAATGCACAGAACTTGTTGCCTGTGTGTGAGTGGTAAGAAAAAGGACTCGAAGAGGAAGTAACAGAGGACAAGGACCACATCTGTAACTGTCACTTGTGTGCTAGATAAAGTGTAAGTACAATGATCTCATTTTATCACCACGATGATCCTTTTTTTAAATTAATTAAATTTTTTCATTTTAATTTTTATTTATTTATATTTGAGATGGAGTCTTGCTCTGTCACCCAGGCTAGTGTGCAATGGCATACCCTCGGCTCACCACAAACTCCGCCTCCCAGGTTCAAGTGATTCTCGTGCCTCAGCCTCTTGAGTAGCAAGGATTACCAGCATACACCACCTCACCTGGCTAATTTTTCGTATTTTTCGTAGAGACAGAGTTTCAACAGAGGTTAGACAGAGATTAGCCAGGTTGACCTCAAGTGATCCGCCCGCCTCAGCCTCCCAAAGTGCTGGGATTACAGGCGTGAACCACTTTGCCAGGCCCGCAATGATCCTTTAAATTTGGTTCTAGGCATAGCATTGGAGAACCCCCAGTTTATCCACAACACCTCAGGTGATCAGTATAAACTAACCATGCTAATCCCATTCTCACACCTGCAAATGTTTTAGGAATGGGAGACGTCTGCTCCAGAGGCTTTGGGGAAATATTTCTCCTTCAGAAGAAAGAGTCACATTTAGGTGGTTCCTTTATTCCTCTGGACATTGATGTCTGGGTGTGATGCCTGGGACTGCCTGGCATCTTGGAATCCCGAGGGGAGCAGCTGAGAGCACAGCCCTCCATCAAGAACAGGAGAGAAAAAGAGATGGGAGGAGTCTGGGCCCCAAATGACAGCATGGAGCACCAACTAAACCAACACTGGATCACCTACCCACCCAACCAGACTCCTGGGAATTGAGATCCTGTATTTCTTTATGGTTTGCACCAATGCGAGTTAGGGCTTTCTGTTTCTAAACTCATATTAAAGTATCACCCCATTTTATAGACAAAGAAATGGAATCTTAAAGTCACAGAATGGGTAGGTGGCAGAGGAGGGACACAATCTTAGGTCTTCCTGAAAGATCATGTCCCTTTTCAATGGCAATTTTCTTTCATGATGTCAACTAAAGTCACCTGACCATGAGAATGCTAGTGATCTTATCTTATAAGATATTAATATATGGTGCAATGAGAGTCAGATCTACAAGCATTCATTGTGCCCTTGCATGCTGCAAATGAGCTACATATAAGCCCTGCTCATGAAGAGTTTATGATATAAATGAGGTGAGATGAACACAATTGGAGACTATGATAATAGATAACTTGCAGGGGCACTCATTATTCATTAGACAGTGGGCAAGTATTCTACATGTCTTGTTAGGTTTTACTCCCCACAACAAACAACAGTATTTATTATTACTATCCCTGTCTGTCTCCATATTACAGGTATGTAGACACAGAAAGGGTATGAACTCTCCCGAGACCACAAAGCTGGTATAAATGGAATTTAAAGCAGTCTGAGTTTGACTTTGGAGCCTGTACTTTTATAACCACTATGTTCTTTTGCATCCCCATATAGAGATTAATTAATGCAAGACAGCATCAAACCAAGTGGAGTATGCACAGGATAATAATAGCAAAGATTCTTAAACATATACATGCAGGTGCTTTGCACGTGTTGTTGCTAGTCCTTAGTGGGTCTCAAACTTCAGCATGAATAGGAATCATCTGGAGGGCTTGTTAAAGCACAGATCACTGGGCACCACCCCTAGACTTTCCAGCAGATTTGGGGTGGTGGTCTTAGGGTTTGCATTTGTGACAAGTTCTCAGGTGGTATTTGTTCTAGGGATCACATTTTGAGAGCCACTGCCTTAAAATAACTCTGCGAAGGAAAGGTGATTACCCCCATTAAACAGATGTGAAAAGTGGCTTAGTGTAGGCAGCTGATATGGTTTGGCTGTGTCTCCACCCAAATCTCATCTTGAATTGCAGCTCCCACAATTCCCATGTGTTGTGGGAGAGGCCTGGTGGGAGGTAATTGAATCGTGGGGGCAGGTCTTTCCCGTGCTAGTCTCATGATAGTGAATAAGCCTCACAAGATCTGATGGTTTTATAAAGGGCAGTTCCCCTGCACAAGTTCTCTTCTCTTGTCTGCCACCATGTGAGACATGGCTTTCACCTTCTGCCATGATTGTGAGGCCTCCCCAGCAACATGGAACTTGAGTGCATTAAACCTCTTTCTTTTGTAAATTCCTCAGTCTCAGGTACATCTTTATCAGCAGCACGAAAACGGACTAATACAGCAACTCATCTGTACATACCCACAATGGACAAATTCCAGAGCCAGGATTTGAACCTGGGTCACCCTGGCTCCAAAGTCCATGCTGGTTTATTGTACCATGCTGTCCCCAGATATAAATGCACCACAAATTTGGGAGGAGAGACAACAGTGGGCTGCACATGCAGGAGAGACTTTTGGAAGAAAAGGCCTTGAAGGAAAATAAATTTGAATCGGTGATCCCAGGCTATAGGCAAGATGCAAGAAACACTGGACTTGCCAAGTTATAGCTGATAGACACTTTGCCAGAGGTTTCTATGTAGCAGGAGGGATTATGGTGAGGACACACAGTCGGGATTGCTCCATAACAGGGAGCAGGAAAATAGCAGGGATCTTAGAGACAGAAAGGGACAACGAAGAATGCCACCACTGCAAAAAGTACACAGGTGGGAAAATACTATGCCCTATATGCAAAGGTGAGAAATAACTTACAATATCTTTTTTCATGAGAGGGATGGGTAGGCATTACACCAACCCCATTCCCTCAAGGAAGAAGGAGGAGCATGGCTTACATATACTCCCACCAGAACCTGCTCCCTTATTCTCATTCTAATTTCCTTAATCAAAGCAAAGGACAAGGACAGTGATTTCTCCTTTGTCTCTGAGTGGAAAATGATACTATTCTAAGAGTGATTGAAGGCACTGGCTATGTTAAGCCCTGATGAAGACATGAAGACGCAAGCATGTGAGCAAACAGAGGAGAGAAGGTTTGTGCTGTGTGATTGCCAAGATAAGAAGTTGGACCAATAGGTGAAAATTCCAAGCTAATTATGTGCTAGAAATTCTTCATGTCATCCATTCAACAAGCATTGAGTCATTCAACAACCACTGAGGCATTCAACAACCAGTCATTAGGAGCCCTCTGTGTGCCAGGGACTGTCATAGATGTCTGGTGAGTCAAACAGAAGTGATCCTTGTCTTCCTGGTTGGCCTAAATCCATCTCGTTACAACCTAGACTTACTTTGAAGTTGAAGTATTTTAAGACCTTTCTCAGTGAAAGAAAATCTAGAGTCACCAACTCACTCTTCTCCTACACGTTCGTTTCTTCTTGCAGGGATAAAACATGTTTTGATGGTGATGGGACTTGCCAAATATGCCAAAATCACATCACACAGATCCCTTTCTCCTCCAGGTAGTGGGAGCCTTGGATTAAATGCAGACATGGCACGGTCAGAGACACAGTAGGCAGACAGCACCAGGTAAATCTGGTAGGAGCGAATTTTAATGTAGGAGAATAGGTTTCTCGGTGAGGATGACCTTCCAGCTAATGGCCCATCCCTGGGGACCCATGCAGCTGTCCCAAGGCATTTCTGGAGTCCGAGAGAGAAAAATCCATCAGCCATTCTTGACTAAGCTGGGGAACATTTCAGCTTTCTAATAGGGTCATTAGCTGGGTAACAGATGAAACGGAACAGCAACAGAAGGGCAGAGGTAACTGAAATGAGGGAGAAAAATGCATAGTGATTTTCCACATTCTTTCAGCACACATGTTTTCCTCAAAATTCCCTCTACTGCCCAGCATTATGAAATGTCAGGAACCAAGGGATTTGGAGAGAGCAACTCAAAGAACCAAGGGTATGACACAGGATGGGAAGAACCTCCCCACAAGGGAGGATAACAGATTTCCATAAGGCAGAGAAGTAATCCGGTAGAGCTGTTGATGATATCACAGGGCACCTCCAAACACACTCTCAGGGATTCTGTAAGCCCAGGAAATCAGGCAGAGTGATTTGTGAGCAACAAGGGACAGTGTTACAAACAGAGAGTTCCAAACAGTGTTCTAAACAGAGAGCTCAGGAATTCATTCCATTGTTGACTTGTATTAATTAATCTTGCTTTTTGATTACAAAAAAATATACATGTCTGTTGTAGGGAGTACAGAAAAAAAGAATATAAAAATTACCCCAAATTCTATAATTTGAAGGTAAACATTGTTCACTTTTTGTTGGTATATCTGCAGTCTTTTTCTCTATGCATATCTGTATATCTCTCTTGCAAAATTGCAATCATATTTTCATTGTTTTATAAACCATTTTTCTCACTTAACAATATATCATGAAATTTTATGATGTTCCCCCATATTGTATTTTTCATAAATACTATTTTCATGTCTGTATCATATGAATGCATTAGGTTGAAACACATAAAATTTGTGCTATTTGACCTTTTTCAACCTGCAAAAATGATTTCATATGGTTCATCTATATTATAATTGATTTCTCCAGCCTTATATTCATTTATATTTAGGCTATTTCCAAAGGTTCTCAATTATTTAAAAATTTGCAGTGCAGGTCTTTGTGTTTAGGTCTTTGCACACATCCATGATTACTTTCTTCTGGTAAGTCCTTATGCACTAGTTATGTATTGCCAGGTAATAAGTTTCCACAAATTTAGCAGTTTAAACAACACGCATTTTATGTTACAGTTTCCATGGATCAGGTTAAGCTGGTTGCTCTGCTTCAAGGTTTCTCTTAGGGCTGCAACCTAGGTGCAGGTGAGCACTGAGTCTCATCTGAAGACTCAACTGGGGAAGGGTCTGCTTTCAAGTTCTTTCAGTTGACTCAACTGGGGAAGGGTCTGCTTTCAAGTTCTTTCAGTTGACTCAACTGGGGAAGGGTCTGCTTTCAAGTTCTTTCAGTTGGTTGTTAGCAGGATTCAGTTTCTTGCTGGCTGTTAATCTGAGACCTCCCCCAATTCCTTGCCAAGTGGGCTCCTTCATAGAACAGCTCACAGAATGGCAGCTGTCTTCATTAAAGCTAGCAATGGAAAGAGTCAGATAGTAAGATGAATGTTGCAATCTTATGTAACTTAACTACAGACATGATAGCCCATCACCCTTGCCATATTCTATTAGATAGAAGGAAGCCCTAGGTCTTGCCCACACTCAAGAGGAGGAGATTATACAAGAATGCAAACACCAGAAAGAAGGGATTATCAGGGATCATCTTGGAGTATGCCTACTACATTCTAGAAGTGGAATTGCTAGACAAAATGAGGTGAACGTTTTTAGGGTTTTGAGATTTACTGATAAGTTGACCCCTGGGATAGCCACAGAAGTTCATCTTCCCACTAGGAGTGAATGAAAAAACCTAGCTGCCTAAAGTGTCATCATATTTAAAGTCTTTTCAATTTGATGGGAAAACCATGATATCCTGTTTTTATTTGCATTTCTTTGAGAGCTCATTTATTTCTTCCTTGACAAATTGCTAATTCATAATTTTTGCCCGTTAAAAACAGCTGTTCAAAGTTTTAATAGAATAAAGATGTTATTAACCATTTGTCTTTAATACATATCTTAGATATTTTTTTCTGATTTTACCATTTGTTTTAAAGTCTTGATGGCAAAATTTACAAAAATACTTAATTTTTAAATAGTCAAACCCAGCAATATTTTACTTTATAATTTCTTCTTTTGTTTTTTTTCCTTAAAAAAACCATCACTCCCAAATTAGATAGATGACTATCTAAAGTTCATTTTTTAATAGCAATTAGTAATTTTGTTGTTTCATTATTTATCTGTAACTCTTTAATCCACAGTTCATCTTTTCCTCACCCTTCTCACCTGAGCAATGAGTGATGGTGTAATAATATCTCATAGTGTGTATCCTGGCTGGGAATGAGGGGTTCCCTCTCAAGAAGGGATATTAGAATCTGTCTTGTTGGTATGGAAGGGAAGGATGGTGTGTGGAAATACCAACCGTATTATTTCAGTTTTCTGCATTAATTAGAACTTCTGAGGGAAATTGTAAAATAAAAAAGATAGTAGTGAGTGTCTTTTTCAAGAATGTCCCCAGTGTTTCACCACTAAGCATGATGTTCTATGTAATATATATTCTTGATCAAATTTGTTTCTTATGCAGAGACATTTCAAATACATCTGTAATGAGTATTGACTTTGGAGCAGAGAGTATTAATTTAAAAGATCCCAGTATTTTTTCTTATTTGACTTTTTGGAATAAATCTCATTGGTTGTGGCCCATTTCTCTCTTTAAAAACTTCTGCTTTCCATCTGGTAATAGTTTATTAATAATTTTGACACTTGTATTTAAAGTGAGATTGATTGCTTATTTATCAAGATTAGGGTTATGCTAATCTCAAATACTTTGGGAAGCTTTCTCCTTTCTCTATGTCTTGATATAATTTATGAAGTATGATATTGCTGGTTCTTGGAGGTTGGAAAGATCTTACTCTAGAGTGACCAAGGCCCAAGACTTTTAACAGAGTTAACCATGTAACAATCCTTCAGATTATTTATCATTAATCATCTCACCAATTTTCTATCTCTTATGTTAATATGGTAATTTATGTTTCCCCTGCAAATTGTCCATTTTGTTGAGAATTTAAAATTTATCAGCTAAAAGTTATAATAGTCCCATAATATTTAAATCTAACTTTTGATCTGTAATTATATTCCTAATGATATGTATTCTTTGGTTCTTGCTTTACCCTTGGTTAGATATGATGAATCACCTCTTTTATTGTTGATTATTTTCAAGATCCAGTTTTCATACGTATATATCCATTCCATTAGCTTTCAATTTTTAAAAACTTCATTAATGTCTTCACTTTTTTTTTATTCCTTCCTCCTCTGTTTTAATTATGAAAATGTTCATACTAAAAATTAGGGCAAATAATATAATGTATGCTTCCTTATAGATCCATGAGCAATATACAACAAATACCAACATTTTGCCACATTTGCTTCATCTTTTTCTCTTTTCTTTGTATTATTTGCTGAAATGTTTTAAATAAAACCCTAGAGATTATGTTATTTCATCCCTACACACCTCAGAGTGCATCTCTAAAAAATACTTTTCTCAACCGGGTGTGGTGACTCACACCTGTAATCCCAGCACTTTGGGAGACTGAGGCAGGCAGATCACGAGGTCAAGAGATCAAGGCCATCCTGGCCCACATGGTGAAATCCCATCTCTACTAAAAATACAAAAATTAGCTGAGCATGGTGGCATGCGCCTATAGTCCCAGATACTCCAGAGGCTGAGGCAGGAGAATCGCTTGAACCCGAGAGGTGGAGGTTGCAGTGAGGGGAGAATACTCCACTGCACTCCAGCCTGGCGACAGAGTGAGACTCCATGTCAAAAAAAAAAATACTTTTCTCACCTTCTTAGACATGTTTTGTGTTTCTTTCTCCGCCTTACTGGATTGATTTTTCTTGGTTTATTGATTTTTCATTCTTTCTTTTATAATAAGAAAGCATTTAACCCTATGAATTTTCTACTGAGTATAGAATTAGCAGCACATATTAATAAACTTGATATGTAATTTTCCCAATGTCAACATGTTCGAAGTTGGCTACAGTTAAAGTTTTCAGTCCTCTTCTAGTAACTATATAGAAGAAACACATACACTCATATATATCCTTCTGGTGTTTTTGCTTAAGTATTTTGGAAACAACTCTAACATTAGTTTGTTTCACAGGTTGGGTTGTCTGGACAGTAGGGTCTGAGATGGAAATTAGCATGCAGGGGACTTAGAAGCAAGGGGCCTTGGGGTCAAGTGACACTTGTGGAAGGAAAGGAAAGGGGATAGGACTGGACAGAGGGAGAAGTTGAGCTGCAACGAGATCTCAGTGGAAGACTCAGCCCACCCCACAGAGAGCGCTGAAGGATCTTTTCAAGTTGTCTGGAGCTGAGAACAAGAGGACAGGCCTTTATTCCCCACACCAATCATTGAATACAGGCTGCCCCAGGAAGGGGACATGGCTTTGGGCTCTTCAGTGGGAACAGACTCTGGAGAGGGCTGACAGTTGAGTGCTGTCTGCTGGAAGGACTCTCAGTGGCTGGGAGGGTCCACTCTTCCTTGTTGAAGATGAATCTGGGTGGGGCATCCCAGTCTCCATCACAGTTGCAGAATTTCTAAGTTCGGGGATTTGTTTGTTTAGTGTTCAAGAATCATGTGTATTCTTCCGCAGTCTAAAAATCTAATGCATGCATATTACTCAAACTCACTAATTTTACCTACTTGGTTTATTGAAGAATGTTAAAGTAGTCTAATAAAATTATGATTTGGCTGTTTATCCTTGTATTTTTATTTTTCATAGTTTTTCCTTTATACGTTTTGAAGCTGTGCCATTCAATACAGAAATGTCGACAGTATCGCATCTTCCTTATGGCTCGAATCTGCTGCCCCTGCAAAGCACCCTCTCTGAATATTGTTTTCTCTTGCCTTGAATTCTTTGTTTGTGGACATTTTCATCCCTGGTTCTTTTGGTGTGCCTGATAGATCTTTAGCTATACTTTTATTCCTAATCATTTTTTGTCATTTTAAAGGTGCATCCCTTATAAAAAGCATATAATAGACTTGGATTTTTATTTTTTACTCACAACTGAGAATTTTGGTGGTTGGAACTGAAATTTAGCCCCTTTATAATTACAGTCATGACCAATATAACATCTTGTTTTATGAGGCAAAATTTTCAGGCTTCTTTAAATTTTACTTCATTCCCTGTCTCTCACTATACGAACTATATAATTCTTTATTTTGATTAATTTATTACTTGACTACAGTATATTCTTGAATAATTTTTTCAGAGTGTATAAATTAAAAAATTAACTCTTGCATTTAAAATAATGTGGTTTTTCTCCTCTTCAGTTGGAATATTACCTTCATTAACTGTGTAATTCTTGGGTCACAATTTTTTCCCGTGAAAACTGCACCGTTTGTATTGTAGAGAAGAAATTTGGGGCTTGCCTAGTTTTCTGTTTCTTAGCAGTAGTAATTCTCCCCTGCTTTGCTGATAGAATTGCTTCTTTGTAATTGAAACTGAAGAAGTTTGACGAATGTATTTAAGGGCTTGTTGCTTCTCATCATTTTTTCCTTGAGCTTAGTAGGTGCATTTAGTTTGCATATAGAAGTAATTATTCAGCCAAGCAAGGTTTTCTTCACTATTTCCTGGTACTCTTGCCTCTCCTTCCCACTCTACAATTTTGAGTGTTGTGAATCCATGTTCTGTATGTTTTATTTTTCCTTTTTCATTTCCATGTTTCTAAGTTTTCTTAACCTTATTTTTATTTTTTAAAAATTGATCCTTTATTATTTTCAATATACTATTTAATGCTTCTATTGCAATTTTATTTTTAATTGGGTCGTTTTTCATTTCCGTGGCATTTTCCAGATTTCATAGGTGCCCCTCTCTGATTATCCCCTCTGGTTACAGAGATGTGATACCCTGTTTCCATCTTATCAGGAACATTTCTAAACCTTTCTGCTTGTAGTAACTCTATATTGTTAAGTCTCCTTCTTTATCCCCTTCTTCCGTACTTTGAGTCTTTTCATATGGCTAAATGTCTTTATCTGCTGGCCCCTGGCTTACAGAGTGAAGTCCTTGCTTCTAATAAATTGGAGGCCTACATGTATTCTAAGAGGGGCTTAGTTGATTTCTGATTGGATATTTCAGGCCACATGAAGGGAAAAGGGAAAATTCTTATTGTCATTTTTCTTTTCCTTTTCAAAAAGTCGGCTGCTTGGAGAGATAAGAGAGATAGACGGAGCCAACGATATCTTTGGCAAGGAGTTTTGCCTGCATGGAAAAATTTCTTTTTCTTGTTTGTGAGGAAGCTAGAAGTGGTGTCAGACTTCAGTCAGCAAAGACTCAGCAGTGTCCCACATCTTCACACTTCAAGCGCTCTATGAACCAGTGCCACAGGCTCCACTTGGTGTGGCCATCGGCTCCGCTTTGCTTTTCAAAGATACCAGTGGATTCCAAAATTTGATCTCACTGTCTTTGATAGCCCACTCTGGCTCCCAGGCAGGTGTTTGTAAGGCTCAGCCAGGGTCTCTTCCATTTGCTTCCAGGCCCATCGTTCTGAGCATACGGTGGCTTGCAGCTGAGTTTGGGCCTCCTTCCGCGGTCACTCTGACAACCCCGTACCCTGCTGCTATTTTCCAGTGTGTCTTTGGCTGTGAGTTTCCCTTCCTCAGCTTCCAGCAGAAACAGAGTGTCTTGAGGTTGAATAAAGGAATAAGACAGGTTTCCCTCTATGTGTGCACTTCACTCATCATCTCAGTGGCAGTTTGAGGACCACCAGGGGAGGGAGATGGATGACACCCTTGAGGAGTTCTTGCTTGCCAGTTAGATTTCAAATAATGTCCCAGGGAATAATGGTCCAGGTTTAAGGGAGAAGGAAAGGGGAAAAGATGCAGTGAGCGCAGAAAAGACAAGAAAAGGAAGAAGACCCTGGACAGAAAGGAAAACGGTCCCGCCAAGTGTTCTGTGATGCCCATATGTGCCTTATGAAATCACCCACTGCTTGAGCCAGCTGTGTGCAGGGTTTCTAGGGCAGTCCCACCACCCCAGCTCGTGCTTCAGGGATATGATGACGTTAAGGATGCTGTTCCAGGTAGGCTCCTTGTCCATTCTCTTCATTTCAGCCACTCACGATTCTGGGGAAAGAGGACACACAAAGAAATTTCTGTCCCATTCCGGAAAAGTCTTAGAAATGGATTGTGGTGGAAACAAGAGGTTATATCAAAGACCAGACCAAGAGAGGTCCACGCCCCCTGCTGGTGAAAGCAATAAATAGCTCCACCATTTTTCCTGCGCGTGGTTCCACGCGGTTCTTGGGTGGGTGGATGGGTGGTTGGTTTGGTCTGTTTTGCTCAAATGGTGATGGGGGTTTGGGAGAAAGGGAGTCCGTGGGAGAGAGAGAGATCTATCAGAATAAATGACACCCAGACTGCAAAATACCATACCATGTGAGGGGGAAAATGCCCCAGGAGTTAAGGATCGTCATCAGAAAATAGATTTTTCTGTCCAGAATGCAAAACAGATAGCAGGACCTTGTGGGTGGAGCTGGCGGGGAGGCTGGGAGGCAGGGGGAGAGACAGGGTGTCACCAGCCCTTCAGAATGAGGATTGGATTTCTGTTGAATTTTTTATGGATGCCTGTAAGCCTCCCCATCACATTATAGTCTGGATGAAAAATTATCCACCAAGGAAAATAGATCTGCGTGAATCAAGATTTCATTGCCAAGGGCCAGGTTATCACATGGAATTTCTTTGTGGGTCAACATGGCTGATTTATTTATATGTGTACCCTGTGGGTGTCTATTAGGCCTCCCAGACTGTGATCACCATGGGGACGGCTGGCTTATATGTATGTGTTGCTGGGCATGTGGTGGAACTGAAGCTGAACGTTCGCCAAAGAGAAGGGGAAGGAAGACACGGAAATGTATTTGGGCTGCTTCTAAGCAGTCAAGGCCAGAGCCCAGATCTAGGACTTGAAATATCTGGCTTCTCTTTCTAATTCCATTGATTGCTGGATATGTAAATTTGAATAATAGCATCACCTTGCTGAATTTCAGTTTCCTCAACCATAAAATGAGGATAGTAATATTCTCTGCTGAGCCAGCAGGTCAATGAAGTACGACGGTGGCTGAAATACTACAGGAATGACTAACTTGGGTAGGGATTAATAATGCTATTATATCTATTTATTTAGTCATTCAACAACCATTTATTGAGCAACTACTATGGGTCATGCACTTTGCTAGGTGCTGGGGACACAGCAAAGATCAAGTGGGCACTGCCTCTGCTTTCTTTGTGTTGACAGTCCAGCGGCAGAACAGATAAGTCATCCTCCTCTGCCTTGCTAATACACTTGATTCTTTATTCTTGAAATTAAAAACTTTTACCAAGATTTCTAGGTGTTTGTCTTTTCACATTATTTGTTCCTGGAACTTGCTATGTCTGTTTGACTTGCAGATAGAAGTTGTTCTCAACTCAGCAAAGTTTGCTTCATCATTTCTGTGTGCTCTTTTGTCTCCTTCTTATCAGACAGTATCAAGTGTTCTGGATTCATGCTCCACGTTTTTTCATGTTTCCTCTTCATTTTTATGTCTTCATGGGATGCTACAAGGGGATTCTGTCCTCAGGAATTTGCTAGTGGTATTCTTGCTGCCCTGTTAGATCTGACGTATTATCAGCGATTTGTAGAAAGCCATTATGATTCTCCCTCACTGTCTGTCATCCTCCAAAAAATGTACTGTTATTATGGGAGCCAGAGAGGTGCAATTGAGGAGCTGAACTGGCCTGAAGAGATCCAGCTGATCCCTTGAGGTGTAACACCACCTACTAAGAGCAGATCTTGTCTACTTCAGTTCCACATTTCAATGCTCAAAATGCAAGGGTACTGAACAGGGAGCTGAAGAAATAAAGAAAACCTGGGACGGGACTGGGTTCAAACACAACAAGCATCATCCCAGCTCTTACTTTTTGGAACATGCTAAGAGTTGGATCAAATCAGCTCTTATCACCAAAATGGGGCACCAACACCCCATGTCCTGCCATAGGGCTTACCCCTGCTTTCATAGGGGAAAAGGTCACAAGCCAAACTCAATGATGTTGCAGTCAGGGTTGACACACTGCGCAGCACACCAAGAAAGCACCATGTATGTGATAGCCTATGTAAATGGCGTGCTCTTGAGTACACACAAGGGTGTCTCCTGGAGGGCCTGGCTGGGGTGGTCCCTGAATGATGGAATTATGGGTGATATCAACTGTTTTCTTCTCTATTTTATTCCTGGGTATTTCAAATGTCCTATTATTTTCACATTTTTCCACTAGTACTACTATTTCTATACTATTATTATTTGTTTGTTTAAGGAGTTTAGTAAATCACTCATCACTTCAAAGTTTGAACCAATATGCAGGGTGACCACCTCATCCCTGTCGGGGTAGGACTTCCCCAGTTTCAGCACTGAAATCTCCACATCCCAGGACGCCCCTCAGTTTTAGATAAACTAAGATTGTTGGACACCGTACCGAGGTGATATATAAACCACATGGCAGATTAATAACCAAACAAAAAACACAAAGTAACACAAAGTGTCATCACAAATATTCAGTGCTGAACTTGAGAAGGCTGCAGTAGAAAATGTGACCTGGTTCTGAGGCTGAATTAGGACATTTGCCTTTGATACCTGAACTAAATCCTGAAACCTGAGACCCACATTTGCAGATGTGGCTGGAGAGAGAGAGAGAGAGAGAGAGAGAGAGAGAGAGAGAGAGCTTTCCTCAGCCATATACCAGGGCAGGAAACAGCAGGTGAAGCACATGCATTGCCCCACACACCAATAAAGCCTGTCCCAATTATTTCCATTCTCTGACCATTTGGATGCCAGCTTTCACACAGACGGGAGTGAATATGGGGAGGGCAGAAGATCAAAAATGTTAGTTATATGTAACTTTCCCAATATGGAGAAAGAGTGGATAGAAGTCACCTCCCCTAAGGGACAAGACATGTATGTGAGGAAAGGAGGAAAAAAGGCACCTGTCCCAACATTAATAACAATAAGAACAATAATAGTATAGCAGCTACCTTTTATTTTATTTATTTTCTTTTTCCATAAGTTATTGGGGTACAGGTGGTATTTGATTACATGAGTAAGTTCTTTAGTGGTGATTTGTGAGATCCTGGTGGTCCTGTGAGATCCATCAACCAAGCAGTATACACTGCACCATGTTTGTTGTCTCCCTCTTCTCCCTTCCACTCTTCCCCACAAGTCCCCAAAGTCCATTGTATCATTCTTATGCCTTTGTGTCCTCATAGCTTAGCTCCCACATATCAGTGAGAACATACGATGTTTGGTTTTCCATTCCTGAGTTATTTCACTTAGAATAATAATCTTCAGTCTCATCCAGATCATTGCAAATGCTGTTAATTCATTCCTTTTTATGGCTGAGTAGTATTCCATTGTATATTTATATACCACAATTTCTTTATCCACACATTGATTGATGGGCATTTGGGTTGGTTCCATGATTTTGCAATTGTGAATTGTGCTGCTATAAACATGCGTGTGCAAGTATCTTTTTTGAATAATGACTTCTTTCCCTCAGGGTAGATACCCAGTAGTGGGATTGTTGGATCAAATGAGCTACCTTTTTTTATTTTTATTTTTGGGGGGACGGAGTCTCACTCACTCTTTTGCCCAGGCTGGAGTGCATGACATGATCTCAGCTCACTGCCACTTCTGCCTCCTGGGTTCAAGCAATTTTCCTGCCTCAGCCTCCTGAGAAGCTGGAATTACAGGCAAGTGCCACAACCCTTGGCTAATTTTTGTATTTTTTTAAAGTAATGGTGGAGTTTCACCATGCTGGCCAGGATGGTCTTGAACTCCTGACCTCAAGTGATCTACCCGCCTCAGCCTCCCAAAGTACTAGGATTACAGGCATGAGTCACCATGCCTGGTGGCTGACTACTTTGTTGACTACTCATTATATGCAGCCATCAGGTTACGTTTCTTACATATATAAGCTTAATTGATCATTAATAATTCTATGAAAGGTACTTACATTACCCCGTCCTTCAGATGAGGAAACTGAGGCACAGAGCAGTCAAGCCATTTGCCTAAGACACCCAGCCAGTAAGTGCAGAGCTGAGATTAAAATCCAGTTCCACGTGGGTCTAATTAGATGGTAGGTTGGAGTCACACCTCTAAATTAATATGACTTTGATTGGGCCCCTTAACTTGTGGATGCCTCAGTTTCCCCATTTGTCCAGTGAGGATAATAGGCCTTCATTAATCTTACAGAGATATTCTGAAGATTCAGTGAAATGGTGAGTAGGAAAGTACTTCTCACAACTTACCCGTATAAATCATTTTTTACATAAGTTACATAATATCAATAGCATTTCAATTTCAAGAATAAAACGATGAGCCCTGCAGGTTTAAATGACAGCCCTGCAATATGGATCCCATGGACATTTCAAAGTTGCACTCTGTATTGAAAAGCAGAGTCAGGTGATAAGGTAAGGCCTGTATCCAGGCCAAGATCTCTGATTTCTTTAGCTTTTGTAGGATGTCATTGTAGTTTTAGAGAGATCTGCTGTGGAATGGGTACAAATGGAGAACAACCAGTGCCCCACTTGAGTTTTGATTGGAAATCAGGTAGCGTTGAGACTCCTGCTTTTAGAGAGGGAATAGTGGGACAGAGGTGATTAGATGCTCTGGATAGTGGTCAGAGAGTGATGAGGATTCTCAGTGAAAGCAGGAGGATGCCTGCTGTCTACAAATAACAATCTGAGCTCAATCTTCTCAGCACGGCTTCTTCCTACCAGGGGCCTTGCTTTAAGGTGGTGGGGAGAGGGTGGCAACAAATCTCTCCAGGACCCTGTGTCTCTTGGGAACTTTAATGTCATTTGTGGCCATGGAACCAACTTCACGAGCTAAGAATGACCTTGGAAATCACTCAGTTCAATGCCTCCATTTGGCAGATGACAAGAGTCTTAGAAAGACTCCAAGACTTTCCCAAGAACACGCAGACAGTGGCAGAGCTAAGAACAAGAATTCAAGTCTCCAGACTCCCAGGTCAGTGTTCTTTTCATCTGACTAGCTGCCCTATAATGCAGTTTGAATCCCAGGTTGAGGAAGCAGGTTGTACAGCGAGGTGGGTGGGCTAAAGAAAGCTGTAGGCAGACCTGGTGGGACAGGAAAGGAGGAGGGGTCAGAGGGTGGGCAAAAAAGAAAAGGAGGAGAAAGAGGAGACACGTGGAAGGAACGGAGAGGCAGCGACAGAGAAACAAGATTTGCAATAAATAGGAGAAATGCTGCGGAAATTACTTGGTGAATGGTATTTAACTGGTTTATTAGTGTAATTCAGTTGCAGTTTGATTTGATTCAAACTTCTAATATGTGTGATCCACCATCCACCAAGGACACTTCCAGCCTTACACAAGCAGCAGAAAATGGCAGATCTGAGAGGAAGACGGGGTGGTAGACAATGGAAGATGAAAGATAAGGAGAAAAGAGGAGAGAGCAAGAGGGGATGAGAGGAGAAAGGGAAAGAAAGAGAAAAGAAAGAAGAGGAAAGAAGGGCAGGAAGAGGGAGGGAAGGAAGTGAGAATGGCGGACAGGAGATTGGAGATGGAGAAAGAGAAGAGAGGAGAAAGAAACGGGGAGGAAAAGAAGATAAGGAACAAGAAAGAGAGCCAGAAACGGGGGCATGTGATAGAGTGACTATGAGAGGCATGAGAGGGAAAGCAGGGAGCCAGGAGAGATCGAGAGAGATGAGGGAAAGTATAAATACAGCAAAGAGGCTGGCGAGGCTGCAGAGAAATAAGAACGCTTTTACACTGTTGGTGGGAGTGTAAATTAGTTCCACCATTGTGGGAGACAGTGTGGCGATTCCTCAAAGATCTAGAGACAGAAATACCATTTGACCCAGCAATCCCATTACTGGGTATATGTCCAAAGGAATATAAATCATTCTATATAAAGATACGTGCATGTGTATGTTCATTGCAGCACAATTCACAATAGCAAAGACAGAGAATGAACCCAGATGCCCATCAATGATAGACTGGATAAAGCAAATGTGTACATATACACCACAGAACACTATGCAGCCTTAAAAAGGAATGAGATCATGTCTTTTGCAGGCCTGTGGATGGAGCTGGGAGCCATTATCCTCAGCAAACTCATTCAAGAACAGAAAACCAAACACCTCGTGTTCTCACTTCTAAGTGGGAGCTGAACAATGAGAACACATGGACACAGGGAGGGGAACAACATACGCTGGGGCCTGTTGGGGTGGGGGAGGGAGAGCAGCAGGATAAATAGCTAATGTATGCAGGGCTTAATATCTAGGTGATGGGTTGATCTTTGCAGCAAGTCACCAAGGCATATGTTTACCTATGTAACAAAACTGCATGTCCTGCACATGTATCCCAGGACTTAATATAATAAAATAAAATTTAAAAATAAATAAATACACAAATACAGCAAAAAGAAGTTTAGGAAGACCTGGGAGACCAAGGAAGTCAGCAGGGCACAGAGCAATAGATGTGGAGAGACAAAAACAAAGAAAGGACAAAGGAAAAAGAAAGAGCATGGGGAGAGAAGAAAAGAGCATAGGGGAACAATGAGTCGCAAACACATACACGCACACGCACACGCATATACACACACATACACACACACACACACACATCCTGGGCATCTTCTCCTGATGCCCTTGAGGACCCATTGGCTGAACATTCCCTGGACTTTTTTTTTTTTTTTCAGTAGATACGGGGTTTCTCCATGTTGGTCAGTCTGGTCTCGAACTTCTGACATCAGGTAATCCACCTGCTTTGGCCTCCCAAAATGCTGGGATTACTGGCGTGAGCCACTGCACCTGACCCATTCCCTGTACTTATAACACTAGGGTGGCACCAGGACCCCGCCACCCTCCAGGTTATTTTCCAACCCAGGAAGACGTTCTACGTCAGTGGTGCTATTCCCTCCTCAAACCCTCTGGTGACAGGGGCGGTCCTTAGATGCAGCTCCTGATGGGTACCTTGGGAGATGAGGAGGGTGGGCTTCAGCAGGTACAGACAGTAGCATTTCAGAGCTGCACAGGCCCAGAGTTTTTATTAAAGCTAATCCTCTTCCTTTCACAGACAGGGAGACAGGACTCTGGGGAGGAGAATGGAGTCAGAGGCAGGGCTTCCTAAGCCATGTGTCCTGCCTCCCAAAGCCCCCACAGCAAGCTCTTGGTATAGTGCCATGCCATGGTTATAGGCACAAGCTTTAGACCCAAACAGATCCAGCTGTGTAGACTTGGCCAAGTCCTTTAGGCTCTCTGATCCTTACTTTCTGCAAAATGTAGATTGAGACAGTTCTTAGGTCATAAGGCTGCTGCGAGGAACCAGAGAGATAAAAATATGTGGAAAATATCTAGAAAAAAAAAGCCTGGCACATACAAAGTGCTTGATATATTATGATTTTTACTATTAATAAAAGAAGGCACCTGAGAGCCCCAATGGAGTTGGAGGCAGAGTTCTCCTCAGCTAAAATTTGGAAAGGGCAATGGGGGCATAGTGGATATGAATGTGAACTCTAGGCATCAGAATGCCTGGGTTTGGTTCCCAGCTCTGCCACCGAGTGACCTTGAACAAGTTAATGACCTTGCTGTGCCTCAGTTTCTTCAGCTGTGAAATGAGAATGAATCTAATTCCTACCTCACTGGATTGTTCACAAGAATCAATTAATACATACTTAGAATGGGGTCTGACACCCAGTAGGTGTTAGATGCACGGTAGCTGTCACTGTTAGTACCATCACTGGGCTCAGCTATATGGATGTGGAGACCGAGATCCAAAAGGTGGACACGCCCAAGGTCACATGCAGTTAGTGCAAAGCTGGGATTTGAACTCAGATCTACTTGTAGGCTCAAGACTTCCCAAGACTACAGAATCCCTGTTCAGAAATCTTTCCACATTGCCACACTTTCCCAAGAGGAAGACCCACCCCCGCCCCTTCCCCACAGCCAACACCACACGTCTTGTTCCTTCTGACTTAAATTTTAACCGTATCTTTGATGAAAATGTCTCCCTTCCATAAGGAGAAAGGGCAGAGTGTGTTATAATGAAGACTTAGGAACTCCCAGGGCTTTGTCTCTGCCCCTACGCCCCACACTCCCCTTCCCCACCCAGACCCCCTACACACACCCTGCTTCTCCGTCTGTAATTACAGAAGCCAACTCCATGTGACTGGTGGTAATTGGTTGGGAACCCTGGCTAGATTTGTCTCTAATGCCGATTCCAGGGACCTGTAATTTTCATCAGCATCGCGTGATTTTTTATGGAACCGTAAGATGCACGGCACAGCTAACGAGTTGTAATTCTGAACAGCTTCTGCCTTGATTGGGACTAATTATTTTTATAAAGAAAATAATTAGGCCAGGCACGATGGCTCACACCTGTAATCCCAGCACTTCGGGAGGCCAAGGTGGGCGAATCACGAGGTCAGCAGATCAAGACCTGCCTGGCCAATATGGTGAAACCCCCTCTCTACTAAAATACAAAAAATTAGCCAGGCGTGGTGGCGTGCACTCGTAGTCCCAGCTACTTGGGAGGCTGAGGCAGGGGAATCGCTTGAACGAGGAAGGCGGAGGTTGCACTGAGCCGAGATTGCTCCGCTGCACTCCAGCCTGGCGACAGAGCGAGACTCCATCTCAAAATAATAATAATAAAATTAAAAAATAATAATAATAATAAATTAACAATCCCAGCGACCCACCGATGGGGAAAGGAGGCCTGCTTTGTGCACCATTGTATCCCAGGGCTGGTTTTCAGAACCTTTTGATCTCTTCTCAGCCTGGGACTGAGCAGAGTGAAGAGGAGCAGTGGTGCCGTCTTCGCCCTCATCAAAGAGCTTTTGCAATGGGCCCCTAGGAGCAGGAGGAGGGAAGTCCAAGTCTGACCTCAGCCAAGAAAAAGAGATCTCTTGGCCTCTATCCACACTGAAACTCACCCAGATAATCTGGGAGCTAGAAGGGACCCTGGAGCTCTGAAATAAGTCTGGCAGTCTGGGTTTGGATTCCAACTATCTAACCTTGACTTCTCTGCATTTTGGGTTGTTAGCGGGCCCTGGAAGAATTTTGTATGGATTAAATGAGAAAACCTGTGAAAGAAACATCTAGAGCTTAATGGAGACATCTGGTAAATGATTTTTATACTTGATTCACAGTTTAACGTCCTCAAAAATGCCCAGAGAAGGGAGAGTGTTTATCTAAGGACACACAGTTTGCAGCAAAACCAGAATCAGAACCCAGGTATTTTGAGGCCTCTGTGTTGCTATTTTGTGTTTGTGTGTTTGCTTTCAATTTCACCATGGTGAACTCTCCATTATCCAATCTCTCTGAAATATCTTGAACACTGATGATATGGCCCTTATTTAGCCTGAATTATCTGGATACAATTTGGTCTTCCATTTCACAGGTGTAAGGAAGCAGCACAGTCTGGAGCATAAAAATGTATGGACTCTGTTTTCACACAGTTCAGTGTTTTATGGCTTAGCTACACCATTTCCTTGCTGGATAATCTTGGGAAAATCTCTGAAACGGTGCTCAGTTTCCTTATCTTTAAAATAGAAATAATAATGAAATTTACCACAAATTTTATAAGATAATGAGCATAAAGTGACATTTAACAAGCATGTACATTTGTCAGCTAATGCCACAATAATGCTGTGTAACAAACCACATCCAAACTCAATGTTTTAAAAGATTAATCATTTATTTTATTATTAACTTTTTAATTTTTTTTTAATTTCAATAGGTTTTTGGGGAGCAGGTGGGTGTTTGGTTACATGAATAAGTTCTTTAGCAGTGACTTCTGAGATTTTGGTGCACCCATCACAGGAGCAGTGTACACTGTATCCAACATGTAGTCTTTTATCCCTCACCCACCTCCCACCCTTTCTCCCCAAGTCCCCAAAGTCCATTGTATCATTCTTATGCCTTTGTGTCCTCATAGTTAAGCTCGCATTTATGAGTTAAAACATTTATCATTTATTCTCACTTGTGCAACTGCAGTTAGTTTATCTAGGCTGAGCCCAGCTGGACTTTGGTTTAGATCTGTTTTAAATGCACTCATTTCCTTGGTCCAGTGGTGACCCGGACAAGTTCCATGTGATGGTAGAAGTGCAGAACAGGCAAGTGGGAAAACACAGTCTTTCTTACGGCCTAAGCCTGGAGCTGGCACAGTTATTCTTTCCCTTCTGCATTGGCTGGAGCAGGTCACATGACCAAACCCAATACTGATGGGTGGACAAATAAGCCTACCCCTAGTAGGAAGAACTGCAAAGTCATATGACAAAGGGCATGGAAGACATATGACAAGGAAGCAGAACAGAGAACCATAATGCAACCTACTACAATACACAATCGATGCTAGCAGTTCTTATAAGAGACAAATGTTGCAACTCTAGATCTTGAGATAGAATTCTGCCTTCTGTGTGCATGCTACTTGGCAGTTTTCAGAGTTTTCCTCTCTCAAATATTCTTTTATGTTGTCCCCACTGCAACCCTCTGAAGCAAGAATTAGAACCCCTGTTTTACAGTGGGGACACTGGATCTCAGGGTGATAATGGAGCTTGCTCCAGACCACAGCTGGAGAGGGTGGTAAAGCCAAGACCCGGCTCTGGGTCTCCCTAACCCAGTCCCAAATCAGGGGTGAGTCCATGAGTCCAAATGAAGGGAAATAATTCCTGGTGGCCTTTGCCTTTCCTCTTCTTCCTAAAATCAAATCATCAAGACATATTTAGCGAGCCCATGTGATGGAGGTGAAGGAGCTAGATAACACAGTGAGAATAAACATAAATTGTGAGCTCTAGGAAATATTCTCATCACTTGCCTGGAGTAGAGTTTTCCGAGTCCTTCCTAGTGTTTAAGAGCATGGGGAACCTGAGGTAGGGAAAGTCGGGTTCAAATCCTGCCACCAGCTCCCATTCATTGTTTACACCTGGACGTTTGAATTCTCTGAGCCTTGGTTTCCTTACCTGTAAAATAAGGATAATAATAGTAGCAATTGCAGGCTCGGTGCAGTGGCCTGTAATCTCAGCACTTTGGGAGGCCGAGGTGGGGCTGATCGCTTGAGGTCAGGAGTTCGAGACCAGCCTGGCCAACAAGGAGAAACCCTTTCTCTATTAAAAATACAAACATTAGTCTGGCATGGTAGCGCTTGCCTGTAGTCTGAGTACTCAGGAGGCTGAGGCAAGAGAATCACTTGAACCCAGGAGGCAGAGGCTGCAGTGAGCTGAGATCACACCACTGTGCTCCAGCCTGGGTGACAGAGTGAGACTCTGTCTCAATAATAATAATAATAACAGCAATTGCATCAAGAAGTTGTGAGGACAGATTCATTCGTTCAAGACATATTTATTGGATACCTACTGTGTGCCAGACACTGTTCTAGGTGCTATAGATGTAGCAGTAAATACAGGAAAGCCTTTGCACTTATGAAGCTTAAATTTTTGTGGAAGAAGACAGGCTATAGACAGATACACAAGCAAATACACAGGAGAAAAATGACACATGGTAAGGGGGATAGGGAAAGCCTGGCATTGGGCAGGGGTCCCAGGTTATTTTTTTACATCTGGTGTTTAAGAATCTCACTGATGAAGTCGCGCTTGAGCAAAGAGTCAAAAGAAGTGTGGAAACAATCCAGGGGACATCTGGGCGAAGAGTATCCCAGGCACATGCAAAAGCCTGGTGGTGGGTGTATACTTGGCCTGTGTCATTGGAGCAATTTGAGAGAAGAGGAAAGTGATAAAATGAAATTAGAGAAATAACAGGGAGCCAATTCGTACAGCAATTTTTTTTCGCTATGAGCAGGCCTTGGCTTTGTAATTTGAGTGAGATAGGAAGCCTCGGTTTGAGAAGAGGACTGACATGATCCGACTTCCGTTTGAAAGGATCACTCTGGCTATGGGGCAGAGAGTAGCTTTAAGGGAACTAGGGTATGAATTTAAGGAGATAATGCATGTGGAGTCTTAATACAGAGTCTGATCAGTAGTGTATTCATCTTCTAGAACTACCATGACAAAATGCCACAGACTGAGTGTCTTAAACAGTAACAATTTATTTTCTCATTGTTTTGAAGCCTGGAGGTTCAAGGTCAAGGTGTCAGTAGGTTTGGTTTCTTCTGAGGTCTCTTTGGCTTACAGATGGCTGCCTCACTCTAGGTCTTTACATCATCTTCTTTTTATACATATCTGTGTTCTAATCTCCTACTGGATTAGGGCCCACCCATAGGACCTCATTCTACCTCAATTACCTTTTCAAAGGTCCTATTTTCAAATACAATCATATTCTGAGGTACTGAGGGTTAGGACTTCAATATATGAATTTTGGAGAGACAGAATTCAGCCCCAAACAAGTAGTAATCTAATTATTATTGTCATTATTATCCTTATGCTCCATCTAGGAGCTCTCTTGTCTGGGCCAATCGTGCACTCTTCATACGTGAACAATACCTCCCAGACAGTGACAGCAACCCTCTCCCACAATCTTTAGTCAACAATTATTTATTAAGCACGTACTCTGTGCCAGGTACTGAGCAAGGACAGCAAGGACGCTCACTTGTCCTTGGCATGACAGTTTTCAGCACTTTCACCATATTTAACAGAGTTCTGGATCTGTTCTGGATTTGTTTGATCTCCTTTCAAGAAGTAGTTGTGATCACCTACATGTGCCAGGTTCTAGTGACGATAATGATGAACAAGACAGGGCTCTGCTTTCAAGGGGTTCTTGGGGATTTTGCTCAGCATAGCATAACATAGCATAAACAAACAAAAAAAAAACCGCATAAATAAATCCATCCTGATGCATCAGTGAGTGTTCATAAATTTTCCTCTTGAGGTAATACGTGTGCCTTTTAGAGACCTTGCAGTTCAATGGGGTGCATGTGGTGGAACTTGCAGCAGAGTGACAGGCCTTTAGGGGAAGTATCTTTTGTTGTGAAAACTCAAAGCACACAGTGCCTTGTATCCTAGCTTACTTGCTAGTGTCTAACAGTTTGGTGAGAACAAGAGCCATGTCTGCCACTTTCCACTGTATATCCAGTGTGTGGGATCTTGGTTGGCACCTAATAGGTATTCAACAAACATTTGTTGACTGAATAGATGGACCTCAAACTATGTTATCTAGAACTGTGCTGTCCAATATGGTACCCATCTGTGGCTATTTATAAATTAAATATTTATTATTAAATGTATTATTTATTTAATATTAATTTATTATTAACATTTAAAATTAATTTTCTAAGTCACCCTAGCCACATCCCAACTGCTCAGTAGCCACCTGTGGCTCCCATATTGGACAGACAGATACAAGACGCAGACCATCTCTATCATCATAGAAAGGTTGCAGAGCCAGAACAGTGGTTCTCAACCAGGAGCAATTTTTTCCTCCAAGAGAATTTGGTAGTGGTTGGAGGTGTTTCTGGTTGTCACAACTGAGGGATTGCTACTGGTGTCTGCTGGATAGAAGCTAGGGATGCTACTAAACATCTACAGTGCACAGGACAGACCCCCAATAGTGCCATGGTTGAAAAACTATGTTGTAGATGATCAGCCTCCAGGAGAGCCCAAGGATTTCTACCTGAAGCATTGGTATTTACATAAGACTGTGATGCTATTTTGTGGGTGACAGCTCACATATTTACAACACTCAACAGTTCACAAAGTTGAGCCATCCAATGTAATCCTCCCAACACTGGGAGAAAAGTAAACTCTCCTACTCTATCGGGGAAAAGAAGCAAGGCTCAGAGATGTGTCTTAGAGGGCGCTGAAATGGAACTCAAGTGTGCAAGTTACAGGGAAGCTGCTTTTTTTCTTAGTTAAGGAAGAATTTTTCCAAATGTTAGAGATTTCTGAAAGTGGAGGGAATGAATCTTCTCTTATTGAAAATACTCTAAGATTATTCCATGGGGCTGTATTTCTCAAAGTACCCACTAGATTACAAAAGAAAAGTTCCATGAACCCAAATGTCTAAGAAAGACTACACAATACTTTCCCTTCCTTGGCCTTCATGTTGCACTGAATGTATTAAAGGAACTAATAAGTCCTGCAGCAGCAAAATTTGGTTCTTTTGTTTAATCCCATGTTTCTTAATCTCATTTGAGTACACAATCCCATCCCCACTCCATGATAGAGGAGCAAGCAACGATTAACGTATGGTAGAACTGATGTTTGGTGGAGCACATTGTGGTAAATGCTGCTTTACAGCATCGTCAGACATGGCAGGTAATATCAAACAATCTTTCTGTCTTCTTGGCCCATCTGCACTTCCATTACTATCTAGGTAACCACAGGCAAGTTTTGGTATTTGGTGAGAAACATTTAGAGTGTCTGGATTTGAGCTAAATGACTTACCCATGGCCACACAGCTAGAGTGGACCATTTTAGAGTTTCGCTGGCATTTATTTATCATTTTCCTCTTCCTACCTCTTGGGAGTCTATTTGGATCAGTGTGAAGTCTTTCTCCTCAAGAGGCTGAATCAGATGCAATGCGCCCAATTCATCTGCTTGATGCCACACCCCGAAGGGGAATTACATCACCTGCTGTGTTTAGAATAATCACCATGGTAACTGTGGCTGCTCTGGTGGATGTGGATGGTTCCCATGTAGCCGCGATGGGTGCTGGCTCATACGAGAGAGAGACGGGTAGTGGGTTTCCACTGCTAAGGACCCTTAGTTTTCACGTATGTCTGTCTGGTGATAATTGGGTGGGTGGATATGTCAATGTGCAATTTGGTGTTTCCAAGACTCACCTGGGAAAGACATATGTAAACTGTAAACTTTTCCAACCAAGTACCAGCATAGAGATTACCTAGGATGTTTAACTGTTTGTTTGTTTGTTTTGAGACTGAGTCTCGCCAGGCTGGAGTGCCGTGGTGCAATCTTGGCTCACTGCAAGCTCTGCCTCCCAGGTTCATGCCATTCTCCTGCTTCAGCCTCCCAAGTAGCTGGGACTACAGGTGCCCGCCACCACGCCCAGCTAATTTTTTGTATTTTTAGTAGAGACGCGGTTTCACCGTGTTAGCCAGGATGGTCTCGATCTCCTGACCTTGTGATAGGCCCGCCTCAGCCTCCTAAAGTTCTTGGATTACAGGTGTGAGCCACCGCGCCCAGCCTAGGATGTTTAACTGTTGAGAGACAGAGGGGACATAGTGTGGCATAGGAAAAGAAGGTCCTTCAGTAATAAATAAATTGGAGATTAGAGTGCTACGTTTTTCAAATTTCTGTATCCAAATTATTATTTGCCTGAGAGATTTGAGGTGGCAGCACAAAAACAGAATGAAATTTCGTGGAATCTCATGGTGAGAAAGTGATTGTGCTTTCAATTCACTTTCTCTCCTTCCAGTTGTCAGAGTTGTCTCAGTTTGGGGCTACTATGTTTTTAACACCTCTCAACACTTGCTAATCATCCCTTTTTTTAACAAAAGAGGGAGCAGCTGTCAGGCTCAGAGACTGGGGTGACTAGCAGTGTATAGCTGAAATTTAATAATGTTCTCTTGTTTTCATTTGTATCTATTTTAAGGCCTTCATCTATTTGTAAATAGGACACTTATTTTCCATTTACAATTGTAATACGAAGCTTCCTTTTTAAGTATATGCATTAAGTTAAAAAGTAAGCCAATTGCAAAAATAATAATAAGCAAATAATAGTATAGGAGACACATGCATAAATGCACAGCAAATCATTATTGGTCTTGTGTGGGCAGCTGAGGCTTAAGAAACATTCTGTGGGAGACATGGCTTAGGAGGAAGGAGACCTGGGTTAAAAGCCAGCTCTATCATGCACTGTGTTGCCTTGAGAAAGGCTTGTGACTCTCTGAGTCTGTTTTGGTGTCAATTAAATGCAGATAATAAATTTCCTATCTTATCACATAATCAATGTGAAATAATTATATAAAGCACATAGTAGGGACTCAACAAGTGAAAACACCCGCTGTGCGCATGTTGTGACTAACATATCCATTTGTACAAATGGCGCCTCTAAGGGTCCCATGTTTGGGGTAAAACAGCCTTCCTTGTGATCAAAATCCCAACAGTAGTTTTTTTCTTCAACTTTTGTAGGTATGTAGTAGGGGTATATGTTTATGAGATATTTTGATACAGACATGCAAAACGTAATTATCACATCATGGAGAATGCAGTATCCATTCCCTTAAGCATTTATGCTTTGTGTTACAAACTATCCAATTAAACTCTTTTATTTTTAAATGTACCATTAAGTTAATATTGGCTATAGTCACCCCATTGTGCTGTCAAATAGTAGATCTCATTCATTCTTTCTATTTTTTGTACCCATTAACCACCCCCACCTCCCCACTACCAACCTCCCCACTACCTTTCCCATCTGCTGGTAACCATCCTTCTACTCTCTATGTCCATGAGTTCAATTGTGTTTACTTTTAGATCTCACAAACAAGTGAGAACATGCAGTTTGTCTTTCTGTGCCTGACCTATTTCACTTAACTTGATGATCTCCAGTTCCATTTATGTTGTGGCAATGATGGGATCTCATTCTTTTTATGGTTTAATAGTATTCCTTTGTGTATATGTACCACATTTTATTTACCCATCCATGTAACAGTAACACTTTTTGAGCACTCACTCTGGGCCAGATGCTGTTATAATCTTTAGATATGTATATTATCTCATTTAACATCCTCGGTGATTCAGTGAGGTGGGGAATATTATTATCCCACTTCACAGATGAGGCAGAGGGAGCTAGGGTAACTTACCAAAATCAAACAACTGGAAAGTGGAAAAGGCAGACCTCAAATTAAGTCTGTCAAATTCCAGTGTGCATGCACTTAACCATTCTCAGAAACTAGACTTTCCTACATTTTGTGGACCTACAGCAAAGTTTGGTTGTTGATGATGAGTGTGATTGTATTAGTTAGGAGTCCTTTACATACCAGGGATATAAGCCACACAAAGCTGGATCCAATAATAAAGGGGATGTATTGGTTCTCATACACGAAAAGTTGAATGGCTTTAGGTCCAGATAGATCCAGGAGCTTGAGCAATGTCATCCCTGTATCCATTTCTTGACACTTTTCTCCATGGTGTTG
Source organism: Macaca thibetana thibetana (assembly GCF_024542745.1). Lineage (NCBI taxonomy): Eukaryota > Metazoa > Chordata > Mammalia > Primates > Cercopithecidae > Macaca > Macaca thibetana. Next base: position 115,303,149 of record NC_065588.1, read on the forward strand.
ATTCCCTTCTTAGGCAGCTGTCCCTTGGGGTGGCAAGAGTGCTACCAGAGCACCACACTTTTATCCTTTTTTAGCAACCTGTAGCAAAGGATAGTGACAGTTTCTTCCTAATAGTTTCAATACAAGTTCCAGAATTGAGTCTCACTGGCTCTGGTTGTCCTGGCTTTGATAGGTGCTCATCTCTGAACCAACCACTGTGGCCAGGTGCATGTGATGCTTAAAATGACCAGGGCGGGGTCATGCCCCTCTCTGGAACTGGGGTGAAGCCACCTCTGCTTGCATCAGATAGACTGAAAGTAGAGAAGGGGCTGGTTCCTCAGAGAAGAATCTGCTGCTTGTCATAACAAGACAGAATGGATGCTCAGCAGGGAAATTCATGCCCTCTGTGAAATCTTATTTTTAATCTTCATTGAGAAGATTCATGGGCTACACAGGAGGGAACAGACTGGAGTTTCGTCACTTCTCTCCTACTGGTTTGCTCTGTGACAGACAACCCAATAAACTCTAGTGGGTCTCAGTGTCTTCAGCTGCTACACGGGGCCAGTAACTCCTTCCCCACATGCTTTACAAGACTATTCTAAAAAGCACATGTCAATGATGTTATTTATAAATGTAATTAACATTGTGGCTTTTTTCCCCTCCAGAGTTTCCATAAGAAACATATTTTAGTTCAGGGTTTTTTTCCTAGTGGCAAGTACCACTCTCAAAATCCCAGTTTAGTCAGCCTCTGCTGGATTTTGAAGACCTGCCTTTATTCCTCCCCGCAAGACTGAAATGCCACACATTTGGTATGGACTCAATAGCAGTTTCAAAGACGGTATGCTATATGCCAAGCACTGTGCTGGATATTCTTATATGCCACCTCATTTAGTGGTCAGATGACCCTGTTCTGTCATGAGTAATAACAGGGAGAGAGAATAACACAGGACAATTAACTCTGGAAAGCTGAGTTCAAATCCTGATTCTGCCTTGAGTAGCAGTGGGACCATGGCAAGTCACTTAACCTCCCTGAGCTTCAGTTTCCTCACCTGTGAAATGGGAGCAACACAGAAGCTATGTCATAAAGTTGTTGGGAGGATACAAGGACCTAATGAATGTAGTGGGCATCTGCCCAAGGTCACAGAACAGGTGTAGGTGCCTGCCCTTTCTGCTTCTAGAACCCATGCTGTACTGCCTAACAATAGAACCAGATCTTTTCTGGGGCCATGTAGGGACGTCCTTTAGCTTCCACCAACTGCAGGGTCTCTGGGCCCCTCCAGTCTATCCAGATTTGCTCTGTACACCCTGGCTACAATTGCCTGCTGCAATGTCTTGAAATAACTCTGCTCTTCCGGCCAGCCCCCCTCTCAGCCTCCCTCCCACAAGGCCCAGAATAGCCATGTACATCCTGGCTCCAAAACAGCCTGCATGATGCTCCCTCCCCTTTGATAATAGCTCAGCTTTGTCTAAGTTCTGGCATCTCCAGGACCACAGTGCCTGGTGCAGCCACAGTGAGGCTTAAGTATGCTATGCTATCATGTGGAGATGTCCTTTGATGTCAGCTACAAGGAGATGTCACCTCATCATTTTACCTGGGTAAAACCACCCGGGTGGTTGGGGAGGCAGGAAATATGATGTTACCTCACTTTGCTGATGGAGAAACCAAAAGACTAGTGACAGGTCCATCGTGATGGTCTCATGTAACATTCCAGTGAAGCTTTACCATTGATTAAGAGAGCTTACATTTCTGTCTCACTTAGAATCTCTTTGCTGTGACCTGCAGAGACCCGGTGCCTGCCCACCTCTCTGATCTTACCTTCTGCCTCTCTTCTCCTTTCCCATTTTTCTCAAGTCTTTCTCGCCTCTTTTCAGTTTTTCAAACCCACTAAGCTTTCTGTCCCGCCTCAGGGCCTTTGCACATGCTGTTCTCTCGGCCTCGCTTGTTCTCATTCAACCTTCTTTTGCATGCATGGCTATTTTTTCTTGCCATTCAGATTTCAAGCAATTCCTTCCCAGTTGCTCACCCCTTCTTCCTTTGCTGCACATATCACAAATATAATTACACATATTTTTTCCCAGAACACTTATTTATTGAATGTCTGTCTCCCATGCTAAATTGTGAGCTCCATTATGGTAGAAACCTACCTGTCTTGTTCATTAAGTTTCTGCAGAGCCCACTACAGTACCTAAATCTTGGAATCTTTCTGGCAGTAAATATTTTTTAAGGAAGGAGAGATAGGTTTGCAACAATGTTATTTGGTAACCAACATCACTCCCATTCAACAGTTGGTAAGATATAGGCACAGAATATCCAGGGATTTTCCTAGATCACCTCAAGGCTAAGAACATAAAAGAAATGAAACCCACATCCTCAGACACTTTTTCCATGGTATTTTCTTTCTTTCTTTCTTTCTTTCTTTCTTTCTTTCTTTCTTTCTTTCTTTTTTTTTAATAATTAGGTGAAGAAAGAAATAGTTGGGTTTTGTCTTCATTTTTTATTTTAAGTTTTGGAATATATGTGCAGGATGTGCAGGTTTGTTACATAGGTAAATGTGTGCCATAGTGGTTTGCTACAAAGATCAACTCATCACCTAGGTATTAACCCCAGTGCCTGGTATCCACTAGCTATTCTTCCTGATGCTCTCCCTCACCCAACCCCCTGACAGACCCCAGCATGTGTTGTTCCCTTCGACATGTCTGTGTGTTGTCATCATTCAGCTCCCACTTAGAAGTGAGAATGTGCAGTGTGTGGTTTTCTGTTCCTGTGTTAGTTTGCTAAGGATAACAGCTTCCAGCTCCAACCATGTCCCTGCAAAGGACATTATCTTGTTCCATTTTATGACTACATAGTATTCCATGGTGTATATGTACCACATTTTCTTTATCCAGTCTATCATTGATGGGCATTTGGGTTCATTCCATGTCTTTGCTATTGTGAACAGTGCTGCAGTGAACATACGTGTGCATGTATCTTTATAACAGAATGATTTATATTCCTTTGGCCATATACCCAGTAATAGGATTGCTAGGCTGAATTGTATTTCTGTTTCTAGATCTTTGAGGAATCACTGTACTGTCTTCCACAATGGCTGGGCTAATTTACATTCTCACCAACAGTGTAAAAGTGTTCCTTTTTCTCTGCAACCTTGTCAACATCTGTTGTTTCTGGACTTTTTAGTAATTGCCATTGGTCCAGGGTTTTTTCTATCCCTCACAGCTGCTTTCAGAACAAAGGCACAAAACCATGATCTTCCCCAAGGGATGACAGGAAGGACATCTCCTGGAAAATAGACTCTTTGGGTGGATTCTTGACCTATAGATAAAAAAATCACTGGGAAAGAAGATGGGGAAGGGAGTTCCCAGAAGAGGGAACAGTAGGTGCAAAGCGTGTAACTGCCTCATTGCAAGCACTGGGCATATAATAAATCTTTTCTTGATTTACTCATTTGTTCATTCATTTATTTGTATGATATTTATTCAATATCTACTAGGTATTATACATTTTGGGACATACTAAAATACATAAATAATAACATTTAACATTAATAATACTAAGTATTAATGAAGTCACTAATAAATAAAAAGGATTAACATGTTGTTAACAAATAGTAAAGATTAACAAAAATTAGTCAATCTTTACTGAGTCCATATTGTGCCTCAGACACTGTATTCAGTGCCTTGTAACAATGAGATAGATATTCCCTGAGACTGGTATGGGAGTTGTCCCCATTTTACAGAAAGGAAGACTGAGGCTTGAAGAGGTTAAATAGCTTTCTCATATTACTCAGCCCAAAGGTGGCAAAGCTAGAAATGGAATTCAGGTACTTTGAGTCAAAAGTCCAAGTTCACAATCTATTGGTCACCCTGCTCTTCCTATAGCCCTTCTATGGTACAGGATCTAGCATACTATAAAATATTTCCAGTGAAAATGACACCAGCATTCCTTAGAAGTGTCAGCTACTATCAGAAATCTTTCCCCCTTCCCCACTTCTTTTGATGCTTCCTGGAGTGGAGACAAGCCAGTTACTGTCTGGTCTCCCTAGAGGACACACTCCAGCTCCATTCCCCTGCCTCTCTTCCTCTTTCTCCTCCCTTTTTCTTTCAGAGCCATTGTTCTCTTAACATATTTTGCCTTCCCTCTAAGGCTTCCCCTGCCGATAGCAGCTATGTTTGGTGCCATCCACCCCACTTTGCAATGGCGTGTGTGAGTCCTGCAGTGAAGAGGTCTGTGATCACCACCCCGCCCGCAGCAGAGCCAGATGGAAAAAGTTGCCTTCAAATCCTGCAATTACCTCTCCTTAGATTGCAGCTATTTATCTGGAGACATCTCCACCCAGCCCTCCTCTGTGCCCAGCAAGCTCAAGGTCTGTGAACAACAGAGCAGCAATTCAGGGCCTCCAGAGCAGTTCTCAGCCCTGTAACCCCTTCTATTTGGATCTTAGCTTAAGAAATATTGATTCTACCAATTAAATATCCCCTTCCCTCCCCACCCTGTCTCTTTCTACTTTACATTCAACCCCTTGACAACTATGTTGAAAAGACTCAGAGTGCTGTTTTTATTCATTCATTCATTCATTTGTTCATTTTGTATATATGACAGGTGCTGTGCCAACCAGATACAGATACCAGTTAATAACATACCTGTCTGTCTTTCTATATGTAGTGGGGTTACAGAAGAGGCACATTTATCAAGGACTTGGGGAGCCAGAAGAAGCTTACACAGGAAGTACTGATTAAGATAAAACTTAAGGCATGTGCAGTCACTGGTCATGACCAGGAAAGAAGAGAGGAGCAGTGCAGGTGTCCCCAGTATGTGCGAAGAGTGATGTGAAAGAGGACCTGGCCCACCTAGGGAAATGTCTCCCTGGCTACAGTATAGGGTGAAAGTTGAGAATTGAAAGGGTGGAAGCTGGGGAGGTGGAAAGGGATCAGATTCTGCTGTGCAACATAAGGGACATGATCTTATCTTAAAGGCAGTGGGAGCCACAGAAGGTTTTAGGCAATTGCATCTTCTCCATATCTCACATCACTGCTACCCTGGCTCTTGACTACTCTTCTATATCTTTCTACCAAGAAATTTTTATCCATCACCAGGTCATATCCTCTTAGTCCAGGAATATCTATCCCTCAAGCAAACCAGATTTCAAGACTGAAATGTCCAGAATCTCTGGGGAAAGGAGAGAGGGTGCAGAGTCCCTTCATGTTGGGGGTCAGTGGAAGATTTGTGTTGACTGGTTCATCAGCCAGTTCTCTGCTTCATGTCAATCCAGTTTTCTGTATGCTGAGGAACCAAGATTAGTAGAGTGAAAGCCCTAGGGTAGAAGTTGAAAGTCTGTACTAGGCACTGTCCTGACTTTGAGTAGATTTAACCCACTTTTCTAGATATCAGTCTCTCCATCTATAAAATGAAGTGATTAGAGGCCCTCTCAGCTTTGATATTTCATGAACCAATGGGTATCCAGGAAGAGCAAAATGATATCTGAGAAAACAATTACCTAAAAATACCTGCATATTAATATATGATGCACAAACTCTTCTCCTTGGAATTACTCACTTTGGTGGACAGATGAACAAAACAGGAGAAAATAAAATAAAGTGTCCAGGAGAGCCATGGATCCAAAGTGGAAATGTCTATTGATATGCCGCTCCTATCCCACACTGTTGAACATGGGTGGGCATTTTCATATGTATCCATGTGAGCATTCCCACACATTTAGGTGACATGGATAACTACATGCGTGTACATCAACACGCATGCATATACACATTCGCACTCATTTACACTCTCACCCATTTACCTAAATGTACCGAGGATCTTTCAGTATCTCAAGTGTTCTTTATGGGAGTCAGGTCTCTGAGTGTCCTGTAGGAATTAGTAGAGTTTGTGTATTATCTGTGACTTCTTTCACAAGACCCCCTCCCAAGTATGGCCCAAAAGAACAAAAGAATGAGGACCGGGACTTCAACCGTGTAACACTCAGCTTCTCATTCCATCTTTAGCCCTGGAGAATTTCTCCCATATGCTGGATCCTCTGCATTTTACATTCCAGGTTTTCTAGTTCCCAAAGGACATAATGACCTCTGAAGACAGCTTCTGGGATGAGATCAGCTCATGTCTGCTCTTACCAAACATCTTATCAACCTAACTCATAGTGTGAGATGAAAGGAGGATCATAATCCCTACTTGCCAATTGAATCCTGGTCACTGGCTAGTTTGCTTTAAGAATAGAGCCCTATGTGCTACCACGTCCCTTCCCCACCTCCTCCTGTAGGACACTGGAGTGTTACTTTCTGTTCTCATCTGAACATGCCTACTCCCTCCGTGCACCTCTTAGTATGGAGTGTGTGTGTGTGTGTGAGTGTGTTTGTGTGTGCATGCGTGCGCATGTGCACATGCAACAGCATGTGTGACAAGGCTGTGTACTTAGCAGCAGAAAAGTCCCTGAAGGTGGAAGGAATGAATAATGGAAGGAAAACAATAACCACCCTGTCAAGCCCCAGACCAAAAATTCTTCAAGATGGACTCAAAAACAGCAATGTTTCCCGCATGTTAATTGTCTTGTTCCAAGGGTGGGGGCAGAGTGTCCTTGAGATGTGGTTAGAAAAGAAAAAAAGATGTAGCCCTGCGTGTGCACTTGGGTGTGTTGGCAGAACTTCCGCTCAAATCCAGGGGCTTTGCCGATTCATGTTTCCTAGAGCCTGACGGTGGTTCAGCACCAGGGACAGCGACCGCTGATTAAATAACAGGCTGCAGTGAATCCAACCATGAAAGCACTACCTGGCTGTTGCAGTCGTCCTTGCCTATTGAACCTACTAGTTACATTACTTTTCAGGTTTCTCTCACTTTTACAGAATGTGTGCTATTGAAAAGGTTTGTGTAAATCTATATTTTACAATGTGATCAATCTTGAAACACATTTATTTATTTCCAAACAATCTTCCAAGGGGTTAAGGCAGGAAGCTAGAAGATTTTGTCCCCCTCATTTCTGAAAAGATAGATGTGTCCTTTAACTTAGTAGTTAAAAGTGTATAGGATATACCAGAATTTCTTGGCAATACTGACATTTGGGGCTGGATAATTATTTGGGTGACTGCTCTGTGTGTCCTAAGACACTTGCAGCTTCCCTGGCCTCTACACACTAGATTCTTATTGTATTTCCCCAGTTGTGACAACCAAAAGTGTCTCCAGACATTTTTAAATGCCCCCAGAGGGAAAAAATATTCCACCTCCATTGAAAATCTATGGATAGACATGCAGTCATGTGCCACTTATAGATGGGAATACATTCTGAAGTACGCATTGTTACGCACATATCATAGAGTGTACTTACACTCTATGGTAGCCTACTTCACACCTAGGCTGTATGGTACAGTTTGCTGCACCTAGGCTACAAACCTGCACAGCATGTTACTGTACTGAATTCTGTAGGCAACTGTAACACAATGGTAAGTGTTTGTGTATACAGGCATATCTAAATGCAGAAAAGGTACATTAAAATACAGTATAAAAGATAAAAAATGGTTTATCTGTATAGGGCACTTACTGGAGCTTTCAGGGCTGGGAGTTGCTTCTGGTGAGCCAGGGAAAGAATGGTGAGTGAATGTGAAGAACTAGGACATTACTGTATGCTACTGTAGACTTGATAAACACTGTAAACTGAAGCTACACTAAATTTATTTTTTAAATAATTTTCTTTCTTCAATAATAGATTAACTTTAGCTTACTTGTGCTTTTTGGACTTTATAAACTTTTTCACTTATTTAAGTTTTTGATTATTTTATAGTAGCACTTAAACGCAAACACACTGCGCAGCCATACAAAAAATATTTTCTATCTTTATATCCTTATTCCTCTTGCTTTTTTCTGTTTAAATTTTTTTTTTTTACTTTTTAACTTTATTCAGTTTAAACAATTTAAACCTTTAAACTGTTTTAAACTTTCACATTGTCTTAAAAACTAAGACACAAACACACACTTTAGCCTAAGCCTATATCAAGGTCAGGATATCAAGACATCACTAGGCGATAAGAATTTTTCGTCTTCATTATAATCGCATGGGACCACCATCTATGTACAGCTTACCATTAACCGAAAGATTGTTATGCAGTGCACAGCCATATCTGGATTTGAATCCTGGCTCTGCCACTTATTAGTGGCCCTAGGCAATGGGCCTACCTGATTCATGGCTTTAGTTTCTCATATGCAAAATGAGGGCAACATTAATATTACCTTATGGGGTTACTGTGAGGACTGAATAAGATATTGTTTGTCAACTTATTTAGCAAAGTGCTAGGCACATAGTAAGCCTTCAATAGATGCCAGTGTCATGAATCAGGTTGTTTTTGTCATCCTCATCATCATTATCATCTCAGCCATTTAACTTCAATGGTTTACACTGTCATATTTCTAAATAATTCATTTAGAAAACATTACTGGTATCTACTAAATACCTGGTACTCTGCTAGGCAATAGATGTTCAAAGATGAATGAGCCACAGTCTCTTTCCCCAAATAATTAGTAAGTTCCAGATTTAATGTCATGGTTATCAATGCACATGATTCCCATGGCCATGTATGCATGAGACTTCATCCAGCATGTATTAGTAAGGATGGGCTTGGTTGTGCTGTAGTAACAACTAACCCCCAAATGTCAGGGGCTTAAAACAACAAAGGTTCCTTTTCATGCTTATACTACATATTTGTCATGGGCTGACCAGAGGCCCTGCTCCATGTTTTCCTCTCTCAAGAGCCAAAACTGAATGAACCATCTAGAATGTCTGTAGTTACTAAGGCAGAGGAAAAGGGAAAAAGGAGAAACACACTCTTGTCTTAAAACTTCTAGCCAGAATTTTCACACATCAATTACATCCACACTTTACTTGTCAAAGAAAGCCATGGCACCATGGTACCTAAATTCAAAGGGAAGAGTAAATGCAATCCTACTATGTGTCCAGAAGAAGAACCAAGATATTAATTAACAGCCTTAATAACTACCACGCAACAATTTTACAAATGCTAGACATTGGTCTCTGGGAAATATTATGAGTAAGAGTGAAAGAGTGAATCCTGTGAGTAAGAGTAAAACCCTTCCCACTAATAGAAACAATTCAGTAGTTTCATCCTCTGATAATGAGTAAGGAATATCATCACACACAAAATATAGTATCCTATGCTCTTAAGAATGAAGATGGGAGAGACAGAAACAGAGAGAGATAGGGAAATTGAGATCAGTGGAGCCTCTCCTCTCCATTCCTAAACCCATGTAAGAGCCCCAGGCTTTAACATACCGTGATCCTGGGCTATATGCTAACAACATAAGAAGAGCTCATACTTTCAGAAAGAAAACAAGAAGCAAAAAAATACCCCCATATCTGGTTGATGTTATTATCTTCTGAAAATAATTAACAAGAAAATTTTAATGGAAGCAGGGTAAGAGCAACTCCATTGATTTACAACTCAAATAGGAATAATCTGCATCAAGGCCTCATTGGCCATTTCATTTTGGCTTCCAAAAGTCCTATTATTAATTCATTTCTAAAGTGATCTCTCTCATTCCCAAGGGGTATATCCTGGTAACTACGTGCTTACAACACTCTATTTGATTAAAATTTAACAAGCTATGTTATTGGCAAATAAACTATTTATTTCAGTGCTGTTGCCAATGCCAAAAGGAATGTTTCAAACAAAGGAATGAAATTGACACACTAAAGAGATTGTCATTAATAATTTACAATAGCCAAAAAATGCACACATATAATTTTTTTAGTGATGGCATTGGAGTATGAAAAGCCAGAGGAGTCAGCCAAAGTCCTCTGGTTTCCTATTTATTAAAAGGGGAAAACCAAAAACTTGAACTTAGGTTGGCATGTGGTGTAGTGAAAAGAACATTTCAGAAAACTAGCTATAACCCTGCTATTAACCTGCTGTGTGACCTGAGGCAAGCCACTTAACCTCCTCATTTCCTTCTTTTCAAAATGAGGCTAAGAAAAACCTTGCTTATTTAAAGCTTAGGGTTTTGTCAGGATAAACTGAGAGAAAAGATATAAATGTACTTTGGAATGCAGAAAGTGCTTTATAAATGTATTATATTGATAAGTGCTTCTCTTCCTTGCTCCTCAAACCAGACACCAATTTACCTAGCATAAATTTGTGGAAAGGGGGGAAAAAAGGTTTTCTCTAGCATCTTTTTTGGATGTGTATTGTCAGGAAAAGCCCCAAGTAAAGTTCAGCTTCAGTTGATAATGAAGACATTGGTCTGAGCAAAGTGCCCCCATCGATCCTTAATTCCCCTGCTTTACTGATAACAATATTAGTTATGATTTGTTTAGCATTTAACTAACATATACTAGGAATCATGCTAACCTATACATACATATATATTATGTATTATCTCACAACCACTACAATGAGGTTGGTACTATTAACATTGTCATTTTCTAGGGAAGAAAATTGAGGCTCACAGACGTAGGTTACCTGTCCAAGGCCACCCAGCTAATAAGGCGTAGGACCAGCAATCAGGAACCTCCCTCAGATCTGTCCGGCTCCAGAGCCTCAACTCTAAATCTCCCGTCTCCTTTGGTTCTCACATTGGTTGAGAACACACTGTTCTGAGTTGACCCCTGCCCACCTCCATCAAAAATGTGGACAGCTCCAGGTGAGTCAGACCCCCTGACTGAAACAGGGAAATATCAGCCAATTTGAATACCAGGCCCACTTGACCAAGGGTTGTTTCCAATGAACTACATAGGACCTAACACAGTTGATATCTCAGAGTAGGAGTTTAAAAAAAATCCATGGGTGGCCAGGTGTGGTGGCTCACGCTTGTAATCCCAGCACTTTGGGAGGCTGAGGCGGGAAGATCACAAGGTCAGGCATTTAAGACCAGCCTGGCCAACACAGTGAAACCCTGTCTCTACTAAAAATACAAAAATTAGCCGGGCATAGTGGCGTGCGCCTGTAGTCCCAGCTACTTAGGAGACTGAAGCAGGAGAATCGCTTGAACCTGGGACGCAGAGGTTGCAGGGAGGCAAAGGTTGCAGTGAGCTGAGATTGTGCCACTGCACTCCAGCTTGGGCAACAAAGCAAGACTCCGTCTCAAAATAAAATAAAATAAAATAATCCATGGGTAGGTGGTTGGATGGATGGACGGATGGATAGATGGATGGGTGGATGGATGGATGGATGGATGGATGGATGGATGGATGGATGGATGGCTAAATGGGTGGATGGGTGGATGGGTGGGTGAGTGGATAGATGAAAAAATGGTAAGTGGGTGAATTAATGAAGGTATTTTCCACTTAATAGAAGAATAAATAGACAAGCTGATTTAGCAGCCATGAATAAAATAGTCACCAACTCCTGTCTGCCTTTGAAGTCTTGCCTGACAAAGAATAACCCCTAAATATGCCTTACAGAATTTTTATTATTATTCACCAATATTAGCTACTTGTCACTTTACTGGTTTCATGCTTTGTGTACTCATTGAAGATATCATTTTTAGTCTCAGTGCTAATGTGTCATTGACCAAGTGCTGGTTTAAGCTTTTTCTCTGGGTAATAATAGCAATGGCTATTATTTATTGAGCTTCTTTTATGTCCCAAGTACTGTAATAAACCTTATATTTGATTTACTGTAAATACACAACAAACTCACAGTGTTGACATTACCAATCCCATTTATAGATGGAAAGAAAAAACCTGAATGAGGTCATCTAATTCTGCCCAGCTTAAAGAGGGAAAGAAACTGGATTCAGCTCTCAGTGAATGGGGTTGCAAATTGTGTGTTTTTACTCTACACTACTGGGTCTGAAAATGCAGTCCCCACGTCAGCAGAATCAGCATCATTTGGGAGCTTGTTAGAAATGTGAATCCTTGGGTTCCAGCCCAGACATACCAAATCAGAAGCTTCGGAAGTGGGGCTGGGCAATCTGTGCCATATAACAAGCCCTCTAGGCGTTTCTGATACACATTCCGGTTTGACAACCACTGCTCTAGTCTAAAAGCGTTGCTTCCTTAGGCTGCAAGGATGCATTTATACTAAATCATCTACAGCCCTTCACCTGATGTTCCTTGTTACCAGCAACATTGCCTGGAGTTAGGAAGCAAACTTTTGCTGGAGAACGAGTTACATAGTTCCTCCATCTTTTTTGTAAATCCACCATCAACTTTTGTCACGGTGGTGAATTCCTGCAAAAGCCTCCTACCAGTCTTCCTGCTAATGACTCCAGCTTCCCCCGACACATGATTCTTAGGTGCATACACACATCCATTCATTCTATCCGTACATCTACTAAAGCCAGGACTCTTTCCAAAGAGTGGACCTCAGTATGTGACTCTCCTGCCTAATAACCATCGATGGCTCCCTGCTTCTCTCAGGTAAAGTCTAATCACTATGCATGGCCTCCAGGCTCTGCCCTTCTAGTCTCATCTCACAATTCTGTCACTCACTCACTCCTTTCTGCTCCAGTCACTGCTTTTGGTGTCCACTCCAAATTATCCACTTTCCTTCATTTTTTTGCATAATCATGCACCTTGTATATCTCCATCAAATTAAAACTTCTACGAAGGCAGAAACCATATCTGTTTTTCTTAACATCATATCCCCAGCACCTAGCACCATGTCTGACACAAAGTAAGTGCTCAATAAGCATTTCTGCAAATAACACCTGGAAGCCCATTGCTCCTTATCATATTTCTTATTGTAACAATCCTAGTATGGTTTGTTATCTTTTCATGAGTCTATCAGGTAAGATCTTGGGCTCTAAAAGTCAATAAGCCTCGGCTGGGCACAGCGGCTCACTCCTGTAATCCTAGCACTCTGGGAGGCCAAGGTGGGCAGATTACCTGAGGTCAAGAGTTCAAGACCAGTCTGGCCAACATGGTGAAATCCCATCTCTACTAAAAATACAAAAAATTAGCTGGGTGCAGTAGTACGCACCTGTAATCCCAGCTACTGAGGAGGCTGAGGCAGGAGAATCACTTGAACCCAGGAGGTGGAGGTAGTGGTGAGCTGAGATCATGCCACTGCACTCCAGCCTGGGTGACAGAACGAAGAACGGGACTTCGTCTCAAAAAAAAAAAAAAAAAAAAGGTCAACAAGCCTGGATTGGAATCCCAGCTCCTCCACCTACACACTATGTGGCCTTGGGCATGTGATTTAATCTCTCTGAACCTCAGTTTCCTTATCTGTAAAATGGTGGTAATATAATAGGTTGAGAGATTAAATTAGATACTGCACATAAAGCTCTTAGCACTCTGCCTGGCATCTCAGGGTTAATGATTCGTTTTTATTAAATCTGGCCTCCCCATCTATATTGCAAGTTCTTCAAATGGTTGGTGGCACACACCTCACCTAGCAGATGTTCACAGAATGCAAGTCCACTAGGAATGTCCAAGCAGGGACAGAGCCCAGGACCGTGGCAGCATAACCTGGTGTTTAAATACCGGGCTTCAGATTCAGACTGAGAAATATCTGGCTCCTTCTCGTCTTGGCTTTGTGAGCTTGGACAAATTTCTGATCTTCCCTATGCTTCATTTTTCTCAACTGTGATAGCAGTGGTAACTTAGGGCCTTTGTCATAGCAGTTGTGAGACTCAAATGTATGGAGAGCACATAGAACCATGTTCAGCTGGAGCCAGCACGTGGAAGGTGCTGAACACCTGTTAGCTGTCATCACTGTCATAGCCATCATCATCACTATTGTGACCCAGCCTGGGAGCTGCAGGACAAAAAGGGAGCCAAGGCAGTCTTTGAGGCGACTGCTTCTGCCACCAGCCTAATTTCTTTCTCTTTCTCTCTCTTTCTGACTTGGTCCCTTCAGCAAGCAAAGAGAAGGGCTGGGCAGCTGCAGTGAGGGTGGGGGCCTCATCCCAACTCCACTTTCTTCTCCTTCTGTGCATATGCAAAATCACCTTGAAGGGCCGCTGTTTCCATGGCTTGGGGAGTTTTAGATATTTATCTCCCATGCCGCAGACCCCTGGGCACAGGAATCCACACTGGCATGCCACAGAGCTTCTATCGCTCCTGCTCATGACTCATTCTTTCCAACCCCCTCCATCAAGGTGTCAGAAACAGCTGATGGATTTCCAAAGCCAAGAGATAAAACCACACGTATTCCCATTAATTGATCTTAAAAGGAAGGTGAGGCTTAGAAACAGAGAGGGGGGGATGGCAAGGAGGAAGAAACAAGAAAGTCTGGAGTCTGAGAGGAATCCCTACATGAGGCGTGGGGAGGGGAGGGTGATGAGCGATGATTTGGGGTTTCTCTGATTCTTATTTTAAACCCTTCCCCCGAAGATACTGTTCTGGGGTGCCCTTTTTCCTGCCTGTGTAGCTCCAGGGAACAGGGAATCTGGGATTCGGCACTAAGCCCACAGATCTAATTCAAGGTGGCTGAGGAAGAAAATCAAGAAAAAAGCCATCAGGCTTAAGGAGTTATCCTTGAAGGAAGTTCAAGGTAAGGCAAAAATAGAAACAGGAGAGCCCCAAATAGTAAAGTCAACATTTAAGGGAATGGAAAGCAAACGGTGGAACAAAGCGAGCGGTTTAGCCTGTTATCGCCGGTTCCCGCCCCTGGCTGGGCACGAGAACCTCCGGGAGAGCTTTTTATAAATACAAATGCTGGAGTCCACCCCTCCTTCACCACGACCAATTAGATCAGAATCCCCAAGGGTGGGGCCAAGGAATCCATATTTATGGGAAGTGCCTTCCGTGATTCTGAAGTAGCTCGACCAGCACGGGGTGTGGACACACGTTGGGAGGCCATGGATTCAGATGATTAAAATATAATCCTCGCAGTTGGAGCCCACAGCATCAGCTGCATGGCACTCTCTAAATCTGACTGGAGCTGAGCCAACAGTTTAGAACCTGGGAACAAAGACCTCCGTGTACAAAAGGAGAAAATGGGTGGCTGGGTGCATCCTCCCTACAAGCAACTAGAGGATGTGGGTGCTGACCTGTGTGAGAAATTCCTGGAGCACCCTCAGCCAATGAGATGTAAATCCATGCTCTTGCTTCTTGGTTGAAAGTAATAGAAAAGAATGAATTTTTCCGTTTTCTGGGCCAGTTTCACATAGGCCACCTTATTTCTTAGATGGTGCCTAGAATCAGAAAACCACCACCAGGTTACCCCCTATCACTTAAGCTATGACTTATGGCAAGCGTAGACCCCGGCATGGCTAGCTAGGCATGGCTAGCTCTGTGCATTTCCAACACTTTGAAGGATAACAGAAGAAACTAGCCTTTAAACCAGGGAATCTCAAAATTAAATACCTACCAGGGTCATATAGATACCATAAATGGGTAGAGTGAGCCAGGTGGGGACTAACGTGAGTTGTGAATTGCAGGGAGGTGTTAGGGGCGGGGGGCACTGCTAACTAGATCCAGCCGATGGTTGCTTTGGGAGAGGAATGCAGGTCCCTTGCCTCCAATCTTGATCCTTCTTAAATTAAAATTTGTACATGAAGTACCTGATGTTGAAATGTTGGCAATGAATTTGAGTTTATGGAAAGTACTCTACAGTATTAGCAAATGTGTCTGCAGCCACCTTCCTTCCAGAAGCTTCTTCACACAGGGGAGAAAAAAAAAAATCTAGCCACTTTCCACCTGTCCACTAAATGAACAGGCCTTTCAAGCATACGCTCATTCAATATCTGTTTATTAGGCCAAGCACTGTTCTAAGCATGAGGGATTCAGTTGTGAACAGCACAGACCACAGATCACAGCCCTCTAAGTTATAGATCCCCAGATTTTAGAGTAGGGGCGTCTTAGAGTTCACCCATGTCTGCAGTTTCCAAACTATATTCTGTGGAACTATTTCAGCTTTTGCCTTGAGGAGCAAAGAGAAGGTTGAGTGCCCAGATCTCCAAATTACCACCCCCTGCCTCACACAGAAGAGCTCTATTTTTATCTGTCTTATATGGGGAGGTTTTAGGTGACCACCAAGTCTATAAATAGGAAAACTAAGGAACAAGAAGGTGGCATGAAATGTCCTAGGTCACATACAAGTGGTTGGTCACCAAACCAGCATGAGAAACCATTTTCCTGGCTTCATAAAAGAACAGACTAAGAAACTGCTGCTTTCATTCCTATTCAGTTCATCCCATTTTATGGTCCAAAGTCAACCATTCCACTATTCCCCCCGAGCCTGACTGGGCCATGACTCCCTGACACCTGGAATGAAACCAGATGACAGCAGACTTCGTGGTGAGGGTCCTGGGACTTGTCCCCACCGGCCTGATTTCAGAAATGCCAGATCTGCCCCCTCTTTACTCCACTGACTCTGAGGTTCAGAGATTAAACAGAGCGGGGAGGTGCCAGGACTGGCTATGAGCTGATGAAGCTGGATGCTTGGGTGTGACCTCTCTCGGGGAGAGGAGTGAGGGAATTGGCTGTGTCTTCCCCAGAACTCAGGTTCTCCATGGCAGGCCATATTATACTGTGATATGATCAATCACTTACACATTTTTCCTCCCACAAGCCTGGTAGCTTCTTTATTTCAAAGTCCGGGGTATACTTCAGTCACATGATTCCAAATGTAGCCCTAGTGTCCAGCACAACTAAACATTGAATGGCTGAGAGATAAATAAATGAATATAAATGAATCTTAGTATGAGAACGATAACAAATGGGAGGCAGGATACAGCAGTGGTTGGGAGCACAGATTTTCGTGTAAGACACAAATGTGTGTTGGAATCTTGGCTTTGGCCTTTTCTAGCTGTGTGATCTTGGGCAAGTTGCTTAGCCTCTCTGAGCCTCAATAATGCGGTTGTGAGAATTTAATCTGTCTATGCTTGTAACGGCTCAGCACATATGAAGCACACATAAACAGCTGCCGTCATTGTAATTTGTTTGCTTTCTAATTTTTTTTTTTTGCAACATTTTAGGGGGAATTTACATATAATAAAGTAAGTATGCAATACCAATACCATGAGTTTGCACAAATGCAAGCTCCTGGAACTCACCCTCCATTAAGACATAAGACTTTGTCACCTAAAAAAAAAAATTCCTTCAGGCCTCTCCTTAATCAGTCCCTAGTCCCCAGAACTAATGACTGTTGCCTGTTTTAGAACTTCACAAAAATGGAATCCCACCTCTTATGTGTGGCTTCTTTTGCACAGCATGGCAACTGTGAGATTCATCATGCCACATGCCATTGTCACTGTTGTTACTTTTCAGCAAAGATCTTGGCACACATCCGCTCCATCAGACTTTGACCTCTCTGAGGGTGGGCTGCATGTGTTTAGAACTTTGCCTTCCTGGCACCTAGCCAGTATCTGGCACACAGTCCATGCTCATGAATTATTTGATGAGTGAATGGCTGAGTCTTAGGTGAGAAATACGAGTTCATGTTTCAGAGTAAAGCTCTGCAGCATTTGATCATCGCCTCTGCCACTTACCAACTGGGAAGTTGTCAGCTTCTCCAAGGCTCAGTTTCTTCATCTGTATAATGGGTACTAATAATAGTATTACCTTCCTCACAGTGTTGTCATGAGGACAAAAAGAGATAATGCCTTTGCAGACACAATAATAAGAATTCAGTGAAAGATGACTGTGAGCATCCGGTATTACTGTTCTATCTGGACATCCTATTTTAATAAATGGGGTTCCTTTCCCCCTACTTATTCACTCCAGACTCAAGCAGAAACCAGATTTATAAGGGGAAGGGCCGTGGCAGCTGTCACAGAACCTCAGAGGTAGTTGACCTAAAAATAGCCCCTTCCTCTCATCTTCCTTCCCTACCTGCTCCCCAGGCAGCCATTTGCCCAGGCACTATTAGTCCTCATTTCTCATTTGAGGGAAGGATGAGGAAAGGGGGCAGGGAGGGAAGATCTATTTTTTTCCCCAGGCTGTTAGGGAAGGGAGGGTGAAGCTGCTCTCTCTGAGTTGATTGATGTTGCGCTTGGGGATCTAAATTCTCTGATGTAATTACACTGTGTGCTCTGTGCGATAAGGAGATTAATCAGTCCATTACGCAGGGGCTGTTTTACCCACAGATGGAGGTAATTGAACAGAGACGTCGGACACCACCAGGTCCTAGCTGGCCAGTCAGTCTGCTCCAGTTATAGACAGGTGGCCGGCCTCTGGGCAGATAGGCTATCTTCTCCAAATAGGAACAACTTCTGTTGCTGCCACTACTAACTAGCTTTTTTGAGTTTCGCTGAGGTTCCAGGCACTTCACATGCATGAAATCTCACAATTGCACTGTGAGTTGGCCATGACTCCTACCCCCATTGTACAGAAGGAGTAACTGGGGCTCAGCTACTTTAAGATGTCTGTCCAAAGGTCACAGAGTCTGTCAAAGCTCAGATTTGAATTTAACTCAGGTGAATTCAAAAGTGCTCACATCATCATCGCCTCCAAAAGAGAAAAGAGAAATGAGATAGGACCAACAGCTAACAGCCAAGTTGTCCACTACTGGTGATTTGAGTAAGCAAGCAAGACAAGAGGCATGTGTAACACATGAAAAGCAAAAAAACAAACAAACAAACAAAAAAAAAAAAAACAGGGAAGTGTAGTGATGTGTATGAGGCAAGTGGTTAACAATATCGGATTTGATCCTGGCATTACTGCCTACTTGCTGTGTGACCTTGAACAAGTGACATAACTTCTTGGAGTCTCTATTTCTCTCTCTCTCTCTTTTTGTTTGTTTGTTTGTTTGTTTGAGACAGAGTCTCACTCTGTTGCCCAGGCTGGAGTGCAGTGCAATGGCAGGATCATGGCTCACTGTAACCTTTGCCTCCTGGATTCAAGCGATTCTCCTGTCTCCAGATTTATAAGGGGAAGGGCTGTGGTAGCTGGGATTACAGGCACCTGCCATGCCTGGCTAATTTTTGTATTTTTAGTAGAGATAGGGTTTTGACATGTTGGCCAGCCTGGTCTCAAACTCCTTACTTCAAGTGATCTGCCTACCTCAGCTTCCCAAAGTTCTGGGATTCCAAATGTGAGCCACGGCACCCAGACTCTCTCTTTTCTGAGACAAAATCTCACTCTGTTGCTCAGGCTGGAGTGTAGTGGCACCATCATAGCCTATGGCAGCCTTGAACCCCTGGACTCAAGCAACCCTCTCACCTGAGACTCCAGAGTAGCTGGGACCACAGGAATACCCACTATGCCCTACTAATTTAAAAATTTTTAATAGATAGACATAGGTCTCGCTATGCTGCCCAGGCTGGCTTCTAACTCTTGGGCTCAAGAAACCCTGCTGCCTTGGCCTCCCAAGTGCTGGGATTATAGGCAAGAGTCACTGCACTCAGTCAGAGCCTCTATTTCTCATCTGAAAACTGCATTATAATACCTACCCGATAGGGTTGCCATTGACTTAAATAAGATAATATATGTAAAGTGTTTTTAAAAGAGCCGGGCACAGAGTTGGAGCTTATTATTAATAATGCTGTTGCCGATGGTGGTGGTGGTGATGGCAAGGGGATGGCAGTTTCAGGTATTATGAAAATCTCCTTCTTAGGCTTAATACTGTTTCTTATCTTCCCTTCCTCTGAATGCTTACCAATGGACTTAGGAAAGGGAAACTGTGAAAAAAAAATCACATTTACTGGGTATTTCTGATGTGATGTTCCTGTCCCCATGTAGGCCCCTTTACCCACATTTATCTCATTCAGTGCTTACCATAACTAGCTCCAAATAATAGATGTTCTTTTCAGTGTACAAACAGAGCAACTGAGATTCTGAGAGGTTAAATGGGGCAGAAGCACCATCTTTGTGAGCCAACGAGGGTCATGGTGTTTAGTATAAAAGATTATTGCCCAACTTAATAAATGTTTATTAAGTGCCTATAAGCCCTGTGGTAAGGCTACAGATGCAAAGGCAAATATATGACTCGTACCTAATGGGCTTCCAGTCAGGTGGGCTTGAAAATCATATATATACATATGAAGAGTAAAAGAGTAGGTATCACCTCTGGCTCTATATTAGAATAAATTGCTGAGAGAAAGATGATGCTTCTAAAAAGTACCAGCACCTTATCCCCTGCCCTAGAGATTCTGTTTTGTTAATCTGAAATGACATCGATCAAAGACAGCCTACACAATGACATTTTTTAAACCACCGCCCCCACCCTGTGATTCTTATAGAAGCCACTGGTCTAGGGGCTTAGGAGATTATTTAAAAGCATTACACAATCCTACAAATAAGCCAACTAATTCACCCCATCACATATATATGACGCACTAACTACAAGGCAAGTTGCAGTCCTTGCCCTCATGATATATTAGACACTCTCTTGTGCCTCACCTTTCTTGGTAAGAAAAATGAATTCCTACGAGACGGAAGAGAAAATCTATGAGGCCAAGCAATGTGGAAGAAGCTCACAGAAAGTGGGATTGAGAACTCCAAGGGAGTGGGTTTTTGAGTGAGTCCTGATGGATAAGCAGTGATAGAGGCCAGTGTCCCTCCTGTAAGGTCTGATGAATCAGGTGAAAGTCAAAAAACCAGTGGTCACCATCCCTAAACTCCAATTGAAATAAATGTTAATTGGTTCAAAACTTTGAATGAGGTTCATCATTTTGGATCTTTCTTATTGATTCACAAAACTTCTAACAAATATTTTGACACAATGTGCCAAACATTGTTTCTTCTTGTTTAAAAAAATGAGCAAAGTAAAAAATAATAATAATTTTCTGATATTAATAACTACTTATTGCATCAGCATGGGATCTGGACTGGATGATGATGATAATGACGGTAATGATGGTGAGGCTGATGATGATGATAATGGTGAGAGTGATGATGATGGTGGTGATGATGATGGTGATGATAATGGTGATGATGGTGATGGTGCTGATGGTGCTGATGGTGATGATGATGTTGATGATGGTGGTGATGGTGATGATGGTGGTAATCATGATGGTGATGATGGTAATGATGATGATGATGATGGTGATGATGATGATGATGGTAGTGATGGTGATGATGATGGTGGTAATGATGATGGTGATGATGGTAATGATGACGATGATGATGATGGTGATGATAATGGTGATGATGGTGGTGGTGGTGATGATGGTGAGGGTGATGATGATGATAATATTGATGATGGTAATGATGATGATGATGATGGTGATGATGATGATGATGGTAGTGATGGTGATGATGATGGTGGTAATGATGATGGCGATGATGGTAACAATGATGGTGATGATGGTGATGATGATGATGATGGTGGTGGTGGTGATGGTGATGATGATGGTGATGATGGTGATGGTGGCAATGGTGATGATAGTAATAGTGAAGGTAATGATAACAATGATGATGGTGATGAGGATAGTGACAATGAATGATGATGATGACAATAGGTGTAATGGTGATGATGATGACAATGATGATGATAATGATAGTGATGATAATGACAGTTGCCATTTATTGAGGGTTTACTATATACCAGCCACTGTGCTTAGCATTTTGCATGGATTAACTCATTTAATTCTCACAATCACCCTTTGAAGTGGACAGTATTATTATACCCATTTTACAGAAGAAAAAAAATGGCTTTGAGAGGGTTATTTGCCTAAACTTGTAAGCTAATAGGTAATGGGGATCAGAATTCCAGGAGATGGAAGCATGGTATCAGGAGAACCCTGCATTCAGACACAGGATGCCTAGGCTCCTCCCTGCTGTTCACATGGCTTTGTCACTTCAGGCAAGTTACTCTCTTCTCTCTGCTTCAGTTTCCTCATCTGTGAATTAAGTCTTTGAACTTCTCATATATTAAAATGGTATCAAAGTTGTAAAGTAAGAAATGTAATAAAAGTGTTTGAGGAGAAAGAAGTAAGGGCTGGTCACACTGAATAGAAAATTTATTTGGGGAAGTTGTCAAGATCTGATATTCAACCACCCCCAAGGAAGTGCAAGAGTACAGCTGGCGCTTTGCTGATTCAGAGGAACCGCTGTCAGGGAGGTGGAAGCCAAACACACAGAATCTCTGTAATCAGAGAAAATGTCTCCATGATTTGCCATTATAATTCTTGATAACAAACTCTGGGGCTCCAGCATCAATACTAATAACTTGTAGGAGGTGGGGTTAGGAATGAATTAAGAATTTTTAAAAGCTGGTTTTTGGTAAAGCACTGGGAAATGTTCTGGGCTTCTAAATTTAAAGGGGGTATTTTTAGCACCTGTAATCAAACTGACTTGCGTAAACACATCTGCTGGAGTACTGGCATCAAAATGCCTTTGGTGTCTTTGTTGTATATCTCTTGTAGTTCTCCTGAGACCAAGGGAGAGTTTCACTGATTTTCTTCCTTGCAGTATGTTTTTTCAAATCAGCTGAGTGATAAAGTCAAATGTGATATTTCTTTTATGTTGAAAGCTGCTGGGTCCCTACCTACAGAATGGCAATAAAATTTTCAAACTTTAGAAAGTGTAAGAATCACCTGGGAACGTTGTATAAATGCAGATTCCTGTGCCTTGCCTTCAGATCCTGTGGTCTGATGTGGGCACAGCAGTTTTCATTTCACGCAATTGTCCTAGGTGATTCTGATATAAGTGATCCATGGGCCACACGGAGAAATACTGGACTTGGAATGAACGCACTTACGATTCTGGCTCCATCACGTACCAGCTGTTGACCTTGGGCAAGTTATTTTATCTTTTTGAACATCAATCATCTCATCTGTAAAGCAGGATATTAATGGTACCTACCTCACAACTTCATTGAGAGGATTAAATTTGTCATATTAGCTTAGCACAGTGCCGGGCATGTAATAAATGACCCACAAATGTCAACTATTATCATTATTATTAATTATAACTAGCTGGGCAAGTTATTTTCCTTTCTGACTTCTGGTTCTGCAACTGTGACATGGTAGCAATTATAATAATATCTTAAAATCAACTTTAATTCAAGGGTCATGTCTTAAGTGAGAAAATGTCTGCAGAGCTCTTAGTATCCTATCTGGCACACAGTAGCTATCCCATAAATATTTGTTCAATGAGTCAACAAATGAAGGAATGAATTTAATGAGTGGTCCAAAAATTACCTTCCATAAACTACAGACAATAAGAATGATTTTAGGGGAACTTTCTCTCTCCCCAACACTGGAAAGTGGACCTTTTCCAGATGCCCAATGTATAGGGTTCTTGATCTCTCAACCTTCACTTCATGGAGTCACTTTGCCTTTCACTAGCTTAAATCCTAGCCTCAACCATGCTCAAATGGTTGAGGTCTTATTCACTGGGTCTGCCTACGGGTGGTTCTGAAGACCTTCCCCTACCCAAAGACAACATAAGCAGCTTGAGGGGTGGCAGGTGGGATGTACGTTATTCACACGTCTACTGGATATCATTTTCGTGACTTTGGGAAAACCATAGCATGTAGCCTCAGCCCCCTCCTCTATGAAAGGAATCACTGAGGGACTCTATTCATCCCTTATGTCCTGGTATTATAAGCATCCATTTGCCCCCTAGTTGTGTACCGAGTTATGACTTATTGTGAGGCAGAGATACCACCTTAGTCAGCTCTCTGAAACCCACGTGCCCAGTTTGATGCTGGGCAATTACAGGTGCACAAGTAATGGGAGCAGGAAGTCTGAATGACTGGACAACTGAATCAATGGTGTTCATTTCTAAGAGCCCTAGTCACTGCTGCACGTATCCTTAAAGGGCCAGAAGAATAAGGAGACAGTGAGCCTAATCACACTCATTCATAGTCAAAAAGGCAAGAAAGCATCCTGAGAGAAAGATGGTGTTGCTGATGCCTCATCTTGCAAGGGGGAGGCTATACGTTATCCAGTATCACTGGCAAATCTACAGTCATTCATTCCACAAAGTCTTTAAGCTGGGCATGATGGCTCATGCCTGTAATCCCAGCACTTTGGGAGGCCAAGGAAGGAGGATTGCTTGAGCCCAGAAGTTTGAGACAAGCCTGGGCAATGTAGTGAGACCCCGTCTCTACAAAAAAATTAAAAATTCAAAAATTAGCCAAGTATAGTGGCATGTACCCGTAGTCCCAGCTACTCAAGAGGCTGAGGCAGGAGGATCACTCAAGTCCAGGAGTTTGAGGCTGCATTGAGTTATGACCACACCACTGCACTCCAGCCAGGGCAACAGAGTGAGACTTGTATTAAAAAAAAAAGGTGAAAAACAAAGTACATCTTTAAGGATGCACTCTGGGCTGGATACTGTGTTAGATTCTGTGGACAAAGCAGACCAAAAGCACAGGAGAGGGGCTGCAAACCCAGCCAGGTGAGGGGGTGGTCCAGGAGGATGTGATGCAGGCATAAGTGAGTTAGGGATGGGAGGGAAAGATGTTGCAGGTGGAGGAACTTCATATGTGAAGACATGAAATCATGACAGCAAGAAAGGTTTGGGGTGGCACCATCAGGTTGGTATTCTTGGAACCAAGGATACAGAAGGAGGAAACAAGAACTGCAGAAATGATGGGCTGAGATGGATCATGTCTGGCCTCCTGGGCCACAGTTGGGAGTCTGAACTATTCTCTCAAGAGGAATCCAAAGGATTTTAATCATGAAAGTGACTCAGTGAGGTATGCTTTATAAAGATGGTCCTAGCTGCAGTGGACAAGAAAGATTGGCAGGGGAGAGACGGGAGACAGAGAGACCAATTAGAAGGCTACAGTCCAAGATCTGAATAGCAGGGATACTTGTCAGAGCAATTTCTTTGAGGCATTTGGTCTCTGATTGCCAGTGATCTTGCCCAGCCTCGTGTGTTTGCAATGACTCTAAACTGTGCAGAGAAAAGCCATTTAATCATGTTCGCCTGCCGCATTGCACACTTAGTCCTGCCCGGTGGTCGCACACTTTGTCGGGAGAGTTGAGTTGTACTGTAAAGGAAAGAGGACCTTGGGGGTCAGCTACCTCTCTGTAAACCCCCAAAGCATCCTGTGTTGTCACATCCTTAAAAAGTACTGGCTATTATGCCCAATCCTTTCCACCCATGAAACTGTTGGGATCGCCTAGTCAATTACTAGTCAAGTGGGGTAATGTGCATTTCATTAGAAGCCTCTCATTTCAGATACACAAGGCCGTATATGAAATGAAATGTTCTGAAGTTATTTTTTTTTTCAGCCAGTGATTAGGCATTGTAATTAAGAAGGCATTGTGCCTGATTTCCAATCTTTTCTCTTTATTTAAATTTAATTGATTTTCTCCTTGATTTAATCAACCCGAATTCAGCTACCTGGCGCCCCTCTCCACTCAAATGCTCAGGAGAACTCTGATTCTTAAAGATGTACATCCACACCTGGAGAACGTGGGGTGTCAGCCAGTCTTAACCCCTAACCTTTGCTAGCTGGTATGAGAGGTGTCAGGATCTCTGGGACCTTGGTGGTTCTATTTAGGGAGGAAAGAGGAAGCGTTGGTTTTACATCTTTGAAACCTGGCTTTGCTGTGTAACCTCAGGTGAATTCCTTAAACACACTGTGCCTCTGTTTCCTTGTCTTTAAAATAGGAGAAAAAATATTGTCTTCATAGCATCGTGATGAGCACTAAATTATGTATAATTATATAATTAACATATATATTGCACTTAGAACAATGACTAGAATATAAGTACTAAGGTATTAGCTGTTATTATTTCCACACCATTGTCTATGTGGTAACTCATTTAATTCTCACAACAACGGTCTTAGGTTATAAACATTTAAGGTTATGAAACAGAAACTCACAGATAGTAAGTGGCTGGACTCAAGTCCTGATGTTAATTCCAAAGCTCACACTAATGTGTGTCACCTCTCCCACCATGTGGCTCCTTCTTCCCAAGTTATGCATGGGAAAAATAGAAGTTTCTGAAGTTAAGTTCCTTAGTCAAAATCACTCAGCTAGGGGTGGCAGAGCCAGGACCTAAGCCAAAATCATTCTGGGAGCAATTACCATTGCATTATTCCTCAGCTATCTCTCAGAGAGAGGGCAGGCAACTGCTTCAAAGCCACACAGCAACGAAGGCTGTGAAGTACCCTCAATCTACTCATTCATTAATCCTATTATTCTCAATCTTTTTTTCAAGAGTCCAGATGTATACCAGGTGATATTTACATACATAGCATAGCCCTATGCATAAACCCAAGAATACATGTTAACATTCTGAGCACACAAGCTCCAATCCGCACCTTTCTTTCCTGTTCAAGAAAGCATAACAGAACACAACTGACGGTAAGGAGCTTTATCATAGAAGGAATTTGGAATCTGTTTGCTTGTTCATTTAACAAATATTAATTGAGCCTTTACTGTATCCCAGGCACTATTCAAAGATCTGAGAAATAGCTGTGAATGAAACAGACCCAAAACCCCTACCCTCATGAAACTTAGACTCTAGTGGGAGTAAGGGGCACATCCAATAAACAACATAAATATGTAAATGATTATATTATATTACAGGGTAATAAATACTATAGAGAGAAATAAAGCAGAAGGAGAGACACGTACAATGGGGAGGGAGTACCATTTTAAATCACGTTTGTATAGGGTTGTCAGGGAAGACGTATCATTGAGAAGGTGATATTTATTTGAGCAAAGACTTGAAGAAAATAAGGAAGGAAGTTGTAGCTATTTGGAGAGTGTTCTAGGCAGTGGGAACAGCCCATGCAAAGCTCCTGAGGCAGGAGTGTAATTGGTGCATGAGGGAACAGCAAAGAGACCTGTGGGACCAGAGTGGAGAGAACAAGGGGAAAGGAGCAGGAAGTGAGGTCAGAGTGGTAACAGGGGCTGGACTGTGTAGACCTTGTAGCTACTTTGGCTTTAGGGAAGTGATCAGAGGGCTTTGACGGGAGCAGCACCATGATGTGGATTAATTTTAGTAGGATCCTTCCAGCCACCTTCTGGGGAACACGATGTAGGAAGGCAAGAAGCAGGGAGACCTATTAGGAGGCCTTTGCAATAATGCAGGTGCAAGATGATGGGGGCTTGGACCAGGGCACTAGCCACGTACAGGAGAGAAGTGATTGGATTCTGAACGTACTTTGAAGTTAGCATCTAGATTGGCTGATAGGTCAGAACTGGGGTCTGAAAGAGAGAAGTCAAGGACAACGCCAAGGTTACCACCAGAACAGTTAACAGGAGCTGCCATTAATGGAGATGATGAAGATTCATGTATTTATACCTTTACTTTAATTGGAAACCATTCTCAAATTTTAGTCTTTAATAATCATTAGTAGCAAAGCCATGACAGAGCTGACAATTGATCATGACGGATCTGCATGCCACACCGTGGCTGACAGCCCCCGGGCTGTTCCGCAGGGAGAGGTTGTCTCTCGAGTTTGTAGCATTCCTGGCTCGGACTTGTGGGTCCCAGGATCGGCCTCATTATTTGGCAGGAGTTATTGAGAGTGGGCTGAACTCCCAGCAGGGGTCTCTAAAGGGCTCAGTAGCTCCTTTGAACATGAGCCAAGACCCTCCACAAAAAGAGGAAGTCCCACACCCTGTCCAGCCTCTGTCCCTCCTCCTCCTCCATTAGATGTAAAGCCACCCCCGACCCCTGCCACCACCACAGTGGCCTCATCTCTTCTTTCTTAGCATCTCCCATTTTCCTTTCAGCCAATGTAATTTGGGAGAATGTGGACCTGTAGGGTTTGGCAGAAAACATTTGACTGATCTCAAATGGGCTGCTCTCTAGCGAGAAGGAGAATGTGCTCATGAATCCGCTCCCCCCACCCCCCCCCAGCTTCTTTTAAATTGCAACAAAAGGCAAAATCCTATTTTCTTCCTCAGACTGTTGCAGCGCATAAGGATGCATTTGAATGCTGAGCCAAGCCAGCCTAGCTGGTGATTCAGCCCCAGGGTGCTGTGATGGGATGAAGGCTTCACTTGCTGCCAGCCCTGCACCCAGCAGCCCCGTTTAACCTCCTCATCCTGGAGCCAGCCCCACCCCGGGCCTGCAGCCAGGGGAAGCAGTTCTGGCAGACTGAGCAGTGATGGAGTTTCCAGAAGAGCCCTCCAGAGTAGCCTGAAGCACAAGATGTCAGAAAAGCAGGGGTCTGCTTGCTACTCTGCCACTCACTGGCTATATGACCCACAGCAGGTCAGGTCCCTTCTCTGAGCCTTACAGGGAGAAGGGATTGGACTTGGGGACTTTAGCATTCTGCCTGATCTTTATGCTCTAAGACTGCTTAGCAGAGCAGAAGCTCAAGAAAGATCTGAGGAAGGAGAGAAAGAACATAGGAAGGAAAGCGGGGAAGGAGAGGAGGATTTGATCAAGGGAGTGAAGCCTGGTGTTTCCTTGAATTCAGGACCCCCTCGTGAAAGCTCCAGGGCAGTTGGGCAGTTGATCTTTTTTTTCTGGAGCACAGCCATGGGCTGCAGCCCTTCAAACCCTACTCAGTGCCTAGGCACAGCCAAAGCAGCCAATGTTGTCACTGACCTGCCATTTTCCCCCATCACCCACCATTTCTGAGCACATCAGCTTGACTTCTAACTCATGGACCTGCAGCTCCTTACCTGAGTGTACTCTGGTCATGGAGCATTTTCATTTTGCCTCCTTCAGCTTCATCACCTCCTGTCCATTTTTCAGATTTTAACGTAGGCATCACTTCTTCCAGGAAGTCTTCCCTGATTTCTGCCATACACGAGGCAGGAATTAATGTCTCTTTGGAGCAGCTTTCAACCAATGACAGATGGGAGCTGGTGTATAAATATTCCAGCTCCCTGGTGCTTAGGTGGAACAGCTCTGAGGTCTATGGCCTACACAGGTTCCAGGATTCGCCAGAGATGTTAAGCTCCAGTCACCTGCAGCAGTAACTGGCTTTCTTCCCTGTTTCTCTTCCCAACGTCCTTACCGGAGCATCCTAGGATCATGTCGCAAATAAATTACCTGCCCCAGAATTCTTATCTCTAATGCTGCATATAAGGGAATGGTCCCATTCCCCAGATGGCCAGGGACATTTGCTGGTCAGCTGGTACTTTGGAAAATGGACTCAGAACTATTGTGCTCAGAGCTGAGCTGACAGTGCAGCTGCCCAGAACATTGCTAGGTGCCTACAGTGAGCTTGGATTTATGCTAGAGGAGATAACAGCAGCTGGGCATCTAAATACACAGAGGAGATCCAATCAATAGGACTTGGCCATGCAGAGACATAGGGAGAAGGTGTTAGAAGTGAGCAGAACAGCATGGAGAAGACACAGAATTTGGGATTATTATTTTTTACATCCTGCAAAGCATCACTGAGCTATTGCCATAAGCCATGTGCATTACAAAGTGCATCACCTCACTGAATCCTCACCACGGCCCTACAAAGCAGGTGCTATTACACTTCCCATTTTACAGGTGCAGGAACTGAGGCAAGGAGAGGGAAATTCATTTGCCCAAGGTCACATAGCAAGTCTGTGGCACAGCTGGCATTTGAACCCAGCCCTCTGAGTTCAGAGAGTCTGACTGCTGTAGCAGGTGAATATTGGAGGAGAGAGGGAGGAGAGCAGGGGAAGGGAACTCCTGAACACCAAACAGAGTGATTCTGTTGTCCTCTGCACCCTGGAACTGAGGAGCTACCTCTTCTGGAAGGTGGGAGGGGAAGGCAGGCGAACAACTGGACATCATAGCAGGATATGGGAACTGGAGTCATGCACTCTTTCTGCGTGCAGCATCCTCAGGGGAAACCCATCTGCCCTTCAGTACCTGCCTATCTTGTAGAAATATCTATTACAGATCCCAGTGTACTGGGATTCAGGAATTGCCTCCGGTGGACTATGTGTAGCTACACTGATAGTGAGATACACTGCCATCTGCTGCCTGCACCCTTAGTTAACCTCTCCCTTGCTGGTTTGATTGGGCTATTTCTCTAGTTGGTTCTCTCATTCAACCAATGTTTACTGAAGACGCATGGTGGGGCTATCATTTTCTTAGGTGCTGAGGATAAAATGGAGCAGAAGTCTTGGGCTATGCCTCAAAATTATCATAGTCCGGTGGGGGAAAATAGAGAATTAAACAGACAATTGCAATGGAGGGAATTGTGCACACAGAGAAAGGACACAACAGGCCTAGTAGTCAGGGGAGGCTTCCTGAAAGAGGTGACATCTGAATTGAAATCTGAAAAATGGACAGGAGATGATCGAGTTGAAGGAGGCAAGGTAAATGATGCCAGTTTTTGAAAATATTTATTTATTGATTGATTGATTGAGACAGAGTTTTGCTCTTTGTTGCCCAGGCCGGAATGCAGTGGTGCGATCTCTGTTCACTGCAACCTCTGCCTCCTGGGTTCAAGCGATTCTACTGTCTCAGCCTCCCGAGTAGCTGGGATTACGGCTGCCCGTTACCACGCCAGGCTAATTTTTGTATTTTTAGTAGAGATGAGGTTTCACCATGTTGGCCAGGCTGGTCTCAAACTCCTGACCTCAGGTGATCTGCCTGCCTCGGCCTCCCAAAGTGCTGGAATTACAGGTGTGAACCACCACGCCTGGCCGATGCCATATTTTAATTAGCAAACACAGAGTACTTACTATTTCCGGCACTATTCCAACAGCTTTACATATTTTCACCATTAATTATTGCAATAACCCTATGAGGTAGGTACTATTATTACCCTTGATGACCTGAAGCCCAGAGAGGTAGTCAATTGCTCAAGGTCACAGAGTGGCAGCATTGGGGTTTGAACCCAGTAGTCTGGCTCCAGGCCATGCCCTTGAGTTTCATGCTCTACTCCATCTAGCAGAAAGAACAAAGACAGCCAACATGCTGGGGCTTTTCGGGGCACTGTAAGGCCCTGGTTTGAGCATGGTAAGTGAGAATCAGCTGAGAATGACAAACCTGGAGAAGTAGCTGGGGCCAGAAATTGAAGACGCATGAAAGCCATGCTGAGAAGTTTGGACCTGCTTTTGGGGGCTCTGCACAAGAGAATAACATGATCCGATCTTCACTTTGGAAAGACAGCTTTGCCTCCTGCATGGACATCAGGCTGGGGAGGGTCAGGGTGAAAGCTAAAAGCTGCTCTGGAGGCTGCTGCAGTTGTCTGGGTGAGAGACGGTGGTGGCTTGGACCAGGAGGTGGCAATGCAGTGGGAGGCTGAGATGCTTTGGAGTCGGAATGAGCAAGAAAGTGAGAGAAAGAGGATAGAGGGTGGTGGCCGCTGCTGCTTGGATGAGTAGGAAGCGGGTAGAGCTAGAGAACACTTTGTAGGGGAGGTGACAGGTTGACATTTGGTCACATTAAGTTTGAGATGCCTGTGGGACTTTCAAATGGAGAGGTAGAAAGAGCACTCAAGCCTCTTCAGGAAAACGGGATGACCAGGAGGGCCACACACACCTGAGCACTTATTGTCAACACACTTTTTGTTCCCCAAAGCATCCCAGTTCGGACAATGGATTACATGGCCGCCCTCGACATAACTAATCTGCCTGTATGACACACCTGGATATTAAAAACATCTGGGTCCAGGCTCCACCTCCCTCATACATACACACATCTGGATACATGCTATATACTCATTTGGATATTCTTAGTTGGGTGCAGGTAAAAATATGGCCATGAATATGGAGTTCCTAGACAGGCAGTTTCATTGTGGCTGAGAGATGTCTGATTGGTCTAAAGTGCTTTGCTTCCATCCTGTCCCCCCAACCCTTGTCTCAGCCACAGGTCCCACCACCAGGGGCTGAGAAATTTGTACAGGGAAACAAGACTCTGTCTTCACCCCACCAGCCAAATAGGTAACTGGTGGAATCAAGCCATAGCCATGAATTTTTCTGAATGTTATGGCCTTTTATATTCAAACTATACTCTAAAGCAACCAGAGTGGTTGATGTTTCCCTGCCTGAAAAGGAGGATGCCATAGTGTACATCCACAGAGGCAAGTGCACTCTGGGCTTATGCAGAAGGATGCAGTAGGGCCCCTTCACAGGGAAGGGGGAGTGGGATGGTGCATAGCTTTCTGGCTGTGTATTTCTTATCTGTATCGGCCATATAGATCAAAATAGTTGTAGGAAGAAGCCAGAGCTTTGGCTAGATGGTTGATCCCTAAGAGCAACAAATACCCCCAGACTTTTGAGCCTGGTAAAGATCCTTCTCAAAGTCCTTGCCACTGGTTTCTTTTGAAAGATCTCACTCAGCAGTGTCCATTGTGACTGAAGTCTGGAGACAGAGTTCCAAACCCCAACTCTAAATACCAATCTCACAGCTGTAGAAGGACACAAAGCTTTCTTGCCCCATTATGTGATGCTCTCAGATGCCCAAGGTGGGGGGAAGTTTTGCTGGGGCTGGAGGATCTACAGGTGGTTCCCATGGTGCCCAGCCCAAGAGGTGTACTATGGTGAAAGGGTTAAAACCATGGACTCTGGAGTCAGATTGTCTGGGTTAAATTCTATCTCTACAACTTTTTAGTGGGATCTCCTATGATCTCAGTTTCTTCACTGGTAAATCAGGATTGATCATTGTACCAGCCTCTAATAATTGTCATGAGAATGACAAGATCAAACATATGCAAAGCACTTAGAACAGTACCCAGCACATGGCTGGTGCTCCACGAATATCCACTGTAACTAGTGGTAATATCAGCATTGACAATGGTGCTGTCAGTCATAAAATCCAACCATAGAGATAGATGCAGGTGAAAGAAGCCAGGAGAAGGAACGAGGAGGAAAGGAGTGGAAACAGGGCCTTTTGCCTGCCAGGGCCTGGCTCAGAAGCTCCCAGGGGTCCGTGTAATGACATTTCATTCAGACATTTTTTTTTTTTTTATTGGAATGAGAAATGCAAGTTCTGTGTCAGAAATCATTGCAAATTCCAAATTAGTGAGGTTTCATGGTCCCCGGAAAGGTGCTGGAGGGAAAATTGGTCGACGGGGTGTTTTTTAGCTGTTGGAGCAAGCTGGCTGATTGATTGAGTGTCTCAGTCTATAGACTGTGCTGACAGCAGCCAGGGAACTGGGCGTAGGAGAGGAAATAGGGAGAAGATGGAACAGCAGTCAGCATGGGGGATGCAGAAACATGATCTGCAGTGGAAAGAGACATAATTACACCAAAAGCTGCGTAGACATAGGTCTTTCTGGATTGGGGAGCCATGCTCAGTCTGGAGACCAGGTACACCCAGCCACTGTTCCTTGAGAACACTGGGCTCTCTCACTTGCTCACTGTGTGTCCTCGGGCAAGCCACTGCACCTCTCTGAGCCTGTTTTCTCATCTAAAAATGACCCTTACAATACCCACCTTAAGAGTTTACTATGGGACTTAAATGAAATAATGGGTTTTAATTGTCTGATGAGGTGTTTAGTACATACTAGGTGCTCAATAAATGTGAGGTCCCTTTACTCTGACACAGTGAGTTGGAGAAGTTGGTAGACCCACGTTTCAGCCTTTGAACGTAATTGCTGTTTGGAGATGACAGCTCTCATCCTTAAATTGGGGGCTCATGGACCCTACTGTGCTGCCCCACACTGGTAGGTTCTGGGCCCTACTGTGCTGTCCCAGAGTGATTCAGAAGGAGATGAAATGATGGGGAGGACTTCCATCCAGAGAAAAATCTGACTTACAAAAGTCCTGGAACTGGACAGGTTAATCAGAGGTCATTGGGGCCAGTCCCCTGATTTCAGGTTCCCCAAAGGGTTCTA
The DNA here is from genome assembly GCF_024542745.1 of Macaca thibetana thibetana. Lineage (NCBI taxonomy): Eukaryota > Metazoa > Chordata > Mammalia > Primates > Cercopithecidae > Macaca > Macaca thibetana. The sequence goes on from NC_065588.1 coordinate 115,336,620, forward strand.
GGCAAATTAAAAGTCACGCACCCCCTCAAATATGACTGGGAAAGAATAATCCACAGAGCTCCTCACCAAGCAGAAATTATTTCTTATATTGGAGTTACTGAGCCTCTTTCAATAATAATTGCAATGCTAAATATAATAATAAAACAGTGTGCTTAGTTGGATGTATATTTCCCATAGCTACTGCAATACATAAGGTATTATCATCCCCATCTTTAAAATGAGAAAACTGAGACTTAAATAGATGAAGGACTTTGCCCAAGGCCACCAGTGATGTCTCGGAGGGATTCACAAAGAGATGCTGGAACATAATGCAGTAAAGAATTGATTCATCTTTGGGGGTGCGGGGGGTGGGTAATAAGTGGGGGGCCACAAAAGGAGGTTGGGATAGTTGAGCTGAGATATGAAGGATGAGTGAGGCTTCTCCTGACAGATAAGGGTAGAGAAGGTACTCTGGGCAGAGGGATCAGCTTGAACCAAGACAGGGAGGTTGGAAGACTAGGTCCCAAAGGCTATTTACAATGAATAATTACAATTACAGTGACAGCTAACGTTGATTAAGTGCTTACTCTGCACAAGGAATTGTGTTAAGCACTTTGCGTGCATCATCTCTATGAGCTGGACACTATCGTTATCCCAGTTTTGCAGAAGAGAGATGAAGTGACTCGCCCAGGATCGCAGCTTGAAAGCAGCAGGATCAGCTTTTCAGCTGGAATCTGCCTGATTCCCAAGCCCCCGGTGTCTCCTAGTTGTTCCATCCCTGCCCCTCGTCAACAGCGAAGCCATGTAGTTTAAAGAGAGCCCATATGAGGCCGGGCGCGGTGGCTCAAGCCTGTAATCCCAGCACTTTGGGAGGCCGAGATGGGCAGATCACGAGGTCAGGAGATCGAGACCATCCTGGCTAACATGGTGAAACCCCATCTCTACTAAAAAATACAAAAAACTAGCCGGGCGAGGTGGCGGGCCCCTGTAGTCCCAGCTACTCGGGAGGCTGAGGCAGGAGAATGGCATGAACCCGGGAGGCGGAGCTTGCAGTGAGCTGAGATCCGGCCACTGCACTCCAGCCCGGGCAACAGAGCGAGACTCCGTCTCAAAAAAAAAAAAAAAAAAAAAAAAAAAGAGAGCCCATGTGAGAGCCCATCTTAGCACAGACCCTCTGTCCGTGTGGTTGGGAGGGTGCTGTGCTAAGTTGACCTAGGTGCTGTGCTAAGTTGACCTAGTCTGTTTTTGCCACAACCCACCGCACCACCCCAAGTCCTCTTGGAGCCACGGGGAGCCCACCAATTGGTAGGAGATAATCACGAAGCTGACTGCCTAATAAAGATAAAGCTCTCTAATAAACCCACAGTCCTGAGGTAATGGGTTTGACTTTTAAAAGGCAGATAAAAAGTCCCAACGGAAGGACAGACATTTCCTATCAACTCCTTGTTCAGAATCACTGTGGAGGAGGCATTTCCTACAGGTGGGAACAGCTGGATGCCTGGGTTGGCATTGAGAAATGGCCACTTTTGCATAAAGCCAGACACCTCCTCTCTCCAGAGCTCCCTCTCTCCCACAGAGAATCCTTTGTCAGAGAAGAATGATGATGACAAAGGATGGAGCCTATGGAATAAGCCTAAAGGAGGGTGAATGGAGAGGGTGGGTTTGAGAGCTTGCTGATGATTGGTGCTGGAGCTGCAGAGGTGGAGTCTTCTGAGAGCTTTGTGCTGACTGGTGGGGTTGGTATAGACGACCCTCTCTATTCATCCTGCCGTCATCCTCAATATCATCATCATGATCATCATCATCATCACCATTATCACCATTATCACCATCACTATCATCATCAGTAGCATTATCACCATCTTCACCATCACCATCATCATCATCAAACATATATTGAGCATTTATCAGGCAACCAGAAAATATGCATTTTACAACTGCCTTGTGAAGCAGGTAATATTAACATCTCTGATAACGTTTCCCATTCTCAGACGGGAAAACTAAGTCTTGATAATATTAAAGAACTTCCTGTGGATCACACTGCCAGGAAGCAGCAAAGCAGAATTCAAACCCAGGTCTATTTGACTCCAGATAATACAATCTGGCTTCTCTGTTGACAAGGGAATGATGTTAACCATCATTTTGCATTTAGTATTAATAGTTTGATAGAGGAAAACATGGTCTGGGTCTGTGTCTTAGATGGAATTCACAAGAAAGGAAGCCTGAGATAGGGGTCTGGGTGCATGTGACTTATTGAGAGAGGAGAAAGGGAGTGAGGAAGCAGGGTAGGACAGGGGAAGACAGCTGAGAAAAGATGTAGTTTCAACTGGACTCAAGCCTCAGCCTGATCCTAAGGGGAGTTCTGGAATGTGGATTCCCCCATCGAATTGGTCTGACCTTGAGGCAAGGGGGCAGGTCTTTTGTACTCCTAATGTCAGCTAGTCATTGGCTCTGGGCCTCCCTCCCCACATCCCACCAGGAGTGGGCAAAATCTTCTGGAGGGAGCATCCCTCAGGCATTTGCAGCTAACATTCCACCAATCTGGAAAGAGATCTAGGATCTGACCAACAACATCCACTATGCTGCAGACAAAGAGAGCTGATGGTCCTTCCTCAGCCTCTAACTCACCAAGTGCCCTTGAGTGTAGCACTCACCCCTACTGGACCTCAGTTTCTCCAGGCTTGGACTCAATGCTCCCCAAGGGCTGGCCCAGCTCTGACAAGTTCTCACTTTGATCTGGCAACAATGCAACTGACCAAGCTGGCAATCTCAGTTTCTGTAACCCAGGAGGAGAGACAAGGAGACCCCTCTGGTGGCCCCAACAGTGTGAAGCAAGGTGTCTGACAGCTTCTCCCACTGAAGCCCTTTATCTCACTTCTTGCTGTGTTATTTTAAAACTAACAAGCCCAGACCGCAGGAGCTCACAGCCTGCCATGAAGATCTGTGGCTTGTCTGGTCTGTCCTTTCTGCAGATTTCAGCAGCAGCTTACTCTTTGCTTGTTGGAATTTTCTCCCAAGCCTCAGCCTCTGGCATGAGTGTGTGTGTGTGTCTGCAGGAGCGCAAGGTCCTAACTGAGCCATCCTCTCCGAAGCCCCCTGTCTGCAGTTCTAGCTGATGAGAGGATCCTGTGAGGGACCCTGCAGTGGAGGGAGAGACAAATTTATCCCTGCACTGGAGAGAGAGAAGCCTGAACTCAGCAGGAATTGGGTTCCTGTAGCATTTCTAGGTTCCAGCAGCATTTCTAGGTTCTGAAGTAGCCACTCAGCTTGGTGGTAGGAAGCCAAGACCTCGGTGTAGGAGGATCTCCTGGGACCCTCAAGGGCATTTCAACCTCCCGTCCCTCTCCTTCCCAGAATCCCTTGCCTTGGCTGTTTGAGGAAAGGTAATCAGAGTCACAGTGAGTGGGTCCCCAGAGGCAAGCTTTGCAACTGAGGCTGGAGACCAGTGTCGTCTGTTCTTGGAAAATGTGGCTGATATTCAAAGTACCACCATGTGCCAGATACTGTCTAAGCGCTGGACATGCGTCATCTCATTTCATTCTTGCAGCAGCCTCGTAAAGTGATTGCAACTTACGGTTTCACCAGGGACGTGAAAGGACTTGCCCAAGGTCACCCAGCTGGTGAGTGGTCAGGCAGAGTCTATCCGACGGCTCTACTCACTATGCACGCCCAACTCTCCCGGATTAGTAATCTGTCCCTTCTGTGCAGCTTGCCTTGTATCCTCTGAGCACACATGCCTTTCCCCAGTCAGGATGTCTCCTTTCTCAGCCACTTACACCCCATACACCTATATGAGAGTTTCTAATGTACCTGCTGCATCCCTTCCTCTGGACTGCGCACTTGAAGGAGAGGCTCATGTTTGGGTCATCTTGAAACAACCCTCCTCAGGAGGCAAATGATGCTTAGCAGATGAGTGAGTGAATGAATAGCTGAGGAACGAATGGATGAATAAATGCACAAACAATAAATGAATCACTGGGTCTAGATAAATAACTTGGAGCTGTCGGTCACTTTATATTTGAAGAGCCAGTCTACCAGGCTGGGGCACTTTTATTGAGCCATCTTGTTATTTAAAACCCCACTGGTAGAATGCCATGGGAGCTTACCTCCCTCCTCAACTTTCACCCTTAATGTAGTTAGTTACTAGCCTGGTGTTCCATCTTACTCCCAGAAGATCCAGTCTCCTGGCTTTAAACACTGTCCAAATGCGATCATCTCTCAAACGTGTTTCCCTAGCTCTGATCTCTTCTCTGAACTCCAGACTCATGTACCCACTTGCCCACCTGCCATCTCAACATAGATGTCTGATTGGCATCTCAAAATCTAATTGGCATCTCAAAAACTGAGCTTTAGAAGACTCTTCCAAAACACGCTTCCCCGTCTGCAGTTGTTCCAGCTCAGTGATTGGCAGCAAGATCCTCCCAGTTGCTCAGACCCAGAACCTTGGAGTCATCCTTGGCCCCTCTCTTTCACACTCCATAGCCAATCCATGCAACAACTACATTGATTCTACCTTCAATAAAAGTCCATAATCTGACCACCTCTCAACACTACTGCAGAAAAAACATTGACCCCAGCCACCATCTTCTCTCATACGGATCATTGTAGTCATTTCTTCACTGGTCTTCCTGTATCTATTCCAGATCCCTTGCCATATATGCTCAGCAAGATGCCAGAGGGATCCTTTAAAACCTAAGTCAGAACATATCTATCCAATGAAGCCTTCAGTGACTTCTCATCTCACCGAGAAGAAAAAGCCAAGTCCCTGTGAAAGCCCACCGGATTCTTATACCTGCTCCCTCATTACCTCTCTGACTTTACCTCCTACTAATCTCCCCCTTGCTCCCTCAGCTCCAGTCACACTGCTAATTCTTCAGTGCATTTCGTATGTTCCTACCTCAGGGCCTTTGCACTGGCTGCAGTCTGCCTGTTATATTCTCCTGGGTATGCTCAAGGCTCACCCCCTCATCACTTTCAAGTATTTGCTCAAATCTCACCTTCTCAATGAGGGCTTCTCTGATTACCCAGTTTAAAATTGCAAGTCCATCCCAGTAGTATTCCATCTCCCTTATCCCACTCTGTATCTTTTCTCCATAGCACTCATTACTTTCTAAGATTTACCACTTAATTATGTTTATTTTCTGCTCTCTTCCTACCTCCACCCATTGCAGTACAATGCAAGCTCCACCAAGCAAGGTTTTTTTTCTCTATCTTGTTCCCAGTGCCTGCACATAATAGGTGCTCAATAAATACCTGTTGACTGAAGAATAGGTGAATGGTCCCTGCAAGCACCTCTTGGGACCAGTTTACACTCTCCTAGATCTCGTACCAAGGTTCCTCCTTTCCTTGGTTGGAGGTTTCCTCTTAAGCTGAGGGCTTCTTCCCACTTTCCAGTTCCCTCTTGCTTGCTTTGTTGTTCTTCTAATAGTGGCTGTGATGATCCCCAAAAGGGACTCACTTGTCCTGTGGCAAGAAAACATAATTAGCAACTCACCCTCCCCAGAGAAATTCTAACTCTGTCTGCAATTCCAGCTGATGCCCAGGGGGCCTGGGCTGGAAGAAGAGGTGTTATTCTTGCCCATGGTGACACAACTTAGCAGAATCAGGACTTGAACTCAGGTCAGCAGGACTCCAGACCCCATGCACTTTCCCAGCATCACCTAATTACCTTTTGCACACCCTGCTCAAGTGGAAAACTATGACATTTTGGAATTCAGTCCCTTCCATAGTTGGAGGCAGCCTGCATTTTAGGCAGTCTCAACAATCGAATCCAATCCACTTCTCAGCAGTTTTATCTCTCATGAAGCAAATAGGCAATCGACAGGCCAGCCTGTGGAGGGAGAAATGACAGGGTGGATGTGGGGTTGATTGGAGGGCAGTGGATGGATATATTCTGTGATGACAGTTCAAACCCTAGGCAGGTTGGGTGCCTGACCTGCTTGGCTGAGCTGGGCAAAAAATGCTGAGCTGATTTTTCTCCAGATGGTTCTTTTGTCCTTTGACCTGAACTTGAGAGCCAAGCAATTCTTGATATACAAGAGTGTTTACCACACACTCATAAGCACATATACTCACACACGTCCACACACTTACACACTTGCTGTCAGCCCCAAGAACTGGACTAAGCCATTCTCATCCATTGCCTGTGGAGAGGCAGTGGTAGGGAGCTGTGCTTGTCTGTGTTGCTCCGCCCTCAGGATCAAGTTCAAATTCCTTGTAGAATCTACAACCCAGATACTCAGAGCATGGTTCGTGGAGCAGCAGCCTCACCTGGGAATTGGTTAGAAATACAGACACTCAGGCCCTCCCCAAGACCTACTGAAGAATCAGCATCTGTAGTCTGACAAGATCCCCAGGTGACCCGTGCACATGGAGGCTTGAAAAGCACCTGTCTACATGGCCCTGAAGAATCCAGCCCCTTTCTTCCTTCCTAGACTCAAGTCTTGCCTCCCACCCTCCACCTTCACTATCTGTCCTAACTTACTGCATCCCCTGAAGTCACATGAAGGTCCACTGCTGTGTCTTGGTGCTGGACCTTTGCACTTGCTCTTCTTCCTTTTTCCTCCACTTTTCTGACCACTTTATATTCATCTGGTAGGAACACTTCTGTGATCACCTGCCCACATTCCCCAGGTTGGGTTAGGTGCCCTCTCTGTGGGTCCACTGCCCCCCTAAGCCTCTGTCTATCAGATAACTTATTATACACCACGTTGTAATTCCCGGTTTAGGGATCTGTCTCCCCTTCCAGGGTGAGAAGTCCTGCAGGGCAGAAACAATGTCTTGGTTACTTTTGGGTCCTTGAAATCCAATACTAAGTAAGTGTTCAGTAAACAACTATTGAGTAATGAATGAAATAATGAGAGAAATGACAGCCTCATAAAACTTCCTTTCATTTTTCATTTAATTTCTACTAAGATGAACATTACTGCCCCTGTATCCAAATGATGTCTCCCACAGCAGTGCTGTGCAATCCCCAGTTTTCCTCCAAGCTCTATTGCTTTTTCCAGCCACAACGACAAAGCTCAAAGGGTCACAGCTCCTGAAGATTACCCCCATCCAGGCTTAATGAACTGAATTCATGTTGAAAACGACTCGGAATGCCAAGACCGCAGGCCAGGACATTATTAACACAGCCCAGACTGAGGTCCCAGGAGCCAAGGCACAAATTGGCCAACTTCATCTTGTCTGTGGGCTAGGTCAGCCCCATGATAACTCTTGGACTTTCTGGTGAGCATTTAAGCACGAGAGTCTAGGCTTACACTCTCTGTCAAAACAGGCAGAGTGTGGGTGTCTGGCAAGTGTGGGCACACGGATGGACCATTCACAGCCCTGGATGCAAGGGCAGAACAAGTACCTGAGCCATGAGCCCTGGATGGAAGCAAGTCCTTTTGCCTCTCCAGGTTTCAGTGCCTTCAGCTATGCAAGGGAAGGAGGTTCACCACGCTGCTGCTGCACACCCCACAGAGGGTTATAGGAATCAATTGAGACACTAGATTAGTAAGTCCTCTATACACAGAAGGAGCTACTTGTGGAATGGAGGCAATAAATGTCAGAGATGTCTCCAATCTCCTGGCCAACTGCCATTTCTGTTTGTGGAATATAAGATTCAGACCAAACCTTGAGATACAGATCCTCTCCAAACACATAAGACCATTCCTATCTTACAATGTAATTACCACGATTCCCCCTGTACCTCCACTTATCATTTCCTGTATTTTCAAAATGTTTTCTACTAAAAATGCAAAAATTAGCCAAGCGTGATGACGGGTGCCTGTAATCCCAGCTACTCAGGAAGCTGAAGCAGAAGAATCACTTGAACCCGGGAGGCAGATGTTGCAGTGAGCTGAGATCACGCCACTGCACTCCACCCTGGGCGATAGAGCGAGATGCAGTCTCAAAAAAAAAAAAAAAAAAAAAAAAAAAAAAAATGTTTTCCAGAGTCGTCGTCTTTTTGTTCTCAGTTGATTTTTTTTTTTTTTTTTTTTTTTTTTTTTTTTTTTTTTTTGAGACAGAATCTCACTCTGTGGCCCAGGCTGGAGTGCAGTGGTGTGATCTCGGCTCACTGTGAGCTCTGTCTGCCTCCCGGGTTCACGCCACTCTCCTGCCTCAGCCTCCCAAGTAGCTGGGACTATAGGTGCCCACCACCACGCCTGGCTATTTTATTTATTTATTTATTTATTTTTTAGTAGTGACAGAGTTTCACTGTGTTAGCCAGGATAGTCTCGATCTCCTGATCTCGAGATCCGCCCGCCTCGGCCTCCCAAAGTTCTGGGATTATAGGCATGAGCAACCAAGCCTGGCCTCTCAGTTGATTCTTATAAACAGGCAGGGCAGCCGCTGATGTTCTTGCCAGGTAATATCTCAGAGTCCCAGTTTGTTCTTCACAGTAGGGATGGTAATGCTGGCTGGTGGGTTTCTTTGACAGCTTCAATGAGAAGATAAGTGAGAAGTGCTTAGTTAGCTCAGTGTCTGGTATGCAGGAGGTGCTTGATAAATAGTAGCTGCTGTGATGATAGAGTGATGTGGAGAGAGCACTGGGCTGGGAGTCAAAAGGTGGCAATTCTACTAGCCAGAGCTATGGTATGAGTCACTATTTGCCTTGGGCAAGTCCCCTTGGCTCTTGGGCCTCCGTTTCTCCACTCTGTACAGAGCTGAGCTGGAGCTGGGGTTCTTCCTGTTCCACCATTGTTGGTCTCTGATTCCCCAAACAGTGTTTAACTCGAAACCTAGTGCTTGGGGCATGAGGATCTGCACCCCACGCTGGGTCAAATGAGCACTTTGTTGGGAGCAGCTGACTGATCGGCTCAGTGAGCAAGAGCCTTGATGGGAAGCAGGGAAGCAGCTAGGGAGCCAGGCCTCTTGAGGAGTTTTGCAGAAAAGTTCAGCCCTGACTCTTATCGGAGCCTTGGAATCTGCCGGTTGCCATGACGACAGAGACAGCATCTAAGCTCCAGGTCTCTGATTAGCAGGAACAGAGCCGGGAGGCCTTGAGGAATTCGGCACTCATGGCTCCCTCCCTCCCTCCCTCCCTCTGTGAAGTGGAGTGTGCCGGCCCTTGACTCCACTGTTTTAGCTGTCCCCGAAGATTTCGCCTTCTTTTAAGTATTTTTTTTTTAATGCGATATAGAAGGAAAATGAGGCAACTGCCGGTACTCCTCAGCAAGGATGGAACACAGAATTTTTCATAAGGACCTGCAAAGATGCAAGGCTGGAGACAGGGAGGGGAGATGGGTGGGGCTGTGGAGGGCTGAGGCTGTGGCTGAAGCCTGATTCCACTGCAGCGTTGAGTGACCTCAGACTCTTTATTTGTACCTCTGCTTCTTTATTTGTAAGGAGAATTAGGATCTGATCTGTGGTTCCTACATGAGATCGGTAATCACAATTCATTTGTTCACCCATCCAAGTATTCATTTGTTCATTCAATAAATGTTCATTGAGCAGTAAGCTACACGACGTCAGGCACTGCATCTCTGGGGATTCAGGGGTGAGGAAAGAGACGAGTTCCCTCTCATAAAGCTTACATTCTAGTCCAGAAGACAATCATTTGGCAAATAGACACATAAAATGATCATTTCAAACACTAAAAAACTCGGTGAAGAAAGACACCACAGGTTACCGTGATTCCCATCACAGGTGGAGCAGAGAGCACGGGAATCAGGGAGGGCCTCTCTGAAAAGGTGACTTTTGAATAGAAAGAGGGCGCTGGCCATGCAAAGAGCTGGAGGAACAGCATACCAGATGGAGGGAACAGAAAGCGCAAAGGCTCTGAGCATTTGAGGAGAAGCAATGATGTCATGTGGCTAGAACAGAGTGAGATACGAAGAGGAGTAGGAGATGGGTAGAAGAGGGATTGAAAGCAGGGTCACAGGCCAGATTGTGCCAAGTGTTTTAGTCTGGACTGTCAGTTTGGATTTTATTCCTGATCCAATAGGAGGCTGAATTGCCTGCGATGTGTCTTTAAGATGCAGATTCCTGGATGTCACCCCTTAGAGACTCTGATTTACTACAACTAGGATGGGACCTAAGAATCCATATTTTTAAAAGCTCCTTAAAGGCCTCTGATATTGTGCCAGTCATGGAAAACCCTCAGCTACATGCTGTCTGAGTCTTTTTAAGTTTTAAGAAAGCTGAGAAGCAGCCTCTTGGAACATTTTGAAAAAAATACTTTAAATGTTATGGTATATTACAGAGAATTTCCTTCTTCCTCCCCTTAGCACTTCCTGTCTGCCTGACAGAATTCATTTTATTTCTGTTGGTTTTATTGCAAAATTCCAGGTGGGGTACCCAACACCAGGAAGGTGAAACCAGTACTATTGGAGAAAAAGAAAAATCTACCACATCAGAGGGTAAAAGTTACATAAATTCCTGCAACTCCATTGTGTCCTTCCTCACCAAATCATCTTCAAGATTTCCCCATATCTGATTCCTGACCCCTATTGCTGGCAATGATGGATGAGGCACTGTCCTCACCCGAAGCCTTACACCCCAGGGCTCTGGCAGTAGCATCCACCAGCTTCTCCTATACTTCAGATAACTCACGCCTCTACTCTCTCCATTAGACAAGTCACTGAGACCTCCCACCCAATGCCAGTACACTCACCATGTGTTTATTCACTGCCAAATTCCTCACAGCTCTCAGCTTTTACCTATCATGGGATTGCTTGTGGTATCGATTTATTTTCTACAATGCCCCAGAGAGTTCAAAATTGTATTCTTATGTGTCTCCACCTTGACATAGCAATAATGTCTGACTTGCAAGAATTGGTCACAAAAGGCAGCTTCTGCCTTGCTCTCTTGGATTGATCATTGTCAGGGAAGCCAGCCGCCATATTGTGAGGATGCTCAAGCAGCCATACGGGGAGGTCCATGTGAAGAAGTAAGGCCTTCTGCCCACAGCCAGCACCAGCTTGCTAGTAGTATGAGTGAGCCACCTGGGAAGTGAACTACCTTATGTGTCAAGGCTTTGCTGGACAATGCACACAAATCAATAAGCTCACTGATCTTTTCTAAAAGAAATATGAGGTTGAACAGAGAAGACATGGATTGAGCAGTCTGAGTAGACTGAGGCATTGGCTGAGTTATGGACCCTTTCTGAGATTCCATTCCCACCAACTATAACATCACGAAATTAGTCCAAAGCATCTCAAAAGTACTTTCTAACTTTTTGAAACAATGTTCTCTTTGGCTAATTTGTTACCGCTTTTATTGATTCATTGAAAAAATATTGCTGAGTGCTCGCTAAGCAGCAGGCTCTGGGGCAGTAAGACCCAGTCTTGCTCACAGGGAGCTCACAGTCCAGTTTGATAGAAGACAATCAAATGACAACAACATATTATTAAGAGTTGCTGGTAGGGGAGCAAAGGCATACCACGTCTTAGAAAAGAGGATAGATCTTCCCAAAAGCTTTCTCCCTATTCTACTTCTCCATCTCCTCAATGTTGACGCCATCCTTCCAGTTGCTCAGGCTCAAAACCTTGACGTCATCCTTGACTCCTCCTCCTGTCTGACTCTCTTACTTTTCACATTTAGTCAGCAGCAAATCATGTCAGTACTACTTTCAAAATTCGTTATAATCAGACCACATCTCATCCCCCACTCCACTCTGCTACTACACTGATCGGAGCCTGGACTATTGCAACCATTTCCCCATCTCTGCCCTTCTCTCCCTTCAGCCTTGTGTCCCTCAACCACTAGAGTGATCTTTCTCAAATGTGATCACGCTTGTTCCAAAGACTCCTCTCCCATCTCAGCTGCAGAGAGCCTCAAAGGTCTTCCCATGACCTGATCTCTGATCTCACCTCTTGCCACTCTAGCCCTTGCTTGCTGTTTATTATTGTTATTGTTGTTGTTATTATTATTATTATTATTATTTGAGACAGAATCTCATTTTGTCACCCAGGCTGGAGTGCAGTGGCATGATCTCAGCTCACTGCAACCTCTGCCTCCTGGGGTCAAGCGATTCTCCCGCCTCAGTCTCCTGAGTAGCTGGGATTACAGACGTGTACCACCACATCAGCTAATTCTTTTATATTCAGTAGAGACAGGGTTTTACCATATTGGCCAGGCTGGTCTCAAACTCCTTACCTCAAGTTATCCACTTCCCTCGGTCTCCCAAAGTGCTGGGATTACAGGCATGAGCCACTGTGCCCGGCGGCTCTTCCTTATAATATGCTAACAATTTTTGAACTTGCTATTCCTTCTGCCTAGGGTACACTTCTTACTTCCAGCAGATACCTGTGTAGAAGATATATATCACTGTAACAAATTATTCCAAATCTTTTGGCTGAAAACAACAACAAACAGTTATTATGGTTCATAGTTTCTGTGACTCAGGAATTTGACTGAGTGGTTCTAACTCACCATCTCTCATGAAGCTGTGGTTAGATGTCAACCAGGTTTGCAGTCTCATGGTAAGGCTTGACTGGAGCTGGAGAATCCACTTCCAAGGCGGCTCACTCATAGGGCTGACAAGTTGGTGCTGACTGTCGGCAGGAGGCCTCAGTTCTTCTTCACATAGGCCTCTCCATATGGCTGCTTGAGTGTCCTCACAACACGGCTTCTGCCAGAATTATCAACCCAAGAGAAGAAGGCAGAAGCTCCCTTTTGTGACCAAGTCTTGAAGGTCTTACATTATTACTTCTACTACATTCTTTTCATTAAATGTGAGTCACTAAGCCCATCCAATATTCAAAGGGAGATAAATTAAGTTCCATCTTTTGATATTTTGATGACAAGAGTGTCAAATAATCTAAGAATACATTCTAAACTGCCCAAACTTAAAGATTAGTCCTGAATCCTTCAAGTCTCCACTCCCTTGTTACTCCTCCGGAAGGACTTCCCTGATTATTATATACAAAGTAGCAGCCATTCCTCCCATTTCTTAGCTCTGTCAGCTGAAAATGGTGGCTCACACCTGTAATCCCAGCACTTTGGGAGGCCATGTCAGGAGGTCTTGAGTCCAGGAGTTCAAGACCAGTTTGAGCAATATAGTGGAACCCTGTCTCTACAAAAAAAAAAGGTGAGTATGGTGGTGTGTGCCTGTGGTCCCAGCTACTTGGGAGGTTGAGGCCAGAGGATCACTTGAGCCAGGGAGTTCAAGGCTGCAGTGAGCTGTGATTATGCCACTGCACTCCATCCTGGACAACACAGTGAGACTCTGTCTCAAAAAAAAAAAAAATGTGTTACCATTCAACAAGCCACATTTTTACTTGCTATGTGTTTATTATCTATTCCTCCATCTAGAATGTAAACATTCCATAATCACAGGAGATATCACTGTCTTGTTCACTGTATCTCCACACCTGAAACTGACCTGGATACAATGAAGGCACTCAGGAAATTGGAGTTAATGAATGCAGGTTACCCTAGGCCAGGACAAGTGTGGGAAGAGGCAAGCCTTGCTGGGTGTTAGGCAGAAAACAGAAGCTTTGTTGTCAGACAGCAGATAGGACAGCATTCCTCAGGGATAAATGGGCAGAAGTAAAGGCATGGAAAGGTAACCCCCATAGTAGGGAGGTTTAGGGAAAACTGAGGCTGAGCAGGACAGAAGGGAGTTCTGAAAGCACAGAGTTGGCAGTGAGAAGGGCTGAGAAGCCCTAATTAGAATCTCCATCCCTCCAGGGCTTGCAGTTCTACCAGCTCTGCTTCTAAAGATGCACTCATAAGTGGCTGACAGAGATGGATGTGTTTTGCTGCCCTTCCTTCAATATCGACTGGGCTTGGCTTGCTCTCTTAGAAGCCCTAAGGAGCAGGGGGCTTGTCAGACGCATTCATCCTGAGTCATGAAACCAACCTGGATGCACCGATGCAGGAGCCTGGTGCATGAGACATGCTAATGCCTTTGATCAACGATTGACATGGGGTCTGAAGGCAGGGTGAGCAGGGAGGGACGCTCTCTGCGTGTCACCAAATACACCTGTTTCTCTCAAACTCCTGACTCTTCCTAGTTAAGAGGCAAGAACTTGAGTGACAGTCTCTTCAAAACTGATTAACCAGACAACTTCCTTGCCCTCTCAGGAACTCCCATAAAGAAGTGGGACTCATAGGCGACTCCTCAGTATTCTCTGCAGCCTTTGTCAGTGGCAGAGGAGGGGGCTGCAGGACTGCAGGCCTTCATGGGGACTGCTGTCCCAAGTGGTTGGTTCATACCAATGAAGGACATCAGATTGGAGATTTGGTTTACAAGGAAGTAAAACCAAAGAAAACTGACACTTTTGAGGCCTTTCTGCTTGTATATTTTATCTCATTTTATATTCACAATAGCTCAGCAATACATGAATTGATACTATTCACTATTTTATAACTGAAGAAACTGCAACTCAGAGATGTTGTGACTGGCCCCAGATACTATAGCTACTACATAGTTAAGACTATTTGAATCTACATATATGTGGTCCATACAGAAATAAGGCAGAAAAATGGAATAGAAATGGCAAAGTGGGGTTTACACTAATCTTATCATGCTTTGGCCTCCCATTATGTCTTGAGAAAGGAAATGAAATGCTGGTTTCCAGCATCTCTCTGTGATTTAGTCCAAATAGAATAAGCTATGCTGCTGTGACAAATAAACCTACATCAAAGTGGTTTAACCTAATTTCAGTTTATTTCTCTCTTGCAAAATCTGATGTGGTACAGGCATCTTTCCTCCATCAAATAGTTTCACCCTTCAGAATGTGTGGACTCTAAAGTCACTATGACAGAGGAAGGGGGAGCTGGAGAAGGCACATGGATCTTGATTGCCTTGAACTGGAAATTACATGTGTTCCTTCCTGCTTAGAGACCATTGGCCAAAGATAATCTCATGGGCTCAACCTAACTGCAAGGGAAGCTGGGAAATACTAGGAATTCTATGAATATTTAATGAACATTAAGTGTCTCTGTATATTCTAACACTTTTGTGTCCTTATTTCTTCCTCTGTAGGACAGAGCCCCAGAATAGCCCCGTTGTCCCAGCTCGGGATGGACCCTCAGAAAAGCTGGGTCAGCATCTGGCCACTGACCCCTTGGGCACCAACAGCTGGGAGAGAGACAAGGCCTGTCGGGAACTGGGTGCCGCCAGAGGACACAGGTGAGATCCAGTGAGGACTTTCAAGTTGAAGACACAGAAATAAAGTCTGCCTGTCTGGTCATGGCTCACCTCTCTCTTATGCAAGTTCCTCTTTCAAACCCTTAAATCAAGGGTTAGTAAATATTTACCGTGGAGGAACAAATCATAAATATTTTAAGTTTGTAGACCCAGTGGTTTCTGTCACAACTACTCCTTTCTGCCACTGTAGTGCAAAAACAGCCCTAGGTATTATGCAAACAAAAAAGCATATCTGTATTCCAATAAAATTGTATTTATAAAAGCAGGAGGCAGGCTAAATTGGCCCACTGGCTGTAGTTCGGCAAGCCCTACCTTAAATGATAGAGTTCCTTTCCATTTTAATGGCTCCATGAGCCGCTGACTCCCAAATCATAGTTTCAGCCCAGACCTGTCTCAGGAGTTTCAGGTCTTTGTATTTTTTTTTTTACTCAGTTATTTAACTAATACTTCTTGAGCACCCACTGTGTGATGGGCACTGTGCTAGCACACATATACAGAGAGCATACTCCAGAAAAATACTGTATACTCAGCATTTTACTGAGGCTGGGAGAGGTAAAATGAGTTCCCCAGAATACAACAGCCAGTAAGTGGCAGAGCGAAGTTTTGAACTCCAGTCTCTCTGATCTTAAACCCTTGGCTAAAACCCACTCCATTATCCTATGGATGCTACTGAAAAAAAAAAAAAATTATCCCCTGCCTCCTATTTTCGGCATACACTTACCAAGCCTGGCCCAGGCTTTGTAAGGCCTCTGGAAAATCTATTTCTAGAAGATGTGATTACTGAATTTTGGAGAAGTGGCTTGGGAAACTGGAGCCATTTTTTTCTTTTAAATTTTTATTTCATTATTATTTTCTAACTTTTATTTTAGGTTTGGGGTTACATGTGAATGTTTGTTGCATAGGTAAACACGTGTCACAGGGATTTGTTGTATACATTATCACCCAAGTATCCAGCCCATTACCCAACAGTTATCTTTCCTGCTCCTCTCCCTCCACCCACCCTCTCTCATCAAGTAGAGCCCCAGTGTCTGTTGTTTCCTTCTTTGTGTTCATAAGTTCTTATAAGTGGGAGTTAAGTGGAGTAATTTTCAAAAATGAAGTCTTCCCCACCACCTAGGCTGCCCTCTCAGGTACAGGCTTTAGTTACGCTGCAATTTCAAGGAGAGAGAAACAGTTAAGCCCTATCAACTTGGAGAAGTGAAGTTCAACCACATGTCTGGAGAGTTCACTCCAGGAAACAGGAAGAAAGTAGTTTCCATAATAGGCAGAGGGAGATAAAGAGAGAAGTGAGAAGGAAGGGAATTTCCCTACTTTTAAAACATTGGGCCAGGCGTGGTGGCTCACACCTGTAATCCCAACACTTTGGGAGGCTGAGGTGGGAGGATCACCTGAGGTCGGGAGTTGGAGACCAGCCTGGCCAACATGGTGAAACCCCTGTCTCTGCTAAAAATATAAAAATTAGCCAGGTGTGGTGGCGAGCACCTGTAATTCCAGCTACTCGGGAGGCTGAGGCAGGAGAATGGCGGGAACCGGGAGGCAGAGCTTGCAGTGAGCTGAGATCCGGCCACTGCACTCCAGCCCGGGTGACAGAGCGAGACTCCGTCTCAAAAAATAAATAAATAAATAAATAAAATAATAAAAATAAAAAATATTGTCTCCTACATAGAATCTGTGTGTACGAATCTCGACCCTGTCACTTACGAATCGAGCAACCTTGGGCAAGTTTCTTTTCCTCCATGGGCCTCAGTTTCACAGCTATAAAATGGGAATGTTGAGATGTAATTCTCAAGGTCAGGATGAGGATTAAGTTAGACCAGGCATGTACAGATTGTGGCAGTGAGGCTACAGCATAGGAAATCCTAAGATATGTTAGTGAGAGTTTCATGAAGCCAGAAGACAAGATTCTGGTCGTGAAAATCTGAAAAAAATTATGCCGTGTCGTACAGCGTCTCTATTGTAGAGCTGTTGTACTCTAATGTACAGCGTGTGGGCCTCTTGCTCCCTTCTATCTGTGACTGACCCTCTGATGTGACAAAACCATAATAATGATGATAATAATAACAGTGATAATATAAGTAATCATAATTATAGTAATATTATATAATAAATTTATAATATAACAATTAATTATAATTATAATAACAGAAACCCCTTATACTGTCCTCTTACTCTATGCCAGACCAGGGCATATTACCTAAGTCAGCTCCTTTATTCCTGGAAGCGAACTTAGGACACAGGTACCATGTTTCTTCCCACCTCATTGATGATCAAGATGAGACTCAGAGAGGTCTCTGAGCCCTGTTGGAAGTAAAAGAGTTAGACTTTAAATCTAGGTTTGTCAGCTTCTGAACCAGCATTCCTTACTGCTGCCTATTTTACTGCATATGTAACCACTGTGTTTTGAACCACTGCATACTTAACCACTGCATGTTTAATCGATGCATGTTTAACCTGCATACTTTAACCTGCTGCATACTTTACTGCATAGGTAATCTCTGCATATGGAACCACTGTGTTGGAACCACTGTGTACTTAACCACTGCATTTTTAAAAACTTTTTTATTATACTTTAAGTTCTAGGGTACATGTGCACAAAGTGCAGGTTTGTTACATATGTATACACGTGCCATGTTGGTGTGCTGCACCCATTAACTAGTCATTTACATTAGGTATATCTCCTAATGCTATCCCTCCTGCCTCCCCTCACCCCACAACAGGCCCCAGTGTGTGATGTTCCCCATTCTGTGTCTAAGTGTTCTCAGTGTTCAGTTCCCACCTATGAGTGAAAACATGTGGTATTTGGTTTTCTGTCCTTGTGATAGTTTGCTCAGAATGATGGTTTCCAGCTTCATCCATGTCCCTACAAAGGACATGAACTCATTCTTTTTTATGGCTGCATAATATTCCGTGGTGTATATGTGCCACATTTTCTTAATCCAGTCTGTCATTGATGGACATTTGGGTTGGTTCCAAGTCTTTGCTATTGTGAATAGTGCTGCAATAAACGTATATGTGCACGTGTCTTTATAGCAGCATGATTTATAATCCTTTGGGTATATACCCAGTAATGGGATGGCTGGGTCAAATGGTATTTCTAGTTCTAGATCCTTGAGGAATCGCCACACTGTCTTCCTCAATGGTTGAACTAGTTTACAGTCCCACCAATATGTAAAAGTGTTCCTATTTCTCCACATCATCTCCAGCACCTGTTGTTTCCTGACTTTTTAGTGATCGCCATTCTAACTGGTGTGAGATGGTGTCTCATTGTGGTTTTGATTTGCATTTCTCTGATGGCCAGTGATGATGAGCACTTTTTCATGTGTCTGTTGGCTGCATAAATGTCTTCTTTTGAGAAGTGTCTGCTCATATCTTTCACCCACTTTTTGATGGGGTTATTTGATTTTTTCTTGTAAATTTGTTTAAGTTCTTTGTAGATTCTGGATATTAGCCCTTTGTCAGATGGGTAGACTGTAAAAATTTTCTCCCATTCTGTAGGTTGCCTGTTCACTCTGATGGTAGCTTCTTTTGTTGTGCAGAAGCTCTTTAGTTTAATTAGATCCCATTTGTCTATTTTGGCTTTTGTTGCCATTGTTTTTGGTGTTTTAGTCATGAAGTCCTTGCCCATGCCAATGGCCTGAATGGTATTGCCTAGGTTTTCTTCTAGGGTTTTTACAGTTTTAGGTCTAACTTTTAAGTCTTTAATCCATCTTGAATTAATTTTTGAAATAGGTGTAAGGAAGTGATCCAGTTTCAACTTTCTACATATGGCTAGCCAGGTTCCCAGCACCATTTATTAAATAGTGAATCCTTTCCCCATTTCTTGTTTTTGTCAGTTTTGTCAAAGATCAGATGGTTGTAGATGTGTGGTATTATTTCTGAGGGCTCTGTTCTGTTCCATTGCTCTATATCTCTGTTTTGGTACCAGTACCATGCTGTTTTGGTTACTGTAGCCTTGTGGTATAGTTTGAAGTCAGGTAGTGTGATGCCTCCAGCTTTGTTCCTTTTGCTTAGGATTGTCTTGGCAATACGGGGGCTTTTTTGGTTCCATGTAAACTTTAAAGTAGTTTTTTTCCAATTCTGTGAAGAAAGTCATTGGTAGCTTGATGGGGATGGCATTGAATCTATAAATTACCTTGGGCAGTATGGACATTTTCACGATATTGATTCTTCCTATCCATGAGCATGGAATGTTCTTCTATTTGTTTGTGTCCTCTTTTATTTCATTGAGCAGTGGTTTGTAGTTCTCCTTGAAGAGGTCCTTCACATCCCTTGTAAGTTGGATTCCTAGGTATTTTATTCTCTTTGAAGCAATTGTGAATGGGAGTTCACTCATGATTTGACTCTCTGTTTGTCTGTTATTGGTGTATAGGAATGCTTCTGATTTTTGCACATTGATTTTGTATCCTGAGACTTTGCTGAAGTTGCTTATCAGTTTAAGGAGATTTTGGGCTGAGACAATAGGGTTTTCTAAATATACAATCATTTCATCTGTAAACAGGGACAATTTGACTTCCTCTTTTCCTAATTGAATAACCTTTATTTCTTTGTCCTGCCTGATTGCCCTGGCCAGAACTTCCAACACTATGTTGAATAGGAGTGGTGAGAGAGGGCATCCCTGTCTTGTGCCAGTTTTCAGAGGGAATGCTTCCAGGTTTTGCCCATTCAGTATGTTATTGGCTATGGGTTTGTCATAAGCAGCTCTTATTATTTTGAGATACATCCCGTCATTACCTAGTTTATTAAGAGTTTTTAGCACGAAGGAGTGTTGAATTTTGTCGAAAGCCTTTTCTGCATCTATTGAGATAATCATGTGGTTTTTGTCTTTGGTTCTGTTTATATGATGGGTTACATTTATTGATTTGCATATGTTGAACCAGCCTTGATTCCCAGGGATGAAGCCCACTTGATCATGGTGGATAAGCTTTTTGATGTGCTGCTGGATTTGGTTTGCCAGTGTTTTATTGAGGATTATTACATCGATGTTCATCAGGGATACTGGTCTAAAGTTTTCTTTTTTTGTTGTGTCTCTGCCAGATTTTGGTATCATGATGATGTTGGCCTCATAAAATGAGTTAGGGAGGATTCCCTCTTTTTCTATTGATTGGAATAATTTCAGAAGGAATGGTACCAGCTCCTCTTTGTACCTCTGGTAGAATTCAGCTGTGAATCTGTCTGGTCCTGGACTTTTTTTGGTTGGTAGGCCTCAATTTCAGAGCCTGTTATTGGTCTATTTAGGGATTCAACTTCTTCCTGGTTTAGTCTTGGGAGGGTGTGTGTGTCCAGGAATTTATCCATTTATTCTAGATTTTCTAGTTGATTTGTGTAGCGTGTTTATAGTATTCCTGATGGTAGTTTGTATTTCTGTGGGATTGGTGGTGATATCCCCTTTATCACTTTTTATTGCGTCTATTTGATTCTTCTCTCTTTTCTTCTTTATTAGTCTTGCTAGCAGTCTGTCAATTTTGGTGATCTTTCCAAAAAATCAGCTCCTGAATTTATTGATTTTTTGAAGGGTTTTTTGTGTCTCTATCTCTTTCAGTTCTGCTCTGATCTTAGTTATTTCTTGCCTTCTGCTAGCTTTTGAATGTGTTTGCTCTTGCTTCTCTAGTTCTTTTCATTGTGATGTTAGGGCATCAATTTTAGATATTTCCTGCTTTCTCTTGTGGGCATTTAGTGTTATAAATTTCCCTCCACACACTGCTTGAAATGTGTCCCAGAGATTCTGGTATGTTGTGTCTTTGTTCTCATTGGTTTCAAAGAACATCTTTATTTCTGCCTTCATTTTGTTATGTACCCAGTAGTCATTCAGGAGCAGGTTGTTCAGTTTCCATGTAGTTGAGTGGTTTTGAGTGAGTTTCTTAATCCTGAGTTCTAGTTTGATTGCACTGTTGTCTGAGAGGCAGTTTGTTATAATTTCTGTTCTTTTACATTTGCTGAAGAGTGCTTTACTTCCAACTATGTGGTCTATTTTGGAATAAGTGTGATGTGGTGCTGAGAAGAATGTATATTCTGTTGATTTGGGGTGAAGAGTTCTGTAGATGTCTATTAGGTCTGCTTGGTGCAGAGCTGAGTTCAATTCCTGAATATCCTTGTTAACTTTCTGTCTCATTGATCTGTCTAATGTTGACAGTGGGGTGTTAAAGTCTCCCATTATTATTGTGTGGGAATCTAAGTCTCTTTGTAGGTCTCTAAGGACTTGCTTTATGAATCTGGGTGCTCCTGTATTGGGTGCATATATATTTATGATAGTCAGGTCTTCTTGTTGTATTGATCCTTTTACCATTATGTAATGGCCTTCTTTGTCTCTTTTGATCTTTGTTGGTTTAGAGTCTGTTTTATCAGAGACTAGGATTGCACCCCTGCATTTTTTTGATTTCCATTTGTTTGGTAGATCTTCCTCCATCGCTTTATTTTGAGCCTATGTGTGTCTCTGCACATGAGATGGGTCTCCTGAATACAGCACACTGATGGGTCTTGACTCTTTATCCAATTTGCCAGTCTGTGTCTTTTAATTGGAGCATTTAGCCCATTTACATTTAAGGTTAATATTGTTATGTGTGTATTTGATCCTGTCATTATAATGTTAGCTGGTTATTTTGTTCAGTAGTTGATGCAATTTTTTCCTAGCATCGATGGTTTTTACAATTTGCCTTGTTCCTTTCCATGTTTTGTGCTTCCTACAGGAGCTCCTCTAAGGGAGGCCTGGTGGTGAAAAAATCTCTCAGCATTTGCTTGTCTGTAAAGGATTTTATTTCTCCTTCACTTATGAAGCTTAGTTTGGCTGGATATGAAGCTCTGGTTTGAAAACTCTTTTCTTTAAGAATGTTGAATATTGGCCCCCACTCTCTTCTGACTTGTAGAGTTTCTGCCAAGAGATCCACTGTTAGTCTGATGGGCTTCTCTTTGTGGATAACCCGACTTTCTCTCTGGCTGCACTTAATGTTTTTTCCTTCATTTCAACTTTGGTGAATCTGATAATTATGTGTCTTGGAGTTGCTCTTCTCGAGGAGTATCTTTGTGGTATTCTCTGTATTTCCTGAATTTGAATGTTGGCCTGCCTTGCTAGGTTGGGGAAGTTCTCCTGGATAATATCCTGAAGAGTGTTTTCCAACTTGGTTCCATTCTCCCTGTCACTTTCAGGTACACCAATCAGATGTAGATTTGGTCTTTTCACATAGTCCCATATTTCTTGGAGGCTTTGTTCATTTCTTTTTACTCTTTTTTCTCTAAACTTCTCTTCTCACCTTCTCACTTCATTTCATTCATTTGATCTTCAATCACTGATACCCTTTCTTCCACTTGATTGAATCCGCTACTGAAGCTTATGCATGTGTCACGTAGTTCTCGTGCCTTGATTTTCGGCTCCATCAGGTTATTTAAGGTCTTCTCTATACTGTTTATTCTAGTTATCCATTCATCTAATCTTTTTTCAAGGTTTTTAGCTTCTTTGCGATGGGTTCAAACATCCTCCTTTAGCTCGAAGAAGTTTATTATTACTGAGTGTCTGAAGCCTTCTTCTCTCAACTCATCAAAGTCATTCACCATCCAGCTTTGTTCCGTTGCTGGCGAGGAGCTGTGTTCCTTTGGAGAAGAAGAGGTGCTCTGATTTTTAGAATTTTCAGCTTTTTTGCTCTGGTTTCTCCCCATCTTTGTGGTTTTATCTACCTTTGGTCTTTGATGATGGTGACATACAGATGGGGTTTTAGTGTGGATGTCCTTTCTGTTTGTTAGTTTTCCTTCTAACAGTCAGGACCCTCAGCTGCAGGTCTATTGGAGTTTGCTGGAGGTCCGCTCCAGACCCTGTTTGCCAGGGTATCACCAGCGGAGGCTGAAGAACAGCAAATATTGCAGAACGGAAAATGTTGCTGCCTGATTCTTTCTCTGGAAGCTTCGTCTCAGGGGGCATCCGGCTGTATGAGGTGTCAGTCGGCCCCTACTGGGAAGTGTCTCCTAGTTAGGCTACTCGGGGGTCAGGGACCCAGTTGAGGAGGCAGTCTGTCCGTTTTCAGATCTCAAACTCCATGCTGGGAGAACCACTACTCTCTTCAAAGCTGTCAGACAGGGACATTTAAGTCTGTAGAAGTTTCTGCTGCCTTTTGTTCAGCTATGCCCTGCCCCAGAGGTAGAGTTTACAGAGGCAGGCAGGCTTCCTTAAGCTGCAGTTGGCTCCACCCAGTTCAAACTTCCTGACCGCTTTGTTTACCTACTCAAGCCTCAGCAATGGCGGACATCCCTCCCCCAGCCTCACTGCTGCCTTGCAGTTCAATCTCAGACTGCTGTGCTAGCAGTGAGCGAAGCTCCATGGGCGTGGTACCCTCTGAGCCAGGCACAGGATATAATCTCCTGGTGTGCCGTTTGCTAAGACCACTGGAGAAGCGCAGTATTAGGGTGGGAGTGTCCTGATTTTCCAGGTACTGTCTGTCATGGCTTCCCTTGGTTAAAAAAGGGAATTCCCTGACCCCGTGCACTTCCCAGGTGAGGCAATGCCCCGCCCTGCTTCAGCTCATGCTCTGCGGGCTGCACCCACTGTCCAACAAGCCCGCATGAGATGAACCCGGTACCTCAGTTGGAAATGCAGAAGTCACCCGTCTTCTGTGTCACTCATGCTGGGAGCTGTAGACTAGAGCTGTTCCTATTCAGCCATCTTGGAACCTCCTCACCACTGCATATTTACTCGATGCATGTTTAACCACTGTGTACATAACTCCTGAGCAGTTAACCACCGCATAGTTAACCTCTGCTACTTCCCCAAGGTGTGTTTAACTACCACTTGTTTAACCACTACAGACTTAACTGCTGCACATCTAACCACTGCATACTCAACTGATGCTTACTGAATTGTTGTGTATTTCATCACTGTATTTAGCCTTGCATATGTAACCACAGCATACACAAGCATTATGTACTTAACCTCTGCATGCATATCCTGGGTACACTTAACCACTATTCTGCCCCTTCCTGACTCTCTATGATGGTACACGTAGAACTAGTGTAGGGAAAAATAGGGGGTAGAAGAAATGTAGACCTACCTGGGTAAAGGCTTTCGGGATTTATTGAGGGAGTTGATGATCTCCATCTCACACACCTCAAATGTCTCCAAATTCAAGCGCTTTCTGAGTTTTACCCCATTACTTAAATGTGAATCAAGGACAATGTTCCCAAATCATGCTCCCCTGGGACCCTAGGATTCCAGAAGTTATAGCTGACTGAAACAATAGGCTGTTTCCTCATTTTGTAAGACACACTTTTAAAAGGTTGTTTTTTTTTTTCCTCTCTCAAGTATTTCTCCTTTCATGTTTTCCCAGTTTAAATTCCCAGTAGTTGTTGCACTGGGAAGTGTTTACATGAAACAAGATGATTTAACAAGAAGCTCAATTATTTCATTCATTTATTCCCTCTTTTGGTCACTCAACAAATATTGATTAGGCTTTTGCTCTATGACAAGCACTCTTTAAGGAAAGAATTTGGTGGCCAGGCACCATGGCTCATGCCTGTAATCCTAGCATTTTGGGAGGCTGAAGCAGGTGGATCACCTAGGGTCAGGAGTTCGAGACCAGCCTGACCAACATAGTGAAACCCTGTCTCTACTTTAAAAATACAAAAATTAGCCTGGCGTGGTGGTGGGTGCCTGTCGTCCTAGCTACTAGGGAAGCTGAGGCAGGAGAATTGCTTGAACCCAGGAGATGGAGGTTGCAGTGAACTGAGATCATGCCACTGCACTCCAGCCTAGGCAACAGAGTGAAACCCTGTCTCAAAAAATAATAATAATAAAAAGAATTTGGAAGTAGCCCATCCTGTTTACACAACCATCCTGTTTGCTTCCCGGACATGCATACTGTGCCTTGTGCTTTATAACATATAAGTGTAGTTAAGTAGCGAGGTAATTAATTCCTGTGATGTTTATTTTTAACCTGCTAAAAGGGACCCTCTTAGAAATGCAGATCAAAACCACAATGAGATGCCATCTCACGCCAGTCAGAATGGCAATTATTAAAAAGTCAAGAAACAACAGATGCTGGTGAGGTTGTGCAGAAACAGGAATGCTTTTACACTATTGGTGGGAATGTAAATTAGTTCAACCATTGTGGAAGACAGTGGTTCCTCAAAGACCTAGAACCAGAAATACCATTTGACCCAGCAATCCCATTACTGGGTATATACCCAAAGGAATATGTCATCCTATTATAAAGATACATGCACGCATATGTTCATTGCAGCACTATTCACAATAGCAAAGACATGAAATGAACCCAATTCCCATCAATGATAGACTGGATAAAGGAAATCTGGTATATATACACCATGGAATACTGTGCAGTATTCCATACTGTGAACAAGATCGTGTCCTTTGCAGGAACATGAATGAAGCTGGAAGCTATTATCCTCTGCCAACCACTGCAAGAACAGAAAACCACACACTGCATGTTCTCACTTATAAGTAGGAGCTGAACATTGAGAACACATGGACACAGGGAGGGGAACACCACACACTGGGGCCTGTTGGGGGAGAGAGGGGGCTGAGGAAGAGCATTAGGGAAAAGGGCTAATGCATGCTGGGCTTACTGTCTAGGTAATGGGTTGATAGGTGCAGAAAACCACCATGGCACACGTTTATCTGTGTAACAAACCAGCACATCCTGCAAGTGTACCCTGGAATGTACAAAATTAAAATTAAAAAAAAAATAGCACATCACAAGTTCCACATTCAGGAAAGCAAATTAGTAGAAAAGCTCAATAAGATAAATAGTCTCTCCTCCAGCTGTTTAAATAAAAAGACATCTGATAAATTTTTTTAGTGACTCTCTTGAAAATATTATAAATATTGCTATATGATTCTTATTTGCTGGAGATAGAGACCCTGACATATATTCTAGCCATTTTATCATTCTTTCTACTAATCATAATGATCCAGATTCTTAAAATGGAATTAAATACCGCAGTATTTTATGATGTTCTATAAAAAGTTGGGTAATTTTCAGATGATTGGCCACATGAACAAGTTTGAGAAGGCAGCTGGTTTTGTGGGGAAAATCTCAGGGTAGGAATCACACAGGCCTTGATTCAAATCCTAGCCCGGACACATTCTAATTGTCTAGCCATCAGCAAGTTAATTAAACTTTCTGAGCCTCAGTTTCTTTACCTATAAAATAAGATAGTAAAAGTCATACCATTCTCAAAGTGTTTGTATCCTAATATATTAAAATCTTGGCACATAGCAAGTGCATAAATGCTAGTTGTGTCACTGCTAAAATAATGACAGTAGTATTAGTAGTAAGATTATGTTTTCCCCGTAAGGTTCCACTAGGTTGGCATGTTTCAATTCCCAAGCAGTTTTTCATCTAAAACCATCTTCCTTTGCCATGGGATAGTG
The DNA here is from genome assembly GCF_024542745.1 of Macaca thibetana thibetana. NCBI lineage: Eukaryota > Metazoa > Chordata > Mammalia > Primates > Cercopithecidae > Macaca > Macaca thibetana. Next base: position 115,363,055 of record NC_065588.1, read on the forward strand.
TTTTTTTAAAAAATCCCTGGAGCCTGCCCCAATTATAAAAGAAGATAACTTGACTTCATTTAACTGCAGCCTCAGCATTTGAATTTAATTGAACGGGAAATAATTATTCTTGAAGAACGGAGGTTTTTGAGGTTCTGCGAGGCAATATAAGATATGTATCTTGTTACATTAGACCTTGGCAAATATACTTTTAATAATCAGCTGCTACTTAACATACCTTCCGTCTCCTATTAAATTTCCAGCAGGAACTACAGACACGATGTATTGGGGAGGGAGGGGGCTGAACGGCTGATGAATTATTTAAAACGTGATTTATTTACCAAGGCAAGCCATTTGCAAATTCAATAATACATCTATTAAGGAGTAGTTAACCTCTATAACCCTGTTTTTAATAATCAATTGGTGTTTGGGTGACGTACAACGTCTGTCTCATTAAGTCGGTATTAAGTCCTTATTTAGGTACTTAGTCTGAAGTGTGACCCAATCAGCCATGAGGTGGTAATGAGGCACTGGCTATGGGTCCTTGATCATCCAAGGACCTGGGTCCTTCCCTGGCTGCACCAGCTCTGGTTGGGGAGTTGGAGACCATGAGTTCTCTAATGCTCCTCTCTTTGCTCCTCACAGTGCCTCTCATGACAAAGACTTGACACCACCACCTTCCTCCAGGGGAAAGAAGAAAAAGAAGAAATCCACTCGGAAGAAGAGAAGGAGGTAAGAGCACCAAGAAAGAGACAAAACCTGTAAGACGCAGGCAGGGGCAAAATATGGGTTTCAAAGTCAGACAGTGACTCCCTCTTGGGATCAAATCCCCTCTCTGATGCTTAACTAGCTGTGTGACCTTAGGCACGTCACTTTACCTCTCTGTTCCTGTTTTTATTATACTTCTCCAAAATAGTGATAATATCTACCTTTTGAGTTTTCACGAAAACTAAAAGAAAAATTCGTGTGGAAGCAGCTGTCACAGTACCTGGCACGTAGTAAATGACTAACTAATAGGAAGCATAGTCTTTAGCATGAATATTGAATTATTTTTTGAGAGCTTACTAGATGCAGAGGTCTACACTAAGCACTGTGATCTTCAATATCTCTTTTATCCCTGACCATTGTCTACCAGGAAAGCATTATTATCCCCATTTTAGAGATGAGAAAATAAAGGCTCACAGAGGGCGTGACAGGATCTACAGGGGCTTGATCCCAGGTCCTCGGTTGGTTCTACTACACCCACCTACCTAGTTAAATGTCTAGGATAATAAGTGGGTTTTTGAGGGTTTTTTTGTTTGTTTGCCAGCTATTGACTCTTTGATATCCTATGAATTTTTTTCTATTTCCAATTCCTTTAAAAAATTTTATATTTAAAATGATTTCCAGATTTGCTTGTAGGCTGCCACTAACTAGACTAAAAGCATCTCTAGTGTGCCATCCCCAGAGGGGCAGGCTTAACTCTTAGGGCTGCCAACTGAGAATCACAGCAAACCTCTGAGGCAGTATTTATAGAAACCTGTAGGGGGCAGCAGAGAGAAGCATCTGATGACTTGGGCTTCAACTCCAGATTCTCTGGAACCTTGTTTCACAGACACCTCTTAGCCTCATTCTAAAAGGACAGGCTCAAACAGGACCCAGGGGAAATATGGATGAAGACTCTGAGTCCTAGCTGTTGTAGGGTAGGAGATGAAATTGGGGCAAGTGCTTTGGCTTTCCTAATTTGAGGGGTGGGCCAGAGAATACTTCAAAAAAGGAAACCTCAGATACTAAGATTCACTAATTGACTCGTTCATCTGATGAATGTTCACTGAGCATGTGTCTGGGGACAAACATTATGATTCCTTGAAGGCTGAATTGTTTCTCAGTCATTCCCTTCTGCAGACATGTTTTGTTTGACCTGCAAAGTCATTTGATTTTTTTTTTTTTTTTAATTGGTGGTCAACATTTCCAAATGGAGAGATTTCATACTAAAATATGGAGTTTTGGAGGCTCCCTTAGAAAAGGCAGGTGCTTTAGAAGCCCAGACCTACATTCCTACACAGGATCTTCGGCTAATCTGAGAAGCAGATCCCCCTCCAGCCAGAACCCCTCTGGTTCCCCACAGTCCTCACTACTCTCTACAGTCTTCCACCCAGCCTGCCTCATCCATTCATGTTATCTGAGAGGGCCCTGTTGGCATTGAATTTGTAACCTCTCATCTGTTTCAACCCTGGTCTTTTGTCAGCGGGGAAATAAGAGACTTAGAGATGAGCCTTGACATGCCCAAGGTGGCTCTGTAAGTTAGTAGTAGAGTCAAGATTGGAACTTAGGTCACCTAAGCCTCAGTCTTGAGTCATCACCATGGACTTAGAGTAGCTCTGTTTCTCAGGTAACACTTTGATGGCACTATCCGTGCAGCCACAGCCTGGCAAGATATCCTTCAGGGGCTCAGTCTTACCAGGGAGACAAAGGATGGGGCAAAGGAGAGATCCTGAGACTTTGAGAGGAGGGTTATAGCTTGAAGGGAGAACAGCAGACAGAAGGAAGCCTTTCCAGCTTGACCAGGCAGGCAGCTATGAGGTGCTGTGGTGACTGAGAGCAAAAACCACTGGGATCCCAGCTCATCTACTTCCTGGCTGTGTGTCTTTGGGCCGGTCACTTCACCCCTCTGAACTTCATTTTCTTTGTCTGAAAAGGGAGGGTAGCAATTGTACCTACCTAAGAAGTGTGTGGAAGGATTGAATGGGATAATGTTTACAAAACACAAGGTAATGGTTTACAGTAACTTGTTAAAAATTAAAATCAAATGAAAAGTAAAATTAAATTTGTGAGCAATTAAAAATTGCTTACAAATGCAAGCTAATATCAGCATGGATATTATCCTTGATGTGTGTTCCTGAAAGAGCTAAAGCCCTGTATAAGGACTGGGGAAGGTTCTTTTTGAAACCACCTTGGCCTTTAAGAGCCTCCTTCTGAAGTGTGTCTTCTCGGCCCTGGCAGGTCCTCATCCTATAGCCCATCGCCTGTCAAGAAAAAGAAGAAGAAAAGTTCCAAGAAACATAAGCGACGCAGGTATTGTCCTTTTTCTCTGCAAACAAGGCCTCCCCAGGTGGGGTGAGGAGGACAGTTGATGGCACCAAAAGGTCATCTGGAAGCATATCATGTCATTTATGTAAAATAATTATCTATGTCTTTTTACGTATTTGTGTCTTGTATAAGCTGAGACTGTGGCTGCGAAGACTAGAGGTCCACACATGCTAACTGAGGCCAGAGGAGGACTTGATTATGAAGAAGCAGGAGTGACTCAGGGACCAACCAGGCCTGAGCAAGGGGCTAGAACAAGGAGTGGAAAGCTGATAGGACCCACTTGGGACCTGAAGTGCCCGCTGTCTCCTGGTCCCAATGAGGGACATGGCTGCACCCTGCCCCATCTCTCCATGTTGCAGGCCAAGTTACAAGGAGACACGGAATCTCTCTGTCTTGTTCCTTACTCCAAATTCCCAAGGAAAGGCCCCTCTTGTCAGTACATTGCATGCTAGAGAATGGAATAATGTTGAAAAACATGGCTATGCTGAGATTGCCCACGCTGGTGCATGGGGATGCAGGGACGGTAGTTACAGGATGTTATGAACTGGGCCCGTGTTCCTGGTGTTCACTATGCACACACACACACACACACACACACACTCACGTGTATGTTTACAGGGGAAGGAAAAGACTAAAAGGATACTGTAGTCCCAGCACTTTGGGAGACTGAGGCAGGCAGATCACGAGGTCAGGAGGTCGAGACCATCCCGGCCAACGTGGTGAAACCCTGTCTCTACTAAAAATACAAAAATGAGCTGGGCATGGTGGCATGTGCCTGTAATCCCAGCTATTCGGGAGGCTGGGGCAGGAGAATCACTTGAACCAGGGAGTCTGAGGTTGCAGTGAGCCGAGATCGCTCCACTGCACTCCAGCCTGGCGGCAGAGCGAGACTCTGTCTAAAAAAACAAACAAACGAACAAAAGATATACAACATCTCAGGGCTGGTTGCTAGAATGGCCTTAGACTCAGTTTGTTCTCACTGGTTATGTCAACCACCTGCCCAGACTTCCTGACTGATGTTAGATCTGAGTTTGTGTTTACTACAAGACATGGGCAAACTAATTAGTGAAATGTTGTTAATTTGGTGTCAGAAATCTTTCCCAACGTGGAGTCCTTTGTAGAAACAATGACCCACACTTATGATTCTAGATGGCCACCTTATCACCTTCCTTTGTTGAGCAGCTCCTCCCTATTTGGGGGTTCGCTGGGGAAAGTGGAACAATTTTCCCATATTTGGGTTCTGGAAACCAGGTGGCTTCTCACTCACAGGTTCCTTCTCATAAGAAAGACACTGACAGACAGTCAGAAACAGGCCTTTCCTGCTCTGTCAGCCCAGGTCTTAGAGCTTCACAGAGTAGGGCTCATATGAGGGAGATGATTAGGAGGGGAAATTCTGTTGCTGTTGCTTCCCAAACCCTGACCTCCTGAGCACCATCCTACTCCTGGTCCAGCCTCTCTAAGCTCTTGAAATGTTTGGTTAATGATAGCTGTCAATTTTGGAGATGGGAGCTAGGGGTAGCAAAAGCACTGAGATTCTTTTTTTTTTTTTTTTTTTTTGTCTCCCCAGTTAGCAAGGCTTCTGAGTTTTAAAATTTTTTTCGTTGTTCTGGCTAATGCATGCTGCGCTTTAATACCTAGTGATGGGTTGATAGGTGCAGAAAACCACCGTGGCACACATTTACATATAACAAACCTGTACATCCTGCATATGTACCCCAGAACTTAGAACAAAAATTAAAAATTTTAAAAAATTATTTTTCACATCTATTTATTGAACACCCATTATGTATCATGAATGAGGATTCTGAGTCCCAGGAAAGAAACCAAAACTCAGTCCCTGCCCTCCAATTTCTCACATTCTAGGGGGGGAAATAGGTCACTCAAATATGGAGAGGTCTGTACCCTGCGGATGATAAGCTCAGAGGCTCACCCAGAGCTTGGGGTAATAGACGGGAGGCACTAACCAGCCTGAGGGACTCAGAAAATGTTACAAGGAGAAGATGGCCTCCAACTGGAGCACTGAAGAATGAGAAGCAGCTACATGGGTGATGCTGTTTGACTCTGAGAAACTTAATCAACTTCTCTGATCTTCAGTGTCTTTGTAAAATGGTTGTTAATAGTACTCCACAGGGCTTGGGGAAGATTGAATGAGATTGTGTGTGACAGGTGCTAAGTACAGAACGTGGCACACAGTAAGAGTTCCACATGTGGAAGCTGGCTGTGTCATGATGATAACGGTAATGACGAGGAGGAGGAGGAGGAGGAATCCACAACAAGGGAGAGAGAAGACGAGATGGAGAATGGAGGAGGGGAAAGGCAGGGAAGGCAGAAGACCCTCTCTTACGTTTTCCCTATCCAGCCTCATCCAGGACAGATTTACTGACAATTTTGGGGGAGGACTGAAGCACTGGTAGGCTTTGATCTGGAAATTCAGAATGCAAACCAGTATCTCCCATACAATTTTCTTAGTCTCTGAAATCTAAGAGAGGAGGAGGATTAGCTAGGTGTCCTGACCCCCTGTCACGTGATCACAAACACGCTGATACCTTCATACCAGGAAAACAAACAAACAAACAAACTTTCAAACTCACCTATATTTACTTTCTCCCTTTCCTCCCTTCCTTCTCCCTCCCTCTCTTTCTTCCTTCCTCCTTTCTCTCTTTCTCTCCCTCTCTCCATCTCTCTCTCTCCCTCTCTCTCTCTCTGCCTTTTTTTTCTTTCATTCTTTTTTCATTTTTTTTCTTTCTTTCTTTTCAGGTCTTTCTCCAAGAAGAGAAGGCACAGGTAAGACTCTGGTTCTCTGACTGCCTGTTCAACTTTCTGCTTTCTCAGCAGCTTTGGGCAGCTTCTAGGTCAGCCCTCAGTTTCCATCTGTGCTCTTAGGCATGACCCCTTCGTCTTCCTGGGCCTCAGTTTCCTCCAAAATGAAGATCTGAGCTGTTTTTTTCTGAGCATTCCAAGCCAATTTTTTACTTCCATCAGGCCAGGTGGCTGCTCTTGGACCAGCCCTATCGATACCTTGACCCCAGAATGTCTCATTACCCCTGCCACTGGTTGGAATCCTGAACTGGGGCACATAGGGAAACATCGGTCCTGTCACACCACCAAAACCTTCCCAGATCTGGCCAAGGAACAGGGCCAAGTCCTCCTATACTGGACACATTAGGGTGAACACAAATAGTTATTACTTACAGAGTCCTCACTCCAAACTGGATCCTGAGCTACGTCCCTTCCATGTGTAGATGTGTTTAATTCTCACTAATCCCTACCACACCCTTGCACAGTGGATATGTTTATTGTTCGCATTTGACAGATGAGGAAACTGAGACTAAGACAGATTGTAACAGGAATGTCCACAGATAGAACCAGAAGGCATCGGAGCTGAAATTCAAACCCAAATCTGTAGACAGAGGATAAGGAGAGCGACGATGGCTTCTTAAAGAACAATAACCACATCTACAGCAATTTGCAAAATGCAGCCCTATCATTTATTCACTTAATAAGTAGATACTGGTTGCCAATTTCGTCTGTCCACTCAGCTCTGCAGCTTCAGTAACGGCCCCATTGCACGGTTGAAGAAACCAGGTTTTAGAGAGGACGGGTAACTACCCTGATGTCACACAGCAGCTAAGAAGCAGAGGCAGATCTTGGGTCCAATTGAATTCAGATCTGTCAGCAAGGTCCTTGGCTCTCCCACTGCCTGGGGTGAGTCTCAACATGAAGATAGACCCTGTGGCTAGCTTCAAGGTGTAAGATAGTTAGATGAAATAAAATTTCCCCTTCCCAGGTCCTGGGCCAGTAATAGGTTCTTGGTGACCCTCCGCAAACCAGTCTAGCTTAAACTACCAAATAGTGTGTTCATCCTCCCTGATCTCTATTTGATTACACTGAGACCCCAAGTCATTCTTATCCATTGTACTCAGACCCCTGCCCTATGACTCAAAAAAATAATTTAAACCTGGATACCTGGATATGCATGGACCGACCATTTCAGAATCTACCAAGCTGCATGAGAGTTCAAATATCTTCCTGGATATTCCATTCGCTTCTCTTATAAATTGATTGACCAGCAGTCAAGAGCAGGGACTCTGGGGACGCATGGTCTTGGATCCATGGCCACATCCTAGCTCACTTGTGCAATCCTAACCAAGTTTCTTTGCCCATCTGAGGTTCACCTTAGAATGAGCACTTGTTAAATTGTGCCTCCACCCTTAGGTCGCGGAGAGAATAAAATGAAGTTGTTGATAGCAGGTATTCAACAGAATGCCTAGCCTGTAATTAAAGCCTCAAAAAATAGCAGACATTGTTATTACTACCTTTATTGCTGCCATTATTATCAACCTAGCAAAGCTGAACTTGGCATCCTCCACACTCCATTCTCAACATATGTATGTGCGTCGGTATCCCTAGCCGAACTTGCTGCATGAAAATGTTGTTGGCAGTGAATTTTCCAGTCTGAGGCAATGATCGGTGTCCATTCCAAAACTGCCTGGATCTCACACTGTGTGTTAAGCATTTTAACTACTTGTTTATCTTTAACTAGAATTTTGTGTCTTTCAATTAATTGACCATTTCTTGTTTAGCTCCTCTAGTCCAAAAAGCAAAAGAAGAGATGAGAAGAGGCACAAGAAACAGTAAGTACATACTACCTGGAATGTACTCATCAGTTGGAGGAGTTGGGGGTTCTGGCTTCTTAAAAGCCAGAGTCTTAGAGTTGACAAATAAACAGGGAAAGGGAGGAGAGGGTGAGCAGGTGAGAGGAGGGAAGGAAGGAAGGAAGGAAGGAAGGAAGGAAGGAAGGAAGGAAGGAAGGAAGGAAGGGAAGGGAGGGAGGGAGGGAGGGAGGGAGGGAGGGAGGGAGGGAGGGAGGGGGAGGAGGGAGGAAGGAAGGAAGGAAGGAGAGAGAGGGCGGGACAGAAAGGCATAACTGCGTGTGTTGTAGGTTTAGGTATGTATGAGTGCACTGGGTCATGTGTATATAATGTGTATGTGTATGCATGCTTGTTTATGTTGCATGAAAGTGTGCATGTGTGTGCCTGGCATGTCCCTTGTGAGTATATCTTGTATGTACATTGTGTGTATATTTATATGCAATATGTATATATCTAGTGTGCACATTGTCGACATCTGCACATTTTTACATTTTTGTACACTGTGTGTACAAATGTATACAATATGGGAACATTGTGTGGTCTATATTTGTGCCTACACCAGTGCATTTGTGTGTCTGTGCTTGTGTGAGCATGAACGTGAATGGTGTACACAGGGCACACTGAATTCTATGCACTGTGTGTGTGCACGGTGTAAGTACCTCTGTACATTTTGTGCACAGGGGTTGTATGGGGGTTTTTACCTGTGCATGGGTGGTCATGGGGGTGTGGTCACAGGGTGCACGTGCGTGAGCATGTGTATGAATTCATGTCCTGACTGCTGGATTTTCAGTGTGGAGATGTCAATGAAGCTCCTAGCTCCAGTCTTGGGGCCCCAGCTGTTTCACAGTTTATAGCTGGTAGTAGAAATTCAAATCAGCCACTGCTGCCTGTGGAGTTCAGTTCCCAGCCAAATTAAAAGTAAATTTGGTTACAACCTACCTACTTTATATCCTGCAAATGTTAGTGCGTGTGTTTTCCAATCAACTAATATTTTATCTCCCGCCAAGAAGCTTCTAAAGAGAGGATCAAAGACAATAAGATGAAAGGTAGTCGGCTGCCAGGGAGAAAAAAGAGGAGGCAGGAATGCAGAGGGAGGGTGCCCAGCTTTGCTGCCCCAAACGGTCTTTTCACCCAAGGTCAGCACGAAGGAGGGTATTTCAGCCACCACCACAGAGGCCTGGGGAATGCTCCAGAAGAAAGCAGTAGATCCTTGAGTTAGCTCAGGGAAGAGCTTCCTTATCATCGAATTTGTTCAGCTCAAGTCAAGAAACAATTATTGGCCACATGTATTGAATGTGCTTTCACACTAAGCACAGATAGAGTACGCGTTCTCAGCAATCTCGGTGTCACTTGACCAGTGGGGCCCCAGGGTAGGCAGCCACAGAGTCAGGGGCTAAGTCCAGACATCAAAAGCGCTAGGAAGGACCATCACTGAGACAAGGACTGCCTGCGTAAGGGCAGCAAGGTGGCCACCCTCCCCGATGGCAAGAGCTGGATAAGTCCCAGAAATTGCTAGCAGGGCATCAGAAAGCTTGTGCAAGCCAAAAGACAAGAGGCAGGAGAGAAAAAAGCAAGAAGAATAAGGCATCCTCAAGATAAACGATGGCTTATTCTTGCTAAGTCCATGATCAGGGCTGCTTCCAGGCAAGTGGCTGCTGGAGTGAGTCAGCTTCCTTTCATTCCACATCCCTTAATGAGTGAGGCCCTACTAGGTGACTGGCCCTGTGCTGGGCCCAAGGACAAAGATGAGCCAGACACTGTCCTGGCCTTGAAGAGCTCACAGGAGCCAGATGTAGGGCTGGTCACAGCATAGCAGATGAAACCCTGGGCATTGTGGGAACACAGGCACTGGAAAAAGGGCTTGGTGGCCTCCCACAGGAGGCAGCGTCTAAGCCACAGGTGAGGATGGGAAGTAACCATTCTAGGCTACAAGTTAAGCAGGTTGTTTAAACTCTCTGTGCCTCAGTTTCTTCATCTGTAAAATGGGAATAATAAGAGAACCTACTTCGTAGGTTGTTATGAGGAATAGATAAATCCCTTTAAGAAAAATGCTTAGAATACAGTGCCTGGCATGAAATATGTGTTAGATGCGGGTTACCTGTCGTCATCACCTTCGTTGTCATCATCATCCCTAAGACATCATGAACTGGAAAATGTGTGAGCCAGCATACATACAGTTCAGAGCTGCTTTAGCCCACCAGGCCAGGGCAGAAGACAAGGAGTGAGGCCAGAGAACTAGGCCAGGGCTAGCTCCAAAAGCTGCCTGAGATTCAGGATCAGAGTTTGGACTCAATATGAGAGCAATGGGAAAGTTTTAAGCAGGGAAGGGATATGGTCTGATGATTACATTAGAAGAATCCCTGAGTCCTTTGTTGAGATAACCAAGTTACGTCCCAATAGAATCATCTCTAACTCCCACTGGCTTTCTTGTTTGGCCCAAACCATTGACGTCCTTTATATATCCTCAGTTACCACTACCACTGCCACTACTATTTCCGAATTATTACTACTTAGAAGTAGCCGAAGTAACCTGTAGTAACACCATTGTTAGTGGTAGCGGTAGTAATTGTTGTTGTTCTAATTTTTGTTTTTGATGAGGTTTGTAGCCCATCCTGAAAGGCTTTTGATTCCATGCTAAGAACCTGGATTTAATTTTCCAGGTCTGAGGTTATAAATTGGCAGCCTGAAGGCCTGATTTACTCTGCAAATGTGTTTCATTTGCCCAAAAAGGTGCCTTTAAAAAAATGAGCTTCCGTTTAAAATAAGAATATTTTACCTAAAAATCTGTATTTCCACATTCACTTGAAAAATTAGAGGATCACCACACAAATATTCTGGAGGCAAAGCAGCTCCTTCTGTTTTAACTCAAGCCTCCACTTGATATTGTGTTAGTGTTTGGCTGATTCACACATTTATGCTCCCTGAATGACCCCTGAAGCTCTGTGACACTGAGGTGCCTACCATGAGTGATGCAGAGGAGATATAGGGAAGTGACTTTCTGCCAAGGGTGTCATCTGGGGAGCGGGGAGGACCCTGAGTCATCCACATTCCCTCCAGAGGACCCCTCTCTGCTCACCCGCGTTCAGCACCATTGGTTACAGGAACCCTCCACCCAACACCCAGGCAGGAAGCTGGACTAACGCATGGGGTCGAGGGAGATGGAGAACTTCGGGAGGGATGGTGACTTGAGTGCAAGGGAAAAACAGGTGTCACAAGATCAAATCTCTCTCTCTCCCTTTTTTACTCTCTCTCTCCTCTCCTCTGACTCGTTCCTTCTCATCCCCCCAAGATCTCGAAGCCGGCCCCGAAAGTCTCACCGCCACCGCCACCACCGCTGCCCCTCGCGGTCCCAGAGCTCGGAGTCCCGCCCCTCAAGCTGTGAGAGCAGGTAACCCCTCGCCCCAGGATCCTCTTCTGTCAGCCACAGCCGAGCCCAGGCTAAGACACTGTGAACACTAGCTTTGCCTCCACACTTCCAGCACAGGGTTTGGCCCCCTTCCTCGCACTCAGCAGCTGGCACCACTTCCCTGTAGAGACAGTGCTGGAGAGGCCGGGTGCAGTGGCTCATGCCTGTAATCCCAGCACTTTGGGAGGCCCAGGTGGGCGAATTACGAGATTAGAAGTTTGAGACCAGCCTGGCCAACATGGTGAAACTCCATCTCTACTAAAAATACAAAAAAAATTAGCTGGGTGTCGTGGCGGGCACTTGTAATTCCAGCTACTCCGGAGGCTGAGGCAGGAGAATCGCTTGAACCGGGAGACAGTGGTTGCAGTGAGCTGAGATCATGCCGCTGCATTCCAGCCTGGGCGACAGGGCAAACCTCCGTCTCAAAAAAAAAAAAAAAAGTTTTTTACAAAGGGCTTTCTTAAGTGTCCTTAGGTGATCCGCCTGCCTCGGCCTCCCAAACTGTTAGAATTACAGGCATGAGCCACCATGCAGGGCCCTAGCTGCTCTTTGTGCATCCACTTGCAGGATCCTCTCTACAACCCTAAGAAGTGGGCATTATTGTTATCCCCATTTTAAATATGAGAAAACTGAGGCATGGGGGGGGGGTGGTTAAGGAATTTGCTAGTCTCTTAGCAACTAAGTGACAGGATTGAAATGAGGGAGCGTGGCTCTAGACTTCGCACTCTCACTAAGGGACCACTCTAAGCACAGAGAAGTTAAGCAAACTATGTAAAACCAAACAGTGCAAAGTAGCAGATTCATTCTAATGCCTTTTCAAGTCCGTTTTCTCCTAACCTGGACCTTCTCTATGCTAATACATTGGTCGTCCCAACCTGAGAAGGCATCTTGTTGATGAGAAGAAGCAGGAAGGGAAGGAGAAGAGCAAGAATAAGAACTGGGGCTTTGTTGGTGTTTGGAATTGTTGATATTCAGTGGGGACACTGAGACCTCCAGTTTCCAGACGTGAGGGGCTGCTTTTTTCTTTCTCAAATGCATCTCACACTTGACTCTCTGTTCACATCACCAGGGGAGATTTAAAATTTCATTGCCCTGGCCATACTTTTCCCAAATAAAGCAGAATGTCTATAGAACAAGGGAGGAAGGGCCAGGTGCAATGGCTCACGCCTGTAATCCCAGCACTTTGGGGGGCCAAGGTGGGTGTATCGCCTGAGGTCAGGAGTTCGTGATCAGCCTGGCCAACATAGTGAAACCTCATCTCTATTAAAAATACAAAAAATAGCCAGGTGTGGTGGTAGGTGCCTGTAATCCCAGCTACTCGGGAGACTGAGGCAGGAGAATCACTTGAACCCAGGAGATGGAGGTTGCAGTGAGCCGAGATCTGCCGTTGCACTCCAGCCTGGGTGACAAGAGTGAAAGTCTGTCTCAAAAAAAAAAAAAAAAAAAAAAGAAAGAAAAAGAAAAGAAAAAGGGAGAAGGAGAAGGTAGAAGGGGGAGAAGGAGAAAGAGGAGGCAGGAGAGGAATATTTACCCAAATCCTGCTCTGTGTCAGACACTGCGCTAAGAGTTTCAATACATTTTCTCTCTTATCATTCTGATAACACCATGTGCTATGCCAGTGCTTCTCTACTTCAGCTGCCCTTTTCAATCACTTGGGAAGTTTTAAAAGATGCCAATGTCTGGATCCCACCCTCTAAACATTCTGATTTAATCCAGATGAGATGGAGACCAGAACAGTGAGATTTTTAAATCTCCCCAGGCAATGTGTGGGAAGCATTTCAGAAAGAGGTCCCTGGTACCTACTATCAAGATTAGACCTTGGTGTTTCTGCTGAACATCAACAATTTCCAAGAATATCACCATCCAACAAGGCCACTCTGCAGCCCTGATTGCTCAAGACAAAACTAAGCCCCCTCTGTAATCAAGTCTGAGCCCAGATGAGAACACTGCACAAAACACAAAAGTGACCAAGCATCTCTCTACCCTGCCTAATATGAGTGACTGCTGCTTCCTCAGCAGTCAGCCTTAGCCTTGGTCTAGTCCTCACTCTTTCTAGATAAGATTGATGAAGACACCCAATCAGAATTACCCCCACTTCCTGGCAGCATCCAATTCCGAACAAAGCTCCAGGTCTGTAAATGCTCCCCAGACCACCTATCACCAGCCCAAAGCCTATAATAGATTCTTTCTAACACCCTCTTACAGAGATACCTGAAACTTCCCTATGGTATCAAGGAGTGACAACAATGTTTGTTCAACCCCAGGTGGACTCCTGGTGGCCTCTTTCTGGAGGACGTTGTCCAAATGAGCTAAACCACATCTCTGATCTGTTACAGCAGAGACAACTGCCTTTTGGTGGGCAAAGGGATCTGAGCGAGGTCACATAGCTAGGAAGTGTCTGGCAGTGCTGGAATAGGCGCCAAGTTGGTGTGACTCAGCCTGAGCACTTCACCTACACCCCAGGCTGAATTGTCTCTCGGCAGCTAAGCCCTACTGGCCTGGGCCAGAGAATCATACAAGGCTCTAGGAACTTACCTGTTAGATAAATGGTTAACATCACATACACTACCCCAGGCCTCCTCTGCTGTCCCATCTCCTCCTGATGGTGTTGGCATCTGAGCTCCCAGTGCCAATGAGCTGAGGAGCTTCCTAGCAGAAATGGAAGCAAACTGAGAGCTGGCACACAGGTTACACATTCAGTAGAAACGTGATTTTCAAGCCACAGAGCAGTCAGAGGCACTCCAGGGCATGAACCAGAGGCACTAGTTCCTAGAGGGCCAAAAAACTTCCCTGACCCTTGCTCTGCCGCTTTCAGGCTGTTTGACCTCAGGCAGATCCCTAAACATCTCTGAGTTTTGGCTCCCTCATCTGTAAAATGGGAAAGTAATACCTTGCCCTGTCTATGTCTTCAAGTTGTAGGGAAAACTATGAAACTGCTTCAAGACAGGTTTATACACACCGTGCAAATCCATAATGTGCTATTTTTATTACTCCTGTGGCTCAGAGAACTAATGAGATATGCAGAGTCCAAACATACCCTTTCTAAGAAGTCAGACATGCCTTTGGTTTTCACTGCAGACCAAGCAGCCAGATCTAGACGTGATAAACTTGCAGAAGGCATCTCTGTCATTTTTGTCAGCCATTTTTTTTCACCAAAGTTTTGGGTGACAGTCAACAGGATGTCTTTATTTCACAGATGGCGAAGTCACATACACAAAGACACACAGTTATACACAGTTACATTTATAGACAAACACATGGAAACACAGATGGACACACCCAGACATACACACAGTCACATGACAGACAATCAGGGAGGCACACAAGTGACATTAAACTGAATAACTAATCTGGATGGGGACCTTTTCTGGTTTTAAAGCTGCATCCTCAGACCCCAAAGCAGTTCCAGATACGTGAAGTAGTATTTGTCAAATGAACAAGTTAGAGAATGAATAAATAAAGGAATGAATAGATGGATGGATAGGTGGATAAATGGATGAATAGATTGTTGGTTAGGTAGATGGATGGATGAATGGCTGAATGGTTAGATGGATGGATGAATGGATGAATGGTTATGTGGACAAACGGATGGATGGATGGATGGTTAGTTGAATGGATGAACAGACGATGGATGGACAGATGGATAGATGGATGGTTGGTTGGTTGGTTAGTTGGTTGGTTGGTTAGTTAGTTGGATGGATAAATGGATGGATGGATAGATGGATGGTTGGATGGTTGGATGATTGGATGGATGGATGGATGGATAGATGAATAGTTAGAAGGATGGATAGATGGGTGGATGGATGGATGGATGGATCATGGTTAGATGGATGGATAGATGGTTGCTTAGATGGATGGATGGATGATTGGATGGATGGATGAATAGATGGATGGATGGATGGATGGATGGATGGATGGTTGGATAGATAGATGGTTGTCTGGATGGATGGATGGATGGATGGATGGATGGATGGATGTTTAGATGGATGGATAGATGGTTGCTTAGATGGATGGATGGATGGTTTCTTAGACAAATGAAAGGATGGAGGGATGGGTAATACATGGTTGGTTGGACTGATGGATGGATGATGGACAGATGGTTGGTTAGATGGATGAATAGATGGCTGCTTAGACAAACGGATGGCTAAATGTCTGGTTGGATGGATGGATGGATGGATGGATGGATGGATGGATGGATGAATGGATGGATGGTTAAATGGATGAATTAATGAATAAATGGATATACACACAGTCCAGCTTTCATACGCACACATGCAGACATACCCAGGAACAAAATCACATATGAACATATACAAACACCCCCAAACACACTTTATCATCCTCAGATCCTGTTGGTCCCGCATCCATCTCCCTACCATGCTCCCCTTCAAAAGACCCTCAGGTCTCTCTCCCCTATGCCCAGGCACCGCGGCCGGTCCCCTGAGGAAGGGCAGAAGTCCCGCCGAAGGCACTCCCGCCGCTGCTCCAAGACCCTCTGCAAGGACAGCCCTGAGGCCCAGTCCAGTCGCCCGCCCAATCAACCCCTCCAGATGCTTGGCTACCTGTCAGCCAGGGGTGTAGTAAGTATTCTTCACAGCCTCCTCTGCCAGCCTTGGCCACGACACTTGGGGGAGATGGAGGCACAAGTTCAGGGCAGTATATGATACATTTTAATTCAATTTCTGACAAAATATCCCACTGGCTACAGACCTCATTAATGATGAACCAAATGATCATTCACCAGACTTTGGCAACACTGGCTTGGGGATTTGGGGGGGAAGGGGGAGAAAAACTGAATACCCAGTCTTTTATCAGGGGAATGTTGACAAATAAATACTTGTCTCCAGAGTGATATCTGCAGGAAGACATGTTTAAGATACCATAGGAGGATTTTCTGTTTGTTTGTTTGTTTGTTTGTTTTTGGGAGAGAAAGGAAAAGAAGGGCTCTTTGACATAACAGAGGCACTCCAGCTTTTACATGAAGTCTGCATCTTTTATGCCAGCTGGATGGCAATATTGGTTGGCAGCTGGGATTTCATTTCACCTATAAACATTACCTTGAATTTATATGACAGTTTTCTTCCAAGGAGGTCATAGCTCTTGACCTGCATCCTCTCATGTAGCCACACAAGGTCTTGGGAGTTGAGGTCACAGCTGTTCTCACTAGTCCCTTCTACAGATGGGAAAGAAGAATTAAGGCGCAGAGAGGTTAAGGGCTAGGGTAAAGCCCCAGAGCAAGGCAAGAGTTAATCCAATTTAGCAACAGAGCATTGAATAGAATTAAGCGGTGCTGCCCCAAGTCAACAAGGACAAGCTGGAATTTTGACTTCAGATAGTTTGACACCATGAGCAAGAGACTTAGAAATGGATCTGAATTCAGTTCTAGTGTGGCCACTTCCTAGCTGTGTGGCTTTGGGCAAATTACTTAATCTCCATTTTCTCATTGGTAAACTTGAAGTAAATACCACTTCCATATGGGATTGTTGGGAATATCCAATAAGATAAAGTACATGAAGGCCTTTTGTAGACTCTAAAGAGACAGACAGATTAACAGGAAGAGAGTCAACATTGATAGAGTCTACAATTGCAGCAAACAGCTGTGAAAGGGACTGTCTTCTCTAGCTACATGTGAACTTGAAAATTTCAGGTAGATGCTCCCTAAGGAAGGATGAGGTGGAAGCAAGGAAAAGTTCAGGGGTCCTTGTGGGGATGTCAAGAAAGGGAAAGCAATGACAACAGTTGGGCCTGGTTGACACAATAATTATCTGCAGTGCATTCCAGGAAACTTCTTTACCAGTCAAGACACCCAGCATCACCAAGGTCTAGTTTTACCCAAATCCTCTGCCTACCTGGAACCATCTGCAACTGTCCCCAGACCCCTTCTTGGTAGAGATGTCTGTGGTTACTGAGTCCTTGCAGATGGCAAATGCCCACCTGTGTACTCTCTCTCACACAAATATCCTAAAAAGGGGTCTTCCCAGCATGACAAAGTCTAGAGGCTTGGATTTGAGTCTTGTTTTGGGTGGACTTGTCATTTTACCCCTCTCAACCTCAGCTTTCTCACCTGAGAAATGGGCATGATTATCCCACTTGTCTCCCAGGAGGATTGTGGCAAAGGTAAAGATAAATTTGAAATATGAGCATGAAGAGGTAGAGGAATGTTTTTAAGTTAGCAAAGGATGCCTAATCTCCCTGATCATGGTATTCGTGGTGGTCCATCTGGAGGTCCCAATTGACCCTAGCTAAAAAGTGCCATTGGAAGCAACTGGCTTATACTTTCTTACAGGTCTGGGATGGTTTTCCAATAAGACATGTCTGTCAAGATGTTACAAAAAGCTAGATCTGTCCACCCACACAAGCTGGGGAGGTTACCAGATTGGCTATTGGTAGTTTGCTTTCCTAAAACACATGGGTTCTTGATGGCTTTGAGGTACAATGCCTCACTGTTCTTCATGAGCCTGGCCCTATCAGAAGAGCTAAAAGCCAGGGTTCACCTGTACCTATAAGAGAGGCCTTAAGAGCTCAGCTAGTGTAATGCTCTGATTACTAAGAAAGGAAACTGAGATTCACAGAAGGGAAATGATTTACATGGGCTATGGCAAGGCAGAGTTGTTTAAAAACATGGGATTATGAATTTGTGGTCACATCATATCCCTGAGATAGGAGTAATTACTTAAATATTTCTGAGCTGTAGTTTCCTCATCTGTAAAAACTAATAATAGTAATAATAGAGATAATAACAGTCTCTTCTTCAAAAGGCAGCTGTTGAGCCCAGTACTTGACACAGGTGCAAAACTTGACAAAAAATATGATGACAACATTCCAGATCCTGGCTGCACTTACCAGCTGTGGCTCCTTGAGCAAGTTTCTGTGTCTCAGTTTCCTCAAAAACTGCAAAACAAGGATAGCAATAAGACCTACCTCATAAGAATGTTATGAGAATTCAATGACACAATGTAAGTAAAAGTTTTAGAGTATAACAGGCAAGAAGTAAATGCTGCATAATGCTTACTGCTTGTGATAGTAACAGCAGTAGAAGTAATAGTGGAAATAGCAGTGGTGATAGTAGTGGTGGCAATAGTAGTGGTGATAGTAGTAGCCACAATAGTAGTAGCAGTGGTAGTAGTAGTAGTAATAGTAGTATAGTTCCAGGCACAGGCTAGGCTGCGACTTGAGCCAGGGCCCCTGCTTCCCAGACCAATTTCTTTCCATTATAAATGGTAGCTGTAGCCCAAATGGCTACCCTGCCCCACTCAAGGTTGCCTGGCTCCCTGAAGAATCACATGGCCCTGAATCTGGTTCTTTGAGTGCTCATCATGCATGGCCCTTTCTCATCTTCTCCATTACAAAAGCAGAGATGGAAGAAATTTCCAGATTGGATCAAAGGTTTTCCAAGGATCCTGGCCCCAAGTTTTTCTCTCTGTTAAAGCTAACAGTACATTTTCATTGAATCACCTGTCTGATCATTCATTTATGTCTACAAACACCTATGGAACATCTACAAAGGGTCAAGCTCTGACTTATCTCAGGATCTAATTACTAAGAAAAAAATAGCCTGTGCCTTCCAATGAAGGGAGACAGACAAGTTAAAAACAGTTAAAGGCAATGCACAACAATTGATGCTCAGATGCTTAATTGGGGTACAAGGTTAGCAGACAGGGGAGGGAACTGGGATTAGGGTTAGGGTTGGGCAGGGAAGGTAACAATTACCAGAAAAGCTAAGGGTGAGCCAATGAAGGGGAAAATAAAGATTAGAATTGAGAGTTGAGATAAAATTCCAGGGCAAGATATGGGCTCTGGAGGTAAAGAGGAGCCCAAGCATGAAGGATTGTCTATGCCATATTTGATTACAGGTATTTCACATGCACAGCTCTTTTAAAAAATCAAGGACAGTTGCATAATATCAAGGGACTTATTTACATATATGAATATGAAAATTTGGGGGTTGGTTCTTAATGGAAATCTTAGTTGGTGAGCTTAAGGTAACCTGAAGCTCTCTTGCTTGGTCAGCACCCAAATCCAAATAGAGAATCCCAAGACAGTTTAGAGACCCCTCACAGCCTCACACATGGTCCTTATCTTCACTCCACCATCTCTGTTCAAGGTACTGGGGAGACAGATAGATTGTAAAAAAGAAAAAAAAAATACTACTCTTCCTGAACTCCAGGGGCTCACAGTCTAGTAGTCAGAAGAATGCTGCAATATAGTGTGATTGTTTTGTAGTTAGGGCTGGGATTGAGTCAGGAGTACCAGTACCTTCTCCAGTTGTTAAAATATTCAAATATTTTCATGCCAGTTGGTAAATAGGCCCTGTCATTACCTTACCCAACCCCAGTCAACCTAGCCATCCCTCCTCTTCCTTGGCACTTTCTGGATCTTCTCAGAATCCTGAAACTGAAAAGTGACAACTACTTCCCTTCAGCATCAAAGCCAGCTTCCTTTGTGGTGGGGCAGTACCCACAACCAACTAGTTATTGAATATTGTGAATGTCACTCCTGGCAGTGATGAAAGCAACTACAATGTGTCATGGAAGCACAGAGTAAGGGCCAGACAATGTTGTCTTGATGTCTGAGAAGACTTTACCAATAAAGGATTATTTGAACCAGGCTTTGAAGGATGCATAGGAGTTCATTGGGTTGCAATGGTTGATGGACAGAGGGAGGGGAAAACACCACTATGTGTCAGGCACTGTCACATACTTTACATAATTTTTGCCTCATTTGATACCTAAAACAGTTATTTGAAGTAGGTACAATTATTATCATCATTTCGAAGATGGGAAAATAGGCCCTGTGAGGTGTTGGTACCTAGGAATGTAACCAAATTGGGAGAAAGGGCAACTGTTATGAGTTGTGGTTTGTGCCTTGAAAGCTTACCCTGATAGCTGGCATGGAGGGTGGACTGGATGATGGGAGGGTGGATTGGATGATGGAGGGACTCTTGGCTCCAAGGATTAGCCAACCCCTTTCCCTGTGGTATAGGGCTCTCTATCAAGTCTATCATAACCAGAGAGGGAATCTAGAAGGAGGCTGATCAAGACTGGAGCTGGGCCAAAGACAATGGCAGGTTTCTTGTTTCCTCCTCTTGCCTTCAGCCTGGGCCAATAGTTGCTAATGCCTGTCAACAAAAACCTGTACAGATGTCGAAACCAAAAATAATAAGAATAAAAGCAGAACTCATAGTCCATAAAAGAGGATCTCATGAAATGTGTAAACTGGAAGAGGCAATGTGATTAAGACATGAGCTTTGGAGTAGATCTGGGCACCCTGGAGTTCTTGATCTCTCCCTGTGAGACTCTGGGTGACAGCAATAACTAATGCCTACTAAGCACCTACTATGCACCAGGTGCTAGGCCGATTGTTTACATGTATCATCATCATTGCATTTATTTTTACAATAGCTTTTCAATGGAGCTTCCCCGAATATCTCCACTTTATGATAAGGAAACCCCAGTCCAAAAAAAAATTAAGTAAAAGGCAGCTATTCAACAGAGAAGCTAGGGTTTGAATCCAGGGTCCATGTTGACCTCAGAGTCCTGTGTTTAATTACATGACCTCCTCTGTGCCATTTCATGTCTTTGGGCCTCAGTATCCTTATCTGTGCCTTGAGCTAATAATAATCATACCTACTTATAGGATTGTTATGAGGATGGAGTAAGATAAGGTATCCATTCATTTCAAAAATAAACATTAAGCATCTACTCTCCTGCCCTCATGTGGCTTATGCTCTATGTGAAAAAATTTGTCCCAATGCTTGGGACGTAACCCTCAATGTATGCTAGTTACCATAATATTTTTTGTCATCATAGCAGCTTTACTAAACTTATCCCAGATAAACCTAGATATGATGTTCTCAGAGTATCTCTAGCTTCAAAAAGCTGAATCCATCCAAGATCTCAGGTGAACTTCACACCAACCCCAGGAGAAAGGCAAGATGGGAATATGCTTCCCACTTTGTAGATAGGGAAAACGGGGCTGAGGGAGAATCTGGATGGCCCAGGCCTTCTGACCCCTGGTCCAGGTGCTTGCACGTTCTGCAAAGCCTTTGAGCTCTTGCCCAGCTGGGAGACTCAACATCCAACGTTTAATACCATCATCATAGTTGAGAGAAGAGAGGAACCAAAGTACAGAACATGGATGAGACGAGATTTGGGGATTTTCTGAGCCATTGGTTTTTTTGTTTGTTTGTTTTTGTTTTGCTTTGTTTTGTTTAATGGGAGGTGACATAGCTTTGTCAACTTTTACTTTTGCTAAGGAAGGACAGAAAAAAGAAAACCACTATTTTCTATCACTGAAGGGAGATTTTACTACTAGAACAAGTAGGAAAGACATGACCTTGGAAGAAAAAAATGAGTCTTTAAATTGAAAGTATTTAGCAGGATGAAAAACTAATTACATTGAACTTATTTGTTTTTGTTTCAATTTGGGCTGGTGAAAATGTGTCTAACTGGGTCCAGGTGGGGATTTCTGAGAACAGGTGGGCAGGGTGTCCTCAGGAGAGGCTTCGAAGAAAGGGTGAGCCTGAAGCTGTCATTCCCTCTGGCTCCTGCTTAAGGAAAAGAATAAGGAGGCCAGACCACCTCTGCCTACCAAAGGTTCAATGCAGTGTACAGCCCCATGGCATAGCCCCAGCCCTAAAGGACTTTGTCATCTTCCCACAATGCCCGGCACGTCTCCTTTCTCTTTCTCCATCTCCTCCTCCTCCCAAATGAACTCCCACCAGGTCAATGAATCCATTCTTTTGCTGTCTTCCTAATTAGTGCACTAAGGAAGATGAACAACAGAAAGGAAAATAAACTGAATGTCTTTGTGAAACAAAAGCTTTTTTTTTTTTTTAGGAACAACCAGAACCCTCTAGCTAAAAGCTCTGCCATACAGCTCCATACTCACATGAGAATTTCCAGTCCCCCATATGGCAGGGAAGAACAAAAAAATTTATAGCCGTCTCTCTCCATGGGGCCATTTGAAGCTCAGTAAATGGACTTGTTCAGTTTAATTGGAATTCTCTTCTTGATTGTATTTTTGTAACCTATTAGGCCGTGCTGCCTCTTGATCTTGGAATTCAGCTGAAATTAAATTTTGAAGTGTAAGTGAGAGGTTGCCTTTTTTCCCCGTTCTTGATTAAATAATGATTTGAAACAAAAACAATAAATAACAGTGCCGGCTTCCCCGGAGGGCTGAGAGAGACTCCCAGTGAAACGCCAGGGAGTTGGAGTTCGTGGTGGGGGGATTTAATTACTTATTAGAAAAACCTGAATGTGAACACTGAGTATATTAAGGAACAAGGAGATGAGGCGAGCTTTGGAGTGGAGAGAGAGAGAGAGAGAAGAGATACTGGAGCTTCACATTGGAGGGAGTTGAGGGAGTAAAAAGGGAAATATTTGCTCACTTCCCCCCAATGGCTTTGAGTTCATGAAAAGCATTCTGTATTTAAAATTTTTTTAGATAAATTTTAAAAAGTCTGAGACTGACTACCCTGACCCAGAAAGAAGGAGTTTATAATAACTCTGAGGTCGGGATATGGTTTAATGGATCTGGTCTCCCGGTTCCTTTCATTGACGAAAGTCCAAGAGGGATTGAACAGATCGAGATGGGAGAGATGAAGCAATTCACTTCACAGATCTGAAGGGAAGACATGAAACATACAAAATGTACCAGGTTTATGTTGCTTACAGTGGGATCAGAGTAGCAACAAACTTTTAAAACAGAGGGTCTCCAACTTAGATGTCTTGGTGGCCAGGCAGCTAATAGATATGAGTACAATGATCTCGTGGGTTTGGGGTCAGGAGATCTCATGCCCCATCTAAAAGGGGAAGCTGTAATTACTCTCAGCTGATTCTTGCCAGTCAGGGATTCGGGCCCAATGTTGCCAGATCTTATTTTTCAACAGAAACTGGAAATGGGGTTGTTATGTGAAACCTCCCCATTCTACCAATGTTGGCAGTTAATTCCAATTTACTTCCGACATACTAAGGGAGCTAAAGAAAGCATGTCTGAAACAAAGCATAACTCGGCTCACTGGTTTCGGCTTACCAGTTTTCCAGTGTTGATCTGGGATATTGAAGCAGATAGTGTCCATATATAGATCCTCACCCTCTGCACTTTGGGGCACATGGCTGACTTCCAGCTTCCAGATGGTATTCTCTGCTGCCAAAACCTATTTTCTCTGCCTGTTTGGCAGTCTGGACATACTAGAGAATTTATGCTCCAGTGTTCAACCTTCAACCTGTGAGTGATGGGGAACTGGTGTATAAATATCCCAGCTCCCTCACTCCTTGGTTGAGGTTAACTCTGGGGTGCGTGTTCTACACTGGTTCCCAGGGTGTCATCACCAAAATTAAGCATCCGCTGCTCACTGTAATACCTGGTTTGATAATGCATCTTTTTTTGGCTCCCTCTCTCCTCTACATCATTTCCACACTCCACTAGAGAAGTTCCTTCCCCTCTCAAGTTATTGGCACTCATTTTCCATCTCGACTTCTAAGAATCCAGATTAGACAGGCATTATTTCACTTGATCATTAAGTAGATCTTGTAGAAGCTGGATTTTCATGCCATAACCCCAAGAGTAGGCTTTTATGTAGACATCATGGAGGGTGAGGGCTGAGATGGAAGAAGAGGTAAAATTTGACCAAAGAAGAGAACCCTGGTGTGAGGGCTCCAGCTCTTAAAAGGGGGTCCTGGGTACCTGGAGGGCATTATTACCAGATGACAGAGGATCTGGAGTGGCTCTTGCTAACAAGTGTCTTGGGGACAAAGAGCAGTTGCATGCACAGACAGAAACTCCCAATGCATGAAGAGGAGCTCTTCAAAGATGAATTATGAGAGGCCTATTACATAAATAAGGAGGCAGAAAGAAGCAAAGGAGAACCATCCTGTTGTATCAGTGTCGGAGGGTGGTGACTCTTTGCACCTTACGTGCCAGAGAGAGTAGCTGACTAGGAAGGCAATACCCAGGGATGGAAGGGCAGAGGCAAGACCATGAGAGGCCCCTATTGTCAGCCCATCAGAAGCTCACAACTCTAATGTCTCCTCTGCACTTTCATGGTCAGACCTCTCCCATCCTGTCTTGGGCTTCCCTCAGGTGTGTCTTCCTTCCTCCTCTTCGTGTGGAGTGAATGGAGAGCTCTGGAGAAGGTGGAGTCTGGGGTTTAGGAGACCATTAAACTATCTGAACATCTCTGCTGATGGCTTTGTGAAAATGCTCCTACCACCTGGAAGGATAAACAGAGCCCAGCGAGACTTGTAAAGACAATACCAAGTAGAGTTCAGCTGAAAAGAAGGAGGAATGAATGTCTTCAGGTTACCACCTCCTCTGTGCCAGAGGAATCTTCTAAGCAGGCCAGATGGAGTGAGATGATTTGCTCATTCCAGATGTACCTGCTAGGGACATGATGTCATGCTGGTTGTGCTCTTTGAGAGGGTGACCAGCATGGAGAGCAACTGGGAGATCCAAACCCCCCTGCTCTCCATTTACCAAGCTCTGAATACAGATTCAGGACTGCTGCAGCCCAGAAAAAGGTGTACTATCTCTTTTCTAATCTGTCTGGCCAGAAAAGGCACCTTTTTCTAATTCTTAACCCATAAGGAGCACCTTTTTTGTTTTTTCCTTTAAAAAATTTAATTCTTATGTATATATTTCCAGGGTATATGTGATGTTTTGATACAGGCTTACACTGTGTAAGGATCAAATCAGGGTAATTGTGCATCCATCACCTCCAGCATGTATCATTTCTTTGTGTTAGAAACATTCCAATTACACTTTTTTAGTTATTTTAAAATATAAGATAAATTATTGCTCATTCTGCCGGGTGTGGTGGCTCATGCCTGTAATCCCAGCACTTTGGGAGGCTGAGGTGAAACAGATCACCTGAGGTCAGGAGTTTGAGACCAGCCTGGCCAACATGGCAAAACCCCATCTCTACTAAAAATACAAAAAACAATTACCCGGGCTTGGTGATAGGCACCTGTAATCCCAGCTACCTGGGAGGCTGAAGAAGGAGAATTGCTTGAAGGCTGCAATGAGCTGAGATCGTGCCACTGCACTCCAGCCTGGGTGACAGAGAGAGACTCTGTCTCCAAAAAAAAAAAAAAAAATTATTGTTAACTATAGTCATCCTGATGTGCTACCAAATACTAGATCTCATTTATTCTCTCTAATTGCATTTTTGTACCCAGCAACCATGCCTATTTTATACTCCACTTCCCACTACCCTTCCCAGTCTCTAGTAACCATCGTTCCAATCTCTATAGGAGTACCTTTTCCTAATGGGAACAAAGTCACTATGCAGGCTGGCAGCCTTGCTACATGCAGATGACCGAACTCAGTCCGTCTTTGAACTTGAGCTCCCATAGTAGCAGAGAGTGGAATAAGAAGTAAGAAGACCCAGCACAGCTTGTTTCATCTGGAAGGTTTTGCAGGTCTGACATTTCTCGCCTGAAGCCTGGAGCTTATGCTGTTGAGAATCTGTACAGAGCCTCTGTGTGCTTCCTCTCAGGGTCCTGGGTCTGAGGAGCATCAGGCGGAATGAGAGAAATAACAGGGAGCATTCTTTCTCTCTGCCAGGGGTCTGGACCCCAAACTGTCTTCTAAGACCTTCTGTTCGACAGCACAGTAGAGTGGCTCTAGTAAACAATAATCTACTGTATATTTCAAAGTAACTAGAAGAGAATAATTTTTTTTTTTTTTTTGGCTCAGGCTGGAGTGCAGTGGTGTGATCTTGGTTCACTGTAGCCTCCACCTCCCAGGTTCAAGTGACTCTCCCACCTCAGCCTCCCAAGTAGCTAGGACTACAGGCATGTGCCACTACACTCGACTAATTTTTTTAGTTTTTGGTAGAGGCAGGGTGTCGCCATGTTGGCCATCCTGGTCTCGAACTCCTGACCTCAAGTAATCTGGCCACTTTGGCCTCCCAAAGTGTTGGAATTACAGGCATCAGTCACCGCACTTGGCCTTAGAAGAGAATAATTTGAATGCTCCTAGCATAAAGAAAAGATAAATGTTTAAGGTGATGGATATCTATCTCTATTATCCTGATCTGATCATTACACATTATGTGAATGTATCAAAATATCACATATATTCCAAAAATATGTACATCTATTATATATCAATAAAAATAAATGTTTGATTCTAGAGGTTCCCTCAAGCTCACACACCCAGCCGAGCTGGTCTTGAGACCCCAAGCTTCAGCCAGGGGTTCCCAAGTTTCCTAGAACGATTCTCAGTGTGATGGAGGCTGATTTCTTCTCAAATTCCCGAAGCTGGCAGACACCCAGCTGGATCCCACCTGGGCCTGATCACCCAGTTGTCTCTACAATAAATTAAGTCAGGCAGGCCCACAGAGGCTTCCAAGTGACCTGAGCGCAAACTTGTTCATTAGACAAAATTTACTGAGTGCCTACTCTGTGCCAGGCACTGGTGAATGCTGGGGAGCAACATTGAACCAGTCACGGCCCTGCCGTCAGCAAGCTCCAAACCCAGTCGGAGAGACGGCCAATAAAATAAGCAACTACTCTACTAAGGCAGTGGCACACAAATGACATTCATTTTTGAATGAGTGAGTGAATTCAAGATTCAGTGAATGAATGAAGTACAGAGTATTGTGCTATCCTGGTCTGGAGGATGACAGAAGGCTTTCTAGAAGAGGTGATAGTACGCCTGGAGGATGAATAAATTGAGCCATGTGAAGTGGGGAAGAGAGGAGTATTCTAGGCAGAGGAAATGGCAAGTGCACATGGCCTGGGGTTAGAACAAGATGGGATGGCAGAACCAAGAAAACTCAAATCTGAATCAGTCAGCTTAGGTTATGGGGCTGGGGTGGGATGGTGTGGAAGGGATGCTATGTGTGAAGTAGGCAGGGCTGGGGTATAAAAAACACTCTCATCCATGTCGAAGAGTTTAGATCCATTCGAAGAAATGGGACTTTTAAACATGCAGGAGAAGTTGGTATTTGCAGGCACCAAATTTAACCCAATGAGAACATTTCAATAGTGCCTTTATCCCTGTTTTCTGGTGATGATGGAAAAGTATGATGCCTTGTAGATTTATCAGTTCTGACCACACAAGTTACATGTAGATAAGTCACAGACAGGTGGTAATACTCTGAAAGTATCCCTGTGAGCTCAGGGCATGGGGTTGAGAAGATGAACAAGGCCAGATCCCCTTCTATATCCACTAGCCTGGAGGGGCCTCACATTCAAGAAATCCTTGCCTACGGGGATCCGTGGTGCACCAGGAAAAATGAAATTCATAGTCAAGACTAGGAACAAGTACCTGGGAGAGAAAGGCCCAGCCTGGCAGCCTCCAGGTAGCAAACCACAAGATAATGAAAATTATTGTACTCACAGGCCCCTGTCCTTGAGTTCTTCCAGCCTAGCTCCCTCCAAGACGGGCTTGCTGGATTCACTTGTAACACCCTGGCTACCAACCATTCACCATCTCTGGGGCAAAGATTCCATGATCCCATTCTTGTACCAAGCCCAAGCCAGAGATCACAGATCTCAGGGTCTAGTTGTCTGGCATGATACATTCCTGACAGGGGTGGTGGAGATACATGTATTACCACTGAACTCCAGAGTTGAGAAAGATGTGGCATCCAAAACGCAAAACAAGAAGACAAATAAATAGGAGGACTGAATGGGAACAGGGCCTTTACATTGTTGTTTTAAAAGTCTCACTCTAAAAGACTCCACCAGAGCAAACTTATTTTGAGGTCCCTTCTCCCAAAGCAAAGCTATCCAAGGTGCCATGCAGGTAAAATGGCAGCTGTGGTGGACAGAACTTGCTAAAGCTAGACTATCACCTTGCCTGTGTGCAAAGCCTCCTGGGAGAATCTACAAAGGAATCCCTGCTTCCCCGGCCCCAAGAGCTGACACCCTGAGCGCTGGAGTTATGCTATTCTCACAGTTCCACTGTGTCTGTGTTTCACCCACATGACCAATTGCTGAGAAGGCAGAAATGGTTCTTAAGAAATTCCAGAAGCGCCCCCTCCTTTAGGGCCAAGATGCACAAGATAAAGTTGGGAGAAAGAGTAGGCTCTTTTTGGTGAAGCCTGCCCTAACATTTGTGACGTCAGAGCAAAGTTATAGAAGAAGATCCGTATATTAGATGTCTAAATGGTCATAAATAAGTCAGCAAACTTAATAAAATATGTTCTGTTATCTTGGTAAACATACCTTCAAAATGATCTGAAAGTTAGTTATGATTTTAGAATCTTGGACCATTTCAGAGTGCCAGGATGGGACATAGCAGTTGGGGGAGAATCTGGCCCCGGAACTATCCCTTTCTCTCCCTGAATCTGGCACATCCAGCACCATGATGGGGCTTACACACATGCATATAGACCCCTCAGCCTGAACATCCAAGTTCTGTCCAAATAGCTACCCTTGGACCTAGGAGTGTGGACACTTGAAGCATGCTCTCCCTGCAGGAGAATGGATCCATGGATGAGGCCTACAGAGACCTGGAAAGGGGCATAGGAGTCATTTAAACAGAGAATTCTGGGATCTCAGATATCCAGAGAGTGGTTGAGGCAGGCAGTAGTCTTAAGGGGGTGCCTTCTTGGTCCCCCAGATTTCTCATCCCATAGGGATGGTTATCTCTGGAGGAGGCCCAGGGCAGGGGTCCCTCCCATCCACAGCTGAGCGTGGTACTGCTGGCAGAGGCCAGCATCAAACTTACTGTGTCATCCCAGCCACAACAGGACTGAATATTTAAAGAAACCGCCCCTTCCCCCCCCGCCCCCCCACCATCCTGCTTCTAAAAGTGTGCTCACCTTCCCAAGTGCTGGCTTTCCATCGCCTCCTTTACTCCTTCATTGGTCCTAGATCAGCCCTAGACAGGGTTCTGGGGGCCCCTCTTTATTCCCAGTCACCCCAAAGCCCAATCTCCAAGCCCGTTCCAAAGCCCTCTGTTTCGCATCCTCCCTCCCTCGTGCCCCCTCGACATTCACACCTAGGTAGTAGATGCCATACTCTAGCTGCCATTGGCATATTCCACAAGGGTTTCCTGCTCCAACTTGGGCCCTAAGGGATTGATTAGGTTGGCTAGGTTAGGTCCCCTTTATGACAAAACCAAACAGAATTGATGCCCCCACCTGTCAAGGGCACTGAAAAAACCAAAACTCAAAGTTCAGGGCCAAGTTTGAGGATGTGCAGAAAGGTGTGTGTTTTTTCTTGTCAATTGCGACTCTAATGATGGACTCACGTTGCCCGCTCTTCCCTTTCTCTTACACCTTACCTACCTACTAAAGGAGGAGTTCTTGCTTGGTAAGTGGATATAATCCGCAAAGACATGAGAGAATTTATTAGAAGCCACTCAAGAACCTTAGCTACCTTCTACAAGGGGAAAAGGACACACACAAATATCTATAGAGACCCTTTTTTTCATTTATTTTTGGTCAGACTATTTGACTTCCATTTTTTTTTGTCCCCTCCTTTCTTTTCCCCTTTAGTTGAAAACTGCTAAAATGTCAGTTTGCGACCTTGACTTTATATTTAAAAAAACAAAAACAAACTCTCATCTTTATTTCATTTCTTTTCCCCATGTGATATTTGTTTAGGGTTCTATTCAGGCAACTTTTTCTTTTCAAAACCAAAAATTGTTAAATTAATTGAGGATTTGGTTGAAGTTTAAAATTTTGGCTTTACCTGCTTTTATTTTTGATTTCCAAGATATATTTTTTCAGGCCCATAGTTCCATTTCTTTTTCCCCTTCCCTTTCCTTTATTTTTTATTATTGTTTTAGGTTGAGTTAAGGGTGTTTACACCCCCTTTCTATTGAGTTGACTCTTTTGTTTAATTCATTAGAAATTAAATTTTGTATAATTTCCTTTTTCTTTTGTTTAACCTGAATCGCATGCTGTTTCTCTGCATGATACCTAAATCTTCCAGTTATCCTAGCAGGGGGTAAAAAAAAAAAAAAAAAATCTCCTTTCTGTGGTATTCTTTCAGGAATTTGTGCTTTTGTTTTTTGGCGTCTCTTCTTTCTTCTCCTCTCTCTCTCTTTCCTTTCGTTACAGTGCATCATGACGGTAAACATTTCTTGGTTATTTAGACACAGCCCATGGGCCCAGCGCTCAGCAGTGTCCAACGGGTCTTTTTGCTTTCAGATCACTGGGTCGGGGTCTGCTGCTGACCTCTTTACCAAAACAGCCAGCCCGCTCACCACCTCGCGAGGACGTTCCCAGGAGTACGACTCAGGCAATGACACGTCCTCACCACCCTCCACGCAAACCAGCTCAGCCCGGTCTCGGGGCCAGGAGAAGGGGAGCCCCAGCGGGGGTTTGAGCAAGAGCCGGGAGCTCAACAGTGGCAACACCTCTGATTCAGGGAACTCCTTCACCACCTCCTCACCCCAGAACAAGGGGGCCATGTTGGAGAATCTCTCCCCAACCAGCAGGGGCAGAGAGTCAAGGTCAGTGCACTGCACGGGGTGGGGGATAGAGAGTCTCCCACCTTAGCTCCACCTTCTCATGCTCTCATCCCAGCCTCCCCCACTCCACCCCCAAGATTCTTTTATTTGTAACAGAGAGAAAACTTAACTCACACTGGCTTAATTGTTTTAAAACGCTAGTGGCACTAGCTTCAGGTACAGCTGGATTCAGGGGCTCAAAAATATGTTGCTGGAAATATGTCTTTCTCATTACATCTCTTATTCTGCTTCCTCATTCTACTGGCCTTATTCTCAAGCAGATCCTCCCAAAACATTGTCAAATATGCCAAGTAGCTAACATTCTATCGGTTTAGCCAGCCAACAGGAGAACAGTGCTTCTTTCTCAAAGATTTCGGCAAAACACCAGGGCAGGTGCTCATTGGTTCTGTTTGGCCCAGCTTAGGTCATCTGCCCATCACTGTCCCAGGGGATGATAATGCTTTTGGCCAGAATGTGTCACATGCCATCACTAGGGCTAATGAGTAGAACCTTCCCACATTCCTCTATAGGAAAAGCCAGGTTATTGGTATCAGAAGAGATGGAGGCTAGGCAGGCAGAAAAGCAGATGACAATTTTACTAATAATCTTAGAAGAAAGTCTAACATTGGCAGGGTGTGGTGGCTCGCGCCTGTAATCCCAGCACTTTGGGAGGCTGAGGCGGGCGGATCACCTGAGGTCGGGAGTTCGAGACCAGCGTGACCAACATGGAGAAACCCCGTCTCTATTAAAAATACAAAATTAGCCGGGTGTGATGGCGCATGCCTGTAATCCCAGCTACTAGGGAGGCTGAGGCAGGAGAATTGCTTGAACCCTGGAGGCGGAGGTGGCAGTGAGCTGAGATTGTACCGTTGCACTCCAGCCTGGGCAACAAGAGTGAAACTCCATCTCAAAAGAAAAAAAGAAAGAAAGAAAGTCTAACATTAAATTCACTGTAAGTCACTGTCATTTAAGAACATATCACCGTATTTACCCAAATGAATTGAAAACTTATCTCCACATAAAAACCTGCACTTGGATGTTACAACAGCTTTATTCGTAATTGCTAAAACTTGGAAGCAACCAGGATATCCTTCAGTAGGTGAGTGAATACATAAATTGTGATATGTCCACACAATGGAATGCTATTCAGTGCTCGGAAGATATGAGGTACCACGCTATGAAAAGACATGGAGGAAACGTAAATGCATATTACTAAGTGAAAGAAGCCAATGTGAAAAGGTGGCACACTGCATGGCTCCAACTGTATGACATTCTCGAAAAGGCAAAACTATGGAGAAAGTAAAAAGATCAGTGGTTGCCAGAGGGTGAGGGGAGGGAGGGATGAATAGGCAGAGCACAGAGGATTTTTAGGGCAGTGGAACTACTCTGTGTGATACTACAATGGTGGATAACTGTCATTATACATTTGTCCAAATCCATAGAATGTATAACACCAACAGGGTACTCTGATGTGAACTATAGACTCTGGGTGATAATGATATGTCAGCGGAGGTTCATCGATTGTAGCAAATGGAGCACGTTGGTGGAGGATGCAGATAGTGGGGAATAAGGCTGTGCGTGTGTAGCAGCAAGAAATGTATGGGAGCTCCCTGTGCTTTCCATTCAATTGTGCTATGAAACTAAAACTGCTCTAAAAATAAAGTTTATTAATTGTAGATACAGATATACCATAGTATAATTTATCAACATATCAGAGAACATTGAGACTTCTCCATTTTTTTACCCATCTTAACACACTCACTAGATACAGTTTTCCTGCAGAAAACTCTTCCATACAGTTGCATATGAGCCAGTTGTAATTCTACTTCGTCACCCGCTTACTCTCTCACTCAAGAAATCACAACAAAATGCTAATTACTGAGGGTACTGTCATCATAATAGCTACTAAAATTTACTGATCACTTAGTCTGTACCATTCATTCTGTTATTTATTCCTCAACTTGTTTATCAGGCAAGTCTTCTCTACCAGACACTCAGCCTGGTGCTGGGGATATAAAATGGAACAGTCTCCTTTTTCTCAGGAGCTTATAATTTATGGGGCAGATGCACAGGTGCAGGATGGGTGGAAAAGCTTTGCTGATGCCCTCTGTCATGTTAACGGTGAGGTTTTTCTACTTCTGAGGGTGGGAGTTTGCCTTTGTTCCATGTAGCCAAGATTTTCAAAAGATCACTAAAGCCTTAGCGCTGAAGCAGCTAACAGCTTCTTCAAAGACAGAGTACTCTTTGTCCCTAACACATACCCCACTTCAGTCCTGGACAAACAGCTTGACATTCACATGCAGAACAGTCTTCCCTTTTGCCTGCCCCAGGTCATCCCTGGCCTCAGCCCACACCCATGCTTGGCTGAGAACCTGAGCTGGGCCAGGGCGAATATCAGTGTCTCCAAGAACAGGCAGTGAAGTTCCCAGAAGGGAGGAGGAGGACACATGTTTACTGATATACTGCAGTGCTATTATGCAGGAAAAGTTGAAATAGCAGTAACAACGACAATAATAACGGCAGTTCATATTCATGGAGCCCAAATCACATGCTAGGTACACTACCAAATGCTTTCCAGAAATAATCTTCCTCAGCTCCTCAAAACTTTTATGGGATAGTACTATTTGTAACCCTTTTTTTACCTGATGGGGAAACTGAGGCTCAGAGTGGTTGAGAAACTCAGTTAATAAGTGGCAGCACCAGGATTCAAATGCAAATAAATCCCCCAAAAAGGAACTAAAGCCTGAGAGACATCTAGCAGTTACCTGTTTAATTTGATCTCCATGGACAGCCAAATTAAATAGTTTAGACCCAGCCTTTCACTTTGAAATATAAATGATGGTTGAGTCCACAGCTATTTATGTCATGCCATTTATGAGCAGAGAGGGCTCAATAAATATGGACTGAGTGGAAGAGACCTCAGCTCTAAATCAAAGGAACCATAGGCACTGAAGGTAGGGAGCTGGTGAGGTGGGAGGGGTGTGGGCTCTGGAGCTGCACAGATCAGGGTTTGAGGCTCTGGGTGGTGTTGAGCAAATAACAAACCCTTCTGATACTTCTCTGTAAATTTGGGGGTAATAATAGCGTTGGTTGCTGGGTGCAGTGGCTCACACCTGTAATCCCAGCACTTTGGGAGGCTGAGGCAGGCGGATCATGAGGTCAAGAGATCAAGGCCATCCTGGCCAACATGGTGAAATCCCATTTCTACTAAAAATACAAAAACTAGCTGAGTGTGGTGGTGCGCACCTGTAGTCCCAGCCACTCGGGAGACTAAGGCAGGAGAATTGCTTGAACCCGGGAGGTGGAGGTTGCAGTCAGCCGAGATCATGTCACTGTACTCCAGCCTGGCGACAGAGTGAGACTGTCTCAAAAATTAAATAAATAAATAATAGCGTCAACTTGAGAAGGTTGTTGGGAATGAAATGACACTTGTGAAATTCTCTGAACATTGAAAAGGTCCCCAGGGAGTTGTCCCCAAGGAGCTCAATATCTGGGACAGAAGAGACAGCGAACAAGTATAAGACTAAGTAAGTCTATAGGGATGGGGGAAACATAGGAACTAAGGTCTGTGGTAACACATTGGAGGTCACCCAACCCAGACAGGGGACAGGGGCTGTCAAGCAAGGTTTTCCAGAAAGGGTGAGGTCAGGTTAAAGCCAGAATCGTAAGTAGGGGTTGCCAGATGAAGAGGGAATGGGAGAGGGTTTGCAGACAGGCAGAATGTTCTGAGGCCGGGAGACAAGGAAGAGAATAGGGATATTTCAGGAGGAACAAGTAGTCTAAGACAGCTGGAATCAGGAGAGGAAAGAGTCAAGACCTGAGATCGGAGGGGTGAGCAGGGGCCAGGTCATCGTGAGCCTTGAAACCCATATTAATGTGATTTGAACTTGATTCTTGGCCCAATCCAAATAAATATGCCTTCACTGAGCACCTAACGGAGGTCAGCCTGGCCCTAGGAGGGTGGGAGTACAGAAGACAGCACCCTAACCTTCTGATGATCCTGAAGCCTCTGTCTTTTGGGAGGTCTCAAGTCCTCCATCTGCAAAATGAGTGACATCAAAATCTCCCAAAACCAAACCAACAACAAGTCATCTTGATTTTTACCATATCCACGTACTACTGATATTCCTGTTTACTTTAATAAACTCATTTTTTAATATATAAGTAAAAGGAAAATTACATTACTATCTGAAATAGAAAATTAGAATCAAATGTCCTTGACCGGGCACGGGGGCTCACATCTGTAATCCCAGCACTTTGGGAGGCCAAGGCAGGTGGATCATGTGAGGTCAGGAGTTTGAGACCAGTCTGGCCAACATGGTGAAACCCCATCTCTACTAAAAATACAAAAATTGGCTGGACATGGTGGCACGTGCCTGTAATCTCAGCTACTCGGGAGGCTGAGGCAGGAGAATTGCTTGACCCTGGAAGGCGGAAGTTGCAGTCAGCCGAGATCACGCCATTGCACTACAGCCTGGGTGATAGAGCGAGACTCTGTCTCAAAACAAACAAACAAACCAAAAAAAAGAATCACATATCCTAAAGAAAAAGTACCTATAAAAATACATATGATTAAAACAATGGATTTAATCCTACTAGTTGCAGTTGCCTACCCAAGGCTGAGTCTGAGGTGTGCTTCTCCCTCTTACAGAGATTACAAAGTGTTAGAGAGGTGTTACAAACCGACTAGCACCCAATGGGGGCTTTCTCATTAATGTAATCAGAAGGACAGAAAAAGACTAGACAGGGAATAAATTTCTCACCATGTAATTTGATGTTACTTACCATCATGCCCATGCCTGATGACATCCTAAAATACTCCACTTGTGTTCCCAGTGGTATGTGTTTCACACTTGAGGAAATGTTAACCTGAATTGTCTACTTTTAAGGCATCTTCTCTCTCTACTCCTCTAACATATGTGGCCTGGGAAGTCTTTCCAGAGAGAATAGATGGGAAAAGGGGCAAGGAGGGTTCTATGAGAGCACCACAGCCTAAGCCAAGGTAGGGAGGTATTCACGCAAGATGCTCCCAGAGTAGTGGGCAGTCGGTGCTCATGGACATTTTCCCTCCTGCAGGGGATTTCAGTCACCGTGTCTGGAATGTGCCGAAGTGAAGAAGTCCAGTTTGGTCCCATCCACAGCCCGGGGTTCACCCATGAAAGGGTGCTCCCGCAGCTCCTCCTATGCCAGCACCCGATCCTCCAGTCACTCATCCCGATCCCCAAATCCCAGGGCTTCCCCCAGGTACACTCAAAGCCGATCCACCTCTTCTGAAAAAAGGTGAGTGTGGTTTTGACCTTTGCTCTGCAGCACCTTTCTCCTTAGGAAACTAGTTAATTGCAGAGGTCCTTTGACCAATGGGGGAGAGAAGTCAGATGAACTTAGGTTTGAATACTCATTTTGCCCATTTCTAGCTGGTGGCCTTGGGAAAGTCAGTTAACTTCTCTGAACCTCAGTTTTCCCATCTGCAATATGAAAAAATAGCAATTCTTACCAGAAAGGATTGTTCTGAGGACTATAAGGTACTTAGAACAGTATACAGAACATAATGAGTATCAGTTATTATTGCTGCTATTGGCATGAGAATGAGCTAATGTGTATCAATTAACTTCTGCATAAAAAATTATCCCCAAACTTCGCATCTTTAAAACAAGTGCTTACTTAGTTCCTAATCCTGTGGATCAGCAGTTGGTCTGGGCTCAGCTGGATGGTTTTTCTGATCTCACTGGGCTCACTCATATGCCTTTGATTGGGTTGGCTGGTGGGTTGGCTGGGGGCTGGAGGGTTTGAAAGGCCCCAGCTGACTCATCTCTGCTCCATGTGGTCTCTCCTCCTCAAGCAGGCCTGTCTTGGTTTGTTCACATGGTGTTGGCAGAATTCCAAGAGAGAGCGCAGTATTGTGCAAGGCTTCGAAGTGATTAGCATCCCTTCTGCTATTCTATTAGCCATAGCAAGTAACAAGACCAGTACAGATTCAAGGGTATTCCTCTCAGTGAAAGGAGCTGCAAAGTCACATTGCAGGGGATGTGGACACTGGGAGAAGAAAAATTATGGCCATTTTTGCATTCTGCTACCCAGTTTCAATAGCTATTGGTAATTGCTTGACTGCCTCATGTAGAATAATAATGTAGCAGAATGAGACATGAAATCTCAGAAATTGGAAGATTCTATCCAAACGAATCAGCCCATAAATTCAGGGAGTCCAGCTTTCCTCTGCAAAAAAGAAATTGATAATAGTACCTAACCCTAAGAAAGCTAGTAAGTGGCCAGGATAGTAGGCACAAAATAGAAGTTGTTGGTATTATTATTAACCACCCAGTGGGGAGGAACTTTCATTCTTTGATCAGGGCCCAGTTCCTCTGCCTGGCTTCCAGAAAGAAAAAGGTCACTGCCCAGGGACCCGCCGAATAAAGCGGAAGCCGTCTTGGACAACCCAGGCGGACATTCAGCAGGCTCCTCAGAGGCTGTTACCTCTCCCCCAGGTCCTACTCCCGTTCTCCCAGCTATTCCTCCAAGTCTGGCAAGAGGAGCCCGCCCAGCAGAAGCTCTCGGTCCCGCCGCAGCCCCAGCTACTCCCGCTACAGCCCCAGCAGGTACCGGCCCCGCCCCTTAAATTAGGCCCGTCCAAGGCCCCACCCCCTTTGCTCTGATCCTCCTCTCTGGCCCCGCCTCCCCGTTCTCGGGCCTTCCTCCTCTTAGGTCTGACCCTGACTCAGCATTCTTACAGTTCCCTTTGTCCAATCAGGAGTGGCAGCGAGGCACCAAATATACCCTTGTTTCCTAATGTCTCCAGCCCAAACACTCCCACAGACATACCCCAGAATTCATATCCCCAGCTCTCAGCCTCTACCGACCATCCCTATACTCAGTTCTTACCGATGCACCAGGGCCCGCGTAACATTCACGTCCTCACCCCTGCAGCACCTGCACCGATGTGATGCCCACCTGCAAATGCTGGCACCCCTGCACACGCCCAGTCCCCACCCCTACGGTACTAACAACCCTCGCAGACTCTTGCCGCAGCCCCGTCATCCTCCCTCCGGTCTCCCTTGCGGCAACGTGCAGACCCCATCCCCTGACCCAGTCGGGTGGGAAAGAAAGGGAGTGTCCCTCTCCCACGCGCTCACGCGGAAAATCCAGCCCAGCCCCAGCTCCCCAGTAACCCCCCGCGCCCCTTCAGGGAGCGGGATCCCAAATACAGTGAGAAGGACTCGCAGCAGCGGGAGCGCGAGCGAGCGCGTCGGAGACGTCGGTCCTACTCGCCCATGAGGAAGCGCCGGAGAGACTCTCCGAGCCACCTGGAGGCCCGGAGGATAACCAGGTGAGGCCAGGAGGAAAGCGGGACCCATCTTCACCCTCGTTCCTACTCCCATTCTTCCTCATTCGAGCCTCGGGCTCTCCCTAGGCCTTCTTGGGCTGGGATTCAGGATTGTGCGACTCCCAACCCCAACATCGTTGAAATTATGACTGTTGAAAGCCTTGGGACTGAGTCTCCCAGCTCAACCAGCAGGACCTGCAAGAAGGAGGCGGGGCCAGCCTTAAGAATCGGGTGTGGCATGGGGGTGTGGCCAAAGCCTGAGGGTGGAGCTGGGGCCGGGGAGGCGGAGCTGGGGGAGACAGTGGAGTTAGGCCAGGGAATGGAGGTCAAAGCAATGTGGCGGGACGTTGGTCTGGGGGTGGAACCGGAGCAGTAGAGACAGACCTCAACCCTCAGACCTGTACACTCAGCTGTCAGTCTTAAATAAACCTATACGTAATTATACCTTGAACCAAGTGTGGAGAGGGCAAATAGGATTACTTAGGTGCCAAAGGAACCTAGAGGGAGCCACGGTGGATAAGTCGGAGAGCACTGGATGTGGAGTGGAATCCTGGATGTGCCACTTTGCAGGTGATCTAGGAAAGGCTCTTACCTTCCTGAATCTCAGTTTTCTCATCCATGAGATATTGGAGGAAATAACTCCCAGAAGTATGAGGATGAAATGAAAAGGGGCAAAAAGATATGAACGAGTTTTGTAAACTTAAATGCAGAGCACACAATATGCCATTGTTGATTGGTCAGAATAGGTGGATACCTTTCCTGGAACAGGCAAGGCCTCAGAAGAGAAAAGCTCTAGCAGAGTGAGTGCAAGCAAATTTCTCAGGCCTTGAAAGCTGGGAGAATGGTTGAATGCTACCCTAAGATTGGGTTGGGCTCTTCCTGCTGGCCTTCCAAGCATCTGCCACTGAGTCCAGAGACTGGACTGAGGAATCAGGGATCCTCCCTGGAGATGACCAGGAGGAGGAAAAAGAACGTGTGTCTCAGATAGCAAGACTGGGGTGATGGAGTCCCCTTCTCAAATATCCCACAGGGCACCCTGCCTCAGCTTGTAAAGAATTCCTAAACCCTTGGGAGGCCAAGGCAGGCAGATTGCTGGATCTCAGGAGTTTGAGACCTGCCTAGGCAATATGGCAAGACCCTGTCTCTACCAATAATACAAAACACTAGTCAGGCATGGTGGTGTGCACCTGTGGTCCCATCTACTTGGGAGCTGAGGTGGGAGGATCATTTGAGCCGGCGGGGTGGAGGTTGCAGTGAGCTGCGATCGCACCACTGCATTCCAACCTGGGTGACAGAGCGAGACCTTGTCTGAAAAAATGTAATTAATATAATATAATACAATACAATATAATTCCTAGCATAATTTCTAAACCCACTCCCTTGATCCAATGTCACACAGCTAATAAGTGGCCAGGATAATAAGCACAAAATACAAGTTGTTGGTGTTATTATTATCTTTAGGGTCAACTTAGAGGAAAGCTAAGATAGAGAGTGGCATTTCCAAATGGCTGTCTAGTTTCTTTAATCAATCTCAAATTATTCATCTTGATTAACCCATTCAGTGTTTTCCAATCTTCAGTCATTCACCAGTATCTTGACCACGTATGCCTTGCCTGTTTATCAACCGTACTATTCTTAATTTTCTTTAAATAGATATGACCCTTTTCAAAGGTTCATACATTTATTTCTAAAGGAAACTTGATACAGTACAGTAAATGGAAAATTAGCCTCTTTTGCCATAAATAGATGGTTCTAGTAAAAGTAAAAATAGCTAAACAAAACTATGATTAAAGTTTAGATGTAGATTCTGTTGCAAGCTGGAGGCTGTGAGCTCCAGGCTTGCTTATTGGTGGGAAGAAAAAAGTGAGATAATCATTTCTCAAGATATATTAGCACTAAGCTGAGACTTTTACTTTAATGTGTTCTCAGGACTGCAAGAGAAGTGGAAAGGGAGTATTTTTTCCTAAGGAACTGGGAAAAGGGAGGATACTGGTTTCCCTTGGGACAAGACTGGGGCTCGCTGCGGGGAGGCAGGGAGGGACCGGCCCTCATGCCTCCTCTCGCTGGTCTCTGCAGTGCCCGGAAACGCCCCATCCCCTACTATCGGCCCAGCCCCTCTTCGTCCGGCAGCCTCAGCAGCACCTCCTCCTGGTACAGCAGCAGCAGTAGCCGCTCGGCCAGCCGCAGCTACTCCCGGAGCCGGAGTCGGAGCCGGAGCCGGAGTCGGAGCCGGACCCGGAGCCGGACCCGGAGCCGGACCCGCACAAGCAGCAGCTCTAGCTCCCGCAGCCCTAGCCTGGGCTCCCGCAGCCGGAGCCGGAACCGGAGCAGGAGCCGGAGCCGGAGCCGGAGCCGGAGCCGGAGCTACAGCTCAGCAGACAGCTACTCCAGCACGAGGCGCTAAGTGCCCCTGAGCCAGCTGCCCTTGGGGGCCCCTTCGCGCTGCCAGCCTCCCCCAACCACCTGCCCTCAACTGCCTTCTCCTTGGTGACAGATAGTGAGGGCTCCTATACCTTGTCCTTCCTGCTTGCCTAGGGGAAGAGGAGAAGAGGGTACGGGGGCTTCACTCTCTAGATCAACCTGCTAGGAGCCTCTACCAGCACCACCCTGGGGCCCAGCTCAGGCCTGGGCATATGGAGAGAACCATCATCTTGTGGCACAAAAAAAGAAAAAAGGAAAGAAAACCTCAAGGTTTTGTAAGAAGCAATGGGTCGGGGGGGGGGGGGGGGGGGGTGGGGGGGGGGGGGGGGGGTTGGGGGGGGGGGGGGGGGGGGGGGGGGGGGGGGGGGGGGGGGGGGGGGGGGGGGGGGGGGGGGGGGGGGGGGGGGGGGGGGGGGGGGGGGGGGGGGGTGGGGGGGGGGGGGGGGGGGGGGGGGGGGGGGGGGGGGGGGGGGGGGGGGGGGGGGGGGGGGGGGGGGGGGGGGGGGGGGGGGGGGGGGGGGGGGGTGGGGGGGGTGGGGGGGGGGGGGGTGGGGGGGGGGGGGGGGGGGGGGGGGGGGGGGGGGGGGGGGGGGGTGGGGGGGGGGGGGGGGGGGGGGTGGGGGGGGGGGGGGGGGTGGGGGGGGGGGGGGGGTGGGGGTGGGGGG
The DNA here is from genome assembly GCF_024542745.1 of Macaca thibetana thibetana. NCBI lineage: Eukaryota > Metazoa > Chordata > Mammalia > Primates > Cercopithecidae > Macaca > Macaca thibetana. The sequence goes on from NC_065588.1 coordinate 115,403,978, forward strand.
GGGGGGGGGGGGGTGGGGGGGGGGGGGGGGGGGGGGGGGGGGGGGGGGGGGGGGGGGGGGGTGGGGGGGGGGGGGGGGGGGGGGGGGGGGGGGGGGGGTGGGGGGGGGGGGGGGGGGGGGGGGGGTGTTGTTTGTGACTCAAAAATTGAGCTCTGGCCAGGAAAATGTGGAGACAGTTCTTCTCCTCCACTGCTCACAGGAGGCCCGTGGTAATTCTCTTCACCTCCCCGGATGCTCCCCTCGTCCAACCTCATGGCTGCACGTGGATGGACCCCCATGTCGGGGAGAGGTGAAGGAGGAGACCAATGGCAGTTCAGGTTCAAGATAAGGGGGTCAGGCCTTTAACTTCCTCAAACAGGCCAGAGCAAAGGCTGGAAGACACTTGGGTCCTAGAAGAAGGGATATCCTTGAACACCAGACATGGACATTTGACTTGGTGGGAGGTGTCAGGAGATAGGAGATGGTTAAGACGATAGATAGCAAAAAGGAAGGGGTCATTCTGCTGCTCCCAGTATCTCAGCATGGTAAGGGGACAGAGCCCAGCAGATCCCAGCTGTGGAGAGGCCACTGCACGGCTGACACAAAACACCTCTTGGCTGTTCACAGGGGCCCTGCAACCTCACAAGAAAGGAGATAGTGGAAGAGTCAGGGCAGGTTGGTCTCCAGCCCCACTTCCCAAATATGCCTCAGCCCCACTAGCTGGCACCAACTTAATTCCACGGGACCATCTGCTGAACATTCCCCAGTGCCATGGCCGGTTGCCAGGCCCCAGCGCCAGCCAGTCTGGCCTTACCCTCGGGTTGGCGCCTGCCAGCCCCCTCCCCTCTGCCCAGGCTGCCACGCCCTGGATGCCACCCAGTGCAGCCTGGCACCTACCCACCCACCCTTCAGCTTAAGCCACTCCCCTTGCCTCTCAGGAATTTTGCCAGGATGGGGCACAGTGGCTCAGGTTTGGGGGAAAAGACCCGAATCCAGGGTGCCGGGGAGAGGGGCTTGGATGTGCCATGTCTTGGGCTCCTGCTGACTTCTGAGGTTTCTTGTCAGCTTGGGAAAGACCCACCTTTATTTCTGCCCTCACCCCAAGTCCCCCCTGGCTGGGGCTGGGCAGAGAGGGTAAGCTGATCTCCGATATACAAATACCACCAGCTGCTTCATCCACAGAAGGCGCTAAGAACAGGGAGGTGAGGAATAAGATCCTTAAAATAAACTCTTGGGCATCCCCCTCACCAGCTGACTGGCTTTCCGGAGGCTTGTGGGTGAGTTTCAAGTTTGTGGTGGCAACAGCAGCGGGACAGGGCATGGAGGGAGCGAGGGAGAGAGGACCAGTCCCAGCTTTTAGATATTTTGGGTTATGGGGAAGCAGGGGTCAAACGTTCTTTATCCCTCCCACCCCAGGGAAAACATTTGGAAAATAGTCCTTTTTCTTGGAAGCAGTGACATCTCCTCTACCCAATCTTTCCCATCCTATTAATCCATGGGGCTTGAGACTGCAAGGCAACCACCACCACAACAGCCCTTCCTCCATCAGAAGAGAGGAGCAAGGGGCCCGGGCAGCAGTGGACGACCCGGCTTCCCTATACCGGGCCTCTGGCCGAGATCTAAGCCCCGCCCACAAAGACTAATGGATGCCAGTGCTGTCACCACAGAAGGCCGGATGGCAGGTGCCTGGGACAGGGGCAGGTGCCCCGGGGAGGGCATGTACAGCCACTGTAAATAACCCTCATCCCTGCCCAGGAACCCAGACTGGACTTCAGTCTCCCTCCATGGAGACAAAGGCTTCCCAGAGCCACCAAAAATCTTAGCAGGACAGCTGTGAGAGGCATCAGAGCCTCGCGTTCGGACTGCCTTCATCGAGACAACTCTAGGGGACCATTTTGCCTGGGGCTCCTAGCAAACCTTTTTTATTTATTTATTTATCTGTTTATTTATTTATTTATGTGATGACTGTCTCTCTCGCCATTAGCAGTATTGAATTATTTATTTATTTATACAGGGGGTGTGTGTGTGTGTGTGTGTGTGCGCGCGTGTGTGAGTGTGTTGGGGGGATCTCCTAAATTATTTTTGTGTATCTCCCTTTTCTGCTGTTTTTATTGATGGGATTTGAGAGGCCAAAGGTGAGTGGGCTATTGGCTTTCTCCCTGAAGGCTCTAAGCCTGGAACACCCTGGAGTTGGCCCAGAAGGAGGCACATCAGTCCCAAAATTCATCACTTAACCCAGTGTCCAGGAGGGTCAGGCATGTGCCCCAGCCTCCTGTCCCCCAGGTACCTCACAGGGGTATCAAAAAGATGCAGACAGCCCAGAGGCTTATGAGCTACGGTGATGAATTGACACAGTGGAGTTGCAACTTAGATGGGGGTTGGAGTCGAAAGTTGGCAAATGGGGCCAAGGCTGCACAAAGTCGAAATCTCTTGTGAACGTCCCTTAGGGAGGCACCAGATTGGAGACAGATGTGCTATCTCCTAGCAGACTGATGAGGCTTCAGTTGAGTACTTACCGACGTAGTTGTCTTGTATTTTGAGGGCCATGGTGTATAAAAATGACGTCTGGTTTATTACTGGAATTGCACTTGGGGTTGACAAGGTGCTCACACCATGAGACTGGAGGCAGAAATTGAGCTGACTGAGGAAAGATACACCTTGATCTCACCCTCACTCCAAGGCACATAGCAAGATCACTCCCTAGCTTCTCTGAGCACACCTAGTTGGTTTCATGTATGTTACACATGCTTCCACTCCACAGTACCTGATTTCTCTGCGTTCCCCTGAGATCTGAAGGCTACCTTGGGAAGAGGCGTCAGCCATCTTGCTTGAGAACCACCAACCCAAAAGCAAAAGCCTTTATCTATGATATCTTGCTGTTCCATCCAGGGAAAGCACACAGCTATTTCTAAAATTAGGGAAAAAAAATGGTGGAAGGAGCAGCCAGATGTTCCACAGGACCCTGCCAAGAAGGTCATCTCCAAACCCATCCTGGAAGGGCCCAGGATCCAAAGGTCATCAGTTCTGCTTGTCTGACCAACTGGCAGTGTCTTCTGTCTGCTGGCCGGAGACAGCTCTTGCCCTTTCCAAAGTCACTGTCCACTGCCTTGCAATTGCCAGCTTGTCTGGTCCAGCTTTGGGTTTGGTGAGACTTTTGCAACATCCCTGGTTGTTTCCCTGGCAATGTGACTACCCAGTCCTAACCCAAAGCAAGGGAGTGCCCCTTTCCTGGGGGAAGTTTACAAGAAGGCTGCTTAAATGCCTGCTTCTGGAAAATCTCTCTCTCTCTCTCTCTCTCTCTCTCTGTGTGTCTCTCAGTGTATTTCTCTACTTTCTTTTACATTTCCTTTTTTTCTATCCAAAAACAGTGTGCTTGTTGAGGCACTGGTAACCTTGATTAACCAGAACCTCCCATTCGTGGTATTGCTGTTCCTTCACCCATTTCACCCTCATTACCTTCTGCTTCCAAGGAATATGACAGATCACCAGGATGCTGCCCGTGGGGAGGATTTATCTCAAAAACCAACCTCCAAAATGGGAGGGGGATGAGGCTTGAGGTCAAGGACCATGCATCCCAAGCCTTTGACCTTCCTGCTATGGAAGTGCGCTGGATGACAGAAACTGGATATATTGCTCCCTTTCCCCAGGGCAAAGTTCCCACCTCTGTGAAAAGGAGGGGTTTGGGGGATAAAAATTCAGAATGTTGGCCTGAGGCCTGAGAGTGTCCCCGGAGACAGAGGGAGCTTCACTAAGACCCAGAGGGAAAAGGAAAAGAGCCTCAAACATTTTTAGGAGGTTCTCCATTATGAGAGTAAAAACAAAAAGCAAGATTTGATCTCCCCTCAGTTAATTAGGCAATGCTAATTAACTCAAAGCCCCCACTTCGTAACATTCTGGTTCATTGAGGTTTGACCATATTCCTATCTGCTTTCCTTCCCTTCTTTGAAGGACAGTTGATCTTTCAGAAGCAGAATAAAATTAAGATGTTAGAACAAAGGTCTCAGTCTCGGAGAGCCCCATCACTTCATTTGCTCAGAGTCATCCTCTTTTGCAAAAGGGTTTTCTTGGAGAGGCCAAAATTCAGGGTGCTCTCAAAGGCAAAGAAAGCACATTGTCTTCCTTCTCCAGTCCAACTTTCATCTTCTCTTCTGCTGTTTTCTTTTCCCCTCTTTTTTTCACAAATGTTCAAAATGGTCTCATGTGCATGTGTCTTGCCCCGCTTTCCCCTTTAGCTGAACAGAAAATTTCGTCTTTCGACTTAGTAAAACAAGTCAAAAAACAGGATTCCTCCAAACATGCCTCCTCCCACACCGGCCAACCGAGTCCAGCTGAGAAACTTTTGCTAGATTCAATGTCATTGAGCAATGCTTTATTGAAACCTTGTTCTCACTTCTGCATCAATGAGCCAATGATACTGACGCAAATGTCATCTCTCCTCCATCTGTGGTTGTTGTTTTTGGAGTTAAAGTTTGTGTGTGTGTGTGTGTGTGTGTGTGTGTGTGTGTTTAGTTCTTTTGATGGCTGTTGTTTTGCATTGTAAATACCATGATGGGGGACCCCCATCAGAACATGGTTTATTTAATAATTTATTTCCTATTTATTGAGTAATATTGGGAAAAGAGAAGGACCACCTCTTTCCCTGAATTGCTATTGAGAATTGGTCCATCTCCCAGCTCCGGGTGCTGCTGTCTGCAGCAGGGGCATTACTGCCCAGGTAATGAGTGCTAGAATCACCAAGCAAATTGAAGTTGGCAGAAATGGAGGCTTCAGTCACACAAATTAGGCTTGAATGGAACTAAAACACTGGTTATCTCTGAGAAAACCTCATTTAGATGGAAATTAATTGAATAAAATGCTTACACACGAACCAACGTCTATTAAAAAGTCACAACTCCTTGAAAAAAAATGAAGAAAGAAAAATTGTAAACCCTTTTTCTTTCTGGCCAAGAAAAGCTATGCCTCATCTTCTAACGAGCCAAGTCAAAAATACTACAATGGTATTCCTATGTGTTTCTTTGGCCTTTGTGTCAGTCTGAATGAAATAGAATGGGTCTCTAGCCTCAGTCTCGTCATCTGTAAAATGGGGTTTGTCCTATATATTATCTGCAAGATGTAGGAAATGGGGGCCCAAGCTCTGATGCTGTGGACTCCATACTGTTGGATATATTGTCCCTTGTGTCTTCTGCTGACTGTAGATTAAAGGGTGTCAACCAAGGAAGGAAACAAAAAAGTAGGGATTGGACTTCATTTGCAGAGTGAGGTCACAGTCGCTGAGTCCCACAGTCATATATGGGAGACCTCAAGTTGCTGTCACCTTGATAACTCTTGTATACTGGGTTAAAGCCCTCTGTATTTAGTTTGAACTTCTCTCCAAGCCCCGTGGTCCAAAGTCATCACGGGAGAGACCAAGATGGGCTTACCTTGCCCTGCTCTAGATTTAACCACTGTTCATTGTCAGGCTATATTTTTGTACAATCATTCAAACAATCCAGTGACATAGGTCATGTTGCCACTTTTCAGAGGAGAAAACTGAGGCCCAGGAGGGGGGAGTTGACATGCCCAAGCTCCCTTGAGCCCAGATTGGCTTGACTCAATGTCCAACGTTCCCTTGGTAGCTTTTTCTCTGGGGTCCTATGCTGTAAGAACTTCCCTCCGCACTGTATATTTTTTCTCCCAATTCTTAGCTATTTCTTCAAGCAATGATTGGCCAAGGACCTAGCATAATCCACCACATTGGCCTAGGGGACGTGGTGCACCCCAAGGCCATTTCTCTACATTGGAGGCTGCGAATCTCCTCTGGAAAATTCCCAACCCGAGGACCCACCATGAGCCCATCTCAGCCTGACCAGACAGCCTCTGCCTGGAGCATCCACATCAGAGGGAAAGAAGCTGCTGTGTCCTCTAGCATCCTGGGACCCTGTCCTCTGCCCAGTGACACAGCAGCCATGGCTTGCTTGATTTCTGGTCTCCAAAGCTAAGCATAACCTTCCCAGGGTTTCTGGTTTTTCAGCCTGTACGAAACATGTCTCTGTTCTAATTAAAAGTCCCATGGTATGGTGTTCTCATGTATGGCTCAGTGTCCTCTGTTTATATGGGGTACTCAGAAGTAAAAAGTGGGGAGGGAGACAAGGAGCTAGAGAAGGCTTAAGTAGCACCTGCTGCATGTCATACATGTTCACACTGCTCAGCTCACATCTTTAATCTTCCAAACAAACGTGTAAGTATTTTGGGTTTTTGGTTGTATGTACAGTATATATACCAAATATATATGTGTGTGTGTATATATATATATATGTGTTTGTGTGTGTGTGTGTGTCTGTGTGTGTTAGTAGCATCTATGGGGCGCCTTAGGTGACCTTTTTGGAAACATTTTATGTGTCTTATCTTAGTCTTCAGCAACAACCAACCCTATAAAGTAGGTATTAGGAACTTCTTACGAATAAGGAAACTGAGGCTTAGAAAAGCAAAGTCAGCCAGGCACAGTGGCTCATGCCTGTGATCCCAGCACTTTGGGAGGCTGAGGCGGGCAGATTACCTGAGGTCAGGAGTTCGAGACCAGCCTGGCCAACGTGGTGAAACCCCATCTAAACCCCTACTAAAAATACAAAAATTAGCTGGACATGGTGGTGGGCACCTATAGTCCCAGCTACTCAGGAGGCTGAGGTGCAAGAATCACTTAAACCCGGGAGGCAGAGGTTGCAGTGAGCTGAGTTCACACCACTGCACTCCAGCCTGGGCCACAGAGAGACAACCCATCTCAAAAAAATAAAAAGAAAACCAGAAAAGCAAAGTCACTTGCCCAAGGACCACAGAATCCAGAATCGATGATAATATCCAGGCAGGCTAACTCCAAAGCCCAGGTTGTCAACTTCTTTGCTCGGTAGCACTCCAGTATGTGTAATGAGTAACCAGAGTTCTTTGGTGGAACTCTTTTTCTCTGGAATCTTCTTCATGGTTGGGAGGAAGGACACAGATTTTGGAGTCCAAAGACTTAGATTCAAATCTAGACCCTGCCATTACCAGATAGGTGGTATTGGGCAAGCAGTATATACCTTGCTGGTGCTTGATTGGTTTGCTCATCTGTAAAATGGGATAGCAACAGCCACCTCCCTGGGCTGCTGTGGGAACTAAATGAGATGGCGGCTTTAAAAAATAATGAGGCACCAAAAGTAGTCAGTGACTGTTAATGAGCAACATGACTATTTCCTAAACTGAGACTGAGCTATGGTGGTGAAGATTGAGTAGATAGCCTAAAATAGCCAACTTGGATCTGCAGTAGCCCTGCAAGGCCCTGTGGAAATGTCCTCAATGTGGAATTAAATTGTTTCTTTCCCTCCAGAGCAGGGGCTGAAAACAGCCCCCGGGACAGGCAGGTGAGGGAAGCAGACAAGGTTAGAACTGTGGGGAACTGGAGAACTCAACAGATGAATACCAGATCGAAACCTCAGCTCAGAGTTGCCAAATCTTCCCATTTTTCAAGACAGCCTGATTTTTTCCATCTTAAAATCTCCTGATTTTAAAATATTCATAACTCATTGTTTTTTTTCAAACACTATGTGGGTCCAAAAAATTATGCGCACACACACACCAGTCCACAACCGAGTTGATTATCAACTAGGAGAGAAAGATCAAAGAAAACAGGTGACTGCCACTACTCCCCTTGTATCCTGCCCAGCAGAAATTTCCCTTAGGAGTCATTGGATGGGATAATCTCCTTTGAGTAAATCCATGACTATACACCACACTCCCCAAGTCCCCCCAAACACACTGATTTCTTTCTTCCCAAATAGGTTTGGATAAAGCAACAACCAGTATCCTCCTCTGAGGCTCCGTCAATAAATAATGGTAATTACTACTAACAATAAACTTTTATGGATCAGTTACCACCTGCCACGCCCTTTGCATGCATTAACTTATCTCCTTTGGGGAGTGTTACCTAACTTTTTTACTTTTAATTTTTTGGGGTACACACACTAATTTCATTCTCATAGCAACATCATTTAGCCCCATTTGACAGAGGACAAAATTGAGGCTGATGGAGGGAAGACCACATAGCTAGTAGGTATTTGAACTTAGGTCTGTGGGCTCCAGGGCCATTTCTGCTACACCTCTTTACCCCTGAGGGTGGGAGCTCCATCAACTCAGAGCTAGCCGTCCTTAAGGACCCCTGGTAACTTCTTCCCATAAATTATGGCTGCCAGGAGACTGGAGGATGCCTTCACCTTTCTATCTCCTGCTCCAGCCCCCGGTTACCGGAATCCATGTGTTTGTTTCTCCAGCAATTGCTCTCAACAGGCACTTCTCCCAGCCCAGGTGTCTGAGACATCCCTCCGGAGATGCCTCTCTTTCAGGCCAGATTAACAGCTGCCCAACGATGGAGCGGAGGTGGCACGCATTCAACACTCCCACCTGGGCAGCCCTGGGGACGCACACAGCCCTTCCATCGGGTGAAAACAAAGGCATAAGCAGAGGGGCGGGAGGAACATCAGAAAACAAATCCTCCTGAGAGCCAGGGACCAAGACTTGCTGCATGGCCCTAAGTAAATCAAGCCCCTCTCTAGGACCTAGTTACTCTACCTGTTAAAAGGGAATGCACTAGACCAGTGGTCCACAACCCTGGCTAGACATTAAAATCACCTGTGAACTTTACAAAACCGCACATGCTGGAGTTCCACTCCACCCCAAATAACAAGAATCTCTGAGGGTGACATTGGTGTTTCTAAAAGGCTCCGTAGAGCATTCTGATACGAAGCCAGGATTGAGAGTCACTGAATTAGATGGCACCTGAAATGCCATCCAGGTCTGGTGTCTTAGGCATGTTACTAGATGTCATAATGGGGACAATAAAACCAGCACAAAAAGCACCCAACACATACAGGGCCTGCTATGTGCTAGGCATGCTTCTAAGTGCTTCACATATGTGAACATAAATTACATATTCACTGCCACAACATCCTTATAAGGTAGAAAGTACAGTTTTTGAAGCCTATTTTGCAGATGCAGAAACTGAGGCACAGACAGTTTTCCCCAGGTCACACAGATAGTAAGTGGTAACTGCTGGATGCTAGAATAAAAGTGAGTCCAAAGAGGCACGTGAAACAGCCTTGTGGGGTCAAAAAGGCATCACAGAAAAAAACTGACCTCTAGGTTGATTCTGGGAGATGGGTAGGTGTTGGTCAAGCAAAGGAAGGGTTAAAAAAGAGGAGGGAAAGGGCCAAGCACAGTGGCTCATACGTGTAATGCCATCTCTTCGGGAGGCAGAGGCGGACGGATCACTTGAGGTCAGGAGTTCAAGATTAGCCTGGCCAACATGGTGAAACCCCATCTCTACTAAAAATACAAAAATTAGCTGGGCGTAGTGGTGCATACCTATTATCACAGCTACTCCAGAGGCTGAGACAGGAGAATTGCTTGAACCTGGAAGGAAGAGATTGCAGTGAGCCGAGATCGCAACACTGCACTTCACCCTGGGTGACAGAGCAAGACTGTGTCTCAGAAAAAAAGAAAAAAGAAAAAGAAGAAAAGAAAAGAAAGAGGAGGGAAGGGAGTCATCTCCAACAGGGGCAATTCAGAGTGTACAGGGCCAGAGTCAATGACACCCACCTGCCTCCCCCACGTCCCCAGCATATTCCTTCCATGAGGCTTCTTACCACCTATAACCAGTTTGCTTACTTGTTTACTTGTTTACTGCCCGTCTCCATGAGGACAGGAGTCTTGTCCACTTCATTCATCTCTGTACGCCCTGCAGCACATGGCCAGCTGTCAAGTGATTGAATCTGCCTGGAGTGCCAGCCCCGTTCCCTTTCAATACTCATTCATTCTTGGGGTGGTTAATTTTTAGCTTATGTCAGGGACAGAGAGTGGTACTAGGAGGACTGTGGCAAGGCTGTGACATTGTCCCACACAGGGACTCTAAAGATGTCTCATGCACACTCTCTTCCCACCCTGGGAGAGAGAGAAGGCAGCATGCATGGTAGGGTAGACATGAGCACCTACTGTTTGTCCAGCATTGTTCGAAGCACTGGATATATACCCTTAGATGAGAAAATGGCACAATTTTAAAAGGCTGTGGCTTTAAGCAAGAATTTGTGAATCAGACAACCTGGATTGGAGCCTGACTCTGCTACTTCCTCACTGTGTGTCTGTGTGTCAGTGACCTAACCTCTCTGAGCCTCAGGTTCCTTATCTTTCCAATGACTGCTGTGAAGGTTAGTAGAGGTGATGCCTGGAAAGGACTTAGCAAAGTGTCTGACTGAGTGTTAGTTCCATTGTTACTGATCATTTAAAAAAGGGGAGGGGGACTGGGTGAAGTGGCTCACGCCTGTAATCCCAGCACTTTGGGAGGCCTAGGAGGGCGGATCACGTGAGGTTGGGAGTTCAAGACCAGCCTGGCCAACATGGAAAAACCCCGTCTCTACTAAAAATACAAAATTAGCCAGGGGTGGTGGCACATGCCTGTAATCCCAGCTACTCGGGAGGCTGAGGCAGAAGAATCTCTTGAACCCGGGAGACGGAGGTTGCCATGAGCCGAGATCATGCCACTGCACTCCAGCCTTGGCAACAAGAGTGAAACTCCACCTCAAATAAAAAAAGGGGGGGTGGTGGGGGTAGACGCTCAGTTGCGTATATAAGCTCATGATAATTTCTGGGAGGATTTCAGGTCACCTTGGCAAAAGATAGAACAGTATCTCTTCCCCTTTCATCACCTACAACACGAGATTCTCAAGAGAGGCACTCCCACCTGCCATCCTCCATAAGGATCTCCTCCTCTCAGAAGGATCTAAAGCCTCCTGAGAACTTGGCAATCTTCCTATGTAGATCCCCACCCTGATATTTCATCAACATCTTCCACGCAAGTAGCTCTAGCCTGAACCCATCAGTGGAAAGACACTGGGGCACGGTTCAGGCCTTTCCACCCATAGTGGGTTTACAAAACAGGTTTACCACTCCCTTGGAACGCTGTCACTCCACCATTGTATACCTATGGCCAACCTATAGTCAGATGACTCATGGAAATTTTTCTTTTGGTCTTTTCTTCCCCCTTTGCCATGGAAAATTGTCAAATGTTTTCTGAAGGTTTAACACTGTGTTCCTTTGACAATACACTCTCAAATTGAAAACCAAAATAACACAAATCACATCAAGTAGAGTCATACTGCCAAATGGAAAGGGGTTGGAATAGATACACACACACACACACACACACACACACACACACACACACACACACCCCGAGAGAGAGAGAGAGAGACAGAGAGAGAGGATTTGTTTTTTCCCTTCAGTCTCTGTCACCTCAAAACCTATTTCTAGATCAAGGTATCTTAATCTAAAGAAAACCATGCCCTCCTGTGCTTGGGCTTCCTAGAGTCTGTGAATCATTTGAAATTCCAAGCCAAGTTTTCTGTATTAAAATATCAGCATTTCAGTGCAGAGGAGGTATATATTTCCACCAGTTTTCCAAGGGATTCAACTCAATGAAACCTTCAGGATGCTTCTGCAAAATCCATCTTCACTCTCTTCGGATGTGGTGGTGTTTCTAGTTGCCTCCCAAAAGCCATTCCCCCTTCATCCATAGTAATAAAAAACCCCAATTTATAACCGGGATTATAGCCACCCAGAATAAAGACTGCATCTCCCAGCCTCCTTTGCAGCTAGGGGTGGCCATAGCTGCAAGATGTCTGAGCAATAGACAGAATTCTTGGTGGTAGTGTCCAGAAATTTTTATGAAAGAGATTTGTCATGTGCTTTTTCCTTCTTCATCCCTTCCTTTCTCTTGCTGGCTGGAATGTGGACATTATTGCTGGAATGCAGGTGACTTTCTGATTCATGAGGTGGCTTTGGGAATAGAGCACATATGGTTAAAGCACTAAGATAGAAGCGGTCTCCAGCTTGAGGATATGGTGGAGCAGGGACACATATTAGCCTCAGACAGAATCTCTCTGGACTTCAACGTTAAGAAGAAATAAATTTATTCTCTTATTTCAGCCACTCTTATTTTGACTGTCTGTTGTTCACAGCTAAAGTTACTCACAACTCAAATTCAGGGTGAAGCTAAGACAGTCCCCAGAAGGAATATCTTGTTAATCTCTCCTCCATCTCTATACATCCTCCCCAGCTCCTCCAGTCTTCCTCCTGCTCCCAGAACAAAGCTTGAGAATACTCTCAGCTGAATGCTACTAAGAGCTGTCACTCCAGACTTAGAAAAAGCTATTTCTAAGTAGTTGTCTGGCAGCAAAGTCACCAACTGGTCAAACCGGATTCTGCTCTGACTGCAGAGGTATCTGGGAAAGGGGCCTCAAGATTACAGACCTTCCAGCTCTCCCTTTTCCAAAGATCTCAGAGCCACCCTCTGTATAAGGTGCTCATGATGGAATTCTTCATAAATGCTCCAAACTGAGAGGAACATGTACCACTTTCCTAGCCAGGCCCTAGACAGAGGAAGCAGAATGATTTACCCCTTAGTATAACTTTAGTACTGGGGAAGTTCTTTTAAAGCAATACCAACAACCACAGAATTACAGAATTCGGAAGACTCTCCATCAGAATAAGCCAGGTTATGCTGCAATAACAAATAAGTCCAAAATTTCAATGCCTTGAAAGAGCAAAGACTTCTTTCTCACCCGTGTCCATTGTTGGCCAGCAGGGTCAGCCTACTTGTTACTGATGTTGACGACTATGATGCTGATGATTATAGGGCAGAGGGAAAAAGAACTCACTCACCCAAGGGTGCTGCCTACACAGAGCCAAGAGGTTCCCATGGGCTCCCAAGGGCTTTGAACTGGCAGTGATGGACATCATTTCTGCTCACAACTCATCGGCCATAACTAGTTATATGGCTCCTTCCAACCACGGTGGCATCAGGAAGTGCATTGCTACCTCACAGGGGCCCAGAAAGCAGGAGGAGGAGGAAGAGAAACCAGAAATGTTTGGCAAACAACGCTAGTTACAACCTCAAACCACCCATTTCATTGAATCCTCACTATGGATCAGGTACTGCTCTAGGTGGCAATGATACAGCCATGAACAATCAGACATAAGTCCCTGCCCTCTGCCTGCATGGAGCTTACATTCTAATGGAGGCAGCAGAGAAACAAATAACTAGAGATGTAAAATGTTACTAGTAGTTAATGGCAAGTGCTGTGAGGAAAAGTAAACCAGCTAATGTGAGAGTGTGACTTATTAAGTGGTTAGAGAAGCTTTATCTGAGTCGTTGAAATATAAGTAGAGACACAAATGAATGAAGAGACCTGCCTTATGGAGACCCGGGGGAAGAGTGTTCCAAGCAGTGGGAACAGCAGGCAGGAAGACCTTCAGGCAGGAACATGCTTGATTCTTCCATCTGAAGGGTCAGAAATGAGGACCCTGTGATTGAAGCCCATGACCAAGGAGTGGGTATTAGCAGGAAATCCAGTGAGAAGGGTAACCAGGAGCCTTCCTTTTTTCTTCATAAAATTTTGTAGTATTGTCACCAGAAATGGGTCGTGATCCAGATCCCAAGAGAGGGTTCTTGGATCTCACACAAGAAAGAATTCCAGGGGAGTCCATACAGTGAGGCCAAAGCAAGTTTATTAAGAAAGTAAAGGAATAAAAGAATGGCTACTCCATAGGCATAGCAGCCCTGAGGGCTGCTGGTTGCCCATTTATGGTTATTTCTTAATTATATGCCAAACAAGGGGTAGATTATTCATGAGTTTTCTGGGAAGTCAGGGGTAGGGGGGTGAGGGGGTAGGGCAAATTTCTGGAACTGAGGGTTCCTCCCCTTTTTAGACCATGTAGGTGTAAACATAACTTCCTTACATTGCCATGGCATCTGTAAAGTGTGATGGCGCTAGTGGGAGTGTCTTTTAGCATGCTAATGCATTATACTTAGCGAATAATGAGCTGTGATGACCAGAGGTCACTCTCATTGCCATCTTGATTCTGGTGGGTTTTAGCTGGCTTCTTTACGGCAACCTGGAACTTTGTGACCTGTATCTTGTGCCGATCTCCTATCTCATCTCAAAGACCTTGTGACCCAAGGTCTTTGTGACCTGTACCTTGTGCTGACTTCCTATCTCATCCTGTGACAGAATGCCTGACTTAGTGGGAATGCAGCCCAGCAGGTCTCAGTCTTATTTTACCCAGCCCCCATTCACCATGGAGTTGCTCTGGTTCACATGCCACTGACAGTATCTGAAATTCTTTCTATTGTTTATTTATTTTGTGAACCCCAAAAATCTGAAACACATCTCAGTTAACTTAGAAAGTTTATTTTACCAAGGTTGAGGACACGCCTGTGATACAGCTTCGGGTGGACATGTGCCCAAGGTGGTAGGGGCACAGCTTGGTTTTATACATTTTAGGGAGACAGGAGACATCAATCAATATGTGTAAGATGTACATTGGCTCAGTCCAGAAAGGTGGGACAACCAGAGGAGAAGGCAGGACAACTTGAAGAGGGGCGGGGGCTTCCAGGTCATAGGTAGATAAGAGACAAATGGTTGCATTCTTTCCAGTTTCTGATTAGCCTTTCCAAAGGAGGCAATCAGATATGCATGTATCTCAGTGAGTAGAGGGGTGACTTTGGATAGAATGGAAGCAGGTTTGCCCTCAACTGTTCCCAGCTTGACTTTTTCCTTTAGCTTAGTGATTTGGGGGCCCCAAGATTTATTTCCCTTTCATAAACTGTTTATTGATACACATGAAAGCAGGGATTTTGCCTCATTGACTGCTTCATCTCTAGCCCCTCAGCTAGTGCTTTCCAAGTGAGAATGTAACAATTATGGAATGAATGAATCCGTGAGTAAATGAACAGACTGTGTCTCCCACTCCCTGCATCTGGCTCCTCCTCACATGTTCACTGAGTGGCACCACCATTCACCCCATTGAAAGGTCTGAAAACCGAGACATGCATTTGACGAAACTTCTCTTCCCCTCTCACCGCAATCAGCAGTCAAAATGCTCCTGCTTCTTTAACGGATCATGATTATATCCACACTTTACCGCTCCTCAGCCAACAACACAGCCAAGGTTGCCATTTCACTGGGACCACTGCAGCAGCCTCCTAGCTGGTCTCCCTAAAGCCCCTGTAAGATCTTCTCCAAAAGCAGACAGTGATTTTCGTGGAACTCAGTTCTCATCACAGCACGCTCCTCCTTCAAAGAGTTCAGTGGTTCTTCAGTGTGCTCAAGACAAAGTCTAACCTCTTAATGGAGTCTGCAAGGTCCAGTGTGATCAAGGGCACACCTTGACTATTTCATCTCCCTGACTATTATATAGTCACCTCCCTGACTATTTCCCCTGATAATCTATGCTGACAGTTACTCAGGGAGATAGGTGTTGAGATCATCTCCATTTTACAGACGACAAGACAGAGGTTCAGAGAGACTAAGTTCCTTGCCCAAAGCAGCAGAGCTAATGGGATTCAAATCCATATCTGGTTGAGTTCCTACCCACTATGTTTTACTGTCTTTCTTAAGTGGGAAATGGCAGCCCGGTCACTTCCTGAAAATTCTGGTTAGTTGAGATATTGGTTCTCTGAACCCGGAAGAAGTATTTGAACCATGAAAGATCTCAGAGGCCTTGATTTAGGCTCAGGTGTAAGAAATAGAGCCCCTGAGAGCCTAGTTGTGGATGTCCCTTCTTGAGGATGGGTGGAGAGAGGGCAGGATGATCCTCTCCGTCCCATAGCTGAGCCCTGACTCCCTTCTGTTGGCGGCACCTGCAGCAGAGAGGAGCTCCTATTGAGCTTGCGGGGCCCCCAGCCCTGCCCCAGCTCCAAGTGGCTTTCATTAGTAACATGTAAGGATCCTCTGCTCGATGCACAATAGCTCCTCCCAGGCAGTCATCACTCTCCCAAATGTCAGCGTGTTCCTGGTGTCATTTGTTCTGCTGAGAAAGCCTGGAAGGGCTGAAAGAGGTTTCAGAGAGAGAGAAGCCTAGCAAGAAGGTGGGGGAAGAGGTGGTCCAGTGACCTGAAGTTCAGCTGTGTTCTGCTGGTAGATCTGGGTTTGGAAGGCCAGTGCTCTGGCTGGGCATACACCAGGGGTCAGGTGGCACAGGCTCCCTGGGTAGCTGAAGGTACAGGTTTTGCAGCCAGTCATCCCGGATCTGACCCTGTGCTTTAGATTGTTCAACTGTAAAATGTGGTTAACAATAGGACTTCTACCTCCAAGAGTTGTTAGGAGGATTAAAAGAGGCACAACATACAGGGCATTTAGCAGAGCTTGGTACATGATAGTTCTCAAATAATGATGGGTATCATTACTTTCATTTTGTAGTTATTATTCACAGAATCACATAGTGGTTAAAAACACAGACTCCGGAGCCGGATTGCCTAGACGTGAATCCCAGCTTTGCCACTTAGTAGCTGTGTGACCTTCGGCAAGTTATTTAACTGTTCTGTGCTTTGATGTTGTCATCTGTGAATGGGGATAATAATACCTACCTTAGAGCAATTCATGTGAGAATTAAATAAGTTGATATATGCGAAGCACTTACAATTGGTACTAAATGTTAAATACGTATTTATTATTATTATTATTATTATTATTATTACCGCTATGATTATTATTTGCAAAGGTGGTCAGGGAAGGCAATTCCTGGGAAGAATTTTGGAGAAAATAATAGAAGAAAGCTAGAGCTCCAATAAATAAGTGTTACTTTCCCAGGATTGTGAGGGCGTAGGCTCATTTAGGGAGGGACTCACTGCAGGCTGTTTATTTTATTTTGTTTATTTATTCATTCTTGCCGGAGTGTGCGGCAGAGAAAAGAGGCCTGGACTTGAAGTTCAGACAAACCTAAGTTCAGAATCCATAAGCTGGAGGCCTCGGGCAGGTCACTTCATGTCTTGCGCCTCAGTTTCCTTATCTGTAAAAAGGGAATAATGATAGCATAAAATCTCCAGGGGGCGGTGATGAAAATTAAAGAGAGCATGCTTGGGAAGCCTTGGTGCCTGGCACCTTCTATGGACTGCCGAAATATTAGTTAATATTCTGATGCTGTTACTGCATGTAGAGTCTACCCAGTGGGAGCTAGGCAATTCAGACCCAGGGTTGCTGATATGACATCATCTACTCATCCAAGATATGCTGGGCTTCCACAGTGCAGCAGGCACCCTCTAGGTGCTGGGGATGGCGCTATGAACAGGACATCCAAGGTTCCTGCTGTATGGAGCCAAGTGTGCTGGAAATTCCGTTAGTGTCATCGTAGGGGAGTCTGAGAAACGAAAGAAATAAAAAGGCATGAGCATGCTTACTTCCTATTTTCTGGAGGATGTGCTGGGATCCAGGGCCACCCAAAAGAACCAACTCTGAGACGGGTCTTCAGACCCTGGGGAGGGGCTGGGGGCTGGGAATCCCCTAGGGGAGGGTGGGAACTTTTGTTTCTTACTACACTGAAAAGAAAAGGCACAGAATCTGGCAGCTGTGTCTTTGTCCTACTTGGTCCTAGCTTCAGACCACCACTTCCCCCCAGTTTTGCACATGCAGGCTGATCTCATCCTCCTCCTGGGCTGTTTTGAGAATTAATAGTGGTATGCCCCATATGAAAGCTCTAAGAGGATGGCATCCAAGAGAACAATGCTCTGGTTCCCAGGATCTAACGTCCGTACCCTGCACCACAGTACCCTCTAAGGTCTCTTCTTCCCTGGTGTAACCAGCTTGGAGGCCCCGCTTTTCCCGGGCCTCTCCTGAGCCTGGCGTCATATTCTCACCTGATTGGTGACAGCCCATGGGGTTTAGTGACTACTTTCCTCGTGTGTTAGCTGACTCCTCACCAGGTGGCCGAGTTAGCAGGAGCAGCTGCCTCCCTCCTCAGCGTCCTGACATGAAGGGCTTGCTGGATCCAGAAATGCAATGAGAGCCCAAAGGGGAACAGGACACCAGGTAGTGTGGAAGGATCGCTGGGTAAGGCTTGACCAATATTGTCTCATACCAGTTATTACCGTGCACTCCCAAGTCCCCCTGACTTGGATTCCAATCCTTGGTGGCTTCACCTCTCTGAACCACAAGGATTCCATGAGGTCATGGATAAAACTGTTGATCACAGGGCTGGGTGCATGGTTAGTGTTCAATAAATGTGAGCCATGACTTTGACTTCAGAGGCAGTGTAGCAGATGAGACAAGAACCAAACTGCCCAGGTTCGAATCCCAGCTCTGCCACTGACATAGGCATGTCAGGTAATCTCTCTGTGCCTTAGTTTCCTCATCTCTAAAATGTGTTTAATAAAACATCATTCCTGACAGTCATGGTGGCTCATGCCTGTAATCCCAGCAATTTGGGAGGCCGAGGGGGTGGATCACCTGAGGTCCAGAGTTTGAGACCAGCCTGACCAACACGGTGAAACCCCATCTCTACTAAAAATACAAAAATTAGCCAGGTGTGGTGGCAGGTGCCTGTAATCCCAGCTACTCCGGAGGCTGAGGCATGAGAATCACTTGAACCCGGGAGGGAGGCAGAGGTTGCAGTGAGCCAAGATCATGCCATTGCACTCCAGCCTGGGCAACAAGAGTGAAACTCCACCTCTAAATAAATAAATAAATAAATAAATAAATAAATAAATAAAACATCCTTCCTAGTAGGATTGTGGCGAGAAGTACAAGAGTTTTAGGCACATACATTTAAAGTGCTCAGAACAGAAACTGGCATGGGGCAAGTGCCCCATAAATGCTAATGATTGTTATTTCTATTTTCTACCTTTGCATCCTCTCTCTCCTCCCCCTCATCCTTGAAATGAGAAGGTGGATTAGGTCATCACGGTTCAGTTCCCTGCTCCTTTGCCAGGCATCCCCTCCTTCTGGGTCCCCTGGTACCAACTAAGCCACGTTTTAGGCAGAGGGGTCCTCTGGAGGTTTGGGGATGGCCTGGAAAGGGAGAAGGAGGGGAGTTTCTTCCCGAACATACCCCACCAGCAGACTCGCCAATAAATAAACACAGCCCCATCGGCACATAAACACACACTCACCCCTGCACCCACTCAAATCCACACACAAACTCATTCCACCCTGTCCCACGCACTCAGAAACCTCACCCCAGCCCCTGCCCAGGTCCCAGGCAGGGCCAGGTTTCTCTGGTGCGTCATGCGGCATGCAGTGATTCTCCCCACAACTGGTTTCCAACTCAGCCGGCCCCGCCCAGCTGTAATTACAGAGAAAGCGGAGGCTTCTGTGCCCAGCCATGACGTCAGCCCGAAGCTTCCAGCCTGATGAGCTCACCCCACATCCAGCGGGGGCCCAGTCACTCGGGACATGTCATGCCGTGGAGTCCCCACCATTCTTTCTCAGCTGGGGAGGAGGGCAGGGGTCTCTGTCTGTGGGATAAGCACAGATCCGGGATTCAGAACAACCCAGGTTCCCATCCAGGCTCTGCCACTCCATATCTGTGTGCAAGGGCCAAGGCTCTGTGCCTCTGTTTTTTCACCTGCAAAATGGGGGTGATGATAATAGTGACACTTAACTATTGAGTGAGGGTTTAACTCAGTAATGTCTGAAATATACTAACTCTAAAAGCAGATGCACAGGAGGCAATGGGTGACAGTGATTGTTTTTCTCCATATTATTATTTTTAGCAAACTGCCTCATGCAAACACTGTTTAATATCAAAACAATTTCTCAACCTATGACTCACCGAATTCCTTAATATCCTCAACTTACCCTCATCTCGTGAAGAAGGCAGGGCTGAGACCCGAAAGCCCACAGAGGGAAAACGACATGCTGAAAATTGTCTACCTGTTGCGGACAGATCAAAGATTAGAACCAAAGCCGAAGAGGCCTCCGGCCCAAAGGAGGATTTGTAAATTCATTCTTCCAGCTGTGTGGTTAGAGCAGGAAAGTCTAGATTTGGGGCTTTGAGTTTCAGACCAGACATCCTGCTTGAGTATACTACTTTTCAATAATTATCAGTATTAACAGTCATAATAATAACAGAAGCTACTATTCATGAACACTTCTATGGTAGTTTTCTCATCTGTAAAATGGGATAATACTGGTACTCTTACCTCACAGGATTGCTGCTGAGGATTAAATGAGTTCATATTTATAAAGCCCATAGAGCAGGGCCTGGCATGTAGCAAACATTATGTAATCGATAACTCAAAATGGAAACTACAAAGGTGCCCATCAGACTGCTAGGTGCTGAAAGAGAATTACCTCATGTATTCCTCATGGCACATCTGTGAATTGACTACTGTTACATCCATTTATAAGGAGGAAAACTGACAATTTGGAGGTGCCTGGGAATAATGTTACTGCCTATAAAGATGCTTTGCTTGACCAAACATTAATCAGATTTCTGAATCTTCTCCTAAGCCCATCTGTGAGGTTCCTTATAAAAATTCAGTTTTGGGCCAGGCGAGGAGGCTCATGCCTGTAATCCCAGCACTTTGGGAGGCCGAGGCAGGTGGATCATGAGGTCAGGAGTTCAAGACCAGCCTGGCCAAGATGGTGAAACCCATTTCTACTAAAATATACAAAAATTAGCTGGGCATGATGGCGGTGCCTGTAATCCCAGCTACTCGGGAGGCTGAGGCAGGAGAATTGTTTGAACCTGGGAGGCAGAGGTTGCAGTGAGTCGAAATGGCACAACTGTACTCTAGCCTAGGGGACAGAGTGAGACTCCGTCTCAAAAAAAAAAAAAAAAAGAAAGAAAGAAAAATTCAGTTTTGGCGTGAACTCTGCTAAGTCTGTTTAGCAGCAATCACCCATCTTCGATGTCTGATCACCCTCGATATCTGATTAGTTTCCTCATCCTCCACCATCCCCCAGATGACGTCTGAGCACCCTGGCCTGTCTTCAGCAAGCATCCTCTTAGGTTAGCTGAGCCTGAATCCCTCTGATCCCTGGACTTTCCTCCTAGTAATTTTCCATTCGCTGATCCCACCCCCACCCCACCTGCTTCTTGCCTACAAATTCCCACTTACCTATGACCTACTGGGAATCAAATCTAATCTTTCTCCCTCACTGCAAAATCCCATTGCGGGGGTCCTTACATCTATGGAGAAAGTTTCCCTGCCCAGTAAAGTCTTGCTTATCATACTTTGACAAGTGTCATATGAATACATATATATATGTATAATTTTTTGTTTTTTCTTTACCGCTCTCCCCAGAGGGCGTTGAGGCTTTAGGAGCTTGGCCACCTTGTAACTGGGGATTCCAACCCAGGGACATCCTTCAAATCCACTGGGCTAATGTCTCTCTCTTCCCTTTCTGCAGGTCCCCAGGGGAAAGGCAGGATACGACACGCTCTGGGGAAGGTATTTCCAGAGGGTGACCTGAGCCCTCAGCCAGGCTAGGGGTTATTAATAGCCAGGCCTTAGTGCGCCTCTCCGGGAGGGCGGCTCCAGCGCCGGGAGCAAGCGGAGGGCGGAGCTAAGCGGAGTGGCCAGGGGAGGAGAGAGTGTCCAGAGAGGCTGGTTGAACTTGGACGCGGCCCCTCCCAGCTCCCCCCACAGCCCAGCTGTTCCCTCCGCGGATTCTCCGGGGCTGGTTCATCACCTCCGAATATTCCTGTGACAGGAGACGCTTGCAAAACCCGCCTCCAGTCTCCAGCAGCAAATAAATAGAAGGCTTGCAGCCCAGGAGGAGCCAGAAGAAGTTTCTAGGCGCGTGTGCCCTGGGTTTATTAAGCTCCTGGCTCCGCTCTAGACCTCAGCGGCTCTGGCTGCCAGCCTGGGCAGCCTGGGAGGACGGTGGCTTGCTGGTCTGTCGTGAGGCAGTGCGGAGAGGGGCCCTCTGGGATTCTGCTGGACCTGCCTGGGGGTCACCTTTGGGGTCTGGGACCCCAGCCGAGGGGGCACAACCGTTCCTGGCAGTGGTTGGTTCTGCTTCTCCCTGCAGAAAAGCAGCATTTTCGGAAGCTGAAGAATAAGCTAGCCAGGCCACACCACCTTGTTGAGTGACCTTGGGCAGGTGGTTCTGTCTCTCTGAGCCTCTGTTTCCCTCTGAGCTCAGCAGCCACCATGGCTGATGGTCAGATGCCCTTCTCCTGCCACTACCCAAGCCGCCTGCGCCGAGACCCCTTCCGGGACTCTCCCCTCTCCTCTCGCCTGCTGGATGATGGCTTTGGCATGGACCCCTTCCCAGACGACTTGACGGCCTCTTGGCCCGACTGGGCTCTGCCTCGTCTCTCCTCCGCCTGGCCAGGCACCCTAAGGTCTGGCATGGTGCCCCGGGGCCCCACTGCCACCGCCAGGTTTGGGGTACCTGCCGAGGGCCGGACCCCCCCGCCCTTCCCTGGGGAGCCCTGGAAAGTGTGTGTGAATGTGCACAGCTTCAAGCCAGAGGAGTTGATGGTGAAGACCAAAGATGGATATGTGGAGGTGTCTGGTAAGTCAGGGGTAGGAGGTCGGCGGGAGGGGGGGTGGGGCGGGGGAGTCGGCCTCAGCCCTGGGAATAGCCAGGAGAAAAGTTTCCTGAGAGCAGACGCTGGGACAGTGTGACACAGGTGACCTCAGGGCTCAGGAATGCAGCCCGCAAAGTTATCTTTATGGAAAACTTCTCTCCCAGCTCCCAGCAGAGATCTTAACCTGCCTGACTCAGCTACTGGGGCCTTTGGGTGCTGATCAATCAGAGTACAGACAGGAAAATAGAAACCACGTTGGGTATTTTGACAGAGGGCATTTAATATAAAGAACAGGTTAAACAGATACCAAAAAATTAAAAAACAAAGAAGAAATGGGATTTCATGCACTCCAGCATCACAACACAGGGTCTAGAAGTTCACGTTAAGGCTGAGCAATGATAGTGTTAATATCCACAACTGGTTTCCAGTGAAACACCTCTCCTTGTCCCAGACAAGGAAACTGAGGCTTACCAGTAATTGTAGTAACACTAACTGGTAACTCTGAGTGCTAACTATGTGCTCAGCACTTTGCTAAATACTGTTGCCTATCATATCTCAGCTAACACAACCACCAGAGGAGGTGGGTACTGTTTATCTTCTTATTTTTTTGCAGATGAGGAAACTGAGATATGGAGAGATTAATGTAACTTGTTCAAGGGCATCAAAGATTCAGACTCAGGCTGTCTGGGAATTAGGAGGCCAGAAAGAAGGAATGATTTACTGAGCACCTGCTAGGTGCCAAGGGCTGGGCTGACATTCTTATACTTCTTCCCCAAAATCACCCTCAGTCAAGTCCAGAGTAGCAGGGGTGTCTAGGCCCATCTTGCAGTTGAGGAGGCTGAGGCCTAGGTGGGACTTGTTCACAGTCATGCCATGAGTCAGCAATAGGAGTGGAGTAGAGACTGGGCCTATCCACAGCTTTAGGCTCAGGGCTCTCACAGCCACATCCCACCCTGGGAGAAAGAAACATACAAGGGGGAAGAAAGAGAGAAGACAGGAAGCTCAGCCCCTGTTAAGCTGGGCAGCAGAAAAAGCTTTCTTTTCCTTCCCTCCCGCTCCATTAAAAAGAATGTGTTCCCGGCAGAGGCTTGCCTTCCAGAAAATCAGTCAAAGCCATTGCAAACACAGGCTGGGCAGGAACAAGCCCCGGCAATGTTCAGGGGGAGTTTCAAGCCAGTCATGGCAGAATTATAAACATCAGAGGCTCCAGCGGGTGTGGTGGGCTGGGAGACTTGCTGGGGCCACGTGCTGCTGACAGGGTCAGCCAGATCTCTGAGTTGGCTGGGAGCCAGGCACGAGTTCCGAAACTGGCTCCAACTCTAACCAGCAGGATGTGCAAATTACTTTACATCTTTGTGCTTGTTTTGTTTCCTCATCTGGAAATTAGGGTTCAAATGGTTATACCGTAAAGATTGTTGTATTAAATGAGGTGATGCTGTACAATGTGTACCTACCTGTGAACCCAGAAAATCTGAGACGTATCTCAGTTCATTTAGGAAGTTTATTTTGCCCAGGCTGAGGGCATGCCCATGACACAACCTCAGGAAGTCCTCCTGTCACATGCCCAAGGTGGTCTGGGCACAGCTCAGTTTTACACATGTTAGAGAGACATGAGACATCAATCAATATATGTAAGAAGTACATTGGTTCCATCTGGAAAGGCAGGACAACTTGAAGCAAAGGCAGGAAGATTTGAAGTAGGGAGAGGTTTTCCAGGTCACAGGTAGCTGAGAGACAAATAGTTCTTTTGAGTTTCTGATTAGCCTTTCCAAAGAAGGCAAACAGCTATGCATCTATGTCAGTGAGCAGAGGGCTGACTTTGAATAGAATGGGGGGTAGGTTGGCCCTAAACAGTTCCCAGCTTGACTTTTCCCTTTAGCTTAGCGATTTGGGGGCCCCAAGATTTATTTTCCTTTCACATTTCTACGACCTGGAACACAAGGAATTAGTAGTATTATTGCCATCGTTGTTGTTATAATGCCAGGCATCCAGGAAGGCCCCAATAAATAATGAATAATAGATTCTCTTTGAAACCTGGGTTCAGATCCCAGCACTGCTGTTCACTAGCATGATGGAAGTGGACAAGAAAGTCTTCTCATCCCTCTGAGCCTCATTTCTCCTATCTGCAGAATGGGAATCATAATACTATCTGTCCTGCAAGAGTGTAGGAAAGATTAAACATATACAGACTATCTATGATCACATATGCAGAGTGTCTATAAAATGGAGCTAATAATAGTGCTTGGCTGGCATTCTGTAAACAGAACGATTATCACCATTCCTTCTGTCCTTGTTTTAATTAGGCTCTTAGATGCTTCCAGCCCAAGTCCAAGGGTCTTCCCTACCCTGTGGCCTCTCTAGGAGACCCTCTGTCCAGCCTGGAGGGCTTTTCACCATCCTCTTTTGTAGGTGCTTCATAACAAGTGGGGTCTGGCAGCTCCATGTTGAGATCTCAGCTAAGTATTTTACTAATCCAGAGGCTTTGGGTGAGTCATGCAGTCTCAGTTTCCGCATCTGTAAAATGGGGTCATTGGGAGCTTACATAAGACTAAGACAAAGCTTTTCAGATGTACAATTAGTGACATCGGCTAGACAGAATCCAAATTCCCTGAGAGTCCATACAAGTGCTTTCAAAGAAAGAGTTTAAAAAAATAAAATTGATATCAGGCGCTCTATTTAAGAAGCAACTTTCGGGTCGAGTGCGGTGGCTCATGCCTGTAATCGTAGCACTTTGGGAGGCCAAGGCGGGAGGATCACTTGAGGTCAGGAGTTTGAGACCAGCCTGGCCAACATGGTGAAACCCTGTTCTACTAAAAACACAAAAATCAGCTGGGCATGGTGGCAGGCACCTGTAATCTCAGCTACTCAGGAGTCTGAGGCAGGAGAATCTCTTGAACCCAGGAGGTGGAGGTTGCAGTGAGCCGAGACCATGCCACTGCATTCCAGCCTGGGCAACAAGAAAGAAATTCTGTCTCAAAAGATATAAAAAATAAAAATAAATAAAAAGCAATTTTCAAGGGAAGTTGGAAGTCAGATCCACTTTCCCACCCTGTACCACATAATGACAAATCCATTCCTCCACAAGTATGTGCTAAAGGCCTACATGTGGTGGCTCAGTGGTTCCTCATAAGGACCTCCTAGGAAGTGTGGGTAGGTTAACCCCATTATGCAGATAAGGAAACCGAGGCCCAGAGAAAGTAACTCACCTGAGATCACCCACTTCTCCCTGGCAGTGTCTGAGATTCAATGTCAGGCCTCTCTGACTGATTCTGAGCCAGGATGGCTGGATCTACTTCTGGCGGTGTGACCCTGAGCAAATCCCACAGCCTCTGGAGCCTCAGTTTTACTGTTGGTCTTATGAAGAGGTAGACAAGATCAGAATTTACCAAAGCACTTCAAGTGGTTACTAGGCATTTAGAAACAGGAGTAGGAGAGTTCAGAGTCTTATATGGTACCAGTAAAAACAAAATTATAAACAGGTCTTCTCATTGCAGGACTTGTCAGAGCCTTTAAGTCACTAATGTAGTTTATAAATCTCTGAGAGGCAGCCCTGTCTTATCTGACCATGTATGAGTGTCTCATTCAAGGAAGTGTTTGGAACATGCTGGACTAGACAATTTCCAGCAAGCCTCAAATTCCCCTGCCCGCATCCTGCAACCACCAGCCAAGAGATGTTCCCTTCATGGGCCACTGGGCCAGACCCTGGCTAAGATAGAGACTGGAAAGCCCCAAGGCCTTATTGCCACCCCTTCTCCTTAGTCCCAGGGCCTTTGTCTTCCCTGGAAACAGCACCTTCTTTCTTTAGCTGGGCCAATAGTGTTCCACTTACATTTCTCTGAGGCATGTTGAAAAAAAGCATGTCTGCAAGGGGTCTCTGACTTCTAGCCTCTGGATGTATTTTTAATTACTTTTTTCTGTTGACAAAAATAAAATGTCTTCATGATAGAATATGTAGTTAGGAAAGCAAAATAAGAAATGAAAAATCACTCATAATCCTTAAGCTGCCCCAATGGAAGTATGCAAATGACAAGCAAATTGAGTTTCAGGATGATCCTCCTAACAACACTCTCTCTCGACCAGGTTAACTCCACCTCCAGGCCCCTCTTGTGGAGATCTTGGAGCTTTCCCTGCTCAGAGATCCTCCCTTCCCTCAGCCCAATACCCTATTTTCAGAGCAGACAGAGGCACCTAGTTTCTGAGAAGCAGTCCTTTCCCCAAACATCAAAATAAACCACAAGCGTTTACCTTCACATGGTACTTTTACAACTTCAAAGCCATTCTGTGACTCGCTTGCATTTGCTTCCTACAGTAACCCAATAAGGTAGGTGCTGTCACTCCCATTTCAGAGAAGAATAAACTGAGGCTCAGAGACACTCAGAGATGAGCCAGGAAATGTCAGAGTAGAGACTTAAGTCCAAAACCCACTATTCCAGAACTTATCTGCCTGCTTTTGAATCTTTGCACCAGTCACTTCCAAGCTGTGTGACCTTGGGTACAGCACTTAACCTCTCTGAACTTCAGGTTTCCTATCTACAAAATGATAATAATGCAACTGCCTGCTTATATTATCATTTTACTATTATTATTTAAGGTTGTTGCAAAAATTAAAGGAGTTGACATAGATAAGGTGCTTAGAACAGTGGCTGACACCAAGGAAGCACTATATTACTTTGCTATTATTATTTATATCATCAGTTATTCTTCCCAGGACACCAGCTTGCAGGAGGATTCTCGGATGCAAAAGGGCTGAGTCAGAGGCACTGGCCTGTCCCCAGAGGAAGCAGGTCTCCCGGCACCCTGGCTATGTGGAGGGTACCAAAGAACAGACAGTGCTCTTCCAGGCACAGGCCTGTGTTAGAGCCAGGCAGCTGGTGGTCACGGAGTTGGCAGCACAGGATAGATTGTTTAAGCAGCCACACATTCACAGAATAGCATGTTCTGCTTAGCCAGACACTCCAGTTTAAAACGAATTTCTTTTCCTGAGAGCAATTTAGCAATACAGATTAAGCCTTAGAAATTCTGGAAGTTGGATTAGTCTTCAGTTAATCCTAAAGAAGTCACAGGGCCTGGTGTAAAGCTACAAGAATGTTCAGGGCCGTGAAGTTCTCTCCAATGTTGGAAACTCCTCAGTGCCCCAAAGTAGGGGATTGGTTAAATTAGCTCTTATGTATTCCTCAATAGAACACTGCAGCCATTAAAAATTATGTTGTCAAAGAATATTTGGTAATATGGAAAAGTAATTATAATGTGTTAGCAAGAGAAAAAATAAGTTCCAAACATAATGCAGAGAACTATCCCATTTGATAGAATACTGATATACATGGATACTATATAACATTTACACATTTCTGAGAAACATAGAAAAGTCAGAACATATAAAATATATTATTAGTAGCTTCCTTGGGGTGACAGGATTATGGGTAGTTTTGATGGCTTTTTTTTTTTTTAATTTTTTCTTTTGTTGTTGTTGTTGTTGTTAAATTTAGAGACCAGATTTCACTCTCTTGCCCAGGCTGGAGTGCAGTAGTGCATTATAGCTTACTGTAACCTCAGACTCCTGGGCTCAAGCAATCTTCCCACTTCAGCCTCCCAAATAGCTGGGACTACAGGCACACACCATCACACCTGATAATAATAATAATATTAATTACTATTATTATTATTATTACTATTTTGAGACAGAGTCTCGCCCTGTCACCGGGCTGGAGTGCAGTAGCACGATCTCACCTCACTGCAACCTCCACCTCCCAGGTTCAAGCAATTCTCCTGCCTCAGCCTCCCAAGTAGCTGGGACTATAGGCATGTGCCACCACGTCCAGCTAATTTTTGTATTTTTAGTAGAGACGGAGTTTCACCATGTTGGCCAGGAAGATCTCGATCTCTTGACCTCGTGATTCACCTGCTTCGGCCTCCCAAAGTGCTAGGATTACAGCCATAAGCCACCATGCCCTGCCTATTATTATTATTTTTTAGAAACAGCACCTCTCTATGTTGTCCAGGCTGGTCTCAAACTCCTGGCCTCGAGTGATCCTCCTGTCTCCCAAAGTGCAGACATTATAGGAGTGAGCCACCATGCCCCGCCTATTTTCTACATTTTCTAACATACACATGCATTATCTTAAAGCACAAAAAAAGCTATCAACAAAGAAATAATTAAAAGTAATTAGCTATAAGTTGTCAGTTTTAAAAAAATCTGGACTGCTATATTCAACCAAGTTATTTACATTCTAGATTTCAAGGCCTCTCAGAAGCACCTCCCTGTGTAAATGAGAGTTCTTGTCTCCAGAAGGTGGCCCCACAAATGAGGACTGAAAAGTAACAGCCGAATGGCCCCACCGTTGTACTAATCTTGTTTGTTTAAAGAGAAACTAGAGCCACCCTCTTTATTAAAGAAAAACAGAATGAGGAGAGACTGAGAGAATTAGAAGGTGCTCTATACGTTACTAGATCAAAACCAGTTTAGGCCCAAGCCTTCTCGTAATTTCATCTTTCTCCTCCGTAAGGGGGTTGGGAAGCCCTCTCGTCCCGCAGGGTAAGAGGCAGGAGGGCTGGTGGAATTTCACATCCACAGTGCTCTTAGGAGAAGCTGGGCGTTTTTGGTAGATTGAAGCATTCTTTTTCCAGGCTGTGCTTTCACTACTGGCTACAGATAATGTGGCTAAATTGCTAAGCGAGAGCTGGAACAGACAGAAATTCAAGAGCAGAGGGGCGTCAGGCCCTAGAACTTGGCCTAGACTCAGAGAGAGCTGATTCGAAGCTCAGAGCCACCACAGACCTGCTGGGCGACCCCGGATCCATCACCGGGCCTCAGTTTCCATGTCAGGAATCAAAGGGAGAACGACGTCTGGGCTCAGAGTTAGGAAAGCACTCTGTTGACTATAAAGCAAGCTACGTGGCAGAGTTGCCCTCAGCACGTGACCCCACTTCAAGCCTGCCACCCAGTCTGGGATGCCAGCCCCAGGGTTCTACTGGCAGGTTAGAGAAGAGGAGTCAGGTGGGAGACTGGGAAGGTTTGGTACAACACACGGCCCAGCTTCTGTGATTTCCTCAGACTCACCCTTCATTACCTACAAACCACGGTCAACGCCTCCTTTCCATCAACTTCCTTATTTCACCTTCATAGCCAGCCTTGGAGGTGGACTTAAGTGGGTCTGTATGGCAGACAAGGTCCTTGAGGCTTAGAGAACCAGAGTCTCTAGGGCAGACCTAAGCCACACAGCAAGGCAGGTTCAGGTCCAGGATCTGAACCCAAGCCTGAGTCCTGAAGGATGCCCAAGGATCATAGATGCTGACACACCACACTTTTCTTCCTTCCAGGCAAACACGAAGAGAAACAGCAAGAAGGTGGCATTGTTTCTAAGAACTTCACAAAGAAAATCCAGTGAGTAACCTGGAGTCGCGGAGCTCAGGGTGGGAGTGGAGGAGGGGGCACACCTGGGACCCATGATCTGGGGTCTCTCCCTCTTGGGCATCTCCCTTTTAAGAAACATTCTTGGGGCAGGGAATTGAACCCTCACACCTAATGAGAAGGAAGTGTCCCAGCCGACCTGTAATAGGGTCCCAGCAGGGGTAGCACATAGATTGCATCATCTCATCTGCTCGGTGCCCTGTGAGGTGGGTATTAAAAACCCCATTTTATTTATTTATTATTTATTTATTTATCTGGAGACCGAGTCTCACTCTGTCACCCAGTCTGGAGTGCAATGGTGTGATCCTGGCTCACTACAACCTCCACCTCCTGGGTTCAAGTGATCCATGTGCCTCAGCCTCCCGAGTAGTTGGGATTATAGGCATGTGCCACCATGTCCGGCTAATTTTTTGCATTTGTTTAGTACGGATGGGGTTTCGCCATGTTGCCCAGGCTAGTCTCGAACTCCTGGGCACAGCCTCTCAAAGTGCTGGGATTAGAGGCTTGAGCCACTGCACCCGGGGAACAACCCCCTTTTGTAGACTAAGCATCTGAGGGTAAGTGAGACAATGCCTTGTCCATAATCACACAGCCCCTACCCACGGGGCATAGCTGAGGGAGGACCCCTGTCACCAACCAGAAAGACTATCCCCTGATTCCCCCAAATGCTCCAGCAGAATATCTTGCAGGCTGCTTGCTCTGCCTCTGCCCTACCGGGAGAATGAGCACCTTCTCTAGAGCATCCACAAAAATGAAGCTGGAAAGTGTCCTGAGAGCACTGCATACTACCCAGAGGGGTTTGGAGGCTGAGAGATTGGGACAGAGGAAGGGCTATTTTGCTGAGCGGAGGGAGTAAAGGGGATTCATGTTTAACAGGGAAAGCTGGGGGACCATGAGAGCAGCCAAAGACAATCAGGCTGAGGCCATGAACCAAAGCTACCATGAGCCCCTAACTGGCAGTACCTATAGGGAGAAGAGCTGCACAGTGTGGTCATGATGGCCGCACTTCAACAACTGCTGGGTGCTTCATACATACCTTCTCCCTAATCAGCAATCAGCGTCACTCCACTGTGTGCATTTCTGGCCCTAAACTCTCTCTCTGTCTCTCTTTTTTTTTTTTTTGAGATGGAGCCTCACTCTGTCACCCAGGCAGGAGTGCAGAGGCACGGTCTCAACTCACTGCAACCTCCGTCTCCTGGGTTCAAGCAATTCTGCTGCCTCAACCTCCCGAGTAGCTGGGATTACAGGTGCATGCCACCATGCCTGGCTAATTTTTGTATTTTTAGTAGAGACGGGGTTTCACCATGTTTGACCAGCCTGGTCTTGATCTCCTGACTTCAAGTGATCTGCCCGCGTCTGCCTCCCAAAGTGCTGGGAGTACAGGTGTGAGCCACTGCGCCCGACTCCTAAACTCTTTTCCGAGCCATTGTTGCATTTAGCCTTTGCAGCAAAAGTGTGCATCGGGGAGAACAAACATGACCCTCCTTGCAATACAGGGAAACTAGGTCTCCCACAGGTGAAAGGACATACCCAAGGTCTTTAAAACTAGAATTTAGAAGGGCCCAGAAGAGATCCCTGACCTCTGAGTTCCACGCTCAGTCCTTGAGCAACGAATGCTGTGTCCTCATCTGTGAAAGAGATGCTGATTCCAGCCTTGCAGAGTTCCTGGCTGAAAGTGACATGAGGTCACGGCCCAGCGTAGGTCCTCATAAGTGGCAGTTCATTATTACTATTGTTGTTGTTGACTCTTAACTTCTCCATCAGCCTTTGCGAAGACCTTGTGTTTCTGGAGAGATCACACTAGCTGAATTCTGAGGCTTCTTCCAGCTTTGGGATTCTACATTCCTGTCTCTTGCCCCACGTGTCCGTCCCTGGCCCTCCCAGAGCCTCTGCAGTTCTTGGAAGCCTGTGGACACTTCCTGATAAGGCAAACGCCAAACCGTTTGTTCTTCATGTTCGCTGGCTTGCCTGACATCTCCGTGCCCCACACCTCTCCCTGGTATAGCAAGCAGATTAAACATTGCTGAAGGGAGAGGAAGGAAGGCGATGGGGAAGCTGATGTCAAGGCTCAAATGAGGTCTCAGGGTGGAGTCACAAGCAGGGCATAGCTGTAAAAGGGAATGAGTGAGAAAGAAGTGAATTAATCATCTTAAAAGGGGTGTGTGTGTGTGTGTGTGTGTGTGTGTGTGTGTATTTCACAAGCTCCAAGGCCTTAGGGGAGATAGCTCACTGGAAGTAACCTGATGGGAAATGCCTGAAATTGAAATTGCTCCAGGCTGGTGCTCAGCTGCTGAGCTGGGCTAGTTGTTAAAATATTCAGCGGTTCCCAAACTTTTTGGCACCAGGGATCAGTTTCATGGAAGGCAATTTTTCCATGGACTAGGGGATGAAACTGTTCCACCTCAGATCATTGGGCATTAGATTCTCATAAGGAGCGCGCAACCTAGATCCCTCACATACACAGTTCACAATAGGGTTCAAGCTCCTGTGAGAATCTAATGTCACCGCTGATCTGACAGGAGGCGGAGCTCAGGCAGTAATGCTGGTTGAACTGCTGCTCACCTCCTGATGTGCGGCCTGGTTCCTAACAGGCCACAGATGGGTACTGGTCCATGATCCAGGGACCCCTGAATATTGGCTAGCTATTGCCCTGAGCCCTCCCTAGCCAACCCCAGTCACTCTGATCCTGTCCCCAGGACCCTCTAAACCTCTCCACCTTCCAACAACTAAAGGGTCCGAGGACCCTCCTCCATCATTATGACATGCACCCATCCCTTCTGAATGGTCAGTGCCCAGCTGCACCAGTTGTTAAATATTTTGAATCTCATCTCCGGGTGCAGGGAGTCCTGGCTCCATGAGAAAGTGGGTGGGTAACTTGGGGCAACTTGCTTAACTGCCCTGACCTTCCATTCCTGCATCCCTGCATCCCTGCATGGAGGGGTTATGATGGGAGTGAGATGATATGTATAATGCATTAAGCATGGAATACAGACTCAGGGCTTGGTCCGTGGGAATTAATATTATGAAAAGGCTTCACAAGGCTGGACTCACACTCCAGCAACTGGGACTCCTGGGAGCTCCTGGCTCTGCCCAGACTCTAGACACCAAGGAGTCGAACTGGAGTCTGGGACACCTCTGGACCAATCTCAGGAGGCCTCGTTGTCTCCTCTCCCAGGGAAACCTCCGGTCATTAGAGGACAGGGAGATTTCTTCAGCCAGGCTGAGATCCTTGGAGATTTCCACCCAGGCAGGATGCTATAGCTGTTTGCCTTAACTATGGCAAGGAAATTCATCCCAACACATCCATCTCTGTGTGAAAGGCCCCATTTGGACTGAATAAGGAGAGGGAGAGGACTTGGGTTTCCTCTCAGGCTGGGGGCAGGGCAAGGACTGCAGCTGGCCTCTTTTCCACACTCAACCTGGATAAGAGAACAGGAAGACAAGGGTGTAGGAAATTACCAAGGGAGGATGCCTGGAACCAAAGCAAACTTTATTTTCCTGGTTCCACATCTTCCCAGATACCTGTTCTGCCACTTATGACACCTATGACATGCCCAGAACCATGCTAAGAGATTTATAGATTTAATTTTATTTAATCTTTAGAAGAATCCTATTGAGTAGGTTTGTTTTGTTTTGTTTGTTTGTTTTTTAGAGATGGAGCCTGGCTCTGTCACCCGGGCTGGAGTGCAGTGGCGCTATCTCAGCTCACTGAAACCTCCATCTCCCAGGTTCAAGCGATTCTCCTGCCTCAGCCTCCTAAGTAGCTGGAACTAAAGGCATGTGCCACCACACCCAACTAAATTTTTTTTTGCATTTTTAGTAGAGACGGGGTTTCACCGTGTTGGCCAGGCTGGTCTCAAGCTCCTGACCTTAGGTGATCCACCCGCCTCAGCCTCCCAAAGTGCTGGGATTCCAGGCGTGAGCCACCACACCCAGCTAAATTTTTTTTTTTGTATTTTTAGTAGAGACGGGGTTTCACCATGTTGGCCAGGCTGGTCTCAAGCTCCTGACCTTAGGTGATCCGCCCGCCTCGGCCTCCCAAAGTGCTGGGATTACAGGCGTGAGCCACCATGCCTGGCCTTGAATAGGTATTATCAAGCCCATCTTGTGGGTAAAGAGACTGAAGCTCAGAGGAGTAATGGGATTCAACTAAGGTCACACAGCGAGTAAAGAACGGATCTGGAATATAGTATTATTAAGCCTTAAAATAGAAGGAGGCTGGGTGCAGTGGCTCATGCCCGTAATCCCAGCACTTTGGGAGGCCGAGGCGGGCAGATCACTTGAGGCCAGGAGTTCGAGACCAGCCTGGCCAAGATGGTGAAACCCCATCTCTACTAAAAATACAAAAATTAGGTGGGTGTGGTGGTGCACACCTCTAATCCCAGCTACTCGAGAGGCCGAAGCAGGAGAATCACTTGAACTCAGAGGCAGAGGTTGCAGTGAGGCAAGGTCACACCACTGCACTCTAGCCTGGGTGACAGAGGAAAAAAAAGAAGGAAATACTGCCACTGGCAACAGCATGGATGGAGTGAGGACATTCTGCTAAGTGAAATAAGAAAGACACAAAAAGAGAAATCCTGCATGATCTCACCATATGTAGAATCTAAAATCGTCGAACTCGTAGAAGCAGAGAGTAGGGTGGTGGTTGTCAGAGGCCAGTGTGGCGGGGGAAATGGGGAGATGTTGGTCAAAGGGTACACGGTTTCAGTTTTGCAAGATAAGTAAGTTCTGGGGGGCTAATGTACAGCATGGCAATGATAGTCTATGATACTACATTATATATTCAAAATTTGCAGGTAGCGTTGCAAAATTAATCTTCTTAACTTAAATGTAATCTTCCCGACACACACAGATACACAAAATATATGTTAATTAGCTTGACTCTGGTGATCACTGTATTCACCATGCATATATACATCAAAACATCAAGTTGTATACCATGTATATATAGATATATACAGTTTTATATGCCAATAATATCTCAATAAAGCTGTTTTTTAAAAAAGAGCAGATTGGGACCTGAGCACAGCTCTCAACTTTCAAAGTCCATGACCTTCCTATTTGGTTAGGGGAAACCAAATTACAGTCATTTGCAATACCGTCATTCGCATCCCATCTTCACTATTTTTTGCCTTATATGCTTACATTGCTGTACCATGATTTACTAAAGGTTTATTTTTTCTTTTAGATCAACTCATTTTGATAAAGTTAAATTCTCATCACTAAAATGTTCACTGAGGAAGGCAATCATGAAATAAATCCAATGAAAGCAAAATGTGGTTAAATTCTAACTAGATAATATTTCCTGCCTACAGGCCTCAGTTCTTTCATTGTTAAAAAGGGAAGGTAGCAAGTGATAGAGGCTGAAGGCGTTAAAGGCATATTAGTACTTAGCAGAGACATTGCTTCAGATGTAAGTAGAAGCACTGAAAGAGAAATGAAGAGGAATTACTTCCCACCAAGTGGGTTCAACATGCAAGTCACCTGGTGAGAGACCTTGGGCATGTCTATCTCTCTGAGCCTCAGTTTCCCCATAAGTTATATGAGACCATTGTCATGGGCAATCAGGAAGATCCTTTGGGACCCTGATACTCTGTGGTCCAATGATACCGCAATTTGTATGATACTCCATCTTGCTGTCAAGATGCCAACATGTAAGGCCAAAGACTGCAACGTAATTCTCACACCACCCTAAGAGGTGGATACTATTATTGCCCCCCTTTTTCTGCAAAGAAATAGGTTCAGAGAGGCAAGATCACCAGCCCCATGCTCTGTGGTCAGGAAGAGTCAGAATTTGAATGCAGGTTGGCCTGCCTGCAAAACCCATGCTCTAGGCCATAGCTACCCTGTCACACTGTACCTGGTGTGCACTGGGTTGGTGTGCACATGGTTAAACAGTCAGCCCATCCCCAGCAGTGGGAGGGAGCTGTAAACTTTTGACCTTGTCTCTGCTTCAAAATCTTGACTTGGCAGCTTTCTAGTTCCCTCTTTTTCTTCCAAATGTGCTTCCCAGAAGCACCCTTGTTCATTTCCATGGTTCCAATTTGGCAAGGAATCTCCTGGGTAGATATGGCTCATGTGGCTACAGGATGCTGGAGAGAGAGAGCAAGAGAGAGAGAGAGAGAGAGGGAAAGAGAGAGAGAGTGTGTGAAAGAAAGACTCCCCAGCCCCTCCAGAAGGAGTCCTGCCCATGATCAGGAATGGGCTTACCTCATGCCTTGGTTCTTTCATCGAGACCCTTGTATTTACAATAGGCAGAGCTAACGTGGACAAGTGGAAAGATTTTGATTGAACTTCTGGGCCTTCCTGCCATAGTCCTTCTTTCAAATATCTGGTGCTGGGGGAGGCAGGAGAGCATCACAGTCAGGTACTCTGAGTTTGGAGACCAGGATTCCAGTTCCAGTTCCTTTCTGCCGTTTGCCAGCTGAGCGACCTTGGGCAAAGCAGTTCACTTCTCTGAGCCTCGGTTTCCTCATCTGTAAGATGGGGAGGGCAATGGAATCTGCCTGGTGGGATTATTGTTAACACCAAAATGATATGATTCAGCTAAAGTACCTAGCACATAGAAAGTACTCAGAAGGCCATGGATTTCATGATTAAAAAAAATAATGGCACCCCAATGAGACCACTATATGTCCTCACAATTTTAATAGTTTGTTGAAGAAACCAAATTCTCAATAGTCTCATTCACTCAAAGCAATCTGAAAATCATAAAAATACCTTATTAGGGCTGATGCAGGTGGATCATGAGGTCAGGAGATCGAGACTATCCTGGCTAACACAGTGAAATCCCGTCTCTACTAAAAAGTACAAAAAGTTAGCCAGGCGTGGTGGCGGGTGCCTGTAGTCCCAGCTACTCGGGAGGCTGAGGCAGGAGAATGGTGTGAACCCGGGAGGCGGACTTGCAATGAGCCGAGATCGTGCCGCTGCACTCCAGCCTGGGCGACAGAGTGAGACTCCATCAAAAAAAAAAAAAAAACCTTATTAGAACTTGGACCAGATTTAGGTTTAGAAATTCCATCTTCAATGCTTTCTCACTTATTGAGCTTCTCATCTGATTTCCCCCAAGTCTCTGTTTTGTGATCTGTAGAATGGGCATATTAATGCTTACCTCTTAATCATCCTCTTATAATACTCCAACCAGGTATTGTCTATAACTGAGTTTTAAGAACAAGATAATTGGCTAGGCTCGGTGGTTCATGCCTGTAATCCCAGCACTTTGGGAGGCCGAGGTGGGTGGATCACGAGATCAGGAATTCAAGACCAGCCTGGCCAACATGGTGAAACCCCATGTCTACTAAAAATACATAAATTAGCCAGGCGTAGTGGTGGGTTACTGTAATCCCAGCTACTCAGGAGGGTTGAGGCAGAATTGCTTGAACCCAGGAGGCAGAAGTTGCAGTGAGCCAAGATCGTATCACTGCACTTCTGCCTGGGTGACACAGTGAGACTCTGTTTTTAAAAAAAAAAAAAAAAGAAGAAGAAGAAGAAAATAATAATAATGATCTGCTAAGTGATTGTATTAGTCTGTTTTCACACTGCTGATAAAGACATATCTGAGACTACGTAAAAAAAAAAAAAAAAAAAGAGGTTTAACGGATTCGCAGTTCCATGTGGCTGGGGAGGCCTCACAATCATGGCAGAAGGTGAAAGGCACGTCTTACATGGCAGCAGACAAGAAAGAAAATGAGAACCAAGCAAAAAATCTTATAAAACCATCAGATCTCGTGAGACATATTCACTACCATGAGACCAGTACGGAGGAAACTGCCCGCCACCCATGATTCAATTATCTCCCATCAGGCCCCTCCCACAACACGTGAGAGCTACAATTCAAGATGAGATCTGGGTGGACATAGCCAAACCACATCAGAGATACTTAGGTTATGAACAAAATCAAGGCTTATTTTGAATACCATAGAGTATTTGAATACCATAGAGTATGTTGCCATCTGAAATCTACGTGTGGCCAGCTTGGCCCCTTTTATTCACCAAGGTGCCTAGTGCTTGCATCACCCATAATGCATTTTGTAGTGAAGCACTCTGCAGCAAGCACACGTCAGATGAAAATGTGTTGCCTGCTATGCATAACACCCTACTTGTGCTCTATAAAGGGATGGTAGTGGTGCCATTTCTGCTAGTAATTGTGGTTAGTAGTGGGTATTAAGGTGAAGACTTCAACCTGGGACCAAATATGTGGTCCACAGCTCTCTTTTAAGTTAAGAACTACTGTTCAAACAGCACTTTACCATTTCAAAGCATACTCAGACTCTGAAGTTCAAATACTCTACAAGTTCAATATTATTATCCTCATTTTGCAGATGAGAAAACAAGCTCAGAGCAATGGAATAATCTTCCCAAGACCACACAGCTAGAAAGGGGTAAAGCCAGGTTTCAAACCCAGCATTATATATCCCCAAAGCCTAAGCTCTTATCAAAAATATTTCCTCTCAAGTGAATAAAATAATGTTTAAGCTATATTAACAATAATAAATGAATAAAATCATATGTTTCTCCTAGGCTTCCTGCAGAGGTGGATCCTGTGACAGTGTTTGCCTCACTTTCCCCAGAGGGTCTACTGATCATCGAAGCTCCCCAGGTCCCTCCTTACTCAACATTTGGAGAGAGCAGTTTCAACAACGAGCTTCCCCAGGACAGCCAGGAAGTCACCTGTACCTGAGATGCCAGTACTGGCCCATCCTTGTTTTGTCCCCAACCCTAGGGCTTCTCTGATTCCAGGGTACATTACTTTAGCTGAACTCAGATTTAGTGCAAGTAAAATGTTGGGGGCTGCGGGGGTGGGGACTGACCACAGATTCCCTGGATAGTGTAGTGGTAGATTTTTCCACAAGATAGCGCAATTGGCAAACCATGCTTGGTTGCGTTAGGACAAAATCCTAGTTTTTCTTTCTTTACCTTTTCTATCTTGATGAAAATGTTGCACATTCTATAGTTGCAAAACACATAAAAGGGGACTTAACATTTCACGTTGTATCTTACCTTGCAGTGAATGCAAGGGTTACTTTTCTCTGGGGACCTCCCCCATTACCCAGGTTCCTACTCTGGACTCCCAATTCCCATGGCTCCCAAACCATGCTGCATGGTTTGGTTAATGAAATCCAGTAGCTAACCCCACTGTACTTCCACATGCCTGGCCTACAAAGGGTGATATACAGGTCTTATATCCCTATACGGAATTTGTCCATCAATCACATAAAAACAAACAGTGCCTTCTGCCCTCTGCCCAGATATTTCCAGCATGTTCCCAAGGTTTCCAAGTTAGCCTTCCCTAAGGACTCTGGGAGCCTCTCAGTTTATGATCTGGCCAAGGTCCCCATTTTCTTCTGTCCCCTATGTTTAAGTCGGGATTTTTACAGAGGGAGCTGTCTCCAGACAGCTCCATCAGGAACCAAGCAAAGGCCAGATAGCCTGACAGATAGGCTAGTGGTATTGTGTATACGGGAGGGACGTGTGTGTCATTGTTATTTGAGTTATGCTGTTGTTTAGGGGGAAATAACAGTAAATAATTAATAACAATAATAATAAAGGAGCTGACGTTCTTAGCCTCGTGTGGTTCTTTTAATGAGGAACTAAATGTAATACCACCTAGATATACAACATCAGTTAGCAATTCTGTGGCTTAAAGTAATGTTT
Organism: Macaca thibetana thibetana; assembly: GCF_024542745.1. Classification (NCBI taxonomy): domain Eukaryota; kingdom Metazoa; phylum Chordata; class Mammalia; order Primates; family Cercopithecidae; genus Macaca; species Macaca thibetana. The sequence goes on from NC_065588.1 coordinate 115,443,336, forward strand.
CCTGATGAATAGTGGCTTAAATGATATAAATAGCTGTTTTCTAACTTCACCAAAAGTTTAGAGGTAAGTAGATACAGAGTTGTTTTTTTCAACTGTTATGCCACAAAGAGCCCAGGATATTTCCATTTTTTTCTCTGATGTCTCTGACAAGTTTACATAGTCACAGTCTATCCTCATGGTTGCAAGATGGCTGCAGCAGCTCCAGGCATCTCATCCTCATATGACATTGTATGGGAATAGAAGGAAATCATAAAAAGGTATTATCACCTAGCTTCTTTTATCAGTGAGCAGGATATTTTCCAGAAGCTCCCAGCAGACTTCTTTTTCTATCTCATTGGCCAAAAGTGGGTCACATGCCTACCCTCAGACCAATTTCTGGCAAAAGGGAAAAGGATGATCATGACAGGCTTGGATCAACATCTTCTCAGGCCAGGAACACTGCTGCCTGAACAAAACAAGGTTCTGTTAGGAAGGAGGAAGGAGGCCTAGCAGTTCTGAGGGCAATTAACAGTGTTGTGGCTGCCACGGGTTTCTATGCTGCCAGGAACGAACACAGATCCCTGAGTGTAGGGAAGGAAGAAGGGCTTCTGGTAAGTGCCAGGAGACCCAACTCAAACTAATTTAAGCCAAAAGGGGTATTTATTGCTGCATGTAGCTGAGAAGTCTAGGATAAGAGCTGCTTGCTGCTACAGCTGGATTCAGGGTACCAAAGATATCAGCAGAACTGTTTCCCTCCATCTGACGTCGCCCTGCAGTGCTGGCTTCATTCCCACTCTCCCTCTTGCCCGCGCTTCCCATGCTCCCAGCCCTCCGTGCCCCCATGTCCTCTCACTGGGGCCACAGGTAGCTGCAGTCACTACAGCTCCACATCCACATTCCAGTCCTGAGGGAAAAAAGCCAGTCACCCTAGGAAGCGGATGTTGTTATTTTCGCAATGAAGAAGCCTGAGGCCAAGAGAGAAGTAGCTTGGGTAAGTCACATGGTGACAGCAAAACTCGAACCTATATGTTTTCTTATGGAAGAGTTAATAAGGAGCTGCAGGGCTGCTTCTCAAGGGCACATCCAAACCCCAAAAGACAGCAGAATCAGTGAATGAACACCCACTCTGCTGGGACCTGTGCTAGGGGCCAAGGGCATAGCAAACCATGAGTCGCAATCCCAGCCTGCAAAGAGCTCATCGTTCAGTAACAGAGACAGGCAAATAAAAGAATGGCCCTCACTGAATCTTTGATTCGTGCCAGACACCATGCTGGGTGTTTTATGTATATTTAATACATTTAATTGCACTACAATCATATGAGGTAGGTCCAATTTTCTTTCCTTTTTTTTTTTTTTTTTTTTTTTTTTTCCTCTCACAGAGCCTCACTCTGTCACCCAGGCTGCTGGAGGGCAGTGGCGAGATCTTAGCTCACTGCAACCTCCACCTCCCAGGTTCAAGTGATTCTTGTGCCTCAGCCTCCCCAGTAGCTGGAATTACAGGTGCCCGCCACCACGCCTGGCTAATTTTTGTATTTTTAGTAGAGATGGAGTTTCACCATGTTTGCCAGCCTGGTCTCGAGCTCCCGACCTCAAGTGACCTGCCCATCTCAGCCTGCTGAAGTGCTGGGATTACAGGCGTGAGCCACTGTGCCCAGCTGAGGTAGGTCCGGTGTTTATCTCCATTTTTCAGATAAGCAAAAGTGCCCTGTCCCAAATCATATACCCGGTAAGCAACGGGCCCAGGCAGCCTGACTTCAGGACCTTCACTCTTCACTATTACTCTGTTCTGACTTTCTCCTAACAAAGCAAAATATATATGGCTTAAGTGAGTCCATCCAAATTATGGGAGAGGTGAGAAGACAGGTGTTTCAGACTGGGGCTTTGCAGAGCACAGGGCAATCGGGGTGTCTTCTTAGAGCAGAGTTCACTCATGGCAGGCTTGAGGATCAGGCACAGTTATAGGACTTGAGAAAGCAGGGTTTGGGGTAGGGAGGTGCCTCACAGACAGAAGAAAATACATGAGCCAAAGCAAAAGGCATGTTCCTTTTAAAATCCTTTGATGTTACCCATTGCTTACAGGATTGAGTGCAGACTTCTCTGCAAGACTTATTAGGCTGCTGGATCTGTCCCTGAGTGACCTTTTCCCACTACAGCCCAAACCCCCACTCTTTCCCTCCTGCCCCACCTAACTTGCAACCAGACACGCCCTTTCTTGCTATCAGGACTTTGAATACACTACTCTCTCTCTTCCAAAGATTACTGTCCCACCTTCTTCATTGGATAATTCTTTGGGGCCCCTGCTGGGCCTCCTACCAGGCCGGCCAGAGCCCCCTCTCACTTACCCTCATCCCAACACAACACATCATATTGTAACAGCCTAGGTATTTGTGTAGTAGATAAATAATAATAACAATAAGAAAAATCAAAACTGATTCTAGCTACTCTGCCTTCAAGGAAGGGAGGAGGAATCATTTCAAGCCTAGGGGAAAATCCTTACCCATCTGATATTTGTTCAGCAAATATTTACTGAACACCTACCATGTGCAAGGCACTGGGCTGAGTGTAAGATACTGTTTCTTCCCACTTCAAGAGCCTGGTGAGAGGAGGAAAGTAAGATTGTCATTTCCACGTTCTCTAGTTCTAAGCCACTGAATGGTGAGACCCCAAGCAGGTAGAGTAGAAGCCCATCCATGAGAGGGTTCCGAGCCAAGGGTATGGAGAGCCACACAGATCCGCTCAAGCAAGTGAGCAGGGTCTCTAAAGCAAGGGGGCCTGGCAACGTGTGGGATGGCTGGACTGTCGTGATGTAACCGCCCAATGGGTTCACCTTGCCTGCTGCCTAGACAGAGCTGATTTATCAAGACAGAGGAATTGCAATAGTGAAAGAGTAATTCACGCAGCGCCGGCTGTGCAGGAGACCAGAGTTTTATTATTACTCAAATCAGTCTCTGAGCATTCGAGGATCAGAGTTTTTAAAGATAGTTTGGTGGGTAGGGACTTGGGAAGTGGGGAGTACTGATTGGTCAGGTTGGAAATGGAATCACAGGGCGTCAAAGTGAGATTTTCTTCCCTCCCTCCCTCCCTCCCTCTCTCCCTCCTTCCTTCCTTCCTTCCTTCCTTCCTCTCTTTCTCTCTTTCTTTCTTTTTTTCAGAAGGACCCTCTCTCTGTGACCCAGGCTGGAGTGCCGGCTCACTGCACCCCATAGGTTCAAGTGATTCTTCTGCCTCAGCCTCCTGAGTAGCTGGGATTACAGGTGCCTGCCACTGCGCCCAGCTAATTTTTGTATTTTTAGTAGAGACGGGGTTTCATCATGTTGACCAGGCTGGTCTTGAATTCCTGACCTCGTGATCCACCCACCTCGGCCTCCCAAAGTGCTGGGATTACAGGCGTGAGCCACCACGCCCGGCCGGCAGAGGTTTTCTTAATGTCTTCTGTTCCTGGGTGAGATGGCAGAACTGGTTGGGCCAGATTATCTGGGTGGTGTCAGCTGATCCATCCAGGGCAATGTATGCAAAATATCTCAAGCACTGATTTTAGATTTTACAGTAGTGACGTTACCCCCAGGAGCAATCTGGGGAGGGTCAGACTCTGGGAACCAGAGGCTGCATGATCCTAAACTGTAATTTCTCATCTTGTAGCTACTTTGTGAGTCCTACAAAGGCAGACTGGTCCCCAGGCAAGAAGGCGTCTTTTCAGGAAAGGGCTGTTGTCAATTTTGTTTCAGCGTCAAACCATGAACTGAATTCCTTCCCAAAGTTAGTTCGGCCTACACCCAGGAATGGACAAGGGCAGCTTAAGCAAGATAGAGTCGGTTAGGTCTGATTTCTTTCACTGTAACAATTTCCTCAGTTATAATTTTGCAAAGCCAGTTTCAGTGAGAGGTGATCAGTGAGGAAGGCCAGGTGGTGGGGAGAATCAGAACCTAAAATATGATACACAATATTTAATTTTAAATTCTTTGCATTGTAATATAAAACTCATATGCCAGTACAACTTTTAGGGAAGTCTCACACACCCACAGGTGCTTTGTATGAGTGATCTTGGAGGATGAGGATGGATCAAGGTCAAGGATAGTCCCGAGCAAGGTAAATGGAGAGAATTCTTCATGGGCAGGAACTTGGAGACGGAACCACAAGATTGGTCTCCTGAGAGGCTCTTGGAGAGGGTACTTGATAGGTGTATAAGTCATTTTTATTTAAATATCTCAAAAGAGCATGATTTTTTCCAGATACCCTGACAGTTCCCCTGGTAGAGCACAGACAGAGAACACACGTTGGTGCTTCTTTGCAGTATCCCTAACTCATAACACAGTGCCTGGTGCAGAGGAAGCATTTCACACTTGCCAGATGCGTAGATGAATGGATTGATTGAACAAATGAAATCCAAACTCCATCCTACTGCCTTCAAATCCCCGTGATCTGGCCCCTGTCCGTCTCCAGCTTCACCTCTTGGCCATCTTTCTGTTCCTCAGACACCGTGGTCCTTCTCACCCCAGGGCCTCTGCATTTTCCTTTTCTTTGGTTGTGAACACTTGGCCCCCAGCTCTTTGGCTGCCTTCTTCCTACCCTAATTTCCCCAGATCTCCCCTCCCCAACCCTACCCTTGCTTGCTCAAGTCTTACAATATTGTGAGAGGCCTCACAATCACCACCTCCAGTCACTGACTATTAAATAGATCATACTGCTTTATTTCCATCAAAGCACTTCTGAGAATTGTGCTTGCTTGGTTGGAAGCACACGTGCCTATTAAAATGTAAGCTACCCTCAACACATATCACTTACATAGATACACCCCGGAATGGAAACTCCAAAAGAGTAGGCATTTTATTTGTCCATCTTGTCCATTACTGTCTTTTATGCTAAATGTAATGCTTGGCATATTAGAGACAATGAATATTTATTAAATGGATGGATGAATGAATAAATGGTGAGTGTGGGCCACCCTGGGAAACTAGGCTAAAGGCGTGATTTCAAAACCCAGAAACCTGACTCATTTCCATTCTGAGAGGTTCAAGCTCAAAGACACAAGACTTAGCATCAAAATAGATGACTTGACCCTTCCCCGGAGTTCTCCAATCAAATGACAGAGAAGTATTGTTCCTGAGCTCTCACTTTGATGATACTGGGAGAGGAGATGCCCGGAACCTTCTTGCAGCCCCCTGTCTTGACCCAGCTCTGAGGGAGCTTTATCCGCAGCACACCTCCACCCCCTCCCAACTGCCTTCTAGCCAGCTGGCTGCCAATGGTGATGTATGGAGATGACTTGATTTGACCTTGAAGGGAAGAAACAAATTAATGTGTCTCAAAATAAATTCCGGGAATCAGTGGCTGGATTCTCCTCCAGCCCCTCCCTTCAGTGCCTCACGGGTAGTGCATCATAATGTGAAAATCAATACTGTCTTCTTAAATGAGCCAACATCTGGAACTGGCAGGATGTGGGGCTACCAGGAGGTCCCCCCCCCACCCAATGTCCTGGGCCCAGGAGTTGTTAGAAGCAGTGGGAGTCTCAAGGCCTGCTGTGGGCCCAGCTCTCAGGTTGCTGAAAGCTGGCTGAGCAAACCCACCTGTCCCATAGCTGGAAGGCCTCCCAGGTATAAGCAGGTGTGGGTTACCCTTGGGAAGAAGGGAGGGCAACCATGTGGAAGGGCATTGCCATTGCCGTTCTCTAAGGATGACTTGGATTTGGAGGGTGAGGCAAGAAAGACTCCAAGTCTCACTACCCAACTCAGCAATTCAATGTATATTTACTGAGCACTTGTGCTTGGCAGTAAATTCAACTGGTATGCCAGTGTTCAAATAATGAAATACCTCATTACCGCTTGGTGAATAGCACTGCCTGAGCCTCTCAGGACTCCCAGGATCCTAGCCTATATTAAGCATGTTTTCTTATTCTGATGCTTTGGCATTTGGATCCTGGCTAACCCTGGAGGGACTGCCTGTCCCAGGGCCAGCCAATTTCTGGAAATAGAAAAGGACTCTCTGGGAGAGGAGCACATTTTTCTTATGCAAACCAAACCCTCCAGAGCTCAGACCCCAACCACCTTCTTTATTGTGCTTTTCAGCCCTGAATCACTCTCCACCTGCCCTAATCACCCAGGGCCAGGAACCAGAGAACTAGAGAACAGCCCCTATGTCCCAGAGCCTGCTGCCGTTATTCACACGAGCCAATTCAAAACCTGCATGCCCTGCTTCACCCTTTCCTTCTCGCAGAAGCCATAATAAAGACTCTTGCTCACATTTTCTTCTTACTGCCTCTGCCTCCTGAGGGACCCTGGAGTTTCCCTTTGTGGCTCCCCGTGGCGTGGGATGCCCCCACTTCTTAGAATCTTTGAGTATAACAAGCTATGTTTTCAATGGCAATCTCCTTTTCTCTTGTCCACACCTAAATAATGATAATGATAATACCTACAATTTCATTTTTTCCTATTTTTTTGAGACAATCTCACTCTGTTGCCCAGACTGGAGTACAGTGGTGCGATCACGGCTCACTGCAACCTCTGCCTCCGTGGTTCAAGCAATTCTCCTGCCTCAGCCTGCTGAGTAACAGGAACTACAGATGTCCACCCCTAAACCTGGCAAATTTTTGTATTTTTAGTAGAGACAGGGTTTCATCATATTGGTCAGGCTGGTCTCAAACTCCTGACCTCAGGTGATCCACCCACCTTAACCTCCCACAGTGCTGGGATTACAGGCATGAGCCACCACACCTGGCTACAATTTCAAATATAGCCACAGCCCCCATCACCTCCAACCCCCTCTAAGAATCAACAGCTGAAGTGTTAATATCTCTTCAGCAGGAGGCCTTTGGACCAGTGGCTGTTCTGAAAGATCAGTGCCGTGTCCTACCCGTCAAAGATTTTGAATACCACACAAACACACACACACGCCCGCACACACACACACACACACACTGGCCTACTATGTGGCAGCTATAGCACTGGGCCTTGGGGAACACCCACATGGGTCTCTGCCTGCACCCGGCCTGGATGCAGTAGTTACTGGGGGCTTCTAGGAAGAAATGGAAGAAATGATGTCCAGTTGAAATCTGAAGGGGAGTATTAATAATAATGTTACTGAATGTTATTAGCTGCAAGGCACTGTCTATGCTCTTCACACTTATTTAATCTGTGGTCAACCCTGGAAGGTAGCATCATGATCCAGAAATGTGCCCAAGATCCCATAGCCTGGAAGTGATGAGCCAGTTTTAAACTATAGCAGGCTTGTTCCAGACCAGTGTGTTAGCTAGGCCAGGGAGCAGGGAGGGTGAAAAGAAGGGTTAAGAGTTTCTGGCAGAGGGAATGATAATGCATGGATTTAGTAGGTGTGTGTTTTTTAAAACAAGCGAAACCCTTAAATGTCACTCAGAGCTTCAGTTTCTTTACCCGTAAAATGGGAATAATTAATAATCACGTTTAATATCCCCCAAAGAATTGCTGGGATGATCGCGAGTTTGTAAACTAAACAGGGCGATTGCTTAGTTATTATCACCATCCCAGCAGCTGAGAGAAGCAGAGAGAGCAGAGGAATGACAAGGACCAGCTGTCTTGGAAACGTTGCCTAGTGACCTGATATGGGACAATTTCATTTTTTTCTGTGCCTGCATGACACACCAGCTTGTTCTGGATCTGACAGTGACAGCTTACAAAATCCACAGCAGACACGATGACAGCACTTACTGCCAATAGGCAGGCATGTATGCACACACACGTGCATGCACACACACATACACACACACAGGCCCATGCACACCTCAGATCTAAGCCAGCACAGACGCAGTTGTTGGAGAACAAAGAATGTCTTTGCAGAAGGGATAGAAATGGAGACTTTCTGGCTGTGTCCAAGATTTCGTGCCAGATCAGCAGTACCTAGAGTGGATTCTATCAGCAGAAAAGGAGATGGGAAGAGTTCTGCAGTCAAATAAGTTTGGCAAGTGCTAGGTTAGACAAAGTTAAATACTCCTCTTTAGTCTGGTGATGTGCATTGTGAACCTCCAAGAGGAAGATACAGCTGGTAGCTGTCGTTGCATAAGAGATTACCGTAAAATTTAGTGACTGGGAACGATAAACAGTTATGATTGCAGTTTCGGAGGTTCAGGAATTCAGCTGAGGCTCAGCTGGATGAGCCTGGTTTAAATGAGATTGCAGTCAAGATGTTAGCAGGGACTGCAGCCATCTGAAGGCTAGACCGGGGCTGGAGGGTCTGCCTTTAAGCTCACTCTTGTGGCTGTTGACTGGAGGCCTCAGTTCCTTACCACATGGGCCTCTCCATGGGGATGTGTTAGAATCCTTATGATATGGCAGCTGACCTCCCTCAGAGCAAGCGAGCCAACAGAGAATGAGGCAGAAGCCCAATGTGTGTTTTGTGATCTGTCCTCGAAAGTGGCTATATGCTTTTGGACAGCACCACTATAAATAAACCCTAGAGTGGATGTGAATTTGTTCCAACCTAAGGCAAGAGAGCTGGGCTTTAATGCTTCTGCACCCAACACCCATTGTCTAACGTCTGCCCTGGGGATGGAAATGGGGCATGTAAACTCCCAGTCGCCCTTTGACCCTGTGCCTAAAATGGCTCTAGTAGCCCCAGGGAAATCCTCCACAGAAGAGTCACAGGTGCAAACTCATGGAAACAAAAGCACCCAGAGGCCAGGGGAGGCATATACAGAAATAGTAAAAGGGAGCTGGGGGGATGCAGGCTGCAGTGTCTGCTGCTTTTATATGCACGAATAAGTGGAAGTCAGAAATGGTTCAATTGCAGGGCATCAGTTGGACAAATGGCTGAAACAGTATGCAGCCACTAAATATCATGCTCCTAAAGATGATTTATTGTCACAAAAGTAACATATGGGAAGAGCCAGCCTCAAATAATCAGTGTGTATGATATTCCATTTAAAATAAATAAATATAACTTTGCATTTCTATTTTGTTTTAAAATATCAATATTTCTTGGCTGAGTACAGTGGCTGATGCCTGTAATTCCAGCACTTTGGGAGGCCGAGGTGGGCAAATCACTTAAGGTCAGGAGGTCGAGACCAGCCTGGCCAACATAGTGAAACCTCATCTCTACTAAAAATACAAAAATTAGCCGGGTGCGGTGGCTCACGCCTGTAATCCCAGCACTTTGGGAGGTCGAGGAGGGTGGATCATGAGGTCAGGAGTTTAAGACCAGCCTGGCCAAGATGGTGAAACCCTGTCTCTACTAAAAATACAAAAATTAATGGGGCGCGGTGGCAGGCGATTATAATCCCAGCTACTCAGGAGGCTGAGGCAGGAGAATCCCTTGAACCTGGGTGGCAGAGGTTGCAGTGAGCTGAGATCGTACCACTGCACTTCAGCCTGGGTGACAGAGTGAGACTCTGTGTCCAAAAAAAAAAAAAAAAAAAGAAAAAAGAAAAAGAAAAAAAAAAAGAAAAACATTAGCCAGGCATGGTGGCAGGCACCTGTAATCCCAGCTACTCGGGAGGCTGAGGCAGGAGAATCACTTGAACTCGGGAGGCGGAGGTTGCAGTGAGCAGAGATCGTGCCACTGCACTCCAGCCTAGATGACAAAGTGAGATTCCATTTCCAAAAAAATTTTAAAAATTAAAATATAATTTTGCATTTATTTTGTTTTAAAATCTACTATTTGAGATTAGTGCCTTTATAAAGGGTGCCCCAGAGAGCACTCTCACCTTCTTCCTGCCATGTGAGAGCACAACAAGAGGCTGGCAGTATGCAACCTGAAGAGAGCCCTCACCACCACCCGACCAAGCTGGCAGCCTGGCGTGGACTTCCAGCCTCCAGAACAGTGAGGAATACATTTCTACTGTTTGTAAGCCACCCAGTCTGTGGTGCTTTATTATAACAGCCCAAACTAGGAACAGTGCTTTTCTAATATTCTTCATAGAGAATGGATTGCATTTCAAACAAGAAAAGTAAACTTAGCTGTTAGATCTAAGAAATTCTCATAAGGAAATCTTTGATTTAATATATCACCTGATGCAGATTTTATTTCCTGTCCTAGAACATGGCAGTGGTGTAGCCGTGTGAGGTTATCCATACACACTCCAGAGCAAGACAGCCCTAGTTTGAATTCTGTGCTATCATCTATTAGCTGGGTGGTGACCCTGAGCAGATTTCTTAACTTCTTTGTGCCTCAGGCTCCTTGGCAATAGCATAGGAGTGATGATAGAGTACCTTGCAGAGTTGCGGAAAGGAATAAATGAATTAAGATATGTAAAATACTTAGAGCAATTGCTGGCTAATAAAAAGCACTTTGGCAGCACAGACCTACCTTCCCCCACCCTTCCCTCATCTCTAATTAGTCTAAATGGCTAAGGCCTTTTTTTCCTCTTTTCCCTCTCATTAAAGCTACCCTGTTCCACCTTCTGTTGCATTCCTTGGGGATCCTGCCAGGTATAAGTGGGTAGTGATGAATTAATCAGGTTGGCCAATCACATTCATCTATGCTCAGGTCTTACCTCCTCCAGGGAATGCCCTCTAACCCAGTTTTGAAGGCTCCAGAGAGCCCTGTGCAAGCCTGGGGTGGAGGAGGGGTGGGTAGACACCTGTGGCTTCTGCCTGGCAGCATTTATGTCTCTTTACTCTGGTCACAGTCCCTCAATACCTCTTTGGGACATCTATCTCACCGCTTTGTGCAGATTCACTGGGAATGTCCATCAGAGGACGCCAACCTTCCTTCACTAGGGGTGGGTACATGGCCCAAACTAAGCCAAGCAGAGTCTCTCTCATGGAAATTTGAACCTCTTGCAGAGAGACTTGAGAATGGGAAACAGTTGAAGCTGATTCATTCCAGAGACAGTGCCCTGAGATGTCCATTTTCCTTGCTCCGGATCCCCAGAGTGGCCCCATTCCTGTCCTTCCTGACATCTAAATAATGCTCAACTTTTCTTTTCAATTAAATGAACTATCTCACATCCCTTTCTCCCCAAATTAGGTAAAGTCTGTTTCTTTCACTTAAAAACAGACTACCAGCTGCTATGCTATAGTAAGTACACTAGGAGAGAGGGGAAAGAGAGAGAGAGAGAGAGATGTCAGGCTGGGCAGCATAGTATCTCCCATGTTACCTGTAAGGTGACACTTGAGTTCTAAACCAGCCAAACTACTAACTCCTTCCGTGACCCTGGCCAAGTCCTCTCGCCTCTCCCCCGCTTCCCCCAACCCCACTCTCCTTTGCAAAGTTACCTTCCTAGAAGCGTCCCATAAATGCAGTTGTGGTGGAGTCCCCGCCTAAGGCCCCCGTGCATTTTCCTGGGAGTATCTCGCACATTCCGTAGCCTTCTCTAAGCTAACACACCCAAGTCCCTTCCAGATCAGCTCTCTGGGGCTTCAGGTAGCTCCTAGACATCTCCACTCACAGGATTCTGAAACTCCACATGTCCAAAGCAGAATCCACTATCTCTCCCTGCAAACTGCTCCCTTCCCTTCCTTCCCCCAAGTTAGGACTCAGCACTAACACCTTCCCCGCAGAAACCCCAGAACTCCTCTAGACTTCTCTCCTTGTCAGCCTGTCACCAAGGTGCTGTCCATACTCTCTGATCTGTATCTGCCAATACTGTCCTCTGTCATATGATTCCTCCTGTTGTCCAGCAATTGTCACTTTACAAAACCCAGTCATCCATTTATTACTTAACCCTTACAACAAGTCGAAGAGGTGGATGGATGGTATTATCTCAATTCAAGGAAATGGAGGATCAGAAAAGGAAAGCCATCTGCTCAGGGTCACACAGGAATTAGAAAGTAGGGCTGGGGTTTGAATCTAGAGCTGACTGAGCCTAAAACCCAGCTGGTCCGTCCAGGACCTCCTCTGTCCATGGTGCCTGAATGCAGGAGGAGCAAGTTCTGAGCCCGTCTCTCTCTGGCGGGTCACTAAGGTCCACGGTGCAAACAGCAACAGTGTTGTTCATGAGCTCATCTGCTCCACCTTGCTCCACCCAGTCCTAATCCGGGCTTATGACCTGGGAATTCATCTCCCAGGCAACCAGAGTGATGCAACAAACAGAGGAGCTGCCCAGGCAGGATTGGTGGTGCCAGCCCAGGACCGTGGCTGACGTTCAAGGGTTCCAGCCCAGAATGCCCCCTCTGTGGAATTAGCACCATGTGTCCCTGATGAGCCGGAGGAATCCAAAACCCAGTCCTGGCAAGGACAACAGAGGCTGGAAACACGGGGAGGCTGGTGACCTGCAGTCATCACAAAACACTCATTGCACATCCTGGGGTACAGGGGAGGGTTCAAGAGACCCACGTTTTATGTCTTACCCCAAGAATTACTAACTCTGCATATGATTCATCAGGAAATCCTTCGCTCTCAAATGTATCCAGTGTCCAACCACTTCTCACCACCTCCCCTGCCTGCACTTTGATCCAAGCCTATGTTACAGCAAAGGTTGTTTCCACACTTGTCCCTACAGTCAATTTTTTTTTTTTTCTGAGACGGAGTCTCACTCTGTCACCCAGGCTGAAGTGCAGTAGCACAACTCACCACAACCTCCACCTCACAGGCTCAAGCGATTCGCATGTCTCAGCCTCCTGAGTAGCTGGGACTACAGTCATGCACAACTGCATCTGGCTAATTTTTTTGTATTTTTAGTAGAGATGGGGTTTCGCCATGTTGGTCAGGCTGGTCTTGAACTCCTGGCCTCAAGTGATCTGCCCTCCTCGGCTTCCCAAAGTGCTGGGATTACAGGTGCGAGCCACCATGCCTGGCCAATTTTTTTTTTTTTAATTTTCATTGTAGTAAAATACGTAACATGCAATACACCATTTAAATCATTTTCACAAGCAAACAATTCAGTGGCATTAATTACATTCAAAATGCTGTGCAACCACCACCCCATGTTCCAAACTTTTCATCGTCCAAAAAAACAGAAGAAAAAAAAAAACCTCTGTAAGCATTAAGCAACAACTTCCTCATTTCTCTCTGCACCCAGCCCCTGGGAACTTCTAATCTACTTTCTGTCTCTAAATTTGCCTACTCTAGATATCTCATACCAGTGAAATCATACCATATTTGTTCTTTTGTGTCGGGCTTCTTTCACTTAGCTTAATGTTTTCAAGGTTCATCCATGTTATAGCATATATTGAAACATAATTTTTTTATGACTGGGTAATATTCCACATTGTATGGCTATATGACATTCTGTGCATACACGTATCTGTTGATGTATACCCTGCATCAATTTGAACACTAAAGCTGGATTGACCTTGGTAAAATATTACTCAGTTCCAATATGACTCAGATCAAAGCCTCTTAAGGCTCCTCTGTTCAGCAAAATCCATAGCCCTTATCATGGCTACAAAACCCTAAAGGATTCTCCCAACACACATACCACACACACATGCATATACATACACAGGCACACACACACGCACACATGCACATATGTGCACGTGCACACACACACACACACACACACACTTGCCTGTACACCCTGTTACCTTTGTGCCCCTTCAGCCTCATCACTTTCCCCCCTTCCCATCCCCACTCCACTCCTTGCTGCTCCATGAATGCCCCTGGCACCCCACCACCCCAGAGCCTTTGACCATCCTGCATATGCTCTTCCTCAAGACATCTGAATGGCTGAGCCCCTTATTTCTGTCAAATATTTGCTCAAATATAATCTCAGTGAGGCTCAGCCTGAATACCCCATTTGAAACTGCAGCTGTTCCCCTTTGTTTATCATTCCTGATCTCCCTTATCAGATCTGGTTTTTTCCCACAGCACTTGCCACTTGCTGACATATTCTATAATTTATCTATTCATGCCTTCCATTGTGTATTATCTCCCTCCACTTCTAGAATGTAAGTTCTACAAGAGCAGGAATTTTTTCACCTGTTCTATTCATCTATGTGTCTGAAGCACCTAAGACAGCGGCTAATATCCAGGAGGCGCTCAGTATAGTATTTGTTGAGTGAATAAATAAAAGAGGGGATGAGTTGCTGCACTTCTCTGGCCCCTGTATCTGTGAATTAGGGATTACAATCTGTCACTGGAGCAGAGCGTGTTAGGGTGGGAATCATGTTAGATAATGGTTGTTACCACCCTTCATGCATCATAAGGTATTATGCAAGGAAGAGAGGGTGGAGGAAAACCGATCTTCATTCAGTACGCTTGACGTCAGATACTTTCCATAATGTATCTCATTTCATTATTGCCGTTTTACAGATGAGGAGACTGAGGCTTAGAAAGGTGAAGTAACTTGTCCAGACATCACAGTGTGTAAGTGTCAGGGAATCTGAGCTTCAACCCAGCTACCGGGCTTTTTCCATAAGTTGAGTCCAGCTCTGGTATTTCATAAGCCTGAGAGCAAACTCCTTCTTCACCAGTGCTGGACCCAGGAGAATAATAAGAATGAAGCTATGAACAATAACCACCTTTTATTAAGAGCTTTGTACATATGTCAGGCTCACTTTACTAGGTGCCAGGTGCTTTCCGTATCTTCCCTCACAAGAAAGCAGGGAATAAGTATTAGTATTATTCCCTCATAACAGATGATGCAGAACCTGAGACTCAGAGAGGTCAGGCCGTTGACTTGAGGCTACACAGCTAATAAACAGAAGAGACAGCATTTGAGCCCGTAGCAATCTGACTCCGATGGCATCTTGAAAAGGGATGATCATAGGAATATGGTTTCTCTAATGCTATGTATGTTTCCCACCTCCATGACCACCCCCAAGAACCTCCCCACCCAAAGCATACCCTCAATAGCGCTTCTGTAGGTGAGAAGGTAAACACAATACCAACCCTCATGCCTGTGCCCTCAGAGTGAGCAGCAGGGTGTGAAAGGAGAAGGTATGGGTGGAGCTGGGATGGGGATCCCACGGGCCTGCACTGTCAACCAAGATAAATGAATGAACCACTTAGCAAACCAGGGCACTTCCACCCCAGAGCAGAACTATCACTGGTAAATAAATCATCGAAGCTCTACACTGGACGTGCCAATTTCAGCGGGAGACGATGAGTGCATTTATCTGCTTGGCGACACGCTGGATGTCTTCAGGCTGTGAGGGGCTATGAAAATACTCCTCAGCATGCACTCCGCCCGAGGCTGGTTCCAGGGCATGGGTGGCAGGAGTGAGGAGAGGATCTCCTTCCAAGAACTGTGTTCATCTTAAACTTCCCACAGTTCCCCTGATTCAGGGGCCTGATGCTTTCCATGCCTTTTAAAAGGATAATAATAACCATCATCATCATAAGCAGCATGTATTGAGTGCTTACTATGTGCCGGGCATTGTGATTTAAAAAAATATACATTATCTCACTAACTGGCTAAAATATTGAGTCTCTGCTGCGTAGGAAAATGACTCCTTTGAGGTTGTCTATTCTCTACAATGATTCCCAAACATTGAGTGCTATCTAAGAGAGGTGGTCCAGCTCCAGGTCAGAGCTTAGCTTCCAAGAACTTCCCCAACTTCCCACAATCACCAGCAGCAGTAACCACCACCACTCCAAGTCTCCTCTCTCTGGTTAGACTCCCAAAAGGAGACAACAGAGGATAGGGAAAGGAGACCAGTAGGAGGTGGGAGAGAAGGAACTGGAACTGGAAAAGCCCAGCCCGTGGGGAGATAAAGAAAGTTGAAGCTCAGGAACTTTGGAACCAAGTTCTTGCCATTCAGAGGAACCTGGTTACAATGTCCCACCAAGTTCTACTGTGCCCTGCCCAAAAATAATTGTCCTGGGAAGTAAAGCTATCAAAAATCTATTATCTTTGGGAGGGGTTGGTAGAACACTCTGGGTGTCTATGGAGACATGTGTGTTAGATAAATGGAGTGAAGGAGGAGAAGAAGGAGATGCTGTCTAGGCATTAGCATGCTTCTTTCATTCAATTCTTTAAACGACCCATTTGAAAGGGGCACTTGACGGATAGAGGGGTGTTATTTTGAAGTCCCAAAATGTTTTCCATCAGGGGTTTCCGAGTTATTCCAAGCCCTCCTATATCCTGTGGAAAGAGCCCTGGCCCTACAGCCAATGGCCCAGTTAGCCACAAAACACTTCTGCACCTCTCACCTCTTTGAAAACAAGAGATAAACAACCAACAATCAGAAATCTGCAGTTGTAAACATCAAGTTGTGAAATGGTCTTTATTTATATGATCACAATACATTGAAAGGATCAGCTTACAAAATAGCAGGTACAATAGGATCCCATTTAAAAATTGCATAAGAATGAAAGCGCTAGAAAGAAATATACCCAATATTAACAATGATTTTTTTTTTTTTTTGGAGTAAGGGAGAGCAGATGTATTGGTGATTTTTATTTTATTAGTTTAGCTTATCTATATTTTCTAATTTATCAGCAAGGTACACAGGGAGTGTGTCTTAACTGAAAAATAAAGAACAAAATAAAAGGTTTCTTTTTCCTCAAAAGAAAGAATGAAATGAATACTTTGGAACCTCTATAAAGTTGCTACAGGGAAACGGTGCAAACATCTACACCAGTGGCCAGCCTTGTTCTTCCACAGTTCTTCGTGCTTATTTTTATTTATTTATTTATTTATTTATTTATTTATTTAATGTTTCAGGGAACATAATACAACTGGATCTAAGCTTAAGCAAACATGTGACGAGGGAACAAGTAAATAGGCAGGTAGGTCATCAGGATTTCTATCGTGTTTATTTCTATGTGGCACAGAGAAAAGAAAGTGGTCTGTGCTTTTGACTCACAATTGCCTCCCTCTGCATCGCCTGGTTCCTCTAATGTCCCAATGGAAATCCTGTCAATCCCCTTAGAGCTCCCCAGGCTCCCTCACTCCGAGTCCTCATCCATTCAGTTCCCACTAACAGGGCGCCACCTCACCTTTCATTTCTTTTTTCATTGATTCGGTGAAGTTCATATGCCAGAGTTCAAATCCTCACTCTGCCTGAGTTCAAACTCCACTCTCCCTGAGTTCAAATATCTACCCTACCTGAATGCAAATCCCACTCTGCCTGAGTTCAAATCCTCACTCTGCCTGAGTTCAAATCTCTACTCTGCCTGAGTGCAAATTCCCACTCTACCTGTGTCCAAATCCCTACTCTGCCTTAGCACAAATCTCCTTTCTGCCTGAGTTCAAATCTACACTCTGCCTGGGTTGAAATCTCCACTCCACCTGAGTTCAAATCTCCACTCTGCCTGAGTTCAAATCTCTACTCTGTCTGAGTCCAAATCCCCACTCTACCTGAGTCCAAATCCCTACTCTACCTGAGTCCAAATCACTACTCTGCCTTAGCACAAATCTCCACTCTGCCTGAGTTCAAATCTACACTCTGCCTGAGTTCAAATCTCCACTCGGCCTGAGTTCAAATCTCCACTCGGCCTGAGTTCATCTCTCCACTCTGCCTGAGTTCAAATGTCTACTCTGCCTGAATTCAAATCTCCAGTTTGCCTGAGTTCAAATCTCCACTCTGCCTGAGTTCAAATGTCTACTCTGCCTGAATTCAAATCTCCAGTCTGCCTGAGTTCAAATCTCCATTCTGCCTGAATGCAAATCTCCACTCTGCCTGAGTTCATATCTCCACTCTGTCAGAGTCCCAATCGTCACCCTGCCTGAGTGCAATTTCCAACCCTGCTGAGTGCAAATCCCCGCTCTGCCCTCAACTAACCAGAGGATCTTAGGCAAGTCACTTCACCTGTCCAAACCTCAGCATCCTCATTAGTAAAGGGGTAATTTTCATTACCAACCCCTCGGGTTGACTAAGGGGATAATGCTCACAGTGTCTTTGGGAGATGGCAGTGAGTGGCAGGCAACATGAACCCCTCTCTCCCTTTTCTCTTCTGCTTTTGTTTTTTCTCTCATGAAAGTGCCCAAAGGGTCAAAATGGTGTTTGGGGACACAACAATGTTTTCTTATCCTCTGAGGCTTCAAATGCAACTCATAGCCTTTGAATAGGGTTGTCATCTCATGACTCCCACGGTGATTGCAGGATGCCTGGCCTCAGACTGGCCAAAAGCCAGACAGACCACCAGCCCACCAATTTCTGTATTTGCCAAAAATGTTCTTGAAGACTAGCCTTCCTGAATATATTCAATGAATATTAATATGGTCTTCTTAATATATTAGTCTTGAACATATTCAGAGAACATATCCTCCTCAGCAGCATTTTAAGCTTAATTTGTCTAACACTAAATATCATGGGGGCTGTTTAGCTTTCTTAGGACTACCTTCTAATGAAGAATAGATTCTTGAATATCTTAAGCAGAGTCTTGAATATAATTAAAATATCTCGGCTACATTTTTGGATAAGAGTATTCAAGAAGCATAAATTCATTGAGAATTACCATTGAACTGATTAAAAGAGCGTATTATGAGAATGTAGTCATTGACTATGTTCAAGGGCAGGATGTTCATCTTCAGTAATTATATTCGATAAGAGTTTTCCTTAAAATACGCTTTTGGAAAACCGGAAAATTTGACCGATTGGATCGATTGATTTCAAGCATCTTGATATTTTAGGGAACCGCTAATCATGGAGTTGATTTTTGATAAATTGGCCAAATTGACTGTGAACTGCTGGGGAAGACAGAGGTGCCCCCGTGTGGTCTAGGGGGAGGTCCACAAAGATTCACCTCCAACTTCCTTTGCGTTCAACTTTGGCCAAAGCCCTAACCCTCCAGCTCTACTCCAACTCTCTGGAGCACCCCTCCTCTCTCTGAGCAATGAAGGCCACCCACATTTTAAGAGGACCCTGTCCTCTTTATTAGCTTCCACACACAAGTATGTATTTTTTCTTTTCAAGACGGAGTCTCACGCTGTTGCCTAGGCTGCAGTGCAGTGGCGCTATCTTGGCTTACTGCAGCCTCTGCCTCCCAGATTCAAGCGATTCTCCTGCCTCAGCCTCCTGAGTAGCTGGGATTACAGGCATCCACCACCATGCCCAGCTAACTTTTTGTGTTTTTAGCAGAGATGGGGTTTCACCATGTTGGCCAGGTTGGTCTGGAACTCCTGACCTCAAATGATCTACCCATCTCAGCCTCCCAAAGTGCTGGGATTACAGGTGTGAGCCACCGCACCCAGCCCTCAAGTATGTTTTTATGCTCCAGGAATGTGGATCATGGACTAAGAGTCAAAACTCAAACACATAACTCCGAGTTTAAATCCTTTTTCTACTGCTGACTGGCTGTGTGATCTTAGGCAACTGACATAACCTCTCTGAGCTTTAGCTTCTTCTGTCAACCAAGGTGAAAATAGTTCCAACTCTAGATAATTGCATCAAGGATTTCATGAGATCAGCACTTAAAGTGCTGAGCATAGTGCCTGGCACATAGTAAGAGCTCAATGCATGATAGCTCTCATTGTCATTATTGTTGTTATCTGAGAAATTTGCTTCTCGTTTTAGGGAAATCCCTTCATGTCTCTAGTCTTTGGTTTCCTTCTCTGCAAAATTTAAAATGTTAAAGGCAGACTAAAGCCATCCTTCTCAAAGAGAGATTCGAGGCTTCCAGAGGGCTCCCACTACACTTTCAGGGGGTCCACGAGATCAAAACTAGTTTTTGTAACACTACTAAGGTGCTATTTGCCTTTTTCACTCTCATACTGTCATGAGTAGACAGACGAATTTTGCACAGTCGACATGACCAGTGATATCACAATAGAATGAAGGCAGGAGCAGCAATGAGAATCCATTCATCATTGAATGTTGAACATCTGACAGATTTGCAAAAATGTAAAGCCATGTACTTCCTCTCGGTTTTTTTGAACATATAGTTATTTTTCATAAAAATATGATATTTTTGTTAATGTCACATGGGTTGCCTATTGTTTTTAAATGGATTTATAAATAAATATTTTTAAAATGTGTCAGTTTTAATTTCTAAAGTAGTAAATAATGATAGCTATATCTATACAAACACATTCTTTGGGGTCTGCAGTAATTTTTAAGAGTCTCAAGTGTCCAGAGATCAATACGTTTGATAATTACTAGATTAGATTATTTCAGTAGGTCCAAGAGTCTGGGGTTGTTACATGCCAGGCCCTCAATGTATGTTGTTCATTCATCTTCATTCATTTATTCATTCTGCAACAGACATTTAAGGAGTACTTCCTAGGTGCCAGGCACTTTGCAAGTTGCTGGGGGTATAATGGAGAAAAAGACAGTTTCTGGTAGGGAATACACGAACACACTTGTCCGTTGAGTGATACAGACACACAGACCTTATGATAGTCCTTATGAGGCAAGAGGAATACAGGCTTGTGTGAGCTTAGAAGTAGGGTGGCAGGAACGAGACGACACCACAGGCAAGGAGACCAGTGTTAGCAAAGAACACTCAATCACATATGCAGGAACGCGCTTGGAACTAAAAGGGAGACTTGGGCAAGGAATCAGGGTGGGGCTCAGAGGGGCACACAGGGGTCGAGGGTTCAAACATCTTGGACTGTGATTCAGAAATGATGACCTCTGTCTTTGAGCCAGGTGAGAACAGCACCTCAGAGAGAGACAGCCACAACAGACATGGGTTACCTAGGAGACATCTGATGCTGTGTCTTGCAGCTGTTCACATGTGTGCTTCTTTCTGCCTGCAACATTATGGCCGGTCCTCAGTTTTCTTCAGGTGGCCAGTGCTCCTGCCTTTAGCACTCTGCTTCTTCTGGCTGTCTTCTCTAATACCCGGGTCTCCCAAGACAGACTGCATAACCATCAATGCACCTGTCACTGGATCATCCACACCTACTTCCCTCCCTTACTAGACTGTAAGTTTCTTTCTTTCTTTTTCTTTTTCTTTTTTTTTAAACAGAGGCTCTCTCTGTTGCCCAGGCTGGGGTGCAGTGGCACAGTCTCGGCTCTGCAATCTCCACCTCCTGGGTTCAAGCAATTCTTGTGCCTCAGCCTCCTGAGTAGCTGGAATTACAGGCGCGCACCACAATGCCAGGCTAATTTTTGTATTTCTTTGTAGAAAAATGGTTTCACATGTTGGCCAGGCTGGTCTCGAACTCCCGACCTCAAATGGTCTGCCCTCCTCGGCCTCCCAAAGTGCTGGGATTACAGGCATGATCCACTGCACCTGGCCCTTTAGACTGTAAGTTTCTTGAAGAATAAAATGGCACTCTGTTCCCATCATACTCGTGGGGAATAGCTCATAACTTGTATACAATAAGTCAGCAGCAGCAGCAGCATTGCCATCATCATTATTAGAGCCATCATTTGGATTTATGTAATTTTTTTTGCACTGTTACTACGTGCTAAACGTTTTACAAATCTGAACTCATAAAGCTTAACTCTTTTAATCATTATCACAATACCCAGGTGGTATTAGGTCACACTTTAGGAAACTGCCACTTTTTTGTAGGTTAAAACAGCCCAATATTAGCAATTTCCTATGGTTCAATCAAATATCTTTTAGTGCCCCCATTTGACAGATGAGAAAAGTGAGGCACTAAAAGACAATTATTTGATGAGTAATGAGTAAATGAATGAATGAATGAATCCTTAGAAATGAGAAAACTGATATATGGTGAGCCCCTACTGTGCACCAAGCCCTTCGTAGGCATTCTTTCATCTACGTAATGTGGCCTCATCCAAAGAGATTTTTAAGCAGGGGAGTGATCAGTCAGGTTGCGTGCAGATGCATTACTTCATTTAATTCTCACCATCTCCTGAGGAGGGAAATAGGCAACTGTTTCCACTATTGGAAAGATGAGAAAACTGAAGCTCAGAGATGTGAAGGGACTTTCCAAGGTCACACAGCCAGGCAGCGACAGAGGTAGGATTTGAACCCAGGTCTATCTGATTCCCTTCTTCAGGTCAGACAACACATAAGGGAGGCTTCTCATTGTTGTGTAGCAGGTGGGAAGCTCAGAGCCCCTCATTATGGAGGGAGTCTGTATTAGTCAGTTTTGGCTGCCATAACAAAATACTCCAAATGGTTTGGCTTAAACACAACAGAAATTTATTTTCTCACATTTCTGGAGCTGAAAGTCCAAGATCAAGGTACTGGAAAGTTCAGCTTCTGGTGAGGGCTCCCTTCCTGATTTGCAGACAGCCACCTTCTTGCTCTCAGAGGGAGAGAGAGAGAGAGAGAGAGAGAGAGATCCTCTTCTTATAAGCTTACTAATCCCGTTGGATCAGGGCCTGACACTCATGACTTCATCTAATCTCATTGACTTCCTTAGAAGATGTGACTTCCATCTCTAAACACAGCCACATTAGCAGTTGAATTTTGGTGGGACACAAACACTCAGTCAGGGTCATTTCCAGTTCCCCCACCTCCCTGCTCTGAATTCTACTATCCACACCCCACTGAGAGAGAAACTGCTACTGGTGAAAACAAAAGCCTCCTCACTCCTAAAGTGGAGAGAGAGTAAAGGCAAAAGAAAGATTCACCCAAGCAGCAAATATTTACAAACTTGGCAAAACCCTCCCTGACTTCCCACACAAACGCAAACAGACACCGGAGGCTTACTGCTGTCTCAGTTTATTGTACTAAAAATATTTGCCAGCACAAGGTTTTTATTAGTAGTGTGATTAGGATTATTATTTTTTTTCCGCAGACAAGATCATTACTGGAGTAGGAGGCTGTGGACATCTGAAGAAATACCACAGAGGAAGCCTACACTGCCATCTTTTTCTCATTTTTGTCTGACAGGATCTATATCAATTCCTTTTTTTCCCCTCCTTAATTCTATTATTTTTAACTACATAAAACATTTTGTTACAGGAAAACCAGAAGACCCAGAAGAAAATGAAAATCATTCACATTCCTCCTTTCGGAGAAGGCTATAACTATTACACTTTCATTGCTTTTTTCCCATCAACTTTCACATGCACCAACATACAGAGAGTACTGTTTTTAATATTATTTTACCGAAATGGTATCAAACGGTGTATTTCCTCCTCTTTGCTAGTATGTATCATGAGTGTCTTTCCTTGCTAATAAATATAGATTGAGTTAATGTTTAATGGCTGTCTCTATAAAATTCTGTTGTGTGGATGTCTTATAATTTATTTAAGAACACTCCTATTGATGTACCTTTAGATTGTTTCTAAGTTTTCATTCTTATAAACCAAGCTGAGATAAACATCCTGGCAGCTAAATATCTGTACTCATTCATGCTTGCTTTCTTAGCATAAATTCCTAGAACTAGTATTTCCAAATAAATAGATATACATAGTTTTGCTGGTACTGTATTGTTTCATGCCCGTAAAATACATATATACACACACATACATATACACACACATATTTATATATACACATATATATATCACCATCAAAATGGAGAGGTTTCATTTCTCCCTTTCCTTTTTCATTGTTGGGAAACATCTCTGAAAAGTCAGAAGTTTTTAAAAACATAACAGCTGTATTAGTCTGTTAATTAAGTAATTATTAGCATCATTAATTAGTGATGCTAATAAAGACATATCCGAGACTGGGTAATTTATAAAGGAAAGGAGGTTTAATAGACTCACAGTTCCATGTGGCTGGGGAGGCCTCACAATCATAGTGGAAGACAAAGGGGAGCAAAGGCACGTCTTACATGGTGGCAGGCAAGAGAGCATGTGCAGGGGAACTGCCCTTTATAAAACTATCAAATTTCATGAGACTTATTCGCTATCACGAGAACAGCACAGGAAAACCTGCCCCCATGATTCAATTACCTCCCATTGCGTCCTTCCCACAACACTTGGGGATTATGGGAGCTACAATTCAAGATGAGATTTGGGTGAGGACACAGCCAAACCATATCAATGACACATCAACATTATACTATGAGAGTTAATTGATCATTAAATTGGAGTTGCATCACATAGATTTAACTAACTTGAATTCAACTGTCTTTCACTAAGTGTAAAACATCATCAACTTTAAGATGCACTATTATTTTATGTAAAATTAAGAAAAAAATTAAAACCTCTTTCAATTAAACTATGACCCAACGCCTTCTAGTCCAATGCCACGCATTGATTGATCACAGCATTCCTCATTTGAAATTCTTTTCATCTGTTCCAAGGGATTGCCTCTAGTTGCCTGGCTTAGTGTGTAGAAAGAAACCCTTTTGCACATATTTTGGTGACATAATGTAACATAACTTCATCCACTTGTGGTTTCTTCCTTTTTAAGGGTTCAGCAAAGATTTGATTGTTGCTTTGCAGGAAAATATGAAACTAGAATCATTCCCCCAAACACAAGAATGTGATTCACTTATATCAAATTTCCACACCACTGCTCTGTTTGGGGAACTTTCTGTATATACACAGGCTTTCCATTTCAGTGCCACATCTTATCAGTGCAATCTTTTTGAAGACATTTTAAGTGGAAATTAAAATCAACATGTGAAGTACTTGCAATGTGCATAACTCAGTTGAAGTGATGACAATGTGAGCAGCTAGGACCAAGTTTGCTTGGGCACAGGGAATGAAACTACATCAGGCCTGCTGGCTGACTGCAAATTGTAAAATACGTCTCAATTTCAGGGATGTGAAAATTAGGAAAATTGTGCATATTAAAATTGATGAAATGTCATTAGGGAAGCTTCAAAAAGTTAAGATAAAAAAGGGAGCAATATCAGTACAAACATGTGGGCAATTATGCTTCCTTCTTCCACCTGGTAAATGTGTGCCCCATGACAGGCAGGAGATAAGACAAATACATCTGTCCAACTCTCAGCTGATGCCATTTCCCACTTGCAGAGAGAGGGCCTCTTGGCCACATTGAGAGTGGTTCTAGAATCTACAGATACAGTTACATATAACTATTTATTTATTTTCATTTTTTTTAGAGACAGGGTCTCACTCTGTCGCCCAGACTGAGATGCAGTGGTGCGATCACGGCTCACTGCAGCCTCAATCTCCTGGGCTCAAGCAATCCTCCTGCCTCAGCCTCCCAAGTAACTGGGACTCCAGGCACGTGCTACCACGCCCAGCTAATTTTTACTTTTTTAAGCTGAGAGAGGATCTCGTTATGTTTCCCAGGCTGGTCTTGAATGCCTAGGCTTAGGTTATCCTCCCACCTCGGTCTCCCAAAGTGCTGGTATTATAGATGTGAGCTACCATGCGCAGCCTACATATAAATATTTAGATAGACAAAGGAAAGACAGAGAAAGACAGAGAGAGCACACAATAGATATAACTCAGCATGATCCCTAAACACAAACCCAAGAAACAGCCGTCTGTTTTAATTCTGGAGGAAAACTTAGTGAGAGACAGTATATAATTGCCAAAAGTTAGAAGCAATTAAGATGTCCTTTAACAGGTGAATAGATAAGTAAGTTGTGGTACATCCAGACAATGGAATATTATTCAGGGCTAAAAAGAAATGAGTTATTGATTCATCAAAAGACATGCAGGAACCTTAAATCTATGTTGCTAAGAGAAAGGAGCCAATCTGTAAACGTTACATGATTCTAATTATAATACATGACAGTCCGGAAAAGCCAAAACTATGGGGACAATAAAATGATCAGGGGTTGCCAGGAGTTGCAGGGAGAAAGAGATGAGTAAGTAGAGCACAGAGGACTTTTTCTAGTTTTATTTTATTTCAATAGTTTTTGAGGGTGCGAGTGGTTTTTGGTTACATGACAAGTTCTTTAGTGGTAATTTCTGAGATTTTAGTGCACCCAACACCCAAACAGTGTGCACTGTACACAATATGTAGTCTTTTATCCCTCACCCTCCTCCCCTGCCCTGAGTCCCCAAAATCCATTATATCATTCTGTATGTCTTTGCATCCTTAGAGCTTAGCTCCCACTTATAAGTGAGAACATACGACGTTTGGTTTTCTATTCCCGCGTTACTTCACTTAGGATAATGATCTCCAGCTCCATCTAAGTTGCTAAAAAAGACATTCTTTTTCCTTTATATGGAGAAGTAGTATTCCATGGTGTGTCAAAGACTTAAATCTAAGACCTGAAACTATAAAGACTCTAGAAGATAACATCGGAAAAACTCTTCTGGACGTTGTAGGCAAATAATTCAGGACTAGGATTTTTAAGGCAAAGAAACGACTTTGTATGATATAATGGGGGATACACATCCTTATACATTTGTCCAAACCCACAGAATATAAGTCTGAGAGTGAATCCAAATGTAAACTACAGGCTTTAGTTGATAATAATGTCCCAATGTTGATTCATCCATTGTAATAAATGTACCACATTAATGCATGGGGAAACTGGGTGGGGAGGGGTTTGGGATGGGGAGTGGAAGCTCTGTATTTGCTGCTCAAGTTTTTCATAAACCTAAAACTGCTCAAAAATGGTCTATTCATTAAATACAAATATATACATCTATAAATAAGAATTAAACTATATATGGATATCTATCTTTTAAACCCCACTGCACAGAAACAATCACCATTTAGTGGTGAAACTTCTAGTCTTGTTTCCATGCAAATCTATTCCTATTCAATTAGGTGAGAGCATCCTCAACAAGGCATGCACATTTTTAAGAGATTCAGTAAGAATATATAAATTTTCCTGCACAGAGGTATGGAGTTCCACTACCCACATAAAGCACCAGTGCCCTTCCTCCTGCACCCTGACCAACACCGGAAGCCCAGCCAGGTTCTCAGGCAACCACTTGGCTTCTTATGTTTGTTTTATTTCCCACAGCAGGTGAGAAGGTGCTCAGGGATGCCCCTCCGCTGCCCACCATACCTCGCTGTGCTGGGAAGGAGGAGATGGAATTTGCCTTGGCTGCGTGTCTGAGCCCCAGGACTGGCTGTCTCTACTGCAGAGAATGCAAGGAATGGAGGCTGAAAGGCCCCTGAGGCAGGATGAGAGCTGGCTTTTTGCCAGGATGAGATTTGTCAATAAAGCTTTTGCAGTCTCGTCAGGATCAAGACTCGTCCCTCTACGCCTGACCCAAACTCTGGTTCTCTTGAGATAATGCCAAAGTCAGTTCTACAGAGCCTCACACTCGATGCCAGCCCAAGATCAAGACAGCCAGAGGTTAGGAGAGAAGCTGGGAGTCAGACCGACTCTGCTGGGGTTGCAGATCTAACTGTATATAACCATGGATAGATAATCTCCCCCCAGGTTGTATGGTTAGAAATATAAGAAATCTAAAATACTGTAGGCTCCACTGCTGGCATTTAAATGCTTCCAACATTTAGTAGCTGTGTTACCTGGAGCAAATTACTTAACCTCTCTGAGGTTCAGTTTCCTCAGTTAAAAAATGGGCATAATAATGCTCACCTCAAAGGATTCTGGTAGGAATTAAAGGAGATAATTCATGTAAAGTGCTTAGCACATCAGAAGCCCTCCATAAAGAGTAGATGTTGTGAATCTTCAAGGACCATGGAGTCCACCCCTCCTCCCTGCCAAACCGGCTTGTGTTTGGGGTGGCAAAGGCTCAGAAAGGAAATACCTTGCCCAAAGTCACAAAGTGACTTGCTACTCATGTCTGGAAGCTCAGTTTTTAGAACCTCAATCCAGCGCCTTTTCCGTTACCCAAGCAAGAGCCCCTCTTGCAGAATACAAAGTGTGGAGACCACAACCTCCTTTCACTTCCTTGGCTCTCATCTGCCTCTTGAGGCACTAATGAAACACCAGGCATGCGGAGTCAGCCTCTCAGATAGTAGCTCTCTAACAGGGACATTATTTAAGACTTGAGTCAGTTCGGCATGAAATTTAATCACTGGATCAATATTGTGACACAGCTTGTCAGAGAGCCGAGGACTGGTCAGGAATACTTGGTAGCCAAGAATGCTTTTGTTTGGTTGGCTTCTCCTTTGGATCTTAAAGAACCAGTCCTCAAGTGTGGGGAGCAAAGAGTCTTCCATTCCCTGAGTAGGGTGTCTTGTCTCCAGCTAACAGCAAAACCTCTAAACCCTCATTTGTACTCTTCTACCTCCAGTGACGTCTGGCTCTTCATATTCTCTCATGATTTCTTGTATAATCCCACCTCTGCATCTTTGCCTACTAGGGTCCCCCCACCTTGAGGGTCATCCCTTGCTAGATCTTTCTAACTTGTCTCTCTGCTTCCACTCTGAGTCCCTCTTTCCTTAATTCATAGAATGACACCAGTAGTGGATGATGGATGCATTGACCAAATCTTCCTTCAAGCATGAATAACTAATTTCCCAAGCTGCCCTTTCCAAGGTCACATTCTCTTTCCAAGACAGGTTGTATAGAGACTGGTGATGGCAGAAGTAGAAAGGCCCTTGCTTAATTTGGGATAACTCTGAAGGGCCATCCCAGGCTCTAAGCTCCCCGTGGCATTGGCTGAGCCCTTCCTTGCGATGCATCGCAGCCCGACTTCCTTCTGCTCAATGCTGCTGCTTTCACTGACCTTCTACAAGTGTGGATCCCAAGAGCACCGCCCAGTAAACTTCCCGCAAAATGATCTCTGTCTCAGAGTCCGCTTCTCAGGAACCCAACAGCAGAGCGATTCTTTTAGGCACAGATCCAAGTGTCTTACTTCTCCGTTTAAAATCATCTGATGGCTTCCCACTGCACTTGGAATAAAATTCAGACTGCTCTTGAGGATTGTAGGACTCCAGGTCAAGGCTGCCTAATAGCAGTACACATAGGTCGGTAGCACATTTAGAAAGTAAAAAAAATAGCCGGGCGCGGTGGCTCACGCCTGTAGTCCCAGCACTTTGGGAGGCCGAGGCGGGCGGATCACGAGGTCAGGAGATCGAGACCACGGTGAAACCCTGTCTCTACTAAAAATACAAAAAATTAGCCGGGCGCGGTGGCGGGCGCCTGTAGTCCCAGCTACTCGGGAGGCTGAGGCAGGAGAATGGCGTGAACCCGGAAGGCGGAGCCGGAGATCGCACCACTGCACTCCAGCCTGGGGAACAGAGCCAGACTCCATCTCAAAAAAAAAAAAAAAAAAAAGAAAGAAAGTTAAAAAAAAAAAAAAAAAGGTGAAATTAACTTCAATAATATGTTTTATTTTATATATATATTTATATATAAATATATATTTTGTTTAACCCTGAAATCAAACATACTATCATTTTAAAATGTGTTCAATTTAAAATATGAATATTTTACATTATTTTTCATTCTAGGTCTGTGCAATCTGGTGCACATTTACAATTACAGCACATCTCAATTGGGACTCCATGCATTTTTTTTTTTTTTTTTTTTTTTTGAGACAGAGTCTCATTCTGTCGCCCAGGCTGGAGTGCAGTGGTGCGATCTGGGCTCACTGCAACCTCCGCCTCCCAGATTCAAGCGATTCTCCTGCCTCAGCCTCTGGAGTAGCTGGGATTACAGACATGTGCCACCACGCCCGGCTAATTTTGTATTTTTAGTAGAAACGGGGTCTCTCCATGTTGGTCACCTGGTCTCGAACTCCCGACCTCAGGTAATCTGCCCACCTCGGCCTCCCAAACTGCTAGTATTACAGGCATGAGTCACTGTGTCCAGCCGAGACTCCATGCATTTTAAATGCTCAATGGCCACACATGATTAAAGGCTACTGAAGGGGATGGGGAAGCTCTCAGTGACCTAGTCCCTGCCTTCTTCCCACGCTCATCTCTACTACAGTCACTGCTGCTCTCTGTGTTTGAGGCTGCTTTTCTTTCAGTTCCTTGAATACCCCAATCCCATTGATGCCTCGGGGACTTTGCACCTGCTATTTCCTCTGCCTGAAATACTACATTCTCAGCACTTTGCACAGCTGGCTCCTTCTTGTACTCAAGTCTCCACTCAAATGCAACCTCTTCCGAGAGGCTGTTCCTGAAACTCCATCTAAAGAAGTCCCCCTCCCCCAACGTCATTCATCAATGACTCATGCCAAGATATTGTCCACATAGCATGTATCACCTTCTGAAATGATCTTATTTACTATTTTTTCATGTATTTTGTTGCCTGTCTTCCTCTACCAAAAAGTGAGCCCCAGATATTTGAGTCTGTTTATTCATTTTGCATCCCTTTTTGGACCGAGGACAGAGTTCGTCATTAGCAGTATCTCTTATCTCTTAATAGTTATTAATGCACAAAAAAACTAAGAAAGCATACATTAAAAATAAAATACACATCTACAATATTTGCATATATGGGTCTGCTAGGGGAGAAACTTCTTTTTATAATCACAGATAATCTAGTATCTGAAATACCAGGCATGTGCAGTCAGCTAACACAAGATTCAGTATTTACTGGGTATTCTTCAGAGATTTCACTCATTCTTATTTCCACAAAATATCACCTATAACCCGATGGCTCCCACATGTTTATCTCTAGCCACTGACTCTCACCTCCAGTTTCCTTATTTACTGGATATATCAGTGTTGCCATCTTCTTTTCTAGTTATCTCTATTGTAGCACTTATCCAGGGCATAATAACTCCATATTCTCCTTTGCCTTTTACTACCAACTGCTGGATGGATGATTTACCTCTATCTTCATAGTATTTGTGTTCTTGAGTCATACATTTGATGTTTTATTAATTAAATGTAATACATTACCATGCTAAAAAAACAAACTTCAGAGATAAAATTCCATAACATTCTCCTTTGTGCTTTATTATAATCTTTGCTTGACATATAACTATATAGGACAGACTACTGTCATTAGGAGATTAACAGTTTGTATACATACACATCTATGTCACATACACGTGTACACACATGCACGCACGGAGATCCAACAGAAACCCCTACTCTTATGAAGCTTACCCTCTAATGGAGGAGAAGAACAATAAGTAATATACACATACACACACATGCACCCAGGCACACACACATATACACAGATGATCCTTGATTTACAATGGGGTTACGTCTCAATAAATCCACCATAAGTTGAACATATTGCAAGTTAAAAACGCATAAATAGGCTGGGCACGGTGGCTCACGCCTGTAATCCCAGCACTTTGGGAGGCTAAGGCTGGCAGATCACCTGAGGTCAGGAGTTCAAGACCAGCCTGGCCAACATGGTGAAACCCCATCTCTACTAAAAATACAAAAATTAGCCAGGTGTGGTTGTGGGTGCCTATAATCCCAACTACTTGGGGGCTGAGGCAGGAGAATCGCTTGATCCCAGGAGGCAGAGGTTGCAGTGAGTTGATATCATGCCACCGCACTGCAAGCTGGGCAACAAGAACAAGAATCCATCTCAAAACAAAAACAAAAAATACCGCATAAATACACGTAACTTACTGAACATCCTAGCTTAGCCTAGCCTAACTTTAATGTGCTCAGAAGATTCACTTAGCCTATAGTTGGGCAAAATCATCTAACACAAAGTCTATATTATAATAAAGGGTTGAATATCTGATGTAATTTATTGACTATGATTATTACATTAAAATTATATACATGTATAAACATGTATACATATATAAACATGTATACGTATGTATATGTATATAGGTTGGTAATACGTACTATGGAGAAAGGGGAAGGAAGTCAGAGAGTATCAGGGGATAGAATTGCCTTTTTAATTGGTTGGGGTCAGAGAAGTCCTGGACAAGAAGGTGGCATTTGAATAAAGACTTGAAGGAGGTGAGGAAATGGCAGCTAACTGAGAAAGAGTGCTTCAGGAAGAAGGTTTCACAGTGCAAAAGCCCTGAGGTAGGTAGATACCTGACATGTTTGAAGAAGGCAAACAAGACAGCGTGGCTGGAGGGAATGAGCAAGGAGGTGAGTGGGAGGGGATGAGATTAGAACTGAGTGGTGGGTGGGGTCCTGTGGGACTTGGTAAGCAGTTCCAAAGACATTGGCTTTTACTCCAAGAGCACACCAGAGGCCACTGGGGAGTTCTGAGGAGATAATCACATTTTAGCAGCAGTATTATTTTCAGAATACACTGATTAGACTGCAAATTTGTCCAACCCACAGCCCGTTGGCCACATGCAGCCCAGGCCCAGGACAGCTTTGAATGCAGCTCAACTCAAATTCGTAAACTTCCTTAAAACATTATGAGATTTTCTTTGGATTTCTATTTTTTTTGTTTTGTTTTGCTCATCAGCTATCGTTAGTGTTAGTATGTTTTATGTGTGGCCCAAGACAATTCCTCTTGTTCCAATATGGCTCAGGGAAGCCAAAAGGTTGGACATCACTGGATTAGAGCAAGGGTACAATTGACAGATTATTACAATAATCCATGTGAGAGACCAGGTCCAAGACCACAATAAATACTGCCAGTTTTCTAACAAATTCCATTCTCTCTTTCTTCCATAGTGATAACTGAACAGTTGCTGCTCAACAGGGGACTACATTTCCTAGCCTCCCCTGGGGCAAGGTCGAATCATGTGACTAAGTTCTAACCAATAGAATACAAACAAAAGAGACGTGTGCAACACTGCCTCACTTGTTTGAAAAAAATGGTGGGTCGTGTTCTTTTGCCCCCTGCCCCTTTATACAAAGGCACAGGAATGTGCCTGCATGCAGCTGAGCCATGCAGATGAGGACAATGGAAGGAAGCTGCGTCCCTGTGTGAAGGTGTGGATCAAAGTCTAATATACTCCTAGGCTGTTCACCTCAGGACCATCTCATGAATGAGAAATAAATATCTGTCTCCTATAATCCACTGTATTTTGGCATTCTTTGTTACAGCAGCTTAACCTTTACCTCAACTAATACACAGAATGTTATGGAAGGTTTAGCAACATCAGAAGTGAATTACAGCATAGTGTAGAATAGGAAACAACCTACAATGTAATACTCATCACCCCTATCCTTAAAGCTCCTTAACCAAACCCTGCAGGGGACTTTTCAGACTGTCTTTTACTTCTCTGGTACACGTATTTCTCCAGCTTCCCAGAGCCTGGGGACATCCGCAAAATTTTATTTCATTTTATTAAGCAAATGAATATTTTCTGAATCTCTGTCACAGACAAACTCCAGGAACTTCCTTTGCATTGCTCAAAAGATTTGGCGGTGCGCTGAACCCCGGTCAACATCTTGACATGAAGAATTATTGAAACTAATGGCAAAAACCTCAATTACATTTGCACCAACCTAATAGCAGAAACTTTGATAACAACAGTTTTCCTCTCATTTGCTTTACGGTAAGCTTTTCAGCACTTCCTCTGTCCCTAAAAATACTCTCAAGAAGCAGAGGTGGAGGAGGGGACACATATTTTCCTCTAGCCTGACCAAGCCTTAGCATTTGCTCCTGGGGTTTTAGATGATGCCTTCTCCCATTCACTCAGACTCAAATATTTATATGACAGGCACCCCTATATATGCATCCACATGGTTCCTTCTTATAGACACACACTCAGGCACACACAGACACAGAGAGAGCTGAGTCATGCTGGAAGGTCTCTAGTTGTCCATTCTGTTCTTTCCTGCCTTCAAACCCTGGCCTTCAAGAACACTTCCCAAGACCATGGCTCTGTGTCCTTTCCACTGGTTGATTCTTTGGGTTTCTCACCAAAATTCACAGTGGGAACGTTATGCTGGCTCATTTCCTCCCCGCTTTTATGGTCTGTCCTGTTCATTAATAACAATATGAAGCGGCTTGTAAAATGCATCAGAAACAAGGCCTGCTCTGGATGACCTGAGAAGCCAAGCACAGGTGTGGTACAGTCAGGCTTTGCCCTCGTGACAGAAGGGGTCATATTTCTCCCCTGAACAAGATGAGACATCTAATAGGACTACCTACTCATGGGATAGCTGTGGCCGGCTGAGTGTTCACACCTCCAAGGAAGTGCATAGGGACAAAGCTTCATGGGATCTTGGAGAATGTCCTCCAAGGCCCTGCTCAGGTGATCTGATCAGAATTAATCCATTCTGCTGCCTCCCTGGGGTGTGGAGGGAGTCAGGGAGAATCAGTAAGGAATTGATCATATGTGGTTTCTTGTGTCCCGTATGGATAGATGTGTATGCATATTGTGTGTTGACTGAATGAGTTGTTAAGTGCATGCAAGTCTGGATTGTCTATATATGTTAATGTCAGGGTGTTGATCTCGTTCTCTGTGGGTGTGTGTTCTTATTTCATTGGTCCCTGCTTATTTCTCTAGCCCATCTCACACCATTCTATCTTCTAAACATAGGCTCTTCTTAAATTTCTTACTTCTCTCCAATCACTCTGTCCCTCCCTCTGACGCTGTCTTTCCATTTTTTTTTTGACTCCGTTAACTCCGTTCCTTTATCTCACCTGCCTCTCCCCGCCTCTCCTTCCCCTCCTTCTCCTCGTCATCTTCCTTCTTCTCATTCTCCTCCTCCTTCTTCCTCCTCATTTCTTCTTCCTCCTCTCTATCCCCTTCCCTCCTCTCCCTCCTCCTCCTCCTCCTTATCCTCCTCCTTCTATTCCTTCTTCTTCCTCTTCCTCTTCCTCCCCCTTCCACACACTATTTTCTTTCCTCCCGCCACACTCACCTCACCTGACGAACCCCACTTCACCCCTCAGCGTGGGCATCACTTCTTCTGTCCTGAGCCCCTAGACGGTACCTATTCCTGCTGGGTAAGCACCCACCAGTGCCTCCCTTCCCCGTTCGGAACTCCCACCAACTGTATAGCCACTCCCTAGTTCACTGTGTCTTCCCTGGCCACAGAGGCCTTGCATTGTGTCATCTTAGTTAAATTGAAAGCATTTCTCCAAATTCCCTTCCCTGCAGTGTTCTGTGTTAAAGTTGGCCAGCCAACTTGGGTGAGCTTTGGAAAGTGGGTGTGAAGCAGCAGTTGTGTTTATGCTCCAGGGGTCAACATGAGCCGGTTCTCTGCTGCATCTCACACACATTGTCATGGGTTTGATGGCTCGTCTTGTTGGAAGATTGCAGACAGCATGCAGGGCTAGGGCTCCTCCACCTCCTGCCGATCTCCTCTTTTACTTTTTCTAACGTCTGGACCAGATTTGGGTGCAGCTCCATGGACCTTCCAAAGCTCACAGCATCACTAAGGTTAGAAGTCTGGAGGCGCTGAGAGACTGACAGATCCCAGGGAGGGACAGAGGCAGGTTCCAGTTTTCCTTGGTGTGTTCCAGCTCATCCTCCTGGGTTCCATGTTGTCCTTGCTCTCTCCCATTTCATGTCCATAATCACTTACCAATGCACAGCTCTGCTGAATCAAGGTTCCGCATCCAATGCAGGGCAATAGGCTTACATAAGCAGCGCCACCCACTGGCACAGTCGCGTAAGGCCCAACCCCATCATAAACCCCTTATATCACTCATACTGGTTCTGCTTCTTTGACCTGATAAACAGCCTAAAAATCTCCCAGAGGACAGGATTTCAACTCAACTCGCAAATTAACATGATTGTTCACTCTGAATTCATTCTGAATTCCCGGAATTCAGAATGCACCCACCACTTGGAAATAGCTCAATAAGAATGTCCTGCACTCAACCACAACATTGATGTACTCGCCTAGTGATCTATGCACATGTGTGCACACCTAGGCATTTCTATAGTTCTTATGAGATCAGTTGTCATAAGAACTGGCAGTGGATCTCATATTGGCAGCCCTGGATCAAATATGTACTACTTATAGGTTATCCTTGGTCCAGAGGGCTTTTAAATGTTTGAATTAGTTGTAACATTTAGAAGTCAAGTTTCACATACAAAATCTAGGTTTGAAACTTTTCTCTATAAAATTGGGCCAGGTGAGGTGTCTCACACCTGCAGTTTCAGCACTTTGGGAGGCTGAGGTGGGTGGAACGCTTCAGTCCAAGAGTTCGAGACAAACCTGGGCAATATGGCGAGATCCCGTCTCTACAAAAGACACAAAAATTAACTGAGTGTGGTGGCACACGCCTGTAGCATCAGCTACTCAGGGGGCTGAGGTGGGAGAACAGCTTGAGCCTGGCAGGCGGAGATTGCAGTGAGTCATGATTGCACCACTGGACTCCAGCCTCTGTGACAGAGCAAGAACCCGTCTCAACAAAAATCAATAGCTCAAGCAACACGGAGCCGACTTTCCCCATGGCAACAACTGTGTAAAGATGGAGAACTGATGTGCCTTTTCATGGGACTTGTGCCCTCTGCTTCCCACCCCTACTCAGTCCCCTCATTTACATTCCTTTCTGTCCCCTCTAGAACTTTGAGTTTGGACTGTTCTACCTCTGGCTTCTTTTTCATGGAAAAGAATAAACTACTTGTGCTAGCCCATATTTCTGTGTCTCCGTAACTTGCAGCAGAATCTAATCCTAAGTGAAAAACCGGCATCAACATATTACACTATTAAGAGTCCAAACAGAGGGATATACGGTACTGGATCGAAAAGCCTTCCCTTGATTTAGTTGAGCACATATTCTGAATCCAAATTAACGTACGCGATGGTCCTTTTCCTTAAGTTTAAGCCATGCATTTCCACTTGTACAGTCTCCCCAGGGCAGGTAGATGGGAGTGGCTACTCTCCTTTGTTTAGCTTGTTCCCCAGCTATCTAAAAGGCGTGAGACCTTTATTCTGGACTTGTCAGTTCCCCATCACCACCTCTCTCTAGCTCACTCTGTGTCCCTCTCTTCTCCCTGTAGCAGATGACATTGGTCCCTCACTACACACCTGCACATTGTCTCTGGCACTGCTCACAAGTGCTTGCGACTCACCACATGCTGCCTTTACTGTAGCTTGGCTTCCAGATGGAGCAAGTTCAATACAAGTAAGCCCACCACTCAGCCATGCTGTTAGCATGACAAGCCAGGGGAGTCCCGGCCTCTCTCTCTGCCTCGAGTTATATTATTTGGTTAGTACAGCTTTATTATATGCCCAGCATAATTTCTATATGCACATTTATATGCATCTTCATTTCTAAATGCAAGCTTAATTCTGTACATATATGCACTGGTGTTTCCTATTTTACATATATATCCTGTCATTTTTTAATACATTGAGTATGTGTGCAATGCTGTGTATGAATATATTTATGAGAGAATATCTGTATGTTCAAGTGTTTTCTGTAGATTTGGGACAACACAAGACTTCTTTTGATGTCATTTAATTTATATAAACATCTTACAGGTAGCATTATCTGCATTTACAATGAGAAAATTCAGGCTTGGAGGGGAAAGTCCTTTGGCTACAGTGACGCAGCTTTAAGTTATTTGTTGCAGATACTCTTGGTGCCACCCCTTTCTCACCCTCACTCCCTTAGCAAGTGCACCTGTCACTGAACCACTGCAAATGGTGGCTGCTAACAGGTCACACCTGCACGCCTTGCTCACAGTCACCCAGAAGGTCACGTCCCTTCGCAGGGGACACCCTGAGCTAATGTCTCATTGATGTGGAGGCATAAGAGCCCACCAGTTCTTACCTTCCAGGAGAAGGTGAGAGCAACATGTTCAGGCAGAAGGAGGAGTTAGACTAATGGGATTTCAGGAGCAATCTAGTCTGAATCCTTGTCTTTGGCTCTGTTGTTTGGGAACCCGATCTAGACATCATTGCACCAGAATTGGAGCATGGGTTCTGTCTAACTACAAAGCCGGGGGCGGTTCCTCCACACCGCACTGCATTCTCCCTGGCTGTTTGTGTTACAATTCATGCTCATCCAGGATGATTTTCCTATACCTTTCTCCAGAGGTAGCAATGAATAAGAATTGTTTGTCTAAACGCAGAGCGGAAGCTAACTGTTTTAGACTGTGACGCTGCATAATGGACATTGCGCCTGTTACATTACATTTTATGGTTTTATAGCAATTACGTTGCATTTTATGGTGTCATAACATATTACATTTTATGGCTTAATATCAGCTTTAATACAAGACACCATGGCCCAGAATTTTAACAAGGGAAAGCTTCTCCTGGTGAGATGGTAATGGGCTTTCTGCATGACCACATGCCTGCCAGCAGGAGGCCAGGGAAGATGAATCAGGGGACAGATTTCCCTCAAGCCTCTATAGCCACCCCACTCTGTGCCCCCTCAGTCAAGCCTGGCTTTCTCGCTAGGGGTCCTTGTACAAACTCGTTGAACTGATGCTGCTCTCGGCACCCAGTCCCTCGTCTCTCGCTCACCCTCTTTTTCTTGTCCACGTAACAGACAGGATAATCTTCTTAAAGCACAAGGCTACTCATGCCATGACTCTGCTTGGAACTGGTATATAACTTCCCATTGCTATTAGAGCCAAGTCCAAACTAAGCCTAAGGCTCAAGGAAGGACTTTCATATTCTTATCCTCAGCCTTGGCTCATTTATCACCCACCATGTACCCTACGCTAAAGCCACAGTGAGCTTCCTACCATTCTCAAATGTGCTGTGCCCTTTTGCTCCTCTGTGCCTTTGCACATGCTGTTCCTTCTGCCTGGAACCCCTTCCTGGATCTTTTTTTTTTCTATGCATTCATTCAGTAAATATTTATTGAGCACCTACAATGCTTGGCATTGTTCTGACAACTGGGAATCCAGTGGTAAATGAAACACACAAACCACTCTCGTGGAGCTCACCTTCTAGTGGAAAGAGGTAACATGGTATTAGTCTTTCAATACTCAACTCATGTCACCTTCTCCAGGAAGCCTGCCCTGATGGGCCCAGGTAGTGAGATACGCATTCTATTCCATGCCTGTGTCATAACACTTACCACAGCAATTGTAGTCATCCATTCACTTCTATGTCTTCCCCAAGGGCAGAGACAATGCCTTACCCATTTTTACTTTTGTATTGCTATCACCAAGCAAGGTGCCTGGTTCAGCAAGTTGATTGAATAAACAAATGAATAAAGCAAGAGGAAAAAATTGGTAGTGTGCTTTAGGGGTGCCAGTGAGATTCCACTGCCACCAGGAAACATTTCCAGTACAAATGTAGCAAATCCTGCCACTAGAAATTCACCCCTTTGGGTTAAGCATTGTCAGTTCCCAGCAGCTCCTTTGAATTCCAATGGCCCTGGGAGTAAGATGTTTGCATGAATAATTCCATCAGAATTCTTAGGAGCTGGCTGGAGAGAACAGGACTGAAGCAAGCTGCTCACCTGCACTGGGAGATAAAAAGAGGAGACAAAAAAGGAGGCTTTACCCAGGGCTCTGGCCTGAGTTCTGGAAATTTGTTGCAGATGTTGACAAACACATTGCCCAAAAAGCCTTGGAAATCTCAGCTGTTAGAGGGGTGCTGTAGGAAAATGAAAAGAGCTTGGCATCAGGTTCTAGCCCTGGCTCTGCCACTGACCTGCTGTGTAATCTCTTTGCGAATCCCTCGGTCTCTCTGGGCCTCAGTTTCATGAGCTATAAAACAGTAAGACTGAACTAGATATAATCAGATACCTTCTCAGGAGTCAGCAGAGCTCAGTGCTTCAAATCCCAGCGCTGCAGTTATCAGCGATGACCTCGGACAATCTATTTAACCCTATGTGCCTCAGTTTTCTCATCTATAAAATGGGGACAGGTATAAAATGTTATACACTCCTCAAAGGGTTGGTTTAAGGACTTAATAAGTTAATACAAATAAAGAATTAGCACAGAATCTGGGGTACTATAAGCACTCGATAAAGGTTAGTGATTATTTAATAAGCCAAAGGGTGAACATTGGAATCTCTGCAAACCACAGAAGGCCAAAGCTGGAAAAGACTCTAATAAAAATAACAACAGACCTGTGTTGGGGCTCACCATGCACCAGACAGTGTGCCAAGTGTTTTATAAGCAGCATCTCCTCACAGTAATCCTATGATGTTAGTCTTGTTTCCCCTGATTTACCAATAAAGACCAGAGCAGGTGAGTAACGTCCCCAGGTTCACAGAGGTGGTAAACAGCACAGCCATGGCTTAAACCAGGCTCTACCGGATGCCAAAGATTTTTATCTAATATGGGAATTTTCAGCCATTCTAGCCATTCTTTCTTAATTTTTTATCTCTTATTTTTATTTTTGACAGAGTCTTGGGTCTTGCTCTGTCACCAGGCTGGAGTACAGTGGTGCAATCATAGCTCACTGCAGTCTCAACCCCCTGGGCTCAAGTGATCCTCCTACCTCAGCACCCCGAGTAGCTGGGACTACAGGCGTGTGCCATCACACTTGGCTAATTACAAAAAACATGTTTTTGTATAGATGATGTCTCATCTTGCTATGTCACTCAGGCTGGTCTCAAACTGCTGGTCTCAAACTCCTGGTCTCAAACCATCCTCCTGCCTTGGTCCCCCAAAGTGCTGAGATTACAGGCATCAACCACTGTGTCCAGCTAAATATTTTTTTTGATCCCACGTCTGTCTCCTCTCCCTTGGTGACTTCCATTACACATATTTTATTAATAGACTGCTTGAAGTTGTCCCACACCTCAATGATGCTCTGTTCATTTAAAAAATATGTTTTCTTTGTGTGTTACACTTTGGATAGTTTCTATTGCTAAGTCTTTGAGAGTTGACTCATTTTTTCTTTGAATATCTAATCTGCTGTTAATACACTTCTGCGTAGTTTTCATCTCACACATTGTAGTCTTCATCTCTAGAAGTTCAACTGGGTATTTTCTATGTCTTCTATAGTTCTACAGAACATTTCTTTAAACCTATGGAATACGGTTAGAATAACTGTTTAATGTGCTTGTCAGTTAATTCTAACATCTGTGTCTGTTCTAAGCTGGTTTCAATGGATTGATTGTCCTCCTCCTTAGGAGTCATGTTTTCCTGCTTCCTCGCATGCTTGGTAATCTTTGATTTAATGCCAACCAGGAGCTGGTCCCATGACCTAATTCCGGTAATGAAACATGGACCCAGGACAGTAACTGTTCTAGTCCCCTAGCCATCGATGGGCTTAGGAGTGAACACGTCACCCGGGAGCTTTTTGGGAAAGGCTTCCTCAATCTTAGGAAAGAGACCGGTTCCTCTGGACGTGGCCATTTCCTGACGAGACAACAGGGACTGGTACATTTACTGAGCACTTGCTGTGTACCTGGCCCTGTGCTAAATGCATTAAGTCATGTGATTCTCAACAGCAAGCTTTTGCAGTACATAGTATCATGATGTCCCTTTTACAGATAAGGAAACTGAGGTTCAGCATGGTGAGTGCCCTTTCCCAAGGTCACATGGGTAGCCAAGGGCAGAGGCAGGATGGGAAGCCAGGTCTTTCTGACTCCAGAACTTGTGACCTTAAAACCCTCCTCTATACTTCCTCTGAAAAAGAAAAAAAAAAAAAACCTAATCCAGATGAATTCCCTCATCCCAGCTGATCAATATTCATGTTGCTCAGAACCAAGTAATTGGGGCTGCCAAAGGGTGCTAAGAAGTCCCCCTAATGAGCTTGTTCAGCTACTCTTCTGAAACAGCATTCCCTGCTGGGCCCAGGGGCCTCTTCTGTCAATATTGACGTCTGTCTGAGACACTCGGAACCTGCCACGGATGGAGGAGCAGATGCTGCTAAGATTTAAAGAGAGAAAGGAAGAGAAAAAACACAAATCCCCTCAACAAAGCTACTACTTAGAACCGCAGGCCCAGCAATCCCCTGTACATCTGGAGAAACACTGCAGTAGAAGAGGCTAGATCAGAGGCCAGCAGACCTTTGAGGTGCTTGGCTGGGCTCCTGCAACCAGGGTCTGCTCAGCAGTGCCCTGGAGAGCTTGCTAAGCTGGGCAAGTCTGCTCTGGCAAGGGGACGATGCCTCCTTGCCAGGAATGCTCCTGGGGGAGCTGAGATTCCAGATTTCTCAGCCTGCTCCCAGGTCCTGCCCAGCCCTAGAGGACTAGAGTCAAGTTCCAGGAAGGCATGTTTCTGGAGAGTGATAAAGAGGTTGGGACAACAAAACTGTCCTTTTCGAGAAGGGCAATGCAATGTAAGGAGTCTTGGCTGTGAAGTCAGATAGTTCTGGGTTCAAATCCGTAAATATAAATCCGTGATAATCCATAATAAGGAGGTTATCCTCTCTAGCACATGGGGATTTCTGTACTCAACAAATGTTCATATGCCTGGAGATTATGACAATACAGAGTCGCAGAGATGCAAATAAAATGCCAAACATAGAGCCTGACACATCAAATGTCT
This sequence comes from Macaca thibetana thibetana, assembly GCF_024542745.1. Classification (NCBI taxonomy): domain Eukaryota; kingdom Metazoa; phylum Chordata; class Mammalia; order Primates; family Cercopithecidae; genus Macaca; species Macaca thibetana. Next base: position 115,485,008 of record NC_065588.1, read on the forward strand.
TCAAGAAGTACAGAAACTCCTGATGCATATGTAGGTGCCACCACCCCATAGCTGCCCTGTCTGTAAAGACAGCGACATGGCTGCGTAAAAAGGGCTTTGGAGGCAGAGTTTATTCTCTAGCCTAGCTGCAAACGCTATCATGCAATCTTGGGTAGTTAATCCATGTGATGGGTAATTTTGTGTGTCAACTTGACTGGTCCACGGGGTACCTAGACATTTGGCCTAATATTATTCTTAATGGACCTGTGAAGATATTTCTGGATAAGATTAACATTTTATTTATTTATTTATTTTTATTTTATTTTTGGAGACGGAGTCTTGCTCGGTCACCCAGGCTGGAGTGCAGTGTCGTGATCTCGGCTCACTGCAACCTCTGCCTCCTGGGTTCAAGCAATTCCTGTGCCTCAGCCTCCCGAGTAGCTGGGATTACAGGCACGTGCCACCATGCCCAGCTAATTTTTTGTATTTTAGTAGAGACAGGGTTTCACCATGGTGCCCAGGCTTGTCTCAAACTCCTGAGCTCAGGCAATCTGCCTGCCTTGGCCTCCCAAAGTGCTAGGATTACAGGCATGAGCCACTGCACCCTGCCTGAGAATAGCATTTTCATTGGCAGATTGAGTAGAGTACACTCTCTAATATGGGTAAGCCTCATCCAATCAATTGGACCAATCCAATCCAACCCAATCCAAAAACTGAGGACCTGAAGAGAACGAAAAGGCTGAGTAAGAGGGAACTTCTCCATGACTGCCTGAGCTGGGCTATCAATCTTTTCTGGCTTTGAACTTGAACTGAAACACAGGCTCTTCTTGAGTCTCAAGCATGCTGGCTTTCAGACTGGAACTTACTCCCCCAGCCCTCCTGGTTCTCAAACATTTGGACTCAGGCTGGAACTATGCTTCTGCTTTCTTGGGTCTCCGGCTTGCCAAGGTCTTGGAACTTCTTGGCCTCCGTAATCACGGGAGCGAATTCTTTGTAATAAATTAATGAATCTTTTTCTCTCAATTGGTTATGTTTCTCTGGAGCATTCTGACTAATACACTCCACTTTCCTAATTCTGTTTCTTCATCTGGAAACTGATGAGAATCTTTCTTCATGGGTTGCTGTGAGAACAAGCAGTTACAGTATAAATTACAATATAGTTTGCAATGTGCTATGAAATGGATAAGAATAGGGGGTTTGGGGCCCAAAGAAGCAGGTGACTCAATCTCAAAAGAATAGCTTCTTATAGGAGGAGAGCAGAAGGAGTGGTTGATGTCCAAAAGAGAGTACGGAAAGGGTGTTTCAGGAAGTGGAAAAAGCATATGCAAAGCATTTGAGGCCAAATAGTGCATGGCCTTATCAGAACATTGAACATCGAACTGTGTTTCCAGGGCCAAACCATGGGTCCCTTTCTCGTTACATTAATGGTTTGATCTTTATCTTGAAGGAAATGGAAAACCACTGAAAAAATTTTAGGCACAGCGGTGACATGAATCCAGGGATTTTAAAGAATTTATTTTAACCTCTCTGACTCTCAGTCTCCTTATGACTAACATCAAAAAATAGCTCCACCTGCTTCACTGAGTTTTTGTGAAGACCAGCTGAAGTTATGTACCTTAAAGTGCTTTGTAAGTCATTGAGTGCTTGGCAAACAGAAGGTAGGGTTATTAACCAATAAGTCAATATTATTACATCAACTTCAAGGCTTTCATCCCTAGAAGTTCCTCTAACCAAAGTCACAAGTCAAATAAGATATGGGGTAAGAACTTATTTGGCAAACCCTAGAACTTTCGATGAGAGTTAGAGATTTGCTAGTTGCCGTTCCAGTATTTGTGTTAATTTGGGTCTTCCAAGAAGCAGATGCCCAAATGAGGTTAAACATGCAAGAAGTTTATTAGGGGAAAATGCTTGTGAGGGAAAATGGGAAGGGAGCCACGGGGAGAGGGGAGCTGGGACATTCACCACCCCGATGCAGTTCTAATCCCAAGTGAGGGGTAGAGAGCAAGAAAGAAGAGTGGGTAGAGGGATGTTGGATTGCAATGCAAGGTTGTTCAGCAAGGCCAGTAGGTAGTCCTTGAGCCAAAGTCACCTGTCAGGGGAGTCGTGTCTCTCCAGAATTGGACTGCCTTAGTATTCCTGTTGCACTCAGCCACCGACTGGAAGCAGCCCCTGGGGACGTGTGGCCCTTGCATAAACACAATGATGGATTTCAGAGCACAGCAGCTGATGCCCTAGATCCATCATGCTCCCTGCAGCAGAGATCTGAGAGGTGCATGCTCACAGTTGCCACAGTATCCAATACCCTTCTTGATTTTTGTTTAGGAATCTGCTGCTTTCCTGCTCTCAGGCGTCATACCCAGGCCTGAGCCAATCAGAGCATCACAGTGCCCCAGGTGCAGCCATTGGTGCATTCACAGACACGCAACCTAAGCTGATCCAATCAGGGAGAATTCAGAGGTTTAAGAGGCGCATTGGGGAAAAGGTGCTCTATCTTTCCTCTGGATTTGAACCTGGAGGGATGAAGATCAGGAGTCCCCGGGCAGGGTGGCTCACACCTGTAATCCCAGCACTTTGGGAGGCCGAGGCAGGCGGATCACTTGAAGTCAGGAGTTAAAAACCAGCCTGGCTAACGTGGTGAACCCCTCTCTACTAAAAATATAAAAATTAGCCGGGCGTGGTGGCGGGAGCCTGTAGTCCCAGCGACTCCAGAGGCTGAGGCAGGAGAATCGCTTGAACCAGGGAGGCGGAGGTTGCAGCGAGTCGAGATCATGCCACTGCACTCCAGAGGGAGACTCCGTCTCAAAAAAAAGGAAGGAAGGAAGGAAGGAAGGAAGGAAGGAAGGAAGGAAGGAAGGAAGGAAGGAAGGAGGGAGGGAGGGAGGGAGGGAGGGAGGGAGGGAGGGAGGGAGGGAGGGAGGGGGAGGGAGGAAGGAAGGAAGGAAGGAAGGAAGGAAGGAAGGAAGGAAGGAAGGAAGGAAGGAAGGAAGGAGGGAAGGAAGGAAGGAAGGAAGGAAGGGGAAAGAAGGAAACAAGAAAAGAAAAATAAATTCAGGAGTCGAGGCAGCACCATTGATCACAGGAGGAGAGCTTCACAACTGGAGAAAGAGAAGTTGCACACCAACATGTCATTTGAACTCTTTTTTCTCAGACATGCTTGAAACCAGGATTACTCTCATGACTGTTCAACTTTGAAAAATCTGTGTATTCCAACTTTTTCATTTTAAAAAAATTTAAGAGCTTTATTGAGGTATAATATGCAACAAACAGCATAGACTTAAAGTGTGCTACTTGATATTCTGACCTATGTATACACCAGTAAAACCATCTCTACGATCAAGATAAAGAACATATCCATCACCTGAGTTTCCTCCTGCCTCTTTTAATCCTTCTCTCTCAACCCCTGCCTCGGGCAATCTGATTTCTGTCACTGTGGATGTTTTCATTTCTAGAATTTCATATCAATGGAATCATACAGCACATACCTTTTTTTGTCTGACTTCTGTCATTCAGCTTAATTATTTTGAGATTCATCCATGTTATGTGTATCAACAGTTCATTCACTTCTACTGTTAAGTATATTCCATCAGATGGATACATCAGTTTGTTTATCCATTCACCTGTTGATGGACATTTGGGTTGTTTCCAGTTTGGGGCTATTACAAACAAGGCTGCTATAAGCATTGTGTGTAAGTCTTTATAGGAACACATGCTTTTATTTCTCCTTGGTACATACCTAGGAGCGGACAAGATGAATCTGATGGCAAGTATAGTTTACTTTTTTTTTTTTTTGAGACAGAGTCTTGCTGAGTTGCCAAGGCTGGAGTGCCATGGCGCACAATCTCGGCTCACTGCAACCTCTGCCTCCAAGGTTCAAGCTATTCCCCTGCCTCAGCCCCCCGAGTAGCTGGGATTACAGGTGCGTGCCACCATACCCAGCTAATTTATGTATTTTTAGTAGAAGCAGTGTTTCACCATGTTGACCAGGCTGGTCTCAAACTTCTCACCTCAGGTGATCTGCTGGCCTTGGCCTCCCAAAGTGCTGGGATTACAGGCATGAACCACTGCACCCGGCCTAGTTTACCTTTTTAAAGAAATGTCAAAGTGGTTTCCAAAATAGTTCTACAATATTGCATTTCTACCAGCAACATGTAAGAGCCTCATTTCTCCCAGCCAGGCACAGTGGCTCATGCCTGTAATCCCGGTACTTTGGGAGGCCAAGGAGGGCAGATTGCATGAGCCCAGAAGTTCAAGAGTAGCCTGGGAAACATGGTGAAACCCTATCTCTACTAAAAATTTAAAAAAAAAAAAAAAAGAAATTAGCCAGGTGCAGTGGTGCGTGCCTGTAGTTCCAGCTACTCAGGAGGCTGAGGTGGGAGGATGGCTTGAGCCTGGGAGGTTGAGGCTCCAGTGAGCTGTGATCATGCCACCACACTCCAGCCTGGGTAACAGAGTGAGACTGTCTCAATAAAGAAAAAAAAAAAAGAGTTTTAGTTCTTCCACATCCTTGCCAGCACTCAATATGATAAGTCTTTTTAATTTTAGCCATTCTAAAATAGGTGTGTAGTGGTATCTCATTGTTGTTTTAGTTTGCATTTTCCTAATGACTAAGGAGATCGAGCACATGTTGATGTACCTATTTGTCATCTTTATAGCTTCTTTGGTGAATTATCTGTTCAAATATTTTGCCCAGTTTTTAACTGGGTTATTCATTTACTTCTTGGGTTTTGAGAGTTCTTTACATATTCTAGATACAGATCCTTTGTCAGATGTATAATTTGCAAATATTGTCTTCCAGCCCTTGGCTTGTCTTCACAATGTCTTTGAAGAGCAAAACGTTTTAATTTTAATGAAATTTAATTTGTCAATTTGTTCTTTTATAGATTGTACTTTTGGTGTCAGATCTAAGAAATGTTTGCCTATACCAGGATCACAAAAGTTTTCTTCTATATTTTTTTCTAGAACAGAGTTTCTCAACCTTGGTACTCTTGACACATTACTTTAGATAATTCTTTGCTGTTGGGGTCATTATATACATTATAAAATGTTTAGCAGTGACTCTGGCCTCTACCCACTGGATGCCTCTAGCATGCCCACTCCACTTATGACAACCAAAAATATCTCTAGACATTGCCACATATTTCCTGGGCTATGGGGTAGGGGGTGTCAAATTGCCCCCATTAAGAATTACTATTCTAGGAATTTTATAGTTTTAAGTTTTGCATGTAGAGCTATGATCCATTTTGAGTTAATTTTTGCATTTCATACAGGTATGGATCCAAGTGCTGTCTTGTTTTCTGGAGTGGTTTTTTTTTTTTTTTTTTTTTTTTTTTGGCATCTAGATATCTAATTCTTCCAGCACCATCTGATGAGAGGACTTTCTTTTACCATTGAATTATCTTTACACCTTTGTCAAGACTCAATTGTTTATATGTGCATTTGTGTATTTCTGGACTCTCTATTCTGCCCCACCAATTATGAATATGTTGGTCTATTTCTTCTTTATCAAAGCTGTTTTGGCCATTGTAGATACTTTGCATTTCCTATGAATTTTAGAATCAGTTTGACAATTTCTACCAAAAATAAAGCCAACTGGGATTTTGATTGGGATTACATAGATCAGTTTGAGGAGAACCGACAACTTATCAAAATTGAGGCTTCTCACCTATGAACGTGATGTATTTCTCTATTTAAGTCTTCTTTAATTTCTCCTTTAAATGTTTCATAGCTTTCAATGTACAGTTCTTTCACCTTTTTTGGTCAAATTTATCCCTAAGTATTGAATTTGTTGTAAAGGATATTTTAAATTTCAATTTCCAATTGTTTGTTGCTAGTGTATAGAAATAAAATTGATTTTTGTATATTGATCTTGTGTCCTGCAACTTTGCTAATCTCATTAATTAGATATGGTAGTTTTATGTGGATTACATAGCATTTTCTGCATAGATAATCATGCTGTCTGCAAATAAAGATAGTTTTACTTCTTCCTTTCCAATCTGGATGCGTTTTATTCCTTTGTCTTGCTTTATATTTCACCAGTGAGGACCTCCAGCATATTGTTAAATAGAAGAAGTGGTGGTATATCCTTGTCTTATTCTGATCTTAAGAGATAATATCTAGTTTTTACCATTAAGTATATTGTTAACTGTGGGAATCCCTTTTAAGATTTGTTTAGTGTTCAGTCTAGGGATAATTATTCCCCACCAATGAGTAAGACCTGTCTGTAGTCTATTCAATGCCCTGAGATCTATGAGGTTTTCCAGTCTGGCAAATGGGAACAGACACTGTTCTTGGTCTTGTGTAAATGCCAACACTGTTATTTCTAATCCTTTCTGATAATTATTTCCCCAAACTTGGGTCATTTCCTCAAATGTGCAGGCTGATCCCTCCTGTCTTGAAAATCCAAGGATACTCTTTGGCCAGTCTTTGGCTTTCTCCCTCTATGCAACTCTTCTCTCTGCTATTCCATTCTGGGCCCTCCAGACCCCTTGGCCTCCCCAAACTTTCAGTGTTGTCTCCTTAATTTAGGGAGTCTCCTCCAATCCTCCTCTTTAGGCTGCAGCGTGGAAAGTCTCTCAAAGCAGTATGCTGGAGCAAACCCAGGGCTCACTTTGTTTCCTGTCTTTCAAGGTTAACTGTCCTCTGTTTTCTGAGGTCCAAAGCTTGAAAACCATTGCACCATACATTGTATCTATTTTTTGGTTGTTTTAAGCAGGAGGAAAAAAAAAAAACCTCATCCCTGCTACTCCCTTCTCATGAGAAGCAGAAGTTTGTTCAATTGTTGAACTAGTATATTCCAAGTTTGTGTTGGGATTCCCATTGTCGCTAGCAAAAACATTCAAATTATTATAGTTACATAACCTGTCTGGCCTGGGACAGATTGAGCCAGAGTCTTATCCTGCTCTAGATAAAATACCAGAGAATGGCTAGAAGTGATGGTAATTCTTTTTAATTATTCCAAAATAAGGGATTTGGACAGAAAGTATTTGGGTGGTATTGAGAGGTGGTAAAGCCCAAAGAATCTGGAATTTCAAAAGGCTTGATTTTGAATTCTAACCCAGTGACCTTCTAGTCATGTGTGACCTGGGAAAAAGTTACTTAAATTCCCTGATCTTCAGTTTCCTTATCTATGAGATGGGAATTAATTATAACCGTACCTAACTGATAACGAGATTGTTTGAGGGGTCACTAGAATGATACCTGTGAAGCTCAGTGCCGGGCAGGTAGTAAATTATATACTATTGTATGAAAAATGACAGCTGTTATTATCATTAACATGCTATGCTATACTGATCCAACTCTTTTGACAGTGATCTAACTTTGATTTTGCTTTGTCTGCATCTATAACCTGAATAAAGCTAAGGTTTGTTATATATCTGAGTTGGATAGGCCTAATACCCTGCCCCCCAAAATTGTGTGAGCTGGGATGTCAGCCCCAAAATCAGTAAGAATCAACAGTGGCCTAATTTAGTTGATCAAAACTGAGAACAAAGACTTGGGATCTGGTTTCCATGCAGATATCTGGGCCCTGAATTATTTAAATTATTTGATTGGACTGTTGTACTGAAGATGTCTATCCCTGGGACGGCCCAACCACAGAGCATCCTAAAGGAAAATGCCCCACCTCCACGCCCTGGTTAAGATATGAGCCCAGCAACCCTTGACTCTGGCCCACTGCTGATTGGACCACACCTGATTAGATATGAACCACCAGATGAGGTCTCATCCAGTCAGTGGCATGGTAAAGAAGAGAGGAGTCTCTCTCTTCTGGAAATTTGGACTATGTATAGTATATCCAGAGAACTAAATATACCCAGAGACCAAAACAGTCACACTTTGGCACTGAGGTAGCAAAGTCATGAGGCTGACTTCTGGCTGGGGGGGCTCTGATAGACCAGGAGCAGGCAGAGGTTTGGAGGCAGCAGGACCATGGGTAAGCAGTGAACAGGTTTGGATGTCTGTACCCCCAAATCTCAGATTGAAAAGTAATCCCCAATGTTGGAGGTGTGGCTGGTGGGAGGTGAGTGGATCATGGGGGTGAACTTCTCAAGAATGGTTCAACACCATCCCCTTGGTGCTTTCTTTGCAATAGTGAGTGAGTTCCTGTGAGATCTGGTTGTTTAAAAGTGTGTGTGGCACCTCCCCTTGTTCTCTTGCTCCTGCTCTCACCACGTGATACATCAGCTCCCCCTTCACCTTCTGCTATGATTGTAAGCTTCCTGAGGTCACCCAAAAGCTGAGCAGATGCCAGCCATGCTTCCTGTACAACCTGCAGAACTGTGAGCCAATTAAACCTCTTTTCTTTATAAGTCACTCAGATTCAGGTATTCCTTTACAGCAATACAAGAATGACCTAACACGCCGAGTAAGTAGAGAGAGTAGAATGGACCCACAGAGGAAACATGCCAGGGTAGAGCCCAGCTACTCCCCAAGCCTGCTTAATTCTCAACAGTTTCCATTTCATTTCTGGCTCCTGTTCACAGTTATCTCTTTTCAAAACAGCTTTTTCTGTTTTGAAAATAACAAGTAACACATTATCACTGGAAAAAAAAAATCAGAAGAACTCCAGAGAAGAATCTAAATGTAACACAAATTCTCATCTTCCCAGAATAGTGCATTTCCTTCCCATCTTTCTTCCATGCAATCACAGACATAATTTTTTTTTTCAGAAAATTTAGATCATGCTGTTTATTAGGTATTTTATTTGTTTACTGTAACTTAACAATGTATCATTTCCCACCACTTTAGGAGGCCAAGGTGGTAGGATCACTTGAAGTCAGGAGTTCAAGACCAGCCTGACCAACATAGTGAAGCCCACATCCACTGAAAATACAAAAATTAGCTGGGCATGTTGGCAGGCACCTGTAGTCCCAGCTACTCGCTGAGGCTGAGGCAGGAGAATCGCTTGAACCCAGGAGATGGAAGTTGCAGTGAGTCGAGATCGTGCCACTGTGCTCCAGCCTGGGCAACAGGGCAAGACTCCACCTCAAAAAAAAAAAATGTATAATTAACTGTTCCCTTTGTCAATAAATATTCTCTTCTAATATTCTTTTATTTTCTAGTATTCCATCCTAAGGATATGTCATCATGAACTTGTATAATTCCTTGTCATTGAACAATTAGGTTTTTCAATGATTTTTTTATTTGCTTTTGTAAATAATGTTGCAATGAACACAGCTGCAGCTAAATCTTTGCACACATAAGTGATTAACCCCTTATCATAAATTATTAGAAGGCCAATTGTTGGGTCAATGGGCATGCACATCTCTTAAATCTCTTATACACATTGTTCAATTATGCTCCAGGAAAGCTGTAAAAATTTATATTCCTACCAGTAGCGTGTGAATGTATCTGACCCAAGGAGTTTTTTTATTGATTCTGCCAGACCTTGGAGACCACATTTCTACTGTCTGCTAAATGTCTGGCATACAGTAGGCACTCACTACCTGTTTGTTGACCCAAACTGAAGTGGTTAGGTGTCCGGTGTCCTCCATCTATCTCAAGGAGTGACTAAAGAGTTTTCTTTCTCTTGGGCTGTTGAGGCGCCTGTGCTCCTTGCAGCCACCACAGCACCTAACACTTTTCCCTGCATGCTCTTCTTTGGAAAAATCATTTCTTTCTTTCTCTTCCCCCCCCCACCACCACATACTCTTCTTTCTGAAAATCATTTCTTTTTTTTTTTTTTGAGATAGAGTCTCACTCTGTTGCCCAGGCTGGAGTGCAGTGGCATGATCTCAGCTCACTGCGACCTCTGCCTCCTGGGTTCAAGCGATTCTCCTGCCTCAGCCTCCTGAGTAGCTGGTACTACAGGGGCGTGCCACCACTCATGGCTAATTTTTGTATTTTCAGTAGAGACGGGTTTGTGCCATGTTGGCCAGGCTGGTCTCGAACTCCTGACCTCAAATGATCCATCTGCCTCGGCCTCCCAAAGTGCTGGGATTACAGGCATGAGCCACCGTGCCCAGCCTGGGAAAATAATTTCTAATTTCCCCAGGGAATGCAGAACCCCTGGGCAGCAGATCCAAGCCAGAGATCCTCCCCTCTTTCAGTCTGTGACCTCCCAAGAGTGGAGTCTGTTCTTTTCTCTCACTAAAACCAGTTACTGAGTAGAGAAAGACAGAAGAAAATGAGACAGATGGAGAGCTCATTAAAACAATCAATTATTTCGGTGCATTTGGACATGACAAAAGTACACCAGGGTGTGTGGGTTTTTAATAAGGCCGGTGCCGAGAGAGCAGCCGCGGGACTGACAGGCAGAGAATGAGACATTGCTTTCTAGAAGGCACCTACTGTGATAATGTTACCTGCCATTTACGCTGCGGCAGAAAATAGACACAGAATCAGAGAACATTAAATCTGAGATAATGGGTTTTTTAATTGTTTTCAAATTTTGGATGAGCATTTTAATTGAAGTGGTTTGGAGGTTAATATAACTTTTGTATTTGATTATCTGGCAAGAAGCGGGGGGAAATAAAAGAAAAGTGGGGGAAATTGAGGTGGTCTTAAAAAAAGCCTCTCGTAACGTGTAGCATGGTAAATTCCATTTCTGTACAATTGTTTTCATTATATGTGTCAGAGGCAAAATGATTTCTGTACATAATTAGTGCCAAGATCAGAGAAATGCTGACACCCTGAGGTTTGAAGTTAACCCTCTGCAGGCTGACAGGGAGGGAAATTTTCACTCTCTCAATAAACTTTATTAAGAGTTAGAAGGGATCTCATATTTTGGAGTTGCCCACACAATGCCAGGCACTTTTTATAATTCTTTTTCAATCTCACAACAACTCTATGAGAATTTTCTTCTTATTCTTGTTTCAAAGATGAGGGGACTAGGGCTCAGAAAGTGTAAGTGACTTGCTCAAGGTCACACAACTGGTTAGAAAAGGCTGAAGTTTTGACCTAAACCTAACTGATTCTGAGGTCAGCGTAGCAGAATGAAATCTTACATACCTGGATTCGAATCCCCACTCTCATCATTTAGGAGCTCTGTGAGGCTGGATGCAGTGGCTCACACCTGTAATCCTAGCACTTTGGGAGGCTGAGGCCAAAGGAATGCTCGAGCCCGGGAGTTCAAGACCAGCCTGAGAACCGTAGGAAGACCCTGTCGCTACAAAAAACTTTTTAAAAATTAGCCAGGCATAGTGGTGCATGCCTGTAGTCCCAGCTACTTGGGAGGCCAAGGAGGGAAGATTACATGAGCCCAGGAGATCGAAGCTCTGTTAGCCAAGATCACGTCACTGCACTCCAGCCTGGGCAACACAGCAAGATCCTGTCTTTAAAAAGAAAAAATGAGCTCTGTGATTTTGGGCTTATTATTCAATGTCTTTGAGCCTCAATTTTATCTTCTGTAAAATGGTAGTAATAATCTTAAAATAATAGATAGATAATAATAGCACAGTTGTCTGTTAACAGTTGTTTTTTCTTTTGAGAATTTACTAAGATAATTATGAAATACTTATCATGGCTCCCAGGATAGGGCAAGTACTCAATAAACATTAGCTGTTAGTATTCACGGAAGTCTGCCCCCTGTTTAAAACTTCTTACTATTTCCAAGGTCCTATGGGGAAAAGTTTTCCGACGCATGATCGTCACCTTCAATAGAACTTGCAGTCTATTGAGATAATTGGCCAAGATCTCCAAATTTCCAGGCAGTTCCAATCCAATAAGTGGACAAATGGCTGGTGACCAAATATTCCTCCCTAGTTTCCCAGGATTTCAAACACGATTTTACCCTCTCATCTGACATACCCACCAACACCTCGCTCTCCCTTCCCCCATCATGGATCTTCATTCCTTATTTTGGAAAACATGATCTATCTAATCACCCAGAAAAGTATCTACAGCGTTAGACTTCATCATCCGTAGGTATTGAGGCTGAAGAGCAGGTTTTGCCCTTGTTGGAAGCCAAGGAAAAAAAATTGCAAGTCTTTGGCAGACATGAAAGGTTTCACCTTCCTACAATTGGAGAAACATTGGCAAGCTGAAGGAAGCAGGTGAGTTAGGAGCTCTCTTAACTCTTTGAGGACCAATGGCCATTTCATATCCAGATACTTACAAGTTTCTTTTCTCTCCCAAAACTGACACTGCAGGCAAAAAGGGCTCAGGGCAGAATTTTCCAGTTTGTTTCTGTCTGTATTCAAGCTCCGTTGCCTGCCCAGCAATGGTAGCGATCATCTGTCAAGTGCTTACCCTGTGTCAAACCCTGGGGCCGCATCCGTCCAGTGCTAAAGGGACCTGAGGTTCTAGGGGTCACCCAAGTTGCCACTGGTGAACATGAGATTTGAACCCCCTTTCCCTGACCTTGCAGCAGTGCCTTCCTGCTATCATTCTACCATTCACACCAATGAGGCGAGGATTCAGTTCCATTTCTGGTTCTGTTCCTTCCTCTTAGGAGTAGTCTAGAATTCTCTCCAAACAGCCAAAGGGAAATAGGACTTACCTGCTTACGCTTACTTGAGCCTCTTGGCCTGATATCTATTAGGCACTCAATAAATGTTTGTTGAATGACTGCTTGATTGGCTACTACGATACAGCCACTGTAGGTCCAAGATTTTAAATACAAATATTCCAATTTTGAAATTTTTGTATTTATAAAAAAGGGAGAAAGGGCCTGGGGTCTCCACATTGTAGAAGAAAAGAGACTACTAGGGCATTTTAATGCAAAAGAGAAGGCCCTGGACAAATCACTTAACCTTTCGGAGTTTCCATTGATTCACCAGGAAAACTGGGGTGATAACATCAACCTAAGCTGGTTCCCTCCACACCTTCACACCTACTTCCTTCAGCGTCACACACACTCACACACGCTCATGCACACACACTCTCACACACGCACACACTCAGGGCTGTCTCTGGACATTTTTCGTTTTGCAGCCTGGGAAGCAGGATGAGGTTTAATGTGGAGGAGGAAGGAGAAGATGGCCAGGGGTCTGGTCTCCCAAGGAAACTGAGGTTGGAGTGAGCTCCTATGGCAAGAGGGAGTGAGGATCAGAAGCTGATGGAAATACTCATGACAGTCTTTGCGCTGTGTGGGGCACAAGCAGGATAGTCTTGGGGCCCAGGTAGCAAAGTATGGTCCCGAGAAGGAGTGGCCTTTCTTCTCACCATGCATGGGCACGGTGCCATCCTGGCAGCCCCAAGACCAGAAGCTTTGAAGCACCAGGAGGTAGCTTCCTGGCATGGACATCGGTGTTATCACAATGAGTTCAGTGGTGACAGTGTCACTCCAAGTGGCTTCACTGGTTGAAAACATGTGGATCTAGAAGAGAACAGGACAGCCAGATGCTGTGAGTGAATGCATCTGCCTTTCAGGCTTCTGGGTATGGGTGTGAGCTGGAGGGAACATGGATGGGGCAGGATGGGAGCTTTCTGCTCTGCATAACCAGGTTGGGACTCAGGCCAACCCACCCTGGACACAGAATCCCCCACTTCTCACCAGCCCCACTTACTACCTGGTCTGAGCTGCCATCGTCTCTCACCTGGATCCTTGCAGGAATTCCTATCGTCTTCCTTGCCCCTCACAGACTGTTTTCAACACAGCAGTCAGGGAGATTATTAAAACCGAATTCAGATCACATCACTTCCCTGCTCAAGATTCTACAGGGGATCTACATTCAGAATCAAAGCCAACTCCTTACGATGGCCATCGGCCCACAGGACCCAACACCCTGGACCTTCTCCATCCCACCTCCAGTTACTCTCCTGCCTCATTCCCTCTGCTGCTGCACACCGGCCTCCTCGTTTCCCCAAACATAGCAGACACGCTCCTGCCCCAGGGCCTTGGCACCAGCTGCTCTCTCTTGCGATTGTACTTTTCTCCAAAACATGCAGATGGCTCACTTTCTGCCTTTTTCAGATCACTGCTCAACTGTTACCTCTTCAGGGAGACTTTTCTTTTTTTCTTTTTTTTTTTCCCCCTCTTTTGTGGAGAACAGGGTCTTGCCATATTGCCCAGGTGGGTCTCGAACTCCTGGGCCAAGCTATCCTCCAGCTTCTGCTTCCCGAAGAGCTGGGATTACAGGTATGAGCCACCACACACGGCCCAGGAAGACTTTTCTTGACCATACTTCTCAAAGTTGCAACCTCACTCTATCCTGCTCGCCATCCCCATTCCATGCTTTGGTTTCCACGTAGCGCTCCTCCCCATCTGACATCCCAGACACAGTGTTAACTTGTTGTTGTCCTACTCACAGCCCACTAGCATGTCAGTTCCATGAAGGCAGAGAATATGGACTCGTGGTGTGTCTCCTTTTCTGCTACATGCCTAGTGCTTAGAATAGTACCTGCCATATATCAGATGTTCCATTCAAAAGATATTTGTTGAATGACTGAATTAATGAATATAGGCAGTGTGACCTTTATTTATTTATTTATTTAGATGGAGTTTCACTCTTGTTGCCCAGGCTGGAGTGCAGTGGCACGACCTCGGCTCACTGCAACTTCTGCCTCCTAGGTTCAAGTGATTCTCCTGCCTTAGCCTCCCAAGTAGCTGGGACTACAGGCATGTGCCACCATGCCCAGCTAATTTTTGTATTTTTTTTAGTAGAGACGGGGTTTCACCATGTTGGCCAGAATGGTCTTGATCTCTTGACCTCGTGATCCACCTGCCTCGGCCTCCCAAAGTGCTGGGATTACAGGCGTGAGCCACTGCGCTTGGCCGGACCCTTTTTTATTTTTTACTCTTTTTTTTTTTTTTTTTTTTTTTTTTTTTTTTTTTTTTTTTGAGACAAGGTCTCACTTTGTTGTCCAGGCTGGAGTGCAGTGCTGCAATCAGGGCCTCAACCTCTCAGCCTCAAGCAATACTCCCACTTTATTCTCCCAAGTAGCTGGGACCACAGGCATGCACCACCACACCTGGCTAGTTTTTGTATTTTTGTGTAGAGATGAGGTTTCACCACATTCGCCAGGCTGCTCTTAAACTCCTGGGCCCACGTGATTAACCCACCTCAGCCTCCCAAGGTGCTGGGATTAGAGGCGTAAGCCACCAAAGCCTGCCACGCCCTTTTCTTTTAAAGCATCCACAGGTAGATGAGGCCTGACACGCATGGGTCATGCTGCCTCAGAGGGTCACGATGAGCACTAAACGGGCTTTGGTGTGTGAAGTATCTGGCACATAGTAGACACTTTTCTTAGTCTGTTCAAGCTCACAGTTTTGGAGGCTGGAAAGTCCAAATCAAGGCATTGGTAGATTCGGTGTCGGGTGAGGGTCCGCTTCTGGTTCACAGATGGACAACCGTCTTCTTGCTGGTCCTCACATGGCAGAAGGGGGCAAGGGACCTCTCTTGGGCCTCTTTTATAAGGGCACTAATCCCTTTCAGGAAGGTTCTGCTCTCACAACCTAATCACCTCTCAAAAGTTCTGCCTGCTAATGCCATCACCTTGGGGGTTAGTATTTCAATCTACGGATTTGGGGAGGACACAAATACGTCTCCCACAGCAGAGCTCTATTGGTGGTAGGTGTCATTACTGTTGCTGCTGCTGTTGTTGCTTTTTATCTTCTTAGCTCTAAACTTCTCTGTGTCAGAGGCAGGGCACGGTGGTTCACACCTATAACCCCAACACAAGGCAGGTAGATCACTTGAGGCCAGAAGTGCAAGCCTGACCAACATGGTGAAACCCCAGCTCTACCAAAATTACAAAAATTAGCTGGGCATGGTGGCACACGCCTGTAATCCCAGCTACTTGGGAGGCTGAGGCAAGAGAATCACTTGAGCCTGGGAGGCAGAGATTGCAGTGAACTGAGATCGTACCACTGCACTCCAGCCTGGGTGACAGAGCGAGGGTCTGTCTCAAAAATAATAAAAATATAAAATAAAGAAATAAACTTCTCTCTGATCCTCTCTCATTCCTTGCGCTTTATTCCCAACCCCACTGACTCCCCACTTTGGCTCTCCCTGGGTCTCCTATCCTCATTCATCAGCTCCTACTGGCTCCTTGATTTTCCTCCCTTCCTCCCGCTCAGGGAAAGAATCTAACCCAGCAGGCCTCTGGGACTCCAGCCTGCATCTCCACTGGGTCTCCCCGACTCCCTGGAAAAGCAAATCATCATGAATCACTTCTTCTCCGGACCAAAGACCAAAAGCATCCTTGACAACATGTGCTGGTTCTGGCTCCCAACAGACCTTTTCAGATGGGACAAGCTTCAAATCAATTCCTATTTCTTCCAGGTGAGAGAGATGGCTGTTTGGTGACCCAGGAGGCCCCCCATGAGTCTCCTCCAAGAAATCACTTTGACTTCTACTTTTCTGCTCAGATGAGCTGCCAGCTTCTCTGCAAACTCGGATCTTTCTCCAAATAATTCGCAGATTCTCCCCAAAGGCAAAGATAGGCCCATCCCCTTGTGCTGGCATCCTGCAGCAGAGCTGCATTCACTAATTAAATTAAAAATAATAAAGGAATAATGCCAATAATAATAGCTAACCCTTATAAGCACATACTAGGTGCCAGACTCCAGACATATAGTAGCTTATTTGGCTCTCACCACAACCTTTTGCAGTACATAAGATTCCCCACCTTGTTGATGAAGAAAATGAGACACAGAAAATTGGAGCAACTTGCCTGAGGTCACACAGCTAGTGAGTGAAAGAAGCTAAGATTTCAACTCAGGCAGTCTGGCTTCAATTATGTCGAGCTGATACTATGGCCAGGCACTGTGCTGGGTGCTGGGAATAGAGGAAGGGACAACGGAAGACACAGCCTCCTGCCCTCAAAGACTTTATGGTCTATGGTAGGTCAGGGAAAGAGGCATTCATGAAATGCACAAATAAATCTATAGCTACAGGTTGTTATGATGCCAGGAAGGGAAGAGGGTATGAGATTATTTTTGGGCTTCCTCTTAGAATAAGAGGAATTTATTTGGAATTTATCTTCAGGAGAACCCAGTGGTAGCT
The DNA here is from genome assembly GCF_024542745.1 of Macaca thibetana thibetana. Taxonomy (NCBI): domain Eukaryota; kingdom Metazoa; phylum Chordata; class Mammalia; order Primates; family Cercopithecidae; genus Macaca; species Macaca thibetana. The sequence goes on from NC_065588.1 coordinate 115,501,873, forward strand.
TTTAGACCCTAGAAGCCTAGGCTTAGGTAAGCCCAGTGACTATTGTTTCTGGAGTATCCACCAGGTACTAAATGGCATGATTTATGCCCAAACTTCTTTCCATCATTACAAAACAGTAATCACTCTTTGTCCCTTCTCACAGATGAAAAACTGAGACTCAGAAAGTTTGAGGGACTTACTCGAGGTCTTATGCCTGAGACAGAGAGAGCTAGGACTGAATCCAGTTAAGTCCAATTCTTTCCACTATATTTGAGATCAGATTTCTCATCCTCAACATTTACTGGCATCGTAGGCCAGATAACTCTTTGTAACGAGTGGTGGGGCTGTCCCGGAAACTGCAGGATGCTGAGAAGCATCCCTGACTGATATGGTTTGGCTGTGTCCCCGCCCAAATCTCATGTTGAATTGTGGCTCCCATAGTTCCCACGTGTTGTGAAAGGGACCCAGTGGGAGGTAACTGAATCACAGGGACAGCCTGTCTTTCCTGTGCTGTTCTTGTGATAGTGAGTAAGTCTCACAAGATCTGATGGTTTGATAAAGGGCAGTTCGCCTGCACATGCTCTCTTGTCTGCCACCATGTAAGACGTGTCTTGCTTCCCCTTCACCTTCTACCATGATTATGAGGCCTCCCCAGTCATGTGGAACTGTGAGTTAATTAAGCCTCTTCCCTTTATAAATTACCCAGTCCCAGGTATGTCTTTATTAGCAGTGTGAGAATAGACTAATACACTGACCTCCACCCACTAAATGCAGCAGCACCTACTCCTCTTGTGACAACCAAGCATGTCTCCAGACATATCCCAATGTCCCCTTAGGGGTAAAATCACTCCCATTTGAAAACCACTGCTGTAGATGCCAGCTCCCTCCAGACTGTTTCTTATCTATCTTTGTGTACCTGGTACCCAGCACTGTAGCTCAACTGAAGTTTATTTAACAACAGAATGGAAGAAAGGAGGGAAGAAAAGATACAGGAAAAGAAAGAAAAAGAGGGAGAAGGGGAGGGAAGAAGGCCTAAGTTCACCCAGTATGTATATTACAGAAAGCTTATAGATAAATCAACCAAAATGGATTTTGTAACCCAAATTCTATTTGAACTACCTGGGGTAGAAATCAGGGCTTCAGGGAATCATGTGATAAATTCTTAAAAATTGAGCAGTCGTTCTGACATGAACACATACATCTGCACATCTGCATGCACACACACACATGAAAATGCCCTGTGGGGCCGGGCGCCATGGCTCATGTCTGTAATCCCAGCACTTTGGGAGGCCAAGGTAGGTAAACATCAGGAGTTCAAGACTAGCCTGGCCAACATGGTGAAACCTCGTCTCTACTAAAAATACAAAAATTAGCCAGGCGTGGTGGCACATGCCTGTAATCCCAGCTACTCAGGAGGCTGAGACAGGAGAATCACTTGAGCCCAGGAAGCAGAGGTTACAGTGAGCCAAGATTGCACCACTGCACTCCAGCCTGGGCAACAGAGCAAGACTCTGTGGCAAAAAAAAAAAAAAAAAAGAACAAATGAAAAGAAAAATGCCTTGTGGGTTTGGCATTTCCACATTAAATTTATATAGAGACCACTCCCCAAAGTGGGGTGAACCAAGCCATCCTTGTTCCCTCCCAGCGGGGAATTCAATTACCCATTTGAAACAACCAACACCCCAGGGGTCCCTCCAAGCTTCTTCATGAAACAATATTTATCAGTGATTGTTATTATTACCAAGAGGATTCGCACAGGCCTGGGGTCTGCTCCTCCCCCACCCAGGAGTTCACCCATTTCCAGCTCTTCTGGGTGTGGCCGATAACATCATAATCTCTTCAGCTCAGAATTTCCCCCGGAACTGAAGGCTTTCCTGTGTGTACATTTCAATCAACAGAAGCACCGGCGTTTCCAAAGCAGATGTTTCCTGTCGCTGCTTACTGTGTCCTGAGCAGGTGGCCCTGTTAAAGCTGTATTGTTGGACAAGTCTTTCAATCAAGGCTTTCATTCCTGGAAATGAGTGACGGGCGACAGGAAAGGGAGTTCTGCTGTCAAATCCAGGCAGCAGAGAATGGTGCAATCTACTGTCTTCCCCATGCTTCCACATGCGACTGAGGTGTGTTCTTCTTGCATTGGGCACCTGGCTAGCTTAGCAGCATGGCAGGTGAGAATCACAGACATGGACTGAAATCCCACCTGCAACATTTGCTAGTTGAGTGATTTTTGGAGGAGCGACTGTAGTTCGCTGAGTCAGTATCCTCATTCATAAAATAGAGATACTCATATTACCTACCTCATGGGGTGGTTGGGAAAAATAATTAAATCACTCGAAGCACATAAAATCCTTTTAGCACAAGGCTTCACACCCGGTAAGTTCTCAATAAATGATCGCTCTTGTTTTGACAACAATTTCACATCAAGGGCACAATCTGGTTGCCCCGGGAGATCCAGACTTGAAATGAATAAAATCCTCACAAAGCTTCAGTCTATCTGGGGAGCTAGACCTCAGCACAGGCGATACTGTCCTGACACTGGCTCTCCCCAGTTGTGCAACTTGGGATGTGGAATCTCACCTCTCAGAGGCTCTCATCACCTGGGAAACAGTGAGGGCAATTCCTGACTTAAATTGTTGCAAGATCTTTGGTACATGGCCCATAGCACAGAGAAACTCAGGACGTGTTAGCTAGAGGTACTGTTGGCCAGTTCCAAGCATCATAGTAGGAGATGATTCTTATTAAAGTGAATTGGAATCTTGGGGAAAGCAGCATGATTGGGGAGGTGATCGTCATGGTGATTTGATTTGCGATGTGAGGAATGGACTTGCCTACTTTAAATCTCAACTTGACTTGGAAGGGAGTGGGGCTGTGAAAAAATAACTGAGACTTGCTTCTGTCAAGCTACTTCCCGTGACAACATTAGAGGGAATTTCCTTCTTTTTTTTTTTTTTTTTTTTTTTTTTTTTTGAGACAGGTTTTCACTCCCACGGCTCAGGCACGCTGGAATGGGCGCAATCTCAGCTCACTGCAACCCTGCCTCCCAAACTCAAGTGATTCTCCTGCATCAGCCTCCCAAGTAGCTGGGACTACAGGCACACACCACTGCACCTGGCTAATTTTTGTAGAGACAGGATTTTGTCATGTTGGCCAGGCTGGTACTGAACTCTTGAGCTCAAGCAATCTGCCCACCTTGGCCTCCCAAAATGCTGGGATTACAGGTGTGAGTCACGATGCCCGGCCTTGGAGGGAATTTCTATGCATGAAGGACAATGCCAACGAGTATCACTTCCTCTGTTATCTGGAGTTTGAGCTGTGTCTTTAGTAGGCATGGACAGGAAGTTCCTGGCTCAGAATGATATCAGGGGTTTTCCAGTGCTTCTCTAAGAACAGAGATGGTAGATAAGTCGGAGGATGGTGGGAAAATCCTTCAGTTTTCTAAGGAAGGCTCATGTTTATGGTAGAAAATTTGAGACAAAAAATTTATATTTTCGTCCCACCAGTCATAATTCGTGTGACTTTCATGTGTCTCTTAACCTTTCTGAACCACCGTGTGATGGAATATTGAGTTGTTCCCCCAGATCATTTCCCTCCTTCCTGCCATGCACTTAGGTTTTCCGTAGGTAACTACATTAATTAAGGATTTGAGGTAGGTTCCGTAGGTAACCACTCATCTTCAGCTCTGTTGTTTTCAGTGGGATTGATCTCACCCCAGCTCTAGAGCAGGTCTGGATTGGCTTAAGCCAATAAGTGCCTACTATCCCTTGTTCACTGTAGTTTGGTTGAAGGATGGGCATCTGACCTAGTTCACACTAATATGACATGTGAAAAGGTTTTCTGAGGTTTCTGGGACAGACAAGTGCTCCATCTTCCAAAAGACCTACAAGAAACATCTGTCTGCTTTTTGTGCGGTGTGATGTGAGGCTGAGAATAGAAGGCCAGAAATACTGTACTATGGAAGAGTCAACCTGAAGAGGAAGCCAACAAGGCAGCTGAAAGAATCATCCAGGAACAAAGCCAGAACCTTAATGGTAGCATGAACCCCTGGATCAAACCATTCCTGAATCAGAATATTACAGGGCAATTCAGTTATGTGAGCCAACAATCTTCTCATTGACCCCTCTCCCCATTTCTTTTTTCCTTACTAGTTTAGGTTGGAGTTTTCTGCTGCTTGCAACCAAAATATTCCTAACTAGTACACTGTTTTCTCTGCCCTCTCCATACTTCTGGAAGAATTAAAAAAGATAATAAAGTATGTGAAAATAATACGGTTTTGCCTTGGGCTGGCCTATGCAAACCTACCCCAAAGTCTGAGGAAGCTGAGAAGCTGAAGAAAGAAGCTGACAAATCCAGTTTCTTAGGAAGAAATACGTAATAGGGGCTTGGGAACAGAAGCCATGCCTGCGTCTTGGGTGGTGGCAAGACAAGATGGTGGATCCCTGCAGCACCGATAGCCTCCAGACCCAGAGATTATATACTCTAGAGGAGAGGCACACATTTTCACAGAGAATAGGTAGGAAATTTCCCTGATGGCAAGATTTGCAGGAAGTACAGTCCTCTTACACAACAAGCAACAGATAAACTGGAAATCTCAGAGGCCTTCCCAGAATGGGTTAATCAGAAGCTAACCTGGCAGATTAGCATCCAAGATGGAGCTGATTCGACCTTCACAGATATGTAAACTGTAAAGCACAGTACCAATTAGATGTGCGGATTATCGGAACAGTTATTATCACCACCTCAAAGACTTCCTAGCTCAGAATAATCCAATTTGCAGATGTGTAATATTTCCTTCCATTCCTCTGAAATGTATCAGTTTCATTATGTTGAAACTATTAGATCATGCATTGATAATGGTGCTTAATGAAGCTAACAGTATTATTCTCCTGTAAACAGAAATGTATATAATTAATGACTCTCTTAAGGCTTTTGGTATTCACTGGTACCAATTACATTCCAGCCCTCATCAGCGTGAGTCCAATCAGAGTAGTCTGAGTGAAAACAGACACCCAGTCCTCAAGGAGAGAAATATGAGGGCTTAGTATTTGCCTTGACTGTCAGTTGGTAGTACTTTTGTAGAGAAGAGAGCACTAGTCTGTGTCCCAGCTCTGCAACTGAGTCTCTTTGTGACCTTGGACATTTGGACATGTCACTTAACCACTGTGTGCCTCAGTTTCCCCATCTATAAAATGAGGAAGATAGACTTGCCAGATTCTTAATTTTTGTTGAATGCCTGTGAGAATCTGCTGAAAACTCTGCATCTTCTCCAGAGAGATCCACTTCTATATATTTATCTATAGTTATAGATACATATTTTGGGGATGGAGTCTCGCTCTGTGGCCCAGGCTGGAGTGCAATGCCACAATCTCAGCTCACTGCAATCTCCACCTGCCGGGTTCAAGCGAGTCTCCTGCCTCAGCCTCCTGAGGACCTAGGATTACAGGCACCCACCACCACTCCCGGCTAATTTTTCTATTTTTAGTAGAGACGGGATTTTGCCATGTTGGCCAGGCTGGTCTCAAACTCCTGACTTTAAGCAATCCGCCCACCTCAGCCTCTGGAAGTGCTAGGCTTAGATGTGTGAGCCACTGTGCACAGCCTTCTGTATTTTATATATCGAATAATTTGTATACAATCACAAGAGGCCCGTGGAAAACTCCATTTGCTTTTTTTTTTTTTTAATCAAGCCAAACCAACAAGTAAGAAATTCAAAATTAAATGACCTTTAAGGGCCCTTTAAGCTCTACCTTTTCAGTGCCTGTAATTCCATGATTCCCCTAGAAGTAGCAGAGTCATAATTGAGTTCTAGAATGTCTTTTTAACTAAAAGGTGGAAATTCTTTGAGCGTGGGCATTGGTGAGGAGGGGCTTGAAAACAGGGGAAGTGAGGAGGTTGTTACAATCACCCCAGCAAAAGGTGATCTGGCTCAGATAAGGATAAAAGAAGGAGATGTATTGAAGAGATAGCCAGAATGCAGAACTTTGTGTAAGAGTAGATTTAGGGAAGGATTCCCAGAATCCTATCACTTAGGATTAGTTTCAGCTGTGAGGAACAAGAAATCCAATTATAATGACTTAAACAGCAAGAAGAATTTGTTTTTCCTCGGGTGAAAGTCATCTGATGGTAGATAGTCCAAGTCTGTTTAGAAGCTCTTCAATACTTGGTTCTATCTATTCAACCACTCTGCCACATTTGTTCTCTCCTCAGGGTCCAAGGTGGCTGCAGGAATTCCAGCCATCACACCTATGTTTCAGGGTATAAGAAAGAGAGTAAGTGGAAGTGCAAAATGGAGCCCCTTTAAGGAGCTTTACTGGAAGTAAAGCTTCCACTTACATCTCATCAGCTACAACTCAGTCACTTCCAGCTGTGGGACAGTCTGGGAAAAGGAGAAACATAATGTTTTGCTAGGCGTATTACACAAGATTCCATTTCTAAGGGAGAAGGAAGAGGCAACTAGCAGTTTCTGCTACAGTTTCCATTTAAAAGAAATACAGTGTGGAGGGGACAGTGGAGGAGAGTCAGCTTTGGGGAGGAAGAACTAGAGTTCAGTTTGATACATGCTGGGTTTGAGTGCTTGGGAAACAATCGTGAGAGTTGTGCTATAGACAGTTGAATATACATGTATGAAACTTGGAATAAAGGTGTGAGCCAGAGCTAAAGATGTGAGAGCCACCAAGATACAAAGGACACATGGAACCCTGGAACTTTTCTTCACAAGAATGATCTCAAAACACAAACCTGACGATCTCAAGCCTCTTTGTCATTTTTAAAATAGTTCAAGGTCTTCTTACAGCTCTCAAGATAAAGATGAAAATCCCGAATGTGAACTAGACTGATTTTCGTTATTTTGACCCCAGATTACCCGTTTCATCTAAACTCGCTATCACCTTTGCACATCTCACCTCAAGGCCTTTGCAGGTGCTGGCCAATCTCCCCTCTCCATCTCCACCTCCAGCTCTGCATTCTGCAATATGATCTCTGTTGGTCTTTAAAAGCTTTAGAATGTTGGAAAATTGGAATCTTCACCCCAGTTTTATAGATGGGCATGACATCAGCTCAAAGAGTAAAGGAACTTCTCTAAGGTTACACAACTATAGTAAGAGACAGAGTAGAAATCAAAGCCAACGTCTTCTAGCAGCTGGAACCTTCTCTCCACTTAGCACAGCGGGCTGCTGCTTTTGGGTGGCTCTCCATGCCCTCACAAGAAAGGAGAGACAGGAAGAGAGAGGGAACAAAAAAAAACCCAGACACTCGGAGCTGACTCCACGGAAGGGCTTATTCAATCAGTCGAGACAAAAGCCTGCCCCACTCCTCCTTTCCTCCCTCCCTCCCACCTTTTCTCCCCACTTCCCAGAGGAACTTGATTAATCCATTAGGTTTAACCTCTATTTAACTTCCTGATTAGTTACATTTATAAACTCCATTTGTTTTTGCTTTCTCATCAAGCCAAACCAACACCCCCAGAAAAAAAAAAATAGGCCAATTTTCAGTGACACTGATTTACTGCAATTTCTGAAAATCAGACCGAACCGAGGAGAAACATGACTAGAATTTCAACTCCCCCTTTTCACATTGCAGGTATCTTTGCAAATGGAAGAGAAGCTTTAACAGAGAGAGAGAGAGAAAATTCAGTGATGGCAGGATCCCAAATTTGGCCAAAGTGGCAAAATACCAAGCCCGTTAACGAAGCAGATTAATAAATTCTGTAATTTCCATTTCCTAGTTGAGTAACAAGGCTACAAAGTACAACAAAAAAATAAAAGCTGAAGCTCAGGGATTATATGTTTTTATCCGCAAAGTGAAATACTCAAGCTATTTTCTCACTTCCATTTTCTCCCTGTAGTCTGTGATGTAGGGTATTTAAACTTTTAAATAATTTTATTTTAACAAGACTAATACATATACATAGTGAGAAGCTATGTACATTTATTTTTCTTTTCTGGGAGTGTTGGTTTGGCTTGACGAGAAAGCAAAAAACAAATGGAGTTTGTAAGTGTAGAACTAATCAGGAAGTTAAAGAGAGGTGAAACCTAATGGATTAATCAAGTTCCTCTGGGAAGTGGGGAGAAAAGGTAGGAGGGAGGAAGAAAGGAGTAACGGGGTAAGCTTTTGTCTAGACTGATTGCAGTTTTATTATAAAACTTATAACAGGCTGGGCTCAGTGGCTCACACCTGTAATCCCAGCACTTTGGGAGGCTGAGGTGGGCAGATCATGAGGTCAAGAGATTGAGACCATCCTGGCCAACACGGTGAAACCCCGTCTCTACTGAAAATACAAAAATTAGGTGGACGTGGTGGTGCACGCCTATAGTCCCAGCTCTTCAGGAGGCTGAGACAGGAGAACCGCTTGAACCTGGGAGGCAGAGGTTGCAGTGAGCTGAGATTGTGCCACTGCACTCCAGCCTGGCGACCCAGCATGACTCCATCTCAAAGAAAAAAAAAAGTATAACAAAATTTCAGCGGTCTCATGTATGTCCCATGCAACGTCAGCCCCTAATCTTGCTCCACAGAGGCAACCACATTCAGTATTTTAGGCTGCCTTTTCTGGTATTCATTTCCACATTTTAAGTAACACACTGATACTACTATTTATTGAGTTATCAACTAAGCATCATCTATTATATTTTCTATTTTTCTACGGAAGAAACATTTTAATTCTTTTACATCATGACCCCTCACTCACATAATCTAACTCTCTCTTTCCCCCACCCCCAATTCTTCCTCATAATATCTCAATTTTTGTTTAAACTAGTATATAGTGTTATTACTAGAATCATGTAAATAATGTTAATTCCTTAGGTAAGTATTGTACTGTTATTACATGTCTTTTCTTGTCCTCTGTTTGTTTGTTTTTTCCTAGAGATAATAATTGCCTCAAAACCACGATGAGATACCATCTCACACCAGTCAGAATGGCTAGCATTAAAAACTAAAAAAATAACAGATGTTGATGAGGCTGCAGAGAAAAGAGAAGGCTTATACTTTGTTGGTGAGAATGCAAATTAGCTCAACCACCGTGGAAAGCAGTTGGAGAGTTCTCAAAGAACTACAAATAGAATTACCATTCAATCCAGCAATCCCATTACTGAGTATATACACAAAGGAAAATAAACTATTCTACCAAAAAGTCACCTGTACCCATATGTTTATCATGACCCTATTCATAATAGTAAAGACATGGAATCAATCCAGGTGCCCATCAATGATAGATTGAATAAAGAAAATGTGGCACATGTACACCGTGGAATACTATGTAGCCATAAAAAAAGAATGAAATCATGTCGTTTGCAGCAATGTGGGTATAGCTGGAGGCTATTGTCCTAAGCAAATTCACAGAAGAACAGAAAACCAAATGCCAGATGTTCTCACTTAAAAAGGGGAGCTACAGATTGGGTACACATAGACACAAAGATGGGAACAATAAGCCCTGGGGATGTCAAAAGTGGGGAGGCAGAGAGGGAGGCAAGGGTCAAAAAAACTACCTATTGGGCACTATGTTCACTCCCTGGATGCTGGGATCATTAGAAGCCCAAACTTTAGCATCGCACAATATACCCATGTAACAAACCTGCACATGTACCCCCCGAATCTAAAATAATAATAATAATTTCCTCTTGCTTTTATTTACTATGTGCTTATTATTAGTTACTCCTAAAATCTACAATGCAAAAATCTTAATACTATTTTTCTACCTGCTCAAAAGCATCATAAAGTCTACCAGCTCCTCCTTTCCTCCCTCCCTTCTTGCCGTCCTTCCTTCCTTTATCTTCACCCTGCCCCATCCCCTTCTCTCTTCCTCCCTTTCTCACATCCTCCCTACCTCTTTGTCTTTCTTTCCTCATTCTTCTTCTTTCCTTTTCTTTTTTCCTCCTCTTCTTCTCCTCAGTGTCCCCTGTTCCTCTTGCTCTCCTTCTCTTTTCCTCGACTCTCCATTCTCCTGCTTCAAAACGAACTGGTTTCATTTAAGGTCTGAAGCATGACTGTTGTCTTGGGATTTTCCTTTGTAATTGTCCTGAGACTTTCACTTCTGTCCTGGATCTCCTATCCAAATATCCTGTCACTTTTTTGGATGTCCCACTTGTTTTCCTGGAACACTTCCTTTAGCAACGTTTTGAGAAAGGTACTTAGGAATATATTGGATACTTGCAGACCTGAAAATATCCATCTTCCATCCTTGAACTCAACAGACAGTTTCCCTAGATACATACTTGAACATTGAAAATAACATTTACTACGAATTCTGAAAGCATTGACGCATTCACTTCAATCTTTGAATGTTACTGTTGGTTGACTGATGCTAGTAAAATTTTTATTCTCACATACCAAGGTAATATGGTTTGGCTCTGTGTCCCCATCCAGGTCTCATGTTGAATTATAATCCCGAATGTTGGTAGCAGGACCTGATGGGAAGTGATCATGGGGGCAGATTTCTCCCTTGCTGTTCTCATGATAGTGAGTTCTCATGAGATCTGGTTGTTTTCAAAGTGTGTAGCTCTTCCCCCCTTCACTTCCTCTCTCTCCTGCTGGCCATGTGCTTGCTACTTCTAACAGCATATGCTCATACGTGTTCACAAAGAGATGGTCTGAAATTGAAACTTACATTTAAATGGGAAGAATAACATAAAAGTTTGGCAAATTTGCAGGCTGACCATGTGGTAGAAAAAAAAAAAAAAAAAAACATTTTCTGGGGAGGAGTTCAAGGCTGCATACATTTGCATAAGTAAAGAGACGCCGAATGTTAATAGCCAAGACAATGGGGAAAATGCCAACAAGGCCTTCCAGAGACCTTTGTGGCAGCCCCTCCCATCACAGGCCTGGAGGCCTAGGAGGCAAAAAATAGTTTTGTGGGCTGGGCTCAGGGCGCTCTGCTCTGTGCAGCCTCAGGGCACGATGCCCTGCATCCCAGATGCTCTAGCTCCAGCTGTGGTTAAAAGGAGCAAAGGTACAGCTCAGGCCGTTGCTTCAGAGGGTGCAAGCCCCAAGCCTTGGCAACTTCCATGTGGTGTTGGGCCTGCAGGTGCACAGAAGGCAAGAGTTGAGGCTTGGGAGACTCTGCCTAGATTTCAAAGGATGTATAGAAATGCCTGGATGTTCAGGCAGAAGTCTGCTGCAGGGGCAGAGCCTTCATGGAGAACATCTACTAGGGCAGTGTAGTGGGGAAATGTGGGGTTGGAGCACCCATACAGAGTCGTTACTGGGGCACTGTCTAGTGGAGCTGTGGAAAGAGGGTCACCATCCTTCAGATCCCGGAATGGTAGATTCACCAACAGCTTGCACTGTGCACCTGTTAAAACCACAGTTACTCAATGCCAGCCCCTGAAAGCAGCCATGGGGGTTGCACCCTGCAGAGCCACAGGGCAGAGCTGCTCAGAACCTTGGGAGTCTACCCCTTGCATCAGCATGCCCTGGATGTGAGATACAAAGTCAAAGGAGATGATTTCAGAGCTTTGAGGCTTAATGACAGCCCTGCTGGATTTTGGACTTGCATGGGGCCTGTAGCTGCTTGGTTTTGGCTAACTACTCCCTTTGGAACTGGAGTATTCACTCAATCCCTGTACCCCTATTGTATCTTGGAAGTAACTAACTTGTTTTTGATTTTATAGGCTCATAGGTAGAAGGGACTTGCCTTGTCTCAGATGAGACTTTGGACTTGGACATTTGACCTAATGCTGAAATGAGTTAAGACTTTGGGGGACTGTTGGGAAAGCATGATTGTGTTTTAAAATATGAGAAGGGCAGGAGATTGATTTGGGAGGGTCCAGGGACGGAATGATATGATTTGGCTCTGTGTTCCCACCCAAATCTCATGTTGAATTGTAATTCCCAATGTTGGGGGAAGGACCTGGTGGGAGGTGATTGGATCATGTGGGCAGGTTTCCCCCTTGCTGTTCTCACAATAGTGAATGAGTTCTCATGAGATCTGGTTGTTTTGAAAGTGTGTAGCACTTCCCCACTTCACTTTCTCTCTCTCCTCCTGGCCATGTGAATATGTGCTTGCTTCCCCTTTGCCCTTTTGCCATGATTGTAAGTTCCTGAGGCCTCCCCAATCATGCTTACTGTACAGCCTGTGGAACTGTGAGTCAATTAAACCTCTTTTCTTCACAAATTACCCAGTCTCAGGTAGTTCTTTATAGCAGTGTGAGAATAGACTAACACACAATGTATGTGACCTATGCTATTTTAAAATTTCATTTCTGGTCACCTTTTTGAGACAGGGTCTCACTCTGTCACCCAGGCTGAAGTGCAGTGACATGATAATGGCTCACCACAGCCTCAACTTCCTGGGCTCAAGCAATCCTCTGCCTCAGCCTCCTAAGTAACTGGGACTACAGGTGCATGCCACCACACCTGGCTAATTTTAAATTTTTTATAGAGATGGGGGTCTCGCTATGCTGCCCAGGCTGGTCCCATACTCCTGGCCTCATGCAATCATCCTGCTTCAGCCGCCCAAAGTGCTGAGATTACTGGCATGTGCCACCATGCCCGGTCTCTAGTCACTTTTAAGATTTTCCTTTTATCCCCTTTGTTTTAAAAATATCATAATGATGTGCCTTTGTGTGGATATTTTTTCCCCTTTAGGATGCAGATTACTCAATAGACCCTCCTAATCTGTAGTCTCATATGCTGTAGTTCTTGGATATTCTCTTATACTTTATCTCATTCACTCCACATTTTTTCTGTTTTCTAACTCTATGACTCACTTACTCCTGTTTTGAATCTCAGACTAAGTCTCTAATTTTCTTACTTCTTCCATTTTATTTTCCAGCTCTTCATTTTTTGTTCTACTTTATGGGAGATTTCTTCAACTTTACAACCTTTCTATTGATTTTTTTAGCAGTATAATTCATTTTATTCTACTTTTAATCATTGTAGGTTGTAAACATACATATAGAAAAGTGCACAGAACAAATATGTAACCTGAATTATTTATAGTAAAACAAACGGTCATGTTCTTTTAAATTATTTCAATAACTCATTCTTAACTATTTCACGGATGTAATATCTTCTCTTAACTCCACAAGGATATTAAGTATTTCTTTTGTTTCTATTTTACTTTATTTTCTGTTTCTATGTCATATCTGCTTTCTCCAAGTTTCTCATTTCTGTTTGTTAACTTTGGTATCTGTATTTTCATGTTACAATTTTACTTAAGTCTTGTCCAGTCCTAATATGTCCAGACATATGAATAGATTTAAAAACTAGAAAGCTAATTGGAATTTTTTACCTACAAGCAGGATACTTCAACCAATGGATCTCTTAATTAAGGGTGACTAGATAGGAATCTGTCCCATCTTCTTTGGTGGGTCACCCTAAGGTCAGCACCAAAGCGTATATAGTTGATTCTCCACAATTATTTACTGAATGACTGATATTTAATGCCGTGTTGTTTATACAGTGGAAAATTGAAATTCTGTAGCCTATTTTCTAACTTTGTATTCATGAAAATCTCAAACACAAAAGAGAATAGTCTCACATACCCATCGCATTTGGCCAAGCTTGCTTTGTCAATATCCCACTCTAGAGAGTATTTTAAAGTAAATCTCTGACAGCAGATCACTCCATCAAAAACGAAGCCCATTTTGGCCAGCCATGGTGCTCATGCCTGTAATTCCAGCACTTCGGGAGGCAAAGGTGGGAGGATCAAAGCTGCGGTGAGCCATGATCATGCCACTACACTCCCGCCTGGGCAACAGAGTGAGACCCTGTCTCAAAAAAAAAAAAAAAAAAAAGAAAGAAAAAGAAAGCCCTTTTTGACCTCTTGCCTTTGCATATGAGAGGAGTATCTCTGGTTGGAATGCAAGACTGCGGTGACTTTTATTCTTCAGTTACCCCTTGTATTAATCCACTTTCATGCTGCTGATAAAGACAAACCCAAGACTGGGCAATTTACAAAAGAAAGAGGTTTAATGGACTCACAGTTCCACATGGTTGGCAAGGCCTTGCAATCATGGTGGAAAGCAAGGAGAAGCAAGTCATGTCTTACATGGATGGCAGTAGGCAAAAAAAAGAGAGCTTGTGCAGGGAAACTCCCCTTTATAAAACTACCAGATCTCATGAGACTTATTCACTGTCACGAGAACAGCATGGGAAAGATGTGCCCCTGTGATTCAATTATCTCCCACTGTGTCCCTCCCACAACACGTGGGAATTCAAGATGAGATTGGGGGTGGACACAGCCAAATCATTATCACCCCTGGTTCCAGGAGTAGCTCTTAGTCTCTTAGTCTTCCTCTATAATGCTCTCTGCAGTGATTTCAGGCCTGACCCATGAAATATTTGAAATATTAGTCCCAAGGAAATAATAATCAGTTTCAGAAGAATCAGGACCTATTCTCACCAAGTGTGGATATTAAGGAGAAAGGATGATCCTGGTAGCAAAAACTTTTAAAATCTCTATAGCCCTCAGGAAAATCTCTGGTATCAGGACAACTGGTAATGAGATGTTTCAAGCTAAACTCCCAGGAGGAAGCTTAAACCAAGTTTTGTGAAGTTTAATCTACAAGGCCACTTTGCACAATCCCCATTACCTCTTTTGTCATGATAGCAACCCACGTTCCATAATAAGTAGTAAAGGCATTATCAGAAAAGACAAGAGGCCTGCAAATGTACACTTCATTCCTAGTCATTCTTAATCCTTAGATGTTTTCTTCTTCTTATAGTTAGTTGGTATCTTGCGATCTATAATAATCACCTGTTAGTGTTTGGAAGCATCTCCACATAAATCAAGATGCTCAAAATATCTTGACATCAGGCCAATTCACACCCAAATTTCTCAATGAACCCAGTAGTAGTTCAGACCCAGAATTTTAGTTCAGACTTTCTATCTACATCCCAATCACAAAAGTCTAAGATAAAACTGAATAGAGGCAGGGCACAGTGGTTCACACCTGTAATTCCAACACTTTGGGAGGCCAAGGTGGGTGGATTCCTTGAGTTCAGGGGTTTGAGAGCAGCCTGGGCAACATGGTGAAACCCCATCTCTATAAAAAATTAAAAAATTAGCCAGGCATAGTAGCAGGTACCTGTGATCCCAGCTATTTGGGAGGCTGCGGTGGGAGGATCACCTGAGCCTGGGAGGCCAAGGCTGCAGTAAGCCCTGATCACACCACTGCACTCCAATCTTGGGTGACAAAGGGAGACCCTGTCTTTAAAAAAAAAAAAAAAAAAAAAAAATGAGTGGGCCGGCCGCGGTGGCTCAAGCCTGTAATCCCAGCACTTTGGGAGGCCGAGGCGGGTGGATCACGAGGTCAGGAGATCAAGACTATCCTGGCTAACATGGTGAAACCCCGTCTCTACTAAAAATACAAAAAACTAGCCGGGCGTGGTGGCGGGCTCCTGTAGTCCCAGCTACTTGGGAGGCTGAGGCGGGAGAATGGCGTGAACCTGGGAGGCGGAGCTTGCAGTGAGCTGAGATCAAGCCACTGCACTCCAGCCTGGGAGACACAGCGAGACTCCGTCTCAAAAAAAAAAAAAAAAAAAAAAAAAAGTGAAGGAAAATAGATTATTAGGAACAAACAGCCTCTCAGTACTTTGATTCCTTAATCATGAAACAGGAGTGATATCATCTCCCTTACCTCTATCTACAGTTCAAGAAAGTTCCTATGAAAGAGTGACCACTAATCAGGCACTAGTCTGTACAGCAACTTGAGTGTTAGTTCCATTTTACAGAGGAGAAAACTGAGGCTCCAACACTCCTAGTATTTTATCCTAGTACTTTATGGCATAGCTAGAAAATGTTGGAAGTAAGATTTGAACCTGAGTCTCTCTTATTCCAAAGCCTTCACTTGTAATCATTGTGCAGAGAGATTGGATGGGCGGGCTATGATGATTTCCATTTGTAATTGAAATGATCAATTTCTCACCAATGTAGCTACTATTACTATTTTTAGCTCTCCTTTCAACCAGACATACCTTATCCCTATTCCAGCTGAACATGGAAACCAATCTTCTAACAGTGGACAATCTGCAAGATGCAGCTTCTACACCTGCACTTCTCAAATTATCTATTACGACAGACTAATTTTTTTCCCATCCTTCATAAGCCAATGCTTGTGGTCTAAACCCTGTTCAACAAGATGAGTCCACTCATCACAAAATTGGATGTTGTACAAATATTGAACTTCTCTCAAAGTTTCTAAATGCTTACCCTCAATTACACTTCTCTTCTCATCCTAGAAAATAACAAATGGTTCATGAACCAGCATGGCCTCTATCAATGTCGGCTGTCATTCATGGATGGAGTGGGCATTCATCATGTGCTCATGCTTTCTAGCATCTATTCCCTCCCCTCCCAACTTAACCTTCCTAACAGCTCTCAATTCCCATCTGAGAACTCATGTTACTCTGGGGAAGTTGGTACCATCCCTGGATGTAGGCATGGGACATGTGACCCAGGAGAAATCAATCAAGGGGTTTCATCCCTCTGTCCTCAGTGACTGGTTCTGGGGCTAACATGTGACCCAAAATGGTCCAATTGGAGTGAATCTCAAAACAATTCCTTGGAATATTGGAGACAAGATACTCTCTTCCCCTGGATTTGTGGTGTTTGGGAATGAGATCTCAGCAGCTATTTTTTCTACCATGATGCAAATCTCCCCCAGAGGACAAGGACACAAAGAATGGCCAATCTGAGAAGACTACAGAAATGAAGTCACAGCCAAGATCACATCATACACCTCCGGACCAATGCTACAACCCCTTACCTCTGAACATTTCTCTGTCTTTTTGTTGTTAAGCCAGTTTGAGTTGGATTTTCTGTCAATAGCAACTGAAAACTTCCTTTTTTATTACTTGGCTGCATATATTTCATCAGCAAGCACCTATTAAGTGCCCACTTTGTATCAAGTACTGTGTTAGGTGTAGGTATAGTGCTTCTCACAAAAGATACTGTAAAATGGGTCGGAGGGATGAGTGGTTAATAGAGTTGGAAGCATTTAGACATGTCAACTGGCTAGCTTTAAGAGAGCCCTGTGTAATTTTAAGGTAATATTTGAAGCATAGATATTTGCAATTTATTTGCAAATTATTAATTTTGCAAGTAAAAAAAATACAGTGATTTTAAGGTTATCCCTGGAAGAAGGACAACCTGACTTCCTTGCATTATAACATCTGCTAATGTCATAATCTTTACCATTTTTACATACTACCTGTTCATTTTTATTTAATATTATTAAATTGATTCACTTACAGAACTTACATAGATGTATTTCAAGACAAAATTTCTATAATACCACTAAAATGGAAAACGAGTACCACTTTACATGAATAGAAGGCAATCATAAAATAAGTATAATGAAATTATAGAATGTTACTAAATACTGAGAAAGGTGACCTGACAAACGCCTTGACCCTGTAGACTGCTCTGTCTTTTGCCAAAAGGGAAATTAGCAAGTGTCCAAAAGGTGTTAAAGACATGTTAGCACCCCAACTGAGACTTTCTCCTTGTTACGTTTGGAGGGATTAAAAGAAAATTGAAAAAAGGGATCAATTTCTCACCAAGTATTTCATTGTTATTTAATGCTGCCTCTGCACACAACCACAAATTATCTCCTTTGCACAAAATGTACTGCCCTTGCCACTCTTTGAGAAACACTATTTTAAACAAATCTCATTTGATAGCTGAGCAAATCGAAGCCCGGAGAGGTAATGGGACTCTCCTAAGGCTTCCTGATTTCCAGCCTGCTCAACTCCCCTGTATTCAATAATATTTTATTACTTTCATTGGATTTATTTTGTGATTACCTTCTAATTAAGGCGAGTGACTCTGTTTTATTTTTTATTTATGGTAATGATATCAAGTTTCCTTTTTAAATAAGCTTTGGTTGCTTTTAAACCATCCCGTTGTTGAGACCAACGTGAATAAGGCCCTTAGCAATGCCAATGACCCTGTGTTCCCAACACTGATATGGGAGTTGGGGCCGGGAAGTGCTGGGTAAAGAAGGGCAGGGTCCCTGGCAAAGGCTTCACCCTTGGGCCTGTGCCCACGGACCTAGGTGAGGACAGGCACTCCTGTTTTCGCGCCCAAAAGGTGCATTCTCCAAGACCACTCTGACCTGCCACACCCTCCTCCCGTGCCTATAAAAACCTCGAGACCCTAGCAGACACAGACACAAACAGCTGGATGTTGAGAGGAACACTGGCAGAAGCAGACACCAGTAGACGCCGGCAGGCCATCTACGGTGGGACAACGCAGAATTCAGCTGGGGGAGGTCGGAGGAGAGTCCGGCTGCTGAGCATCCCGGAAAGATCACCTTTCCACTCCATCCCCTGCTGGCTCCCCATCCACCTGCTGGGAGCTATCTTCACCCAGTAAAACCTTGTACCCATCATCCAAGCCCACGTGTGATCTGATTTGTCCAGGACACTGGGGCAAGAACCCAGGGTACAGAAAGCCCTCTGTCCTTGTGATAGGGCAGAGGGTCTAACTGAGCTGATTAACACAAGCCGCCTGTGGACGGCTACGCTGAAGGAGCACATTGTACCACACGCCCACTGGGGCTTCGGGAGCTATGAATACTCAACCCTAGATGCTGCTGTGGGGTCGGAGCCCGCGGTCCCCACAACCTGCCCGTCTGCGTGCTCCCTCTAGGGACTTAAGCTGTGGGGCACTGAAGAAGTGAGCCACGCCCCCATCGCACACCCCGAGAGGGAGATTAGGGAACTTTTCCCGTTTCACCACTACCACTTTACCCCCAAGCAAAGGCAGGCACGGGGATTTATACCGTCCTCTACTGCCCCATGCTGGAATCCCCAGATATGCCCCATGATTCAGGTCGTTCCCTCCCCAAGCCCAGAGGGGAGAATAGAAGCTAGGCTAAGTGATTCCTCTAAAGCAGGGTTTCTCAATGTCAGCACTGTTGACCTTTGGGACGAGATAATCTAGCAGCTCTGTGGATGCTGAGCAGCATCCCTGGCCTCTACTCCTGAGATGCCAGTAACACCCCTCGCCACACACACAAGTTGTAACAACCAGAAATTTCTCTAGACATTGTCAAGTGTCCCCTGGAAGCAAAGTCACACCTGGTCGAAAACCATGGGTTTACTCATGACTGGCAGGTTCCTATCCCAGCCCTCCAAATTTTCACAATAAACTTTAAATACAGAGCAGTCCTTTGCCACTACAGTTGAGGTAATTTGAGGTCACTTTCTTTTTTCTAAGACCAGAATATTTTCTAAGAAAAAAAAAAAACAATATGAACTCTCCACCAGCCATCAAGTTTACTCTTTTTGGACAATTCATGTACACTCTCCCAGGCAAAGGAAGCTTAAGTGACAGCACCTCCAAGGGGTCCCTTACATTTGCCCACTGCTGGGTCCTCTTAATATTACTGAGAGAGCCAGAAGGTGGCACCTGCTGACGTGGACGTTCCATTTTCTCATAACCCCTTGCACCTTGACTTTAGACATTTAAAACCAGTGCATTTCCATGCCTCATTTTGATATCTGGGCTCCATGCATGGCAATAGTGTCACTGACTAAATGCTGTGCCTGAACAAGTTTGAGCAGGACTTAGTGCCCCAGAAAGCAAATGTGCCATTCTTAAAGGAATTGTTGATGCTAAAAAGTCAAGTCACAAGGGATAGCATGAATGAGTGAATGAATGAATGAATGAATGAAAATGTGTACATATTTATCCATTCATGTAATACGAAATTATGGTAAAATGCTACTGTCTTAATTTGGGTTCGTTTTTAAAACAGACTCTGAGACAAGGATTTGGGTGCAAAGAGTTTTTTTGGGGAGTGATCCCAAGAAGCACTGTGAGGGAGTGGGGAAGTCAGACAGAGAATGGAAGATGGCAATCAAGGACATCTTAATGAGCTGGTCACTCCCTGTGGACTGCCAGGGTTTAATCAATCCTTCAGGATACTTCTAGTAGACAATGCAGAATATGCTTCAGAATTGTCCCTCCAAGGGTCAAGGAAGCTGGGGTACTTGTCCTCAAGGATTGAGGAACACTCATGAGGTGTCACTCCTCTGGTGTCTCCTACCTGCTCTGAGAGGTACCAAGCACATTACCATGGTGCAAGGACACCCTTAGGCTGGGAGACACTGGAAAGCATCACAGCATATTGGAAATCATCAGAGCATCCAAGAACTGCCACAGACAATTAAGGCATAGGGAGTGCGGGCTGGGTACCAACTGCACCTCCCAACAGCATCTGCCTGGAGTAGGCACATGTGGCTGCAAAAACCTTGTGGGGGGATGAAGGAAAGCTCCCACCCCCTAGTTCAGGCTGCAGGTCTCTGGAATTATTTGAACAGCCTTCTAATAGTCTTCCTATTCCCCTTCGTCTGCTCTCCACTTGGCAGCCAAAGTGAGCTTCCTGAAACACAAATCTGATTATTTCACCCTTAAAACTCCTCAGTGCCTGTACGATAAAGTCCAAACCTTTCAACGCTCTAACTTTACTTACCTCTGTGGACTTACTTCTCAGCATTCCCACGTCTTCTCGGATGAACCTGAAGTTCCTAAACAGAGCACTACTAACTCTCAGAAGTATGCCGAACATGGGAGATGGAGAAGACAATGTGATACGATACACTCCCTGCCTTCAGTGATGTCATTGAGAGCTATGATGTGGTCTATGAGGGTTGGGGGGGTGGAGGGCGTGCAGGAAGAACAGGATGGAAACGAAGAATTCCAGTCCTGCATGTACCCAGGAAGCTACCATGGAAGGCACACATTAAGTAGATGTCATCCATATATACAGATTTGGTTATTTTAAGATTAACCCTTTCCTGTCTGGAGTTGGCTAACAGAAAGTCAGGGATGGGAGACAGGGCTGCTAAGTTTGGAAAAAGAATGTCTTCCTGATGTGTGCAACAGGTAGCACAGGGCACTGGGAATAGGGGGATGTACTGGAGGGAGCCAAGAGGGAAAAATCGAAGTTGCAGGGCTATGTGTTTTTCTCAGCAGCCTTTACAGCCCCAGATGACAGCCTCTGCAGTCAGTATCTGTGGCCCCTCTACAGCCCTCTTGGAACCTTCAGAGCTCGGCAGATGCATAGATCTTCTGCTGATTAGGCTCAGAGGTGGCTGGGCGGCTCCAAGAGGCTAGAAGCAAAGAAAGAGCAGGGAGTGTGGAGGTGGATGGGTCTAATTATGCAGGAGCCATTTTCTGTTTACATAAAAATACCTTGAGTAATCAGCGGTGATGAGCAAGAGGAGCAAAGAGCCTGCCTGAGAGTCTGAGGATGTTATGATCAATTAAATACCATCTTTCCAAATGTTTGCAGAGGGGAATTTTAAGGTGGAACTGATTTTAATTTGACAGAGAAAACCTGAGGCGCTTTTCCTTGGGGCTCCAAAATGCATGCATATTGGTCTAGCCTGTGTCACTTGCTTCACTAAGAGTATATATTCCCTTCCTGTTATCACTCCTATATTTTCAGGATGAGCAAACAAAACAGAAGAAGCCCTCTTTAAATGATGAGTGCCTACTCTGTGCCAGGTGTTTTGCAAATATTATTTCTAACCTTTGAAAACCCCATAAAGGTGAGTGTTACTATTAACTCCACTTTATGAGTAAGGAAACTGAGACATCAAGAGGGGAAGCAACTTGCAAAATGGAGGTCTAGAGTCAGTTTCACAGCTATGTAAAGTTGGTATGACTTCCATGTATCTATTTCCAAAGCCAGGCAGGGATGGGGATCACTACTATCCCACAGGACAGAAGCAGAGCTTGGAGCAAGTATAAGAAGGTCCCGGACTCTGCCTCCAGCTTCACTGTAAGGTTAGGCTGAACTAGATGATAAAAAGCCCCTCAAAACTCCTGCAATCTTTGCTTGTCGGTGGATTTGGCCATGGCCTCGTTGATTATGAGAAGTAGACACACCTGGCAATAGAGCAAGGTGGAGAGTATGTGCATTTTGGAATCAGATGGGTCCCATTTGCAAGCTGAGTGGCCTGGAGCAAGTTGTTCAACCTCTCTGAGCTCCAATTTTCACACGTATGAATGGGAGGTAATTTTTTTTCCTGAATAATTAGTGCAAGATTCAGTGTGATGATGTCCATTAGGTGTCTGGCACAGAGTGGGTATTTGTCAAAGTTTATGCACCTTCCTGTTTCTTCTCCATCATTCTTCCCAGGTCAACCCCAAGATTGAAGTCCTAATCATGCAGTAATACCTGCTTCATGGAGCTGCACTGTGTTCGGAATGCATGCAGGTCTGTGAACCTAGCATAGACACATACATAGCTCATAGAGCACAATGAATAGTAACACCTATAATAAGAATTATTCTAATTATCACTGTTTAAAAATATACCCCTATCATCCAGAGATAATCCCTGTTAACATTTTCCAATATATCCTTGCAGATATACAGAGTGAGAGATATCATGTTACACATATTCTCTTCCTTACTTCACCCACTTAATTTGCATTATGAATCTTTTCCTGTCTATAAATATGCAGCTACATCGTTGCTTTAAGAAAACCTAGCCTGGCGCGGTGGCTCACGCCTATAA
The DNA here is from genome assembly GCF_024542745.1 of Macaca thibetana thibetana. NCBI lineage: Eukaryota > Metazoa > Chordata > Mammalia > Primates > Cercopithecidae > Macaca > Macaca thibetana. The sequence continues at coordinate 115,524,318 of NC_065588.1, forward strand.
TCTCAGCACTTTGGGAGGCCGAGGTGGGCAGATCATTTGAAGTCAGGAGTTCAAGACCAGCCTGGCCAACATGGCGAAACCCTGTCTCTACTAAATACAAAAAAATTAGCCAGGCGTGGTGGAACATGCCTGTAATCCCAACTACTTGGGAGGCTGAGGCAGGAGAATCTCTTGAACCCAGGAGGTAAGGGTTACAGTGAGCCAAGATCGTGCCATTACACTCCAGCCTGGGCGATGAGCAAAAATCCATCCCCCCCCCAACAAAAAAATAAAAAGAAACTCTATTGTATTCTGGTGTATTTACAAATCCAAACCTTTGTTGTTAGATATTTAGGTTTATATTCTTTTTGCTCTTGTAAAGAAAGCTGCAATAAACATCCCTATAGCTAAGCACATTTTTCTTTGTATTCATCAAAGACATTGTTTTAATACCCAGAATGCGGGAATGTCGTAATTTATTTATTTATCTATTCATTTATTTAAAGCAGTGTCCTACTGCTGGATATTTAGATTATATACAATTTTTTTGGCTTTCATAAATAATAATATGAATGCCTAAATACCACATCTTTACATCTTATCTGATTATTTCCTTGGGATAAATTCTTAAGAAGGGGAAAGAATGGGATCAGAAGAAATTTACATTTTTAAGGCTCTTGACACTCGGTAAAATCACCGCTGGAAAGGATTAAGGGAGTTTATTCACTCACCATCTTACCCAGTCGCTTGCATTCATTCAACAAACATTTTCTTTGTTAGGAGGGGCTTCTAACCTTCTTTCTCCTCAGCACAGTCATGCAGTGATACAATTGGGACCCGGCTAGATTTGTACTGGGGGGTCTGGTTCTACTCCTCTTTAGCCTGTGTGATTTTTGGCAAGTCACTTCACTTCCCCGAGGCCCTGCTACTACCGGCTCACCAGCCTCCAGGTTTATTGTGATGATCACGTGAGACGCTAGATTTGAGAGGCCTTTAAGGGCTGAACAAACAGAAGGGATTTATTGCTAACACAAAGCGAATTTCTCATGCAGTATTCTCATTATTCTGCTTTTGCACAGAACTTTAGGTTTGCCTTGAGACTTTTTATTAGGTTTCCTTAACTGTCCCCTGCTGTGGTTACCAAGACACAGATCGACCATAATTTCTTAAGGAGGAAATGGGTCCAGAGAGACATGGTGGCTTTCTCTAGGCGCCATGAGCCTCAGGACTGCTACCGAGCCTTTTGTCAGGCTGCTGTCTGGGCTGTATTTCCTTTTTCTGTATCAGCAAGATAAAAATGGCTATTACCCCAAAAAGATGCAGTTGTATTCATAATAAATCTGATGGTGCCAGCAATTCAAAACATAAAGGCAATTTACCATTTAGTGCTTTGTAACCAAATAAAATGCAGTGACCCTTTCTTTCTCTTTCCAGAAGATTTGGAATCTTCTCTGAGGGTTGATAAAGACAAGAGGGAGGAAATAAGATTGTAGATTCCTTGAGCATTCAGATCACTACTTATTTCTATATGCAGCAGAACATCTAGTACAGAATGAGGCCCTCTGCAGAGGCAGCAACTGAGCCATAGAATAGGCATTCATCTCAAAGCTTAAAAGCTAGGCTTAAATCACAGTAGATCACTTACTATCTGATCAATTAACACATAACTTATTAGTTGCCTACTAGGTGTCAGACATTGCACTAGGTGCTGTGCAACTTTGAGCAAATTAGTTCACCTCTCTGAGCCTTTGTTTCTTCTCCTGGATAATTACTGGAGAATCTGGAGAAAGGCCTGGTCACACAGTAGCAGTTCAATGATAAATGACACAGCAACACTTCTTTGTTCAAATGTGTAATTGTGCATGATTTATGGAGACACCCATGAGGTGTGTCCCAAAAACTTTGACAAAGGGAAGTGTAACTGCCCTCCTAGAGTAACTCTTCAAAGCATATAAATAAGGCAGGGTCAATAATTCATGTCACACATGCCTCTGTCATCCTTCCCTCACCCACAGCAGACATTGCTAATCAAACATGTCGATCTTTGCTGAAATCCTTCTAAAGGAATTCCAGCCAGTTAAAACCAACAGAACAGGGTTGACTAATGTGATGACTAGCCAATCCCAGATTTAGTCCATCAGAGCACAATTATTTTCAATCATTATCCTCAGGTAATTTTCTTCCTGTAGTTTCTAAAACACAATGCTCCTTTAAAGACAATGTTATAGAAGTACCATTTCCTCTGCACTGAAGGTCATCAAAACAACCCATTTAAAAGTGACCTTGGAACCCATGGGCTGCAGAAGTAGCTTCTTATACATATCAGGAAATGCCACATACCCCTCAAGTTGGAAATCACCCAAAATTGGGTTTACAAAGGACAGGGGTTTTGTTTCAGCTCAATCCAAGTGTCCTTATGTTCTGCCCTTCCTCTTCTCCTCTACAGAATGTGCTCAGTCTCATGTGAAATTAGCCTTCCCTGCTAGATGTTTGACCTCAGACAAGTTGCTTAACCTCTGTGCCTCAGTTTCCTCAACTGTAAAATGGAGCAATTAACAGTACCTGCCTCATAGGGTTGACAAGACACCAGATGAGATACTATGTGGAACGTGCTGGCCCATGGCATCTGCTCAGTAAGCTCTAATTATTAGCTATTATTATTAAGCACTTACCAAGTGCTAGGCTTCACTGAGCATTAATTGTGTCTTGAAAACCATCCTATGAGGTAGGTTTTGTGTTATTAAAATTTTTAAACAAATTGTTGTTGATTGATTTGCACAAGCATATGGTGTTTGTTGATAGCAAAACATTTAATGATAAGGTGGTTTCGTTCCCATGCCCACACGATCTGGAAGTCACAGCCCAGTGATAGAAAAATACTATGTGGTAGATATGACAACGTTAATTGTACATGGCTTTAAACAGGTGGTGCAACAATTACGTGGCAGAGTCAAGATTTGAACTTGTATTGTTTCGGTTCCATGCACCATGAGGTGCATCGTCCCTTTTTCACTACTCTCCCCCTCCACCCACCCCCTCGACACTTTATTAGGAAACAAAGACACAAACAAACATTAAGATAAACAAAGCCAGCATGTGTGCTGTTATTGTGTGCCAGGTAATCTCTTATATGTTTACTTCCCTGACTTACGTGACTGTCACAACAGCCCTGTGAGATACGCATTGTTAGTATTCCCATTCTCCAGGAATCCTAGAGACACTCCGAGGACTAAATGAAATAATGGCACCTGAAAGCAGCATTTTTGGCTTAAAGCCCCTCCTGCCACTCACTAGCTGGGGAAATGTAGGTCAGTTACAGAACCTCTGTTTCTTTATCTTAAAGAGTAGTTAGCTCCACCTCACAGGATTGTCATTCATTCATTTGTTCACTAAACACTTATTGAACATCTAATGCAAAAAATTGTGCTGTGTACTGGATCTACACCGGAAACCAAAATGGGCATCACAGCTGGACATGGTGGCTCATCCCTGTAATCCCAGCGCTTTGGGAGGCCAGAGTGGGAGGATCACTTGAGCCCAGGAGTTTGAGACCAGTCTGGGCAACATAGTGAAGCCCCATCTCCCTAAAATATAAAAAATTAGCCAGGTGGCCAGACGTGGTGGCTCATGCCTGTAATTCCAGCAATTTGGGAGGCCGAGGCGGGTGGATCACGTGAGGTCGGCAGTTTGAGACCAGCCTGACCAACATGGAGAAATCCCATCTGTACTAAAAATACAAAATTAGCTGAACATGGTGGCACATACTTGTAATCCCAGCTACGTGGGAGCCTGAGGCAGGAGAATCGCTCACACCTGGGAGGCAGAGGTTGTGGTGAGCCGAGATCACAGCATTGCACTCCAGCCAGGGCAACAAGAGCGAAACTCTGTCTCAAAAATAAATAAATAAATAAATAAATAAATAAATAAATAAATAAAATTTTTAAAAAAAGTAGCCAGGTGTGGTAGCACACACCTCTAGTCTCAGCTACTCGAGAGGCTGATGCAGGAGGATCGCTTGAGCCTGGGAGGTCAAGGCTGCAGTGAGCCATGATCACACCACTACAATCCAGTCTGGGCAACAGAACAAAACCTTGTCTCAAAAATCTAAAATAAAAAAAAACAAGCATCACCCCTGATCTTAGGGAGATTCCTGTCTACGATTAAATGAGATTATTTCTATGTAAAACTCACAGCACAGAGCCTGGCAAACAAAACATGCTCCATACAAGTTCACATTATTACTAGTATTATTTCTATGGCCCAGTTGGGATTCGAACAAAAGTCTTTTTGACTCCAAAATCTTTTCCATAAAGATAGCGTTTTGTAGGGGGCCCGCTGAGGTAGGAATAGAAGGGAACTTGAGGATGTTCAGAACAGACTTCAAATGCTAGATTTTTAATACATAGAGCAGCAATCTGCTGTATATATTATACTTCCAAAGCATTCTTAGATCTTCTCATTCTCTTTCTCATCATCCACCCCAGCCTGATGTGCACATGTCTCTCCATTTCCGTAAACACACCCCTCTCCATGGGAATAAATTTATTTCTCCCTTGAACGTGGATCCCGTGTGTTTGATTTGCCTGGAAAGGTGCGGAAACCACCCAGACATAGAGCTAATGGGATGTGACAGAACTCACAGCTTCTCCAGGCCTGGAAGGAAGAATGTTGACAAAGGGGAGCTTAATGAGCTTCCACCCACATTTCAATTATCCTAACAAGCTGCCAGAGGAATCCCTGTTTGCCGTATTGCATTCTGGAAAGTTTTGACAAGCCCAGGAGGAATCTATCAGGCTGAAGCTGAGGGTGCCTAAGGAAAAGAAAAACAGTCTTCCTCCGGAAGGGATGTGCATGGATGACAAGGCCAAGCCAGCAGTCAGTTTTGTCACCTGATATTTGAGAGGGTCCTCTGCTCAAAAAACACTCCCTCCTTAGCTACCCAGTACAATGTATCGGTTACCATAATGCTGCATAACAACCAACCACAAAGCCCCAGTAGTACACGGTAACAATTGACTATTTTCACTCACAAGTCAGTGGGTCAGTTGGGCAGCTCTGATCATCTGAGCTGAGCTTGGCGGGGTTTGCACATGTCTCTGTGGTCAGGCTAAGTGGCTCTGCCGATCTTGGTGGGGCTGTCTCACATATCTGGGACAACTGAGCTGATCCTGCTCTTATTCACATGGTCTGTCATTCTACCCACGGGTTTATTCACGGAACAGCAGGAGAACTCCAAGAGACAGGCCCAAATCATGCAGGGTCTCTTGTTTCCAGGCTCAGAAAAGGTATAATGTTCTTTCCGCCGCATTCTGTTGGTCAAAGCAATCCCAAGACTAGCCCAAATCCAAGGATTGGGAAATAGACTTCAACCCTTGATGAGAGGGGCTAACAAGTCATGGCAAAGAGTGTGGATCCAGAGACACCATTGATGAGGTCCATCAGTGCGGTAAATCTCCCACAACAACGTAAAAGTAACAAAGCACCATGGGTTGAACAGCAGCTGTATGCATATAACAGGATGCTAAAATGGAACGTTTGGGTCTTGGTTTCAGCTGAGGCTCCACGGGCCAAAAACAAAAGGAAATGTTCAAATACCTGACATTTCTAACCTTGCAAAGGGTCTAAATGGAAACAGTTTTCTGACTCTTGGTCCAACGGCCATCTCTGAAAAGACTGAAGCTGGAAACTGGGGAGAGGATTTTTCTGGAGAAAGTAATCCAGTATGAAATTAGTCTCAGTCGCCTTGGAAGAGGAGAGAGGCAATGACTTCTGACCACAGCCTTGCCTGGTGAGAGGAACTTACAGGAAATATCTCTAGTTTGCTGTGAATTCCCTAAGTCTGGGGAGACTGGCATCTGATTGAGACCTGAAAAATGTATAGATTAGTCAGACCACGGCTGGAGACTATCGAGATCTCAGGAGGAGGACTGAGGATAGCACTAGAAGCAGGACTTACCCTGATCCAGGTGCCAAGGATGCATGAGCTTCCCAGGAGTCAAGCAGATGTGCAGAAACTGGAATGGAGGTGTCTTAGAAGCATCCTACCTAAAAGGAGTAGAAAGAGGTACTGACAGCTACCACCTGGCATGGGATCTGGGAAAGAGGCACCACAGGAGGGGAACTGAAGAATCCCCACCTGAACACAGTTCTCAGGTGAACAACTGGGGGACTATGCAGCGTGGACACCACTAACGGGGACCTCAAAGAATCCACAATACACTTCAAAGAATTGACTCAGCTTTGATCACTTGCCAAACCTGAAGGAACTTTAAATACCTGCCAGGCAGAGAGCACCAATGCCAAACTGTGACACTACTGGTCAAGAGAGCCCTTATCTGCCCTCACCTCTCCTCCCTCTGCTCCCTTGGGCCTTTGGCTAGCAATCAGAGCAAAGGTGAGGACCCAGGGAAGCCAACGACAACCCCCTCCCCCAACATCTGAGCTGACAGAGGGGCAACCAGGGCTACTGCTAACCCACACTGATACTACTTCTTTGTTTGAACTAGAAAAAAAAGTACCCACTCCAAGAACTTTACCTCCATTTATCTGAAGTTTGTCATTATATAATCTATTTGTTGTCTATTACTGCATAACATATTTCCCCAAAACTTGGTAGTTTAAAACATTTATTATCTGACAGTTTCTGTGGGTCAGGAATCCAGGCACAGCTGAGCTGAGTCCACTGGCTCAGGATCTCTCACCAGGTTGCAATCAAGGTATCGTCAGGGCTGCAGTCTCAGCTGAAGGTTTGAATGGGGAATAATCCTCTTCCAAGCTCATGCAAGTGGTTGTTGGAAAGATTCAATCACTCTAGGGCTGTTGGCCAGTGGTCATGCTCCCAGTTCCTTAACATGTGGGTCTCTCCACAGGGTAATTCACAACAAGGCAGCTTGTTTCTTCAGAATAAGCAAGAGAGAAAAGCTGGAGAGAGGTAGTGCCAGATAAAAGATAGTCTTTTATAATCTAATATTGGAAGTGACATTCCATCATTTTTACTATTCTATTCATCAGAACAAAATCACTAGGTCCAGCCCCAAGGGGACATGATTACGCAGGATGTGAATACCAGGAGTAGAAGATAATTAGGGGGTTATCACAGAAGTTTATCTACCAGTATAATAAAATATACTGATTTTATTAAAACAACAGGCCACTGCCATCAGCCAAAGAATTGTTATAATAAATACATAGATTGACAATGTATATGACATAAACAATACCCACTAGACTTATGTACTATACAACATGCGAATTATATAAGATTGTGGAGGAAAGATGCTTTAAATCTTTTTCAAACTTTTATTGTACACATTTTCAAGCATTTGTAAAAGTAGGGGATAGGATAACAAAAAATAATAAGATAAACATGATGGTTCTTTTTTCACCTATACCCCAACCCTTTACCCCCAAACCACTAGTTTTTGAAAAGCAAATCTCAGACACATTACTTCATCTTTAGTAATTCAGTGTAAATATCCACATATCATATGTACCATTATTCAATTAAGTACACCTTAATTTCATCTACTATTCAGTTACTGTTCAAATTTCTCCAATTATTTCAGAAATGTCTTTTGTTAAAAAAAAGTTGGTTTGCTTGAAAGAAGGTTTAACTTTAAATGAAACTCGGAGTTTTAACCATTACTTAAGAGCAGGCATTTTAATTACTGACACAGAACTATTCTGTGAGAAAAATGACTTCAGGACATTTTATTATCCAGGAATAGCCAGCAAAGTGATGGGGGCTCCTCAAAATTTTACCCATGGGCAGAGAAAGCTTCGGCTCCCCAGGGCCTTGCCAATGGACAGTGGAGAAAACAGTGAGGGTATCTTCTCACACTCTACAGAATCCCGCTTATTCGCCAGGTGAGTGACACACAGGCTATCTCTAAGCCTCACTACAGTACTTCAGGCGGGTGTTATAATCCTCATTTTAACAGATGAAAAACTTAAACACAGGAGAATTAACTCACCTAAAGTCACACAGCTGTTATTAGGTACAGCCTATATTCCAACTCAGGTCGGTCTGACCTCCCCAAGGGGCTCTGGAAGTCACCTACCAAGTAACACTGTCATAGTCTCAGGGCATTAAGACACTGTGAAAGCCTTTTTTACAGTTGTGACAGATGTTAGCAGAACCAAACCACGTCTTCTATTCATTTTTGTTTCCTTGGACTTGACGCAGAACTGGGCACACAGTACGTGCCGAATAAATATAAAGCCTTGAAGCCACATAGCACAGAACCTTATTCAAAGAAACCTCCGTTCTGGCAGCCAGACAGTCAGTCTGAAAAGCAATTTCCGCCCGCTGCCCCATCTACCATCAGCTTTATCTCAACTTGTTTTCTTGACAATAGCGGCAGGGGTAGAATCAGCTGCAGAGGTTGGGAGCAAGATAGATTCAGGCCCACATTATAGGAACTCACCCGAGAATATTCAATTTCACTGAAACTAGAAACTAGATATTGAGAAGAGTCTGGTGGAGAAGTTCACAGCATTGTTACTTTTGATGGGACAGCTTTGGCCAATAAACTGGATTCTTTCATTCCATGAATCCCTCTCAAAAGTCATTACCTGTATCTGAAACTGTCCGTACTCCCCACCCATGTCTCTTTACCTGACAAACTCCTAATCCTTCAGAGCTCAACAGAAATCTCATTTGCTCAGCCAAGGCTTCTCTGCCTTCCTGGATGAAGTTCCATCCTTCTCATATGTGTACTTATCATGTATTCAGTCCTGTTTCCCCTGGAATGACATGCCAGATAAGGAAAAGATTGCAACTGTCTTGTACCTGGAACATAGTAGGCATTCAATAAATATTTGTTGACCAATTGATTTTTTTAAAAAAAAAAACAAGTTTAAAACTGCAATTACAGCCAGGTGCAGTGGCTCACGCCTATAATCCCAGCACTTTGGGAGGCTGAGGTGGGTGGATCATGACACCAGGAGTTCAAGAGCAGCCTGACCAACACGGTGAAACCCTGTCTCTACTAAACATACAAAAATTAGGTAGCCATGGTGGTGCGTGCCTGTAATCCCAGCTACTCAGGAGGCTAAGGTAGGAGAATCGCTTGAACCTGGGAGGCAGAAGATGCAGTGAGCCGAGATTGCACCACTGCACTCCAGCCTGGGCGACAGAACAAGACTCTGTCTAAAAAAGAAAAAAAAAAAAACTGCAATTGCTGAAGTCTCTTAAAAAATATCACAGAGCACAGAGGCATTCCATTCATACAATAGAGCAAAGCTTGAAATGCACTTCCATCTCATTGTGTTCCCCACAAAACGCTCCAGTACATTCTTCTCTTCTCTTTTATAAACTCCCTAAAATCTCCAAATCTAGCCATGCCCCCTGGCTTGTGTTCCCTAGTCTTCTCTTCCCATGCAGCAGTTTCTCCTATGAATCGACTGAGCCTTTCTATCTCTTTTGAGTTTTCACATTTATCCATTATCCAGATTCTAGAAAGCAAAGAAAGCCTTGAAACTGACTCAATAATCTTCCCTCCTTGGAAAGTGAGACAGGACCGTAAACTCCTAAAGGCATGGATTTATGCCCATTTTTGTTCCCTGCTGTGTTCTCAGTCTTTAACTGATGCTTAGCCAAGATTTACTAGTCGAACAATATAGTTCTCTTAAGCTTATCATATATTTTTGTTGTTGACGATGAATAAGCAACAAGAGGTGTCGCCCGAGTGAAAGGAGGAAAGGAAAAGTTTAATAAGGAATAGATTCTCTATTTGGAAGTCTAAGATGGGAAGTCTGCCTGAAGAACCATACCAAATGGAACACAGCCCCTGGTCATTCTCAGACTAGACCAGCCTCTGTGTGCTGCTGAATCAGCAGAAAACAGCACGGGAGACATGAACGAGGTACAGCTCGGCAGCGTGGCAGCAATTTGGCTGACAATTTCCTTCTATGTTTCAGCATAATTGAATTAGCATCCATGGAGACTGTCTCCCAGACATCAGCAAATGCAATACTGTGGAGCAGGCACCGCAATTCATCTGGCATTATGAGGCACTGAATTGCCATCCAACCCCGCACCTCTCCTTGTTGCTTTGTGTGTGCTCATTAGAGAAAATTAGGTGGATGCGACAAGCCTGGGAACAATTAAAATCTTCCCACTTAGCCAATTCCCAGCAGTGGTGTCCAAGTTCTCCCAATATGCACTCGGCTTGCTCAGCTAGTACGCGCAACTTCCTGGATGTGCTTTCAAATTTTAAGCAATGGATAAAAATTCATTTTGCTCCAGCTGAGGATAGGAATTGTTAGGGCACAGAGGGACAGCCATGATATGAACCAACCAGAACATCATCCATAGCGGATAGCATCGAGACCAGGAGTCCTGGAACTCAGTCCAACTAGGAAGAGCATTTGTCAAGACAAGTCTAGGGCAGTGGAGCTGGGTGGTGAGTCAAAGTCAAGGGCCAGGGAGACAGCATCCAGCGTTGCATCCAGAGGGCTAACAGAAACTAGACGTTGCGGGTATCAAAAGCAGGATGCAGCAGAGAGTGAGGAATAGCACTGAGCACATGATTCAGAACCAAGGTTCTGAACATCAAGAAAGTGCTAGATTAAACAGAGGCTATGGGTGGCCAGTTAAAGAATTGTATTCTGCTGGCTGGAATGGCTTACAGCTGCTGGGGAGCAGAGTGGTGTGAGGAAAAGAGTATATTTGTGGAGTCATATGGATCCTCTGCTTCCTCAGTGGAGAAAGAAAGAAACCCATTTTGCAAAGTTAGGAAAGGATTAGAGATGTGCTAGGAATAAAGGTATTATCTGAATAACAGGGCTTTGTCTTAGTTTGAGTTCCACCAGAAAGGGATTGTATTCATCCATTCTCACACTGCTATGAAGAAATACCCAAGACTGGGTAATTTATAAAGGAAAGAGGTTTAATTGACTCACAGTTCCTCATGACTGGAAAGGCCTCAGGGGAATTACAATCATGGTGGAAGGTGAAACAGGCATGTCTTACATGGCGGCAGCTAAGAGAAGTGAGTGCTGAGCAAAGGGGGAAGCCCCTTACAAAACCATCAGATCTTGTGAGAACTCACCCACTATCATGAGAACAGTATGAGGGTAACCACCTCCTTGATGCAATTACCTCCCACCAGTTCCCTCCTATATGGGAACTACAATTCAAGATGAGATTTGGGTGGGGACACAGCCAGAACATATCAGGGACCCTGAGATCAGGATGTGAGTAAAGTACTTTATTTGGGAAGTGATGGGAGAGGAGTGAAATGTATTAGTCTGTTTTCACGCTGCTGATAAAGACATACCTGAGACTGGGAAGAAAAATAGGTTTAATGGAATCATAGTTCCACGTGGCTGGGGAGGCCTCACAATCATGGCGGAAGGCCAAAGGCACTTCTTACATGGTGGCAGCAAGAGAAAATGAGGCAGAACTGAAAGCAGAAACACCTTATAAAACCATCAGTTCTCATGAGACTTACCCCCTACCATGAGAACAGTATGAAGGAAACTGTCCCCATGATTCAATTGTCTCCCACCAGGTCTGTCCCACAACACATGGGAATTATGAGAGTACAATTCAAGATGAGATCTGGGTGGGGACACAGAGTCAAACCATATAATGGGGGAAAAGAGTCAGAGAAGAGAAAAAAACAATAAAAGGTTTTTAAAATCAAGCCAAATACCATTTTGATGGGCATCAAAAATAACTTCCTAGGGACTCTGCAAAGCATGCAGAATACATGCCTCAATGTTCTTCCAACTCAGCAGTGAGGGATCTGGGAGCTTTATATACCAACTCCCATCAGTCATTGGCTGATGGCTTCTCCCGGAGGATGTTAATTCCCTGGCACTTCTGGTCTCCTTGGGAATGGGCAGACTGGTCTTCCTCATCTTCAGAGAAAGCCCCCAAGAGATGGCGATACTGAGAGATGACAGTTGGCCTTTCAGGGTTGCTATGATAAATTCTGATGGGGCACTGACCACTTCTACTGCCAGTTTTGGGAGAGAACATGGCACAGAACTCCATCAATTCTATCTAAAAAATCTCCCTTCCAATTTTCTCCCCTCTCCACGCTTCAACATGGACTCTTTTATGTCCTCAAATTAGAGGAAAGGCTAAAGGCACATGAAACAAGTTCTGGCCACCTCCTTTGCTGGTCATGTTGAGAGTCTTGCACCTCACTTTGGAGCATTGGATGAGTTGGCATTTACTGTTTTGTTCTTGGCTTTCTTAAAGCAGGGGTCCCCAAGCCCTAGGCCACAGCGTGTTAGGAGCAGGGACACACAGCAGGAGGTGGGCAGGCAGACAGCGAGCAAAGCTTCCTCTATATTTACAGCTGCTCCACATCCCTCTCATCACTGCCGGAGTGCTGCCTCCTGTCAGCTCAGCGCAACATCCGATTCTCATAGGCACACAACCCCTATTGTGAACTGTGCATGCGAGGGACCTAGGTTGCACGCTCCTTATGAGAATCCAGGGCCAGATGATCTGTCACTGTCTCCCATCACCCCCAGATCAGACCGTCTAGTTGTAGGAAAACAAACTCAGGGCTCCCACGGGCTCTACATTATGGTGAGTCATATAATTATTTCATTATATATTAAAATGTAATGATAGAAATAAAGTGCACAATCAATGTCATGTGCTTGAATCATCCCAAAACCATCCCCCGACCCGGTCTGTGGAAAAATTCTCTTCCACAAAGCCAGTCCCTGGTGCCAAAAAGTTTGGGGATGGCTGTTTTACAGGACTCAGTCCAAACTGAGACAATGTGTCCCATTTGAACACCAGCAGAAGTGGTCAGTGCCCCATCAGGATTCACCATATCAATGCAGAAAGGCCAACTGTCATCTCTCGGGGGACAGCAGGGGTGCACTCCTCCCACCTGAAGCCTGATGAAAGGGATTCTGCAGAGAGGTCTTGGAGAGCTTGATTTCTGTCCCCCAGTGATTGGGGAACCCTGTGGACTACAGTCTGACTTGCACCTGAGAAATCCAAGGGGCCCAGGGATAGCTGAAGAGGGCTTCAATCTGGCAAGCAGCCGCACTTCCACCAAAGGCCAGTGTTTTCTGTGGGGGGCAGGAGATAGAGAGAGAGTGTGTACAAGCAAGCTGACCTAGGGATATTTGAAAGATGTTTTGCCTGATCTTCGCACGCATGATGAGCCTCTGTGAAGGGGATGTCATGCATGACTGGACAGTTGGAATGTGAAGCTCGTGCAGCTCCAGTGCGGAGAACTACAGGTAAGAGACCTGCATACAGCATCCCTGAAGATGGACGTGTCCTCAGTGCACTGAACAAAAGCTCTCGCTCAAGAGTGTTGCAGACATCCAGCCATGTTCCGCTCTTAGGATGTACATGCCCATGCGGGCTTACAGAAACCTAGAGAAAGGGAAAGGCTTTTTCTAACTTGCACAAGACAGCATCCATTTGCCAAGCTGAGCATACATGAGGCTGTGTCTGATCCCTTTTTTTCTAATCCCTACAAAGATCTTGTGTTTCGAAGCCAATGGAGACAGAGTTCCAAAGTTCACACGAACTCACCATGAGAGAGTGGCATCCTGCAGGACCCAGCTCACAGCAGCAGTCCCAGCTAAGCCGGACCTTTTTCTACCCCTTGTCTCTTCCCACTGTGCCCTCACCAACCTTAAAGGGACAAGGGCAGCCTGGCTGGGGAAGAGATGGGAGGGCAAAATTACCACTCTCTTAGAGAAAACTCACGTAGCTGACGGTATCCATTTCCCACTGCAGCTTCTGCCTGCAGCAAGTCTGAGCAAATGAAGTCAGAGGCATGACCCTGCGCTGGACTGGACACATTAATCACTGAACTAAAGTGGTGTGGGGGACCACAGATGCCAATGACATTTTTATTACCTACAAATAACAAATATGTAACAAAGGGGCCTGGCTGACATTCATTCAGAGGCAGAGGGGACTGGTCCTGGGATTACACAATAGGGGAGGGGGCAACAAAAGTAGCTTTATGATTGTATCCTACATCTCTGCTCTTTCAATATACGGGCTATTTAGAGAAAACATCCAATAGGCATTGTACATGGAAAGCCTCCAAAAGGCACTCACTAAGTGGTTGCTCTTGTTATTATGAGCTGCTTGTGCAGGTGAAGGTTAAACCAGACTTTCAGAGCTAAATGCCAAGAGGGTTGCTCTTGGTTATCAGCCCTGGGCTGGACAGGCTAGGAGGAGGAAATGAGTGGCTGGGAGCAAGGTCTATAAACCAGAGTGGAGCATGAGGGGCCCTCCACAGCACCACCGCTGGGTCGTCAGCCACAGGAAAACTGCACATGTTGTGATCATGATGCTGGCTCCTGGAAGAGCATCTTTCTTTTCCCCGTTGGACGGCAATTTGAGAAGGAGATTTGCTGATTTGTCTTTCTGAAGCTAAACATCACGGTGGGTTGGGGAGGGAAGTTGGGGTGAGAGTCAAGACTGTCTGCCGCCTGCACCAGCATCATCATGCAAAGAGGACCGCTCACCCAGAGCTCAGGTCCCAGGCACAGTACAGACGCAGGTAGAGCTTCTGTTCCTCCGGGGTTTAGGGAAACTGCCCTGGGACGCCTCATGCAGATGCCAAAAAAATAAAGTCAGAACTAAGACGAAGGGATACCCACACACAACCTAGGCATTCACCGGTTTCTTTCTTTACCCAAGGGCAATGGAGATGAGCTGTTTTATTTATACCTGATACACACTTCAATAGGGAACTCTTTAGCTGAGCTAGCTCCTTTTTCTGTAAAACACAGAGCTCCTTGAGGGCAGGGACTGTGTCTCAACTCATCTTTGACTCCCTAGGACCTAACCCAAGGCCTGGGTAATACAACAGAAGGTGAGTGGGCTTTAAGCTCATATAAATTAGGGTTTGAATTGCAACTCTGTCACTTACTAGCGTGTGACCTCAGGCAGGTCACCTCACCTCTCTGAAGTTCAATTTCCTCATCTGAAACACGGAAATAAAAATACCTACCTTCAAGTTTTGGAGAAGCAGAACTAAATTTAAATTTAATATGCTGATTATGGTAACTGGCCCCCAGAAAAATAGTAATTATCACCATCATCATCATCATCCTTATTTTCCTTTAACATCCTCTCAGTTCCTCAGTTATGTTCAGACGGCTCTGGTTCTCTTACTGAATTTACTGCAAACATTGCCAGATCATTTACACACCGAAGACATCTCCCAATTTTGGCACGAATCCTTAGTTACACAGTCTGTAAACATAGTCAGAGCTAAAAATACTTTTTCATTATCGGATAAGAAGATTCCTTTCTTTTCCTTTCTGCTGTCTCCTCATGCTCTAGCTCTGCCCCAAGTGGGTCCTGAGAAAAGTAATCTTGTGTGACATGTGAGCTTTGTATCTAAAATCAAATTTGGCATCCCAGTTCCCTATAGGGCAAGTGTAGCATTTTCACACATTTCCAAAACGTCAAAGAAAATAGCTGCCCCTTTTGTTTCATGCCAGTTTCCTCCAAATCAGTTTTCTACTCATTAATTTATCTGAGATTCAGTTGCTCAATCTGTAAAATGGATCCGTAAAGTGATCTAAAAACACTGTCTTCACACGTAGGAATGCTCTGAAGACGGATGAGTGGCCAGAGAACTCAGCTTACTTACATGGCCACTTTCATCAATCCCCACTGTACCAGTGAAGGAAATCAGTGGGCCTGTCCTTCCCAGCTGCTGGTCAACATTATGTCCAGGCTGAGCTTGATCAGATTTGCTCTGCTGAGCCGAAGGAAGCGACTCTATGACACTTTTCATGAATTCTGATCAAATGCCCCACCCAGGGTAGCTACGGAGTCCTGCTGTGTTTTTCCTGTTTAACCCTTCTGGAACTCTGTAAGTTACAGAAGACATAGGAGAGAGGAGAGTGTTTTGGGGGGAGTGGAGGGACCCGTCGCAGGGCTTGTGAGTGGCCGTAGTTAGAGACAAGGCTGAAAGGAAGCAAGACAGGACGGCGAGGGTGAAGAAACTGCAGGTAGAGGTGTCTAAATATCATGCATTAGGCATCAGGACTGGGGCAGGAATCAGAACAGAAAAGAGTATCTTTCTCTTTTCTGACTCCATCAAGTCACCACACATGGAAAACTGGATTTCTTGTGTGGAAAGTCCCCAAAAAAGGAAAAAGGAGAGGTGAGCAGGAACAACCATTGCAGATATCACTTACTGAGCACTGTGCTAGGCGCCTTACATAGAGTCTATATTTAATCCTCCCGATAACCCAAAAGTTTGGTGGTATCATTATGCTTTTCATACCGAGATGGTAACTGACCCAGAGAAGTGCCTTCCTCGACATTCCCCAGCTCGCTCTATCTGCCAGGCCTTTAATGTTTCCATCATTCATTCAATCTTCAGCCATCATCGACTGAGTGTTAGACTCTGTGCCAGGCACTAGAAGGGTTCCAATCAGGTAAGCAGAGAGAAGAGAGGAAAAGAATTTCAGAGAAAGGGTAAAGGGGTGAAGACAGCACAAAGCCAGAATGCAGGAGAGTTCTGGAATTCAGAGCGTGCTTAGAATGCCAGGGAAGCAAGTGAGTCAGGCCCACCTAGGAGGTTCCTCAGGGAAATCATCCCCATAGTCCCACCTCCTCCCCAGTTCCCCAGTTCCAGTGTCACTGCAACAAGAGAAGCCTGTGGGGTTATGGAGCAAGTTTTGTTTTTTTCTAAAGTCCCAGGAACAATGGGGCCAGCAACCCATGCCCAAGTCAATCAGAAACAGAGCCACAGTCCCTGGAAGGAACAGGTGTCACCTAATCCCACCAGGAAGATATGTCTCCCTAAATCATGGTTTTCCAGAAACAGCCAGTAACACTTACCGAGCAATTTACCTTGTCCCGAGCTCTTATAGGCATTTCACATACATGAGCCCGTTTAACCTTCACTCTGTGAGGTAAATAGGTTAATGATCCCCCATTTCACAGATGAGCTAAATGAGGTTTGGGACTTGGAAGCTGCATAGTCAAGATTCAAATCCAGATTTATCAAACTCCGAAGGCTTTTTCTGAACCCCTGTGCCATGCCATCCCTCCTACCATCTTGCAACTGTGAGCTCACCCCACTTCTCAGGTTGGCCTACTCCTAAGAGGGCTATCGCAGGAAAAGCAGCATAGTAGCTCTGCCCCTTATGAGCTAGGTGATCTTGGGCAAGTGACTTCATCTCCCGGAGCCTCAGTCTCCTCATCTGTGCAATAGGAACTATATCCTAGAGTTCTTGGGGGCCCTTTACACAGGACTTTGTCATAGGAAATGTGCACACTGGAGATGATCCATCCCTCTTAGGAGTCTTCTACACCATCCTCACTGTTCCATTGGCAAAACAAAGCCGAGCAGACCCTGGAATGGTGAAGAAAAGGCCACAGCTATTTGCAACAACCAGTCACTGAGACCTAGCAGCCAAGATAGGATTTTGCTCATCCTTTTTTTCCGAGAAGGCTGGTCACATGACGATAGGTATTCGATAAATATTTCTTCTGAAAACATACACACACACATGCACACATACAAACACACACACAGCGGAAAGGAAATACATCAGCATGTTCTCCCTGGTTATCTCCAAGCTGTGGAAACTTTATCTTTCTGTTTGCTTATCTGATTTTTCTGATTTTTCTATGTTGAGCATGTATTACTTGTGGCACTGAGATCTTGAAAGACACACATCTCACTATAGATTACCTCTGGGAAATGAAAATGGGAAAAATTAATTAGGAGGACTTTTTTAAAGCTTTGTGTTCATTCTTCATTTTTGTGTTACTTCTGAAATTTTTTACACTCTCCTTTTAGTTCAAATTTATTTTCTTCTTTTTCTATTCCACCAAAAAGTCTTCCTCTGGATGGAATATTCACCAACACCCTCTCCCCAGCCCCAAAAGATTACGAGGAAGTGGAGTCCAGCTAATCTTTTCCTGTGTCTTTGGGAATTTGCTTGCTGTCTGACCCAGATGCTCTACACATGCTCATAAAAACCTTCTGCCAAACTTCATTAGCCATTTAGGCTGCTGTGGTGCTATTCTGAGTACCTTATCTTCTGGCATTAATTTAAAGCAACATTGTCTCACCTGTGTAGGCATGCTTCCATGAGTTAGAGCCTTAAAAAATGGACTGCAATGGATTTTGTCAAAAATTGCCAAAAATCAAAATGTCTGGTTTCATCTCCTATCTCATTTCCAAATCATTAGTAGCAACTGCCTATAGCACTTAGTAGGAAAGACCCTGAGACCATTCCCAGGTAGAGCAAAAACAATCAAACCGCAAGAAGTTAAAAACACCGGCCAGGCATGGTGGCTCACCTGTAATCCCAGCACTTTGGGAGGCCGAGGCAGGCAGATTACTTAAGGTCAGGAGTTCAAGACCAGCCTGGCCAGCATGGTGAAATCCCGTCTTTACTAAAAATACAAAAATTAGCCAGGCATGGTGGCTGGTGCCTGTCATCCCAGCTACTCGGGAGGCTGAGGCAGAAGAATCGCTTGAATCAGGAGGCAAAGGTTGCAGTGAGCCGAGATCATGCCACTACACTCCAGCCTGGGGGACAGAGCGAGACTCCGTCTCAAAAACAAACAAACAAACATACACCATAGCCTTTATGAATTAATGTTTTCTGCTAATGGATTACTGATGTCCGCCATGGCACGAAATCAAGGGCTACTGGCATATCTGATATCCCAAATCTAATGAAACATGTCCTCCTTTCACTCCAAAGAAGCAAACTGGTGGGACTCCCATGTGGTACAGTGTGGCAATAACACAGCTATTATTTGTGAAGTGCCACTTTGATTTATTTTATTTTATTTTATTTTATTTGAGACGGAGTCTTGCTGTGTCATCCCAGGCTGGAGTGCAGTGGTGTGATCTCGGCTCACTGCAACCTCTGCCTCCTGGGTTCAAACGATTCTCCTGCCTCAGCCTCCCAAGTAGCTTGGATTACAGCCACCTGCCACCAGGCCCAGTTATTTTTTTTTCTTGTACTGGAGTGCCACTTTGAGCAAAGGATTTTCCATACCTAACACATCTTACAGCAACTCCCCAGTTATCAGGACAGTTTTGGTTACAAGCGTCAGACAGCCAACTCACACTAGCTCAAGCAAAAAGGGTGTGTTTTGGCTCATGTAACTGAGAGGAGAACTGAGTTCGAGCTTAAAAATCACAGGAAGAGCTTTAGGACTGACACCAGTGGCGGGTTCCAGCAGACTTCTCTTTCTCTTATCTCTGTGTGTATTTGCATGCTGATCTCTCATTTCCTCTTTGCTGTGGTTTGAAGGTAACCCCCAAAGTTCACGTGTTGGAAACTTCATCTCAAACGCAACCATGTTGGGAGGTGGGGCCTAACAAGAGGTAATTGGGTCATGAGGGCTCTGGCCTCATGAATGGATTAAGGTTGTTATTTCAAGAGTGGCTTTGTTTTTTTGGTTTGTTTGGTTTTTATTGTTTTTGTTTCTTGTGATGGAGTCTCGCTCTATTGCCAGGTTGGAGTGCAGCGGTGCAACCTCAGCTCGTTGCAACCTCTGCCTCCCAGGTTCAAGCGATTCTCCTGCCTCAGCCTCCCGAGTACCTGGGACTACAGGTGAGCGCCACCACGCCCGGCTAATTTTTGTATTTTTAGTAGAGACGGGGTTTCACCATGTTGGCCAGGCTGGTCTCGATCTCCTGACCTCGTGATCCGCCCACCTTGGCCTCCCAAAGTACTGGGATTACAGGCGTGAGCCACTGCACCCAGCTGAGAGTGACTTTATTTTAGCAAGTTCCAGTCCCTCTTGCTCTTGCACTTAATTACCCTTCTTTCATGGGATGACACAGCACAAAGGCCCTCTCCAGATGTAGGCCCCACTACCTTGGACTTCTCAGCCTCCAGAACTGTAAGAAATACGTTTCTTTTCTTTATAAATTACCTGGTCTGTGGTATTGTTATAGCAACACAAAACAGATTAAGACACTCATACTACAAACAGGCCTCTCCCATACGAAGAGGAATATGGTTGCTGTTTTCCCAGGCATAGAGTGCTAACTTTTCCCAACATGTGTTTATCAGTCCCAGGGGAAAACTCTGATTGGACTGTTTGGTCGTATGGCCATTCTTTGGGCCAATCACTGTTGTCAGGTAATTTGGTCAGAATTCAGCTATATTCCCATCCTTCTGACCAAGGGGTCTGTGTCTACCAATAAAAGAAAGGTTTGAGAAGCTTAATAGTCATTTAAAAATCAGGGCCACCACGAACAGTTGTGCAGGTTGCATGCTGCACAAGGGCACCAGCTGAGTGGATAAGGAAGGAATAAAATCCTGCCTGTGCCCTGTTTATGGAGCAAGCCATAAACTCTGGCCCCAGGTACATCTGCTACAATTGTTCTAATTCATAACATGGTGTTATGCAGGCTGGCATTAGCCCAAGGAAAAAGCAACAGCTACTGCAAGACACTACAGTCCCTAGGAAGTAAATAATGATTATCCCATTTTTAAGATGAGAAAACAGAGCTCACAGAGGCCAAGTGAATCACCCAAGGCTATACAGGAGTCTCTCCTTATTCCCAACGCCTAGCAGATGCCTGAAACCATGGATACTACTGAGCCCTGTATATATATATATTTTTTTCCTATGAAACAAACCTATAATAAAGTTTAGTTTATAAATTTGGCACAGTAAGAGATTAACCACAGTAACTAATAATAAAATAGAACAATTATAACAATGTACCGCAATAAGTTATGTGAATATGGTCTATCTCTCTTCTAAATATCTCACTGTAATGTATTCATCTCTGTTCAGACAGCAGTGGACCACAGGTAACTGAAACTGGGAAAAGTGAAACCGCAGATAAGGGGGAATTACTGTACAGCAGTAAACAGTAGAGTCAGGATTCGAACCCAGATTTGTGTAGCTCCAAAGCCTGTGTTTTGCCTATCATAACCCACTCAACACCCTGTAAGAGAAATGGGACCCACCAGGCTCCTAACAGCATGAAGAAGCAGTGAGAGAAGTGGATTCTTGTGCCTCTTCTCTCTGAAAACCCAGTTAACCCCACAGAAACAAACAAGCCACTTAAGAAAGCCAATCCAAGCCCAAGACAAAACACTCCAAAAAAAAACCTGTGTTTGCAAACAGCTTGAAAGTCATGGTGTTCCACTTAAAAAGGTAATTTCTTGCTTGGAACAGTGAGAAATTAGATGCAATCTGTTTTGATTTCTTCATAATTTAGGACACGCTTTAGTGACCAATCTGCACACGTGCCAGCATCCTTCTGTCCTGAGGGTGTGCTGGCTTGGTTTGTGTCTCTGTTCATAAAGGAAGTCTAATCATCCCACAGGAAAAGTGGCCTAGAATTTCTACCACAGGCATGGAGACAGGCTGAGCAGCCTCTTCCTGGATATTCTTATTAATAAGAATAAGAATAATTACCATTTACTGGGCTTTTACTGTGTGTCAGGTCTGGCACTGAAAACATCCATCACCACAAAACCTTATTGGGATGGGGTTGGGGGGATATTTTTTGTACTCAGCATCTGAACACCCTTCCTCTGTAGGAGGAGAATCCCCCACTGGGCAGTTCTTGGTAGGAGCTGGACCTGCCTCCCTCCATAGGCTCAAAAGAGGCCAGAAATCCATGAGCTCCCCATGATCCTTTCAATATATTTTGTTTCTAAAAAAATAGACTGTATTGTTTAGAGCGGTTTTAAATTCACAACAAAATTGAGAGGAAGATACAGATTTCCCGTATATCTCCCTCCTCCAACATTCTCCCCCACTGTCAACATCCCCCACCAGCGCAGTCCAATTGTTACAACCAATGAACCTACACTGACACATCATCACCCAAAGTCTGTAAGAACATGTGCCCACCAGTACAGTCTCATACAGAGTCGTTTTGCTGCCCTGAAAATCCCACCTACTCATCCCTTCCTCCGTCCTAACACCTAACAACCCCTAATCCTTTTATTGTCCCCATCGTTTTGCCTTTTGCAAAATATCACGTCCCTGAAATCATACCATGTGTGGCCTTTTCGGTTGACTTCTTCCTCTTAGCAATGTGCATTTCATTAAGTTTCCTCCACATCTTTTCATGGCTTGATGGCTCATTTCTACATTCTATGTTTGCTTACATTAACCAAAGTCTATTTCTGTTGCTGGCATCCAAGCACCCTGCTACAAAAAAAGTGCTGTTATCCCCATTTTACAGATTAAAAACAACAACAACAACAACAAAAAACCCTGAGACTCAGAGAGACAAGACTAGGTGGAAGGGTAGAAAAGCTACAAAGGGCAGAGGAAAGCTGCAGGAAAGCATGCAGGCGGCACGATGCAGTTGAGAGGAGTGCAGTTTTGTAGTCAGGAACTCGGATATGAGGGCCGGCTTCATCACTTACCCGCCGGGGGGCCTCTGGAAAGTTGCTTAACTTCTCTTCATTTCTTCATCCATAAGGAAATGGGTCTCCATTTCTTCATCCATAAAATTCAGGTTACTGTGCCTGTAACAAGCAATTCTTGAGAGTATTAAAAGAAATCAGGTATAGGCCAGGTGTGGTGGCTCACACCCATAATCCCAGCACTTTGGGAGGCCAAGGTGGGCGGATCACTTGAGGCCATGAGTTCGAGACTAGCCTGGCCAACATGGTGAAAACTTGTCTCTACTAAAAATACAAAAATTAGCTGGGCATGGTAGCATGTGCCTGTAGTCCCAGCTACTCAGAAGGCTGAGGCAGGAGAATAGCTTGAACCTGGGAGGCGGAGGTTGCAGTGAGCCGAGATCTTGCCACTGTACTCCAGCCTGGGAGACAGAGCGAGACCCTGTCTCAAAAAAAAAAAAAAAAAAAAAAAAGAAGAAAGAAAAAAGAAAAACAAAGAAATCATGTGTATATTGCACTTAACACAGTGCCTGTCTCAACATGTGTTAGCTGTGGTATCTGTTATTGCTATTATTTGTGTTCATTAACCTAATTCTATCATACCCTGTTATAAACCAGGACTATCTGACCATCTGGAAGGATTCTGTTTGCTCTATTTTGTCCTTTCCTCAACCCCCAGAGCTGCAGGTGAGGGAAAGGAGAGGATGAGTGACCCTTCTGCCTGGAGATTCTTGACATGAGGGGACGTCTGAAACTAGACATTCTGTCTGCTTCTTTCCATATCTCAGGGGAACCCTAGCGCAAGCGAGTGGGGACCCGGCCTGTGCTCATTGATTACACTAATGATGATGGATTTCCTCCCCTTTCGCACTTAATCAACAGCTGCCCAGTGTTTTATCACCATTTCCCAGGGCAGAGCAGGCCACCCCAACCCCTACTCACGAGGGCCTTTTCTTTCTTACTCCATGTGACCCAGAACAGAGCCCATTAAAGAACTCACTCATTTCTCCACCCTCCACCCCTTTAATTACAAACAGTGCTGAGAGTTGAATAACACAGAACAAAAGACAGATTTATTTACCCCAGGACATAAACAAGATTATCAGAAACAGGCATTCAGAAGCCCTTAGCTCCTGGGAGAATTTTAATTTGCTGACCCCTGGCTTACAGAAATCTTAGGTCTTTTCACATAATTATAAAACCCCAAGAGTTTTGCCTGCTTGAGTTATTTATTGGCACGCATCCCCAACCCGGCTGCTGGCTCTCATTGGCCAATTACAGGCATCTCCACTGGGACTTTGAAACAGGCTCTTCTGAGACAATGCAGGAAGGCTGAAAGAAATTCTCTTTTCCTTGGTGAAGTTTTCCTACTGGCGGCTCCCTGGAATGACCGAGGTACACAAACAGGAGGGAGAAGGAGGCATGATTACATTGATTAGAACACTTTGGGTTACAAATCACTTAATCCCACATCGAACTGGCATTAAACCAAAAAGGGACTGTATTGTAACTGAAAAGTCCACCATTAAAGTTACCTTCAGGCACAGCTCAATTCCGGGGCTATAACCATGTCAGTGGGCTCGGTCTCTCTCTACATCTCTCACCTGTTTGCCTCCAGGTCGCTGGCTTCTTTCTCATGGGAGAAATGGTCCCCAGCCCTCCTAAGCTTCCAACCTATCAGCTCCTAGAATTAAGTCTCATTCGCTCAGCTTTGGTCATGTGCCCATAGGGAACCAATCACTGTGGCTGGAGGAGGAAATATGCTGATTGGCTAGACCTGGGTCATGTGCCCAATTTTTTTGTTTTTGTTTTTGTTTTTGTTTTTGTTTTTGTTTTTGTTTTTTTGAGATGGAGTCCGGCTCTGTCGCCCAGGCAGGAGTGCAGTGGCAGGATCATGGCTCGCTGCAACCTCCACCTCCAGGGTTCAAGTGATCTTTCCATCTCAGCCTCCCAAGTAGCTGCGATTACAGGTGCCTGCACCATCACCCCGGCTAATGTTTTTGTATTTTTAGTAAAGACAGAGTCTCACCAAGTTGGCCAGATTGGTCTGGATCTCCTGACCTCAAGTAATCCGCCCGCTAGGCCTCCCAAAGTGCTGGGATTACAGGCGTGAGCCACAGTGCCCAGCAAGTATACCCTATCTTGTATCTGGGGTGGGACCAATTCTATCTGAACCATATGGGCTAAGGCATCATGGGGTGAGTCCTCAAAGAAAAGTCAGGGTGTGTACCCAGGAAAAGGGAGACAGATGTTGAGCAGATAAAAGCAATGAAATGCTTCGCTTTTATCTATCCATCATAGTATTCCTCTGGGTTCGGGGTTACAGGACACCCCACACTCTTCCTGGAGCAGCTTGGAAGTGGCCACTTTAGCATGTTAGGGGTTAAATTGTTTTCTCCCCCTAAATGTACAGCTTGACATCGTAACCCACCCACTTCAGAGTGTGACTGTGACGGTTAATTTTAGGTGATGTGTAGGGGAAAACTCTTCTCAAACTCAAGCTTAGTTTTTCATCTACTCTCACACCACAACAACCATCAACACAGAAGGCTTCTGTGACCAAATGTGGGGCGGCAGTTTCCCCACATACCAAGCCGCAGACACCGGTTGGGTGTCCTCTAATTCAGTTCTGACACCATCTACC
This sequence comes from Macaca thibetana thibetana, assembly GCF_024542745.1. Lineage (NCBI taxonomy): Eukaryota > Metazoa > Chordata > Mammalia > Primates > Cercopithecidae > Macaca > Macaca thibetana. Next base: position 115,549,267 of record NC_065588.1, read on the forward strand.
TGGAGATAGTATCGTATCCCACAGGTTGAGGGCTCAGTCCCCAAGACTGCCTCTCTACACACACAAACCAGTTGCAAGTTTGGAACTTCTGGCAGATCGGTTTCAAGTTGGGGTTCCCCAACCCCCACTTTGGATTTGATTAATTTGCTGGAGTGGCTCACAGAACTCAGGGAAACACTTACGTACATTTACCAATGTATTATAAAGGATATTGCAAAGGATTCAGATGAAGAACTGTATACGGCAAGGTAAGGGTAGGGGTGCAGAACTTCCATGCCCTCCCTGGGCACCACCGTCTGGGAGTCTCCATGTGTTTGTGAAACCCGAAAATTTGAGACAGGTGCCAGTTAATTTAGAAAGTTTATTTTGCCAAGGTTGAGGACTCGCGCCCATGACAGCCTCAGGAGGTCCTGACGACACGTGCCTAAGGTGGTCAGAGCACAGTTTGGTTTATACATTTTAGGGAGACATGAGACATCAATCAACATATGTCGTAAGATGAACATTGATTCCCTCTGGAAAGGTGGCACAACTCGAAGTGGGGAGGGGGCTTCCAGATCATAGGTAGATAAGAGACAAATGGTCGCATTCTTTTAAGTTTCTTATGAGGCTCTCCAAAGGAGGTCATCAGATATATATTTATTTCAGTGAGCAGAGGGGCGACTGAATAGAACAGGAGACAGGTGTGCTGTAAGCAGTCCCCAGCTTGACTTTTTCCTTTAGCTTAGTGATTTTGGGGGCCCAAGATGTTTTCTTTTCATGTGTTCAATTATCTAGAAGCTCCCCAAACCCTGTCCCTCTTGGGTTTTTCCGGAAGCTTCATGATATCACCATTCCTTCCCCCAGGATATAGGGTGGGACCCTATCATGGGAGGGTCTTAAGATCCACGGTCAGAAAGGTGGGGGAACATTAGAGTGAAAAGAGGGCAGGAGAAAGTCAGAGGCCACCCACGAGGCCAAACACACCCACCATTCTTAAAAAGGCCGTAACAAGGACTGTGGGAGTTATGAGCCAGGAACCATGGACAAAAACCAGTACATATCATAACACCACAGGGGTCAACTTGGCTGCATTAAGGAATAACTAGAAACCTGGTGAAGCACTATTTTGGGGTATGTCTGTGGAGATATTTCCAGAGGAAATTAGCATGTGAGTCAGTGTGAACTAGATGGGGAAGAGCCATCCTCAGTGTGGGCAGGCACCATCCAATCTGTTGGCGGCCCAGAGAGAGCAAAAACAGAGAAAGGCAAATATGTCTATCTGTCTGCTGGACTTGGATCCACTCCTTTTCTCCTGTTTTGAGGCAACTCTAAGTTCCCCAGCCTTTGGACTCCAGGACTTAAACCAGCACCCCTTCCCTCTGACCCCAGGTTCTCAAGCCTTTGACCTCAGACTGTGAGTCACACAATCGACTTCCCTGGTTCTGAGGCCTTCAGACTTGGACTGAGCCATGCTACCAAAATCCCAGGGTCTCCAGCTTGCAGACAGCTTGTTGTGAGACCTCTCAGTCTCCATAATTGTGTGAGCCAATTCCCCTAATAAATTCCCTCTCATCTATCTGTCTGTCTATCTATCTATCTATCTATCTATCTATCTATCTATCTATCTATCTATCCATCCTATTGGTTCTGTCTCTCTGAAGAACTCTGACAAATACAGTAACCCTTAGGTCTTTAAAGAGAGAATCAAGTTAAGGCCAGGCGCGGTAGCTCACACCTATTATCTCAGCACTTCGGGAGGCTGAGGCAGGCAGACCACTTGAGCTCAGGAGTTCGAGACCAGCCTGGCCAAGGTGGCAAAACTCCATCTCTACTCAAAACACAAAAATTAGCTGGGCGTAGTGGCGCATGCCTGTAATCCCAGGTATTTGGAAGGCTGAGGCCGGAGGATCACTTGAACCTGGGAGGTATAGGTTGCAGTGATCCAAGATTGTGCCACTGCACTCCAGTCTGGGCAATAGAATGAGATTCTGTTTCAAAAAAAAAAAAAATAATAATAATAATAATAAAGTTAAAATAAAGTCATTAGAATAGGTCTTAATCCAATATAACTGGTGTCTGTTTAAGAAGAGGGTATTTGAACACGGATATGCATACAGGGAAAATGTTGTGTGAATATGACGATGGCCTTCTACAAGCCAAGTAGAGAGGCCTGAAACAGGCTCTTCCCTCACAGCTCTCAGAAGGAACCAACACTACCAACACCTTGGTCTTGGACTTCAAGCCTCCAGAACTGTGAGACAGTGAGTTTCTGTTGCATAAGGTATCCAGTTGTGGTATTTTGTTACCCAAGCAGCCCAAAGTAATACGGCATCCTTTGAGGAAGAAGTGAGGCGAAGTGTTCAGGTTCCCCGAGCGCCTAGCTCAAGCCTCACTCCATACTCTAGAAGATTCCAAAGCTCTCCCGGGATTCCTGTAAATCCCTGGGGAGTTATACCACCATGGTCCCTCCTGATTTCAGGTTGCTGTTTCCATGTGGGTTTTCTCTGTTAATCACCATTGATTTGGATATGATATTCAGCCCTATCCTGTAACGGCCACCCAGAAAAAGAATCCATTCATCCAAGACATGTCTGTCACTTTGCTGAAGTCTCTTGGATTAGAGAGAGGAGGAGGTTAAGTGGTAAGTTCACATGAAGCTTCGAAATTGAACGATAAGAATCCATGTTCATTCATTCATTCATTAAAAAAATTATTTACTTATTTATTTATTTATTTATTTATTTATCTGATACAGGGTCTTGCTCTGTTACCCAGTCTGGAGTGTAGTGGTGCAATCACTGCTCACTGCAGCCTCAAACTCCCAGGCTCAGGTGATATTCCTGCATCAGCCTCCTGAGTAGCTGGGACTACAGGAGCGTGCCACCATGCCCAACTAATTTTTTGTATTTTTTGTAGAGATGGGGTTTTTTGCTGGCAAAATAATATATATATGTTTATTGAAACCCACTTTGTGCCATCACTGAGGCATAAGAAGACACAGTGAAGAACAAAATAGACAAGACCCCCATCCTTACAGAACTTATATTTTAGTTGGGAACACAGACGATAAACAGGAAAAATAAGCAAGAGCGTTCCAGCTTGTACTAAGTGTCATGAAGAAAACAGCATGGTTGGAGGCTAGGCACGGTGGCTCACACCTATAATCCTAGCACTTTGGGAGGCCAAGGGGGTGGATCACTTGAGATGAGGAGTTCAAGACCAGCCTGGCCAAGATGGTGAAAACCCATCTCTACTAAAAATACAAAAAAATTAGCCAGGTGGCAGAGTCCTAGTAATTCCAGCTACTCAGGAGGCTGAGGCAGGAGAATTGCTTGAACCCAGGAGGTGGAGGTTGCAGTGGGCCGAGATGGCGCCACTGCACTCCAGCCTGGGTGACACAGTAAGATTCTCCATCTCAAACAAACAAAAAAAAACAGTAGGGTCGGGTGGTGGCAGTTACATGGGAATGAGCACTTTGGAGATGACATTTTTTAGCAAGGGTGAGGGAGTCAGAAAATGACTCTTGGAGGAAAAGAAAGTGGGGGTGACTCTAAAAAAAAAAGGGGGAAGGAGTGAGCCACGTGCCAGTGATGGGAAGCTGGGCCCAGACTACAAATGAGGCTGTGATGTTAATTTCTTGTGTCAGCTTAACCGGGCCACAAGGTGCCCAGATATTTGGTTGAACATTATTGCTGGGTGTGTCTGTGACAGTGTTTCTGAATGAGCTTAACATTTGAATCAGCAGACTGAGTAAGGCAGATGGCCCTCCACAGTGTGGCTGGGCTTTCTCTAATCCACTGAAGGCCTGAATAGAATAAAAGGCTGAGGCCCAGTGTGGTGGCTCACACTTGTTATCCCAAAACTTTGGAAGGCCGAGGTGGGAGGATAACTTGAGCTCAGAAATTTGAGATCAGTCTGGGCATCATAAAGAGACCTTGTCTTTACCAAAAATGTTTAAAATCAGCCAAGCATGGTGATGTGCGCCTGTAGTCCTAGCTACTTGGTAAGCTGAGGCAGGAGGATCACTTGAGCCAGGAAGGTAGAGGCTGCAGTGAACCATGATTGTGTCACTACACTCCAGTCTGGGCAACAAAGTGAGATCCCCATCTCAAAAAATATATAATAAAGTTTTTTAAAAAAGAAAATGCTGAGAAAGAAAGAATTCTCTCTCTCTCTCTCTCCCTGATTGTCTCTAAGCTGGAACATCAGTTTTGTTCTGCCTTCAAACTGGGATGTAGACTGGAACTTACACCATTAGCTCTCCTGGTACTTAGGCCTTTGGACTCAGACTGGAACTATGAGATTATACCATCAGCTTTTCTGAGTCTGGATTTCTCAGCTTCATGATCATGTAAGCCAATTCCTTATTATAAATCTATATATGGAGATACACACACACACACAGAGAGAGAGAGAGAGAGAGAGAGAGAGAGAGACTGCATATCTTCTGTTTCTCTGAAAAACCCTGACTAATACAAAGCGCCCCAGGGCAGCATACCCTCTGACAATAGGGCCAGATTTTTCCGGAAGGGAGTGGAAATTTCCACTGCCAGCATCCTGGAATGAGGTCAGACAATGAGGCTGCGGAGAGGCGGACCTTCTACTGGGCAGCCCTTAGACTGGGCCGTGGTGGGCATGGGCTCCAAGAAATTCGTTGCCCTGACCACCCAGGGGCGTACTCTGTGAATGTGTGTGCCCAGTGGGGGCTCTGGGCTCTGAGCACGTTGCCTCCGGGAGTAGTTGGGAGCAACACTTCATGCCTCCTTCCCTTCTATCATCTTGGAACTTTCGGTAGACTCAGTATAAAAGCTGCAGCCTGTTCTTTGCTGGTACTGTAGACAATAAGGAGAGGGTCCGTTCTGGGTCCGAGGAGAGGGGAAGGTGCACCTGGCGGAGCAGCAGCAGCTGGAAGCAGAAGGAGGGGAGCTGAAGCAGGGAAAAAGCCGCGCCTCGTGGGAAATGTGAGGCAGTGGTCCAGAGAGCGCAGCTGGCTACAGTGACAGGCAAGATGGATCTGCAGAGCATGCCTGTGCTCCCCAGCAAGGGAAACCTGGTCGTGCAAAGGAAAGTGAAAAGAAGAGGAAAAACAAAAACCAGAAAAAGCAAAACAGAAAAAGCAAAAGGAAAAGAAGAAAGAGAAAGGAGAATGGAGAGAATCTTCTGGAAATTGAGTGGGATGGGAGCCAGGACATCACAATTAAGGTCTTAAAAGAGATAGCAGGCTGGGCGCTGTGGTTCACGCCTATAATCCCAGCATTTTGGGAGGCGAAGGCAGGAGAATCGCTTGAGCTCAGGAGTTTGAGACCAGCTTGGGCAACGTGACGAAACCCCAACTCTCCAAATAATACGAAAATTAACCAACTGTGGTGGTGCACGCCTATAGTCCCAGCTACTATGGAGGCTGAGGTGGAAGGATGGCTTGAGCCCAGGAGGCAGAGGTTGCAGTGAGCCACTGCACTCCAGCCTGGGCAACACAGCCAGACCTTGTCTCAAAAAAAAAAAAAGATAGAGAGAGAGAGCAGCACCACAGATGGGTAAAATTTAGGTCTACTGGCAAATAATTAAAAATCAATCAATCAATCAATAAAATAAGAATAAAAACCATTTGCCCAGGTACTGGACTGAGTCCTCTCCATGGCTCAATTAATTTGTACCTTGCAACATCACTGAGCCCAGTATGATTACTTCACTGTATACATGCAGATATTGAGGCGCAGAGAGTTGAAATAAATAGCCCCAGGTCACATAGCTGGGAGTTAGCACCCTCAAGAGTTAGACTTGGTTGTGTGTAACTCCAACCCTGGGCCCGAGCTTCTTAAGAGCTGTTACACAGAACACCACACCCAAAAGGTCTCTGTATTAAAACAGGAGGGGATGGGGAGAGAAGGAGAGGAGGATCTCCCACCTCCCTTTCTCCTCATTTCAATTCCAAATAGAATTGGAGAATGAGGCACATTACTAGCCACTTGGAAAGTCACGACACACGCAGCAGCTGTGAGAAGCTGTCTTGGTTACCTGCTAGTGCATAACCAACCAGCCTGCAAGGGTTAATTTTATGTCAAATTGGCTAGACCATGGTACCCAGATATTTCGTCAAACACTAGTCTAGATGTTGCTCTCAGGTATTTTTTTAGATGAGGTTAAAAATCCATAGACTTTGAGTAAAGTAGGTTGTTCCTTATAATGTGGGTGGGCCTTATCCAATCCGTTGAAGGCCTACAGAGGAGAAAGACTGACCGCTCCAGAAGAAGAGGGAATTCTGCCTGCAGTCTGCTTTCAGACTCGAGCTACTGCCAGCCTCCAGAATTGCATGAGCCAGTTCCTTAAGATAAGTCTTTCTATATGGTGGGATGGAAGGGATCCTCCAAAGAAAGAGACCAATAGGAGATACATATATTCTATTGAATATGTATATCCTGTAGAAATTCTGTATATAGACAGAATTTGATATAGCTCTATATCAAATTATATATAGATTGATATCTATAGATCTATATCAAATTATGTATAAATCTATAGAGATCTATAATCTATATAGATACAGATACAGATGATAGTCTATTGGTCCGCTTCTCTGGCAAACCCTGATAAATTGACAGCCTTAACTTAATGGCTTAAAACAACATCATTTGATGATGTTCATTACTTCTATGGCTCAGGGCTCAAGGAAGGCACTGTGGGGACCTCTTGCCTTTGCTCTAGGATATCTGGAATTTCAACTGGGAAGCCTCAAACGGCTCGGACTAGAAAGGCTGGGCTGAAGGGTTCAATCCCTGGTATTATAACTTGTAAATTTTATTTATTTATGTATTATTTTTGAGACAGGGTCTCACTCTGTTGCCCAGGCTGGAGTGCAGTGGAGTGATCACAGCTCACAGCAGCCTCAACCTCCCTGGGCTCCAGTGATCCTCCCACCTCAGCCTCCAGAGTAGCTGGGATTACAAACACATACCATGATGCCTGACTAATTTTTGTATTTTTTTTGTAGAGACGAGTTTCGCCATGTTGTTCAGGCTGCAAGTGATCCTCCCACCTCAGCCTCCCAAAGTGCTGTGATTACAGGTGTGAGCTATCATGCCTGGCTAGGTAGCTTTTTTTTTTTTTTTTTCTTTTCGCCCAAGCTGAAGTGCATGATACCATTTCTGCTCGCCGCAACCTCTGTCTCCCGGGTTCAAGTGATTCTCCTGCCTCAGCCTCCTGAGTAGCTGGGATTACAGGCACCACCATACCCATCTAATTTTTGTATTTTTAGTAGAGACAAGGTTTTACCATGTTGGCCAGGCTGGTCTCGAACTGCTGACCTCAAGTGATCGTCCCACCTTGGCTTCCCAAACTGTTGGAATTACAGGCATGAGTTACCGCACCTGGCTCAGCTTGGTAGTTTTTTAACTCACCTGTCTGGCACGTTGGCAGGATAGCTGAAGGGCTGGGCTTAGCTGGGACTGCAGGCTAGAGACTTTACATATGCCTCTCAGGGGGATGGCCTCTTGGTATTCAAATATCTTGTATGACAGCTCAATGTTCCAGCAAACAAGGCAGAAGTGGAATGGCCTTTTAGGACCCAGGCTTAAAAGTCACATAGCCTCATTTCCGCCATATTCTATCAGTCCCAGATCCAAGGGAGGGGACAGAGACCCCATCTCTCAATCGGAAGAGTGTAACAGATTTGTAGCCACATGGTAAAACTGCCACGGAGGCCCTGAAGTAAAGAAATCTGTGGAATTTTGCTTAACTCAGCTTTTCTCAAGATTTCACTTAGGTGTTGTTATGGGTTGAGTTGTGTCCTGTCTCAAAATTCATATGTTAAAGTCTTAACACACGGGATCTCAGAACGTGACCTATTTTGGAAACAGGGTGGTCACAGATGAAATAGTTAAGATGAGGTCGCCCTAGAGTGGAGTGGGCACCTCAATCAATATGCCGGTGTCCTTCTAAAAAGGGGAAATTTAAACAGACATGCCCCCCGGAAAGACACTATACGAAGAGAAGGCAGAGATCGGGTTTATGCTTTTACAAGCCAAGGTACACCAGAGATTGCCAGCAAATACCCACATGCAAGGGGAAAGGCTTGGAACGAATCCTTCCCTCACAGCCCTCAAAAGAAACCAACCCTGCCAACACCTTACTCTTCAATTTCTGGCCTCTAGAACTGTAAGACAATACATTTCTATTGTTTAAGTTACCTGGTTAGTGGTACCTTGTTGCAGCAGCCTGAACAACTGAATACAAGTGGTTAAACTAAGTAACAGAGAGAGGCTCTCTAAAAGAAAAGATGTTTACTTGGGAATATAGCACAGCAATGGGAATACACATGTCATAGTAAACATGCGCATATTCAGGGAGATAAAAGAAGGGAAAGGCTTTTTAAAGGAAAAAAAATGAAGAGGATTACATAACTGTTTAGAAATAATTATCCGTGGCCAGTGTGGTGGTTTATGATCCCAGCATTCTGGGAGGCCTAGGTGGAAGGATCATTTCAACCCGGGAATTCGAGATCAGCCCGGGCAACATGGCAAAACCCCATTTCTACAAAAAAATATAAAAATTAGCTAGACATGATGGTGTGTGCCTGTAGTCCCAGCTACTAGGGAAGCTGAGGTGGATCAGTTAAGCTGGGGAGGTTGAGGCTAAAGTGAGCTGTGATTGTGTCACTGCACTGCAACCCAGGTGACAGAGCAAGACCCTGTCGAAAGAAAGAAAGAAAGAAAGAAAGAAAGAAAGAAAGAAAGAAAGAAAGAAAGAAAGAAAGAAAGAAAGAAAGAAAGAAAGAAAGAAAGAAAGAAAGAAAGAAAGAAAGAAAAGGAGGGAGGGAGGGAGGGAGGGAGGGAGGGGAGGGAGAAAGGAAGGAAGGAAGGAAGGAAGGAAGGAAGGAAGGAAGGAAGGAAGGAAGGAAGGAAGGAAGGAAGGAAGGAAGGAAAGAAGGAGAGAACAAAGAAAGAAAGAAATTATCTTTGGCCACAAAGTCCAAGGTTGGACAGGTAATGGCTGAGCAGATGTCCTTTCAAAACATTTTTTTGTGTAAGGTTGCAATGGCTTTTGTGTGAGGTTGTGGTTTTTATAGTCTTTTGTGATGGTTTTTGTTATCAGGCATACACGCTTGAGAACTCTCTCTTCATGGCCTTCCTGGGCTCTATTTGTCAGGATTTTCTTAACACTGGTGACTCCCTGTTGATTCTGACAACTTTCACAAGGTGTTAGCTCCGTTCATTTGTTCATTCACTCACTCATTCAGCCAAATTGAAGGCCCTTCACAGCACGGCCTCCGCCAATCCCCACTTTCACCTCCAACTCCCTTTCTTTCCCCTCACTCAGCCACTTTGTGTTCCCTGAAACTAAAATTCTTGTAAAGATTAAATAAAATATGCAAAAGCCTGGTAAGTAGAAACTCAGCAATAAATACCCATCCCTTTTCTTAGCTGTTTATTCTCTCTCAGTTGTTACTTCTTGTTCTGCTGTTCTCGCCCTTAGGTTTTCTTCTCTTGCTGCATCCTGGGCTTCTCTTCCAGACACCTGAGATTCTAGTCTCCTGAAGAGGCTGGAGTCTGACCCCTCCATGCCCCTGTAAGCTCCTCCTTCTGGTTCCACGCAGAGCTCCCAGGCAGCCCCATGGATAGGGCGAAGGGCTTGCAAGGGCAAGTTCAGGGAAAGAAGACTGGATGTTTCCAGGTTTCACAGAAGCGGCAGAAGAAAGGGAATGCTACCTGAGCCACGCAGAGAAAACTGCTGAGACCTGGGCAACACAAGGTGTTCAGTCCTGGCTCTAATAATAATTAGCTGCTGTAGGCAGAGTTCAGAACCTCTTTAGGCCTCGGTTCACCCATTTATGCAGCCCAGATAGCCACAGGGATCCTCTTTCCCTTAAGATCTAGATAAAACGGATAAATACGCTTCCTATAAATCATAGAAAATCTGGCACCTTCGGCAAGAATTCTGTGCACTCCCAGCTTCACAGCTTTTCTTTTGGTCTTACTTCTATTTAGGGGTCATCTTTCTGTCTCACCCGTAGGGTCCGATTCTGCACTGGGGAAGGCAGAGGAGGAATCCAGTTTCTTTCTTAATCTCCAGCAAGCTAACCACTCGCATGAGGTATCTGTGTGAATGAGCGTGTTGTGGTCACATACTGTGTGTGCTGCCCACCATTGAGTCTCCTTATGTGAACCTACTTTTCCAGCAACCACTCCTCCTTGCCCACTTCAATAGCAGTGGAGGTGGAGGTGACCCCATGGCTAATTCCAAAGGTGAGCACATGATACCCCCCTGACCAATCAGAGCATTCCATCCCCCTGGCCCCAATGATTGGCTCAAAGATGGTCATGTGATCCTAGGCAATCAAATGATAGTACTGGTTTTCCTGGAAAGAAACTATGTATTGGGAATCAACACAAAGCGAAGTCAAAATAGAAGATATAGAAAGTGGCCAGACATGGTGGCTCACCCCTATAATCCCAGCACTTTGAGAGGCCGAGCCGTGCGGATCACCTGAGGTCAGGCATTGGAGACCAGCCTGGCCAACATGGCGAAACCCGGTCTCTACTAAAAATACAAAAATTATCTGGACGTGGTGGCACGTGCCTGTAATCCCAGTTACACAGGACACTGAGGCACAAGACTCGCTTGAACCCAGGAGGCAGAAGTTGTAGTGAGCCGAGATCGTGCCACTGCACTCTAGCCTGGGCAACCAAGTTAGACTATGAAGAAGAAAGTTAGACTGAGAAGAAGGAGAAGGAGAAGGAGAAATAAAGTTTCTTTTGTGTGTGTGTGTTTTGTTTATTTATTTTTAAATAATTTTAACTTTTACTGAGATTCAGGGACATGTGTGCAGGTGTGTCACGTGGGTATATTGCATGATGCTGAGGTTTGGGGTACCATTGATCCCATCCCCAGGTACTGAGCATAGTACCCAATAGTTAGTTTTTAAATCCTTGCTCCTCTTCCTCTCTCCCCCACCTGATAGTCCGCAATGTCTATTGTTGCCATCTTTATGCCTATGTGTACCCAACATTTGGCTCCCACTTATATGTGAGAACATGAGACATTTGGTTTTCTGTTCCTGTGTTAATTTGCTTTGGATAATGGCCTCCAGCTGCATCCATGTTGCTGCAAAGGACATGATGATTTTGTTCTTTTTTATGGCTGCATAGTATCCCATGGTGTATATGTACCACATTTTCTTTATCCAATCCACCATTGATGGGCACCTGGGTTAATTCCATATCTTTGATATTGTGAATAGTGCTGTGATGAGGGACACTAAGTTTCTTTTTTTTTTCATTATTCATAAAGCATTTATTAATTTATATTTAGAAAAATGTAACATGAATGAAATCAAAAGACCCACAGTTGACTGGGGAAAGCAGTGCCTGGCACATAAAGCACTCAATGAGGGACACTAAGTTTCTATGCCATTAATTCAGGCCCTGGATCCAGCCATCCCTGGTGTATTCAATTTCACAAGCAAACAAACATTCCTAACTTATTTGTTCTTAATCCAATTTGGGTTGTTTTTCCAACACTTGCTCCTGAAAGAGACCTCACTAAATGTTAAACCTCACTGAAAACTACTGAAAATTCAGTGGACAGATACATTTTCAGCACAGCAAATAATATAAATTCAATATTACATATTCTTGTTTCTAAAGCCCTTTGTCTTGTTAACTCAGGTTCTGCCCTCCTCCTGTGCTACTTGGCTCAATGTTGTCTATTCCAAATTCCTATTTATTCCTTGTGTAGCATGGTTCAATTACTCCCTCCTCAGCAGCACCCCTTTTAATAAGCATTTATGAAGGTATTTCCCTAAGCAAAGAAAGTTCCCTCCCTGCGGGGGATTCCTGTACCAGCTATTGCTAAAGTTTAATTTGCACTTCTCTGCATATAAAATGAAGAGGCCTGGACAAGACCTCCTCTATGCCTCCATACAACTTCAAAACTCTGGAGTTCAAAATATAATAAAGTCATTAAAATTGTGACATAGGAGAATGTTTTTCAAAATGCAAGTCACAATCCATTCATGGGTTTTGAAATCAATTTACTGGGTCATAACCAGCATCATTTTTTTTTTTAATGAAAGAGAATAAAATAAAAAATAACAGAGTATATCATACATAATGGAAGTGAGAATTGGTTCATGAAACTTTTATTTTGGTTATAAATATATATGCACTGTACATACACTGTACTGGATCATAGTTTAAAATGTATTTCTCATAGTGTGTACAACAATTTTGAAAGCCAATGGGGTAAATCAGCACTCACTGAGGGAAAGATGTCATTAGGTTAAAAAGTAATATACTTAATGTGATGCAAGTTTTGTTTAAAAAAAAAGCAGAAAGGCTAAGCTATACATTAGATATAGAAATATCTGAAAAAATATGGAATTATATATAACAAAAGCTAAATTATTATGCCTTCAGGAGGAGGGGAATTATGGTATTTTTACTTTTCATATATCTAATTTTTGTTGTTGTTGTTTGTAAAGATGGCGGGGTTTCGCCATGTTGCCCAGGATGGTCTCAAACTCGTGAGCTCAGACAATCCACTTGCCTCAGCCTCCCAAAGTGCTAGGATTACAGGCATGAGCCACTGCACCTTGCCAATCTAATTTTTTTAAAGATCTATTTTACTTCTACAGTAAAAAAAATTTAAAGCTTGTTTTCATTTTGAAAGATAAGTATTTAGTCATGTATTGCTTAATGACAGGAATGCATTCTGGGAAATGTGTCCTTATGTAATTTAATCATTGTGTGAACATCATAGAGTACACTGACATAAGCCTAAACGCATAGGCCACTCTATATAGAATATATAGTACAGCCCATTACTTCTATGCTACAAACCTGCGTATGGCATGTTATTGTACAGGATACTATAGGCAATTGGAACACAATGGTAAGTATTTGTGCATCTACACATAGAAAATATGGTATAAAAGATAAAAACAGTACACCTGCATAGGATACTTACCATGTATGGAGCTTGCGGGACTAGGGTTACTCTGGGTGAGTCAGCGAGTGGTGAGTGAACGTGAAGGCCTAGGACACTTGTGTGCGCTACTAAAACTTTATAAACACTGTGTGCTTATTTTTTCTTCAGTAATAAATTAGTTTTAGCTTATTGTAACTTTTTAACTTTATAAGCTATCAATTTTTAAAAATTTTTTTTACTCTTGTAATAACATTTCACTTAAAACAAATACCTTTTACCTCTGTACAACATATTTCGCTATACAAAAATATTTACTTTCTTTGTATCCTTATTCTATAAGCTTTTTATGCTTAAAAATTTTTGAATTTTACTTTTTAAACTTTTTTTTTTATGAGATAGAGTCTCGCTCTGTTGCTCAGGCTGGAGTGCAATGGCACGATCTCGGCTCACTGCAACCTCTGTCTCCCAAGTTCAAGCCATTCTCCTCCCTCAGCCTCCCGAGTAGCTGAGATTACAGGCGTGCGCCACTACGCCCAGCTAATTTTTTTTGTTTTTAATAGAGACAGGGTTTCACCGTGTTAGCCAGGATGGTTTTGATCTCCTGACCTCGTGATCCACCCACCTTGGCCTCCCAAAGTGCTGGGATTGCATGCGTGAGCCACTGCGCCCGGCCTACTTTTTAAACCTTTTTTGTTAAAAACTAAAACGCCAACACACACATTAGCCTAGGCCTACACAGGGTCAGGCTCCTCACCATCGCTGTCTCCCACCTCCACATCTCATCCCATTGGGAGGTCTTCAGGGACAATGACATGCTTGGAGCTGTCATCTCCTATGATGGCAGTGCCTTCTTTTGGATACCTCCTGAAAGACCTGCCTAAGGCTGTTTTACAGGTAACTTTTTTTTTTTACAATAAAATATAATATAGTAAACATATAAACCAGTAACGTAGTCATTTATTACCATTATCAAGTATTATGTATGTATGTACTATACTTTTATATGACCGGCAAGGTATTGTTTACACCGACATCACCACAAACATGTGAGCAATGCCTTGTGCTAAAACATTTGATCACTACGACACCACTAGGTGATAGGAATTTTTCAGCTCCACTCTAATCTAATAAACCACTGTGGTTTATTATGGATGAAACATCATTTGCAGTGCATGACTACATTTCTAAAAACCATCTAAGAAGAGCATCTGAAAGAAATATACCCAAATATTAACAATGTCAATTTCTAGATTTTTTTTAATTGTTCTCTTTTGTTAACTCTTTGTATTTTGTACATTTCTCATGATAAACAAGTGTTATTGTAAAAGTAACAAGGGGAAACATGTGTTTTGTTTTGTTTTAATTCCAAGATTCTTCAGTAGGAGAAAGAGGTTTGAAAACAAACCTTGAAAATTCAGAAAACAGGCTGGGTGCGGTGGCTCACACCTGTAATCCCAACACTTCGGGAGGCCAAGGCGGGCAGATCATCTGAAGTCAGGAGTTCAAGACCAGCCTGGCCAACATGGCAAAACCCCGTATCCACAAAAACACAAAAAATTAGCTGGGCATGATGGTGGGTGCCTGTAATCCCAGCTATTCAGGAGGCTGAGGCAGGAGAATCACTTGAACCAGGAGGAGGAGGAGGAGGTTGCAGTGAGCCGAGATCACACCATTGCACTCCAGCCTGGGTGGCAGAGTGAGACTTCGTCTCAAAAAAAAAACAACATAGTGAAGGGAAAGAAAGGCTGGGTGGAGCTGGGTGGGGAGGGTGGGGTAGGAGGATATGCAAATCCTTTGCATTGATTTTCCACATCAGTGAGTTCCTTTTCTCCTTTTAGCTACTATCTGATGAAGCTATATGTGACAATGTACTATTATATATTCCAAATGTCATATTCCTCAACATCTGTTTGAAAGAGCATAATTTATTGAGAAAGGAGTGTCACTGAAGCTCAGAGAAAGAAAGACAGTTTCTACCCAAGTGCCCCAAGTCTGGCGACAGCTAGGCTGGAAACAGTAGCGTGCCTCTGAGACTGTCCTTGAGCAGAATCCAGATAGCGACAGAGGACAAACCAAAAGAGAGGGGGCAGAGGGAGGCACTCCATGGAAGATATTGTCAGGAAATTGAAAAATGGCACCACCCCACCCAGATTATCTCAACAATGATGCCTGAAACAAGGTAAAAGTGAAAGTGTTGCCACCCCAATAGTTCATCCAATTGTGAGTTCAAAATCGTAAGTTATAAAAATAAATTTGAAGGAAAAAATAGGAGGGAGAAAGAAGGGAGAGAGATAAAAATAAGCCAATAATGGTAAACTAAATTCTTGCCTGTCATGTTTTCAGAAGAGCAGGAAGAGAAGTATCACAGAAAAGAGATGCATTTGGGACAGAAACACACAAATGTAAACATTCCAACCTTGTCTTGGTGATCAATACAATATCAATCACCTAGAACACTCGGCCCTCTGGGGAAGAAACGGTTGTGCCCAAGCTTTGTGCCTGGACTAAGTCATTTGTTCTTGCCTCTTCATCTCTGAGGGTAACTTTTCTCTTTGCTTCTGTGTGCAAAATGGGGAATAGAACTGACATTTATTTTTATAATAATGCACACATGTAGGTTAGAAAAAAAAAAATCAAACAGTATGGAAGGCAACTAGTTTAAAGTAAGTTACATTCTATGCTAGACATTTTCCACTTGCCCCCAGATCTACTTTCTACCTCTACGGCACCAACCAGGCTCACATGCCCCCTGGCTTCTGTGTGGGTTGAGTCAATAGGAGGTACTGGCAGGAGATTAGAGGAAAGGATCAGGATGTGTCCTGGGCATTTATTTCTCTGGCATTTATTCTTCCTGCAGGGTTGCCTCAGACCAGCTGAATCCTTCAACTAGAGATTACTGCTTCTCTCCAGGAGCCCTCACATGATCTTTCTCCTGCATGGTGCTGGTAACCACTCCCTCTCCTTGTCCCGTGAAGATTAGGAATGGCCTCCATTGATTCTATCCCTGGGTTACTTCACTGTCTCCTGTGTTCCACTGCACCCATACTTGTGTAAATGGCCCCTTTGTAAATGATCCCTCCTCATATCATCTTAATATGAGTCAGCCATTTGTGTCCTGCTGGGGCCCTGACCAACATACCCTCCCGTTCCTCATCCTTCCTCAGTGCAACTGTTCCCCACTTTAAGGTAACCACTGGTACAGTTTCTTGTGTATCCTCTATCCTTCGAGCTCTCTTTCTCTCTCTCTCTCTAATGCTAATGTATGATACACTTTATTTATATCTTTTTTTTCTTTTTTTGAGACAGAGTTTTGCTCTTTTGCCCAGGCTGGAGTGAAGTAGTGTGATCTTGGCTTACTGCAACCTCTGCCCCCTGGGTTCCAGCCATTCTCCTACCTCAGCCTCCCAAGTTGCTGGGATTATAGGTGCCCACCACCAAGCCTGGCTAATTTTTGTATTTTTAGTGGAGATAGGATTTCACCGTGTTGGCCAGGTTCACCTCAAACTCCTTACCTCAGGTGACTCACCCACCTTGACCTCCCAAAGTGCTGGGATTGCAGGCGTGAGCCACCGCACCTGGCCTATTTATTGGCTCTTTTAAGAAAAACTTAATGTGTCTTGCAGACTGTGCTGAATACTTTTTGCATACCTATTTGCACAACTTCTGCCCAATCCACTCACCACTTTTCTCCACCTTGCTCTGTGTTTCTGGAGGCTGAACTGTATGGACTTTGTCACTGGAATGCCATGCCCTGTGGCATCTAATTGGGCTTTGATGATTGGAGGCCCATCGGCAAGGGAAGAGACTCGCAATAGACAAGAAGTCAGGAGAAAAGTGAGCCTGGGGTGTGGATTTCTTCTCTGTCCCTGCCAGGTTGCATGGATGGCTGCTTACCTCTTCAGAAGGCTCCTGCTTCTGTTGGCAGCTTTATTCTACAGGTTCTCATTCTGCCAGCTCTTCCTTCCCTTTGTGCCTTCAGGTCTAGGGGTGCTAACAGCTTCCCACTGTTGCCAGCCTTGAAATACTGCCCAATCTGTTACTGGTTTGTGTTCATTCTGCCTACACCTTTGGAAGTAACCCGCCACTTCAACTCTCTTCAATTATTTCCTTATGACTACATCATGTCTCTTTCTGGTGCCCTGACCGACATCTACATCATCTCATATCCATATATAGAGCATGACTTCATGATAATTTTAACAACTGAGTGGTATTCCGTTGTAAGACCATAACATAATTTATTTAACCAGTTCCCTATTAACGGATATTTCGAGTTGGAAGGAACACTTTTTCACAACCTACTAAGTGCCTGGCGTATTTTTACATAAAATATCTCATTTGGCCCTCACATTCACGCTGTGGGATAGGTATTACTACCATTATATCCATTTATGAGAAGAGGGCTCTGAGGTTCAGCAAGGTGATGAAAAGGCTCAAGGTTATATATGTAGTAAATGTAGATGCAGGATTTAAACCCAGCATTTGATTCAAGCAGACCGGAATCCAAAGCCCGTGGGATATTGGATCCTGGTATAAATCTTAAGATTTGCCCTCAATAACAAATGTTGCCATTTGTTTAATTTTTATAGTTTTAATGTATTTTAAAATAAACTTAATTATTAAAGTGTCACATACTTTAATGCACAGAAAAGTACACAAATCAGGATCTACAACATTTAATGTTCACAAAATGAACACACTCATAGAATCACCACCCCAAGCAAGAGAGAGAACATTATCAGCAGCACAGACACCCCCAGGGTCCCCCTCTCAGTTACCATCTCCCCCTTTCCCAAAGATCATATCTATTCTCTTTTCTTCTTGGTTTAATATAATGTTGCATCTATCTACTGCATACTTAACTTTAGTTATTACACTATATAATTATAGACTTTCTGGCTTGAATGGAGTAATAGAGATTGAATGTACCCTTCTACCCAAAATACTAAAAACTCAAACAATATTTATATTAAATAAAAGATTTTAGCCAGGCATGGTGGCTCATGCCTGTAATCCCAGCACTTTGGGAGGCTGTGGCAGGTGGATCACCTGAGGTCAAGAGTTTGAGACCAGTCTGGTCAACATGGTGAAACCCCATGTCTAATGAAAACACAAAAATTAGCTGGGTGTGGTGGTGCACACCTGTAATCCCAGCTACCCAGGAGGCTGAGGCAGGAGAATTGCTTGGACCCAGGAGGAGAAGTTGCAGTGAGCCAAGATTGCACCACTGCACTTCAGCCTGGGCAATAAATTGAGACTCTGTCTTTAAAAAAAAAAAAAAAAAAAAAAAAAAGAGTTTTTAAGGCATTGGACATCAGCCAGTGAAAGACAGTAATCTCTGAGAGACAGAAAACAAACAAGCACAGTGAGCCCTGCAGTTTCCCTGGTTTACGGGCTGGAGTGTTTCCAGACTGCAGCGCAGGAAGAGAGAACGACAGTCTCTGGGCTGAGGAGATGAAGCTGGCAGTTCAGGGAGGCCAAGACCTTCTAGAATTCGCAGGAAAAAGTACTAAAGAGGATAGGGCTGCACAGCAAAAGGCAATCCTCAGAAGGTTCCTCTTGAGTCTCCAGCTAAGTACTGACCAGCACATGCATGTGAGCAAACTAACAGTGGCTACAGAAGAACCATCCAAACAGACTACGGAGAGCAATATCCAGATCTTATGTAGGGCCAGGAGGAGTGTCTGTTCCAGCTGTCCAGACTGGAAAAGCTCACAGCTTATGAGGCATCATAAAGGCTTGTCTCAATAATGGGGCAAGATGAGTCCTAAATTATATCTGCCTAAAAGGGCTTAAAAGCAAGACTTGAAAGGATCAAACTTAACTATGTCCCAGAATAAAGCTCATAAGCATACAAAAATATCCAACACCTAACACGGTAAAAGTTTCAATGTCTGGCATCCGATAAAAAAATTACCAGGCATACAAAAAAACTGGAAAATATAATCCATACATAATAATACAAAAATCAAACAATGAAAACTGATTCTGAAATGACAGCTGTTAATAGATGAGTACATTAAAACTATTAAGTAGCTAGAAGAAAGATTGAACATGTTAAGTAGAGTCATGAAAGATAAAAAGAAGACTCAAATTGCACCTCTAGAGAGAAAACTACAGCATCTGAGATAAAAATACACTGAATGGGATTCATAAATATTAAAGAAGGAAAGATTAATGAACTTGATGACATAGAAATTTCTATTTTCTTGAATATGTTAGTCCTAGTTATTTTAAAGTCTGTGTCTGATAACTCTAATACCTGGATCTTTGGGGGTTTGTTTCTATTGTTTCTTATTGCTCTTGATTTTCTGTTATCTGGGCCTATCTCCTAGCATACTGGTAATTTTTTACTGACTGCCAGACAATGTACATGAAAAAATGTATATATTTATTTTGAAGCTCTGAATAGTATTATCATGTTTCATAGAGGAATAATTTTGATTTCTGACAGTCAGTTATAGAAGAGACGAGCACCTTAATTTAGTCAGGGATTGAGTTGAATTAAAGTTGAGTTTTAGTCTTTCCAAAGGCTGGTCTATTCCCTGTTCACCTTCATTCTTAGAGTAGAGTCCATCAGTGGATTCTAACCAGAAGGAAAGAAGGAAGGGAGGGAAGGAGGAAGGGAGGCACTTCCAGGGGACAAAGGACTTGGAAAGTAACAATGATAGCTACAATTTATTTGTACCTATTTTATGTTATGTTTTATACCTAATACATGTATTAACATATTTTATACCTAATATATGTTTTAATATATGATTTATATCTAATATATGTAGATGATAGAGATAGGTATACAGACAGGGAGATAGATAATTATGTCATTTAACCCCCCAATGGCCCTACAAGTTTGGTGGAAATTTTGATTTTTAGTCTTCATAATGGAGAGATTGAAGCTTGTATAAGTTAAGAAATTTACCCAAGGTAACAGGGACAATGTATGTGATGAAAAAGCAGAATTTGAACTCAATTCTGTTTGGCTTAAATCCCAGGCTTTTCCTGCCTACACCCATAGAGCCTTTCAGCCTAATGCACGCCCACCCTCAAGTCTAGCTCTCTTGATTCTACAGTCAAGGTGGCCTACCTCTTATGTGAGAGTCTATTTTAAAATCCCAAATAGGATTTTCAGAGACTGGGGTGGGAAACTGGGTAGAAAAGAGACTGGGTAGAAAAGAGTTAAGCTAGTCAACTGTTTCCAATGCAGATGACAAAAATCTCAACTCAAATCAATTGAAGGAGGACAGTAAAAACAATCACAGCTGCAACAATAACAAAATGGCGTTCAGGGACTCACATAATTAGAATTTGGGGATAGCACTAGCCTCAAGCCCACCTGGATTCAGGCACACACACACATTTCATTAGAATTCAATCTCTCTCTCCAATCTGCTTTCTCTCTAACAGAAAGTCTTCTCTTTATGGCACACACACAGAATGCCCTCAGACAGAGCATAACTTTCTACTTCCATGACCTGAAAGGAAGTCCCCTTTCCTCGAAATGTCTGACAAAAAAGTACTCTGGAAGACAATTCTGACTGATCCAATTTGGGTGACATTCTTACTCCTGATCCAGTCACTGTAGTCAGGAGGAAATAGGGTTTTCTAGTCTATGGGCTTAGGTGATGAGCTCATTCCTGTGAACCTCACAAGAATCCCAGGATAGGAATAGAATGGGACCAGTTCCCCAATGGAAGTGTAGATTCTGAAGAGCAAAAGTGGTAAATGACAACTACATGAGGTCTTGCCTATATGTGCTGGAACTAGGCACCCACAACGTCCACAGGTGTAGACACTGAGCTAAAGTCTAGCTCAAGGCTCCAAAACCAACAAAATATCATCATACCTTCAAGACACTGACCAGTTATAGAGTCAGGATAAAAACACACCATTTCCTGTCCAGTAATAAGGAGCCAGTTGAACAAACTGTCAGACAGTCATAAACTGGAACTCCATTCTAGCAAGCATTCATTTAAGAGCCACATGTAAAATACATCTATAGAAATGGAAGGTGTTTATATCTTATTAAGTGAAAAAGCAGCTTACAAACAGCATGTTTGACAAAGGTGCTTACCCCTACCTGTGTGTTAGACTCCCCCAGGAAATTTATTTTTATGTCATTGAAAATCCAGTGATGCCTAATATCTAATTTTAAGTTACTGACTCTGCAGAGCTGTGCTGCAGTTTTCGTCTGTTATCCCAAACCTCCACTAAAGTCCTACTATACAATGCCTTTGGAAAATAGCATTTTGAGGGCATAAATAAATTGAGGTGGACAGGGAAATGAAGCTGCAGCCAAGAGGGGTGGTGTATTAGTTTCTTGGAGCTGTTGTAACAAATTGGCACAAATTATGTGAATTAAAACAACAGACATTTCTTGTCTTGGTTCTGAAGCTAGAAATCCAAAATCAAGACATCAGCAGGGCCATACTCTCTCTGAAGGCTCTAGGGAAGGATTCCTTTGCCTCTTCCTTGCTTTTGGTATTTCTTGGCAATCTTTGGTGGGGTTTTGTTACCATTTTCTGTTTTTTTATTTGTTTATTATTATTATTATTATTTTGAGACAGAATCTCCCTCTGTCACCCAGGTTGGAGTGCGGTGGCATGATCTCAGCTCACTGCAATCTCTGCCTCCCAATTTCAGGCGATTACTCCCACCTCACTCTACTGAGTAGCTGGGACTACAGGCACACACCACCACACACAGTTAATTTTTGTATTTTTAGTAGAGATGGGTTTCACCATGTTGGCCAGGCTGGTCTCAAACTCCTGACCTCAAGTCATCTGCTTGCCTTGGCCTCCCAAAGTGCTGGAATTACAGGAGTGAGCCACTGTGCCCGGCCTGTTATTGTTTTTTGTTGGTGCTTTTTTATTTGTGTGTTGGTTGGCTTGTAGAAGTATCACTCCATCTCTGCCTCCATCATCACTTGGCATTCTCTTTGTGTGTCTTCTGTCTCTATATCTAAGTTTTCCTCGCCTTATAAAGACATAAGTCACTGGGCTGGGGCCCATCTTTAATCCAGGATAACCTCATCTTAGCTGGATCATCTGCAAAAATCCTATTTCCAAATAAGGTCACATGCGCAGATCCCGTGGCTGAAGACTCGAACACATCTTTTTCAGCGTGATATCATTCTACCTAGGCAGTTAGGAAACTGGCTGGAGGGTATATGGAACAAGAAATTGTGAGCTACTTGGAAATTCATGGGAATACTTGGAGGGAGGTGCCTTCCTACCTGGGACTGGGGCTTGAGGTGTCTTATTTGGATGTTAAAGTCAAGACTTCCTTCAGAAAGCTGTAGAAGATCATCTTCCAGATGGCTTGGAAATCCCAATTGTCTTAGAGAAACAAAGACAAGTTTCTACTTGCAGAATATGTTTTCTGCAAGTTACTACTTGCAGAAGTAACCTCAGGTTGTTCTGCTGAACAACACACACACACACGCACACACACACAAATACACACTCACCTTTACATAAAAGAACATTAAGACACTGTGACAGAGCGCCGAAATAAATCACTAAGTTTGGAATTGAAAAAACAGGTTATTGGACAACCTCCACCACTAACAAATTACTACATGCCAGAGCTTGCTTCAGTGTCTACATTTGTGAAATGGGATTAATAGTTCCATAAATCCAGTCTGGCCTACCTCCCAGGACACTGTGGCATGAAACATATACAAATGGAAAACATTACTCATGGAAGCAGTTGGATCCCATCCTAGGACTCCAGTAGGACTCCATATTCGCTAAGAATATTCCTGGGGCCACACTTCTTCCTCTGCTACTAGGCCAGTTGATATGATTTTGATCAGTGTCCCCACCCACATCTCATGTCAAATTAGAATCCCCACTGTTGGAGGTGGGGCCTGGTGGGAGGTGATTGGGTCATGGGGGTGGTTTTTCATGATTTAACACCATCCCTTCTGGGTGCCGCATCGCATCACAATAGTGAGTTCTCATGAGACCTGGTTGTTTAAAGGTGTGTGGCACCACCCCCGACCTTGGTCCAGCTCCCACCATGTAAGACACACACTCCCACTTTGCCTTCCACCATGAGTAAAAGCTTCCTGAGGCCTCCCCAGAAGCAGATGCTGCCAAGTTTCCTGTACAGCCTGCAGAACTGTGTGCCAATTAAACAAACCTCTTTTTATTTTTAATATGAATTACCCAGTCTCAGGTATTTCTTTATACCAGTGTGAGAACTGACTAATACACCAGACACACCAAAGTAAAAAAGAAAGGAGAGTAGAGGCCGGTTAACGTTACATTTCTTGTCTTTGTTCTCGAAGATCCAAATTCACCTCTCACCTGGGCTGTGGTTTGGAGGACAGAGTAGGAATGGGATGTGGGGCCAGAGATCCCACAAGGGTACTGTAGCATGCGGTAATTCTTTAATCTAAAGAAGGACAGGAATCCATGAGGTGGTACAAATACACATTATCCAGTGGTATTTCAACCTGGAAATAATTCTTCAATAGATTGCCAGCTACCAGGTGTCAAGGGAGCCCCAAGTTTTACTCTTGCCCTGGGCCCCATAATTTGTAAATCCAGTGCTGACATTTCGGTAAAAATACCCAGAAGCAGTTTTCTGGGTGCTAGATGCAACACACAAAAAAGCGTATTAAAGATATTCCAAAAATGATGACTTTTCCAATAGGTTTTTAATGCCAAACATATGTATTACTGACTGAAATTCAAGTGTTTACCAGACTTCAAGCTTTCTCTTCAGTTACCCCAGCTGGTGTCTGACACATTCCAAAATTTTTCTTCTGCTTGATATGCCTATTTTTAATCCCTTCAGATACTTTTCTTTTTGGCAAACCGGGAGGAGAGAATGCCTGTCGCTTCACATCCTTCAGTTCATATTTTGCATAAATCAACCAGGAATTAAGCATTAAACAATCACTTCATATCTCGGTTGTCAAATATTTCACCGTTGGGGTATGTATTTACGTATCTGAAAACATGTTGGCCTCTCCGTGTTTAAGGGAGGTGGAGAATATCAAGAAACTCTTTATGATAAACTTGAGAGCAATGGTAAGAAGGAGATTATGGGACGAGATGATCAAAGGAGGTAGGAACCCCATGTAATGAGATAAGGGAGAGGAAATAATTCAGATGTCCTGACAATGCGCTATGGTTCAGTGTCAGAGCCTGACTCAAGTCTGACCTCCCCAGATTATTTTGGTCAACACTAACCTAGGTTGGTTCCCCAGGAGCAGACCCAGGGAAACACTTTGGATATGTAGTTTACTGGGAGGTTATCCAGGAAGTACCAGAAGGGGATTCGGGAAACGAGACAGGAAAAAGAAAAAAGCCAGTGTAGGGTGTTTGGGTGGAGCAGGCAGTGACCGTAGGCAGTGGTGTTTCCTATAAGTCAGTCCTGCAGGGGACCGCTGGGGCAGTGTAGACCATGCTCCAGACTTGTCCTACCCAAGGGGTGAGGAGGCAGAGTATTTATCCACTAACTCCCATTAGTCATTGCTTTATGGCTATGCCCATGGGTGTTAATTTCTTGCACTTCTAGCCTGCTCTGCTCAAAGGCAGAATGGACCCAGCGCGGTGGCTCATGCCTGTAATCCCAGCACTTTGGGAGGCCAAGGTGGGTGGATCACAAGGTCAGGAGATCGAGACCATCCTGGCTAACAAGGTGAAACCCGTCTCTACCAAAAATTAGTCGGGCATGGTGGTGTGTGCCTGTGGTCCCAGCTACTCGAAAGGATGAGGCAGGAGAACCACTTGAACCCAGGAGGCAGAGGTTGCAGTGAGCCAACATGGTGCCACTGCACTCCAGCTTGGACAACACAGCAAGACTCCATCTTAAAAAAAAAAAAAAGGCATACCTATAGCCCTGTGGTTCCCAAACCGTGTACCAAGGTGCCCCCAGAGTGCCACAGCAAATTCACAGAAAAGGCTACAGGTATTTTTAATTTTTAAGGGAAACACGCAACATCTATTGAATGCCATATGAACTACTAGTGACACATAGTTCAGTGTTGAGGGCTACACTGTGCCCCTCTAAGATTTACGTGTTGAAGTTCTAACCCCTAATACCTCAGAAGGTGGCCTTATTTGGAGACAGGGTCTTTACAGATGTCATGACATTAAAATGAGGTCATGAGGTGGGCCCTCATCTGGGCTCTGCAGGGTGAGAGGTCCAGGTTCCCAAAGTGGATACACTCTTGCCAGGGGACACAGCATAGATTGTATTAACTCCTAGCTACAGCTGCCACCAGACACTTTGAACTCCTTGTGTCCAGGAACCAGCAGGTGAGAAGAGGAGTCACAATTTTGGGAAGGACAATTGATCCTGACCAGTAGTTACACAGACAGGAGCAGGAAGGAATACATATGGAACCTGAGTGATCCACTTGGGTGCCTCCTAGTAAGTACTCTCTTGATCAGGACTGGAGTCCTTAGAAGAAGAGGAGATTTGGACACAGATGGGTGCGGAGAAAAGACCGTATGAAGACACACGGAGAAGGCTGCCATCTGCAAGCCAAGGAGAGAGGCCTGAGAAGGAACCAAGCCCACTGACACCTCGATCGCAAACTTCTACCACGGAACTATGAGAAAATAAATGCCCATTGTTTAAGCCTCCTAGTCTGCAGTGCTTCGTTACGGCAGCCTGAGCTGACTAGAACACTCAGTTTCAACAGCGGATTCCATGACATTCCTTTCATAAAATATCTTTGAAAAAGCTGGATTTGGGGCAGTTGTTGTGATAAAAAGTGAGAACTGCACAAAAATTAACATCCTACAGAAAATGAAGGTGATGGTGTCCAAACTGAGTCCAAGGTTTGAGAAGTTTCGCAGTGGCCACCAGGTGCATGTGCCCCACTGGTAAGCAATGGTGGCTATTTAAGAAGCAAATACTGTGCTCACTTCAGCAGCACATATGCTAAAAGTGGAAGAATCAAATACAAATACTATTTTCTTTCCATTTATATGTGTTAGTGTCCACATGATTAGGATGTAAATACTAAGTTGTGCAGGCCTAAATGAGGAGAGAGAGAGAGACCCTCTCATATTGTTTTATATTGTTTTATTTTTTATTTTATTTTTTTTTTGAGACAGAGTCTGGCTCCACCACTCAGGCTGGAGTGCAGTGGCCGGATCTCAGCTCACTGCAAGCTCCGCCTCCCGGGTTCACGCCTTTCTCCTGCCTCAGCTTCCCGAGTAGTTGGGACTACAGGCGCCCGCCACCACACCCAGCTAGTTTTTTGTATTTTTTAGCAGAGACGGGGTTTCACCGTGTTAGCCAGGATGGTCTCGATCTCCTGACCTCGTGATCCACCCGTCTCGGCCTCCCAAAGTGCTGGGATTACAGGCTTGAGCCACCGCACCCGGCCCATATTGTTTTATATTGTTTTATACTCAGTACTTGTTTTAAGAAAAAAACAAGGAAGTAAAACCAAAGACAGGCAGCCCGGTGCCAGGCTCAAAACCAGGCCTGGGCCTGCCTGGCCTAAACCCAGGAGTTAAAAATCAACTCATAACTTAGAAACCGATATTTTTCATAGATTCCAGGCATTGTATAAAAGAACGTAGTGAAACTCCCGGCCCTGTTTTGTTTCTCTCCGACCACCAGTGCATGCAACCCCTGTCACGTACCCCTTGCTTGTTCAAATCAATCACGACCCTTTCATGTGAAATCTTTAGTGTTGTGAGCCCTTAAAAGGGACAGAAATTGTGCACTTGGGGAGCTCGGATTTTAAGGCAGTAACTTGCCGATGCTCCCAGCTGAATAAAGCCCTTCCTTCTACAACTCGGTGTCTGAGAGGTTTTGTCTGCGGCTCATCCTGCTACATAAGGGCTTCATAAATGGGATTCTCAACATGTTTCTTTTAGCTTAGAGGTGGCGTGAAAAAAATTACTGGGAAGTAAAGGGTACCAAGAGCCACAAAAGTTTGGGGACTTCTGCTGTAGCCAGAGAGGAAGGTCTCAGGCAAAATGGCAGCAAGGAGCTGTCCTTAGGAACTGTGAGTGTCAAGGGAGCATGGGCTGGGTTCTGACAATGTCTGCCACCATCACTGCCCCTCTATGCCCATGGAAACTCTAGGAACTAGAAACCACCTTCACAGTGGTCATGGATCCAGCAGTATCACATACCACCCCACCCAGAAGGAGCTGGTATTACAGAGTTCTAGATCAGTCTATTGAAGCAAGAATGGGCTATCCTATAGTTTGAAGCATATGCATCAAATCAGACTTCTATACAACTTTGTGTTCCCAATGGGAACCAAGATCCAGGAACCCCAGAGATCCAGGAGCCAATAAGTGGAACCAGGAGTGGTTCCACTGCCCTCATGCCCAATGAAGCACTGAGGGAGTGTGTCCTTTCCATTTCTGCAACTCTGGGCTGGGCAGGGTGAGAGGTCCAGGTTCCCAAAGTGGGTACACTCTTGTATTAATCCGTTAATACAGCACGGATTGTATTAACTCTTAGCTATAGCTGCCACCAGACACTTTGAACTCCTTGTGTCCAGGAACCAGCAGGTGAGAAGAGGAGTCACAATTTTGGGAAGGACAATTGATCCCGATCAGTGATTATACAGATAACGGCAGGAAGGAACATATATGGAACCTGAGTGATCCACTTGGGTGCCTCCTAATAAGTACTCTCTTGATCAGTTTTAACTAGGAATGGATACACGCAGCAACCCTGAGACAATGAGGAGACTAGATTTACTTAAAGGCTCAGAATTCTCAGGAGTAAAGATTTTGGTCACTCCACTAGCTAAGCCTAGACCTAGAGAGGGAAGAGCTAAGCTTGAGGGGGAATTTAGAATGTATAGTGAAGGAGGAAAAGAACAAACACCAATTTCAGACCCGATGCCAGTTGCAGTGATGGAGGCTATAGTTTGTCCCACTAATTTCCCTTTTCTAAGTTTCCTGTCAGGAAAGGATGCCTACAGGAGCCAGGAGGGAGGGACTGTTACTTGGGCATGCATTCTAAAGTGAATCTGTGCAGCAAAAAAGATGACCTGGAAGGGCCATGGAGGTCTCCAGCTCAAATGCCTCACCAAGAGAATGCTGCAGGGAGCATAGTTGACTGACAGATGCTGCATCTTTGAATCTACTGTGTACATCCCACACCCAGCTGTTTCTAGTTAATCACTGAGCAGAATAAGGGTCCTAAAACCAGGACTTTCCTGCACAATGGGAGATTCATCCACTGGACAACTTTGGCTCAGGGTCTCCCTGTCAGCCTGGCTGAGACTTTCTCAGAACTGTGTCTCAGTGCATGGCTTTTCCTACCCAATCTTTTCTTCCTTCTCCTTTTCAACAGACACTCCTTATGTACTCCTACTTCCTTCCCCCTTATCTTTCACAACCATTTTCTTCTATAAATCCCTAGTACATCTAATCTCATTCTGGCATCTTCTTGGAGGATCCCAATTAACACCTTATGTACTGTTTCATTGTGTGTGTGTGTGTGTGTGTGTGTGTGTGTGTGTGTGTGTGTGAGAGAGAGAGAGAGAGAGAGAGAGATTCTTCTCCACCCAGCTAGAGCTAGATTGGGAGATGCCATAAGACCAAAGAGCTTTTCTTACTAACTGTAGTTGGCCCCCCAAAGCACTAAATCATTCTAGAAAATATTTTTGTTCACATGATTAAAAAAACAAGAGCTAACATTTATTGAACATTTATTATGTGCCAACTGTACTAAATGTTTTATGTACATGATATCATTTTCACGAATGTACTATTATCTTCATTCTATAATGAGAAAACCAAAGCTTTGGGCAGATAAGTTACTTGGTTAAAATCACACAACTGGTAAGTGGCTGAGTTGGGATTTAGACACTGACTCAACTAGTACTCTATATAGTCTCTCAGTCTCTGTTTGGAAAGCCTTAAATATCATCTAGTCTAACACCCCCAAGTGATCAAAAATCCAAGAAGCCATACAGCATTTAGTTGAACACCTCTAGTGGTGGGTAGTTCGTTCCCTCTTTAAGGAATATACCCCTTCCTAGACAGAGAAGGGAAATGTATTATTTTGCTTCATCCTCCTGGTAGCAAGTATAAAACAGGCTTAACCATTCACCACACATGAGTTTTATACACGTGAAAAAATTGAAGCTTGGAGAAGTGAACTTGACCCAGGTCTTACTGGCAGCAAATGGCAGAGCCAGGAATTGAACGCATGTCTTTTCAGTTCTACAGCCCTTCCTATTTCCAGTTCTTACATGGCTCTGACAGGTGAGTATAATAACAACAACAAAAGAAATAAGGGCTAATATTTATTGAGCACTTCCTCTGCACTAGGCATTGTGCTTTGCAGGAATTATCCCATTTGCTTTTCATCACAGTCCTGTAAGAATTATTATCATTGAAGCTGCTCAGTGACTAATTCTGTTGGACTCCAGAGGTCACACCTTTTTAAATTATGTTCTGCTGTGTAGCATTTCTTCCTATTGAACCCAAACTTCCTCCTATTCTTTGAGCTAATGCAGAACTAGTTGAGTTCCTCTTTGCCAAGCCTGTTCTACAAAAGCATATGAAGACAGCTTTTGTCTGTTCTACTCAGGGCTGAACATTTCCCATCCTGCCTTGTTTTCTCATCCCCTCATCCCCAGCCCTATCTCCCAAACATGATTCCCTTTATCTGCTTCATTCTGAAAGTATCTGCCGATTGCTTAATGCTGCCCACAAAGGAAGCCAGAGAACCAAAACTTCCTGTGAAAGGGAAGGTCAGGGTCAGTCTTTAGTCAATGGTGAGAAAATAATGACTTTCAGGCATCAGCATCTAGAGCTACAAGGCTAGGTATTTTGCATTCTGTAGAGCGTCATCTTGCAGTAGATGCCTTCTACAGAGAAGATGGGCTGGGCACCATGGCTCACGCCTGTAATCCCAGCAGATCACTTGAGTTCAGGAGTTTGAGACCAGCCTGGCCAACATGGTGAAACCCTGTCTCTACTAAAAATACAAAAATGAGCCTGGCATGAATCCCAGCCACTCAGGAGGCTGATGCAGGAGAATTGCTTGAATCTGGGAGGCGGAGGTTGCAGTGAGCTGAGATCACACCACTGCACTCCAGCCTGGGCAACACAGCAAGACTCTGCCTCAAAAAACAAAAAAAAAAAGGAAAAAAGAAAAAGAAGGAAAAAAAAGAAACAGAGAAGATGCAGCCATAATGATAGCATAATCCCCAGTAGCTCAAGGTTGAGGGATAAAACATTAATCAGATAGATACAATGTGAAACAATGCCAAGGATAAGGCATTCAAATCCAAACATACGAAATAAATCTGCTGCAGGCTGGGAACCTACCCCATAGGGTTATTGGAAGGATTAAATGAGTTAATGTATGCAAAGTGCTTAGTACAGTACCTAGCATAGAGCAAGTGATCAATAAATATCAGTTAGTATTAACATCTGCTGTGAAATGAACCCAGCACGGTGAGAACGCCTGATTTTTCCTAGGGAAATGATGTCAGGGAATAATAATAGTACCACTTAGCTAGGACTCCCCACGGGCTCAGCCTTCATATGCATCATCCACTTCAATTCTTAACAACCTGTGGCAAAGCTATTATCCCCATTTTAAAGACATAGAACCCAAACTCAGCAAAGTTAGGCATCTAAGTGGTTAAAAGCTTGCTCTTTAGACCCAAACAGTTCTGGCTTTGAATTTCAGTTGCAGCACACATATGACTTTAAACTTGTCATTTAATGTCTCTGTACCTCAGTTGCTTAGGCTGTGAAATGGGGTAATAAAACGCCTTCTTTAAAGAGGTGCTGTATGGATTGAGTCAATATGTGACACTTAGAACAGTGTCTAGCACATCCTAAGCACTCAATAAATGTCATATGCACACATGCCCCCACACACAAATACGTATATACTTACACATATATACATGTCTATATATGTGTATTTACATATGTATGTGTGTGCATATATCTATACCTATATACAGCTGTCCCTATTCTTCACTCCCACAATACCCTATGATACTTCCCCAGCACATCATAGATCATCCTGCTTTATAACCATGTTTCTTGTCTTTTGCTCCCCATCCCAAACATACATACTATAGATTGTGAGATTCTTGAGGGCGAGTCTTATTTTTTTTAATTTTATTTTTACTTTATGTTATTTTAGCAAAGAGTCAATAAATCTTTGCTAAATAAATGGAATAACAATATTTCATTTTATGAAATGAAGGGCTTTGAAGGATGAGCAGGAGTTTGCCAGGTGGAAAAAGGGAGAAACAGGCCTCTCAGGTTAAGAATTGCAGGGCTACAGGCCACCCACTCCAAGGCACAAAAAATTACTAGTGGGTTAGCAACAGGACAGAGCAGAGTTTGAAAGGAAGGAGTCGCTTGTAGTTAGGCAGAGAGAAAGGGTATGGTCCTCAGGCCTGAAAAGAGAAACTAATTTGTCTAAAGGACGCTGCTCTGAGCCGGCGTCCCAGCAACCTGGGAGGGTTCACGATCCCCACGACACCGCCCCCACCAATTCCAGCCAATGAGGAAGCCCTCCTCCGCGTCCCGTAGCCAAGCAACCGGGTGCCCCCCTCCCCCGCCCCGCGGTTAGCAGTTGGCGACTTTCCCCGCAGTGCGATAAACCCCTTTTTGGGGCCGCCTTAGTTCTCGACCACTCTTGGAGGATGGGGATCTGGGAGCCCCTCCACGGGACCCCTCTCACACTTTGTCACTGGAATTTTATTTTTTTTTTTAGTTCATATTTTATTTTGCTTATAGAAGAGAAAGATATCCCTTCCGAAGAGGGGGAAGCTTACAGAAGTTTGTAACCTTTCAAAAAGTAAATAATTGTAGGCTCACCTGATTCTGCCCTACCCGGACTTCCTCATCCCGTCTGCGGAAGACCCAGGTGCTTTCTCATTACTCCTCACGGAAACCGCTTTGGAATTCCTGTAACTGGGACTTGGGGATCAGGGAGAAGTTGCCGAAACCTCTCATACCAGTGACTACTGAAGTAGAAGATTCTGGAAAAATCCTTGCCTTGGGGGCACAGGCTGAAGCCTGAAGGATTTTTAAGATGACCAAGGTTCCAGCCACCAAGAAACTTCAGAGTTCCCCCAACGCGGGGGCTGTCCGGCCCTTTTATGCCTCGGAGAACCTAAGGCAGGTAAGTCTTCCCTCTTGCCGAAACCAATCATATTTTAGAGGACAAGTGAAATAGGAATTAGCCTCGAGACCAACAAGGGACAGGGGGAGAAAGGAGAGTCATGGTTGGTGTAATTAAATTGTCGAGACACATCCCTGTTGCTATCAATGGTCGGTTTCTCTCAAAGAATGAAAACGCGAACCAGAGCAGTGAGCTGGGCCATCCTATTAGCCAGTAATTCCAAAATGATGGGATAAATCAGCAGTGACACTGTAGAACATCAGAAAAAAATTAAGATGAATTGTAGGTTTGCCGTTCGCAGAACTTACTCTCAGAGATCTGCCGGTCTCCGGAAACAAGTGTATCCCCTCTCTCTATGGAGAGCTTGCAGAGGGTCAACTTTTGAGGTTTGAAGGCTAGGTTTGCCATTCACCAGCTGTGTGACTTTAGACAGGTTAACTGCTTCGCGTCTCTGAGACTTTATTTCCTTGTGTCTATGAAATTAGAACAGCAACATCAACTAGGCAGAAGCAGTGTGAGGACTAAATGGAATAAGCTATGAAAACTGTCCACTGTGATGTTAACGCTGGATAATGTGTTTATGGGACATGAAATGGTGTTGTTGATTTGAAAAACAAAGAAAAATCGATATGTGCTGAATGACTGAGGTTAATAGTTCCTGTTTTTAAATAACCATTAATGGGTAAGCACAACTGTAAGTGTGCATTTGTTACTGTACCCTCAAACCCCACTTTGCATGGATTGGCCAAGGTCAGCAATGCTGGTCCACTCTGGTGCATCCACAAGGCACACTTGTGGCTCACAGTCACGCCCCAGGAGGAGGGCCCGGCGGGTGGTCAGTCCGTGAAGGAGAGCTTAAAACTCACAGGGCTCTCCATGTGGTCCAAAATATTCCCAAGCTGTTCTTCTCTAAGGCTCAACCTATCTCTGTGCACTCCTCATTACTCAGCCCTCTTAGCAAGACCACTCTTCAAGATACAACCTTTTTCCATCTCCTTTCATCTCAAAATACCACACAGAAGGATGTTCAATCTAGAGCAGCCCCCTCTGGGACTGAACTTTCCAGCATAGCAGTGGAGGAATGAATGATGCAAAGAATGAAGAGGGAAATGAACACTTCAATAGGGAGGGTGAGCATCAGAGGAGCAGCAGACACAATCACCCTGGGTTTGGATGTGCCTCTTCGCAGCCCTGTGGCGTTGGGCAAGTTGCAGAACTTCTCTGCTTCAGTGCTGCCATCTGCAAAACGGAAATATCATAGAGCTTCCTCATCGGATTGCTGTGAGCATTAAATGAGTTAATGTACGCCAAAAGCCATGAGCACAGTTCCTGACATATAGTAAGCACACTTTAGGTTTTAGTTATATTGTTATTTCATTTATTTAGTAAAGATTTATTGAACCCCTGTTAGGTGCTAAACACTTGCTCTAGTTAAAAATGAGACTCGCTTTCAAGAATCTCACAATCTATAGTGTATATGCTTGGGAAGGGGAGTAAAAGAGATAAGAAACATTGTTATAATGCAGGTTGATTAATGATGTGTTGAGGAAGTATCAGAGGGTGTTGTGGGAGCCAAGAAAAGGGACAGCTAATTTAGATTCACGCGTGCATGTGTGTGTATTTGTGTGTGTGTGTGTCTGCATGTTGGATTTTGGGAAGAAACAAGCCATTGTACTCAAATAAATGCAATAGAAGTTTTCATCCTACCATAGAGAGATGTAGAGAGTGGAGGAAGATGTAGAAGTTGAAATGATCATCTCTTTCATGGGAGGAGGGTAGTGGGACTCAGGGAGGTCAAGTGATGGGAAGAAGGCTTCCAGGGAACTGTTGGACAGACCAAGACTTCCGGCCCAAAAGCTTCACTGAAATCCTTCTGCACCCCTCTCTACTTTCTAGGAAATAATTAAGATGCCAGAGGGTTCCTAGCTCACATTCAAAAGATCGTGCCTTTAGGAATTTCAAGGTTTTAGAGCTATAGTAAAGCATTAGTTAAACTAATCTAGGGTCACTAGAAAGTGACAAGCCACAAGGAAATATGTAGAGATCAGGATTGATGTCTGGGGTAAACCAAACGACTAATAATTGCAGTCACGATCATGATGATGATGATATTTGGCACGTATTGAGTATGCATGCATCATGTGCCACGTATTGAACTCAAAAAACTCTTAAGTGTGATATTTTCAGAACCTTCTACAATCCTTCAGGCTATGAACTGTTACCTCCTCATGAGATGGCAACACTGAGGCTCAGAGAGGACAGGTCCCTTATCCAAGGACACCCAACGGGCAAGGAACAGAACTGGGGTTTAAATTCGGGTCTGTCTGGCTCTGAGCACAAGCTCTCTCCATCTCACCATTCTAGTCAAGCTGTGATAAATGGTTGTTCTGTTCAATGTGCCCAGCACCACAGGGGCTACAAAAATAAGGTATAAGACACAATCATTGGCTTCAAATAGCTTCCAGGTTTGTTTGGAGGAGGAAAGGGAATGACACCTAAAAATAGCATCACAAAATGCCAGGCGGCCGGTAAGTGTCCAGTGAGGAGGAATATGAGGAGTGGCCTCTCCTGGAGGAAGGTGTGGCCACACTGGCTGCGTGGTAGTATTAAGAGTCCCCTGCATGCTAGTATAATGAATGACTTTGGAAAAAACCTCAAAAGGGTCTCGAAGCCCTCTGAACTGGCCGTTTTCCTTTCTCACAGGGTTGGAAGTTGCTGTACCCTAATGAATATTCCACTGGCAACTGCTTTGTACAGGATCTTCATGATTTCTTTTTTTTAACTGAGGGAATATAAATAACATATGCAAATCCTCGGTTTGAAAGTCTTTTGTTAAAGAAGCCGTCTAGCTTGCCCGTATGTTGGGCCCCCTAATCTGCTTAGGGAGTCTCTTTTCCC
This sequence comes from Macaca thibetana thibetana, assembly GCF_024542745.1. Classification (NCBI taxonomy): domain Eukaryota; kingdom Metazoa; phylum Chordata; class Mammalia; order Primates; family Cercopithecidae; genus Macaca; species Macaca thibetana. The sequence continues at coordinate 115,584,178 of NC_065588.1, forward strand.
TTTGTTTCCCAAGGAAGCAGAAGTCTAATGGGATCAGACATGGGGGAGGGGAGAAGCAGATTGTATATAGGATTACCACAGACCCATGATTTCTGCCTTGGAAAAGGCTGAAAAAGAGAGGTGCTTAGAACATCCCCCTTTATGTTCTAGAATGAGAACTCAAAAGCAGCATTTGACAAAAACTGTAAAGGTTTGCAATCCTTTATACAAGCTCCATCTCTTAGAGCCTGAACTTCCTACCTTGTTGTCATTAAAAACCCAGAGAGAAAAGAAGCATCCCTAATTTGGGCAGATCCTGAAACTTCCAGGAACCATTCTGGGTGCCTTGCTCATATCCTAGCTTTTAGTTATTAAAGGAGCAGATTCTGCCAGGCGCAGGGGCTCATGCCTATTATCTCAACAATTTGGGGGGCCGAGGCAGGAGGATCACTTGAGCCCAGGAGTTTGAGACCAGCCTGGGTACTATAGTGAGACCCCATCTCCACAAAAAGTAAAAAAAAAAAACAACAACAACAACACTAGCCAAGTGTGGTAGCATATGCCTATGGTCCCAGCTTCTCGGGAGGCTGAGGCAGGAGGCTTGCTTGAGCCCAGGAGGTCAAGGCTGCAGTGAGCTGTGATTGTGCCACTATACTCTAGCCAGGGTGACAGAGCGAGATCCTGTCTCAGTAAATCAATCAACCAATAAAAGAGCATATTCTTCAGCAAACTCTGTGGGTTCGAACCCCAACACTGCCACTTACTAGGTTGTGTGACCTTGGGCTACTCATTTCCTCTCTGTGCCTCAGTTTGCTGCTCTGTGAAACAAGTGTATCACATTTTATCTAATCCAAGAAGCCTTCCATTTCCAGATGCATCACCATTTTCTTGTGCTGCTAAAAAAGAAAACTCAACAAATTAAACTATCACCTGTTTCAATTATGTGTCCCAGTTTCAGAGGTATTAAAATGCAGAAAGAAAAGGTGCATCTCAGAATAGATGAAATACATGTAAAAATGCTTCCTCGTCAAAGGGGTGTTGTGGGAATTAGAGGAGTTAATGTGGGTAATGCTGTTAGAACAGAGCCTGGTATAAAGTAAATACCATTAAATGGTAGCCACCATTATGGCGTTGTTTAATCCTTTCAACAACTCTATAATAGAGGTACTGTTAATAAGCTTTAGTACCTAGGTAGACTGGGGCTTGAAGATCCCCAGGGTCTAGTTCTCTGCTGAGAGGTAAGTTGACAGGTACCTGAAGAAGGGGACAAACCAGGCAGAATCCCAGGTATGGAAAAGATCTGGGCCTAACAGTCTCCATCCTTCCTGCTACCCCACCCCCCGCCACCCACCACCAAATGATGAGGATGGATGTCTCCAGAGACAGTCTTGGAAGCCCAGTCCAGCATACACCCAGCTGGGCTGCCTGGAGTCAGAAAAGGAGAACCAACATATTTGAGAAACATTTTCCCCAACAAGAGAAACCTTGACTCCCAGCATAATACGTTTCCACCGCAAACATAAAACGATTTTCCTCCTTGTCCAAATAGAAGAAATTGTGACCTGAAGAGATAAATGCCGGGCTGTGGTGAGTCGTTGGTTTCTGTTAAAGGTGACGTCAGTGCTCAGTGATCTCTCTGGCCTCTAATCACTGAGACCACGCCCCCTGCGTGGAATCACTGATTACCCTGAAAAAATAAAACAAAATAAAATATCTAACAACAACTTGAGATTCAGTTCTAAAGCATCTCAGCTGGCTGTACCTCCATTTTTATATCGTTCATGACTTAAGCCAGGAAAAGAACAATGAGGGAGAAGAGACTCTTTTCTCTTTCCGAGGGGTTCTTGTAGCTCCATTGCTACTGCATGAGATAAATTGCAGAATTCATGCTTTTTGTTTAGATGGTTTGTTTGGGTTTTTTTGTTTTGTTTTGTTATTTTTGTGGCCTAATGCTTTGGACAGGCAATGCTTGCCTTAGCGAATCTTGCTGTGTCTAATTGCATGGCCATGTGACAGTCGGCTCCTTTCCGTGATAAATCAGGATGCAGGGAAGGAGTGTGTTCATTACCTCCTGACATGGGAAAAGCGATTGACACTCTTCATGCTGTACAAAATGAAGCAGGCTATATGTCCCATCTGCAAAGAGGCAGCTGCTCTGCAGGGAGAGGGGAGGATGGGAGAGGAGTGAAGAAATGATCCAAGAGTCTCATTGATGGGATAATAAGCTTTGTAATTAGTTAGAAGCTCTGCCTTTGAAGTCAGGCAAAGGTGGGTTCAAATCCTCTTTTTGACACTCCAGTGTGAGTTTCTGGTAAATGGGGTTGAAGAACAATAAGATCTATGGCATAGATGTTTTGGAAGGATGAAATAAAATAACGCATGTGAAATACTGAGCACAATACCCAGTTAGCCTCCAGTAAGTGGTGGCAGTGGTCATTATTGTTACTTGTGCTCCTCTCCCTTCTCTGATTGGACATGAGTGCTACCATGACTGTTTTGAAGATATGCCCAACTCAGAAATGAAGTCTAGAGGAACCTGAGTATTAACTGTAAAGTCACATAGTGAGGTCCATCATTAATGAGGCCAGGCCCCAGCTTAAGGGTAGAAGGGAAGAAGCAGGTCCAAAGATATTTTTAGAGTTGGTATGAGAATATGTTTGCATGAGAGATGCAATGTGTTAGTTGTGGAGAAGGGGGTGCTCCTGAGCATGGTTTGAGTCCCTTGGATTTACCTCTCAGCTCAGTCCCATTATTCATGTTTTAATCCCATAGAGAGCCAAAGGGTAGGGAGGGAAAAGGAAAAGGAAAACACCATCAGTTAGGGTTGTTTTTGGCTGCAAGTAAGAGAAAAACTGAAAAGCAGTGAAGTAAACAAATAGGAAGTTATTTTTCTCGTGTGAGAAGTCTGGAGGTGGATAGCTGCTGGCATTGGCTCGAGAGCTCACCAGCGTCAGGCTGCCAAGGCCTTTTCCCTCGTGGTCACACAATGACTGTCCCAGGTCCAGGCATCGCATCCATATTCCAGCAGAAAGAGGAAAAAGTAGAGAGGAAAAGCTATGTTTGTCCCTTTTATGAGGCAAATAGAAGCTTTCCAAGAATCTTCCTGACCTTTTTTCTCTATTTCTAATTTTCCAGAACAGCATCACCTCTCTTTTCTAGCGGTAAGAATGGCTGGGAAAGTATGCATCTAACATGAGTATAGAAAGCAGGGGCTAGGAAGCCATGGTGATATCGAAGATGAGTACTGGATTGACTACTCAGCAGTGACTTGCACAAATGATTTCACAAAAACTCAAATAATAGGGATCCCAAGCCATGCATTGACAGAGGGTAACCCAAAAAAGAGAGTCATCCCTATCCCCTACCCTACACAACAACTGCTTAGGAATCTCAAGGGCACTTGTCCATAGTAGTACCCATCAAAGAGCTGCAGGGGTGAGGGAAAAAGGGGGAACATTTATTCACTCAACTAACATGTACTGAGTTCCAAGTATGTGCCAAGTATGGTTATAGGTGGTGGGGACACAGAAGTGAATAAAGAAAATCAAATGAGACACTCTGGACACTCTGAAAAATGTAGGGAGAATAACACGAGCATGGATCTAAACAAATGGAATGTGTGCCATCTTTATTCCTGTGACCCCCATCTGTTTCCACTGTTTGGTGAGGCTTAGGAAATTCTGGTTAGATAAGCCTTTGCACAACTGTGGAAGGAAACTTATTCTTGACTTCCTCTCAACATCTCCACAGCCTCCAAAGACTCAGCCATCAGCTGTTACATTCAAAAGCTGCAAAAATTCATATGGGGTTCAGTGGCAAATAGCACTTCCATAAAATCTGACAGAAGCCAATTAAACCTTTCTTGGACTGAATAAACCAACATATTTTTTCTCAGAGATATTTCTGACAGCTAAATTCAAAATCATAATCATCATAATGGGATACCTTCTATCATGAGATGGTGGCATTTTCCCTTCCAAATTCCTGTTTTCAAACTCTGCTGAGAAAATTTCTTGCGGGGCTCAATTTTGATCTAATGTATTTCTGCCTAAATTGGAATTTATGCAATCGGTAGTTTTATTTAATAACTTGAAAATTAGCCGCGTCTGGCAATCGGCTTTCAAGCCTGGAAATGCCTCGGGGTTTCTGGATTTCACAAAGCGGGGAGATTATGCAACTGGGACAGATTCTGGGATAGGCTCAGCATTGTCAGGGGGTTCGTGGTGGGCTGTAGATCAGGGGCAGAATGGACAGAGATTATCCCCCCATTGCAGCCTGGTACATGATCAGGGTCATCTTTTGAGGTATATATTGAGCACCTCCCATGTGACAGATGTTTTGAGGGCGCTAAAATGCAGCAGACTTGTGGTCTTCTCCCGAGGAACCCACAGTGCTGTTGGAAAGAACATTTATAAATAACTATGAATCAAGACGGTGCATAACAACTACCAAAAGAAAGGCAAACTATATATATATATATGAGTTTGAGGTAGAAACAAGTTCTATCATGGAAAGACAGGTGCAGTGAAGCCATCTGAATCTTGAATGTTGGCTGGATATAGACTTAGGGTGGTACGAGACACTGAGCCAAACCTAGAACTCATTTTCTAATACATCGGGGAGGAAGGGAGGGGGGCGTATTACCATTCTTCTGCAAAAGCCAAGTTCTTTCTTGGTATCCTGTCTGAAAAAATGTTCCCTCACAGAGCTCCAGCAGATCACTCTTTTCACACTCTCCCTCTCCATACACAAAGTTACCCAAGTTTCTGTCCCAACGGGTTGTCAAATTAGGGAGGACTTTGCCCCATGAACTCCCATGTGTTACTTCTCTCCAGGCTTTGCGTTTCAGCAGTTTCTCAAATTTGGCACTGTTGAACATTTGAGGCCAGATAGGCTATCCCTTGCATTGCAGGGTGTGAAGCAGCATTCCTGGCCTCTCCCTATTAGATGACAGTCACAGCCTCCCCACGGTGACAACCAAAATCATCTCAGTATTGCCAAATGTCCTCAGGGGGCAAGACCATTCACAGTTGAGAATCACCAGCAGAAAGATACTAAAGTCTGGACTACCCTTGCCCAGTCGAATGCCTATCTGACGGTAAAACCTTCCCCATCTAAATAAATGATCCCGTCATGTACCCAGTTGTTCAAGTAGAAACCCAAGCTTCATCTATGACCTCTGCCTCTTCATCACCCCATGTGTCCAATTAACTGCCACAGGGTGGGTGTTCAGTGGATGCTGCCTCCTTCCCCAAGGTTACTACCTGGTCCATAGCACCATTATTTATTGCCAGGACCATCCCACTGGCCCCATAACTATACTTTTTACCTTCCATCTGACCCATTGTCTTTTAATGCAAGTGTGATACTGTCATTCCCCTTGTTAAAACAATTCAATGACCATCTGTTGTCCTCACAATGAAGATGAATATCTTTAACGAAGTTTAAAAGTCTCTGCATGATCTGGCTGATGGCAGGTTCTTCAGCCTCATCTTTCATCACTTGGTCACCATTAAGGAGTCACACTAATTTTGGAATTTCTGCCTGATATCTTCCTCCTCCTCTTAGAACATTCTCTCTCTCTCTGTCTCTCTTTCTCTCTCTCTCTCTCTCTCTCTCACACACACACACACACACACACACAATCTCTCCTACATCTTTCAGTGTCAGCTTAAATGTCATTTCTTTTGAGAAGACTTCCCTGGCCACCACCTCCCAATCCAAGTCACATGCTTCTTTTGCACCATAAAATTCATCTTTGTAATACTACCTTCCCTAGGAAACTATAAGCTCCTCCAGAGCAAGAAATGTGGTAGCTTTTTTGTTGTTACCACCTTGGTATCCCACAGGACCTGCCACATGGTAGATGTACAACTAAGACTTGGATGAGTAGGATCTTTCTAGTGCTCTCTTGTCTCATAAGCAGCCGTTAATTACATAACATTAAAGCCAAACCAACCCTGCTTAAGACAGAAAAAGGAAGCCGGGCACAGTGGCTCACACCTGTAATCCTAGCACTTTGGGAAGCCGAGGCAGGCAGATTATGAGGTCAGGAGTTCGAGACCAGCCTGATCAACATGCTGAAACCCCATCTTTACTAAAAATACAAAAATTAGCCAGGCATGGTGGCATGAACCTGTAATCCCAGCGTCTCAGGAGGCTGAGGCAGGAGAATCGCTTGAACCCCGGAGGTGGAGGTTGCAGTGAGCCCAGATCATGCCACTGCACTCCAGCCTGGGAGACTCCATCTTAAAAAAAAAAAAAAAAAAAAAAAAAGAGAGAGAGAGAGAGAGAGACCGAAAATGGAGCCTGCAGTTTAGATGGGACATAGAGAGGGAATAGCTTGGAGCTACCTCTCAAGACCTCCCCTCAAACAGTCAAATTCTTATTGGTTTTTCATGGCAATACCTTTCCAGAAATTTGCATGGTGGTGGAGCAGGCATAGCCCTTACATGGAATTAAGAGACCTGGTTCCCAGCTCTCTCACTATCTGGCTGTATGACTTTGTGTTTTGTTGTTTTTGTTTGTTTGTTTGTTTGTTTGTTTGTTTGTTTTGAGACAGTCTCACTCTGTCACACTGGCTGGAGTGCCGTGGCATGATCTCAGTTCGATTCAATCTCCATCCCCCAGGTTCAAGGGATTCTCTTTTCTCAGCCTCCCAAATAGTTGGGATTACAGACACATGCCACCATACCTAGCTGATTTTTGGGGTTTTTTGTATTTTTAGTAGAGATGGGGTTTTGCCATATTGCCCAGGCTGGTCCTGAACTTCTTGGCTCAAAAGATCTACCCGCCTCGGCCTCCCAAAGTGCTGGGATTACAGGCATGAACCACTGCACCTGGTCTGGCTGTATGACTTTGGACAAATCACTTAACCTCTTTGATTTCTTTGTCTTTGTCTGAAGAAGCAGGGAATCTTAACCTGGAAATTGCTAGGCTCCCTTGATGGCACGTGAAAAAAAAAATGACTACCACTTACTGAGCATCTATTTTGCACCAATTGCTTTGCATATGTTATTAAAATGAACTCTTCAATCCAGTGTGGCAGGTGCTATCATGACATCCAATCTCTACTTGTAGAGATGAGGAAACTGAGGCTTGAAGAAGTTTTGCAACCTTCCCAGAGACACCAGAGAAGCAGGTGGTGGAGTTAGGATTTGAATCCAGGACCAAATAACTACAGAAAGCCTGTGCTCTTAAGATGAACCTGGGAGGTCGCAGTAAGAAGGGGCAAATATATCTCTAAAAGGGGCAGCTATTGGTGCAATTTTTAAAGAATATATTTAAAAAGTCTCTGGAAGAAAGGGGGAAGTGCCAATTTTAGCTGTAGGCGATGCAAACAAGAATGTGACTGTGCCCGTGACCACAGACAAGGATATTTGCATTTTCTTGAGCTTTTCCTAAAATATGCTAGCAAGTTTCTGCCAGAAAAAAAAAAAAAAAAAAAAAAAAAAAAAAAAAAAAAAAAAAAAAAAAAAAACACAGCTAAGGATGAGAAAAAGAGGGGAAAAAAACCTGCATGTGGCTTAGACTCATCTTTCTTTCTTTCTTTCTTTCTTTCTTTCTTTCTTTCTTTCTTTCTTTCTTTTATTTATTTATTTATTTTTGAGACGGAGTCTTACTCTGTCGCCGAGGCTGGAGTGCAATGACGTGATCTAGGCTCACTGCAGGCTCTGCCTCCTGGGTTCAAGTGATTCTCCTGCTTCAGCCTCCTGAGTAGCTGGGGTTACAGGCACACCCCACCATGCCCAGCTAATTTTTGTATTTTCAGTAGAGATGGGGTTTCACCACGTTGGTCAAGATGGTGTCGAACTCCTGACCTCGTGATCCACCCGCCTCGGCCTCTCAAAGTGCTGAGATTACAGGCATAAGCCACTGTGCCCGGCCTAGACTCATCTTTCTAAATAATGTTTGTTTCAGTGAAGATTTATAAGCCATTTCTAATTAGAGTCACCTTTCTAAGAAAGGCATATTTTGATCCTCGGTCAATATACTGCCAAGACCTGCTAGATAAAACGGAGAGAAAGACAGGCCCAAACAGCGAAAAATGAGGCTCTGGGGTATGTGTGGCTGAAATGCTGATACTTGTAAACAGCTTAATTGGGTTGAATAATTTGAGTAAATATCAAGTTAAATGGATTCACTCTGAATCCAAGCTCTGACCCACTGAAATTTTTATTTTCTCCAAAACAAATTCTATATCATAATTGCCTGTTTATTTTTCTGATCTCACCACTAGACTTGTAGCTCCTTGAGGAAAGTGACCATGCGTTTCTCATTATTCTATCCTAGCACCTTGCACAGGGGCTGGTACTGGCAAAATGTTCAATGTTCTCTAGTCTCTCTTCTCAGGACCAAGGATAGTTCCACACAGTGAAGCAACACATTCCTTAGGCAACTGGAAATTCCATTTGGGCAAGGCCCATATATGTTTTATTACTATATTCCCAGTACATGCTGGGTGCCCCATAAATATGAATACCATTCTAATACTTGCTATGTAACCTTGGGCAAGTTACTCTCTGTGCCTCAGTTTCCCTCGCCTCCATACAAAAATAACAACAGTTTCTGCCTCATCGGGTTGTTGGGAGGATCAGGGATAGCCCCAGGCAGGTAGTAAGTGCTCACAAAATGTTATCTCTTAATATTCTCACTTCAAAATCAAAGCCAATGGCTCCCAAATATCAAGAATTAAAACATTTAAATACTGACATTTCCAGAGATGACAATTCTTATGCTGATCATTTTTATGCATTCGGGAAAAGGCAGCCAAAACGTTAACATGACTAAAATGTTTCACTTCTAAGAGCCCTTGAAGAAAATGCCCAAAAGGCAATTAGCACGTGACTGTCGCCTGTGTTGCTATTACTTATTAGCTGATCCCATCCTCTGCTAATCAAAGTGCTTCTTTGATATTTTTAGACCTCTTAAAAGAGGCTCCTCAAAACTCAGGAAGCAATGCTTGTTGTCAGGTACCAAGGAATTTGAGACGCCATGAATACGGCATTCTCATAGGGAATGTGAGAATGGTGAGAGCATTCTGCAGGGGCTTTTAGAAAGCGAGTAAGCAGTTTGGATGCTTCTTTAACCCTAACTAGCCTCCTCACCATTTCACTTCCTGCCCCACCCAACAAACAGCCCTCCCAGTCCCCTTTTCCTTGCGTTCTATGGCTCAGGATTTAAATTGCCCCAGTAAAAGCACAGTTCTTGAATTTCCTTCACTAAGCAGACAAACTCTAGCCAGAACTGATTGAGTTAGCACCTGGATCATGGGCTCATTCTGGGTTTTGAGTTCCAATTCTGATGTTGTTTGCCTGCTCTATGACCTTACACTTTTCACTTCTCTGATGCTGAAGGCTCTCACCTGTAATTGAATCTCGTGAAGATTCCAGATAATGTTCGTAAGGACTGAGTCCAAAATAATAGCTAAGGTTGATTTGTGATTGACATTTTTCAGTGCTCTTGATGTTTTACATACATCCCAACCATTCCCATGTTCTGGTGTATGTAATGCCAAATTGGCTCTTTTGTCCAGAAAAAGATGGCATAGTATTCAGAAAAGAAATCTCCTGATGAATCATCATTCTCTCAAGGTCGTCCTGGAGGTGTGTTTTTGTATTCTCCATGAGGTTAAAAACGACGTCAATGTTTTAAGAATAAGTAATTGGTACATTATATAGCCATGATTATGATAATGGAAGCAACTGATGTTATTGGCTGTGTACTTAATTGTGTGTCTTGTGCCATGCAAACCCCTTATGTGAGTTATGCAATTCCATGCACTCTACAGTGCTAAGAGGCAGGCATTATTAATTCCATTTTACAGATGAGGAAACCTGTCAACAAGGGTCATTCAGCTGCTGATTAGTGGACCATCCATCATTTTTAACCATTATGCTGTATTTCTCAACAAGGTAAACTTGACTTTTCCCTGGGGGTGGGTGGGTTGAGAGAAAATATACCCCCACTCTCAAAAGAAGAGCAGAAGGAAGGATAACCACCCACTTTGAAAAGCTTTGGGGGATAGATAAAACATTGACTGCATCTTGTAACTGTTCACTTCTGGCTTCTCCTCACCCACCAAAGCCAAGGTCCAGGGTGTGTTGAGACACAGTCTCTCTCTGTTGCCCAGGCTGGAGTGCAGTGGTGCAATCTGGGCTCACTGCAACCTCCGCCTCCCAGGTTCAAGGAATTCTCATGTCTCAGTCTCCTGAATAGCTGGGATTACAGGTGTGTGCCACCTAGTTCTTTTGTATTTTTAGTAGGGATGGGGTTTCACCGTGTTCACCAGGATGCTCTCAAACTCCTGACCTCAGATGATCTGCCCACCTTAGCCTCCCAAAGCACTAGGATTACAGGCATGAGCCACTGTGCCTGGCCCAGGGCGTGTTTCAAGGACACCCTATTCACCCCAGTAGTCCCTGAAGCTGACAACTGACAGACATTCCACAGGACTCTCAATCCACTCCAGCCCCTCCAAGAACCCCACGAAGTCTCCATCCCATCTTTTGTAATGTCACGAATCATGAATACACCCTGTTCATTGAATGAAGCCTGGGATTATCTCATCAACACAACTTTATCTTTGCCTCTTATTGCTCCCTTCAGATATTTTCAGTGCAGGAGCCTGCATAAAAATGGTGTACCTAGTCCCTTTTCTGCTCATCCTTGGGTGACAGCCACTCTAGTAGTCTCTTTAAGTCACAAAACACAGCCACAATTCAAAAACCAAAAGCATTGACAAGATATTAAGCAACATTACAACCTTCCCTCAAGGAGAAGAGTGGTCCCGTTCTCTTCCCTTTTAAGGATGGTTTCAGGCAGGCCACCCAGAAGGGAGATGTGGGGTATGCCTCTATCTTGAACCAGGGAGATCCCCAGCTCTCCTTTGCTTTCTTTTTTTTTTTTTTTTTTTTTTTTCTGAGACAGTCTCACTCTGTCACCCAGACTGGAGTGCAGTAGCATGATCTCAGCTCACTGCAACCACCACCTCCTGGGTTCAAGCATTTCTTTCACCTCAGCCTCCTAAGTAGCTGGGACTACAGGCACATGCCACAACACCCAGCTAATTTGTTTTGTATTTTTAGTAGACACAAGGTTTCACCATGCTGTATTTTTAGTAGAGACAGGGTTTTTCCATGTTGGCCAGGCTGGTCTCAAACTCCTTACCTCAAGTGATCTGCCTGCCTCGGTCTCCCAAAGTGCTGGGATTACAGATGGGAGCCACCGTGCCCAGCCTCTCCTTTGCTTTCTGTTTTGGCTGGAAAAGAAAATAGGAGACATGGGAAAGCTCTTATCTGCACTGCCATAAAATGGTTCTATTCTCTCTGGGTCCAGCAGATGCCTAAAATTGGCTCATTCTGAAGGTAATTTGGTTGGCTTTTTCAAAGTTCTCTACGACAGCACTCTGGTTCCTGCTCTCGACATATTTTCTACGAGCTGTGCACTCCCCTCAGATCCTGGTTTTTCAGAAATCCACCCCTTTCAGACTCACGGTATTGGAGTCTCCTGCATTACTGGTGGGAGTCATTATGGGCAGGATCCCAGGTTGCTGTTTCTGCCTTTGGTGTCACATCTGATCCCCAGGTTTCACACACCCCTGACATACCACTGAAGACAAGCACTACTTCCTGACACAGCAGCTATTCTCTATCTCTCTACCTTCTTTGCCCCAGAAGCACTTCCTAGCCTGCCTCTGTTCTCTGGATTTTCCAGGAGGGTGTCAGAGACCAGCCCACCAGTCCCCAGCTGCAGGGATCTCATCTTCAACTCTTGAGCAATCCCAATGGTGGTCTCTCCCTCATTCATTTTGAGGTGAAGGATAAAGCATCCTCTTCCCTTTGGGGTCAGGATTCAAAGCATCACAGAAGCTATTGATGAAATTGCTTCACAAGTGCCTCTCTCCCTTTCCACTCTCTAGTTTTGTATTCTCAAAGTGGGTAAGAATTGAGAGATCCATTCTCCCATTGCTACCTTGAAGATGCCTTCAGGCTGGTCTTTCTCATTTTCACTCGGTGTCTGATGCTTATCTTGAGCCCTCAGTCTATACTATCTGTATTAGTCCATTCACATATTGCTGTAAAAAAATACCTGAGACTGGGTAACTTATAAAGACAAGAAGTTTAATTGGCTCATGGCTCTGCAGGCTGCACAGGAAACATGGCAGCAACTACTTCTGGAGAGGCCTCAGGAAGCTTTTACTCATGGTGGAAGGCAAAGCGGGAGTGAGAGCCTTACATGGCAGGAGCAGGACCCAGAGAGAGAGGGGGAGATGCTACAGACTTTTAAACAACCAGATCTTGTAAGAACTTTATTGTCAGAACAGCAACAAGAGGTTAGTGCTAAACCATTCATGAAGGAACCACTCTTTGCTAAAGCATAGCAAGAGTGACCTTTACTCCAGTTCCCAGTAAGTTCCTTGTTTCCATCTGAGACCACCTCAGCCTGGACTTCATTGTCCATATTACTATCAGCATTTTGGTCACAACCATTCGGCGAGTCTCTAGGAAGTTCCAAACTTTCCCTCATCTTTCTATCTTGTACTGAGTTCTACAAACTGTTCCAAACTCTGCCTATTACCCAGTTCCAAAGCCACCTCCACATTTTCAGTTATCTTTATAGCAGTGCCTCACTCCAAGTATCAATTTTCTGTATTAGTCAGTTCTCACACTGCTATAAAGAACTACCTGAGATTTATGAAGAAAAGAGGTTTAATTGACTCTCAGGAAGCATAGTTGGGGAGGCCTCAGGAAACTTGTAATCATGGCAAAAGGGCAAAGGGGAAGAAAGCACATCTTCACATGGCCAGCAGGAGAGAGAGAAAGTGAAAGGCGAAAGAGCTACACACTTTCAAAACAACTAGATATCACGAGGATTCACTCACTATTGTGAGAACAGCAAGGGGGAAATCCACCAACATGATCCAGTCACCTCCTACCAGACCCCACCTCCAACACTGGGGATTATAATTCGACCCAAGATTTGAATGGAGACATGGGTCCAAACCATATCACTATCCTGCCTGTTAGTCTATCCTGTTATCCTACCATTTACTAAGGGTTCACTGTGTGCCAGGTGATTTACAAACAGTGTTTTGAAACCTTACGACAACTTTGTGAGGAAGATGTTATCACCTCCCTTTTACAGATAAGAAAACCAAGGCTCAGAATTTAAACATGACTTATAAGATGTTGCACTGCTAATGGATGGAGAAGCTAACCCTGAAAACCAGCACAGTCTGGCCCAAAAGTCCCATTTCCCTCTGCAGGATGACCAGAGCTGCTAATAATTGCTGGGATGGAGTCTTGGCTTCATTCTCAAGTTTCTTAAAATTCACTTCCCAGTTAGACACAGTGACTCATGCCTGTAATCCCAGCACTTTGGGAGGCTGAGATAGGCGGATCACTGAAGGTCAGGAATTCAAGACCAGCCTGGCCAACATGGTGAAACCCCATCTCTACTAAAAATACAAAAATTAGCCGGATGTGGTGGTGGTAAGTACCTGAGATCCAAGCTACTTGGGAGGTTGAGGCAGGAGAATCACTTGAACCAGGGAGGCAGAGGTCATAGTGAGCCGAGATTGCGCCACTGTACTCCAGTCTGGGCGACAGAGTGAGACTCTGTCTCAATAATTAAAATTTAAATTTAAAAAAAATAAATAAATAAATAAATTCACTTCCACATGATACTCATACAGCCTGTATGAGCCCTCCTTGCTATCAAAGACTGTTAAGCTCAGGAGAAGTTACAGGAGCATTTGAGAGGGTGGAATGGGGGTTATGACACTGTTCACATCAGATGCAGCTGGCTCAGGGTCACTCACAATCACTCACAAAACAAAGTGTCCCTTTTCTCCTTTTTTTTTTTTTTAAATGTAAGAACATGGTCCTCCTGCAAATTGACTCGAAAGGAAGCCAGATTTCACTGTTCCTTGTCTGCCTGTGAAGGAAGATAGCCTCTTTCAGCACTTAAAGGACCTTAATCCATGATAGGGGACTTCATGAAGTGGCTGGGGATGTCGATCAGAAGTCAGATGGCCCCTAAGTAGCCAACCCAGATCCAAAGGAAATCAAATAATGTAACTCCCCAGAAAGCAGTTTTTATTTCACCAAAGATTTGAAAACTGTGCATTAAACAAATCTCTCAAAATCTCTCTGTCCATCTCTCTCTGTCTCTCTGTCTATATTTCTCTCTGTCTCTGTCTCTCATTCTTTGTTTCTCTCTGTTTCTCTCCTTCTCTCCCCCCTCTCTCCATCTTCTTCTTCTTGTTCTTTGTTTTGTTTTGTTTTGTTTTGTTTTGTTTTTGGAGACGGAGTTTCACTCTTGTTGCCCAGGCTGGAGTGCAGAGGCGCGATCTCAGCTTACTGCAACCTCTGCCTCTGGGGTTCAAGCAATTCTCCTGCCTTAGCCTCCCAAGTAGCTGGGATTACAGGTTCCCACCACCACACCTGGTTAATTTTTTATATTTTTAGTAGAGACGGGGTTTCACCATGTTGGCCAGGCTGTTCTCAAACTCCTGACCCCAGGTGATCCACCGGCCTCGGCATCCCAAAGTGCTGGGATTACAGGCGTAAGCTACTGTGCCCAGCCACACCCCTTTCTTCTCACCTTCTTCCTCAATATCTGCTCTCTCTCTCCGTGCTCTCTTGCTCTCTCTCCTCTTTCTTTTTCACTCTCTCTCACCCTCTTTCTAGCTATCTGCTGTCTCCCTGCTCACTCGCTCTCATTCTCTCTCTTCTCTCTCTCCTCCCTCTTTCCCTTCTTCTCCATTTCTCTGTCTCTCTTTCTCTGTCTACCCTCCATCATGACACCTAACAACGTTTGTTAGTTCTTCCTATGCTTCCTTTTAGCTTTTTAAATAATTATAACAATTTTATCGGTTTAAAAAGTGAACAGAAAAACTCTAGACAGCCTGTTCACTTGGACATCAAGGAAAGCAGACTTTCAGACCAATTGCTAGGCAATCCAATCCCACAGACTTCTTGTTTCATTAATGTGCTTTCGTCTGCCTGGATTGTAATGGGAGTCTGTCTGTAATTGTGTACTTTAGGTAAATAGATCATTAGATAAGATTGATAACAGAGTGGCTTAGGTAATGTTTTAAACCAAAAGCAGAAAATCATCAGGGTGTCTCCAGCTGTAAATGACAGGATCACAATTTATGCAGTTTCAGTTAAGAGTCTGTCAGGGTTTTTCAGCATAAATCGCCATTTTCTGAAGGTTCACCTTTCTGCTTTGACAAAGAAACAGGAAGACTTTCTTTCCAGCTACAGCACAGTGCAAGGGGTTCCAGGCAAATGGATGTGGGTTTCTTTGGATAAATAACCTGATATCAAGTTACTGCTCATTAATGTAGACCACAAATGTTTTTACAAATAATTTCTTCATTTTGCAAAGCCTGGTTCTCAGCCTTTACTGCTGCTTCAACCAGGGTCACAGAGCACTCAGACACTGTCTTTGTGTTCAAGTAGCAGTAGAATTCAGGCCAACAGAGACCAAGCCAGAGAAATCTCTTCTTGGGTTAAAGAAGCAGAACAATCCAAACTAGATTCTCCCAGTTCTGAAGATGGGATCCCATCATCTAGAGACGCAGAGTCATGGAGTAAACTTGTAGGGCATCTAACCAGCTTCCTATTCATAATGGGAGGATGTGTAATGTTTCTGGCTATCAGGCATAGTATGAGCCATGGCTCTGCTATTTCCTTGCTGTATGACCCTTGGCCAAATCACCTCTCATGCCAAGCCTCAGTTTCCTTATCCACAAAATGGAGATAAAGATAGTGCCTACTTTTAAAAGTCTTGAAACTTGGGTAACCAGGGTAACTTGGTCTCCCTGAGGGAGGGCTGGCCTGAGGTGGGCACAGTACTAATAGCTGGTCTGATCTTATATACTGTCTTCCTATTTGTTGGTAAAATTGTTGGCCTGGGTTCAGGCACATATTCAGAGCTCATGAAAACCAGACAGATTAGGAAGTTCCTCCCTTTAAGAAGCTTTCTCCAACTCTCTCCTTGTTTTCTTCCTCCCCAAGTCTGCGGGGCTCCACAGTCATAGCCTTCATCATGCAACTGCTGATACGTCTGTGTCCCCACCAGCAGCAGATTCATTAGAGCAGGAACAGCTGTTAATCATCTATGAATTCGTTCATTTATTCAAAAACTATTTGCAGCACACCTACTATGTACTGATGCAGGGCAGATGAGCCTCAAAATTGGGGCTTAGCCTGGGAGGGTTCTTGGCTTTGCCTGGGAAAGAATTCAAGGGCAAGCCAGTAATGTTAGACAGCAATTTTTTATGAAGTGGCAGTGTACAGCAGCAGCAGAACTGCTGCTCCTTGCAGAGCAGGGCTACCCCACAGGCAGCGTGCCCTGAGTGGCAGCTCAGAGGCAGTTCTGTGGTCACATTTATACCCATTTTTAATTATATGCAAATTAAGGGGCAGAATATGTGGAATTTTCTAGGAAAAGGGTGGTAATTTCCAGGTTGTTGGCTTGTTGCCACGGAAAGGGTAACTTCCAGTTGTTGCCATGGCACTGGTAAGCTGATGTGGATATGGCTCAGAAAAAAACTTCTGCCTTGTCCCTGTTTTAGCTAGTCCTCAATTTAGTCCAGTGTCCAAGTCCCATCTCCTGAGTCAAGTCCTGCCTCCTACCTCAGTACCAGTTAAGCCCCATGGAAAAAAACACAATAAATATTTGTTGAACAAATTAATGCAACATCTTCCCCCGAATAGTTGACCTATTATCTCCTTGCACAGCTACTTGCTCTAAACAGTACAAATTCTATTTAAAATGTATTGTTCTTTTTTAAAAATTTCCACTAATTCTTAACTTTAGATTTTTCTGGATAATTCCAGAATATTCTAGAGGGCCATTTACTCCTGGGACCAGCCATTTTCAGTGAAATATCTTTGAATATCTGAGATGAGGTTTTCTGTGGAAATCAAGATTCCCGAGGTACTGCACCTTTTGCTTTGTTATTAGAATGATACACAGTTATCCATTTCATTTTATTTCATTCATTTCATTTACATTCATATTCATTCATTCACTTATATTCATTTCATTTTCTAGAGTCTCTCACCGTCTAATGCCATATTTCTTTCTAGAGACTTTAGCAAGAACTCATGTCAATCTTTTATGAGATTGTTCAGACCATTTCCCTCCAAAATCTAGTGCAGAATATGACCAGAATTACCTCCTTCCCAATATAATATCACTCCCCAGATACAGACACTGTGGTGAACTTTCCCCAAAGTTTCCATCCAGTTTTCTTCCTTTATTGGCTCATGGTCCATTTTTCACTTTATTCCTGTGTTTGTCCAAAGATTAAATTTCTAGCAATGCAAATGAGAAATATATCAGATGTTTCACTTCAGGTTTGCAACAAAGGCCTGAAAAATTGGCCTTTCATCGTTGCAATATCTTGCATTAGGACCAATTTTGCAATGTCTTGCATTTCTCTCTGTGTTCTGAAGTCCTTTCCCCTAGTAGAATTTTTCTAAATTATTTTATTCTCACCCAAATGCTTTAAAAAACAATTTTATTAAAGTATAACGTACATAGAGAAAAGTACACAAATATAAGTGCATAGTTTTATAAGCTTTTGCACAGTGAAAAGATCCATGCAACCTCTTCACCAAAATCAAGATACAGACCATTACCAGTGCTGTTGTTTCAACTTTTGTCCTCTCCAAAACTCATGTTGAAATTTAATTGCCATTGTAGCACTACTAAGAAATAGGGGCCTTTTTTATTGAAATGTAATATTTGTAAATATGTCAATGGGTACAGGTGATATTTTGTTACATGCATAGTATGTGTAATGATCAAGTGCAGGTACTGAGGATACCCGTCACCAGGACCATTTATCATTTCTATGTATTGAGAACATTTCAAGTCCTCACTTCAAGCTATTTTTAAATGTATAATACATTGTTGATAACTATTATTACACTACTCTGCTATCCAACATTATAACTTATTTCTTCCATCTAACTATATGTTTATACCCATTCACCAACCTCTCTCCATTCCCCTCAACATGCACACCCATATCTTTCCCAGCCTATGCTATCATTCTATTCTCTACTCCATGAGATCAGCCTTTTTTTTTTTTTTTTTTTTTTTGAGATGGAGTTTCACTCTTGTTGCCCAGGCTGGAGTGCAATAGCATGATATCGGCTCACTGCAACCTCCACCTCCCAAGTTCAAGCGATTCTCCTGCCTCAGCCTCCCAAATAGCTGGGATTACAGGCATGTGCCACCACGCCTGGCTAATTTTGTATTTTTAGTAGAGACGGCTTTTCTCTATGTTGGTCAGGCTGGTCTCAAACTCCCGACCTCAGGTGATCCACCCGCCTCGGCCTCCCAAAGTGCTGGGATTATCGGAGTGAGCCACTGAGCCTGGCTGAGATCAGCTTTTTTAGATCCCAAATATGTATGATAGATACATTAGTTCTTTCTCACATTGCTATAAAGAAATACCTGAGACTGAATAATTTACAAAGGAAAGTGGTTTAATTGGCTTATGGTTCTGCAAGCTGTACAGGAAGCATTATGCTGGCATCTGCTCAGCTTCTGGGGAGACCTCAGGAAACTTACAATCATGGCTGAAGGTGAAGAGGAAGCAGGCATGTCTTACATAGCAGGAGCAAGAGCAAAAGAGAATGGGGGGCAAGGCGAGCTACACACTTCTAAACAACCAGATCTCATGAGCACTCACTATCATGAGGATAGTACCAAGGGGGATGGTGCTAGATTCATAGAGGATCCACCTCCACAATCCAATCACCTCCCACCAGGCCCCACCTCCAACACTGGGGATTACAATTTGACATGAGATTTGGGTGGGACATAGATCCAAACCATGTCAGGTGATTACATGCAATATTTGTCTTCCTGTGGCTGGCTTATTTCACTTACTATAATGACCTCTCGTTCCCTATAAGGTGATTAGACCAGGAAGGCTCCACCCTCATGGGTGGGGTTGTCATTATTATAAAAGGGTGAGTTTGGTCCTTTCTCACCCCTCTCTTGCCCTTCCCCCTTCCACCATGGGATGACAGAGCAAGAAGGTTCCCACAAGATGCCAGCCCCTCAATCTTGGACTTCCCAGTCTCCAGCATTTTGAGCCAATAAATTTCTGTTCATTATAAATTACTCAGTCTCAAGTAGTCTGTTATAGCAGCACAAAACAGACTAAGACAACCAGAACCCAGAAAACCCCTTCAAACATCCTCCCAGACATGGTCCTCCTTCTCCCCAATGGTAACCACCATCCTGACTTCTATCACCATCAATTATTTTTGCCTGTTTCTTGACATTATATAAGTGAATAATACTGGGTATACTCTTTTGGATCTGGATTCATTTGCACAATGTTATGTTTATGGGAGTCATTTATATTTTTGTGCATCACTGTCATTTGTTCATTATCGTTGCTATATAATATTCTACAATATGAATGTACCACAATTTATTTATCTGTTTACTTCTTGAAGGACTTTTGGGTTGTGGTTTTTTTCGGGGAGAAG
Source organism: Macaca thibetana thibetana (assembly GCF_024542745.1). NCBI lineage: Eukaryota > Metazoa > Chordata > Mammalia > Primates > Cercopithecidae > Macaca > Macaca thibetana. The sequence continues at coordinate 115,603,689 of NC_065588.1, forward strand.
ATGGGAGTGGAGCTATTACAAAATGCTATGAATATTTTTTGTACAATGCCTTTTGGTGAATAAATGTAGATTTCCCATGAGTGGAATTGCTGGCCAGAGGAAATGCATATGTTCAGCCTTATAAACTTTATATGCTGCCAAACAGTTATCCTATATAGGGGTGGTTCAATTTATACTATCACCAGCAGTGAAGGAAATTTCCAGTTGGCCCACATCCTCAACAATCTTGGTATTGTGAGTGTTTTTAATTTCAGCTATTCTGGCGGTTCTTAGTAGTATTACATTGTGGAAATGCTTTAATTTGCATTTCCTTAATGCCTAATGAGATTGAGTATGTTTTGATAGGTTTATTGGCCATTTGGATATATTATTTCATGAAATGCCAGTTCAAGTCTCTTGTTCATTTTTCCGTTGTTATACACATCTCAGATCTACTTCCAGATATGGGGAAACAAGCACTGGTGTAGGTGAGAGTGAAAATCTGTGCATTCTTGGAACATGGTTTTAAATACACCAAGACCCTTTATGTAGTCATTTCACTTTTAGGTGTTGATTGCATGGAAATATTCCTAATAAGTACTGTCCTCAAGAATAAGTATTGAGAATATTGAGTACTTATACATATATTTTAAAATATATAGATAGAAGCTTATCACAGGTCTATTTTATCAAAAATCTTTTAGTTGCAAGCAACAGAAAACCCTCTCAAATTTACACAAGCAAAAAATATTGGAATCAGAGGTTCACATTACAGAAACTCTAAGGTTTCAGGCATAGCTGGATCCAGGAGTTTAGACAAAGTCATCAAGAATCTGCCTATATTCATTGTCTCTATTTCCATTTGTGATGGTTTCATTCTCAGGCAAGAGCTCTCTATTGAGTGTCAGAATAGCCACCAGCAGCTCCAGGTTTAAATTCTTCTGGCTTAGGAATAGCAGGGAAAAAAAAAAATAAGCTTCTCTTTCCCTAAAGAAATATCAAGGGTCCCAAAAGAATCACCCCTGAGTTATTCACCTGGAGCCCAGAGACCAGGGTTACCCACATTTGAGCAACACGTACTGAGGATGGAAAAGGGATAAGTCTTGAGGCAAAACTCCAGGTGCTTTGATCAAAAGAAGGCAGCCCAACTGTTGACAAGACAAAAACAGTTAGCGTCTATTCCATCAGCATCAATCATGTTTTCAAAAAACTGGCAACAGCCCAAAATGTGCATCAATAAGAGAATCAAATAATAAGTCATGTCCATGCATACTGTGGAATATTATGCAGCCACTAAAATAAACAAGATAAGTCCATACATATAAACATGGAAAGATGGTCATTGTGCGTAGTTTGATGAGGGCAGTGATTATTATATGTACAGTATAATGAGTATGGCCATATAATTTATTGCCCAACTTGGACACTTTTCAGAGTAAAATTAGGTGCATAATCAGTTATCCTGGAAAAATACATATAAATTAAGATTGTCCTGGACAAACACATATGTATTGTGGCCAGAATTCTAATCTTATCTATCTTATATCTATAGCTGTGTCTCTATCTTTCTATCTATCTATCAATCAATCTATCTATCTATCTACCTACTTGTATGTATTTATGATTTGTTTTTATGTAAGACTTGGAGGTTGATCCTAGGACACATGAGAAGGGGCTTAGGGGAGACTCAGCCCCTTTTAAATTTGAGATGTAAATTACATGCCGTGAAATGTTTAAAACTTAAGTTACAGCTCAATTAAATTTTACATATTCTATATACCTGTTAACCATCACCTTAATAAATATATAAAACATTCCAGAAGATTTTCTCATCTCTTCCTAATCAATGCTGCACCCACTTCTCCCTGCAATAAATAAATAAATAAACAAATAAATAAATAAATACTACACCCACCACAGAGGTAACCAGTATTCTAACTTCACAATAGATGAGTTGTGTCCATTCTTGAACTTAATGTAATGAAATCATAGGGTATATTCTGTTTTACCTCTGGCTTCTTTTGCTCACCATTACATCTGGGTGATTTAATCCACGGTGTTGCATGTATCAGTAGTTTATGTTACATGTATCAGTAGTTTATTATTTTTCATTGGTAAATAGTATTTTCTTGTATGAATGTACCATAATTATTTCTTTACCCTCTCATTGCTGGACATATGAAGTGTTTCCTATTTAGAACTATTATGAGTAAATCTTCTTGGACATTCTTTTACATGTCTTTTGGGTGAACATATACACTAGATTGTTTTAGCTGGGTCATAGAATAGGAATATGTTTAGTTTAACCAGAAACTGACCCACAAGGTGGCTCACGCCTATAGTCCCAGCACTTTGGGAGGCCGAGGTGGGCAGATCACTTGAGGCCAGGAGTTCGAGACCAGCTTGGCCAACATGGCAAAATCCCATCTCTACTAAAAATACAAAAATTACTGGGTGTGGTGGCACATGCCTGTAATCCCAGCTACTCGGGAGGCTGGGGCAGGAGAATCGCTTGAACCCAGAAGCTGGAGGTTGCAGTGAGCTGAGATCGTGCCACTGCACCCCAGCCTGGGCAATAGAGCCAGCCTCCGTCTCAAAAAAAAAAAAAAAAAAAAAAAAAAGGAAAAAAGAAAAAACAGAAATTGGCAGGATTCCAGCATTCCAAGGTGTCAGCCATGTATGAGAGCTCAAGTTGCTCCATATCCTCATCAAAATTTAGTCTTCCTTATTTCAGCCTCTCTGGTGAGTATGTAGTGATACCTCATTGTGCTTTTAACCTGAATTTTCCTGATAAGTAATGTTGTTGAACAACTTTTCATGTTGTTACGGATAATTTGGATTCCTCTTTTGTGAATGCCTGTTTGAGTCTTCTGTCTTTGCAAAATTTTGTCTTTTGTTATTGATTTGTAAGAGTTCTTTATATAGTCTAGGTATGAGTCTTCTGTGTGTGTGTGTATTCACGAAGTGCCTTTTTATTCCTTTAATGGTGCCTTCTATAAGCAGAAATTCTTAAATTTAACAAAGTCAAATTTGTCCATTCTCTTTGTTATAGTTGGAGCTGTTTTTCTATATTTATTAGAAAGCCACAAGACACAGCTATTAATATTGCTTTAAACAGTCAGTATTCTATCCAGACATTCCTACGTTTGCTCCATCTGGTCTCATCATTCTATTCTGTGGGCACCTGTTTCCATCTGGGATCCACTTTCTGCGGCCTGGAGAGCTGCTTTAGTGTTTCCTGTAGTGCAGACTTGCTGGTGGTGAGGAATTTCCTGAGCTTTTGTTGGTGCGAAAATACCTTTATTTTGCTACCATTTTTGAAAAATACTTTTATTGGATACAGAACCGTAGGTGAGCAGGTTCTTGGGATTTGCAGGGTTTGGGGTTTTCATTTTTTAGCATTTTAAATATGTCATTCTGTTGTTTTATGTCTTTCATAATTTCTAAGCAGCACTCTTCACTCTCTGAAATTTAGTTCTTCTTTTGCTTCCACGACTCTCCAGTGCCTTTGAAAATATGACCCTTGTAATTTATCTTTCATCTTCTCATTGTTGCAATGAAAACAATAGACTTTCACTAACTGCCACAACCTACTCAGAAATTGAAAACAAGCTTTAATTTGGGGGAGTTTCGAGCTAGGATATTTGCTTCCCTTCCTTCTTCTCTCCTTCCTTCCTTCTTTGTTTTGACTTTGACATACTCATTTATTTTTAATCAACTTTTTGAGGTGTAATTTACATACAATCAAATGGACACATTTTAAGTCTACAGTTCAATGAGATTTGACAATTGTATGCACCCATGTAACTACCATCCCAATCAAGATATAGAGCATTTTTATAGTCCCCAAAAGACCTCTCGCACCCATTTGAAGTCAATCCACTCCTCCTACCCTAAAACCCAGGCAACCCCTCATCTATATTCTATCACTGTAAGTTCATTCTTTTTCTGTTTTCCAATTTCCTATAAATCGAATCACATAGTATATGCCCTTCTGTGTCTTGCTTCTTTCATCCAACATGTTTTTGAGACTCATCATGTTGTTGGACATATCAGTGGCCTGCTCTCTTTTATTACTGAATAATAATATGAATCATACGAATATAAGAGAGTTTCTCCATTCGCCTGTTGATGCACAGTTGGGTCCGTTCCAGTTTTTCCTCCTTTTAAAAATCTGAGAAGATAAAAGTAATTTGCCAGTGCATCTTATAATTGATGCCCACACTGGTAACAGAGCACAGACTCCATGTTTGTGTAAGATGCAGCCTGGATAGGGGGATCTCCCGTTGGACAACCTCAAGCATAATGAGTGTTGCAGAAAGGCAAGCACAGGCTGTCACAGGAGCAAACAGCAGGAAGACCTCGTTTTGTTCAGAGATTCAGGAAAAGCTCCCTGAAAAAGCATTTGAGATGAGAGCCAAGGATGACAAGGATGACTGGGAGTGAATGATGCGAAGACTGAGACAGGCTCTGAGGTGTATAGAAAACTCAGTGGACATGGAAGGCAGATGAAAATTAGTATATCACCAAACATCTACACAGTGAGGCAGACGTTGTGATAGACATTTCTTAAAAATATTATTCCCTTTAATCCTCAGAACACCTGTGAGAAGTATACTAAGCTCCATTTTATGAACGATGAATCAGATTCAAGGAGATGAGGTAACGTGTCCCAGGTGACAGCATTAGTGGTGATAGCAGGATTTGAACCCAGCTCTCTCTGACCTCAAAACTCATGCTTCCTCCCTGTCCTGAGACCAACCCTGGTTAGACTGATTGCAAAGGAGATGGAACAAAAGGGACAGATTCAAGAAGGATCAACATGTTCCTGGCAGTAATGAACACTAAAAAAAGTTCTATTTACTGAATGAATAAATGTCCAAGGAAAGGAAATCCTTTAGCATATTGTCTGTGTTTCCTCATTTGTATTTAGTTCATTGTTTAAATTAAAAATAAAGACACTGATGACTGACAAATTTATTAAATCGTATGCAGTCTACCCTGAAATTGTCACATTATACAAATGTAGACGTGTGTGTGTGTGTGTGTGTGTGTGTGTGTTTTGTTTTGCAGTCAGAGGCAAGAGCTAAAAGAAAGCAAGATCAGAGAAATACCAAGAGGTGTTTACAAACTAAAGGGCAAAGGGATCTATCAGTTAACCAAACCAAGATAAATAGAACTGCCAATTAACTTTATATTCTCAGAAGCAGTACGCAAAGAACACTGCCTGAACAATGAAAGTGTTGCTGCAAGCTTTCATATTTGGTGTTGTCTGCATGCAATTTGTTTCTTTTACATAGAAATATGTGGTATTAACAGAGGAATGTGATTAGAATACCAGCGGAAGCTCTCTTTGATAGGAGACACACAGGCAGGCGCCTAACAGCCTATGGAGATCAAGACAGTTTCTCTCCAGTAAACTCACAAATTGCGGGGAACATGATCTGCTTAATAAGTAAAGGGCAAAGGGGCCAAGATTATAATGTTGAAAAGATCCAGGCTTCCCACCTGGAGTCCTGGCCTCACAGTAATAATAAGAATAAAGATGTATTGAGATATAGCTATAGCTAACTATATAAATAGACAGATAGATATACACACATACACTGCGCTAAGATGCATCACGTGAACTTCCTCATTTCACCCCCAAACAACCACAGGGTAGATGATTTATCCCCATTTTAGATACAAGAAAATTCTAATTAGTACGTCACTGAAGATCTACACAGTAATACAGATGTTGCGTTAGACATTTTTTTAAAATATTCCATTTAATCCTCAGAACAGCTGTGAGAAGTATACTAAGCTCCATTTTATGAATGAGGAATCAGAGTCAAGGAGATGAGATAACATGTCCCAGGTGACCGTGTTAGCGGTCATAGCAGGATTCGAACCCAGCTCTGTCTGTCTTCAAAACTCATGTTTAGGAGACTCTTCTGCTTTCCACCAAAGCCCTTGATTTTAACCTTTGCTGTCTCCTGAATCCACACTTCTCATGAAGGAAGAGCAAGGTGGAGATGGGATAGGGCAAAGGATGACTGACTCTCTGACTGGAGAGCCTGGGAAACCCTCATTTTCACACACACACAGAAAACTGTGCCCTGGGTGGGGGCGGGGGCTCCATGAGAAAATCAAGTAGCAAGAGAGAGTCTTAACATGCTTAGATGTCATGTGCCCATTCTCCTGATTTAATGGATGATAAAACTGAGATCCAGGACAAGGGCAGTGAGACAGTGAGGGTCTCTTAGAATGAGTACAGCCTCAGGGACCCACCCCATGTACCCGTAGGATCAAGACGAGCCAGAGGACACCTCCTAGGTAAGAACAGAAGGAATAGAAAAATCTTAGGGTTTCTTGTTGTTGTTGTTGTTGTTGTTGTTGTTGTTGTTACAGAGTCTCGCTCTGTTGCCCAGGCTGGAGTGCAGTGGCACAGTCTCGGCTCACTGCAACCTCCACCTCCCAGGTTCAAGCGATTCTCCTGCCTCAGCCTCCCAAGTAGCTGGGATTACAGGCATCCGCCACCATGCCTGGCTAATTTTTGTATTTTTAGTAGAGACGGGGTTTCACCATGTTGGATAGGCTGGTCTCAAACTCCTAACCTCAGGTGATCCACACGTCTCAGCCTCCCAAAGTGCTGGGACTACAGGCATGAGCCACTGCACCTGGCCTGAAAACACTTATATCGTACTCACTATGTGCCAGACACAATTCTAACCACTTTTTCACAGATTAACTCAGTCTTCAAACAATCCTAAAAATTAGATAGGATTATTTCCTGCATTTTACAGATGAAGAAACTGAGGCACAGAGAGATTAAGAGGACTTGCACAAGGTCATGCAGGGCTATAGTCCTATCCTCTGAAGTAAGTTTAACCCTCTCCAGAAAGAGCCCTTGAGTCTCCTTCTTCTTGTTCCTTCAAAGTCACTCATAGCTTTCCTTCCCTACATGATAATCCCACCTCCTATATCCTCTAAGTCCCCCAAACTCTGCATTTGAAATATTATAGGATCTTCACATATCTATTTGATAGTATAGAATGAGATGTCTATTTTAGTGTTTGTGTGCCTGAGTTATGGAGGTCTGAGTCCCAGGTTTGCCCTTAGCTGTGACCTTGGGTAAGCTTAGTACAATGTAGAGGTCAACATGACAGCTCTGCCCAAAAGTCCATGAAGTGACAAACAGATAAACAAGATATAGCATGTCCATCCATCATTCTTAGCAAACTATCACAAGAACAGAAAACCAAACACCGCATGTTCTCACTCATAGGTGGGAACTGAACAATGAGATCACTCGGACTCAGGAAGGGGAACATCACACACCGGGGCCTATCATGGGGAGGGGGGAGGGGGGAGGGATTGCATTGGGAGTTATACCTGATGTAAATGACGAGTTGATGGGTGCAGCACAGCAACATGGCACAAGTATACATATGTAACAAACCTGCACGTTATGCACATGTACCCTACAACTTAAAGTATAATAATAATAAATAAATTTAAAAAAAAAAAAAAAGATATAGCATGTCCATACAGTGGAATATTATTCAGCCGTGAGAAGGAATGATATACTAATACAAGCTGCAACAGGGAAGAACCTTGAAAACATTCTTCAAAATAAAAGAAGCCGGTCACAAATGTCATATGGTCACATCATATGACATGATCCATTTTTATGAAAGTACAAACCAGGGAAATCTATAGTGACAGAAAGTAGATTTGGGGTTTCCAGGGGCTCAGAAGCCTGGGGGGATAATGAGGTAATATAGAAAGGGTTTTTTTTTTTAATTTGATGAAAAGTTTCTAAAATTGATCATGGTGATGGTTGCACATATCTGTGAGTCTATTAAAAACTGTTGAACTGTACACTTTAAATGGGTGAGTTGTATTGTGTATGAATTATATGTCAATAAATCTGTTTTTTCTGAAGTAAAAAAGAAGAACAAGAAGAAGGAGGAGGGGGAGGAGGAGGGAGGGGGGAGGAGGAGGAGGAAAGAAGGAAGAAGGAGAGAAAAGGAGGAGGAGGAGGAGGGGAGGGGGGGGAGGAGGAGAAGGAGGAGGGGGAGGTGGAAGTTGGAGGAAGGGGGAGGAGGGGAAGGGGGAGGAGAGGAGAGGGAGGGGGAGGAGGGGAGGGGGAGGGAGGAAGGAGAGGAGAGGGAGGGGGAGGAGCTTGAGGAGGGGGAGGAGGAGGGGGAGGAAAAGAAGAAGACCCCTCTGATGCAAGAATTCCTGGGTTCAAGCCCCAGAGCTGCCATTTTATAGCTGTACAACCTTGAGCTACTGGCCCAAACCTCATTTTTCTTGTCTAATAAATATTAGCTGAGAATGATTGTAAATGATATTAAAATGTTTAGCAACCAGTATGGCTAGGACACCGGACCCGCCATTAACCCTTTGGTTGCTGGATCATGTGAAAGTCCAAGGAGCTTGCTGGAGAGGGACTGGAGTGGTCAGGGGAACACAGCGGGGTACTCTTGGCCTCACATTCATGAATTACGCCTTCCCACTTCTGAGCTGAGAATTTGCAACCATGGGGGAAGCCATCTAAAATTAGGTTTGTCATCAGCAGCTTCTAAAGGTTGTACCAGTAGCCTCAACTTTCCAATACATGCCCTTTTGCCCTTTAGCACCATTTTGCAGTGCAGCTAGTTCCATGTAATTAACACAAGTTCATAAATGTGCCCACCTTGGGTTTCCATGACAATCCCTGCTCGTAATTAACGTGGCCCGGTTGCATCTCTGCGCTTCGGTTCAGGCCAACCTCCACTTAGTCACCACTTTATTTGTAATAGCCCAAATTTAATTGGTGCTAATTATTTCTCTTTCTATGCTGGTGTTAACCTGATCGTTTTGTAGTTCTTTTTCCCCCATTTCCTCTTGTTTTTCTGAACTAACATCTAGAGAGGATGAAGAAAGAGGAGTGGGTGGGGAGAGACAATGCCTATTCTCTTTGGTGACAGAGGAAGAACTGTGGAAAGGTAAGAGTCTCAATATCCAACCACACAGTGAGGTCTCAGCTGGTAGAACTCAAGGCTGCAGAACTAGGGATACAGGAGGTAAAAGCAGGCGTGCAGGTTGGTACGAGAGAAGAAAATAACACAAGCATGACCTTACAGGAGGCCTTCCTTGCCTGTGCTGGAGGAATGAACGCCAAATCCAGGCCTGAGAAGTAGCCATATTTGGAGAGAAAGACACTCGCAATGTAGGTTTCAAAAAGATTTACAATGCACAAAGCACCAAGCTCATCTCCAAGGAAGTCTCTCCTTTCAATCCAGAAAAGGGTGGACGCTGCAAGTGCAGAGCTGACAAACAGCATTCCTGGGGGATGGGAGAAGCTCTCTAGTTTTATTGGGTTAGAAAAAACACTTGTATTGCATTACATTTCTTACATCTGCAAAGCGCCAGAGATTCAGAGGGCTGCAGAACTTTAAAGCCCAGTGAATCCTTGAAAGCTAATGTAAGCTCCCTGGCGATCATCTTGCCAGAGAAACAGTGATGCATAGTGGTTAAGAATATGGACTTGCTCACTGGCTGTGCAACCACAGGCAAGTTACTTTTGCCTCTCTGGGCCCCACAGTCTCCATCTACAAATGGAGAAAATAATAGTACTTAGCTCATGGGGTTGTTAGGAGGATGTTAGGAGGATGTAATTAGTTCGTGGGGTTGTTAGGAGGTTAATGTGTTGAAGCAGCATCCTGTATGTTGTGTTTGTTAATTACTATTGCCTGCTGCCTCCCAGTACCCAGCACAGGGCCTGGCCTGGAGCAGGTGCCAGTAAATGGTTGTTGAATGAATGAATGTGGTGAAATGGGGGTTCAGAGGCTTGCCAAGGGCATCAGTAAGTGCCTCAATTATTCAGAATTTTGCCTTTTAATCCACCACCTGAAAGCAGGGATTTCAAATGTAAATGTCTTCAAGACCCAGGCAGGAAATACAAATGAGTAAATTCAGCTTGGGGATAAGGACGTATACCTCCCTATCAAACACAAGAAGACACCAGGCCAGACCAGCTTTGAGGCCGCTTCAGGAAAGGTGGTCACTTAATGTGTTCCAACGTGCCTGAACCTGTCCGATGCCTGATTCAGTCCCATAAGCCCAACCTCGCACTCAGACAATTCCAAACAACACAATCCATTTCTAAAGTTCAATTTCTCTCCAACCCACAGAATCCATAGTGAATTAAGGAAAGCGTATCAAATATAATCATGCACTATTGTTAAGTTCTTGGCAAAGTTGCCAAATGTCAGGCAGACAGCGTACCCCATGGTGCATTCCACGTCCGGGCACTATGGCTTAAGTTGTCATGATAATGAATTGCCGTGCTCACTTAGGCTTGGGAATAGATCCAGAATATCATGTCGAGTTGAGAAAGGAAGTACCTCGCAAAGGTGACACCTTGTACCTCATTTGCAAGGCAACAATCCCAAACACACATCAGAGGTATGGATAGATGAGAGAAGGTTATTTTCAACACAGCTCTTTAAAACTGTACGTGAGGGCCTGAAATCCATGTGAAGGGGTCACATGGACCGAGCAGTCCACTCCTCCCTGCTCATCTCAGGAACAGCTCTGACATCTCACCAACAACCTAGGCCTTGAACGCTGAAATGTAGAAGCTCAGTAATAATTTAAGCCTGGAAGTAGGGGGGCATTCATCAAAAACACTTACTCTTCAACAATTTGGTTTAGAATATGAGGCAGGCATAATGGCTCATGCCTGTAATCTCAACACTTTGGGAGGCTGAGGCAGGAGGATCACTTGAGCCTAGGAGTTTGAGGCCAGCCTGGACAACATAGTGAGACCCCATCTCTACAAAATAATTTCAAAAAACTTAGCCAGGTATAGTGGCACACCCCTGTAGTCCCAGGTACTTAAGAGGCTGAGGTGGGAGGATCCTTTGAGCCCAGGAGGTTGAGGCTGCAGTGAGCCATGATCATAGCACAGCACTCCAGCCTGGGTGACAAAGTGAGACACTGTCTCTAATTTAAAAAATAAAATAAAATAGTAGCTTTTTAATCACCCTGGGCCTGGACCCTAATGCCTCAGCGTTTGGATGGGTTGGTTCTGTCTACCTGATTCCATTTCTTGAGACAGCCTTGTGTTTCTTCATTAAACCACCATCACTGGGAACTTGATTCCTTCTATAGGGTAACAAGATCAGATCATGACGTTGTGTCTCCATCAGCACAGTAGATACTTGAGATAATTAACAAAAAAATGCAAGACACTGTCCCCATCCCAAGAGGTACCCATGTCCAATAGGAGAGAGGGGAGGAAGGGCTCAAAGCCAGAAAATTCCAGGGAGTTTTCTCCAGAGCCCAAATCTCATAGTTCCCAACCTATTCCCAAGGCCTGGATAGAGCAGTGGCTCAATAAATAGTTGTGGAATGAATGAGTGAATGAATGACTCAGTCTGCTTTGTGTCAGAAAAAAAAACAGCTACCCTTATAGTCAGAGCTGGGTTAGAATTCCATGTCTACTGCTTAAAGGCCATCAAATCTTAGTCAAGACACTTCTCTTTTCTGAGCCTGCAGTTTTCCCATTGGTGGGATCTCAGAAGCCCTCCCAAGCTGCTGCTTTGATTTTCTAAAACAAACCACAGCATCCATCCAGTTCTTCAGGCAGCTCTGTTTCCTATCCCCAGAGTTGTTCATTTCTTTAGGAATAGGTTTTTCTCCAGGCTTTAAGAAACAAACCATCTTGGAATTCTTCCTGCAGAGCTTGGCCAGGAGTTCCCCGCCCTGGTTCTGGGAAGAGTCCATCCACTACAGCCCACATCCATTATTAAAAGGGGCTTGTGCTGAGGCCTTGTGATGATCGCACCCAAGGACTCTCTCAATCTGGTGATCCCAGGTGGGAGGTGGCATTAGGACAGAGGTTAGAATGGCAGGTAAGCATGATCTTAGGCCAGGCGCGGTGGCTCACCCTGTAATCCCAGCACTTTGGGAGGCCAAGGCGGGTGGATCACTTGATGTCAGGAGTTTGAGACCAGCTGGGCCAACATGATGAAACCCTGTCTCTATTAAAAATACAAAAAAAAATTAGCCCAGGGTGGTGAATCATGCCTGTATTCCCAGCTACTTGGGAGGCTGAGGCAGGAGAATTGCTTAAGCCCAGGAGGCAGAGGTTGCAGTGAGCTGAGATCACACCACCGCACTCCAGCCTGGGTGACAGCAAGACTGTGTCTCAAAAATAAAAAATAAGAATGGCAGGTAAGCATGATCTTTAAGAGTTAGGCTAGCCTGGGCTTGAAGCCAGGCTCCTCAACTTACTGGCTATGCCACTTTGACTCTCTGAGCTCTGATCTGCAAAACTGGGGCATAATGTCAATCTCTCAAGAGACTGTGAGGTTTAGAGCTGACGCATAGAGCCCTGGTAACTAGGAACCACCCTCCCATACCATGGCCTCCAGGGTCCTGGGGTAACATAAATCAAGACAGAGACAGTCACTGGGAAAAATCTCAGAGATTTGATTGACACATAATCCCCCACATTATGGAAGTTAGGCAGTGCCGTAGTCCAAAGATGCTTCTGGAAAATGCTTCAGTCTTCAACTTCCACCTACGAATCCCCACTCAGAGAGATATCTTGGTGCTTGAGTCCTCCCGCCTTATCAGCAGGCATGACATAGATATCACACAACACCTGGGCCCTAGAGATGGTTGCACAACCCACTAAACAAGCCACAATACCTGGGCCTTAGAGGTTGCTGCACACGCCATGGTGACACGCAGGGTAATTTTAAATGGACAGCCACTTTTACTCTTCATTGTTTATGATGTGTTAATTTCAATAGTGTATTAGGAAAACTCTAACAAGCACTTTCAAAAGCATAATGTCCTGGATATTATTGCTTAGGAGAGAACTAAAGTAGATACTTAAGGGTTTTTTTTGTTTAATGTTACTATAAAGAAAAATATTAATAGTAATAGAAGCAGTGCATGAGTACCACAACAGATTATGATGATTGTAAGTGAAAGTTTGAATTTTGGGAAACGTGGAATCAGGAGGAGGGAGAAATGTCAGGTTTAAGCTACCGAGTGGGTGGTGTCTCCATTACAACGCACTGAAATGCAGTCAAGGTGGCTGACCTCGATCTAACCCTGGAGCAACTTTAACTTCCTGATGCTAAATGGGGAGCTCAGAATATAACTCCAACTAACTCCCTTACAGTCATAAAATGCCTAGCACATAGCATTTACTCAGTAAATAATCTGTGATTCTTTTGGTGGTGCTTAAGAGAACACTGATTGACCAAAAGGAAAGCTGGCTCCAATCACTCTAAACCCCACCAGCAGCTATGTGACTCTGAGCCAGTTACTTAACCTCTCTGAGCCTCAGTTTCCTCATTTGCAAATAGGGGTTTTCATCAGTCCAACCCTGCTTATCACAATTGAGGCACTGTCAACAGAAGCTTGCTGCCAAACCACTTACTACGTGCCTCTGAGTGTGGGACCGTGTCTGGCACCGTACTGAGCAATTTCAGCAAAGAGGAGCAGTGTGGTGGACTTGAAACTGCACTGGTGAAAGTTTATGCTTTAGTTTTGCCACCAAAAATCTGTGCAAACTTATGCAAGATACTTTCTCTCCTGGGGGGGTGTTAGTTCCCTCATCCGTAAAATGAGATGGGGGGGGTCCCCCTTCATTTCCACAAGTTCTCATTAATAGAAGCTTGGCTTAGCCTCTTTTCTAGCCATCCAGATGTTTCTAAAATATACCAGCTCTGACATGGCAGAGACCAAACATGTGGATGATTGACTACATTTTTCACGTTTCATTTGTCATCTAGACAGGCTTTAAGTACGTGGATAATGAACCTGGAATTTCAAATGAACCTAAGCCAATTCCTTTCTCACTCTCTTTGAGGCAAGAAAGGTTTCTTTGAAGGAAATGAAGAGAACTTTATCTTTTTTTTTTTCTACTCCTGACAGGACACCAGCTCTTGCCCAGGGGCCGAGTGGTAGGAAGGCAACTCACCACAGGGAGAAAACCTATGCTGAAGGGGCAGTTTTCTGTGCTGGTTAGATACACAGACTTTGAAATTCCAAAAGCTCTGGGTTCTAATCCCAGCTCTGCCTCTTAATAGCTGTTAGACTTTCATCTAGAGACCTAAGATCTGAGGGCCTTCCCGCCCTTATATGGATAATACTACCTTTGTCACTGGGTTATTGTGACGATTAAATAGATTAAAATATTAAATATAATGTATTACACCACTCCTCCATGGCAGCCATGAAGAAACTACCTATATGGGTCAGTGCTATTACTCTCCCCCATTTTACAGATGAGAAAACTGAGGCACAGAGAAGTTAACTGACTTGTCCAACTTCAGAGGTAGTAAGTATGGAGCTAGGAAAGGAAACCTGATAGAAATCATAAAGACAAATACATAGGTAGTTACAATCTGGATGGGAAAGGGTATGATGAGAAATGCTATAGAGGGGTGGTGGTGTTCCCGGAAAGGGGTCTTGATCGAGACCCCAAGAGAGGGTTCTTGGACCGCACAGAAGAAAGAATTCGGGGCAGTTCATAGAGTAAAGTGAAACCAAGTTTATCAGAGAAGTAAAAAAACAAAAGAATGGCTACTCCACAGGCAGAACGGAGGCATGGGCTGCTTAACTGAGTGTATTTATCGTTAGTTCTTGATTATATGCTAAACAAGGGGTGGATTTTTCACGAGTTTTCTGGGAAAGGGGCAAGCAATTCCCAGAACTGAGGGTTCCTCCTCCTTTTAGACCATATAAGGATCATTTCTGGTTGTTGCCTTGGCATTTGTAAACTGTCCTGGCGCTGGTGGGAGTGTCTTTTAGCATGCTAATGCATTATAATTAACATAAAATGAGCAGTGAGGACGACCAGAGGTTACTTTCATTGCCATCCTTGTTTTGGTGGGTTTTGGCTGGCTTCTTTACCGCATCCTGTTTTATTAGTAGGGTCTTTGTGACCCATATCTTGTGATACCAGTCCTGCCAACCGCCTATCTCATTCTGTGACTAGGAATGCCTCACCTCCTGGGAATGTAGCCCAGTTGGTCTCAGCCTCATTTTACCCAGTCCCTATTCAAAATAGGGTCGCTCTGGTTCCAGTGCCTCTGATGGTGGGGTTTAGAGATGACGTGTCTTAAGAATGTGTCTATATGGACAGAAACTTTTGCCCCAGTGATGTGCTGGTAAATGTTTAACAACCAGCTTTATGGAAAAAAACAAACAATCAAGCAAAAAACTCTAATTTGTAATGTTTGTTTGCCAATTTCTGTGGTGTAAATATTCCCACTGTGACCAATTTCAAGCTATTGATCACTGAACAAAGAATTGGGAAGAAGATGCATACAATCAGTTCTCACACAATCACTCTCACCAGCTAGTACACCATTGCTTCCTCCCCACTGGACCTGAAAGATCCCCCTGGGCTGTCTTTGCTGGGCCACATCCCTTCACCTTAGCTACTGACCCGTCAGAGAATGTCCCCATACAAATAACATGTGTCCATGAGCCCGTCACCCCAACTGTCTCTCTATGAATAGCTCACTGAGGGCTGTGTTTTATTTAATCAATCAAAATAACAGGGTGTGGGGTCAGGGAGTGAGGGACCAGAGTCCTTCCTCCACCTAAACTGCTCCCTGTATATGACAAAGACAGTTTTCAGCAGAATGAACAGAAATAGAGCCGTGGAGGGAAGTGGCTTGGATGTCATGAAAATTTAATATGTTTCTGATGCATGCAGGATGCAATGTGGGGAAGTGGGTGAGCCAGAAGGCCCTGGGGCCAGTTTTCAAAATGAATCAAGTCCTCAGCTTCTTCCTGCAACAACCAGCCCGTCCCTCGAAGCTCTTAGTATAAAGTCTGATAAACGTTGAGCCACCTAATCGACTTGCCCGTCGTCTGTTTAAAAGACCTCTCCTGACTTTCCTCTGGTGAAAAGAGCAGAGTGGTAATCAGACAGAAAGGTCACATTATACCAAGAAATGTGGCTGCTGGAAGAGGGCCCACACACCCACGCCCATCCGGATTTGTGTGTTGGACACCTTTTCTCCTTGTATGTCATTAATAACAAAGAAAGCATGACCACATTGAGAGAAACCCACTTGCTAATACCCCAGTGAAGCTTAGCCCACTCATTTGGAACAGCAGAGGCACCCCTCTCTGAGCTGAAGATTAGGGTTTGCCAAAACCTGCCTTATACTACAAGGCTCTTCCTTGATCACTTTGATCCCTCCTGTCCTACCTTTCCAGGAATACCTGCAGGCATCCAATTAACCAGAATGAAGAAACAGGGCCGAGTGTGGTGGCTCATGCCTATAATTGCAGCACTTTGGGAAGCTGTGGCGGGCAGATCGCTTGAGTCCAGGAGCTCAAGACCAGCCTGGGAACCATGGTGAAACCCCGTCACTACAAAAAATAAAAAAATTAGCTGGGCATGGTGGCACGCACCTATAGTCCCAGCTACTTAGGAAGCTGAGGTGGGAGGATCGCTTGAACCTAGGAAATGGAGGCTGCAGTGAGCTCAAATTGAGCCACAGCACTCCAGGCTGGGCAACAAAGTAAGATTTTGTCTGAATAAAATAAAATAAAACAAAACAAAACAAAACACAACTCAGGGGATGGTCCTAAGTACATAGTAGTAATCTCAGGATGCTGGCTTCGTCTGGTTCATTCCCAAACCTCCCTTAGGCGCCCATCCTTTAAACAGTGTGTCCCTATGTATTTCCAACAGTGCGGCTACTTTATAGGCAATAGTATAAGTAGTTGGGGCTGGAGTCATTTACCCATTTTGGAATATTGGGGGATGTTCTGTAGCTGCAGGGATTTAGGGCTAGAGAAAGGCGTTGTCTTTCTCTGGGCTGGATAGTTATTTGCAAGCTTCCACCAGACTGTGTGGATGGAGACTAAGCCCTCAATATTCCAACCCAGGCCAGGCACAGTGGCTCACACCTGTAAACCCAGCACTTTGGGAGGCCAAGTCATGCAGATTACTTGAGGCCAGAATTTTGAGACCAGCCTGGCCAACATGGTGAAATCCCGTCTCTACTAAAAATACAAAAATTAACTGGGTGTGGTGGCACATACCTGTAATCCCGGCTACTTAGGAGGCTGAGGAAGGAGAATTGCTTGAGCTTGGGAGGCAGAGGTTGCAGTGAGCTGAGATCGTGCAACTGCACTCCAGTCTGGGCGACAGAGCAACACTCCATCTCAAAAAAAAAAAAAAAAAAAAAAAAAAAAAGAGAGAGAGAGAGAGAAAGAAAAAGAAAGAAAGAAAGAAAAAAACATTCCAACCCAAGTCTCAAGAGACGGAGAAGTAAAATAAGAAGCCTTGTCTCTGTAACCACAAAAATCTGGTAAATTCAAATAATCAGTTCTGTTTTCTTTTTATTCTCACTGTTTACATGTGCAAGTAATAACATCACTACATTAACTCTGTAAACAGTTACAACATTATAAAGTTAAAAGTATCATTCACCATCATCCCAAACCAGTTTTACTCCAGAAGTAACAACTGGTCACTATAGAGTTATTAACTAACTAAATAGTTAATAACTAGATAGCTAATAACTAACAAAATAGTTACAAAATAGTTATTAACTATTTAGTGTGAGTCCTTCCATATCCCCACTTCTACGCACAACTAGTAGATGAAGAAATTTGGAATCAAACCCAGGAAAATTTGATTTCAAAGTCTCTTCATTTTACCTCTACACATATTTTTCTACACCGAATTTAACTGCTGTGTGAACACAGGCTCTTAAACCCTTTGCCAAGGAGCATAAGGAAGTGCTTGTGGTATGCCAGGCATGGAAGTGGCATCATTGTCTGGGGTAAATACTCGAGGTTTGCCGTCTCATGCCAGGGAAATTGAGGACGCAGACACACAAGAAGTGAGTTTGAGAGCACAGTTTTCGTAGGTGACAGAAAGAGAAAAGAGAATAGCTCTGTCTCTCGCAGAGACAGAGGGGCTCCTGAGTGGGACTTTCAGCTCCATGGTGAAATATTTGCACAGCGTTTTATAGACAAGCTTGAGGAGGTGGTGTCTGATTCACACAGAGCCCGAGAGATTGGTCACATCAGGGATGACGTTTGCATAGTGTGCAAAGAAGCTGGCCATCCCACCCCAATCTCTCATTAGCAGACGGGTTCTCTACCTGGCCGGCGCCATGTTGTCTGTTCCTTACTGTACGCGTGGTTGACAACGAAAAGGGAAGATGGAGCAGCCATGTTGAACATGCCTCGCCCTCAGGTAGCCTTTTCCTATTCACACAGCTGCCAGCATTCACCCGTGCAAGCTTCTAGCTTGCTTTTCTATGTCTGCAGCCTGATTTTACAGGCTGCTCTTTGTTAGAAAAGAAATGATCTGGGGGCTGCCTTTTATTAAAAGGGAAACCTTACCAAGGACTCCTTCACCCTCACTATCTGCCTAAATAATTTCTTTCTAGCTCCTGTATCGGCGCTAGACCAAGTACCTCAGTTAATCTTTACAGCAGCCTCATGAGGGCCAGTGTTATTGGTCCCATTTTTGCAGGTCCACAGACTGAGGCTCAAGAAAATTAGGTAACTGGTCATAGAGCTAATAAGCATCAGAGATAGGATTGGAACCCAGGTCTGTCTATGCTCTTAACAAACATGGCACCTGCCTCCCAAGACACAGCTGAAATTTGCTGTCCCTCCAACAGTTGTAAGTAGATTGCTGAAATTGTTTTTGTTTTTGTTCTTGCCAAGATCCTCAAGGCACAAGCCTATATAATATCACAGGCAAAGCCCTATGCACAGGCCAAGACTGACACAGGCTTGTCAAGACAGCAGGCAGTGAGCCAGACCCATAGCTGAAACCTCCGTCTGTACATGGTGGGTAAGCCACCCATCTAAGATGTTGATAACAATCAATGCTCAGCCCAGAGCCAACACATTCTGGTGGGTCTGGGACAAGAGGGCAAGGTCAGCAGACGACAGCTTTATTCAGCAGTTCTCCACTCATTCTGGAAGTCCCCAGCTCAGCCTGGCTTGGTTGTACCAGACAGAGGCCAATTCCAACATTGACGGGGAGAAGAAAAAAAGAAAACACTAGGAGCTCATGCCAGACCTTTGCTAGGAAGCTAAAAATAGTTGTTGCTGCGGATGGCCACAGATGATGAAACACATATGCCAACATAATAACCGTGTGTAAAATCACCCCACGTGGGGTGTCCTCCAAACCACTCGCAATTAAGCTTAAGTGATGATATATATGGAACATCATTTTCCAGGTGGAGGACACTCAAATGTTTTGTGGCCTGGACACCCAGGAGATGTTGAAAGGGCTGGACTGGACCGAAGACCAGCCAGGGCTTGCATCTGGAGCCATTGGCAGCCTTACTGCCATCCATGAATGTTGACTGGGGACCCACAAGGCCCACAACACTGTTCTGCACTTTGTTGGGTTACAGGAACAAAAAGGAAGGATGCCATGCCATGGCAGAGGTGGGTAAGCTTCTTATCTAATCCTCATAGCAACTCTGAAATAGACACACTAATAATCATATAATGCCTGGCACAGAGTGGGTCTCAATGCAATGTTACTTAGACCCAGGGCTTTCTTGAAAGTATGTACGGTGAAATGTGCAAACAGATCAGATGGAGATGTAATTGCCATAGTCATACACAGTAATTCACCTGCACATGGTAATTGATGTGCGGGAGATGCTAACTGTGGAAAGGTGATGACTGGTTTGAACTGATCCAGGGAAGCTACTGGAGGTAGGGTAACCCTTTGGCCATGACTTAAAAGTTAAGTAAGCAGAAGCCTGAACACCTTGCTTGGATATAAAGCAAAGCTACCTTTGAGAATTCCCAGCAGGTGAAATGCAGATGTTAATTACATATAGATGTGCATATACCTACAGATGTGTACAGTGGACAATCGAAAGTCAAGCCCAACTCAGTGGTTACTAAAGTGTTTGTAGGGGAGTGCAGGCAAGAAAGTATCTCAATGCCTCTATCTCTGAAATGGGCACAAATGGAATCAGACTGTGGAGCAGGACTGCAAGAAGTCTTCTAGTTCATGCCTCACACACACATTCTCTAGAAGATGACCACGTGTCTCAGAGACTTTTTCAAGATTTTTCAGTATTAGGTATAAATCCCTTGGATGCAGTTTTATTTTATATTCTTAAGAGGACAACCACAGTTGGGTGGGAACAGTCATATGTGCTAGAAGCAGCTCATACTGAACCTATTGTATTCATCTCCTTCCGACTCTTGGTCGGAATTTGATGATCTCATATTGGTAGAGTACAGTCAGCCATGATGGGAATATTTACACCATGGGAATTGGCAAACACTGTAAATCAGGGCCTTTCCTTCTCCCCTGGAGAGCAGATTTTTAAGCATTTGCCAGCGTTTGATGGGAAATGCATATCAAGAAAGCACAGTGAGAAACTGATGTCATAGTATCTCAGAGTTGGAAGGGATTTTAGGTCTTCTCTTACCAAACCTCAGATTTGGTGCTAGAATTCTTCTCCCATGAGTTTCTCGAGGATGGGGCAGTTACTAACAGCAGATGGTGAGACGAGTTTTCAGTGTTACGTAGACCTTAACATGAAATCACATAGCAGAAAAGGTACTTGTTTTTAAATTCTCTTTTGTCCTTTTTTATTATGCAAAGGAGAAAGTCTCAATTTAGTGCTATTCAATCTTTAACACCTCTCTAAGGACTTGTTGCTCTTCCTTTTAACAGAAAGGGCAGGCCTCAGGCTCAGAGCCTTGTGAAGATTAGTGCCTAGCTGTAATTGAATAGCTTGTTTTGTTTTTATTGTATTTACTTTTATAGTTACTTTCTATTTGTGACATGCAAGAATGGCTTTCTTCCTACAGTGATAGTAGCAAGTTTTCTTTCTATCATGTTTCTAAAATTAGCTCGCTTAGAGACAAATATTAAGTAAGTTGTAATGAAAGTAGTGTAGAGACATGGCAAATATCCTGAAGGTGGTTTGTGAATGACCAACGCATCCGGAACACAGATGTACCCTACGTCAAACAGACTTTGCCTGAATATGCCCAGTGACAGAGAGGTCACCACTTGGCAAGGCACTTCTTCTGTTACTGTAATCAGTGAAACACTTCATTTGAATTAACAGGGACTTTTGTTTTCTTCCTCCCCATGACCACCACCAAATTTAAAGTGTACTTCCTACAATATTCTCATATTGGACCAAAACTACTCAGTCCGCAAGGTTTCCAGTTTCTATTCTTGGTTTGTCTTTGGCTCAAGATCTCCATTAATTGTCATAGGCTTTGGTGAACTGAGCCATGATGACCTTGAAAGCCGAATTCTGTCCTTGATGTGTCAACATTTCTCCAGTCGAAGCTGTTCTCCCTATACAGGAGGAATTGGCATCTGTGGTTACCAAGCCAAAGTAGCAGGATAAGTTGTTTCTATACCTTACATCTCTGGAATTACAGTCTCTAGCTCCCTAGCTTTGTCCTTTGGAAAACCAGATCCTCAGTGTGATATCCTGATACTCAGACTCAGTGGTAGTAACCACTGCTTTCTACTGTGGCCTTCCTGTGCACCAGGCACCAAGCTGACAGCTTCCCATGCATTCTCTCATTTACACCTCATGACAACCCTGGTGCCACCTGCTATTGCCACCCCATTCTAAGGATGAGGAAGCTGGAGCTCAGAGAGTCGAAGTCACTCAAGGTCGCCTGGCCAGCAAGCAGTGCTGCAAGCTCATGACAAGGATTTCTTATCTCAGACCCTAAGATCCACAATGGAAAGTTGAAGCAGGTGACATGGGGAGGTGCCTGTGCTACAACCAGAGACCCTTTAAGGAAAAGTCTTGTTTTCTAAAGTCAGAGGAATGTGCAGTAAGTGAGCACAAAGCAGGCTGGCTCTTTGCAGGCATCTGACACCTTCTCGTGACCTTCCTATCTTTATCATTAGTGCTTGAGAGAGAGAGATAAGGCGGGGCAGGGGCAGAGCCAAGGAGAAACCCTACTTGACCCTCATCCAGGCAAATGCATACCTTTCCTCTCTTTCCACAAACATGAAGCTGATTTTCATGTGCTTTAGCCACAAAACTTTTAGCCACAAAAACTCTTTCCCTTGTCAATGTTCAGTAATTAAACTTTTCTCAAAACCTGCAAATGAGCTTTATAGCAGTCTCTAGCATTTTACCATGAGGCAGAGATATGTCTTCCAGCCCTTTTTTTGACATTAATCCATTCAGCAGACTTGGCCTGATGCTCAGCTATGTGACAGCCAGCACACTGGTCACTGCGGGTACAGGGAAGGAAGACGGGCACCAGTTCTGTCCTCTGTCTTCATCCCAATAAGTCCTGACACAGGAGGGGAACAGAGTAGAAAGTTCTGTGGGAGCACCTAACTGATGAAGGGGTGGAGGGAAAAGTGTTCCTGACAGGGGGAAGAGCATCTGTGAAGGCCCTGAGGCATGAGACAGCAGGAGCTCAAGAAGGCCCAGTATGGCCTGTACCACTGGGCTGGCCCATCATAGGCATTCAGAACAGTGGGAATGAATGAACAAATGAATGAATGAATGAATGAGCAGAGTGTAATGGGGCACTCTGGGAGATGAGGATGGAGATGTACACTTAGGCTGATTCATGAAGTCTTTGAAGTCTGTTATGAGGAATTTTGACCTTGAGCCTAACTGTGAGGGGAGGTCATGGACACATTCTACACAATAGTGATGTGATTATATTTAATGCTTCCCCAAACATGCCAGGCCACCAAGCTGTGACTATCTCGACCACCCACCCATCCCAACACATTCAATGTGAATACAAAGCTTTACTTCTCCCCTTTTCTCCCAAAGAGATGAGTCGCTGAAAATGCAGCAGACCCAGGGTACTTGGAGATCTACTAATGGGGGAACCTCTTTGTGCTTGTCTGTGAGCCATGTTCTTGAAGCTGGTCTTGCAGGCATAACCCTGGGTGGCAACTGCCCTGGAAATTAAATTAATTAAAGAAATTAAATAATTGATCAAAGATCTGGAAGTGATTGGATGAATGGAGATTTAAATCCAGATCTGGGCTGGGCTCAGTGGCCCACACCTATAATCCCAGCACTTTGTGAGGCCAAGGTGGGAGAACTGCTTGAGCCCAGGAGTTCAAGACCAACCTGGGCAACATAGTGAGATTCTATCTCTACAAAAATAAAATAAAAAATATATTATCCAGATCTGCTTTTGCCTCTATAGCATCTCTTCTTGGATGTTCTGGAGAAGTCTTCTGGCCACACCCATATTTCCTATTTCAGAGACAGGAAGCTATACAGACCACATGGTCCCACCCTCCAGGCTACAGATGACTAGACCAAAGGGACACACCTGATACAAGCTGAACCAATCAGATTTCCTTATCTGGAACTTGGACTTTGGACACTGAAAGACAGATCCAGATAGCCACAGAGTATGGAGATGAGGGCCCCATAAGCTCTAGGGCCGGGACAGCTATGATGGGTTGTGTGGGACATTAGAAGGAGCCAGCATAAAGAGAGAAAGAATAAAGAAACAGGTGTGCAGAAAATAGCATATCTGAGCATCCGTGCCCTTTTGAGAGCTCAAGAGACACAGGAAGTAGCTGAGCCTTCCTATCATTGGATACCATGAGATTTCCTACATTTTTAAAAACTTGAGCTGAATGAACCTGTTTGTTTCTGCCCACCACAGATCCCCAAATAAAACAAAATCTAGACAACACAAGAGACCTTCAAGAGGGCATGTTCATGAGATGGGTGAGGATGTTATAAGCAGATGAAAAGACTTGGGGTGTCCATGGATTTCTTGGTAATATCTCTGCCTAGCCATTTTAAAGAGACAGAGCTAGGCCGAGTGTGGTGGCTCACGCCTGGAATCCCAGCACTTTGGGAGGCCGAGGCGGGTGGATCACGAGGTCAGGAGATCAAGACCATCCTGGCTAACGTGGTGAAACCCCATCTCTACTAAAAATACAAAAAGTTAGCTGGGCGTGGTGGCAGGCGCCTGTAGTCCCAACTACTTGGGAGGCTGAGGCCGGAGAATGGCTGTGAACCAGGGAGGCGGAACTTGCAGTGAGCCAATATCCCACCACTGCACTCCAGCCTGGGGGACAGAGCGAGACTCCATCTCAAAAAAAAAAAAAAAAAAAAGAGAGACAGAGCTAAGATATTCTGCAGCCAAGGGAGAGTGAAGGCAGAAAGGTGTCAAAGCACAGGGCTGCAAAATAAAAGATGCTTCATTAGGGGTTTGGCATCTGCTTCTTAAGAAAAGAAGAGGAGCACGGCTCAGGCCTTCCTCCTCCCCGCAGCTTCACTACTAATAAAGGCAGCTGGGTGATGAGTTTCTGTATCTGGCAAATCTACTTCATTTTTCGTCCCTCTGTCGACTGCAATGTAAGACAGCTCAAGAAGAAATTAATACTCGGAGTCAGTGTCAGCTCCACTGACAGCAGATCAAGGCTGAAAGACAAATTGCTCATCACAGTTCAGGGAGCCGGAGCTGGGAGAAGAAAGACTTGCTATTCCCTGCGGGAGCTCCGGGCAACTCCCACTGGTGGCTAACTACAAGGGACCCATCCTGGCTTCTGCCTACCTGTGAAGTTTGCAGGGAGCTGCAAGGGACTGGTCCTGGGGGAACAGCTTGTTGGACATCCTTGGGGCCCCTTAATGACCCTGTATTTGCAGCATGTCACCATGTCACTGGTATGACGAAGCCTAATGCCCTAGAAAAGCTATTTCTGTGCATCACTTATCACCAGCTCATTCCAAGTCATGGATTCTCAATTTTCTTTATGACACCTTGACCACTTGGCCATGAAGGATATTGTGTTTTGTGGGTTGAGTTCTGCACAAGCTCCTGACCAAACATTGAGTGGGGGGCTGATATCCAGCCCTTGCTAAACCATGTGCCCTGGCACGGGGCTGAATCCATTTGGAGAGAGGGTGGCTTTTTCTAATTTGCACAGAGGTGCTGCTTAGATTAATGAAGTCCTGGCAACATTGTATTGTAGAGCTATGGGCTTATTTGTTTATGGTCTGTGTCCCCTAGGTAGAATATTGACTCCTAGAGGACAAGGATTGTGCTGGAAATATTCCATTTGCCCCTTCAGAGCCACTTGCCACCCTTCTCCTCTCTGCTCTGTGCCCCAGGAGAATGGCAAATTAATGACCTCCCTTGCTCTCCAGCCTCCAGTTGGATTCAGCCAATAGAAAACACTGCTAGGAGATCAAAGGTGATATGGTTTGGCTGTGTCTCCACCCACATCTCATCTTGAATTGCAGCCCCCATAATTCCCATATGTTGTGGGAGGGACTTGATGGAACATAATTGAATCATGGGGGCAGTTTCCCCCATACTGTTCTTGTGGTAGTGAATAAGTCTCAAGAGATCTGACGGTTTTATAAAGGGAAACCCCTTTCATTTGGCTCTCATTCTCTCTTGCCTGCTGCCATGTAAGACGTGCCTTTTGCCTTCCACCATGATGGTGAGCCCAGCCACGTGGAACTATGAGTCCATTAAACCTCTTTTTTAAAAAATAAATTACCCAGTTTCAGGTATGTCTTTATCAATAGCCTGAAAACAGACTAATACAGAAGGGTAAGGGGAGAGAAAGGTTGGAGTCTCTGTTCCCAGTCTCATTTTCGCTACATGGACTTGGTTGGTTATGATTCTCTGGTCCTGGCTCCTGTCACACGGCATCTCCCTACCACCAACCTCTTCACTGCCAGTCACTGCTCCCCCTCTGTGCCCTTTCAGGGTGGTAACAGCTCCCTGCTGTTGCTAGCCCCAGGGGACTGCACTATCCCTTGTAGGGGGATCTTTGCAAACAGTCTGTGCAAATAGTCCCTTTATTCAACTCCTCCTCCAATTGCCAATTTAAGTGCACCATCTCTTTCCTACTCAGAGCCCAGTTAAGATATAGAGACATTGCTTGGTTCATTGCTGTCCCCAGCTCCTAGAAGAATGTCCAGCACAGAGCAACCACTAACCATTCAACCATTTATTTGTTGAATGAATAAATTATGATCCCTGAAGGTGGCAAGCCTTGGTTTTTTATTGTTTTGTTAAGGACTCACTGGCATCCTCTTTATTCAGCCTTGCAGCTTGGCTGTTGGAAATCAGTCACGAAGACCATTCCTCCTACCTCATCTGTCCATGTTCGGGAGTCCTCAAACCTCCCTGTTCTCATTTATTTCAGATAACAATTAGACCCTGTTGGAAAAATTTTTCTTCTGCTCTTGCCCTGGGTAGTTTGCAGGGGTGGAAGGAAAAATAAGTGATACCCTCAGAAAAGCATCCTTTTTGATTCTGAAAACCAATGTTTTTCCTGCCATTCTTCTTTTCTTTACACCCATTTGTCAGAATCAGTCTCCTAAATTAGTGCTAGAGGCTGCTTGCTGACCAGGGTAATTCCACTCATTAAAAAAAAAAAAAAAAAAAAAAAAAAAAAAAAACAACCAGTAACACAGTAAGCCCTCCAGAGCTGTTTAGTCTGGGGAGCCATGGTGCCGTTGCCCCAAAGGTGCACGTCTTTAGGGGTAGCTGTCTGAGGGCTGCTGGGCATAATGACCAGGTGGCAGCATTCCAGTCCTGGAAAATGTGTAGTATTTTCTCTCCAGGGTTTTGCAGAAATGACGCTGTCAGATAAAACAATGATTTAATGGCCACATGACAGGAGCCTTGAGACTAATGGTACCCAACTCAGAAAAATGTAGGAGACAACTGGAAGGCAATTACGAAACAGTCCGTGCCTACAACTCAGTCATTACCAACCAAGCATTGCGAGGAAGCCTCTCTCCTTTGGAAGGTCAAATTCTTATGGTTCCAAGTGGTTGGGAGCAGAGCCGGTGCTGGAAAACACAGGGTGGATATTTCTATGGAGAATTCTCCAGAATCGTGTACGTCACACAGAGCACTCCATCCTCCTCCCCTCTTCTCCCCCAACTCTGTCTCTCTCTTTCTCTCTCTCTCCCTCTGTCTCTCTCTCTCTTTCTCTCTCTCTCTCTCTCTCTCTCTCACACACACACACACACACACACACACACACACACACACACACTCCAATTTAAATGATTCAGCTCTTCCACTTTCCAAACCCAGTCCTCACAAAGCTTTGTTTACGCAGGCTAGGCAAAGTGATATTACCTACTTGACAAGTAGCTTTTGATTAAAAACACTGAACTCTGCCCGAGTAATTGTGCCACACACATGAAAATCATTTGAGGGCCTGAAGAGAAGTTCCTCTTTGCCCCCAGGAAACCTGAAATATTGTGTTTTTCTAAACAACCACCACCAAAAAAAACCCCTCTGTCTTGCATGGTTTGAACAAAACTTACATCTGTGCATTCTAGCATTTGCTAGATTTTTCTATAATGAGCATGTGGGCTATTTTCCAAACATTATCTTTTTTATGACAAAGCCATAAATTCACTCATTTGTGTTGCTAAAAGGACAAGTGACATACATAAAAAAGCACAAATTTCTCTTAACTCTCACCCACTGCCCATCTCCCAGCTCCAGAGGCAAATGCTTTTATGTATATGATGTGATTCCTCCTACCCCCTTTTTCTATAGGTATGAATGTGTATATATATGAATCTTCACACATTTTATTTTAAGGATTATTTTGTTTTTCGTAAATGGGATTATACCATATGTATTTATTTCACAACTTCTAAAAACTTAAATGTCTTAGAGATCTTGGAGATGTTGGGATCAGCACATAAAAATTTACCTAATTGCTGTTAACGGCTGCCTCAAATTCCATAGTGTTACTGAATCACAGTTTATTTCCCTAGGTCCCCTCTGATGCACATTTCAGGTTACTCTTAATGTCTCACGATTACATGCAATAATAAAATACTTGTGCATTGCCTATTTGGGCACATAAGCCCCCATTTCTATGTGGGAGAGATAATTGTATCAGTTAAGATACTTTTGGCTGCAAATAAAAGAAGATCCCAGTGGCTAAGCAATAAGGGTTTTATTTTCTCATGTTAAGGTGAACTCTGAAGGTTAGAGCAACACAAAGATGGTTAATTCAGCGGCTCAATGTCTTCATCCTGGAGCTAGGCGCTTTCTTTCCATCTTTCTGTTCTGCTTCTCTCAGAGAGTTGGGAATGCCTCCCAGAGGGATCACATGATGGCTGGAGATGTTCTAGGCGGCATGTGCAGACATGCCTCTTCAGCAGCAAGGATCCCCTTGGCCAGGATTGAGCTGCAAACTCACACATACACCTGCCACTGGCAAGAGGAATGAGATGACCATGACCATGACTGTCATGGACCGATTGTGATTCCTTCTCTTGTTCTTGGAAGAAGAAAGTGAGAGGAAATAGATTTTATTAATCAAATAAACCTCCAGAAAATTTGTCCCAAATCACAGCCTACTTGAATATCCAAGTACCAGTTACTTCACATCTTCATCCACTCTTTAATAAGGCATTTAACTTTCTGCCAGTGTGATGGGCAAAGAGGACATCTTATTGTTTTCTTGTACTTACCTGATTGTCAAGATTGAGGATCATCTATGTATATTCATTGTTTATTTATATTTTCTCTTTGGAGAGTTACCTGTTTGTATTATTTGCCCTATTTTCTCTTAGGCAGTTTGCTGCCTTTTCATTGATTTGCAAAGTTTCTATATGTACCTCTTGGAAACACATATAATCAAGACATTTTAAAAGGTTCTCAAGAATAAACACTTAAATTATGTATCTTTGTTCTTACTTTGATTCTCAAGTGTTTCTGTAACAGTTTGGGGAGCAGAAGAAAATCAATTTCATGGAATAGGTTGTGGTGACATGCTTTCTAAATGGTGTGCTTCAGAACAAAAGTTCCTAGACAGATGTTAAAATGCAATTGGAAAACACTGCATAAAATCTCCTACTTTTAGAGTGTCGCCATGTACAAACAGCATAGAGATCAGCTCTGTTTTGATCATGACCACTACTTTCCTTGTGAGCTCATACCATCATTTGCCCTCTCTGAGTCTTACTTCACTCATTGTAAAATAGTCCCCCCTCTTGGCTCTTCCCATGCTCACGCACATTCGTGGCTTCCCACAGTAGCACCTGTGGCTCTCTGTCTGTGGTCTGGGGCAGTTCATAAGGGACAAGAAGGCAATGCCTTAAGGAGCATCCCTCTACCAATGGCAGACAAATGATAACAGATAAGTACCTGAGTTGCCTTGCCTTCAGATGCAAGAACTCTGAGACATCTTCGATATCAAGAGTCAACAAACTACAGTTCACCAGCCAAATCTGGCCCATGGCTTGTTTTTATAAATAAAGTTATATTGGAAGACAGCCACGCCTATTTCTTTACATATGGTCTACGGTTGCCTTCATACTACAAGGGCAGAGTTGTACAAGCGACTGTATACCCCCCAAAGCCTAGTATTTATGGTGTGGCCCTTTCTAGACAAGTTTGCTAACTCCAACTCTATATTATTCCCCTGTGGTGCCAGCAGGGTTGAGCCCCAAGTTGCCCATAGTGGTCACCTGCTTGCTCATTAACACACCTTCCTGTCCTTGTCCCACTCTCCTATGGGGGTTTCCCAGGATCACCTCCCAAATACACTACTTGTGCTCACAAAGCTGTAACATGCTAGACTTAGAAAAGAAGTCTAGGCTTAGAAAAGAAGCAAGTAGAGTGGGAAATGGCAGGGGACTGTAGACCATGGTGAGTCTGAGCCCCTGAGCCCCAGACCCAAGGCATCTTTAGGGTTAGCCCCCCCCCCACCTCCCATCACTTCCACAAATCACCACCAAGACACAGGCATGCACACATGCACACACATACACAGAGCAAGCTTGCCATTCATTTGGGTAGTGGCTTTGCACACGTTACCATTAGTGGCTGATAAACTGAAAACTAAATGGAAAATGCAAATGGAAGACAAAGATGCTTTTCTCTTCTCTGCATCAAGGAAAACACCTTGACTCCTGGCCGGTGTGTGACCACATGAAAGAAGTAGACTTTCTCCAGAGGGAAATATGTCTGTTTAGTCTGTAATGATGCATGTTTTCATATATAAAATAAATAGGTCATCAAATATCTCTCCTAAGGGGGGAAAGGCTCCTAACATCTCACTGTTACATGTAATGCTACCATAATGCCACTCTCAAATCATAGAGGACAAGGCTTCAATATACCTCGCATCTTCCCGCCTCCCGGCATTTGCACAGGCCATTCCTGCTGCCCAGACCATTCCCTTAATAAACACACTTTTGTCCTTTTTGGGGTCTGTTTAGATACCACTTCCCCAAAGACACCTTCCCTAATCCTCCCTGCAAGTTCTCCCCGTCAGTAAGCAGATCAGGGCCCTGTAACACTGTGTTTGTTGTGCTTACTAAATGTATCTATCCTGGTACTCACTATAATAACTAAATAAATGTTTATTTAATGTCTTTCTCTCCCACCAGTCTATACATCACATCTCTCATGTTTACAGTCATAGCCCCAGTACCTGACATTTACTGGATAATCAATATATTTTTTAAATAGATGAATCAGTGAATGGGTGAATGAATGAATGAATGGACAAATGAATGAATGTGGATGGACCCCTCAGAGAATCCAGTGGCCATTCTTTCAGCATAATTATGCCAAGATGAGTTCTTTGATGACCAAAAGAAGCTCTCTGCTTCTCAAATTCTAATCTGCAAGAGGAATCACTTGGGAATCCTTGTGGAAATGCAGATTTGAACTCAGCAGCTCAAAGTAGGGCTGATACTTGCTTTTCTGACAAGCCCCCAGGTGACACAGATGCTTCTAGTTCCCGAGTCACACTTTGAGTAGCAAAGGAGTTAGATGATCTTAAGCAAGAACAGTGGCAGGTGCATTTATTTTTAAAGAGCTCATTCCTTTTGTCTTCACTGACATTTATTTTTACAAAAGTTCTAAAACGCAGCAATGCTTCCAGGTGGGGCAGCCACGCCACTTGGCTTAATTTCCTGCTGTTTAACCACAGGCCAACTAGTCAGACCTCAGTATACATTCAGAATTTTGTGTGATGCCATTTCTCATTTTGGATTAGGTCTTGACCACGTTCCTCAACAAAGCACCCAGTTCTGCATGACTTTACTTTTTATAAAAGGTGAGGGGAGGATGTGAGGATGCTGAGATGAACCAAATTCAAGACGCATCAGAAAATGGACTCTTACCCACATGTCTCTGAGGCTATTCCGAGTTCCTCTAAGCCACAGTGGGACCAGCAGCACCTACTGTCACCATTCATGCCAGTGTGACTTCTTTTTCCAAGTATGTGTCTATGTGTATGTGTGTGTATGTCTTTTCTTAAAACGCCATCCACGTCTGGGTGCTTTCAGTACTCAGGATATTCTGAGCTGCAGATCCTGAGGACTTCAACACTAACCATCAAATTGCTGAAATACCAGACAAGGCCTCAATGTCTTAGGCATAATATAACATGGATATAATGTTAGAACTTGGGCTGTAGCCTCAGAATGATCTGGATTGGAGAGCCACCACCCATACCTCATAGTTATGTGCGTTTGGGCAAATTACTTGTCCCTCTTGGGCCTCAGTTTCTGCCTCTGCACAATGACAGCAATAATAACCTCTACCCAAAAGGGCTGTTGTGAATGTCAAACAGAAAAATGCATGTAATGTGCATGCCGCGGAGTAATGTGCATGTAACGTGATACTGCGGTGTCTGGCACCTAGCAAACGAGAGCTATCGTTATCAGTGTCATTACTGTTGTTGTTGGTACTCCTACAGAAAGCTAAAAGAATTTTGTTGTGTAGGTTGACAGGGCTTTCCTGTATTAGAATTAGGGAAGGTCAGCCGGGCGCGGTGGCTCCAGCCTGTAATCCCAGCACTTTGGGAGGCCGAGACGGGAGGAGATCAAGACCATCCTGGCTAACACGGTGAAACCCCGTCTCTACTAAAAAATACAAAAATCTAGCCGGGCGAGGTGGCGGGCGCCTGTAGTCCCAGCTACTCGGGAGGCTGAGGCAGGAGAATGGCGTAAACCCGGGAGGCGGAGCTTGCAGAGATCCAGCCACTGCACTCCAGCCTGGGCGACAGAGCGAGACTCCGTCTCAAAAAAAAAAAAAAAAAAAAAAAAAAAAAAAAAAAGAATTAGCGAAGGTCCAGTATCTTTTTCTTCCCTCTGAGCCCTGTAGAAATGCTTGGTCTGAAGTGGCCACCTTCTGGAAGCCTTCTGCAGTGGGGTCCCGCAGCATACCAGTGAGTCGTGTGGCATATCTGAGTGCTTGAGACAGCTGTGCATTCTACTGGTTTGCTCCCCTGTGCAATTCGGTGTGCAATATTGCAGAGGTCAGGGGTCAAAACCCAGGACAGGGCTCTGGAAGTATTCAGCTATCTGTGATTATAAGACCAGCCAACTCAGGCCCCCTCAATCATAAGTAACATAAACCCTTTCAGAGATCAAGAGAGGGGGATTTATTCTAGAAACAAGGGGTGTCCTGTGGAGTTCAGAGGTAGGAGCTGCTGTGGGACCTCCTAGTGGAGTGGTCCCAGGACCTAGGATATCATTGGCCTAAGATATCCATCACTTCATCTTCCCCCAAATCCACCCTCCGTACCCCAGCAGACATGGAAGAGGGTGCAGCTACTCACGGAGACCCTGTTTCTCTGAGAACTGCCTCCCATTGGACTGTAGCCAACTTTGAACTAAGTGACACAGCTCCACTCTCTTCACCTCTGCTGTGAAGAGAAGTGGACACTTGACCCAAGCTGGACCAATAAGATTCTTCCCTGAGAGTTTGGAATTAAGGCTGAATTAGTCCTGGCTGGTTTTCTCATCTGTAAAATGGTGATAATAATAGTAACATTTTTCTAGTAGAGTTGTGATGGAGATCAAATGAGAGATGCCATGTCAAGTTCTTACCCAACACAGGACGCATAATAAGCACTCAGTAAAATGACTGTTATGATCATTGTTATCCCCAATACCAAACACCATAGCATAAGGCCTAGCACAAAGTGGTGCTCAATAAATATTCATGGGATGAATGAATCAATCAATCCGGGAATGCCACAGGCTGCAATCAGCCATGCAAGTTGATGCTCAACCATAGCACTGCATGGACCACATGTTTGTACAAAACCTCTCTCTGAAGAACAGTAGACTTTGCCTCCTAAACAAAACCAAGGTGAACATCCTGACCCTGGGTCTCCTGTTTGTGAGGTGCAAGTGCTATATAACAGTTTTGTGGCCAGATGTGGTGGCTCATGCCTATAATCCCAGCACTTTGGGAAGCCAAAGCAGGAGGATTGCTTGAGACAAGGAGTTTGAGATCACCCTGGGCAATATGGCAAGAATCCATTGCTACAAAAGTACAAAAAAAAAATGAAAAAATCAGACAGTCATGATGGCACACACCTATGGTCCCAGCTACTTAGGAGGCTGAGGTAAGAGAAACACTTGAACCCATGAGGTTGAGACTGCAGTGAGTTGTAATAGCACCACTGCACTCCAGCCTGGGTGACAGAGCAAGACCCTGTCACAATAAAGAAAGCATTCTGAGGGTTGCCAGGTACTCATAATACATTTTACAGCTCATTAAATCTCTAGTTAGACAAACTCAATCATGTGTTTTTGTTAAAATGAGATTTGGGCCATTTCAAAGATTTCATCGTGCAGGAAATATGGTTTAAGTTTTCCTTGGAAAGGGAGGAGGGGGAAAATGCATTTCACAATAGCATCCAAGAGTTCCACAGCGTATTTCTGATTTTATACTTCCTGCAGTCATTCTCTCTTTCACAAATGATTCGTTGTTTTGCTTTCACTGCTTCCGAATAGTATTTATTTTGTCTGCGTCTCCACCTACGCCCTAGGCTCAAAAATGCACATCCTGGAGATTTGTACCTGCATTAAACAGGGAGCATGTTTATATTTTTAAAATGTAGCTGCAGTAAACAACTTTTGAAATGTACATGGAATAAATGCAGACAAACATGCTTAATCAACTCGCCCTTGGAGAGAAAGACACAGGGAAAGCTTTGCAAATGAAATTTTCTCCCAGTGGCTTAGAAAAGAGCCTTCAAAGTGGCAACTCGTGCCCACACCTGGACAGGCTTCAAGAGGAAAGAAATATCAGTCTGGAGCTTCCTGCTTTTGTGTGACATTTTCAGTGAAGGGATAGAGCAAAGAAATAAGGATTCATTTAATAAATGACACAAGGTCAGATGACCTCTTCTGGTGCAACCGGGCTACAATGAAGCCACCAGACTTTAACCAGCACCTTCAGAAAGTGAGCACTCACACACACCACCTTTGGTGTTGTAAAACAGTGTTTAACAGCCCTGATCATCTTGAGCTTAAGCATTTTAGAGTCTCAAGATGCTGGAACTATGACAGGCCCTTAATAGGCCCCCAGAAAATATTTGTGGAACTACTAATCATCATGCTAGATAAAAAATGACAGATTCCATTTACCGATAGCTTGCTACATGCCAGGCATTCTGTGTTCACTAAGTTTAATTGTTACAACTGTACTGCAAAGCAAGTATTGTTATAAGCACCTTCACCATAGTAGAAATGAGAATGTAGAGGCTCAGATAAAGGACTTGTCCAAGGTCACTCCACCGGGCAGAAGATTTGAAGCCTGAAGATTTGAAACTTACATCTGTCTGATACTAAAATCCACATTATTGTTCTTGTCTCCCCAACGTCTCTCCTTTTTCTGCTTAAAAGCATTTTCCCTAGTTCCTTCTACCTGTTACAAAGGAAACAGGGGGTAATTTCATGCTTCAAGGGCTCTGCATGCTTAGCGTCCACCCACCACGTGGTAGTCCAGGCAGGGACACCATGCTTCCGGCAAAGCCAAAGGAGACCTCTCATTGCCCCCCAGGCATCCCCTAAAAGCACAGTTGAACTTTCTAGTTACTCCCAGAATGAATATCCCCCTGAATATATAGAAAACAGTAATCCTCATGGGTGACCGAGGCATGGCATGCATGACCATATGGGCAACTGGTGTCCCCAAGACTGAATAGGAAAATTGAATATCTTTGTCTTTCATGTCCTTTTTGTCCTTGCCACCTTCCAGCTGTTGCATCTCCTGTTAAATAATGTCATTTCCCTCCAACTTTCATTTAGTCAAGCAACAAACACTCATTGATCCCTTACAAAGACAAAACCAGCTCTGATCTCAGGATCAGACCCCTACCTGAATAGAGGCAGATGCATAAAACAAGTAACTTTAGTGCATGAGCTCAGTGTTCCAAGAAGAGAGACTTGATCAATATATGCTCTGGAAACACAGAGAAGCATGACTAACTCAGCCAGTGGAGGGAGAATTGAAGAAGGGGGTGCTTAGGAAGGCTTCATAATGGTGATGATATTTAAGTTGGGTCTTGAAGGATGAGTAGTTTTCCAAGTGAGAGAAGAGAGAAACAGCATTGCCTACAGAAGGTATAACGTGTTTCCAGGAGCTCAGAGTGTTTCAGACGTATTCAGAGTAGCTGCAGAAAAAAGTGTGTGTCGGCAGAGGTGCAACCAACAGATGCAAAGTCATGAATGACTCTATAGAACACCCTGAAGAATTGAGGCTTTGCTTTGTGATCCATGGAAGCCACTGAAGGGTCTTGAGCAAGAGCATGTGTATCAGAGAATTCTTGCACCACTATAAAGAAATACCTGAGACTGGGTAATCTATAAAGAAAGGAGGTTTAACTGGCTCACAGTTCCACAGGCTGTACAGGAAGCATGATGCTGGCTTCTGGCAAAGGGAAAGCAGGCCTGTCTTACCAAAGGGGGAAGGGAGAGAAAGAGGGGAAGTGCCACACACTTTTAAACGACCAGATCTTGTGGTAACTCAGTATCACAAGAAAGGCACCAAAGGGGAAATCTGCCCCCATGAACTAATCACCTCTCACTAGGACCCACCAACATTGAGGATTACAATTTGACATGAAATTTGGGCAGGGAGAAAGACCCAAACCATATCAGCATGGTAATGAGTTTCATTCTATAGAAAGATGGTATATTAGTTTTTAGGGCTGCCATAACCAGTGATCACAAATGGGTAGCTCAAAACAACAGATATTTCTTCTCTCCCAGCTAAGAGGTAAGAAGTCCAAAACCAAGATGTCAGCAGGGTTTGTTCCTTCTGGAAGCTCTCATGTTCCATGCCTCTCTCCCAGCTTCTGGTGGCTCCTGCAATTCTTGGTGTTTCTTGGCTTGTAGCCTCATCACTCCAGTCTCCACTTCCATCTCCACATGGCATTCTCCTTCAACATGTGTCCTTTTCTATTTTTGTTTTTGAGACGGAGTCTCGCTCTGTTGCCCAGGCTGGAGTACAGTGGCTCGATCTCAGCTCACTGCAACCTCTGCCTCCTGGGTTCAAGCGATTCTCCTGCCTCAGCCTCCCGAGTAGCTGGGATTACAGGCGCCCACCACCTCGCCTGGCTAATTTTTGTATTTTTAGTAGAGACTGGGTCTTACCATGCTGGCCAGGCTGGTCTCGAACTACTGACCTCAAGTGATTCACCCGCTTCAGCCTCCTAAAATGCTGGGACTACAAGCGTGAGCCACTGCACCTGGCCTTATCCTCTCCTTTTCTTGTAAAGACACCAGCCATCTGACTTAGGGCCTAATTTAGTATGACTTTTCTTGACTAATTACATCTGCAAAGGTAATATATAAGGTCCCATTCTGGGTGGATGTGAGTTTCAGAGGGACACTATTCAACCCACTCCAGATTGTGTAGAGGTGAGAGTGGTAGTGGGAACCTAGGAGACCAGCTGGAAAGCCAGCCCCACAGAGGGGAAATGGGTCATGGATGCAGCAGTGGAACAGTGACCCACTGTCATACCAAGGACTTTGCATGGGCCCTTTCCCAGAAAGAAGGGGGTCATAATGACACAGTGAGTCCCATTAGAAGGGACCTCAAAGATCAAATTGGGCCAGGCACGGGGGCTCATTCCTGTAATCCCAGCACTTTGAGAGGCCGAGGCAGGAGGATCACTTGAGGCCAAGAGTTTAAGACCAGCCTAAGCAATATAGCGAGACCCAGTCTCCACAAAAAAATTTAAATAATTAGCCAGGGGTCTGGTGTGTGCCTGTGGTCCTAGCTACTCAAGATACTGAGGCAGGAGGATCACTTGAGCCCAGGAGTTCCAGGCTGCAGTGAGCTGTGATGGCACCACTGCCCTCCAGCCTGGGCAGCAGAGCAAGACTCCATTCCTTTAAAAAAAATCAAATTGCTCACTTTTCCTTTTCACTGATAAAAGTGGTCATGGACACTATTAAGTGGTGAAACTAGCATTTTACAATTAGATAATCTGTCTTGAGGATCCCTTTATAGTCTTAAGATTGTTTAATTCATACTGACTCTTTGTAGGAAGGTTTAGTTTAGGCCTTCAAGAGCTGAGAAGCTTATTGGCAGAGCCCATAATTGTCTTAATAGACAGCATTTATTAAGCACACACTAAATGCCAGGTACTATGCGGGGTACCTAGAATTCCTTAGCTATAATTCTCATACCTCTAAAAAGAAAGGCAATATTATGAATGTCTCCTTTCTACAGATGAGGAAATTGATGCATGGGGAGGTTCTAACTTGCCCAGAGTCACACAGTGATGACGCTGACCTGCAATTTAGGGCCATGCAATGCCAAAGGAAGTTTTTCAAACAAACAAAAACTATTAAGAAAAAAATAGAGGATGAAGGGCAGAGGATTATGAATATTTCAATTCAAGAGGCCCCAATTTATCTTGATCCCAAAGAAGAAGTCTTCATTTATCCTAGCTTAGGATAAAGAACCAGCTCTGGAAGCCTGCATGACAAACTGGGGTCACCCTCTTAGTTCATGGGGTGCTTAAAAGGAGATGCACCCAGGACCCAGATGGGCATCCTCCTGCTGAAACAGGGAACTGGGATCCAACTTAATTAATCTTCTTCTCACTGCCAACATTTCCCTTGCCCTCCCATCTGTTCTTTTCTCCAGGGATTAAGGGACCTTTACAGTTCCAGCTCATTCAGAATAAAGTTCCTTCAAATGAGTGGCCAATTTCATTTTTTTCCTTTGAGCCTGACATGCAGAGCCAGCTGTTGACTTAGGAAACTCTGCCAACAGCGCCTGTCGGGTGCAGACCTCATCTGGTGTCTGCTTGGGATTTTCCTTTTAATTATAATTATACTTCAAAGGGAATCTGGAACTTGCAGAGCCAAAGATCAAAGCCTCAAGAGGGGCTATGTTCTCCCTAACAGTCCCCAACAGGGCTCTGAAGACAGGGGAAGGGAAGGATGTAGGTGATGCCATCAGCCTGGCTAACCTCAGCCCTCCCACATTGCACCCTGTGTTCATGTGGCTGCCACCGGGCATCCAGCTTAGCCAACTGGTCCCTTCAGTGTGGCCAGAGTAGGAAATTACCTATGGGGTATGATCTGAGGATGGAGCAGCATAGTCCACACTAAAACATACCCCTACACACCAAAACTTGCTACTTGCCTAAGATTATACCATTTGCCAAGCACCCTTTTAGATTAAGTATCGTGCACTCCATGCTCTCCATTTTCAAGGTGAAAATGCTACTAAGCTAGCGATGCCATGTGTCACTCCCACCTTAGTATAAATTAGCCTACAGGTTGGTTTCCATAGTTCAGAGCAGCATGAGGATATTTAGCACTGGGTGGAGGAGGATGATTGGTGGAGAAGAGTAAATATTTCAATATCGCTGAAAGGGGAAAGAAATGAAGGAAACCAAAATGTATTAAGCACCTACTGTGTGATAGTCTTTTACATATGTGATATTATTTGTTTTCTTAGCAACCCTCTAAAGTTGGCATTATCACTCACATTTTGTAGTTGTCTCTCCCCTCCAAGTTGAGTTTAATCCAGTGGTTCTCAGACTTTAACAGCCATAGGAATGCCTGAAAGTGGAGATTCCTTGGTCCACACCAGAGGTTCTAATTCACCTGATCAGAATGTAGTCCATGAATTTGCAGGTGTAATAAGCTCCCAAGTGATGCTACTGGCATTGGTTCATGGACCACAGCTTGAGCAGCACTGGTCTTGGCCGGTCATAGCTGTCTTATTCGCTTAGCCAACAACTGGTTCAAATGATGGGCATCCCGGAGCCCCTTTGGGCCAATGGGTAGGGGAAAGAAGCCTTGACCCTGGTTGCTGCCAGAAGCCACTTTACAACCATGAGGGGAAGATGTCTAAGGATGAGGCTAATTCTGTGGGCAATTGACTCTGTGCAGAGCTCAGTGACATGACAGACCTTCAAAGTCAACCCTGAAATCCCAAATCCTACTCTGTACTTCTTCTTACATGGAGTAATAAATTTCCTTATGTGTAAGCAAGAGTGAGTGGAGTTTCCTGTTACTTTTGGGTCAAAGACACTATCAACATTCTCAGATGAAGAAAGAGGGTCTTGGTCCAAGGCCCATGGTCACAGAGCTGGTTACCCAGGTCTGTGTAATGCCAAGTGTCCTTCCAATTTATCACACTGTCTGAGTGGTTTTCTCTCCCAATACCTGATGTGACTCCCCATCTACTTTGGCACAAGCATTTGAGACCAGACCCATCTAATCTCCTACCAACAAGAGATTCAGGATCCCATTCATCCATCCAACTGTCCATCCATCTGTCCATCCATCCATCCTTTCATTCATCAAGCATTTATCCAGCACTTGCCGCATATCAAATCCTATACTCAAGGCTGTGGATCTATTGCAAGACAAGACGTAATCTTAGCCCCGAAGGAGCTCAGATCTAGAGAAAGAGACAGCCCCACAATCTCAGCATCTCTTTCTACATTCAAGACACGGGCATTGAGGTCAGCCTATGGATGTCCAGATGTCCAGTTGTTGTGGGTTTCTAAGATGTTGGCAGATAATAAAAGCTCAGTCTTCGTTTGTTTGACTCAGATAGATTTATCCACTTTTGGAAGGTTGAATTTATTTTAACATCAGTAAAGCAATTCAAGTATCCTCAATAATGGATATCATATAAATA
Organism: Macaca thibetana thibetana; assembly: GCF_024542745.1. Lineage (NCBI taxonomy): Eukaryota > Metazoa > Chordata > Mammalia > Primates > Cercopithecidae > Macaca > Macaca thibetana. The sequence goes on from NC_065588.1 coordinate 115,643,598, forward strand.
TTCAACCATCACATTTCTCTGTTTATAAAGCTTCAAAGCGCACAGCACATTGTAAAGCTGCTAATTAATTCTTGTAACGCCCTGGTGTCATGAGCAAAAGGCAGATAATAACCCTATTTTACCAGTGGGACCAATGGCCGCTGTAATTCAGCAACTAGCGTGTGGTCATGTGGCAGATCACCTGCATTTTATACCTTCATTAACAGCACAGTTTATTAATTGTAACAATTACATTCACCATTAACATTTATTGAGAGCCCCCATAAACCTGGCTCTGTCCTGAGAACTTTATACACACATCACCTCGTTGATTCTCCATCATAGGCCTATGAAGTAGGCTCTGTGATTATTCTCACCTTGCACACAGGGAAACTGAGGCTCAAAGAGTAATCTTATCTGCCAAAGACCTGGCTGGTGAACTCAGGTCTGTATAACTCCAAATCCCATACCCTGCCCTTTGACTTATTGCACCTGCTGGGTGACATGTTGGGAGGAGAGGATCGTGTATTCTTCCATTCCTTTGCTGTGTGACATTAGGAAAATTCTCCAGCTTCTCTGAGTCTTGGATTGCACATCTGTTGGTGAAGCAGAGAGAGTACAAGCTTTAGAGCCAAAGTGCAGTTTGTGTTTGAACCCCACCTCTGTTCCTTACTCTGTCATGTAACTCTGGAAATTAACCTCTCTGGACCTCTGTTTTCTCTTCTGTAAAACAGAGATAATGGCAGCCCTATCCCACAAAATATATTACAAGGGTAAATGGAATTAACATGTGTAAAACTAAGTGGGTAGCACATAGTATGCACCTAGTAAGACACTTAGTAGGTAAATGGCAGCTGTTTTTAGTGTGTCTGTCATGTGATGGAGGTGTCATGTTGGGTAATCTCTCAATGCTGATGATCTCCGATAATTTTTAGACGAAAGATCTCCCATGGATTTTGGTTTAGCCACAGGGAACTAGTGTAACTCTCCAGGGGTGTAGTTTGGGGTTATCTCGACAAAAATATTTGCAATATGCTAACAAAATTATGGTCAAATCAAGATCCTGCTAGTCGCAAATGATAGAAAACCCCAATTCAATGTGGCCTACACAAAAGAGAAAACTATCTTCAAACATTATCTCCAGATACATACTCTTCTTTCTCCTGTGTTGCCTTCATTCTCAGACAGGCTTTACCAAGTTGATGGCCAAGATAGTCACCAAGAGCTCTAGGCTGACATTCTTCCATGGGAGCAACCCCAGCTGAAAGAGACCTTCTCTTTCCCAAGAGCAGCAGCAAATGGCCTGAGACTAAATACTTTGGTCTTTCTTTGGGTCTCAGACTCATAAAAAACTAAGATCCTCCCTGAAGCCAGGGAGGTGGAATATTCTGACTGACTGGGCCTGCATCCAGTGTTCACCTCTGAAGCCACATGGATGGAAGGTGAGATAGGAAGGCTCCCCTGGGGAGTTGATTGGCATGTCTATGCCTTGGAGGAGACTAGTACAGTCTAGCTGCCAGTCTGCAGATTTCCTGGGCTTGGAGTCTAAGAGCATAACGTAGAGCTTTAATCACCAAGTTGCAAATTTCCTGGGCTTGGAGTCTAAGAGCATAACATTGGGCTTTAATCACACAGCTACAAATTGGTGTTCCACTCCCAATCACAGTGGCCTGGGGAGAGTCCCAGCAGCCATGATCAGTCCCCTCAGCCCATCTTCCCCCTGTGCCCTCAGCATAAAATCCCAGATGCCAGCTGTTGTCACATTCATGATTTGGCCCTTCCTGCAGCTCCCTGGTTCCTCACCCCTCCCCTCCACCAACCCTATTGGGATGCTCCAGCTGGACTGAGCCACCTTCACTATCAAGCTCTCACTCACCTCCATCCCAATCTTTGCAAATGCTATCCCCTCTGCCTGGCACATCTTCCTCCTTCCTCTTCTTTTATTTATTTTTTCAACTGAAAAATGAAAAATTGTATATATTTATGGCATACAACATGATGTTTTGATGTATGTATACATTGGGGGATGATTGAATCAAGCTAATTAACATATCCATCACCTCACATACTAATCATTCCTCATCCTTCAGAAATGTAAACGAAAAGTCATTTCGTTTAGGCCGGGCATGGTGGCTCATGCCTAGAATCCCAGCACTTTGGGAGGCCGAGGTAGGCAGATCACTTGAGGTCAGGAGTTCGAGAACAGCCTGGCCAACATGGCGAAACTCCGTCTCTACTAAAACTACAAAAAAGTTAGCTGGGCATGGTTGCACATGCCTGTAATATCAGCAACTTGGGAGGCTGAGGCAGGAGAGTCACTTGAACCTGGGAGGCTGAGGTTGCAGTGAGCCGAGATCACCCCACTGCACTCCAGGCTGGATGACAGAGTAAGATTCTGTCTCCAAAAAAAAAGTCATTTTGTTTATCCTTCTGACTGTCCCTCTACCCTTGCTGGGTCAGTTGTGCGCTCACACCCCCAGCTCCCTCACTCCCACCACAGCTACATCATATGGTATCGTAACTGCTTTATTGTCTGCCTACCTCCCCCTCACCACCCTGCCATCAGTGAGACTCTGAGAGGGAGTTTTGGGGTGGGTGTGTGTTTCCTAGCTCTTAGCTGGGACCCCCAGAGGGGATCAGGAAGACCTTTCTGAATGGGGAAATATCTGGACACTGAGGATGATTTATTGACAAGTCCACAGGTCAGAAGAGCAAGGAGCAAGGCACCAAGTATGAGCCAGACTTGAGAAGGTCCTGGTTAGTTGCCAAGAGACCCCAACAGGGATGAGGACAGGGAGGGCTCTTGGAGGTTAGGCAGATAGGGCACTCTTGAATCTCAGCTCTAGGTAAGATCTTAACCCAGCTCCAGAACAATAAGAGATCTAGAAGGTTGTGCCCAGCAGTGCCCCTTAGAGACAAAGATCCTCACCTCTCCCTCCCCAAAGGCACATGGAGATGGTTTGAAAGAAATCTTTGCAGTTCCCACAAAAAGCTTGTGCTCTGCAAACAAAACTGCTCCCTCACTTACCTTTGTGGCGTTTGGCTCACCTCCTTCTAATTTGCATGATGAACCTGCTTGGGTCTCTGATTAGCCCCAGGAAAGCATGAAAATGAGCATTTGACATCATCAAGGGCATCCACGCCTGCACCTCTTTGGAGAAAGGGGCTCCTCTATTCAGGCTTTCACGTTTGAAAATAATAAGCAAGTTCAGCTCATTTCTCCACCCCAGGCTGCAAACTGCAGTCTTCTGTCTCCGTGCACACCCCCAGGAACCGTGTTTGCTAACGATGAAGAGGAAAGTATTTTGCTTTTCAAACAAGCCTGAACCCCAATTAGTTTCTCAGAGACTTGATCCTCATTGGTGGCAACTGTGGTTTCTCATCCAGCGTTGTTATTGATTTGGTCAGAAGTAATTAAGGAGATAATTCTTACTCAATTACATTTCCCTGAATTTCCTGAGGTTGCTAACTCTGTTCCCCGGCTGTATTTTCTTTTCCAAATTAATTTTGTCTTGACTCTGAAATGAGCATGGATATGACAAGGCTTGTTGTGCTTGTTGATTTTCGCAGGAACAAAGTAGGGCTCTGTATTTTAATGCCAACTAGGGCTATCAAACTCTCTTAGTTTTTAGAAAATTAATGTAAAACATACACAGATTTTAAAATATACATATATCATCAAAAATCTTCTACTGTAAAGCAGGAGTCTCTCTTCCCTGCCCTCTTCTCATCCTTGATGGCATACCTCAGGGCAGCCATGTCTAACACTTTTTGCTACTTCTTCCAATGACCTGTGCCTCTAAATTATATGTTACCTGTGTTTCTTAGTTTATGCATTTAAGATTTGAATAATTTTCTGCTGCGAAAGATGAGGATCTAGTTCCTGCATCCCCACACCACTCCCCACCCCAACTCCCATCCCTCCAAAAGTAGCCTTACCTTTAGCTCCCCTAGTGGTTAATTCTGTAATTTAAAAATACAGATGAGGCCAGGTGTGGTGGCTCACGCCTGTAATCCCAGCACTTTGGGGGGCCAAGCTGGGCAGATCAACTGAGATTGGGAGTTCAAGACCAGCCTGATCAACATGGAGAAACTCCATCTCTACTAAAAATACAAAATTAGCTGGGAGTGGTGGCACATGCCTGTAATCCCAACTACTCAGGAGGCTGAGGCAGGAGAATCACTTGAACCGGGGAGGTGGAGATTGTGGTGAGCAGAGATTGTGCCATTGCACTCCAACCTGGGCAACAAGAGGGAAACTGTCTCAAAACAAACACAATATATATACATATGTATACACACACACATACACATATATACACGCATCTCTATATATACACACACACACATATACACGCATCTCTATATATATACACACACACACACACATATATAGAAAGAGAGAGAGAGAGAGAGATGATACATTTGTGCTTCTTGCCTCATCCACCCTACAGAGTGTCTTTGACTCCTTCCTTTGTGGAAGAGATGAGGGTCTCATCAGCTCTCCTTGCGTCTTTACTACTATTTTTACATTGTCAAGATCAATAGCATTCACATGCCATATCCATAATTCAGTTTCCCAGGCTTTGTCTCTGAGTTTTCTAAAAGTTGAAAAATCAACACATATTGAAGTTTTATTTTCATCCCTTCATCCACTCACTGAACAAATAACTGCCAAGAAGCCACTCTTCGTTTGGCATTGTGCCTGAAACCAAAAACACAACGTGACAAGGTCATACTCCTCGCACACATTGCAGTGCTAGAATCCAGAGGAGGAGAGAGAAAACACAGAATTTAATGTAAGAGGAATAGCTGCTTAAATCAGTGGTTTTGAATATGTTTAAAATACGAATACAAAACGTAATAAAAAGGTAAGCTCAATATAGCAAAAAAAAAAAAAAAGGTTTTAAATTGGAGCGGCTTGGTTTTCTTTTTACTTCATAAATATAAGCCAAGTCTTGGTGCTCCAGCCTCACCCACTTACCTACATACCCCCATTGATCCTCAGGCTGAAGCCAGAGCACCAGAGGATACAATACACTAGAGTTTCTATACTTCCTCCAGGGACTGAGAGATGGTGACAGGCATCACGGTTGCATTTTGGTTTCATGTTTATAGAGCTCCTTCATCAGCAGTGAGTCTTTATAGCATTCAATGTTCATAACACACTGGCTGGAAATACCACTTTAAGGACAGCTGAGGACAAGTATCTTCTCATCATGACAGGTGCCAGAACAGTCACCATGATGCCAGTGGGGTGAGCAGAGAACACCGAGGGGACATCCAGGGCCATAGAGGGGTACATTCTGACTGCCCTTGGCATGAATGTCCCATCCAGGTGGGGTGTGTGTACGTAAGTGGAGCATGACAACACCAGAAGCCAGGTGACCAAGTTCAGTGGGAAAATTAAAATTATAAGATGATGTATGTGGTCAGGCACTGTGGCTCACACCTATAATCCCAGCACTTTGGGAAGCCAAGGCAGGATGATTACTTGAGGCTAGGAGTTCAACACTAGCCTCGGCAATATAGGGACAACTCACCTCTACAAAAAAGAAAGAAAAAAATTTAATTAGCCAGGCATGGTGGCACATGCCTTGGTCCCAGCTACTTGGGAGGCTCAGGAAGGAGGATCACTTGAGCCCAAGAGCTCGAGACTGCAGTGAGCCATGATCGTGCCACTGCGCTCCAGTCTGGGTGACAGAGCAAGACCCTGTCTCAAAAATAAATTAATTAATTACTAAAAACATGTTGTATCTATCCAAGCACACATGCATGCGTATGTACCAATTAAGAAAGCCCCAGATTGTTCTTCTACTTGCTTACTTTGCAAACGACCCCGTAGTTGTTTTACTTAATGATCACCACTGGGTTCATTTCCTGACTCTGTAGTTATATGCAGTCACTCTGCCCCTCCATGCCTTGGTAGTGATTTTTTTTTAACCTATACAATGGGCACTTGAGAAGGTGTATTTCTTATGGTCTTGCCCAAACTAACAGTTAGCAAATGGCAGAGCTGGGATTTAAAACCAAATCTGTCTGAATCTAAAGTCTGTGCTTTTCAGTACTACAATCTACTGTCTCCTGTGGTAGTTCAGTTATGGAATGATCTTGTTTACAACCAAGTCATGCCCAGGCCATGGACAAAAAATTAAATTAAATTAAAAATAAAAAGGTTTTCTATGCTTTATTTTATTAAAAATGAAAAGGTGTTTTTAAATGCATACGGGAGCCAGGTAATAGCTCACACCCTGAAACAGACCAATGCATTTTTCTTGCCAATAGGGGAGACTGATACAGTGAAAGAAGTGCTATTAATTTTGTGACTAGCCCCTAAAGAGAAAGTAAATGAGTTTATGTAACCCAAATCATCAACTGTTTCTTGTGGGGAGTTTATTACTGTATAGCTGTATTTCAGTTACATATTTCCATGTGACAAATTACTCTAAACCTTAGCAGCTTAAGGCAACAAACATTGATTATCTCATAATCTCTGTGGGTCGGGAATCTAGGCACAGCTTAACTGGGAGCCTCTGGTTCAGGATCTCCTGAGGCCACAGTGAAGATGGCAGCTGGGCCTACAGTTATTTCAAGACTCAACAGGGAGACGGCTCACTCCTGAGCTCACACACTTGGCTACTGGCTGGTATCAAGTGCTTTCTGGCTGTAGGGTAGAGATGTATTAGGTTGGCGCAAACGTAATTGTGGTTTCTGCCATTTGAAAGTAATAGCGAGAACCGCAATGATGGTGGACCTCTCCCAAACAGAAGCTCACAACTTGGAAGCTGTTTTTTACCCAGATCAAGGGCAGGTGCCCAAGACAGAAGCCATGTTTATCCTGTAACCTCATCTCAGAAGGGACATTGCATCACTTTTGCCATATTCTAGTCATTAGAAGTGAGTTACTGGGCTCAGCCCAACCTCCAGGGGAGGGGATTACACAAGGGTATGAGTACCAGGAGGTGGGGATCCTGGCAGGTATCTTAGAGGCGGCCTACCACAGACTCCGGTATAAGGGAAAGTAAAACCTAGATCCTGATCCTCACCAACCTAGGTGCTGGGTGCCCCAGGATCTCCAGGAGAAATAAAAACAGAGCACTTGTCTTGGCAACAGTGTTGCTCAACCTCAGCACTCCTGACAATTTGGAGCTGATACAGCTTTGTGGGGGAAGGACTGTCCCATACGTTGTAGGATGTTTAGCAGCATCATGGGCATCTACTTACTAGATGCACCCTCCCCCACCCCAGCAAGTTGTGACAGCCTAAAAGAACTTCAATAACACCTTGGAAAGTTGCCTGGTTATCTACTGAAGGTCTCCCTTGCAGTGAAGAAGAGGAGGCATTGCAGCCACCAGGCAGCAGCAAGCCCTTAACGAATGACATCTTTATTGTCCCCAAAATGTGCTGCAGCCCTCACACCAACAAACAATTAAGAAATGCAAAAAGATAAATGATTTGACATTTTGCAAACATAGAAGACTGTGATTTCACTCAATATCCATTTTCTTGTGTTCTAATAAAACTTTATTCACAGAAACAGGCAGGCTTTTCTGTATCTTCTTGGTCCTCTGTGTTCCTTGACAATTTTCCCGTGTGTCAGTCTTTGGCCTTCTAATCTTCATAATCTTAGTATCCTCTTCTCCCCTCCTCCTTCCATGGCCCCCCCTCTCTGTCTCTTTCTGTCCCTGTCTGCCTGCCTCTCTCTGTGTGTCTCCTCATTCTTTCTCTCTCTCTGCCCCCTTTCCCCACCTCCCTCTCTGACAGCTAATTCAACACTCCTTACCTTAACTTCCAATTCCATCCTCTTCTCACAGTTCCAATCCATGCATTAATGATAGGCTCTTAGCCACCATTCTTGTTCCCAGATTCAGCTCCAAAGACTCAAGAGTTTGGCATCCACCTGCTCCAGCCTCCCTATAGTCCCACGATACTCGATACCGACACTCTCCAAGATACATTGTTATGTGAGGGGAAATCAGGGCACAAACAATGCTGCCACGTGTATTTGTGTGAAAGGTAGATGCTAGTGTTGGAAAGAATGTGTGTGTGTAGGTGAGTGTGTGTGTGTGTGTTTCCAAATCTCTCTGGAAGGATACACAAGAACTCGATAACACTAGTCATTTCCAGGCAGAGAAATGAATGGTTTGAGGACAAGATGGAAGTAATACATTTTAAAAAGTGATGTACCTTTTGATATGGTTTTTAAACCATTTGAAAATACTACTTGCTTTAAAAAAAAACTAAAGTAATAAAAAATGCAACAACAGAAAACGCAATGTTTCATCTTCATTTATTCACTGGGCCCTCACCCCTAAGTTGATTTTCCTGAAATGGCTTCTCAGCACCATTACCAGCTCCAGGAATGTTCTCTCCTGCCTGGTGACATCAGGAAAACCTTCATCACCACACCCCAAAACACACACACAAACACACACATCCCATACTCTGCATTCCAACCATTCCAGCTCCTTCCGGTTCCTTCTGTCTGAAACACCTATAGGGCAGAAAAAGTAAAACCCTTTACCTCACCAATCACAAGGGTCTTAGATGACATCCCCATAACAAAATACCTATTAATCAGAGAAAAGCATAACAATTTTTTTCAAGACAGAGTCTCACTCTGTCGTTCAGGCTGGAGCGCAGTGGCATGATCTCGACTCACGGCAGCCTCCGCCTCCTGGGTTCAAGTGATTCTCCTGCCTAGTCTCCCGAGTAGCTGGGACTACAGGTGCACGTCACTCCACTACGCTCAGCTAATTTTTGTACTTTTTTAATAGAGACAGGGTTTTGCCATGTTGGCCAGGCTGGCCTCAAGTGATCCGCCCACCTCAGCCTCCCAAAGTGCTGGGATTGCAGGCGTGAGCCACTGCGCCCAGCCAAATTTATTTTTTTAACCAAAGTTTTACGTAACATGGGAGCCTTCAGAAATGGAGACCCAAAGACCTAGGGAAAATTGTGTTTTTATGCTAAGTCTGATGAGAAGAGTGGATAGTGGTAGAGAAACATGATTGGACAAAAAGGGGTGTGATCTAAAGGTAGTAAACCTAAGGGGAGTTGCACATGGGAAGGCCTGTTTGTTCACATTCGTTTCTGTGTCTCTGTAAGACATTTTTCCCCCCAGGTATGGGACCAGAAACGTGTCACATAGAACCATCAGGGTGGAAGGGAGGAGGCCACACAGTAGCCTTTCTAGGCTTTATGGCTTGCTTTGGGAGAGCGAAGTTCTAGTTTCCATGAGCCATGTTGGGGGTGAGAAGTCCCGTTCATGTTCTGAACCTGGGAGGCGGAGGCTGCACTGAGCTGAGATCACGCCACTGCACTCCAGCCTGGGCGACAGAGCGAGACTCTATCTTAAAAAAAAAAAAAAAAAATTGTTATGCTTTTCTCCCATTAATATGTCTTTTGTTATGGGGATGTCATCCAAGACCCTTGTGATGGGTGAGGTGAAAGGTTTTACTTTTTCTGCCCTATAGGTGTTTCAGACAGAAGAAACCAGAAGGAGCTTGTTCTCACCTTGGGGGTGAGAAATTCCAGTTTCGACGATCTTCTCGGGGAGAAAGAGGAGAGGTGGAAAGAAAGTCAGAGAGACCTTGTTTCTGAGCCCCTCCCCATCTCTTTCCATCCAAAATACTTAGCATGCCAAGGCACCATGTTTCGGGGTCTCATGTTCCGAGCCCTGACACACCCTTCCCTCCAAGTTTTGTGTTCAGCACAGTCTGAACCGCTGCCAACAACCCTGCCAGCCGCCACACTGTGTCTGGTGCCTGCACTTCCCTACATTGTAGTTCAGTCTCTCCTCCTAGACCACCAGATCCCTGAGGGAAGGATGGCCCCTTGTTCAGCACCATATCCTCAGACATTGTCTAGCTCCTAATAGATATTTAAGAAATAGGTGAGCTGCTCTTGCCCCTCGCTGAGCCTCAGAAGGTAATCCATGTAAATGACATCTAATGGCACCCAGAGACCTGAGACCTGGAGAAGTTAAATAACTTGCCAGAGGCCACCCAGTGAGTGAGTGAGGGCTAGAACCAGAAGTTCCAACGTATCCAGTTGGCAGGGCTCCCTTTATTGCATATTACACCCAGGGGACAGCATCATAGAATTCATGTCCCAGCATCCCTGGTGTCACACTAAAACTCAGCCCAAGAGTTAAGCCCCATCCAGCCCCGACCAGCTCTTCTGAATCTTGGCTCTTTTCTCTTTCACCAGTGGCTTAAGCTCAGCTCTGCTTCTGCTCTTCACATAAAAAAAAAAAGAGGTTGAAAGTTATTAGCCAATGGGAGGCTGTGTTTCTTTGGACCTTCAGGGGGTTCCCTTGATTGTTGCAGAGATGTCAACTTTATCTTCTTCCAGGGAGAGAGAAAACAGATGGAAGCCACATGGGGACTTAACCACCAACACACATTCTTCTTCTCAGGACATTGGCAATGTGAAAGGATACTTTCTTGGGTCGCTCTTTGTTTCATTTATCCAGGATGAATTGCCAAATAAATTTTTTCATTTCCAAGAAAGGAAGTAGATTGTGGTGTAATATGCAATAAAGGGAGCCCTGCGGCCAACTGGATACATTCGAACTTCTGGTTCTAGCCCTCACTCACTCACTGGGTGGCCTCTGGCAAGTTATTTAACTTCTCCGGGTCTCAGGTCTCTCAATCAGAAAATAGGGATAATAATAATAACGCTACCAACTTTTGGAGCGGCTGCAAAGATTCAGTGAGCAAAGGCAGGTAAAGCCCCCCATGCAGGAATGGCAATGGGGTACCATTGATGCTGCTGTTCCCTCCTGGGTCTGTGGCAGACATCGCTAATCAATCCCAGACATTTCTTCTGATAAGTCTGGACTGGAGGACGCTCCAGACAGAATGACTACTTATGGGTAGATCGAAGCTGGCCCTCAGATTGGAGCCCCTTTGCCATCTCAAGCCTCCTACATTTCCAGACACATCATTTGCAAGGTTCGCGATACAGAATAGAGCGGTTGTCACATCCCGGGGCTCCTGTTTCCTGAAGCTCCTCTAGGACTTTGAACAGCGGCCCCTCGCCCATAGTACAGATTCCCATTAGCTCCCAGGGTCTGACAGCTGGACTGCTGGCCCCTCATACCTAGTCTTTCAAAAGAGCTTATGAGATTAATGTATTTGATTAATTTTTTAACTGGGTGGATAACACATTAGCTGCTGGCATGCCAGCTCAGTCCCAGGGCTGCTGGGGGCTCACCGATGCTGGCAGCCAATTTCCATTTCAATCAAGTGAGAGAAGAGGGAGCAGATTGAAAGAAACCAGGACTTGATTGAAAGCTATGGCATCTAGCGCCACCTACTGTTATATCGCTGCATCGCTACCTTTGCGGACCATCGGGTCACTGGTAGTCTTACTCAGCCCTTAAGGCATTTTGGGGGGAACATCTTCGTAATCTCACGCAAGTTATATTTTTCATTCATAGCTTATAATTGATTCAATGTGTATAAACTACAGGTACTCCTGGTATAGTGAGAGTAATAGTGACATTTCTTTGGCTTGTTTTGGATCACAAAACCCTGTGTGCCAAGCGGGCCTCTTAGCATCCTCACGGCCTTTGCATGAAGACTAGGCAGTGCCAGGTGAGAGCCTGAAGGTACAGAAGAGATGACTTTCCTGGGGTCACACAGGTGCGGTGCATGGAGAGGGGATTCCGACTCCACATTCTTTTCTCCTGAATCCATCCCTTGTCCACCTCTGCTCCCCCAGCCCACCTTGGGGCCTGGCTCATCAAGCCCCTCAAAGCACAATCCCCACTCCGTATGTGCCAGTACATAATGGGGATTTTTTTTTTTTTTTTTTTTTTTTTTTTGAGACAGAGCCTTGCTCTGTTGCTCTGTCGCCCAGGCTGGAGTGCAATGGCGCGATCTCAGCTCACTGCAAGCTCCGCCTCCCGGGTTCATGCCATTCTCCTGCCTCAGCCTCCCCAGTAGCTGGGACTACAGGCGCCCGCCACCTCGCCCAGCTAATTTTTATATATATATATTTAGTAGAGACGGGGATTCACCGTGTTAGCCAGGATGGTCTCAATCTCCTGACCTCGTGATCCGCCTGCCTCGGCCTCCCAAAGCGCTGGGATTACAGGCGTGAGCCACCGTGCCTGGCCCATAACGGGAATTTTATTGAAGGGTTCATAGAAGAGAGGGAGAAGGTTACATTGTACCTCACACAGGAAAAAACAATAATACAGTCCTTTAGCAGCTTGTGGGTTCTTTTCTGGATGTCAGTTCCCCCCCTTCACCTCTTCTCCCAGGCCCCCTCCTAACCCTGCACTATCACTCTGGTTTGCTTTTTTTTAGATGGTTCCTCACTCTGTCACCCAGGCTGGTGTGCAGTGGTGCAATCTTTTTTTTTTTTTTTTTTTGAGACGGAGTCTCGCTCTGTCTCCCAGGCTGGAGTGCAGTGGCCGGATCTCAGCTCACTGCAAGCTCCGCCTCCTGGGTCCACGCCATTCTCCTGCCTCAGCCTCCCGAGTAGCTGGGACTACAGGCGCCCACCACCTCACCCGGCTAGTTTTTTTTTGTATTTTTTAGTAGAGACGGGGTTTCACCATTTTAGCCAGGATGGTCTCGATCTCCTGACCTCATGATCCACCCGTCTCGGCCTCCCAAAGTGCTGGGATTACAGGCTTGAGCCACCGCGCCCGAGTGGTGCAATCTTGGCTAACTGCAACCCCTGCCTCCTGGGTTCAAGCGATTCTCCTCCCTCAGCCTCCCAAGTAGCTGGGATTACAGGCACGCACCACCACATCCAGCTAATTTTTTTTCCTTTTGGAACAGACGAGATTTCACCGTGTTGGCCAAGCCAGTCTCTAACTCCTGACCTCAGGAGATCCACCCGCCTCGGCCTCCCAAAGTGCTGGGATTACAGGCATGAGCCACCACACCTGGCCTGAAACCTAGTTTTAAATGCAGGAAGACCAGGGTTCTCATCCTGGTTCTGACCACTGACCAATTGTGTAACCTCGAACAACTTCATCTATCCTTCCATTTCTCCTTCTGTAAAAAGGACAGTTATTTTTTAATAACCATCTCATTTGTTTGTTGAAAGAAGTAAATGAGATTGATAATGCAAAATGCTTAGCACAGTGCTGATGTGTAGCAATTCTTCAATAATTTCTCAATTTGGGTGACTTAGACACACCTTTTTTTCACTCACCGATTAAAGAGAGATTCCATTCACATAGACTAAAATGCAAATAGTATATCTCTCCAGAGATGTGCAGTGTCCAACCTGTGCATCCTTATATGACGGCCTGCCAGGCTTAGAGAGACCAAGGAATGCATCCCAGCAAAGAGTTAAAGGGTAAGCCACAGCTAAGAAATTGAAAGTGAAAGGATAGCACAAAAGCAACCCAGGAAGAGAGAGCAGCGGGTGCAAAGACCCTGTGGTCAGAATGAGCAAGACACTTAAGGGAGGCTCACTGGCTAGACCATAAAGATCAGGACAGGGGAGCAACACAAGATCACACTGAAGGCAGGAGCTAGATCACACAGCTGTGTAGTTCCCAACAAGGATTTTGGACTTTAGTCTAAAAACAATAAGGAACATTTTAGGCAATGGAGTCATGGGATTGGGTGTACATTTTGGAAGGGTCCGCTATGTGGACAACGGACAAGGAAAAGAAGAACGGAGGAGAGAGGTCATCGGAGGCTTGTCTGTTGTCCAGGTGGCTTGCAGCAGCATGGGAATGATACTGGTGGGAAGACAACAGAGGGAAGACAGATTGGAGAGCTCTCTAGGAAGCAAAGTCAATGACTTGGTAAATTAGCTCAGGGCTTAGTAAACTTTTTCTGGAAAGGGCCAGATAGTAAACATTCTAGGCTATGCAGGCTGTGCATCCTCTGAAATAACTACTAAACTCGCTGTTATAACAGGAAAACATTCACAGACAATAATAAGCACATGGGTGTGACTGTGCCCAGTAAAACTGTGCTATACAAAAGCCAGCCGCAGGCTGTAGTTCGCTGATGCCTGGATTAGATAAGGGTAGGGGAGGGTATCAAGGATTGGAGGGTGCTGAGCTCCCCTACTTCCTATCTCTGTGACCTTGAATAATTGACTTAACCTCTCAGATACTGGGTTTCCTTTTCAGGAAAACAGGAATAAAGATTCCTCATAGGGTTGGTGTGAGGATTCAATAAGACAGTGTTGGCCAGGTGTGGTGGCTCACGCCTATAATCCCAGCATTCTAGGAGGCTGAGACGGGTGGATCACCTGAGGTCAGGAGTCCGAGACCAGCCTGACCAACATGGAGAAACCCCATCTCTACTAAAAATACAAATTAGCTGGGCGAGGTGTTGCATGCCTGTAATCCCAGCTACTTGGGAGGCTGAGGCAGAATTGCTTGAACCCAGGAGGTGGAGGTTACGGTGAGCCGAGATCGGACCATTGCACTCCAGCCTGGGAAACAAGAGGAGACTTGTCTCAAATAAGAATAAGAATAAGACAGTGTCTGCTGTGGGACAAACAGGGAGGTCTCATCCACAAACACACTCCAGTGAGGAATATCCAGCTACATTCAAAATGGCCATCGAGGATAGAAAATGAAGTTCTTTATTACTGAGGCCCCTACACAAAGAACAAATAGAACTTACACAGAAAAATCGGAATCTTTAAGAAGGGGAAAAAAACCCCTGCTGATTACAACTTTCCTCACACAGCTCAATAGATTTTTTTTACTTCAAAACAACTCTATAGGTGGGAAGAGGGTTCCAGCCTGAAGCAGGACTGAAGAACAGATAAATTGCATGGCATTAAATAGAATGTTGATTTTGCTGTTTTTTTTTTTTTTTTCTTTCAGTTGCCCTGAGTTTTTTCAAAAATTTCCCCACAAATCAAGGGTTGGGCCAGGATTTAGAATGGAGTCTCTATAAAGAGATTCCTGGCCGGGCGATGTGGCTCATGTCTGTAATCCCAGTACTTTGGGAGGCCAAGATGGGCAGATCACCTGAGGTCTCTTGGCAGATCACCTGAGGTCAGGAGTTTGAGACCAGCCTGACCAACATGGTGAAACCCCATCTATACACAAAATACAAAATTAGTCAAGCAGGGTGGCACATGCCTGTAATCCCAGCTACTTGGGAGGCTGAGGCAGGAGAATTGCTTAAACCTGGAGGCAGAGGTTGCAGTGAGCCAAGATCGCGCCATTGCACTCCAGCCTGGGCAACGAGAGCAAAACTCTGTCTCAAAAAAAAAAAGAGAGAGATTCCCACCCCTCATCTCATCAAAGTTTAACTCAGTAGTGTTCTCAATTGAGGGTGATTCTGCTTCCCAGAGGACACCTGGCAATGTCTGGAGACATTTTGATCGTTGTAACTTGCAGGAGAGATGCTACACTGTATGACGTACAAGAAAATCCCCCACGAGGAATAGTGATTTGGTCCCAAACTTCAGTCGTCCTGAGGAAGAGAGATCTTGTTAACCAGCCTGGGATGTTGCCTGGAGGAGGAAACAGTTTATCTTTGCTTTTTGGAATACATCAGCAAGATTCTTCTTCCTACCCCCATTTTTCCTTTTTCTCTTGCTTTATCTCTTTTATTGGCTTTTGGCTGACAGGCATGCAATCCTCCTTCCTGGAGCACCCAATTTCCTTTTATGGAGTTACTTCTGCTCTATTAGATACAATCAGGCTCTGTCCCCCTAGTTATTTAACTAGTACCTGGTCCTGAGCAGGTGCACAGTGGCCCCAGACAGCCTAATAAAGGAAGTGGTTAGGGTGTGACCTTAATTAACTCCTCAAGAAAAGGGACTGACTGATGTAGCCGAGGCCTCAACACTTAGCCAAAACAACCAAATCAACCAAAAAACTATATGACAGGTGGTGACTTGTATGCTCTGCTGGGCCACAATTTCTCCAGCCTCAGGGCCATGGGTCCTACCTTTATTTCCCAGCTTCATCCAAGCTCCCACCCTGAATGTCAGCAAGAAGCCCAAACCCTTCCTTTATTCCCAAAGCACAGCTTCCATGAGGCAGTCCTGCTTCACTGACATTTACAGAAGGCCCAAGCAAATTAACTGCAGCAAAGGAAAACCTGAAACTGGGGTTTCAGCCACTTCACGGTCTTCCCCCAACTTGTAAAAGATTGTCGAAGATTTCCGACCTACAGAAAGTTTGCAAAAGTAGTACAACAGGCAGTCAAACACCCTTAACTTAAATTCACAATGTTATCTTTTTGCCATGTTTTTAACATGCTGCCGTATTTTTCATATGTATGTATATATGCATACGTGTGTATATATATGTACTTATATATAAAATACGTGTGTCTATTTACAATTTTTTAAGCTGAGCCCTTTGAAAGTCAGTTGCAGACACTTCACACCTAAACAGTTCAGCATGTATTACCTAAGGACATTCTCCTTCATAGTCACAATACAGTTAACACAGAAATCTCACATTCATCCAATGCTATTATCTTTTTCTTTTCCTTTTCTCTCTTCTTTTTTCTTTTCTTTTTTTTAAATTTTTAAATTTTTTTTATTTTTTATTTTTTATTTTTTTGAGATGGGGTTTCATTCTATTCCCCAGGCTGGAGTGCAGTGGCGTGATCTCGGTTCACTGCAGCCTCTGCCTCCTGGGTTCAAGTGATTCTGCTGCCTCAGCCTCCTAAGTGGCTGGGACTACAGGTGCATGCCACCATGCCCAGCTAATTTTTGTATTTTTAGTAGAAATGGGATTTCACCATGTTGGCCAGGCTGGTCTCCAACTCCTGACCTCAGGTGATCCACCCACCTCAACCTCCCAATGTGCTGGGATTACAGGCATGAGCCCCAATGCTATTATCAACATAAAGTTCATGTGCAAATGTCCCTAGTTATCCCAGTCATGCCCTTTATAGCCTTGTCTCCAGCCCAGCATTCAATCAAGGGACCATGCATTGCATTTAGTTGTGTTCGCTTGGTGTCCTAAAGAAATAGATCCTCTGCCTTCTTCCTCTTTTATGACATTGTTAGAAGACAAAGAGGTGTATCCTTTGGATTTCTCTCTAAGAAAGAATTTGCCAGCAGGAGGCACAGGTAGCTGAGAGTCTCCAGCTGTTGACACTGCCAGCATCCACAGCAGCTTTCATGCAGCAAAAGTCAGAATCTTCCCCAGAAATTCCCCATCCGTGGGCACTGGCCATTTCTGCCTTGTGCTTGGACTCAATCAAGCAATCTTTGCTCTGGAGCTCCCTGTTGCATTGGCTGGACTCTGTCAGATCTGCATATGGTCTAGGGCTCCCCTGCCAAATCCCACTTCCTCCTCCTTTTCTCTTTCAAGGGCTTACCCCCAGTGAGCATTTTGTATTCCTCTCTCCGTGTCTGCTTCCCAGAGGCCCCAGTGGACACAGACATTGACATCTTTTAAGAGTCCAGGTCACCTATTTTGTAAAATGACCTTCACTTTTTATTTTTCCTTCACTTTTGCTTTCTCATGATTAAATTCAGATTGAACCTCTGGGGCAGGACATGTTTGTAGGTGACATAACCACGTAGGCGATGCTGTGCCCTTCCCAGTGCATCACTTCAGGTGCGCCTGATAAGAGTTTGTCCTGTCAATGGTGACGCTAAGCATAGCCGTGATGGTTAAAGTGGTGTCCGCCAGACCTCACCGTTATATGGGTACCTTGTTTCCTTTGTAACAACTCATTAACCTGTGGGGTTAAACCTTGACACAGTGATGCTTTCATCTTCTCATTCATTCAGCAACGACAGAAAGAATGCAGAGCCAGGCCCTGGACCAGGCACTGAGTATCAGAAGCTTCCTTCCCAGGGACTGTTGTTCCTTCTCCTCTTCTTCCCAGAGGACTCCTGCTGCTTTGTCTCCCCTTAGTTCTCAGTAGAGGACTTGCTCGTCTCCCCAGATGACAGTCCCTTCTTCCACTACCTCTCCCTGCCAATCCACAGACCCCCAACTTCTTTTCTCCTGGGTCCATAAGAAGATGGGGGGGAAAGAGGTTGAATCAAAATATCATATAAAAGGTACAACCCGTCTTCAACAAGGAGAGCTATTAAATAATTCTCTAGTATATTTCCTATTTCAGTTTGAAGGATGTGTTTGTGGATGAGGTCACTAATTCTGGGTATCTCTATGTAGGTAGGTACACATCTTATATTCTTATGACAAAAAAAAACCTCACTCTCCCCAAAAGGAACTGCCCATCATCACCATAAAACCACCAAAATGGAGTATTATTCAGCCATAGAAAAAGAATGAGATCCAGTTATTTGCCACAACATGGATGGAACTGGAGATCATTATGTTAAGTGTGTTAAGTGAAACAAGCCAGGCACAGAAAGACAAACATCACATGTTCTCACTTATTTGTGGGATCTAAAAATCAAAACAATTGAACTAATGGACATAGAGAGTAGAAGGATGGTTACCAGAGGCTGGGAAGGATAGTGGGGGAAGCGGGGCAGGAGGCGGGAATGGTTAATGGGTACAAAAAAAATAGAAAGAATGAACAAGACTTACTATTTGATAACACAACAGGTTGACTATAGTCAATAATAACTTACATTTTTAAATAACTAAGAATGTAATTGGATTGTTTATAACTCACAGGATAACTGCTTGAGGGGATGGATACCCCATTCTCCATGATGTGCTTATTTCACATTGCAGCCCTGTACCAAAACATCTCATGTACCCCATAAATATATGCACCTATTATGTACCCACAAAAACAAAAAATAAAAATTTTAAAACCACCAAAAACTTAAACATCCGTGTGCAAGCTCAGGTCTTCGGGTTCACGTGTGTACTCCTGCCATGATCCCGCCTACTCTGTTCTTTACAGCTTCTCCGCAATGAGTCTGAAATGTGTTAATCAGTGTGCTTGCTTCTCAGTGCTGTCTTTCCAGTCTCCCTTCCCCCCGACCCCTCGACGGAGCATCCCAGCTGTTTCCCTGATGTCTGTATCAACTCGGGCACATTTAACAGGAATTCATTTCCATCTTAATCTGATTCTAGGAAGTAGATCATATTTTAAGGAATAACAAAGATGAGTTCAGAACATTCTTTCATAAAACGCAGAGAACAACAGATATTTAGAAAATTGGCTTTCCGGCCGTGACCTTCAACAAATCATTCTGATTTTCTGCCATATTAAATTCTTTATGATGAAATCTAACAAAATTCAGCGGAAGAATTTTGGAGGCAGTATCTGTAAATCAATAGCTAGCAACTGTTACCCTTCAGGTAGTTCCCACTGTGCAAAATAGGACAAGGGGGGGATGGGGATGCAGAATGGAGTAGTGAATAAGAACACAGGCTTCAGTGTCACTTGAACATGAGTTCAAATCCAGGCTTTGTCACTTAATAGCAAGTCAGTTTCACCTTTTTAAGCCTCCTCTTGCTGTCCTATAGAATGGGAATAGTAATATGGCAAGGACTCAATGGACTCATCTATTTCATATAAGAACACACTTGGGACAGTGCAGAGCACATAGGAGACTGGCATTAGTTCCATTTCACAGATGGGGATTGGCATTAGTTCTGGTAGGATTGGCATTAGTTCCATTTCACAGATGGGGAAATTGAGATTGGGGAGTAATGGTACCTCATTCAAGGTCACTGAACTCCTGAGTGACAGGGCCAGGACTCAAACCTAGGTCTTTCTGACAGCAAACGTCTTTCCATCCATTCCTGCCACACTTCACTTCTCAGCTTTCAGGTTAAACCACATCACTTCCGGACGTTACTATTTAAACATCCCCAGCACATGAATATTAAATGTGAGCACACCTGCCAAGAAAACCATCCCCATCTAAGAGTCCACTGTGAGTCCGTGCGTGCTCCACCCCTCCCAGGCCCCTACCCCCAATTACCACCTTTTAACCTGGTACATCACAGGACATCACACGGTATTTCTCACGATGCTGCTCTCAAAAACTCATTGGGTCGATAAGAGAAAGGATGCTGTCCACACATGCTGTAGGAAAGGTGGGCAGGGCAGACTTGACTTTGTTTTCTAGGAAACAAAGAATGGAGTCATCACCCGTACTCTGCAGAGCAATGGAAAAACTGAAAGCTCTGAAGCCGATGACACATTCAAGGGAAGCAAAGACAGAAAATCACAATCAACCAGGCTTGGAGTCATCACGGAGCACAAAACAAAGGATATCTGCAGAGACGGTGTATTAGTCCATTCTCACACTGCTCTAAAGAAATACCTGAGACTGGGTAATTTATACAGAAAAGAGGTTTAATTGGCTCACAGTTTCACAGGCTGTGCAGAAAGCATGATGCTGGCATCTGGTCCTGGGAAGGCCTCAGGAGCTTTCACTCATGGCAGAAGGCAAAGCATGAGCAGGCATCTTACATGGCAGCAGCAGGACCAACAGAGAGATGGGAGAGGTGCCACAAACTTTTAAACAACCAGATCTCACGAGAAATCACTATTGAAAGGATAGCACCAAAGGGGCATGGTGTTAAACCATGAGAAACCACCCCCATGATCCAATCAACTCCTACAAGGGCCCACGTCCAGCATTAGGAATTACATTTCAACATGAGATTTGGGTGGAGACACAGATCCAAACCGTGTCAGATAGTGATGGGGTTTTGCTTGTTTTTTATTTTCTCCTAATTTTTTAACTTTTCCTGATTTTCTATTAGGTTAGTGCAAAAGTAATTACGGTTTTTGCCATTTCAATGGCAAATGAATTTTTGGCATTCATTCAACGGCCAGTGAATTTCAATGGCAAAACTTGCAATTACTTTTGCACCAACACAACATAATACAATGTTAATTAGTGTCAAAACAAGATTAAAATATTAAATGTGAGATTGTATTACAAATACGTTACCTGGGTAGGGAGATACATGAATGAGTGTCAGTAAGGAGTATAAAGATCTAACAATGTGGGAGGTAGAGCAGGTAAGTTTTGATGGGAGGGGAGGTGATCTACAAAGATCTGAAGAAATTTGGAGAAGTAGGAGGGTTCTGAATACCCTGGAATCGTGATTTTTAATGTTTTTTTGGGGGGTGAGGGGCATGACCACAATTCTGGATATGCATTTTAGCCACGGAAAACTCTGGGAACCTCAGGGTTAAGATCAAAAGGAGTATCCAAAGTTATCATCTGTAAAGGGATCCTTGATTAAATTAAGGGGAGGAGGACCTGCTTTATAGTCCCAAAGTGGCCTGGGGCCAAGGCATTTGCATAAGTTGTACCCATAATCACTTGCTTTCACTCTCATTTCCATTTCCTGCTCCCACAGGGGGCTGATCCTTGCAAACTACATTTCCCAGGTGCCCTTGCAGCTGGCTTCCAAGTAGGTTCAGCCAATAGGAAGCACCATCAGGAACTGAAGGGTGAGAGTTAAGCAGAAGCCAGGGCATTTCATCCCTTCTCTCATTGGGCTTATGGTGGCACCTCTAGCTAAAACTACATCTCCTCCATCAGTCTTGCTTATGCCAAGTGGCCCTATTCCAGGGCTTCTGAAGGCCACCTTTTCCCTTAATTCCTCCAGCCCTGGAGATGGTAGAGGTTTCCTTTCGCTAATCTCTAGCTTGCCTCACCATTCCCTATGTGACTTTTGAGCTCTTCCAACACCTTTGTAACTGCTCCCCTGTATTAACTTCCCTCTGTTGAACTACCTGTCATGAGTTCTGATTTCCTGCCTAGACCCTGCCTGATCCAGTATGTTAAAATAAACTATTAGCTTACATCATTCCAGACTCTTAGATGACTCAATCTAAGTTGGCATTAAACATTTCTACTTTGCCTGCCTTGAGAGAATTAGTCAAAACTGCTTTACAAACATGAAAAATGCAATTATTTTATTAAAATTAATCTACGTGAATTGTAGAAAAAATAGGAAAAAAGATAACCAAAACAAAAAATTATTGTTTAATTGCCTATAATTCAAATGCCCTGAGATAACATCTCTATAAACAATTTATTGCATTTACTTCCAGCTTGTTATATTAGTACATACATGCCTTGTCATATGTCAATATTTTAAAACCTAATTTGTATTAGATCACATACATTTCTGGAAATTTCTATAGATCCTATAAGTATAAATCTTAGAGCTTCTCTATGATCGACTATCTTTATATTTTGTAGCATGCATTTTCATCTGAAATTACATTCCATTACCACCTTTCCACATTAGTAAATAAACAGCCATAGCAGCACTAAGTGGAAGCACCAAGACTCAAATGCATTCACATACCACTGTCTGGATAGACCATGACTTATCCCCACAATGGCTATTGTGGGACATTTAGGTATTTTTCACTATTATTCACACTGCTGTGATAAATATCCTCAGGGATAAATCTTTTCATCCTGGAGACATAATTTCCTTGGCTGGGGCAAGAGGATATGTATTTCTAAAGCTTGTCACACATATGTCTAAATTGCCCTCTAGAAAGGTTGTAGAGAGAGTGATTTTTGAATGTTTTATAAACTTTTAAATCTACTATTTAACTTGTTTATTTAACTTATTAACTTTTAATTTAACTTATTATTTTTCATTTAATATCAAATGATATTTGTAAATGTCCTGAGAACTAGTTATTTCTGCTGGCTTATTATAATTTTAATTAAACAAAACTATAATTATAAAGTTATAATCGTAAACTTACATTTATAATTATAAAATTATACTTTGACAAAAATGGTTTCCTGAGAATCCACTGAAATGCTGACATAGTTGTGAGTGTTGGGGGGGGGTGCATCTCATGCTGCTAAAGTCGGCGTCAAGTTGAGGACACAATTCAGTACCAATCCCAGTCGATACAAATCCACTGTTACACAATGATGTGAATTCCTGGTGCCAGGCAACTATCATTAGGTGACATTTGAAAAACAAATGCTTCCATGTTGGACATTATCATAGTTGTTTCATGAAGAAGGTGAAATTTGAGATGTTTAGGAGAGTGGTAAAGACATGACCGTGGCATAAAACAGGGTTTCAATCATGTGTTTTCAAATTATCTGGCAGGAAAATTTCTGATGTGCTTATTTTTCCTTCATTTATAAATATGCTTAGTTCATGCATCTTTTTGGAAAGTTACTTTGGGCCTGCGGGAAATATATAATGAGGTTCTCCAGAATAAGTGGGATTAGAAAGACAGGCAACCTCATTTTCAAATATTTGATCTCAACATGGCCAATCTCATTGCTTTCACTGTAAAATATACCAGAATTGGGGTCATCTGATCTTGATACCTCAAAAGCAGTGTTGGGAAAGGAAGAACAATCAGTTAAAAGAAGTCTCAGTCTCTTAGCTGTTTTGCTACTCCTAAGAGAGGGACGCATTTCAGATAGAATTCTGTGGCTGCAGGTAACAGAAAACCTAATTTAAGCTGTTATAAATAATAAAGGAAAGGTTCATGGAAAGTCAAGATTCCAATGAAGCTTGATCATTTCAACAAGGCACCATGGGATGAGTTTTTCTCTGACTCTCTTCTCTGCTTTTCTTCCACATTATCTTTGCCCAAGGCTGGCTACCCTCATGGGCACAAAATGGCTGTGAGCAACTCCCAGGGGCTATCTGCTTCCCCATTTCTAGTCAGTGAGGAAAGAGAACATCTCTGCCTGTGCTTCCCAGAAGCCCCTAGAAAATGCTTGCATCTCATTTGCCCAAACTGGGTCACATGACCATCTGTAAACCAACAGGTTGACAAGGGATGGTTTGTGCTGTTTGGCTTCAGTCATTCAGGGCCTCCCCTGCTGCTGGTACCATGAGCATCTCCCAAGATGCAAGTGCCGAGTGAAGGAAAGGCAAAGGGCCTAACCAGGGAACTAACTGGTATCAACAAGGAGAGTGAACAGATGTTGGATGTGTGAGACAAACGAATGTTCATTATGCAAAAGCTTGGGAAAGTACTCCTGGAGTTCCTTACATGCCTCGTTAGAGGGTGGTCTCTCCACCCGCTTCACCCACTCCTCAAGATGAACACTGATAGGTCTACCATCAATTTCCAGCCAAGAGTTGAGGCCACCTGGTATACTGAGATGAGCAAGATATAGTACCTGTAATTCATTACTAATATTAACCAAAGAGACAAAGGTTGTAAATGATTTCATTGTTTCCTATCCAGTTGACCTGATTCAAGGCTATTCAGATGTTTTATTTTGTTTTGCATCCTTTATATTTTCCTGTGTGTGTGTGTGTGTGTGTGTGTGTGTGTGTGCGTGTGTGTGTGTGACTGGGTCTTGCTCCATCACCCAGGCTGGACTGCAGTGGCGCTATCTCCGGTCACAGTAACTTTGACCTCCTGGGCCCAAGCAATCCTCCTACCTCAGCTTCCTGAGCAGCTGGGATTACAGGCATGCACCACCACATGCTTAGCTAATTTTTTTGTATTTTTTGTAGAGACAGGGTTTTGTCATGTTGCCTAGTCTGGCCTCAAATTCCTGAGATCAAGCCATCCTCCCACCTCAGCCTCCCAAAATCCTAGGATTACAGGCATGAGCCACCGTGCCTGGCCCCACTTTCTCAAGTGGGCAAGTAATAGCTACAGTTACAAATATTCTGTGGAATTGCCATAGACTCTTCACCCTTCATCTGTGCTGCCTTACATGGGAACATGTATTGGCCAACCCAGGAGAAAAATGGAATCAAGCAGGCCAGAAGTAGTTCCTTCCTCCACTTCATCTCCCACTCTGTCTCCCACCCAACTCTTCCACAAACGTCATTCAACTTTGAAACAACTATGCTTCTCAACTTTCACTTTACACTTCAAAACCCCAGAGCAGTAGGCACCATAGCCCAATTTCACTGATGGTGGCTGCAGAGAAAACACTTTGCCTCCTCCCACACATAGATATTGGGATTTCTGTTAGTGAGCAGCCACCCTGTTCTCACCCTGCCTTCAAAAAACACTCTCAACCAGTCTACCAACCAGTCTTTGTCAAATTTCACTTTGCCATTTACTTTTTAAATCTTTTCTCTCTCATTATGTAATTAATTAATATTTATTGCAAAGTTATAGGAAATGCACATCAGCTAAGAAAAAGAAATAAAACCTGCCATAATCTCATCCCCAGAGAAAATCACTGCATTTTGGAGCTATGTCATTTCATATCTTCAATATGTGTATATCCACATAGATCATTTTTCAAAAACCAAAATAGAATCATGCTATGAATATTACTTTGTAACATGTCTTTTGGCTCAAATAAATCAAACATCTTTATATATCAATAAACATACTTACATTATGTTGCCATTACACTTAATTGCTGCATCGTATTCCATTGTGTAGATGCACCATAATTATTTAACCTGTCTTCTATTGTGAGATGTAAAGTTGTTTTCCAATAGTTTGCTATTACAAGCAGCATGCTGGTGAACAATTTTGTTGATGAACCTCTATACCCATGAAAGGATATTTCCTTAGGATTCTTGACAGCAGAATTGTTGGATCCAAGGACATGCTCATTTCTAAAGCATCTGGTATGCATTGATGAATAGCCCTTCTGAAATATCAGCACAAAGTATTTACCAGCTTTATCTGAGAACGTCTATTTTCCCACAATTTTTTTATGTAAAAAAAATCCTAAGATGCAGGAAAATTTCAAGACAAGATAATCCAGGTAATATTCTGATTATTGTTTCTCCAAACTGTGGGTTAAGAAAAATGACTTTTTCACTAAAATATAATTTGCCAAGTATGATAGCTTGAACCTGTAATCCTAGTCTTACTTGGGAGACTGAAGCAAGAGGATCACTTGGGCCAAGGAGCTCGAGGCTGCAGTGAGCTGCACTCTAGCCTCAGTGACAGTGTGATCCTGTCTCTAAAAAAATAAAATAATAATAATAGTATAATATAGTTAATTTATCTCTCTTCTTTATATTGAGCATGTATCAACTTCTGAGTAATGTGAGGTTTCCCCTGGGTATAGTCAAGGCAAATTAATAGGGAGAAAGAAAAAACCTGCAAGCAATTATCTGGATAATTCATTCATAAACCTCTGCTATGAGGGCAGGAAGAGAGGGGGAGTACATTTGCATCTTTACATTGACAAGATTCAGCTCTCCAAATCAGATGCAACACCACCAATAATAATTATTTTTAATGCCTAATTGTTTGCTTTAAAGTGTAATGCTAATAGTAGTAGCTTCCATTTATCTAATGCTAGCTATCAGTGAGGAATTTAGCAATTAATTTAATCCTCAAAACACAGTAGGAGTTATTTCCCCATTCTACTGAAGAAATTGAAGCCCAAATTCTTCAGAGAGGTTAAGTAATTTGTTCAAGGTCACACAGCTGGTCACCAGACAGAACCAGGGTCAGAGCTCAGGTCCACCTGTCTCCAAAGCCCTTACCATGTCCACTTTGTCACACAGCAGGCCCCTCTTTGGTGTCAAGGTAGACTCTGTGCTGCCCAGGACCCCTTAAACCTAGCCATACATCTCCGATAAACCCATGAGCCTCCTGTGCCTGTCTCCATTTGGAACCGTTGTACTAACACTCCTTTTACTTTCACCCCTTGTCTTCTCATCAGGTCCCAGACAAGCCAATGAAGAGCATCAAGTATATGGACAAGGAAATAATAAACCTCAAAAAGGACCTTATACGAAGCCGGTGAGTGAGCCCAGCAGGGAATGATCCATAGACAACCCAACAGGCACGAGCAGGCTATGGGGTGTTGCCTACAAGTCCTTGCCCAGTCCCAGCATCCCCCAATCCTGAACACTGAGCAGAAGACTTACAGGAGGGTAACCCTGGGAGGAGCAGAGGGCAGGATCACTTTGTCAGTTGGACTTCCCAGGGAGTACCCATGCCATGCCAGCCTCCAGCCACCTGCCTAGAATTCCCTCTGCTTTTCTTCCTGGACCTGAATCCAAATCAAGAAAGTTCCCCAAGCTCCCGAAAACCTTCCCTTTTCACTCCAGACCTACATGATGATACCATGAAGTCAGAGTCATTCTCAAATTCTGGTCCTGCTACCTGCTGGCTGCGATGCTGGGGGAGTTATTTGAACTCTCTGGGCCTCTCTTTCCCTATCTGTAAAATGAGAATAATAGGAGGTTGTTAGAAGAACCAAGGGAAATAAAGCAGATAAAGTGCCCCTCATATGGCCTTGAATACAAGGCTGTTCCTATCTTTCCTCACTCCCCATTCCTTCCCTCCCTGATGATTGAGGCCCAGGACCATGTTTTGATCATCTCTGTGTGGTGAGATGGAAGTTTTCTTTCCTTTCCCTTAATGCTTTCCTGAGACCTGGAACATCCCAAGATAGGGTCCTAAAATGAAACTTTTGGCAAAGCAACTCAAGACAGAGTAAGAGATGAAGACTCTATTAGCACAAAACACATAAGACATATGCTGAGAGGGGTAATCTAGGCAGTAGGGAAGTTCTGTTTATCTTAGACATCTCCCACTCTGAGCCAGATGCAGTGAGAGGCAGAGTGAGATACCCTCTCCCTTCACCTCCATCTTCTGAAAGCCACCCTTCTTCACCGCTACCGGAATCTCCACCCTGCCCCATCCAGCAGCACACCTTGATGGAACTGATGACTGAGCCCAAGAGGACTCCTGGAAGGCGGGGGAAGGGAAAGGAGTTAAAGGACCTAGGGGAGAGGTGAAGAGAGGGTCCCAGAGGGCCATCTTCCCACTGACTGCGGGGGGTAGCTGTGTCGGCTATCTGAGGGTCTCTAGACACTGTCTAGTGAAACATAATTTGAGTCTTGTGTGTAATTTTAAGCTTCTGAGTAGCCACACTAGAAAAAGTAAATAGAAACAGGTGAAAGTAATTCTAATAATATTGTTAACTCAATACCTCCAAAATACTATTATTTGACATGTAATCAGTATTAAAATGTATTGAGGAGATGCTTTTCATTATGTTTTCTAACACATGATGAAAAGTGATGAAGGGATGAAAAATAATGAATGATGAAAAATCTGGGATGCATTTCATACTTAGAACACATGTCAATTTGGACCAGTCACATTTCAAGTACCCAATAATTGTTATGGACTAAATTGTGCCCCTGCCCCACACACACACACACACACACACACACACACACACACACATTAATATGTTGAAGCCCTAAGCCCCAGTGTAATTTTTTTGGAGATATGACCATTAAAGAAACAAGTAAGGCTAAAGGAAGTCAAAGGGTGGGACCTTACTTAATCCAATGTGATTGGTGTCCTTGTGAAAGAGGAAGTGACATCAGGCATGAGCACACAGAGAAAAGGTCACATGAGGACACAGCAGGAAGGCAGCCATCCACAAGCCTAGGAGAGAGGCCTCAGGAGAAACCAACCCTGCCGGCACCTGCACCTTCAGCTTCCAGCCTCTAGAACTGTGAGAAAATAAATGTCTGTTGTTTAAGCCGCTCAGGGTGTGGTATTCTGTGAGGGCAGCTCCAACAGACTAATACATAAGAGTCAATGCTGGGATGTTCCTGCAGAGAATGATCCAGCTCAAAGAGGCCAGCAGGGCGTAGTCTCAGATTCCCTTGCAGAGCTGAGCTCAGAGGCAGGATTTGAACTTGGATCTCCAAATTTAGGGCTGAGAGCCACAAGGATCCTCTGTTAGTTTCAGACATACTGGCCTCTGCGTAACTGCCCAGGGGATTCACCTTATCTGAATTTGTAATTGCCCAGTGGGTTCACCTTGCCTGCTGCCTAGACAGAGCTGATTTATCAAGACAGGGGAATTGCAATAGAGAAAGAGTAATTCACACAGAGCCAGCTGTGTGGGAGACCAAAGTTTTATTATTACTCAAATCAGTCTCCTTGAGCATTTGGGGGTCAGAGTTTTTAAGGATAATCTGGAGGCCAGTGAGTCGGGAGTGCTGATTGGTAGGGTCAGAGATGAAATCATAGGGAATTGAAGCTATCCTCTTGTGCTAAGTCAGTTCTTGGGTGGGGACCACAAGATTAGATGAGCCAGTTTATCCATCTGGGTGGTACCAGCTGATCCATCAAGTACGGGGTCTGCAAAATATCTCAAGCGCTGATCTTAGAAGCAGTTGAGGGAAGGTCAGAATCTTGTAGCCTCCAGCTGCATGACTCCTAAACCATAATTTCTAGTCTTGTGGCTAATTTGTTAGTCCTGCAAAGGCAATCTAGTCCCCAGGCAAAAAGGAGGTTTGTTTTGAGACACGGCCGTTATCGTCTTTTTTGAGACAGAGTCTCGCTCTCTCGCCCAGGCTGGAGTGCAGTGGCACAATCTTGGCTCACTGCAACCTCTGTCTCCCAGGTTCACGCCATTCTCCTGCCTCAGCCTCCTGAGTAGCTGGGACTACAGGTGCCTGCCACCATGCCCAGCTAATTTTTTTGTATTTTTAGTAGAGATGGGGTTTCACCGTGTTAGCCAGAATGGTCTCTATCTCCTGACCTCATGATCCGCCCGCCTCGGCCTCCCAAAGTGCTAGGATTACAGGTGTGAGCCACCGCGCCCGGCCCTTTGTTTTTAAATCATAAACTAAGTTCCTCCATAGTTCAGCTTATGCCCAGGAATGAACAAGGACAGGTTGGAGGTTAGAAGCAAGATGGAGTTGGTTAAGTCAGATGTCTTTCATTGTCTGTTACAATTTTGCAATGACAGTTTCATCTACAATGCTTGAACCCAAGTTAGAGGACTTTTGAGACTGATGCCTTGGGAACCTTGGAGCCCCAGGGACTGGTGACACATAGGATCAAGAAGCCAAGAAATATCTGAGTAGTGACAGCAGCGGTAGCAGGCAGCTGAGAAAGAAGATGGCACGGCGGGGGATGAGCCTCCCAAAAGGGAATTGCACTCTGTTCCACAGCTTTGCCCGGAGGATGTTCCAGGCTTCACAAAGAATAGTGCAGCAGGGACGCTGGATCAGAAGAGAGGTTCCAAATACAGAATTTCATGGGCACCAGTCAGTCATAACAGACTCTGGCCATACCCAACCAATATGACCATGTTAGTTCTTACTAGCTGAATATTATCAGCCACCAGGTAGATGAGGCCAACCAAGAGCCGCAGCTGCAAAGATATATCAGAATATCTAGAGCCTGAGGAATGAGGGTCTCCACAAGAATCTGTACACTGTAGACAAATGGCTGTTGATGAGATAGATGCCAGTAGATGCCTTGACCTAGACTCAACTCAGCCTAAGAAGGGTGACAAAGTAGTGGTGTGCCAGCTTGTAACTAGAGCCCAATGCTAAATTTTCAGTGGAAAATTATTGAACCAATTATTAAACACAGCTATTGTTAAAGATTAATTATATAAATGTATATCTATAATTGCAAACCAGTTGTTAAACACAGCTATTATTAGAAATTAATGATATGAATTTACAATTAAATACAATTAAATACATTCTATTAAAGCACAGGTAATAAATACTTAGAACTCATCCCTTCCTAATTGTTTTATACAGTTTGCTAATAGCTATGCTCTAGAGGCTATCAATGGTTGTAGTATCTATGTGGTGGAAAGAGTATATAAGGAGTGCTACCACCAATCTCTTCCCAGCTCTGTGTTCACTGACGTCACCACTTTGGTAGGTCGAAAGCAACTGGTGGGAATATTTGCACCATGTTGACAATATTTGCACTGTGGAAATCAATAAGCACTACAAATCAGGGCTCACTTCCCCCGACAGAGAGCCAATTGTTAAACATTCACCAGCACACCACTGGGTACTTCCCCCAAGAATGACAAAGGTTCCAACTCCCACTAACCCAGTAGAATAGAGGGGATTCATTATTAATAAAAGGTGATACAGGCAGCAGTTGTTGTGCCACTCTTCAGTTGGCCAGCTCAGTCTGTCACTCCCAACAGACACATTAAATGTTAAAGCTGAGATTTAACACTCTCCTTGGACACGCTTAGCCTGTCCTACTGCTGGACACAAAGGAGAATGGGGAAAAGGCCAGACAGAAAAGCCACAAGCAAGCAAGAAAGAAACGACAATGAGATGTTCCATCTGGCCACACTTCTGGATCCCATGGACATTAAGGAAGGAATCAGGATTCCCCTTCAGAAGGAAACACCATGTTTTCAAAGTGAAGTCATCTCTCCAAGTGGAGCAAACTCCCTGACCCCATATCCCAGTATTAAATGAGGCAAATTGTTAACAAAGATGATGTTGACTTTTCCATCCATTGTTTCTTAACTTTGTTTCCCCTCCTGTTAGAGACTAGCCCACCTTAAGCCAAGCTACTTTACTGTCTCCTGGATTTTTATTTAATATTTTAGCCCTCTTGTAATTCAATGGCACTATCCCTGGTTTCATGGCCAATTTAATCTGATGCTAAAAAGAATAAGATTCTAACTGCTTTCCTCCTCGCCTGTTCCATCAGATGTTCAGTGGCACTAAGCAGCATGCTATGCACAAACTTGCCGAATTTCTCGTGGAAGTTGACAATCAAGGCCTCTTTGTGTGTGCCCAGTTCTTGGTTGACTCTTGAAGCCCGATGACATACCTTCCTGCAAAGGTGCCAGCGCTTTTCATTGTGAATGTTTTAAGGAAAATAAACATCTCTGCAATGAAAACAACTGAAATGTTGAACATGAAGCCATGATTAACTCTTGGCAAAATTTAGTTAGGTCCAGGCAATTGCATATAAACAGTGATGAATTATCCACTCTCCCCTACCCCCAGCAGGGTCCAGGTGATGCATGTGTTTGCGAGGTCTGAGACTTTGCTTTCCAGCTGTGTTTGGTAGACAGCTGAAGCAAAGTAATCAGAAATAACAAAGGTGGAATTTGGAGGAGAGAAAGAAGCTATTCTTTTTTATTTTAATTGGGTTAGGCACTTCTTCTTGGTACCTCTTTAGCCCTCTGCGCTCATTCATTTTTTTCCAACAAATATTTATTGAGTATGAGGTATCACCAGGTGTACACCAGGCATTCTGTATATATTGGAGATGAACAAAACAGACAAGACTCTTGTCTTTGATGAATAAGAGATGATGACTTGCATTATAATGAGGTAAAAATGACAATCAAATTAACACGTAAATAAGCAGAATTTGAAGGTGGGGATCTAAAACCAGGTGATGTTTAAATAGTGGTGATGAAGAAGCTGATGCTTTAGCTACAGCTGTCAGAGAAGAGTTGTTTATAAAGGTAACCCTGGGCCCAATACCTGAATGGTGAGAATGAACCATCCCAATAAAGACATAGCACGGTGAAAGGTGGTGTATTTCAGAGAACAAGAAATGAATGGGTACCAAAGTCAGAACAAGCTGAAAATGCTGGAAGAACTGAGGTGAGCTGGGTGGCCAGAGCAGAGTGAGAGAGGATAAGAGAGACAAGAGATAAAATTGAAGAGCTGGTTAAGGGCTAGCCCACACACTGCCTTGTAGGCTGCAATGAAAAGTGTGGGTTTTAGTGTAAGTGCCACAAGAACCATAGGAGCATTCTGAGCAAGTGATGGATATAATCTGATTTTTAAAAGAGCATCCCATCCACTGCATAGAGGCTATGGTGAAAGATGACAATGGCTTCAATCAGGGAAACGGCAGTGAACTGGGGAGAAGTGGATGGATTCAGGATTCCTTTGGAGGTAGAGCCACAAGACTGGCTAACGGATTGGATGTGGGAGCCTAAGGAAAAGGCTGCACTGTGCATTCACATTCTACAGTGACCTGTTTCCATCTCTCACGCTAGCATGTGAGAGATCTCACAGTATGCACTATGTCATGTCCACTGTCATGGTTCCAAGAAAGTGTTTATTGATGGGATGAATTAATTATCTTGTCCATCTCTAGAATTTATCAGTTAAAATAAAGGGGAAGGCTTATTAACTTAGTAGGGAAAGTGAATAAGTAAAGTGGCTTATAAATTAATTTGTGGGTAAATCAAGAGATAAGATAGCTAGCTCATTGCTTTAGGCCTTCCAGGTGAGCCTGATAACTTCTCCCTTTTCCACTGCCATTCAAACAGGAGTGTCCACTTTGACTTACTGATGACTGGTCTAGGCTGGAAGGAAGAGGTAGTAATGTTGCCCTACAAAAGAATTAACCTGTCCCGCAAATCCCAGGGTCTAGCTCAGTGCTTGGCATAGAGTGGGCACTAAATAAATATTCTGAAGTTTGTATTTACATATCATCTTATAATCTTCCCCAAGGCAGGCAGGAAAAGTTTTGTTGATTAATTTCTCAAATGAGAAAACTAAGACTCAGAGAAGTTCAGATATCTACTCAAAGTCATTGTATCGGTCAGCTATTGCTGCATAACAAACTACCCCCAAAACTCAGTAACTTAAAACAATGAGCATTTATTAGTGATTGTGAGGCTATGGTTCCACTGGGAGGTTCTCCAGCCTCAGATGGGCTCCCTTGTGCACCTGTAATTAGCTGAGGGTCAGGGAGGTGGTTTTGCTGATCTTGGCTGGATTCTCTCATATGTTTGGAAGTCAGCTGGCTCTAGGTAGGCCTAGGATAGTCTTGGGCAGAACAACATGGTATCTTGCTCTCAAGTAGGTCAGCCAGGACTTGTGGTCCTAAGAAAGAATGAAAGTATGTGAGACCTCTTGAGCTTTAAGTTAGGAACTGGCAAAACATCACTTTTGCCATATTCTTGTGGCCAAAGCAAGTCACAAATCCAGAGCAAGTTAAAGGTGGAAAAATAGATTCTACTTCTCAATGGAAACAGCTTCAAAGTCACACTACAAATGGTGGAGATTTGGGGCCATTTTTTCAGACTACCACAATCATACAGCTAATTCTGCACTGGCCTTGGAGACATGAGCTAGCATCATTAGATAATCTGTACAAATCAGAGTCTCACTCTTCGGAATGTAAAGTGGAAAACATGTCATTTAAGCAGACAGCAGTGGGCACAGAGGTTGAAACACTAAGAGAAAGGGAGGCCAGAGGGGCCATGGTGAGCTGTTTGGAGCCAGAGGTTCCAGGGAATAATGACTATAGGTGATCAGATGCTTTAAACTGAGAAAAGATGGAGAAGAAGCCAACTAGGAAATTAGAGAACACAGCAAGCAAAGAGAAGCAAGCAAATCCCCTTAAGTGATGCCAATACTTTTAACTGCATTACTCAGGTCCCTGAAGCTATCTTCTATAGAAAATCTCCAGTTCTTCTCTCTGTGAATTTCTGATCTTGGATTTCCATGAGACCTTTCATATCCCTTATGACCCCAATAAGTACTCTTAAAATAATCACCTCTCCAGTAGGCTAATTTGCCAACCAAAGAGCCCAATAAAAATGATTTCCTTATTCATAAAGTGCAGAGAAATCAAGAGGACATGTGGCACTTTTGTCATCCCACCACCCCTATTTCTTGGGCTTCTTTTTGCATTAATGGTGTTTCATAGTGTTAATGATGGTCACTTCGAGATATGGTTTGTGTCTTGGCTGGCAGGTAGGGCGAGCTTCTCCTTTCTTAGAAATAAGAAGGGATAAAACTAATAATTGCATTGAAACAATGCAAGTTCGATGACAGTTAGGTGGCACATGTATCCCCACTTCTCTCTTCTGTGCCCAGGGCAGACATCACTAATGGATCACAGCACTCTTTTATTCGAACCCAGATTTTCTAAAAACCTTCTCAGCCTAGCATTCCAGGCAGCTACCACCATGGAACAGAATGGTTACATGGGATTTAATTTGTTTGTCATCTCTAAATTAGAAATCTCAAAAGAAAACTTTGAGAGATATATATATATAATGGCATCTTATTAACTCAAATTGAGGGTTGGGGTATGAGGGACCAGCAGGAGGAACAGACCTCACCCAAATCCCTTTATGAATGAGGCTCCCTTTAAGTGAATTTAAGTAGTTGGAAAAATTATTGTTGATCTCAGGCATTTACTGACTGCTCTCAGTCGCTTCTGCATCTCATCGTTCAACACTCAGGATCCCCACACCCATAGCCAGTAACCCAGAACTTCGTTTAGAAGTTCAACCCTGGTTCTTCCCACCATTCCCTCCCCCAGACTTGAGACCTTGCCTCAAAGCCCCAGGATTGTTTAAGATCATGGATTTATATGTTGTTCAATACTTTGAATGCAGGCATAGTTAAGGTTTCTGAAATGTATCTTGTGAATCACTCAAAGAAGACCTTAGTCCCCATGAGTCACATCTCCCTCACACCCTGCAGACAGCAAGTGGCCATTAACGAGTCACTAGTTTGTCCCATAAGGACAAACACTTGACCTCATGTTCTTAGCCCAGAACTGGTCAACACAACTGCACAGCCCATGGGTACGTTGCTGCTATGGGTTGGAGGGACCTGTCTCAAGTTAATTGCAGTTTTATCATCTTGGATGTGACCCAGAGGCCCTACCCATTTTTCTCTGTTTCTGGTATCTTTATGTATCTTTGACACCTGTAGTTAACCATAGTTTTAGGGTGAGGTGTTTTTTTTCTCTGCTTTTCTTACACTATTCTCTCCTGAGGGTAAATAGCTTTTTTTTCCCCTTTCCTTGTGTCAAAGTCTGCCATGGAAGACCCCAATAAAAGAGAATTTAACTAGAGGACCATGCTTTCAAATTTAACCATCAAAAATATGGTGAACTTCTGAACCTTTTGTTACACAGGGCTTTGCACAAAACTTTGTATTCCAAAATTCTTTTCCAGATGGCAAGCAATGTGCTCAGTTTTATAGCAAGGCTTTGCAGGCTCACAGAGCATAGTCAGAAGTCTTCTGGCATTGGAATCAGCTGTGGGCTGAAATCCTAACTCTACCAGTTATTAGCTGGGTGGCTGTACACAAATGAATTCACTTCTCTAGACCTCAGTTACTTTATCTATGGTATGGGAGAGAGAGATCACGAGATCTATTCCACACTGCTGTTGGGACTTTTGAGAACAATATGGATGAGGAATATATGACTAGACCAATAAAAGGAAGTCACTGTCTTTTTATGCTAGCTGTCTTGAAAGTATCTGAAAATATTCATGGGTGGCAACAAAAAACATGAGCTATGCAGACAGAGAGACCCAACCAGACTCCTGTCAGCTGGGTGACTTTGGGCTGGTCATTTCACCTCTCTGAGCCTCAATTTCTCCTCTTGGGATGGGACTGTGCCTTCCTACAGGGATTTTTGTGTATAAATAAGGACAGAATGAGATGATGTACATAAAAACCCCCATTCTGCTTCCCTTTCTTAGATCCTACAATACCTGGAGAACAGAGATGAGGCCAAGGAATTCAGAGCCCAGTAGCCCCACCTATCTTTAATTAACTAGAGGACATCACTCTGGCATCTTCTGCTCTCTAGGCTTCCATGGTCCTGGACCATGAGAATACATACTCCTCATCATTGAAGATGCAGGATGAGATCTTACTCTGTAGAGGACAAACAGTATATACATCCCACTTCTGGGCAAAAAAAGAAAAAAAAGAGTTAGCTCAGTCCCTGCATTGCCCTAGGAAACTCTTAGGTACATGGGTCTTTAGGTGAATTTATTCTGTTGATCAAACTTGTGTGTGTATGTGCACATGCATGCACATACATGTGAGAGAGAGAGAGAGAGAAAGACTGTTATCCAAAGTGGACTCCACATTATATGTAACTCCCCTAGACGTGGAGGGGAGAAGGGGGTACCCAGATCAGAATTTGATTCATTTACATCCTTAATTTACCAATGGGAGAGTCCAGATCAGCTACAGTCAGAAAGGAAATGTCAGGAGACAAAATGCTCACAGCGAATGGCAATTATCCCTCTTCTATCATTTTTATTATCATTGCAACAATGCTGACCTCTGTTCTCCCAAGTCATGAACAGAGAGAGCCAATTATTTAAAGAGACCAACTAGATTTTAGCTCCATAAGCAAACAGATCATCTTGCGCAAAGTTTCCCAGTGTATACTGAGCAGGGCACCCATCCTACAAAATGCACCATGAAGAAAAGTGTTCTGTAGTCACAGAAGTTTATAAATGTTGTGAACTGCACCCCCATCCCAGAGATTCTTAGTGCACAGTGATATTGTCAAGCTCAGTAAAGTCCAATAGTAAAGAAACCTACTTAAATATAGGTAGTCCAGCACTTCCTAGTCATTAAGGCATGACTTCCATTTCTGGCCATATAGCCAACTAGACACCTTGGATGATTCTCCCAGTGAGGGAAAAATAACTAGAGGAACATGGATGAAGCTGGAAGCCATCATTCTCTGCAAACTAACACAGAAACAGAAAACCAAACACCACATGTTCTCACTCATAAGTGGGAGTTGAACAATGAGAACACATGGACACAGGTAGGGGAACATCACACACCAGGGCCTGTCAGGGGGTGGGGGCTGGGGGATGGAGAACATTAGGACAATACCTAATGCATGCAGGACTGAAAACCTAGATGGCATGATGGGTTGATAGGTGCAGCAAACCACCATGGCACGTGTATACCTATGTAACAAACCTGCACATTCTGCACATGTATCCCAGAACTTAAAGTAAAATTAAAATAAAAAATAAAATCTGTATATAAAATCCATTGACATTTAGTATGTGTTGTAGGATGGGTTCCCAGAGAAACAGCATCTGAGATGCAAGTTTGTGTGCAGGGGTTTACCGGGAAGTAGTCTCAGGATCGACACCTGTGAGGGAGTGGGGACGCAGAGTGGGGCGGAAGGAGAAGGTGAACTGTGATGGAGCCACAAAGAGACCTTGGCCAATCCCAAGGGCAGCTCTGAAGCTAGGACTGCCCTTTAGAGGTGTACCACACTGAGACACAGCAATGAAAAAGCTGCCTAATTTCTCTGATCTCCAAAGTGGAGATTGCAAAGTACTCTCTCTCCCAAGGCTGTGATGAGGATTAAATA
The DNA here is from genome assembly GCF_024542745.1 of Macaca thibetana thibetana. Taxonomy (NCBI): domain Eukaryota; kingdom Metazoa; phylum Chordata; class Mammalia; order Primates; family Cercopithecidae; genus Macaca; species Macaca thibetana. The sequence goes on from NC_065588.1 coordinate 115,681,277, forward strand.
AGCTAATACATGCAAAGCACTTGGAACAATGCCTGACACACGGTAAGCGCTTGGTAAATGGTGGGTGCATGTATTACATCATTCATGTTCCCTGAGTGGCTGCAACTATTTTACAATACGATCATGATCTCATTAATTTCTCCCTGACCCCAGCTACAGGCAGAGCTCAGCACCAGATTCAGTGTGTTCACCAGATATCCCATATTCCGAAACTTGGAGGTCCATGTTTTAGGGACAGCTGGAGCAAACATGATATGGGGCGGGGGGAGTCAGGATGTTTATAAGCGGAGGCTGTGCAAATGCAGCTGTTCATCCAGGATTTCCATATTTAATTTTAAATCTCTTCCTGTTGGGATTGTTGAACAAGCCATTACACTAATGGATGTAACCACAGGCTTGCACGGTAAAGCACCAGTTCACCACTTAGAGTGGACACTACATGCAATAAGCTCTATAATTTTTTTGAACTTTTAATTGAAATATAATGCAGGAAAGCCCGCAAATCATTCAGCATCCAGCCCAATAAATTTTCCTGAAACAAACACACCCATGTAACCCACATCAGCATCAGAAGGAATATTACCAAAGCCTCCCAGGCAACCTCCTCATATCCCCTTCCAGTCTCTAACACCCCAAAGAAAATCACTCTCCTGACTTCTAACATTTAGATTTGTTCCTCTTGTCTTGAGCTTTAAGTCAATGGAATTATCCAGTTAGCACTGTTATTGTACCTGGTTTCTTTCACTCAATATTGTCTTTCTGAGATTTATCCATATTGTCTCTATTACTTGGAGTCTGTTCTCTCTCAGTGTCTGCGTAGTACATATTGCATGAGTATAGCACAATTTATCCATTCTAGTATTGATGGACATTTGAGTCATTTCCACTTTAAAGCCATTATGAATAAAGCTGCTATGAACATTCTTATACTTTTTTTTTTTTTACTGAACATATGTATATACTTCTTTTCAGAATATACCTAAAAGTGAAATAATTGGCTCATAGAGTTTGCATATGCTCAGCTTTAGAAGATACTGCCAGTTTCCCAAGCCCAGTTTTTTTTAAAGTTTAAAATGTACAAATAATACAATCTGGAAAAGCTAGAAAATAACAATTAATATGTATAAATAAGTAATAAAACTATCCATAATTACCCCATGCACGAATAGCCCCTATTTTGGCATCTCAACTTTCAGTAATTTTTCTATGCATTCATGGATCCACGTGTATTTTTTACAGAAAAAAAAATTCTGTATAGACTACCTGCTTTTTTATTTAGCAAAAGATTATGAGCACCTTTCACAACCTCAATAAATGTACAGCTGTGTGTGACTTCATTTCTTTCAACTTTTTAGTATAAAAATGCTCAAATACCTATGAAGGCAGACAGAATAATATAACAAATGGGCCAGGTGCGGTGGCTCATGCCTGTAATCCCAGCACTTTGGGAGGCAGAGGCAGGTGGATCGCTTGAGCCCAGAAGTTCGAGACCAGCCTGGACAACATGACAAAACCACATCTCTATGAAAAAGAATAATATAACAAACTCCTATGCACCCATTGCTCAGATCAACAATCATATCATAACCAACCTGATTTCATTTATGCATTATCCTCTCTCCCATTATTCTGAAGCATTAAATCATTTTATCCATAAATGTTTAAAACTATTTAGAGAAGATAAGGACTGTTTAAAACTATAACCACAATAACATTATTATATCTTTAAAAATTATTTACTATCCAATATCCATGCAAACATAATAACTATCTTTGCATGGATGCATTCTATTTCATTTTAAGAATGTAGCATTATTTATCTAACCAGTTTAAATTTTAAAGCATGCAGCTTTAAGACTCTCAATACTTAACTGAAGTTATCTAAATTTACACATGCTTCCGTTGCTGACAACTTCATAAATGCCTGGAACAAAGTAAACTTTTCCCATAAGAAATGAAAGAAAAGCCAGAAATATGGTGTAAAGAGGTTGAAAGTACTTCAGACACGACTTTTTGCTCTTCTGACTTTAGCGTAATCATCAGCAGCAAATCAGCAGTTTATGGAAAGCAAAATGAAAAGAGACAGTGTTCATGAAAGTAACTCTCCCCTGAAATTTACTGTCAATGTCCAGCTGAGCCACACAGATAGTGTCAACGTGCGACAGGAATATCACTTTCTACCTGTAGGATTCTTTATGTAAAGTCTTTGTCCTACTCAGTAACATCCTAGGCTCAGCCTTTTCTTTAATACCAGCACCTCCATTAATGATTGTTCTGATGGTTTTTACTCAATTGAGCTAATTGCCAATGTCTCCAATCTATTTGCCTTTTTCAATGCAGGTGGAAACTTCTATTTTTCCTGAAAAGACTAGCCTTTGAATACTTCTTTGCCTGGGTCTTCTCTGTCATATTAACTGCTTTTTGCAGTCATGATTTTGCTTAAAAGTAAAATAAAATAAAGTTGTATTAAAAAGCCAGAAGTCTCACAAGCTCACCAAGCTAACCTCAGAACACTTGTATAGTTCTCAGGAGTCACAACTGGGATGCTAGATGGGAAATGGCCTTGCAGCCCACTGTGGGGAAAGGGACGCGTCTGTCACTTTTCCAACCCACAACCCATAAGAGTTCAAAGTCCTGATAATAATAATAATAATAAAATAGCAGGCAGTTTAAACCCGTTGTTCCCAAATTAATGCTTACAAATATATTTCAACAGGTATTAATTTCCTCACGGCTCTATTCCAAAGTGCATGAAAACAAAACCTGTCTTTAAAACCAGCTTCCCAATCACCTACCTGATCTAATGTATTCACGGGCAATAGAGCAAATCATGGTTTTTGGAGCCAGCATGAATCCTGGCTCTACCACCTACTAGCTTTTTGAATATGGATGAGTTACCTAATCTCTCTGAGTCTCACTGCCCTCATCTATGAAATGGGGATAATAATAAAGTCTACCTCACAGGGTTGGGAATTAAATGAGTTAAGATGTGCAAAATGGCCGGGCGCGGTGGCTGACGCCTGTAATCCCAGCACTTTGGGAGGCCGAGGCGGGCGGATCACGAGGTCAGGAGATCGAGACCATCCTGGCTAACACAGTGAAACCCCGTCTCTACTAAAAATACAAAAATTAGCCGGGTGCGGTGGCGGAGGCCTGTAGTCCCAGCTACGCAGGAGGCTGAGGCAGGAGAATGGCGTAAACCCGGGAGGCGGAGCTTGCAATGAGCCGAGATCGCACCACTGCACTCCAGCCTGGGCGACAGAGCGAGACTCCGTCTCAAAAAAAAAAAAATGTGCATACCTGGCACATAGATGACATCATAAGTGTTACAGGCACACATACACACACACACACACCAAGAACAGATGATATCTCTGAAAGCTGGTGTTTACACCTCAATTCCAGCTGCTTAGCTATGCCATCAGGACTCTGTCCACTCTGCAGGTGAGATTTTCGTATTATCTGTGCAGGGACCCAAAGTTGTCTCATTCTTGTCTGATGGGAAAATCAGAAGCCAGAAAGCATACAGCAAAGAAACTTAAGGTTCTATAGTTTGTTCTTTGCCTTGAAAGACAAACAGCTAGATACTTTTCAGACACTGTTTTCAGGATAACGTTAGTTAACACAATGAAAGCGTTTAGAATAGAGTTGTCACAGTGTGTGTTGGCTCTTGTCATTACCAGAGTTCTTCTTATTGCTACTTATTGGAAGTAGAGCCAATGGCTTGAGTCAACGGGAAGAGAAAAGGCTGGGTAAGAGTTCAGCCAGCCTAATTCCTTTCCTTTCTTATAGTCTGGTCACTGGGAGAAAAGTAAGAACATCATAAAGTCCATTTATTTTGTAACATGAACTGAGCTACAAATTCAAGTCTCGCTTCTTTTATTTTTCCAGTTAGCCATAGGCCATTCCATGAATTATTCATGGGAAGTCTACAGTGTCCCTCTAGGAGCCTCACCTTTCCCTTGAATTGTCTAATAAGCCGAATTTTGCTGTCCCACAGAAAGTTGGCGCTGTGTCCTCCACTGCCATTGCTTCTCAGGGCCACAAGGTGTCGCTGTACAAAACAGGTCCTCCATGGTCTTAGAGACCTCCCTGGCCACTCTTCTCTGACATCTCGCTGATCCACACCATCATCGCTTTCAGAACGCAGAGCGTTTGATTAAATACCTTCCCCCAGACAACCAGGCTACCTGGACAAAGGAGGCTACCTTTAGGAGCTCCAGGATCCCTTATCTCTGCTCGATCTAAGGGAAGTTGCTCTAATGTCTAACCAAAGAGATTTTCTGGCCCTTTCTTGCTGAAAAACTTACAGGAAGAGCAAAATGGCTTTTCTTTTTTTTTTCTATTAGGTGCCCAGATATAGTACATAAAGCATTTTAATAGATGAACAGTGATGTGGAAGGAAATGTTTCTCCAAAGTGAAAATACCCTCAACCTCACCACAGCTGCACTTTACCATACAACTGGAATAGAAAGGTCCCTTAAAAATATACCTGAAGTTTATCTTCCCCAAATTTCTCATGAAACTGAGAACAAAGTCAGTAAGAATGCCCTGAGGCCAGGCGCGGTGGCTCACGCCTCTAATCCCAGCACTTTGGGAGGCTGAGGCAGGTGGATCACTTGAGTCCAGGAGTTTGAGACCAGCCTGGTCAACATGGTGAAACCCTGTCTCTACTAAAAATACAAAAATTAGCCGGGTATGGTGGCACAAGCCTGTAGTCCCAGCTACTCAGGAGGCTGAGGTGGGAGACTCGCTTGAACCCCGGGAGGCGGAGGTTGCAGTGAGCTGAGATCACACCACTGCATTCCAGCCTGAGTGACACAATGAGACTCCATCTCAAAAAAAAAAAAAAAAAAAAAAAAAAAAAAAAAAAGAATGCTCCGAGAAGCATTTTTCTGCCCTGAGCTGAAAAAAAATGTAGGACAACCAAATCAAACAGCCTGCAAAGTGTTGAGAACAATTCTTCGACAAGTTCCCTCAGGTTGCATCTGAGGCAGACAGAGTTTGGAGGTCAGGAAATTCTGATGTCATCGTGCCTTCTGTGTCCCATTTTGTAAAAGTGAATGGCCTGACCCTTCAGCACCTATGACTATGTGTTAAGCTTTAGAAATTATTCAGGGTTGGATTAGCTTCAAAAGAGTGTTTCCTGGAATACTACTCAGCCACAAAATGGAATGAATTAATGGCATTTGCAGCAACCTGGATGAGATTTGGGACTATTCTTCTAAGTGGAGTAACTCAGGAATGGAAAACCAAACATCATATGTCCTCAAGCTAAGCTATGAGGACACAAAGGCATAAGAATGATACAATGGACTATGGAGACTTGGGGGGATGAGGAGAGGGGGGTGACAGACAAAAGACTACAAATATGGTGCCGTGTATACTGCTCAGGTGATGAATGCACCAAAATCTCACAAATCACCACTAAAGAACTTACTCATGTAACCAAATACCACCTGTACCCTAATAACTTAGGGAAAAATTTAAAAATAACAAATTAATAGTGTTTCCTGGCAGAATATGGGTGCAAAGTTAAAGAAACCAAATAGAGCATTGTTTTGCAAGATAGTCTCAAAAAAAAAAAAAAAAAAAAAAAAAAAAGCTTATGTAGGAGTCCATTAAATAAAGCCATATCTAAACAACCAGTTAAAACAGGAATCTGAATCTCTATCCTTGCTCTGAGACAGCTCAAAATGCACATTAACTGAAAAGCAATCCCTAAATCTCATGAACTTTTCCTGAAGGTCTACTATTACACAAGCACAAGGACTGAGTGGAGATGGGAGTAGTTTATGTTCAGGGCAAGGCTGCCCTTTTGCACAATTCCAGGGGGCGTCATTCACAATATATACTCAAGGGTGAATGTGGCCACAATTTGTAGAGTTCAATGTCAGTGGTGCCCCTGGGGCCGTACAGCTGAACAGCCCTTTATTGGTAGTTATACAAAGATAAAAATAAAAGCTTAAAAGAGCTGGGTTGGGGGGTCACAGAAGGATGTGGGAGGAAGGGGACAGGAAGAAAAAAAGGGAGAGGGAGAGGGAGGGAGAGAGTGAGAGAATGAATCACAGGCCAAATTATGAGTCAGAGTGTCTATGATGGTTCACTAGATACAGCTTTAAAAGCTGTGTGTGCCTGTGTGGATGTGTGTGTTTGGGCGCATTTACCTTTTACCTGCATGGCCCCTGTATTTTTTTTTTTTTTTTTAATTTGTACCCTTTGGATATTTTTGGTCTCGAAAAGATAACAGGTAATAATCAGATTTTTAAAAAGTCACAGGGAGTTGGTGGAGATATCCCAGACAGAGAAAGCAATCTGCACACCATCACAGGCAAGGACCTGGAAGGCTGGGTGCCTTCTACTAAGCTACTGCTGTGAGTCAGGCACTGGGCTAGGATTGATGTAAGGTCATCTCAAATGTGAGAAGATGAGAGACGATAGCTTAATCCTTGGGATCAGGCAGTTAAGGGAATAGCTTTCACACTGACACAGCTCAGCAAACTCTGGATGAAGGGGAGCGAGCTGGCCCGTGGGCCTGGAAGAAGGTTTTACATCTGCTGGGACCCTCTGAATATATGGAGGCAATCAGAAGCCCTCTGCACGGTGACAGGCAAGACTCAAGTTATAAACTCAAAAGGGAAGCTTTGACAACACCTCGCAACTGCGTTACGCCGCAGACCCCTCCCACTTCCCCTTGTACTGATGCTTAGTGAAGGAGCCATTGTGAATTCCTAAGGAGTTGTGGGTCTCCAGCGAGTAGTCCCTGCCATCAATCAGGCAGAAGAACACTGATCGAACCACCACAGGCTGGTGGTCTTGTGTCTTATTCCATTGTCTGTTGCTTGTCCTGAAATTATAAACCAGGGGGTGATTTGGAAATTGTTGGCATGCCCTGGAAAAAGCCTCTCTCCCTGCTAATGCATTTTTCTGTATCCACAATGTCAGGTCCATAAGAGCAATCCCTCCCATTCCATTTAGTCATTAAGCACAATAGGTAATAACAGGGATGGCAGGGTGGAGTTTGCATTCTTGAAAAAAAAACATATTGAACCGGTTTATCTCAGAACTGAAAACTGACTGCTGAACCACCACAACACACAATACTTTGCTTCTGTTTTCTCATGTAGGATAGCTGCCTGGGTGCTGACAGGTGGCAGGAAGGCACAGTGACTAAGAAAGTGGCTCCTGAGAATCACTTGAACCCAGGAGGCGGAGGTTGCAGTGAGCAGAGATCGCGCCATTGCACTCCAGCCTGGGCAACAAGAGCGAAACTAAAAAAAAAAAAAAAAAAAATAAGGAAGGAAGGAAGGAAAGAAGGAAGGAAGGAAGGAAGGGGAGGGAGGGAGGGAGGGAGGAAGGAAGGAAGGAGGGAGGGAGGGAGGGAGGGAGGGAGGGAGGGAGGGAAGGAAGGAAGGAAGGAAGGAAGGAAGGAAGGAAGGAAGGAAGGAAGGAAGGAAGGAAGGAAGGAAGAAAGGTGGCTCCTGAGTCTAATAGAGGCAAACAGGCAAACTCATTGAGGCAGAGAGTATAAGAATGGTTGCCAGGGGTGGGGCAGGGGAGGGATGGAGTGGAACGGGGACATGTTTGTCAAGGGTACACATTTTCACTTATGCAAGATGAGTAAGTTCTGGAGCTCTAATGTACAGCATGGTGCCTACAGTAACAATACTCTACTGTATACTTGACATTTGCTTACCAGGTAGATCTTAGGTGCTCTTATCACAAAAAAAAAAGGTAACAATGAGAGATGATGGATATATTAATTATCTTGATTGTGGTGATAATTTCACAACATATACATGTATGAAATCTATGAAATCGTCAAGTGGTGTATCTTAAATATAAACAAATTTATTTTAAAAAGGCAATGACTCCAGGATTCAGACAGACCAGAATCCAAATCCTGGCATTGCCACCTTCTCATAGTGCAACTTTGGGCAAGTGGCTTCAATCCGTGAGCCTCAGTTTCTCCATCTTTGAAATGAGAGTGCCTACCTGTAAGGCTCTTGTAGGAATTAAATGATGTAACCCATGTGAGGCTTCAGAGACCTGCCTGACACACAGAGGGTGATCTAGAAATAATAACCATCAGGAGCATGATCTTCCAAGCCTGAGCCTTCCCCAGGGCTTTTGCCCTCGAAGATATTTAGCTTCTTCTACACCCCTCCAAGACATAATTTGCTTCTAAATCTGATGGGGTAAATAGAGAAGAATGGGGGTGGGGAGCGGAGGGGAACAGGAAGAGGCGCATTAGGTTCCTTAACAAGGCAGACTTGGCAATATTCTCTTTCCAGTGAGGTTCAGAACTCCTAATAGCAGTTGCCTAGAAACCAGAGCTGTGGTGGGCTTCTGCTGCCTTCCAGAAATCACCCTAATTGGGATGCATATAGAACTGTTTGTTGACACTTGGCAGGTTTTTATCCCTCTTCTTCCAGAAGAAATGCAGCCCTCTTATACAGCGTTACACAAATGCTGACTCACATTGATTAAAGAGAAGCCCTGAGCCAAGGCACCTTTTAACCACATAGAAGTCAGGCGGTGGGGATTGCAGCCTGGTCAGCATCCTCTAATCCACTGGCCATTTTAGGTTGCTGTCACTGTGTTCCCAAGGTATGGGTGACTTTTTGGGGGCGGGCAGGATGCTGTGCGGCCTGAGGGTCTATGTGTATGTGTGTGTGTGTGCGTGTGTATGTGAACAGGTCACAAAAGCTTGCCAAGTCCATGAGATTCTACCATCAATCAAAGCACAACATGTGCACACTTGTGTAACTTGATATTAAATGCCAGATCTGCCTTCCCTTTAGGGAGTTTAAACACCACTCCTAGTCACGTGGCATAAGGTAGGTCACAGACTGCATTACAAACGAAAGAAATAACTTTCCTGAGAGGCATGTAGGGAGCTTGTTTCATTTGATCACTTCTTCCAGAACACAGCTATATTCTAGTTCCCAGTTGGAAAAAAATATATATTTCAAAGGCATCCATTTATCTCTATCCTGTTTGGATCATTCAGCTTCTGCACATACGGTTCTATAACCTGCTCCATCCAAAGAGAAAGCGAATGCACCACATCAGCGTAAGAAGGTGCCATTACTACACGCCAAAAAAACAGGCATGTATTTAATTAGCATTAAATTCAAGAATTTCAAATAGCTTAGTTATTCATGCAATAGATACTCTTTAAGTACTCTCTATGTGCCAGTCACGGTGCCAGGTTCTGAGGACACAGGAAAAACTGAGAAATCGCCCTGCATTTAAGGAGCTCAGTCTAGTGGTGGGTGTGGGAGGGGAGAGTGCATGGCCAGACAGGTCAATCAGCAGGTTCATGGGAGAGACCAGTGGCACCTAACTTAGCCCAGGAAAAGTAGAAGTAACTTCTGGTGGCAGGGGCAGGCAGGAAAGGCTCATCAAGTTCTAAAGGATGAGTTGGGAAGAACTAAAAATAGATCTATCATTCAATCCAGCAATCCCAATACTGGGTATACACCCAAAGAAAAATAAATCATTATTTTAAAAAGATACCTCCACTCGTATGTTTATTGCAGCACTGTTCCCAATAGCAAAGTCAAGGAATCAACCTAGCGTCCATCAACAGATGATTGGACCAAGAAAATGTGGTATACTACTCAGCCATAAAACAGAATGGAATCATGTCTTTTGCAGCAACATGAATGGAACTGGAGGCCATTATCTTAAGTGAAATAACTCAGAAACAGAAAGTGAATTATTGCGTGTTCTTATTTATATTAAGCTAAGTAACGTGCACACATGTACACAGAGAGCAGAATAATGGGCATTGGAGACCAGGAAGGGTGGGAGGGTGGGAGGAGGGCTAGGGACCAGAAATCACTGGGTTACAACGTGCCCTATTCAGTGATGGCTACATTAAAAGCCCAGACTTCATGGATATATATGCAATATACCCATGTAACAAAATGACACTTGTTCCCCCAAAATCCATTAAAAGAAAAATTTTTTTTAAAATTAAAAATAAAGGATGAGTAGAAGTTTGCCACATGGAGAAAAGCAGAGCATTCTAGGCAGGACAGGCAAAGGCACTGAGATGAAGAAAAGCATGGCTGCACAGCGGAATATCTGGTATTCCTACAGCATCAAGAGGTTAAAGAGATGAGAGGCCGGGCGCGGTGGCTCACGCCTGTAATCCCAGCACTTTGGGAGGCCAAGGCAGGCGGATCACAAGGTCAAGAGATGGAGACCATCTAGGGCAACATGGTGAAACTCCATCTCTACTAAAAATACAACAATTAGCTAGGCATGGTGGTGCGTGCTTGTAGTCCCAGCTACTAGGGAGGCTGAGGCAGGAGAATCGCTTGAACCTGGGAGGTGGAGGTTGCAGTGAGCTGAGATCACACCACTGCACTCCAGCCTGGCCACAGAGCAAGACTCCATCTCAAAAAAAAAAAAAGGAGAGATAAGACAAATTCAGGTCTCACAGAGCCCTGCAGGCTTGACTGCAGAGTCTGGAAAGGGTGTGTACTATACAGGGAAGCATCACTGGGAGAAAGAGGCCTGAGGCAGGGAGACCAATTAAGAGGGAGTGGCCCTTATGCAGGGGAGAGATGACAACAGCTTGATTTTCAAGCACGGCCACCTGAATTGAAAACTTTTGTTACTCAGCCCCATAGTGGGGGCAGAGTTCTGAAACAAAGCAAGGTCCAGCCAACATGAAGGGAGGCAAACCATTGAAGGACTTAAAACAGGGATGCATTTATTTTTTTTTATTTTTTTTGAGACAGTCTCGCTCTGTCACCCAGGCTGGAGTGCAGTGGCGCTATCTGGGCTCACTGCAAGCTCCACCTCCCGGGTTCACACCGTTCTCCTGCCTTAGCCTCCCAAGTAGCTGGGACTACAGGCGCCCACCACCATGCCCGGCTAATTTTTTTGTATTTTTTTAGTAGAGACAGGGTTTCACCGTGTTAGCCAGGATGGTCTCGATCTCCTGACCTTGTGATCTGGCTGCCTCAGCCTCCCAACTTGCTGGGATTACAGGCTTGAGCCACAGCGCCCGGCTCAGGGATGCATTTTTCACAAGATGTACATCTGCACCTTTAGGGAGATAATTGGTGCTAGGTGGAAGAGCAAAAAACATTTTCGTCATTACGTTGCCAAGAGCTTTGAATTCCAAAGCCGCAGCTAAACATATCATGCCGTTCAGTTCCTTGAGTGGTGTGTAGGGTGATAGGGGGTTTAGAACAAATTGCCTTGCACTGGGAATCCAGAGGCCCCCCCCCAGCCCCACCCCGACCCCTGCACCATTATTGTCCTAGGTCTTCCTGTAATTTGTCATGTGATATGCCTCCTCTCTGGGCCTCAGTTTCCCCATCTGCAAAATGGAGGCTTGGGGCTTTCCCCAAGGGTCTTTTCACTCCAAAATGCTCAGTCTAGCTTCTGACTCAGGTCAGAATAATAATCCCTAATGCCAACCACAGACACCAGGAGTGGAAGCTTCTGGCCCTCAAATGCCAGCTAGAATATAGATTCTTTGGTGGCAAAGTGCAAATCTTCTCAATTTTTGTATCTCTTCTCAGCATGGCACAGCACCTTATACACAGTCAGTGTCCAATAAAGATATCAGGAAGGAAGGAATTAAATGAATTGCATTCAAAATTAGGCAGAACACATGGAAATGGGATTGGCAAGCAGTGAAGAGATTTAGATTAGATAAATACTTACTGAGAGTACATTTGTGAATCATGAGAAATGTTGCCCGAAGATGTTGGTCCCTAAGTTTAGAGATGGATAAGAATAGAACTGGCCCTCACTAAGGGATCAAATTACCAACATCATCTTTTCTTCTTCACTGAATCAACTAGCCATTTGATCAAAAATAACATTAGGTCCCCACGATGTGCCAAAGGGATGAGGAGAGGGGTGGAAGAATGAGTATAATATGGTGTCTGCCTCCAAGGAATTTAATTTCTAGAGATTCATTTAGCCAAAATTCTGAAGCTGCTTTGCATAGAGATACAGCTTTTTTGCATCTTAATTTCACTGGTCACCTACTCATCTAGGAGCGTATCCCACACTGATGAAAGGGCTTGCTTTTCTAATTGTGGTCCTGACAATTAGCAATAATGTGATTAGGTGAAAAGAACCAGTCCTCCCTCTTTATAAAGCAGTTTTGAATATCCAATTTAGAATTGTACTTTCTCTTTGCACAGCATGTTTTAAGACCTTCCAAACTGCTTTTGCGTCTATTTTCTAATTTTCTGTCTTTCACAACAACTCAGATAAGACAATATTGGCTTGAAGAATGACTGACCGAGACAGGCTCAGGCCCGAGAACCAGTCCAGACTCCACTCCACCCAGACTGGGTACCTTTGCATCAATCAAGTCACTGAACCTCTTGGCATTTCAGTTTCCACACAATGAAATGAGACTAGTAACACTACTGAGGGTTGCCTTGCAGGATTGTTTTCAGAAGTTAAAGAAATCAGTAGCTGGAAAAGCTTTCTCACAGTCACTGGCACACGGTAATGAGTCATATTCTAGTTGTGATGATGGTGGTGGAAATGGCGATAGTGGTGGTGATGGTAGTCGTAATAGTTATTCATTCCCAGATAACAGAATAGAGTGGTTCGTGAATCTGTCTAAATCCCACAGCAATTTGTTGGTAGAGTTAGAATTAGAACTTGGCTTTTTTTTTTTTTTTTTTTTTTTTTTTTTTTTTGAGATGGAGCCTCACTCTGTCACCCAGGCTGGAGTCCAGTGACATGATCTCGGCTCACTGCAACCTCCACCTCCCTGGTTCAAGCAATTCCCCTGCCTCAGCCTCCAGAGTAGCTGGGATTACAGGCATGCACCATCATGCCCAGCTAATTTTATTTTGTATTTTTAGTAGAAACGGGGTTTCACCATGTTGGCCAGACTGATCTTGAACTCCTGACCTCAGGCAATCCACCCACCTCGGCCTCCCAAAGTTCTGGGATTACAGGCATGAGCCACTGCACCCAGCCAGAACTTGGCTTTTTAACTGACATTCATGTATATCCCACTTTGGCCTAAACCCTTAGATTTGGTTGTAATTTACTATTATCAGCAATGTCTTCCTGTGAAACATCCTGTGTGTTCACAGGCTGTGATATGGTATCTTCAGATTCTTCTTTCCATTTTTTATCCTCCCCTCTTCCCTCCTCCTCTTCTTCCATCGTCATTTTCTTTAATGAAATTCTGAGATAGAGATTAAATCAAAGAAGAATTAAGAAAAGAAAACCACCTAAAATAATTAGAAGGTTTCTGCATGTCATTTCTTATCCAGCAAAGCAGAGGTTAATTCCTGGGCCCCTTAGCTTAATAAATTTCATTACTTACATGATAACCAAGCATTTGTCCTACCACCACTAGGCACAGTGGACTCACAGACCTTTGTGAATTACTTCATAATGCAATTCACTAAATCCCAAAGTAATTGTAATCTAATTAGACTGTTCTTCCCATCAACCCCAGAGAAGAGAACCTCCCAGGCTCACCACTTGAACTAAGTGCCACTTCCCAGAAGCCTGTGGGGCTTACAGCCACACCACCATCCAGGTCGTGTGCAAAGCGAAAAAGTTGCACCAGAAGGCATTCATGGTGACGACAACAATGAAGAGGAAGAAGCATTAGAAAGAGGGGACAGAGGAGGAGAGGAGAAGGAGGAGAAAGAAGAGGAAGAGGAGGAGGAGGAGGAGGAGAAGGATAAGGGAAAGGAGAAGGAGAAGTCAATGATGATGATTTGATGATTGTTACGATGATGATGATGATGATGATGATGACGAAAAATAAGAAGAAAAAAATGATGATGTTACCATGTATTGAACAGCTCCAATGTGCTAGGCACCATACTAATTGCCTCTCATATATAATTTTCAACAATGTCCCATGATGGGTATCAATGTATCCAAATTTTACAGGTGAGGAAAGGGCATCTCAAAGAGGTAAAATGACTCACAGACATTGAGTGATAAGGAAATCAAGGCCAGTTAAACCTAGAACAGACCATTTCCAAAGCCAGTATATTTTTCTCATGTAATACTTTGGAATCAGCCTGCCTGTATTTAAATTCCAGTGCCACCTATTACCAACCCTATAGTCAGACTATTTGACCTCTTTGAGCCTTAGTTTCCTCATCAGCAAAATGGGGATAATACTATTTACTTCACAGGATGTTGTGAGAGTTTGATGAGATAATGCATATAAAGTGCTTAGCTCAGTGCCTCACTCAAGTGCATCACTATAGAGAGAAACCTCCTGTTTCTCCCTAACTGCAACCACCGCCTCCTCTCCCAGCCCTCATTTCTTACAGGCTCAGACTCACCTGGTGCCTATTTATCAGCTGCCCTGGACACCCTCAGTGGAGACTCTCCCAGGCTAAATTCTCTTGACAGAGTTTCATGTTTCTAAGTTTCCTTGTCACTATCCAATTATCTAAATCAGCCTCTCTCAATATCTTTTTCTGGTCCATGGCCATTGATTTAGCCAAGGACAATAGCATTTTAAATGTGTGAATTGTGATAGGTTGGTCAAGAAAAAAGAAAAAGGCAGAGAAAGAGATATTGTCTCTTGGCACTGTATTCAGCTGCATGGTAGCAGAGCCCTCAAATCACTATGGCTTAAACAAAATAAAGAATTACCTCCCTCCCATAAAAAGGGTTTACATTTAGACGAAGGTGATCTAGAACTGGTATGGCAGCTTCCTGGTCATCCAGTACCTGGGTTCCTTCTAGGTTTTATCCACCGTCCTCCGTATTTACTTCCATCTGCCGGAATTCCTCATGCTCAGAAAATGGCTGCTGGAGCAGCAACCATTATTGCCAAGTTTCAGGCAACAGAAAGGAACTGAAAAAGGGGCTAACGGGCAAATGTTACCCAGCTTGCCAATTTCCTTTAAAGAATTTTCCCAGAAGCCTCTCCAAATGACTTCCACTTGTACCTCATTGGCCTAGCCTATCTGGAAAGGCAGCTGAGGAACATAGCTTTTGTTTGTTGTGGTTGTTGTTTGATTTTGCTTTGCTTTGTTGGTTTTTAATCTAGGCATATTAATACCCAAGATAACATGGTCTGTTACTAAAGAAACTAGGCAAGTTGATACTTGGTAGGCAACTGGCACTTTATGTCATTGGGAGCAATAGAGAGAAGTAGGGAAGGAAAACCAAGCACTGATAGCCTTCTACATGCCAGAGTCCAGTTCAAGGAGCCCATAGACTAGTAGGAAAGGCAGACAAGTCAAAAAACAATCACCACGTAGTGTGCTGAGTGCAATAATAGGAAGTACATAGGCACAAGGAGCTGTGGGTGCACTTGACCTAGCCTGGAACTGAGAGGAGAGAAGGGGAGAGGTATTGAATGACCAACAGTTGATAGTTTTACCCAAACCTTGAAGGACAAATAGAAATCAAGCCAAGTGAAGACAGTGGAGAAGGTGCTACAGAGAGAAAGAAAAGCATGTGCAGGTGGGGCACAGTGGTTCATGCTTATAATCCTAAATCTTTGGGAGGCCAAGGAAGGAGGATCATTTGAGCTCAGGAGTTTGAGGCTGCAGTGAGCTATGATGGCACCACTGCACTCCAGTATGGACAACAGATCAAGACCCTGCCTCTGAAAAAGAAAGAAAGAAAGGAAGAAGGAAGGGAGGGAGGGAGAGAGGGAGGGAGGGAGGGAGGGAGGGAGGGAGGGAGGGAGGAAGGAAGGAAGGAGAAGGAAGGAAGGAAGGAAGGAGAAGGAAGGAAAGAAAGAGAGAAGGAGGGAGGAAGGAAGGAGAAAGAAAGAAAGAAAGAAAGAAAGAAAGAAAGAAAGAAAGAAAGAAAGAAAGAAAGAAAGAAAGAAAGAAAGAAAGGAAGGAAGGAAGGAAGGAAGGAAGGAAGGAAGGAAGGAAGGAAGGAAGGAAGGAAGGAAGGAGGGAGGGAAGGAGAAGGAAGGAAAGAAAGAGAGAAGGAGGGAGGAAGGAAGGAGAGAAAGAAAGAAAGAGAGAGAAAGAAAGAAAGCAAAAGAAAGCAAAAGAAAGAAAGAAAGAAAGAAAGAAAAAGAAAGAAAGAAAAAGAAAGAAAGAAAGAAAGAAAGAAAGAAAGAGAAAGAAAGAAAGAAAGAAAGAAAAAGAAAGAAAGAAAGAAAGAGAAAGAAAGAAAGAAAGGAAGGAAGGAAGAAAAAGAAAAGCATGTGCAATTTCAAGGGGGTAGAGAGATATGCAAAGGAATGGCAGGGCGAATGGTTATAGACAAATCCCAGATCTTAGAGGACATTGCTAGGAGGAGAAGGAAGGACACAGGACTTCACCCTGAGAACAGTAGGAAGCCATTAGAGGATTTTGAGCATTAAGTAGGAATGATGAGATTTGCCTTTTCAAAAAAGCCCTGGGGCAGCCAAGTGGCCAATAGGAAGGAAAAGACCTGGTGGGAAACTATCTAAAGTAAACGATGGTTTCTGACTAGGGTGGTAGCAACAGGAAGAGAGTCAACTAATATTCAGAAAACAGAGTTGACATCACTTCATGATCAATTAACTGGATATGAAAGGGGTCAAAAGACACAAACGTTACAGGACCCCAACACTTACTGGGGTTTCTGCACTATAGTCCCTTCATGGTCACTAGAAAGATGTTACAGGAAAGGGGTCCCAATCCAGACCCCAAGAGAGGGTTCTTGGATCTTGCACAAGAAAGAATTCAGGGAGAGTCCATAGCGTAAAGTGAAAGCAAGTTTATTAATAAAGTAAAGGAATAAAAGTAAAGCCCCAAGGGCTACTGGTTGCCCATTTTTATGGTTATTTCCTGATGATATGCTAAACAAGGGGTGGATTATTGATGCCTCCCCTTTTCAGACCACGTAGGGTAACTTCCTGACATTGCCATGGCATCGGTAAACTGTCATGGTGCTGATGGGAGTGTAGCAGTGAGGACGACCAGAGGTCACTCTTCCATCTTGGTTTTGGTAAGATTTAGCTGGCTTCTTTACTGCAACCTGTTTTATCAGCAAGGTCTTTATGACTTGTATTTTGTGCCTACCTCCTATCTCATCCTGTGACTTAGAATGCTTTAACCATCTGGGAATGCAGCCCAGTAGGTCTCAGCATCATTTTACCTAGCCCCATTCAAGACGGAGTTGCTCTGGTTTATACACCTCTGACACAAGCAATCTTCCTGTTCTACATTTGGAACAAACTCGTTTTTGCCACCCTAGAGTGATTTCTGAACAGCACACACTCCCTTGGCCAAAGAAACACTTTAAGTTCTTTCAACTCAAACGGAAGTCTGCTAGGTATGTAGCAGGACAAGCCACAGACAAAACCCCTCAGACACCGAGTTAAAGAAGGAAGGGCTTATTCAGCCAGGAGCTTCGGCAAGACTCACGTCTCCAACAACCGAGCTCCCTGACTGAGCAATTCCTGTCCTTTTTAAGGGCTCACAGCTCTAAGGGGGTCCACCTGAGAGGTTCGTGATCCATTGAGCAAGCAGTAGGTACGTGACTGGGGGCTGCATGCACCAGTAATTAGAATGGAACAGAACACGACAGGGATTTTCACAGTGCTTTTCTATACAATGTCTATAATCTATAGATAACATAACCGATTAGGTCAGGGGTCGATCTTTAACTACCAGGCCCAGGGTGTGGCGACAGGCTGTTTGCTTGTGGATTTCATTTCTGCCTTTCAGTTTTTACTTCTTTCTTTGGAGGCAGAAATTGGGCATAAGACAATATGAGGGGTGGTCTCCTCCCTTAGGTGCATGTGTGCACTTTGCTCAGACCCAAGAATTTTGCAAAAATGCCGGAGAGGATAAAACTGAAGCAACTAAAGGAACTTCTCCTCCATTGAGAGTCAAATTTTCTGGGCCATTATAAAAGTCCCAGTAGCATCTTTCTTCCATCTGATTTATGATCAAAAAGAACCCATTAACGGGTCTTTGTCTTTGGGCTGAGTCATTCAAAAAGGAGAGAAATCCATCTGAAACTTGATCTGAGAGGTGAAATCCTGACTCAGCAAATTTCCCATTGTTGGACATTACAATTAGCAAATGACCCAGGGATGGTAAGGAGATGTTTGGATGTGATTTAATAAGAATGTGGTTGCAATAAGCACTCAGAATATGTTTGCAATCAATTTGCTGTATACACAATATGCTACCAGAGCAATCTTTTGTGTATGTAGTTGACCTTTATCTCTGGCAATCTTGTCCTATAAAGAAGAGTGAAATCCTCCATTGCAAATCATTAGCACTCAGGAAATGGCTTTAATTTGCATGCTGACAAAGATATTAACTTGGTGGTGGGCCGGGGGAGAATAATACAACACGTCCTTTTGTCTGAAAGGCAGTCCAAAATCTGTGTTGTGACTACAGTTGACTGAAGTTCAATTACTGTAATAAATGTATTCCAAATTTCATCTCAATTGTATTTGCATTTTAATGAATGATTCTCACCTTCTTGTCAATTTGGCAGCCAGGCTAGATTTATTAAGTTATTGTATAAACAGGGCATTCTAATGCAGGAATTTAAATGCAAAATATTTGCTTGGTGCTTTTGAACTGGGGCTGCGTTATTAATTTACCTCTATGGGTTGCCTGAAAATTCAAGAACTTAAGGATGGTGTTTCAGATTTCTTCATTCCATCATTTTTGCCCTCTCCTCCTCCGAAATCAATATGTCTGGGTGGGCTGACAGAGCAAGGCCTGAGCCAGCCAGATGACGTGGGCTCCCCAAGCCTCCAGCCTCAACCAACTGGGAATAAACTGATTTATTTGCTATTATTTGAAAACAGTAAAATTTGTTAAGTGAAAATTTCCCATGTAGGCAATTCCCTTCTGCAAGAGCAGGACATCCCTGAAATCGGATTGCCAAGAGTGTTTGTTCATCTTAATGTCATTCTGCCTTTCCCATCAAAGCACTCCTGGCTTTATAGCCCCATATTTCTTGTAGGCAGAGACGGAAAATGTAAGTGAAAACCAGCTGGATGTAGAGCCATAATAGCATTAAAAGTTTTTGGTTTTTTTTTTTTTTTTTAAGTACATCTGGGCCGTTAGTTTTTAACGCAGTGATTTGTGGTAGTTAATCCCATGCCCCCCATAATAGAAAGGTCGAACATGAGTTTCCCTCACCGCCTCCCAAATCTTCAATACTCTGCAGCTTCTTGTGAGGTTCCTGAGAAGAGGGCTGGGAAGGTCTGTTTTAGGTGATGTTCAATCCTAGTCTCCTTTAGGGCCCTTGGGAGGGAGGCGATTCAGGTAATGGGAGATGTATTCCAGCAGAGTGCCCTCAAGATAAGAATGTCCAATAGAGAGATTTTTTCTTTTTTGAGATGGAGTCTCACTCTGTCACCCAGGCTGGAGTGCAATGGCGTGATCTCGGCTCACAGTAACCTCCACCTCCCAGGTTCCAGCGATTCTCTTGCCTCAGTCCTCTGAGTAGCTGGAATTAAAGGTGCCCACCACCATGCCTGGCTAATTTTTTGTATTTTTAGTAGAGATGGGGTTTCACCATGTTGGTCAGGCTGGTCTTGAACTCCTGACCTCAGGTAATACAGCCCACTCGGCCTCCCAAAGTGCTGGGATTACAGGCGTGAGCCACCATGCCCGGCCGAGGGATTCTTAAAGAACTTCTGAGATTAACTGATTGCTCGCATGTGGCCAAGTTTTAGTTCAGACTTGCAGGAAGGGGACCCAGCCTTCTAGTAGAGCCAACTGGAAGATTTTTTTTCTGGAAAGAGTTCCTTTCAATAGAGGGAAAAGGTATCTAGACAAGTGCATGTCAAACTTCAATGTGTGCATGAATTACCCGAGGATCCTGTTAAAATGAAGATTCTGATTCAAGAGGTCTGGGGTGGGGCCCAAGATTCTGCAATTCTAACCCAAACTGCCTTTGCAAAAATTATGACAGTGAGAAAAATCTGACGTAGGAAAATTATGACAATAAAAGAAATCTGACCTGATTCCATCTTGCTTCTACTCTCCAAGATGCCCTTCTTCATTCCTGGGGATAGATCTAGGTAACCACGGTAGGAATTTAGTTTAACTTTAAAACAAAGATGATTTGGAAAACTAGCAAATTAGCCACAAGATGAGAAATTATGGCTCCGGAGTCATGCAGCCAGAGGCCACAAGATTCCTAACCGCCCCAATTGCTCCTATAGATAACAACTCTATTGTAAAACCTAAGCCTGGTGTTCAAGGTATTTTACAGACCCTGCACTCTGAGGGCCCTGCTTGCGCTACCCAGACCAGTAAACTGGTTCATTTGGTCTTGTGCCTCCCAACCAGGAACTGACTCAGTGCAAGAAGTTAAGCTTCAACTCCCTATGGTTTCATCCTGGACCCAACCAATTAGCATTCCCCATTCTTTAGCCCCTGCCCACCAAGCTGTCATTAAGAAATCCTAGACTCTGAATTTTCAGGTAGGCTGATTTGAGTAATAATAAATTACTGTGCTGTCCTTCCACTTAGCTGACTCTGCATTTATACAACTTTTTCTCTATTGCAATGCTATCTCAGTAAAGTGGCTTTATCTGTGCAGCGGGTAAGATGAACCCATGGGGCAATTGCATAACAAGCTCTCACGTGATGCTGATGCTGCTGGACCACACTTTGATTTGTAAGGAACTACATAGCATCACCTGAGGTAGGAGTGGTTGGTTAAAAGTTAACAGCCTTTTTGTAAGTCTGTTGGGCCAGCACTGTGGGTAAATCCAGTGCTCCAGAAAAGACTCTTAATCTCACAGAGAATATCAGAAAATTGCTCAGAAATTTTATCAGATTTGCCAGATACTTCTCAGAAGGAGCTGTTAATTACATCGTGCTCCAGGTCCTACTCCAGACCATCTTTCTCAGGTCTGAGGCAACTTCTTTTTTTTTTTTTTTTTTTTTTTTTTTTTTTTTTTTTGAGACGGAGTCTCGCTCTGTCACCCGGGCTGGAGTGCAGTGGCCAGATCTCAGCTCACTGCAAGCTCCGCCTCCCGGGTTCACGCCATTCTCCTGCCTCAGCCTCCCGAGTAGCTGGGACTACAGGCGCCCGCCACCTCGCCCGGCTAGCTTTTTGTATTTTTTAGTAGAGACGGGGTTTCACCGTGTTAGCCAGGATGGTCTCGATCTCCTGACCTTGTGATCCGCCCGTCTCAGCCTCCCAAAGTGCTGGGATTACAGGCTTGAGCCACCGCGCCCGGCTGGCAACTTCTTTCTTAATACTATATTTTATCATGTCTAAGAAGCACATTTTTTGCACATTTTATCATCTCTGAACTTGGAATGCAATGTACAATCACGTCTTAATTTAACTGACATGTGTTTTTGTGTTTTCTTCTTTGTGGTTCATAAAATAATGGTGCATTTTATGATGGATGATGCACCAGTCAGCTATTTTCATCATGATGCTGTGTAATAAACTGCCCCCAAACTCAGTGGCTTTCACCACATATTTCTTTCTTGCTCCAGCCTTGGCTGAGCTAGGCTAGAATTGCTGGGTTCAGAAAGGTCTGTTCCATGTCTTTCTCACTCTTCTGGGTCCAGGGAGATCATGGATTTTGTTCACATGGACCTAGCTGGGAAAGCTCATTTTATGTGTTCAATTCATATCTGCAAATATCCCATCGACCAAAGGAGATGCATGTCCAAGTCCAAATTCTGGACACTGAGAAAATACATCCTAATCCTGAATGTAGGGAATGGGAGAGGAAGAGAGTATCTGCTCAATAATGACCTAATCTGCCAAGGATGGTGCTTTGAATTGGGTAAAAACATAGTCTAAAGGGGAAAAAGGTAAGCCACTTGTCTCTATCCTACAGACCTAGAGATGAAATCTGCAAAACAAACAGTCCAGAGGTACATTAACTCAAAGCCTTAAAGCTTCCTACTGAACATACCTATGCTAGGAGCATGCAATTAGAGAGACAGAAATTCTGGAATCAACCCTACTGGCTTCCAGTCTCGGCTTGGCCACATTCCAGCTGTTATGACCATCATTTACCTAATCTTTTCTCTGTTTTCTCATCTGTAAATCACTCCAACCTCTCAGGACTGTTAAGCAAGTTGACGATAATAACAACAGCTTCCCATTATGGAGCCCTATGTACTAGGCACTACAGTAAACTCATTATCTTTACTGTCTCATTTAATCCTCCCAATAGCCCTTTGAGGGAGGAGCTAATATTTTCCCCATTTGAAGATGAAGGGGTTGTGAATCAGAGAGGTTTAAAACCACCCTAAGGGAGTGAAAAAGTAGAGTCCACCCAGAGGGAGTGCCCTCTAACACCTTTGCATCGTCCACACTGCTCCTCAAGTCCAAAGGTGCTTAGAAATGGAACCTGGGCTTCCTTCCTTCAGTCTGTCTCGGCTGAGCCCTGCTGAGAATACGCCTATCGCTGCAGTAAGCATCCTTCTCTCGTCAGCTCACACACAGACTCCCATACAGAGAACATATGTCCCTTAATAATAACAACCCACCCTCTCCCACGCACTGGTTGAGAAGAAATTGTACTGGATAGAGAAAACTTTCCATTTTATAATCTGCTTTTTCCTCCGCTTGCCTGACGCAGTTAATTATTTTACTCCCCATCGTTCCTCTTCTGATGTTAGTCAGGGGAGTTTTACATCGCGCAAAGCAGTGAGCAGGAGGCCCCGGGTGAGTGGATTTAAAGGCGAAAACTGCTCTTCCCTGCAAATAGCTCCCTTCACACAAATAGCCTGGTAATCAGCAATAATGATGAAGAAAACGTAGGGAACATACAGGGAATTAAACGAGAATTTGCTAAAATATTAAGCGTTTTTAAATGGGCCTCCACAGTCTCAAGGGAGCACTTCCCAAGCTCGTTGAATGAACATCCTGCAGCCTGACGTTCCCAGAATAGACTGGTGTGTCTGACATGAAGGTACAGACCCTCCCCTCAACCACATTCATCTGTCACTCGGGCCTTTCCAGAAGATCTGGCAGCTGGACATCTGACTGCCTTGCCTGAAGACGGGCTGAAATTCCACCAGAAAATATGCTTGCTAGGTTTCTCCAAGTGTCCAACAGTGTCTGCCTTGTCTCTTTCTGTGGCGTTCATCGATAAGACAAGCATTTATCACTCTATCTGTATCCAGGGGTTTGTTACAGCCTTGACTTTTTACAGAATGCTCCCTGTACAGCTCCTTGAAGGAAGTCTCTTCCTAGTTGCAGCACCAGGAATGGCCCAGCGTCTCCTAAACAGCTTTTAAAAAATCTTA
Source organism: Macaca thibetana thibetana (assembly GCF_024542745.1). NCBI lineage: Eukaryota > Metazoa > Chordata > Mammalia > Primates > Cercopithecidae > Macaca > Macaca thibetana. Next base: position 115,704,461 of record NC_065588.1, read on the forward strand.
CAGCCATTAGGAATCACATTAGGATTGTGTTTCCCTCTTTGCCTCAGCCACTAGGATGCCCAGGGCCACATTTGTGCACCAGATTATGTGGCACGGGTAACAAAACCCATGACAAGTAACAAAACTTGTCTTACCTGGTTTTGTTTTCTTGTTTTTTTCTGCCTTCTGTCTCACTTAAAAAAATGTTTTTGTTTCTAATTCTTTTTAGAATAAGGGCATGAATAAGTTGAAAAAAATCTCTTCCCAACTTGTTAATTACTACAAAAAAGTAAATGACTGAGATGCAGAGGTAAAGACTGAGAATTTTTTTAGAGACAGGATTTCACTGTCACCCAGGCTGGAATGCAATGGCACGGTCATAGCTTACTGCATCCTCAAAATCCTGGGCTTAAGTGATTCTCCTGCCTCAGCCTCTCAAGTAGCTAGGACCATTGGCATATGCCGCCATGCCCAACTGACTATTTCTTTATTTATTTTTGAGACAGAGTCTTGCTCTGTTGCCCAGGCTGGAGGTCAGTGACTCAGTCTCAGCTCTCTGCAACCTCCGCCTCCCAGGTTCAAGTGGTCCTCGTGCCTCAGCCTCCTGAGTAGCTGATACTGCAGGCACTTGCCACCACGCCCAGCTAATATTTGTATTTTTAGTAGAGATGGGGTTTCACCATGCTGGCCAGTCTGGTCTCGAACTCCTGACCTCAAGTGATCCACCCGCCTCCCAAAGTGCTGGGATTGCATGCGTGAGCCACCACGCCTAGCGTCAGTGCCTGTTCTGTTCTCTGCCCCTACAGACCACAGTCTGTCTTGGGACCTAACAGGTCACTCTGACAGCCTTCCAATCCATGAGAGAATCTGGACAACAGCAAACCCCTGGCACCTACCAGTCACTGATAAACCACCCAATTTAGTCCTTGACCTAGTGGCTCATGGAATCTTCAAGGTCAAGGTCCACGCTGGTGGGACTTCCCAACGGAAAGGCTGACTAGCCACATTTGGAAACATCTTGACCATCTAACAACCAGCGCAGTGCACAGCTGGGCTCTGCAGTGAACTCACCACTTGGGTTCGGACCTCAGCTCTGCTCCTTTCCAGCTCTGTGACCTTGTCTTTCCTGACCTCAGTTTCCTCATCTGCAAATGGAAGTGATAATAACAGCACCTCTAACATAGAGTCATTGTGAGGATAAATAAGTTAACACACGTGCCCAAGAATGGAGAGGTTAGGAGAGTGAGGCACAAAACTGGTAAGAAGCACTAAAGTGTACCGCAGATGCGAAATCCCGACAGTGCCTAGTTCACCTTAAAAGGGCTCTTATGTGAATGCTTTGCAGCATCTCAAGTGTGCACTGGAAGCACTTGAGAAGTCTCATTGAAGTCCAGGGGCAGAGAGGGACCTCTACAGCTCTGTTCCTGTGGCCCTGCACGTGAAGATGTTAGACTGAGTTATTAGAAGTGAGCTTCTTAATTTGAATGGTAAAGTCTGTGGCCTCCTGGAGTAGGACCCTGGTGTAAAGCAGTTGAGAAGGAGATGCCCAGACCATCACTGTCACCTGGTTCTCCCTACCTTTCCAGTTTAGGACACAGCCCACCCTTCCTTCTTTCCTCTCTTCCTTTCTTTTTTCCTCCCTCTCTTCCTTACTTCCTCTTTCCTTCCTTCTTCCTTTTTTCTTCCATCCCTTCCTTTTTCCCTTCCTTTCTCCTTCCTTCCCTCTCCTTTCCTCTTCCTCCCTCCCTCCCTTCCATCTTTCCTTCTTTCCTTTTACAGAGAAGAACCTTTCTGTCAAACAAAAGTCTTAAGTAGAAACACTGTAAACTAAAAATAAAATCCTAAGCCCCCTCCAACCAGCTGAGTAGACCCCCTCTTGGCCAAGGGAACTCCAGAAAAACCTTAAAAACTGACTTCTTGGCCATGACAAGATGGGAGGTCAGACACACCTCATTATACTCCGTTCCTTTTGGAATTTAGACACAACGGCTGCCCAGCATTAATGTTAAAATAGAGCTCAGAAGACTGACAAAACTGACTGTTTGTGATAACAAGATACCAAATTATAAACAGGACATAAAACTCCACTGGACAAGGGCAAAACTACAGTTCACTCTGACCCAATGTATTATGTCTTGCTCTTGCAACCCAACTCTGGCAAAATATCACATGATAATGTGCAGAAACTGCAACCTACTGGATCCTGAAATGTGTGTGCTATGGATTCAGTTGTGTCCTCCCCAAATTCACACATTGAAGTCCAACCCCCAGGAACTTCAACTTTCCTTTCTGCCGACTGCAAGTGTTTGAATAAAGTTCTTCCTCCTTTAACCAGTTACGAATTAAATAAATCTCTGAACCCACCTATGACCTGTAAGCCTCAGCTTCAAGATATTCCACCTTTTTTGGGCCAAACCAATGTAAAACCTGTAGGTACTGATTTATGACTTAGACTGTAACTTCCACTTCCCTAAAATGTATAAAACAGAGCTGCATTCTGACTGCCTCTGGGCCACTTACTCAAGGCTTCTTGGGTTTGTGTTTTCTCCAGGTCATGGCCACTCATATTGGCATAAACCTCTTTGGAATATTTTACAGAGTTTGGTTTTATTTCCATCAACACCACCAACTTCTAAAACATGCAAAGTCAATATTTTGGTAGCACACAATGTATTATATGATGTCATATAACATTTTATTCAATGGAAACTAAACTTTTCTTGGTTTAAAATTGTACTTGCTCAGAGCCTTTGCACATGCTGTTCCCGCTACTGGAATACTCTTCCCCCTACAAGTATCTGCATGGTTTACTCCCTTACTTCTGCAAACATCACCTTCTGAGTGAGGGTTTCACTGACCATCTTTTTCTAAATGCACTGACACCCCTCATCCCTGGCAGTCACTCTTCCCACTTGCCTGCTCTGTTCTTCCATAGCAGTTGGCATTTCGGGTACCATTTACTTCTTGGTTTTGAATCTGTCTCCATCCTCTGGAATACGAGCTTCATCAGGGCCAGAACTGTGCAGCTATTTTGTTTACTGCTGCATCCTCAACACGCAGTGCTTGGTACATAATAAGCATTCACCAAATATTTGTTGAATGGTTTCATTGAATGGTTTGATAATGGTACAGTTATTTAGGCAAACACACAAATTGGAAATTGGGATTAATCCATATAATAAAGAATCTGACTCCATTCTTGATATTTGACTACCGATAAATTTCAAGCCCCAACACTCCATCCTCACCCTCTACACCATTCCTTTCTGCCCTATATCTGGGCAAGTTGATAAGAAAGCCCAGGTGCATCCTCCTTTGATGCTGGTGGGAAGTTCAAATCATCCCCAAATGTCTCCCCCAAATACCTCACCCCCGAACTACCATAAAACCCCAAGCCACTGGCCCCTTCCTGCTCTTTCAGGCAGTTTTAAGACCTGCTTGGGAGACTTCCCTGCTCTCCCCAGAAAATCTAGTTATGTGAGTAATAAACCATTTCATATTCTCTTGGTGTGTGCACTGTGTTGAGGTAAGAGGTGGGACTCTGTACCAGAAGTGGGTCTTGGACACCAGACCAAATTGAGGACTAGCTGAAACAGGGACAGGGTGGAAGCGTAAGATACGTCCATCAGTGTGCCATGTCAATTTACCATTGCCATGGTAACACTCTGGGAGTTACTGCCCCTTTCCATGGCAATGACACAATGACCCAAAAGTTACCACCTTTTCCCTAGAAATCTCTGCACAAACCATCCCTCATCTACATGGAATTAAAAGTGGGTATAAATATGACTGCAAAACTGCCCCGAGCTGCTGCTCTCAGCACACTGCCTATGGGGTGGCCCTGCTCTGCAGGAGCAGTCACGGAGCTGTAACACTGCCTCTACAATAAAGCTGTTTTCCTCTACCACCAGCTCACCCTTCATTCTTTCCTGGGTGAAGCCCCCAGGCTAAGCCCCAATTTGGGCCATGTCTGCCCTGAGTCAGTATCAGTCTTGACTTCTGAACCAAATTTTCAGTGAATGATCTGTTACAGATTGCATGTTTGTGACCCCCAACACATTCATATGTTGAAATCCTTACCTCCTCCCAATATGATATAGGAGGTGGGGCCTTTGGGAGGTGATTAGCCTCCATCTTCATGAACGGGATTAGTGCCCCCATAAAAGAGACTCTGGAGAGCTCTCCTGCTCTCTTTCCTCCATGTGAGGCTTCAGTGAGAAAATGGGTCTCCACCCTGAAAGAGGCACCTCACCAGAATCCAATCATGCTGGCACCCTGATCTTGGGCTTCCAGCCTCCAGAAATGTGAGAAATAAATTTCTGTTGTTTAAGCCACCCAGTCTGTGGTATTTTTGTAACAGCAGCCAAAGCAGACTGAATCAGAGTTCATCCCACCTCTGTAAAGTAGCATGACAATGAAAAGCAGTTGCTGTCACATCAGTCTCCCCTCCCAGGTTATCTCTGCATTTGCTTTGTTTGTGCTACACAGAGAAAAATCCTCATGTCTGAAGTTAAGAGGTCGCAAATGCTAACAGTTTTCTTTTTATCAAGTTCCCTTGCAGCTTCAGGACCCTCACTGATTCACAAGCTCGAAAGCAAAATGGAAGCATATTTTTGTTTCAAACATGAATTCCACCTCATATTAACTGCTCACATTCCTAAACTTAAAAATAAAAGCCAGGTGGCCAGGCGCGGTGGCTCACGCCTGTAATCCCAGCACTTTGGGAGGCTGAGGCGGGTGGATCACAAGATCAGGAGTGCAAGACCAGCCTGGCCAATATAGTGAAACCTCATCTCTACTAAAAATAAAAATAAAATAAATAAAAAAATAAATTACCTGTGCGTGGTGGCACATGCCTGTAATCCCAGCTACTCAGGAGGCTGAGGCAGGAGAATTGCTTGAACCCAGGAGGTAGAGGTTGCAGTGAGCTGAGATCACACCACTACACTCCAGCCTGGGCAATAGAGCGAGACTCTATATCAAAAAATAAAAATTTAAAAAAGAAGTCAGGCAAAAGCACCTATAACTGACAATATGGCATTACTAAGTGACAACAGGTTACCCATTCATTTGCTTTTGCACAATTTTATACATAAGGAAACAGAGAGATTATTTTGTAATGACAAGAACATGAGCTGAGCAGATATGACTGATCCTTGCCTGCAACTGACTGTCTGGGATGGATAATTGACATGTGGCATAAACATTCAAAAAATGTTACATGAGCTGAGAGGCAGGGTTTAAATTTAGAAAATGTTCAGTGGTAATCTTCCAGTGGCACATTCATAAAGAGCAAAAATACTGCATTTTATAGAGTCTAAACCACCGTCACATCTAAGATATGCCACTAAAAACAAAAAAAATTAAACAATGAAAAGAATTTTTTACTTAAAAAAATTTAACATAACAAAATAAAAACACGGCCAGTTAAAATAAGATGGTTCTTTCTCATCACTTAGAATTTTTATTTTGTAAAAATATTTTAGGCCAGGTACAGTGGCTCATGCTTGTAATTCCAGCATTTTGGGAGGCTGAGGCAAGAGGATCAGTTGAGGCCAGGAGTTTGAGACCAGCTTGGGCAACATAGTGAAACCCCATCTCTGCAAAAATTAAATTTTTTTATAAGATTAAAAATATATATATTATTTTCTAATTTTTAAGAAAAACTCCTTTTTACCTACTTAAATAATTTCTTAATATTCCATTTATATTTTTATATTCTGTTCAAACCAAAAGGAAAACACAGGTAAAATACATTTTAGATATTCCTCAAACCTCTTCACATTCAAAGCCCAGCTCTTCAGAATCACCCTTCCACTCTGAGTGAACAATGTCCTATGGAACATTTCTTAAGAGGATGCTCCTCTATTGTCTCCAGGATTTCTTCCCAGCTGCGGACCCAACTCTGAAAGCTTTTATAATGGCACTTTCTCGTTTTTTAAAAAAATTTTTTGAGATGGAGTCTCGCTCTGTCACTCAGGCTGGAGTGCAATGACGTGATCTCGGCTCACTGCAACCTCCACCTCCCGGGTTCAAGTGATTCTTCTGCCTCAGCCTCCCGAGTAGCCGGGATTACAGGCACCCGCCACCACCCTGGCTAATATTTGTATTTTCAGTAGAGACGGGGTTTCACCATGTTGGCCAGGCTGGTCTCGAACTCCTGACCTCAAGTGATCCACTCGCCCTGGCTTCCCAAAGTGCTGAGATTACAAGCATGAGCCACCGTGCCATGCCTACTTTCTTGATTTTATAAGAAAATGTCAAAGAAAAAGACTTTTCTGACTTCAAACTCCTGGTCCAATGATTTATTGCCTAGAGGGGGCGATTGTGCAGTCAGGCTACCAGGAGTATGAACCAAATTTAAACCTATAGAGGCCATGACAACTGCAAAGCAACTGCCACATGGCTGGCTGTGATTGTGAATGGTCAATGACTGTAAGACGCAGTTTCACATCAAGGATGTTGAGATGTGAAAAAATGGGCATTTCAGAATTGGTGAACGGAGGCCGATACAATAGAAATGTACATAATGCATTGATTTGGTATATAACAGAATGTTTTGTGTTGTGGGTGTTGTTAATAGCTTTAAAAGCTGTTAATGAAAACTCAGACACTTGCAGATTCCTGAAGCATTTTTAGGGACAGTCCAAGCAACTCCCAAATCCAGGCTCACTTAAGAACCCAAGGCCCTGCGCCGTGTTTCCCGCCTGCACTGTCGGCTTTAGCTCTAGTCACTCTTTGGTGCTCCAGTGTTTTAAAGATAGCTATAGTTCCCTAAAGAGGCCATCATCAGACTCACCATTTTGCATTTGCACCTGATATTCCATCCACTGGTATGTCATGTCCCACTTTGTTCTGCTGGTGAATTCCGACTTAGCCCAAATACTACCTCCTCTAGAAAGCCTTCCAAGATTTCTCTAGGTTCCTATAGCCCTTTGGTACATTAGGTTGAGAGTATCTGTTTGTAGGTGTTCTTCCTCCATTACACTGTGAACTCCTTGGGAGCAAATGCTTTATCTTGTTGCTTTGTACAGCCCCAGTCCCCTGAACTGGTGCCTGGAATAGCAGGTTCTCAGCCAAGGTCAGCCAGAAGAATGAATGAATGAAACGTTATCACTTAGCTGCCACCTGTGTGATGTGATTTGAAAAATGCTGTAAAATCCCCACCTCCCACCTCCCAGAATTTTCCCAGTGGACATTTGTAAGAGTCCCCTGATGAAATGAAATGCCCTTAATGACACCTTAACTCATCTTAGCAAATAAGCAGGGGTCAACTAATCACATGAGTCTGGCCATGACAGCTGGCTGGGAATATTCCCATGCAAAACTGAGCAGAGAGAGAGACCAGAGGAGAGGAAGAGGCCACCCTCCAAGAGAGAAAGAAAATACGACTTTCTCCAGGAAGAGGTCTCCAGCCTCCCCCTAGTCTCAATTAGGTGTCCCCTTCCCCAAAGCCCAGAGTCCTGCCTCTCCCATTACCCTGTGCTATTACTGACTTCATGTATCTCTCTCTCTCTCTGCCCTACTAAACCATGAACCCTGAGGGACCCAATGTCTTGTTCATCACTGAATCCCCAACAGTCAGCACAATACCCAACACACGTTGGTTGCTCATTAGGAATTTGGAGAACTTGATAAAATTGAATTTGAGAACCAACATTTACATGTAGGAACAAAGTGGGCAGACAGACAGAAAGAAACATGTAGACACCTCTGCATCAGTCCTTCTCCACCACAGGGCTGCTAACTCCAACCCCAAAGAGAAGACTGGCAAAGCGCAGGGAGGTGTGTAGCCCATCAGGGTTGAGAATGTCTTCACATCAAGCCAGCATCAAGACATCTGATTGGGAAATAGTGGCTGAGTTGGCATGAAGAGAATAATGAAGTCCCAACGTATGTTACTTGACACAGCAAGAACCCACACATTGGTACCTGAACTTCTGTAGCAGTCATGTTCACAGATGTGAGCATTTAGGCAAATCAAAGCGAGGGCAGCCTTGGCCAGGAGCCTAGGCCCTTTAGTGCCTGCTAGGCCATTGATTTTCATGGAGAAGCCCCTCTTCCGTGCCACATACTTCACAGCTGACCCCTTCCCATGCATGATGGTATCCGATCCTGCGGGCTGTGAATTGTTATGTTCACTCCATAGCACCTAGCAGAGTGCCTGGTGCTGTAAGTGGGCACTCCATAAATATTTGTTGAGTGATGGGATGATGAAGGAAATGAGGCTCAGAGAGATTCAAGGACTTGACCAGGGTCTTCAGTACAAGGTGGATCCAGAACTCAAACTCAGGTCTGGCTGAGTCTGGAAATCGACAGGTGGGAAGGCCCCTGCCCTGCAGGCACAAGGGCATGCTCAGAGATTATTGGTCCCAAGACAATAAGAGTCAACTCATCTTTTTTTTAAATTTGTGTCTCCCTCTCCTCCCTCGCTCCCTCTCTCCCTCTTTCCCTCCCTCTCCCTCTCTCTTGCTCTCTCTTTCTCTATTTCTACCTGTTTCTTCATCTCTATCCCTCTTTATCTCTCTTTTCTCTTTCTTCTCTCTCTCTTTTTCTCTCCTCTTTCCTTCTCTCTCTCTTTCTCTCTCTCTCTCTGTCTTCCCCCACCTTCTTCCCTCTCTCCCTCTTCCCGCCTGCATGTCTCCAGCTTTTTGATCCAGTCTGTGAAGATAGGCCGTGGATATTTTGCTATTCTGAGGGAAGAGACTGCAAAGAAAAAGAAGCAACAACAACTTCAGAAACTGAAAGAGGAAGAAAGAAATAAATTCCAGCCAGCCGAAAAGATCTCAGAAATCCAGTATGGGGACACCTTATTGAGGTAAGTGGGTGCGGTAGCTGTGGCACTGAAGGTTTTAGGAACAACCACTAAGAGTGAACCCTGCCTGGTTAGGTCGAGCGAGTGCAGCTATCTCAAAGCAGGTGCCCCTTCTCAGCCAGGCATCTAACACCTTCTTTAGTGTGACCCAACCAACCTTGATAGCCTCGCTTTCTGGTATTCGCTGGAATATCTTCCACGTATCACTAACCACCCAGCTTAAATGCTGTCCTTTCCCAATACTTCCTGGAATTCAGTCCAACCATCTGCACCCATTTGCACTCCAGGTCCCCATAATACGTGTTTATATGCTAGTTTGTTTTATTCCACATCAGTATCTCTTTTCCATACCTTCAACTGCAGCCCCAGGGCCTGGCTCATTGTCCACAGAAAGCAGGTGCACAAAAATTGCCTCCTTTTTTTTTTTTTTTTTTTTTTTTTTAAGACAGAGTCTAGCTCTGTCACCTAGGCTGGAGTGCAGTGGCGAGATCTCAGCTCACTGCAACCTCCGCCTCCCGGGTTTAAGCGATTCTCTTGCCTCAGCATCCCAAGTAGCTGGGGTTACAAGTGCCCACCACCAGGCCTGGCTAATTTTTTTTTTTGTATTTTTAGTAGAGACAGGGTTTCACTGTGTTGGCCAGGCTGGTCTCGAACTCCTGACCTTGTGATCTGCTCACCTCAGCCTCCCAAAGTGCTGGGATTACAACAGTGAGCCACCGCGCCCAGCCTCCTTTTTTTGTAAAGGACTTTCCCCTCGTTGGAAAAGGACTATCAACAGATTAGTCCACTATGAAATGCTCATGCATATAATAATAGTAATAACAACAATAACAATAAATACAACCATATTGATGTTTACTGTGTGCTTTATGCACACCTATTTGGCTAAATTTCAAAACATTCCTGAGATAGGTGCTACCATTGTCCCCATTTTAGAGATGGAGAAATGAGGCTTAGAAGTTAACTAATCTCCCCCAAGGTCAGTATTAGAAAGCAGCTCTGAGTCCCAAACTCAGTGGCATCAAAATCCATCGACTGCACCATTTGGCATGGACAAAGTCCTGGGATACTGTGAGCTTGTGCAGACTGAATGAGGCACAAACCAAGGAAGAAAAGAAGTGCCAAAGCAGCCAGGGAGGAAATGCAGGGTAGAAAAATGGCCTGCAGCTATAGCCACTCTCCTGTGAGAGCAGCTGTTGCAACCCTAGCTACACATTAGAATCATCTGGCAAGTTTTTCAAAACACCACTTTCCAGGCCAGTTGCATTAGGCTCTCTAATGTACATTAGCTTTTCATACATTAATTTTTTTTATTTAAATAGTTTTTGGGGAACAGGTGGTGTTTGGTTACATAAATAAGTTCTCCAGTGGTGATTTCTGAGATTATGGTACACCCATCACCCAAGTAGTGTACACTGTACCCAATGTGTAGTCTTTTATCCCTCACCCTCCTCCCGCTCTTCCCCTGGGAGTCCCCAAAGTCCATTATATCATTCATATGTCTTTGCATCCTCATAGCTTAGCTCCCACTTATAAGTGAGAATATACGATGTTTGGTTTTCCATTCCTGAGTTACTTCATTTAGAATAATGGTCTCCAACTCCATCCAGGTTGCTGCAAATGCCATTATTCTGTTTCTTTTTATGGCTGAGTAGTATTCCATGGTGTATATATACACCACATTTTCTTTATCCACTTGTTGATTGATGAGTATTTGGATTGGTTCTATATTTTTGCAATTGTGAATTGTGCTGCTATAAACACGCATGTGTAAGTGTCTTTTTCAGACAATGACTTCTTTTCCTCTGGGTATATACCGAGTAGGGGGGTTGGTGGATCAAATGGTAGCTCTGGTTTTTGTTCTTTAAGGAATCTCCATACTGTTTTCCACAGTGTTTGTACTAGTTTACGTTCTGGAAAAAAAGTGCTCACCATCGCTAATTATCAGGGAAATGCAAATCAAAACCACAACGCAATACCACCTTACTCCTGCAAAGAACCGCCATAATAAAAAAAAGTAACAGACGTTGGCTTGGATATTCATAGAATTTTTTTAAGTTCCCCTAAGTGAGTCCAGTGTGAAGCCACGGTTGAGAGCCATTATGCTAAGGCTGCCTTCAGGAATCTAAACTGCCAGGTCATTTGCTGAAAATGAAATGGAAGCCACGACAGACACCCCCTTTCCTCCGCACTATTTCCCAAATTCTGTTCTTCAGAATGTTAATTTAGAGAATGTGAATATGTGCTTCTTATAAACAAGGGTCCTGCCAATGGAATCGTATAATATGTGACCCTTCTGTGTCTGGCTTATTTCACTGATAGTGCATTTGAGGTTCATCCTCAACAGACAGCAGATTGGTGGTTGCCAGAGGCTGGGGGCAGGGGGAATGGGAAGTGACCAGATGGGTCTGGGGTCCACCTTTTGGGAGTGATGAAAATGTTTTGTAACAAGAGGCGATGGTTGTACAACATGGTGCAATGTACTAAATACCACTAAATTCTCCTCTTTAAAACAGTTAATTTTATGTTCTGTGACTTTCGTCTTAATAAATTTTTTCTTCAGGCCGGGCATGGTGGCTCACGCCTATAATCCCAGCACTTAGGGAGGCTGAGGCAGGAAGATCACTTGAGCCCAGGAGTTCAAGACCAGCTTGGGCAACATAGAGATTCCATCTCTATTTAAGGAAAAAAAGAAAAACATATATAATTTTTTTCAAAAGGAACAAGGGTTCTTGTCGGTGAGACCTGGGGTATCAAGTCAGAGAAGAACTGGACCTCTTGAAAGCCCAAGGTTCCAGGTGATGGATGAGAACCCAGACTGCAAGACCTCATGGAACTGGTATATCTCCAGTCACCTCCCCTTGAATCATGGCTGTTGGGATCCCAGAATACTGTGGAAAGGTCTCCTCCTTGATCCTCATTGGTGTAGACCCTGGGATCGGCACAAATTGTACCTTCCTGACCGAACTCTATGGCACCCATAGAGTCTGATACTCCTAGTGACAGACTGGCAGCCTTTCCCTGGAATAAAGAGAAGGCATGAACTCACAGCTCTTTTTTCAGGCGCTGTGCTCAGATTGACAGGCAAACCCAACAGGCACTGGGGAAAGAGGGTGTTTATGAAAGACACTCCTGTGCCTGTTTAAACGACTCGGGTGTCATGTTCCACTTGTTTGGATGGAGTTTTTCATCCATGGTCGTAGAATGCAGTTCTCCCCTCTCCGATCCATGTTTCAGTGTGTGAGACATGGTTTATTTAAAGTTTAATAAGTTTAAATATGCATGAGATCACTCCTCTTGTAGACTTTGGTCTGGTTGTGTCTTATCTGGTAGGTTCTATAAGCTATACAAGGATGGTTATTTTATTAAAATAAAACTGGAAGTCATTATGGCAATGTAGCCATCAAATGCATGGGTGGGAGGGTGTTATAAAGTAGCATTAGGAGATAGTCTATATCCAGACAGGGTAGTGGTGGTGAAGTACACAAGCCTTGGAACCAGTTAGGACTTCCCGCATACAACTGTTTAACTTTGAACAGATCCCTGTACCTCTCTGAGTCTCCTTTTCTTCACGTACACAAATAAATGGTACCAAACTCTCGAGCTTAATTAATTAATTATGAGGATTAAATGAAATGATACTTAGCCTAGAGCCTATGTATAAGACATGCTCAGTAATTGTTCCTACTATGACGCAGTAAAGTGAGTTTGAGCTCTCTGAGCCTCAGTTACCTAAAATCCTTAAATGTATGGCTAAAAATCTTAATTTCCACGAAAGCTAAAAAGCATCTCACATCTAACAGCAATGCTTCTATAGATAAAATTCCTACCACAAAAGTGTAAAAAATACAAGTGTTCATTTATAAATACTTTTTAAACAAAGTATTTGATCTTGTGCATCATAAAAGCAAAAGAATTATTTTCTCCCGTCTGGATCTAAGACCATAGAATACGTTGTTTTAGACAAAAATTTTAAGTCTGACAAACTATGCAGGGGAAAAAAAAATCAAGCACGTCCTCAAAGATTTCTGCCTGCAAGCAGTCTCTCCCACTGTGCTCAGTGACCTCATTTTTCAGTTGCAGATTCAGCTGAAAAGGTGGGAAAAAATGACGGGTAGAATTTGTTTTATTATTGTGGCTGAGGGAAGACATAAAACCAGATATTAGGAATGTAAAAGCTGGGTTAATTTCCACATATCCTAAACCACTGGAAGCATGGTTGAGCCAGTAAGAAAAGGTCACAGCAATGTATTTGCTTGTGTTTTTCTCAGCTCTAGGGTTGACTAAAGAGTCAGTGGAAGTGAACATTGGAGGACCTAGATTCTGGTCCTAATTTTTGTTAACTTTGTGATCCCAGAATTATCCTCAAATTCCCAGAAGGAAGATATACCCCTAACTTATGTCCCAGTATCATCTCCACTGGCCGCCTCCATCCCATTCCCCATGCTAAGCCCCAAGCTAAGTGATCTTTTCAAAATATAAATTGCACGCAGCTTAACACCCTCCGTGGTTGCCATTCCCTGCAGGGTAAACACAAAAGTCTGAGCAGGGGTTCCAAGGCCCTGGATGGTCTAGCCTGTGGTTTGCCTCTCCAGCCCCAGCTCATAGCCTCCTCTTACTCACTCTACCCCAGCCCCACTCTCCTACTTTCTTAGTCATGACATGGCCTCCTCTGCAGAGTCTTTACACATGCTGTTCCCTCTGGCTGGAAGGTCTTTCCCTCCTCCATTTACCCAGTTAATTTCCATTCAACCTTCAGATTTCAGCTCAATATTTACTTCTGCTACAGTTACTATTGCCATGAACACCCACTCTAAAACTTATTAACTCAGGATAATCAGAACTGCTTTCTCTCATAAATCTGCAATTTGAGTAAGGCTCAGAGGGGCAGCTCAAAGGACCCATTTCCAAGACAGCTCACTCACATGGGTGGCAAGATATATTTGGCTGTCAGTTTGTGAACTCGGTTCCTTTCCCTGTGGGCCTCCTCACAGGCTGCCAGCTTCCCCACAGCATGGCAGCTGAATGCTGAGTGAGCATCCCAGGACACAGGGAGGAGAGGTTGCCTGGTGCCCGGAATCACATTACTTCTGACACATTCTATTAGGTCAGCTGGTCACAGAGCCAAATGAACATAGACCTACCTCTCGATTGGAGAAGTTTCAAAGAATTTGGGGGATATGTTTTGAAATTTCCACAACTTCCTCAAGGAAGTACAGTATTCCCTGGCTTCCATTTCAGTCAAATTTACTATTCTAGGCTATTAAAGCACTTTCTCTTGGAACACTTATCACAACTGTGTGTTTGGTTATGCCCATCTCCCTCACTAGAATCTAAACTTCAGAAGAGGAGAGGCTGGATCTGTTTCATGCATTGCTGTATTGGCAAGCCCCCAGCTCAGAGAAGAGGTTCAATAATTATTGGTAGAAATGAATGAATCAAGGAACCTGTCAATGATCCAATCAATGAAAGTACTTAGACTGTGGCTCAGAAACTAAAAGGCCTTCAGGTAACAGGCAGATGGCATGAATTAGAAAGAAAGGCAGAGAGTGAGAACCGGGGATGCTTGTGTTTGGGGTAACTCAGGAAGCACACACCTCATTCAAAGCTGTCTGTGGCCCATCCTTCTTGTCAGTGGAAACACAGGCCCCGAGTGGCCAGAGCTTTCCATTTTTTGAAGGCCAAAGTTTTTCCATTTTTATGTGACATCTCCCAATTTTAAAATATAGACAATTGATTCAATTACACACACACACACACACACACACACACACACACAGAGACTGGGAGTGAGAGAGAGAGAGAGAGAGAGACAGAGAAAGACAGACAGAGACAGAGAGAAAAAAAAGAGTGGATTAATTAAAATATGTCTGTGGGCTGAATTTGGCCATGGACAAAAAAATATATACCATAAAGCCAGGAGCGATGTCTCACGCCTGTAATCCCAGCACTTTGGGAGGCCAAGGCAGGTGGATCACTTGAGGATAGGAGTTCAAGACCAGCCTGGCCAACACAGCAAAACTCCATCTCTACTTAAGAAATATAAAAAATTAGCCAGGCATGGTGGCACATGCCTGTAATCCCAGCTACTCAGGAGGCTGAGGCACGAGAATCGCTTGAACCTAGGAGGCAGAGGTTGCAGTGAGCCAAGATCACACCACTACACTCCAGCCTGGGTGACAGTGAGATTCTCTCTCAAACTATATGTATCATATGACTCAAGCATGACAACAACCCCCCCCCAAAAAAAACCCTATTTTCTATAATGGAAATGATTTGCTCTGCTGTAATGGTGGAAGAAAAAACACCTAAATATGGTATTAAATTGCTGTTTATAGAACACAGCTGAAAGTATACCTTGTCTGGCCCTTGAAGCAAACATTTCCAACCCTAGTGTAATATACAAGTATACCACATGATTTATCTTGTTTATTCTCTTGGCTCTTCTAGCAGATTATATACTCCATGGGGGCAGTGACTGCTTTTTTTTTTCTTTTTGAGATGGAGTCTCGCTCTCTCACCCAGGCTGGAGTGCGATGGCGCGATCTCAGCTCACTGCAACCTCTGCCTCCCACGTTCAAGCGATTCTCCTGCCTCAGCCTCCCGAGTAGCTGGGACTACAGGCGCCCGCCACCCTGCCCAGCTGTTTTTGTATTTTTAGTAGAGATGGGGTTTCACCCTGTTAGCCAGGATGGTCTCAATCTCCTGACCGCCTCGGCCTCCCAAAGTGCTGGGATTACAGGGAGTGAGCCACTGCGCCTGACTGAGGGCAGGGACTTTTATATGCTCTGTTAAGGAACTGCATCTGAAACCCTCATCCCTCCAGCAGGAATTATTTGCCTGATACACAGTAAGTGCCCAGTTATATCTGCCAAATAGACCGTGGCAAGAGAAGAAGGTGTTCAAAGCTACTTATCATTGTTCACTTTGTTTCTCTGTCTGCTTGTCCTTCAGCACATATGATGATGAGAAGCTGAAGATGCTGGGAGCTAGAGTCACACGTCGCCCGTTCACTCCCGTCCACAGCTGCATCATTTCTCCCTCGCTACCTGAGGCTCACGTGTAAGCAGTCTCGCCTCTGGCTCATTTGCTTTGCTAGCTTATAAATTGTAGCCGAACTGAAATGACTCAACGAGCTGTCATGTCGGGAGCTGTTCCTTTGTCCTCTTGAAAGGGACATGGAGCCTGGAGCTGGCAAAGCTATTTGGCATATAAAAATAACAGAAAGTAGACACAGTGGTTTACAGCTAAGTGGCAAATCAGCTGGGGCTGAGTCATTTCAATTCTTACCAAGCCAGACGCTCTAATGTCAAACAGTTTGCAAAGCCTGATAAAATCTGTCTACAGCCCTCGTCGAGTGTGTGTGAGAACATCTCAGCCTGTGCTCAGGGGACACGTTTTCCCCAAGATTCAAGGAGCTGTTTCCTGGAGAAGCCCCTCCAGTTTTCTGACCCGAGGCATGAACTCATCATTGCATGGTGCAACAGGAGCTAATCATCCTTCCAAAGAACACTCTTGCTTTCTAAAATCTTGACATCTTGTTCCCCTTGTGTCTATTCCAAATCTCAAGCCCAACTTTTTCTTTTTCAACAGTTAGCACTTTTCAGCTGGAAGATTTCAGGCACAGGGATACAAGCTTTTGACTTTAGGGCAGGGCTTTTTAGCCTTGACACGGCTGACATTTTGAGAGAAATAATTAATTCTTTGTTGTGAAAGGCTGTCCTGTGTATTGTAGGATGTTTAGCCACATCCATGGCCTCTATCCACTAGATACCAGTGGTGACAACCAAAAATGTCTCCAGACATTATCAAATGTCCCCTGGGAGCAAAAGTGCATGAGCCCCCACCCCACATCACACACACACACAGACAGACACACTCCACGTTGAGAACCACCACTTTAGGGCAATGGATTCATTTAGAGCTGTGATACAATGATTACAGACTTCTCTGTCTGCTCATTTGTCAAATATTTATTAGGCTCCTACAGTGTTCGCAGTGATAATGGCCACTCCTCATCACTCTGTAGCATTATCTCACTCAGTCCTCTCAGCCTCCCTATTGTGTAGGTGTATCATTATCCTCTCTGCAGATGGGAAAGCAGAAGCTCAGAGACATATACTCACCTATTCAAGGTCACAGAGGTCAGTGTGTTGCTGAGTCAGGTCGGTCTGACTGCAAAGCCCAAGCTTTCATCACCACACACTACATAGAACATATATCCCAAAGCCTTGCCTTTAAGGAGCTCATAATATATTTAGCAAACCAAGTTTCCTATATGTGAAGAGTAAAAGAATGCAAGAGTGAAATCATAGGATAAGATGGCAAACAAAAGCAAATCACTAATAAGAGTACTTAGTTCATGAATGGAAGATGCAAAAACCATCACCAACACCATCATCATCATCACCATCATCCTCACCATCATCCTCATCCTCACCACCATCATCATCACCATCATCTTCATCACCATCATCATCACCACCATCATCATCACCATCATCATCACCATCATCAACATCATCCTCAACACCATCATCCTCATCACCATCATCCTCATCACCATCATCACCATCATCCTCACCACCGTCATCATCATAACCATCATCCTCATCACCATCATCACCATCATCATCACCATCATCATCATCCTCACCACCATCATCCTCATCACCATCATCCTCACCACTGTCATCATCATAACCATCATCCTCACCACCATCATCTTTACCATCATCATCATCACCATCATCCTCACCATCATCATAACCATCATCCTCACCATCATCATCCTCACCACCACCATCATCACCATCATCCTCATCACCACCATCATCACCATCATCATTATCACCATTATCCTCATCACCATCATCATCACATTGTGTCAGACACATCCTTATCCCTCCCTAATATTTCAGTCATTAATGAGCCCCATCCCACTCCACACCATCGCACTGTCCTCCTACCTCTCTTTGATTGGTATTGTGATTATAACATTCCAGCCGGCAGCCTAAGCTTGATGTTCTTAAAGCATCTGCTTGCAAAAATAGGCCTTGCAATTTCTCATGATGTCTCTTGAATACACTTGCACTTCTGCCCATCCCTCCCATGGACGAGCCTTCTGAAACCAATTGGTATAGAACCAATGGACTTTCACTTGCATCTGAATCATCTGGGGGTAGGGGGAGAGCAGGGAAGAAATGTTTCTGAGAATGCATATCCCTGAGCCCCATCCACAATTTATTTGGTCTGAGCCATTGAGGCTTACTTAAATCAGCTATGAAGTGATGGAGAGAGTTTCTTACCCATCTTCTGTCAGTGTCAGATGGGAAAACTAAAGCCCAGAAAGGGGGAAGAACCTGCCAAAAGTCTCACAACAGGAATTTTTTTTTTAATTTTTTATTGCCATAGGTTATTGGGGAACAGGTGGTGTTTGGTTACATAAGTTCTTTCGTGGTGATTTGTGAGATTTTGGTGTACCCATCACCTGAGACATATACACTGCACCCAGTTTGTAGTCTTTCATCCCTCACCTCCTTCCCACCCCTCACCCTTGAGTCCCCAAAGTCCATTGTGTCATTCTTATGCCTTTACATCCCCATACCTTAGCTCCTAGTTATGAGTGAGAATATACTGTTTGGTTTTCCATTCCTGAGTTACTTTACTTAGAATAATAGTCTTCAACCTCATCCAGATTGCTGCAAATACCATTAATTCACTCATTTTTATGGATGAGTAGTATTCCATCATATATCATATATATATATATGCCACAGTTTCTTTATCCACTCGTTGACTGATGGCCATTTGGGTTGGTTCCACATTTTTGCAATTGCAAATTCACAACAGGAATTTTGATCTCCTGTCAGCTAAGTCAGATCTTTACACTAGGTTTGTTACATAGGCTATATTATTATTATTATTATTGCAGTGGATGTGGTTCATATTTGTATTAGACCAGAGGTCAGCAAACTATTCCTTAAAGGGCCAGACAGTAAAAATTTTAGCCTTTGCTGACCAGGTGGTCTCCCTTGCAACCACTTAACTTTGCTGTTGTAGCATGAAAACTACAACAATGGATGTGGCTATGTTCCAATAAAGTTTTATTTACAAAACCAAAGTGGCAGGCTCACTGGCTGTAGTTTGCTGTAGTCCCTGTCCAGCACTGAAGGCTGCCTTTTCTTATCCTCAGCTGTTCAAAGGCTCTGGCTGCATTTGATGACTGTATTAGTAAGCTATGGCTGTATTACAGATCACCTGAACATGGAGTGGCTTCAAACAACAATTTAGTATTGCCCTCAAGTCTACATGTCAGCAGGGTGTTTCTGCTGGTCAGGCTGACTCGGCTGATCTTGGCTGGATGTGCTTATGTGTCTACACCCAGCTGATGGGTGAGCTGGAGGTTGACTGATCTCGAATGGCTTCATTCACAAGTCTGTTGGTTGGTTGCTGGCCAGGGTGACATGGGTGAGATGCTGAATGTCTCTCAACACCCAGCAAGCAAACTCAGACTTGTTCACATGGCAAGCAGAAAGGGTTCCAAGAACAAGATCCTAAGTACCCAAAGCCCCTTGAGGTCAATGATGGTGATGATGATGGTGCTGGTGATGATTATTGCATTTTCCATCTGTGAACTGGGCTCGGCATGACCACAGTTACCCTCTCACCACATTCCACTGGCCAAAGCAAGTCACCAGGCCAGCCTAGCTACAAGGAGTGTGGGGAAAGACTTCCCTTCTTGATGCGGGGAAGCAGCAAAGTCACATCCCAAAGTGTGCAAAGCAGAGAGGGATGGCACTATTGTAATCAGTCTACCAAAAGGCACCAGGGCCGGCCCTGCCTGGTGATTCCTGAATTCTCAGTTGTCATATCAGCCAATGCAGATCAGAGTCTGGTCAGTCCCCTCAATCCCTGTGTGATTGATCCCCAAAGTGGCTGATAATTCCAAATCGACTGTGTAGGGATCAATTCAATCGTGTAACAAGAGACCGACCTTTATCTTTAAAAAGGGAAGGGGAATGAGAAACAGCCTCTCGTTTTTCCCTCTTAGATGGCTGGGCTGTGCCCCACAGCCTTTAATGAGTGACTAGGCAGCAAGTGCAATGCCTGCAACCTGTGTCCAGATTTGCCCTTGGCAATCAGCGTGGGGCACTTGGAATGGCTTTGAATGCATTTTCCAATTTCTCTTAGTAAAAGAAAAAAAAATGTTTTCTTCTCAGAGATGTTTATGCCCACTGGGATTCTGGTTGGTACAGCAGTTTTAATAGAGTGAACTATTCAGGTGTGCTGACCGCTGGCACTCGCCCGGAGTTCTGAGCTCAGGGACTTTGGAAGCAGGCTTTGTGTATCCCCGTTCAGCATTTTCACCTCCTATACCCTGCATTTAAAAAAGTCAATGTTCTCTCTTTTAATTTGATAAAATCCAAGATACTATGCTATGACCTGACACATGATCATTATGAGAAAAGACCGATTTCTATCAAGCATGCTTCTGGGGACTTTTTTTCACTGCAGATTCGACGAGCAATCATCAGGTTTAGGGCACTTTTTATAAACGGAGAAAAAGGACCAGATCTATCAGATGAAACCCTATTCTGATGAAAAGGGAGTCTCTACCCTCTAACAAGAGACAACATCCACACTGTCATTAAGAGCATGAATTCGGAAGCCAGACTGCCTGGGCTCACATTCCAGCTCTGCCATTTGCTGTCTTTTGTGACCTTGGATAAGTCACATGGCCCTTTATGCCCCAGTGTCCTCATCTGCAAAACGGGGATAATAATAGTACCTTCTTCACAGGATTTTATAAGAATGAAATTAGTTAATGGATATTGGGCACTTAAAACAGTGTCTGGCATACAGTAAGGACTCTTACGGGAAGTATTCACCATTACTATTACTTTGTTGTTCTGTTGTTGTTGTTTTTGTTACTACTGTTTATTATCTCAGTGGTTCTGTATATAAGAATTGTGCTCGAGGTGTAGTGGCTCACATCTGTAATCCCAGCACTTTGGGAAACCGAGGCATTGAGCCCAGGAGTTTGAGACCAGTCCGGGCAACATGGCAAAACTCCATCTCTACAAAATACAAAAACCATCTGGGCAGGTGGCACATGCCTGTAGTCCCAGCTACTCAGGAGACTGAAGTAGGAGGATCGCTTGTGCCCAGAATGCAGAGGCTGCAGTGAGCCAAGATCACACCACTGTACTCCATCCTGGGCAACAGAGTGAGACCCTGTCTCCAAAAAAAAAAAGAAAGAAAAAAAAAGGAATTGTGCTCAAGTTATCAGTTCAGAAAATATCAGATCTGAACCAATTCATTCCCACCATTTTCCATCAGTAACTGGAAATCTATTGAGCCTACTCTGTGCTCAGCACAGAGCACCCTGTGGTGGACAAGACTCTGCAGGTTGTAGGCCCAAGGGCTGGAGAGTCCAGTAAACAGGTAGTTACAGTAGAGCAGGAACCCAAAGGTGAGGACAAGGAGGACACACTGTAGGGATGGGGATGCTTTAGAACCTCCTTAGAGTGAGCCCAGCCCAGACCTACAGCAATCAAGGAAGGCTTCCGGATGGAGATGAGAGCTGAAGCCCAATCACTGAGAGTCGAGAAGGAAGAGGAACAGGAACATGTACCAGGAGCAGGGAACAGTGCTGAGCATGTCACCTCACCCTCACTCTCACCTTTTAAGAGAGGTACTGCAATTACCTCCATTTTACAGATAAGAAAACTGAGGCTCAAAGAAGTTAAGTAATTTGGCCAAGGCCACAGGGCCAGTAGATGGCAAAGCTAGAAGTTTAACCTGGATGGCGCAAAGAGTGAGCATGCTGAGCTTGAACAACTGAGTGGATTTTTGCCAGGCTGCAGATGGTAGCACAAGGAACAGGCGGGGCAACTCAAGGCTGGAGAGGCGGACGGGGCCTCATGTGTGTCAGAGCATTAGTTTGCTGGGGCTGCCATAGTAAACTACTAGACTGGGTGACTTAAAGAACAGAAATGTATTTTCTCACAGTTCCGGAGGCTGACAGCCCAAGATCTAGGTGCTGTCAGGGTTGGTTTCTCCTAACCCTCTCGAGGTTGGAGGATCGCTCTCTCCCTCTCTTCTCCGTGTCCTCACATGGTCTTTTTCTCAGTGCTTGCAGCCCTGGTGTGTCTTTGTGTGTCCAAATTTCCTCCTCTTATAAGGACACCGGTCAGATTAGATTAGGGACCACCATAATGGCTTCATTTTTCAGTGAAGCCCCTCTTTAAGGTACCATCTACGAACATGGTCACACCCTGAGGTACAGGGGTTACAGCTTCAACAAATGAATCTGGGATGTCCACAATTCAGCCGACTACAAATTATTTAGGAAGTTTGAAGATTTTAAGCAAGAGAGGGAGAGGGTCAGGTCTACATCTGTTCTTGTCATCTGCAGAAATGAATCTGATGCTCATATGTCCCACATCCCCTCCACCACCTTGTGACCAAGTAGACCCCATCTCACCAATTAACTTCCTTTGTTTATTTCCCTCCCCACCCCACATATCCCAAAGCCCAGGTCTGCAGGGGCTCCAAGTTGCAAAACAGAAGAACCCACAGGCCTCTGTCCCAGCCTCTCGCAACCTCCTAGTGTTATGGGGAGGGTATAGTGAGGTGCTCATGGCCCACTGCCAGGCATGTGGCACAGCTAGCTGCTGCCATTGCTAAATGCTGGACAGGTCCTATGTGCCCAGACCTACCAAAATGCTGTCACCTGTGGGGCCCAAAAAGGTGTTAAGAGAGAAGAAAGAGACAATAATTGAAAAGGGGTCAGGTGCAATAGCTCATACCCATAATCCCAGAGCTTTGGGAGGCAAAGGCAGGAGGATCGCTAGAGGCCAGGAGTTTGTCACAAGCCTGGGCAACATAGGAAGACCCCATTTTTTCCAAAAACAATTAAAAATTAGCTGGGCATGGTGACGCGTGTCTGCAGTCCCAGCTACTCTGGAAACTGAGGCAGGAGGATCACTTGAGCCCAGGAGTTGGAGGCTGCGGTCTGGGGATAGAATGAGAGCCTGTCTCTTAAAAAAAGTTTTATTTAATAAAAAAATGGAAAAGACTATGGGCTTACAAGTCCTTTAAATTAGAAGTAAAGGAATAGTAGGTGCTTAGTAAATCATCTGTGGAAGGAAAAGACTCCAGGGAAGAAAGGAAAGAGAGTTTCTCACCGTAGTTTTCCAAAGACCTGGTGGATACAGTCACTCTAGTACACAGAGGTGAGGGGGTGGGGAAGGGCAGGGCTGCCTGCTTCAAGCTGAGCAAAATGCCTGCCTCTCAGAGGATTAGCCGGGATAACCTTGGGCCAGTTCCACGCTTGAGCCCGGGGATTGGGTATCACCTTCTGAAGTGGTGCCTTCCTGGAAACAGACAGCAGAGATACCTTCCTGCCCCTGGAAACACCAGGCCTAGGAACCCTGGGGAGTGCTGATGAGGGCAGGATGCAGTTTCAGAGAAGAGCAATTACACAGGTTCTTAATGGAGGCATCTGGCCCATTAGCGCAAGAGGAGAAATCTTGTGGGGAGAGGGGTGGCTGGCCAGGACTCCACCTTGTTTCCAGGAAAAAGGCAGGCAGCAGGTTAACCCTCTCCTGACCTCGCTCTCGGGGTGCCCACTGCATCGGCTTCATCAGCACCTCCTCAGAGCCCAGGCCCGTGAGAGCACAGACATGGAGTCAAACTGACACTGGTTCAAATTCTCACTAATCCTAGCAGTGTGACCTCAAGTCACTCATTGCCCCTCTCTGAGCCTCCCATCCCCCATTGTAAAGAGGAGGCAGGGGAGGTATATAACCTATAGGGTTGTTGTGAGCTTTTATTTTTTTTTCCGAGATGAAGTCTTGCTCCGTCACCCAGGCTGGAGTGCAGTGGTGTGATTTCAGCTCACTGCCACCTCCGCCTCCCAGGCTCAAGCAATTCTCCTGCCTTACCCTCCCGAGCAGCTGGGATTACAGGCACCCGCCACCACGCCCAGCTAATTTTTGTATTTTTAGTAGAGATGGGGGTTTCACCATGTTGGCCAGGCTGGTCTTCAACTCCTGACCTAGTAATCTGCCCACCTCAGCTTCCCAAAGTGCTGGGATTACAGGTGTGAGCCACCGCACCCGGGCTCATTGTGAGCTTTAAATGAGATACTGAGAACCATCTCAGTCACCAACACGCTCTGTGACCTTGAGCAAAGTGATTGCAGCCCTCTGAACCTCACTTTCCGCTTCTCTAAAATGTGCATAATAATTCATACTCCAGCAGATTGTTGGAAGAATTAAATAATGTGTATAAAATGCCCCTGTCAATACCTGCCTCCTTGTAGGTGTTTAATACAAAGTGTCCAAAAAATCAGAAAATGTAGGTGAAACATATGTGGTGGTGGTTGTTTAAGACAGTCTCACTCTGTCACCCAGGCTGGCAGGCAGGCTCACTACCACCTTGACCTGGCGGTCAGCGTCCTCTTACGTCAGCCTCCCGAGTAGCAGGGATCACAGGTGCATGCCACCACACCCAGCTCATTTTTGTATTTTTGTACGCTGGTCTCAAACTCCTGAGCTCAAGCAACCCATCCGCCTCAGCCTCCCAAAGAGCTGGGATCACACACATGCGCCATCATTCCCAGCCTGAGACATATTTGTAAACAGTGTTTTAGTGAACATTTGCAAGTGATACGCTCTATGTGTTTTTCTTCAAAACCCAACTACATTTTCAGGCAAAGGACTCATAAATGTAAAGCAATGCATCCAATTTTTAATCTAGGGGGGAAAGAACAATTAACACACTAGTTTCCCTGTTACGCTGTTTCCAGACTTTTTACACACT
Source organism: Macaca thibetana thibetana (assembly GCF_024542745.1). NCBI lineage: Eukaryota > Metazoa > Chordata > Mammalia > Primates > Cercopithecidae > Macaca > Macaca thibetana. The sequence continues at coordinate 115,729,086 of NC_065588.1, forward strand.
CTTTTTATTTATTGTACTTTTATCAGATTAACAATTGGACATACATAGGATGCTGATTCCCTTGAAGCCTCTCATTTACCTGAGTCAAGACTTCCAGCTGGGGGACCCTTCCTTGTTTCTCTCCCTGCTATATACACAAATTCTCGGTAACTGGCATTGGATAATCTCATTCCAAATGGGCTATCACCTACTGGCCTGGTGACCTGGCACAACTTCCTCAAGTCCTGTGAGCCTCTGATTCCTCATCTGTAAAATGGGCTAAAGAATATCTCATGGGCCCATTGCAAAGGCCAAATGAGATGATACATGCAAAATACTTACGCATGCCTGGAGCATGGTGCCCACTCCCTCACTGGGAGCAAGTACCGCTACTATTTTGATGGCTATTTTTGCGAAGAATGTTGTTCTAACAGGATCCCACTGTGTTCCCTCTCTCTGTCTTTGCAGCGAGCCCCTCTTCCGCCAGCTCTGTGCTCTCCACTGGCTTCTGGAGGCCCTGACTATCGACCACACCCACCACACCATGAAGCCTGTGATCACCTGTTGGAACCCAAAGTACGCCTCAGCCCTTCACCTTGTCTTAGACTAGCAGTAGGCTGGGCGGTGGGGAAGAGATTCCTGTATGTTCTTCCACTCCCTTTGCTGTTTTGGTGGGTAGGCTGTTTTAGGAGCTCTTCTATGTGCTCTGTGGGATCTGAACCGGGGAGAACTAGAGACAGCGTCTGCAGATTCGTGGGAGCCCGCTGTGTGCATCTCCTTCCCACGTCTCTTCCCAACTCCACATTCAGTGACATCACACGGGTAGCCTGAAATCAGCCAGCCACATGGGAGTATTTACACCACAGAAATTGGCAGGCTCTGGAAGCACACATCACTGGATCCACAGCTCGACTGCTCTCCAACTCTCTTCTTGGACTGTGTCTCCCTAACACTATTCTTAGTCTTCTTCCTTTTCCTCCTCCTTTCCCTCCCTTTTAATCTTTCTTTTCTTTTTGTTTTTATTTTTATCCTTTCTTTCAAGGTTGTCTTTTGTTTTGCTTTGGTCTTTTTGTTGTTTAATTTACATTGGTGGCTACTTCTCCACTTGGATCCAAGGGAATATTTGGTATTCATTTCCCTGGAGCTACTCGGTTTGTACAGGCAGAAGCTCCAGAACATGTTGTCTAGGTCAAGAGAAGCGTTAGGTGTCCCCACCAGAGGAGAGAGCTCATGCAAAAGCTTGGAGGCCACTGTTGCAGGAACAGCATTGTACACACAGGGCAGAACAAAGAACAGACAGGCATGTAAAGGCATTGGTTCTTTAAGGAGAGTCAGGTTGTTCGCAAGAAGGGGACAAACAAAAGTAAAGAACCCTGACTTGAAGAATCAGATTTTCCCTGTGAAAATAACAGTCTGAGTTAAATAAAATAGTTCCCCACTCCCGGTGCTAACCCATGCCCACTCATAGTCCTGCCTCCCAGGCGGGTCCAGTCTTCCTCTTCCCAAAACCTGAGTCTTTTTTTTTTTTTTTTTTTTTATGGAGTCTCACTCTGTTGCCAGGCCAGAGTGCAGTGACGCAATCTTGGTTCACTGCAACCTCCATCTCCCAGGTTCAAGCGATTCTCCTACCTCAGCCTCCCAAGTAGCTGGGACTACAGGTGTGCGCCACCATGCCCAGCTAATTTTTGTATTTTTAGTAGAGACGGGATTTCACCAGGTTGGCCAGGATGGTCTCAATCTCTTGACCTCGTGATCCACCCCCACACAGCCTCCCAAAGTATTGGGATTACAGGCGTGAGCCACTGTGCCTGGCCAAACTAAGTCTTAATTAACTCTTTCCTCTTGAAGACATTTATTACCCATCCCCTAGATCTCCTCCACCCCCAAGTCATCTTTTACACCAGGACCCAGAGAAACTAACCTCAAATGCAACCAGCAATATAAATCAAGCATCCATTGGTAGATCAGTAACTCCAATCAATTCAGTGTTTTCAGTTGGGATAATTTTAAAACTATAGTCTCTTTTGATACAAGCGGTTGACAGGCTTTATTTTTTTAAGCACCAGACACTCATTTTTTAAAGATAGAAGCCCCTATAATGTAAAAGAGACTTTTCTAAGTGGAACTTCTTCATGAAGCAAAAGGTTTGGGAGCCTGGGAGACCTGGGACCCCTCCAACTTACTTCTGTCTCCACCATGGCACCCTAGTTATTTCCCTTTTTTTTTTTTTTTTTTGAGACAGAGTCTTGCTCTGTTGCCCAGGCTGGAGTGCAGTGATGCGATCTCGGCTCACTGCAAGTTCCACCTCCCGGGTTCACGCCATTCTCTTGCCTCAGCCTCCGGAGCAGCTGGGACTACAGGCGCCCGCCAACACGCTCAGCTAATTTTTTTGTATTTTTAGTAGAGATGGGGTTTCACCATGGTCTCGATCTCCTGACCTCGTGATCCACCAGCCTGGGCCTCCCAAAGTGCTGGGATTACAGGCGTGAGCCACCGCACCCAGCCTCTAGTTATTTCCAAAATGTCTTTGTGGCTTCCAGAATTTCTTTGAAAACCACAGCCTTAAAACATTTTTCATGCCTTTTTTTTTTTTTAAAGAGATGAGGGTCTTGCTCTGTTGCCCAGGCTAGAGCGCAGTTGCACAGTCATAGCTCACCACAGCCTTGAACTCCTGTGCTCAAGCAATCCTCCTGCCTCAGCCTCCCAGATAGCTAGTACTACAGGTGAATGCGGCCGCACCTGCCACCATACCTGGCTAATTGTTTTTTAAGTTTTTCAGAGATGGTGTCTTGCTATGCTGCCCAGGCTGGTGTCTAGCTCATGGCCTCAAGCAATCCTCCTGCCTCAGCATCCCAAGTAGCTGGGATTAAAGGCTATTTAGTTTTCTCTAAAATAAAACTGCTCAAGTAATAAGTGAACACAATTTATGCTTATAGAAATCTTTCAAAAAATGTATAAGTATATAAAATATGAAAACCTTTATTCCCTCCCTGAAATCCCCTTTAAAAAAAAAAAAAAACTCCTTTTAAAAGTCTATGATCTATCCTTCCAAATTTTTCTAATGCCTTCCTTTTATAAACATATACAGTTACATTTTTTAACAGAAATAGGATCATATCTGCATATTGTTCTCTACATGATTTTCCTCCTTTTACAATGACTCATGGGCATCTTTTCATGATGGTATACACAGGTTTACACATTCTTTCAACAGCAGCAGAATATTCTATTGTATGGATGGAGTATACACCATTTCTTTATTAACAGACACTGAGGTCATTTACAAATTTTTGACATTTCAGGTAGTACTGCGTGGAATATCCTTACACATATCTTGTTTTGTTTTCTGTTTTTGTTTTGTTTCGTTTTTGCTCTGTTTTTGTTTTTGTTTTGTTTTTGTTTTTTTTGAGATGGAGTCTCGCTCTGTCGCCCAGGCTGGAGTGCAGTGGCGCGATCTGAGCTCACTGCAACCTCCGCCTCCCAGGTTCATGCCATTCTCCTGCCTCAGCCTCCTGACTGGCTGGGACTACAGGCGCCCGCCACCACGCCCAGCTAATTTTTTGTATTTTTAGTGGAGACAGGGTTTCACCATGTTGGCCAAGCTGGTCTCGAACTTCTGACCTCGTGATCCACCCGCCTCGGCCTCCCAAAGTGCTGGGATTACAGGCGTGAGCCACTGCACCTGGCCCCTTACACATATCTTTTATGCCCAATTGCAAATATTTCTATTAGCTGGATTCCGGGAATGAGAATCACTAGGTAAAAGCAGTGTCTTTTTCTTCTTTTTCCTTCGTTGATGGCTTACATTCTAAGAAAAAGGCCTCTGAGCCAGTGGGTTCCTGACAGCATTCCGTCTCCCTGAGCACACCACCAACAGCCACATTTTGCCTCCTACATGTGGTGACCCTTTCTCCAAAACTGAGAAAAGAACATCATGTAGAATTTGGATTGAACAGAGAAAAGGGGCCATGTCCCTTTCTTTTGGTTGGTTTTAGAAATGTGCTCAGAACGTGACCAAAAATTGTTAACTGCAGTAAAAAGACACAGTGGTCACATTGAGAGTAGCAGATGTTCTACCACGACTTGCAGTGGCGGAATTCTATCAGTGCTCCGAGGATGCCCAGCTCTATAAAATCACACCTGAACCAGACCTAGCCACCTGAGGTAAAAAATGCAGTCCAGGAAGATTCACATAGGAAGTCACAGTATTTGTTGGGGTTTGTTTTTTTCTAGTCGACCATTTCTTCCTGGTGGGCATTTCAGTTTAGGGTCAATGACAATGCTGGTAAATGTTTTAACAACCAGTTCTCTAGGAAGTGAAGAACCACGATTTGTGACAATGCCAATTTCCACGGTGTAAATACTCCCACCGTGGCTGATTTCAATCTTCCCAACATAATGTCACTGAACTTGGAGTTGGGAAGAGATGTACAGAATCCGTTCTTGTGAGCCAGTATGAGCTGGCTCCAGCACATCCTGTTTGGGATTCATTTTTAAAAATTATGAATCTGGGGGGCAGTTTAAGTTCCCTATAAAGTATAAGAAAACACCTTTTTAGTTATAAGAAAGCAGAAAGAGCTCTTCTCTTCAACATTTAATCCCCATTTATGATGTTTCACCCTTATGCAGCAGTGTAAATTTCCCCAAATCTTCAAGTGCATTTTTTAAACCCAGAGGGATTAGAGTGATAAAGAGGAAAGGGTTTAGCATCAGATGAACCCAGATGAGTCAAAGCTCTGCCACTTAATAGCTGTGTGACCTTGGGCAAGTCACTTGACATCTCTGGCCCTCTGTTTCTTCATCTGTCAAATGGGTTCCTGCCTCAGAAGAGTTATTGTAAGAATTAAGCAAAATCAAGTCCATAGAGCATTTAGCCTAATATCTGGGAACACAATGAATGTTCATTAAGTAAGAGCTATAAAAGGTAAAAATCCTTATTTTAAAGAGAAGTTAAGTGTATGATTATCAGTACCATTGAGACTGAAGGCTAGGAAAGAAAGGAACTTCTGAGCAGAATTTTACCAACAGGTGAGATCTATGTTCACTAGGTGAACAGAAAATTATGCAAACAGACAGGGGAAAAAGGCTACACAATGCCACCCAAAACCTAGTTGCAAAGATAAACAACCCAGGTAATGAGCCCAAGAAGGTAATACCAAATCTCCAGTTCTCCTGATTGTGTTTTTCTGAGTCTCCATCATCAAGCAACCAGTATCTCCTGTTACTAAAGCATTTTGACACTTAAACCCTGAGCCTGACTCCCACCATGCATTTTCCAAAAGGGAATATCCATCCTTGGGGACCTGTAGATCCCAGAGGCTCCATTTTGATTAGGCATAATGACAGCTGCAGACCCAATTCCTCCCCCTTACAGATTTTATAGCAAGAAAGTTGGGGTGGTTCGATATCTCAACAAGGGCTTTCTACAGGCAGCAAAATTTCACTAACTGGCAGTTACTGTGCTGCAAGCAGAAGAACGATCTTTGTTAGTTGCAGGATGATCTCATATTTGGATGGATTGGTGGATGTTTGGGTGAATGGACGGATGACAGATTTTAGGATGTCATTATGAGTTGCATCTGAGTCTCTGCTTTATTGAGAAAAAAAAAACTCCTCAACTTCCCAATTTCATCATGTGGCAATTTAAACACATTATCATTATCACTTCTCAGCATCCTTGTTAATTCCACTGCTAACAAGAGAGTTTATTTCAATTGACAAGATGATCGGGTCCACAACAGAAATTGAAACCAAGCCTTCAATAATGAATGTGCCAATTATGTTTCTCTAAGAGATATAAGCCTCTTTTTAAGCAAAGTAGGATCTGATTTTTTTTCATGAATGCCCAGAAGTATTTATTCAAACCCTTAGGGCCAAATGCATTTCAGAATTCTGAGGGGTTTTTATTGTTTTTGTTTTGCATTTTAAAAAAGAATATTGAGACATGTCCCAAATAGAACATCACACTCCCAGAGGGGCCTGTCATCAAACACAATATTTCTGCAGAAAACAAATAAGTGAATATTTATCTTAAGTGCATAACAAAGGTCAAAAAAAAAGGCCACTAATAGCCTCCCATCAGTTTTTGTCACGCTTTGCTACCAAATAAGCTATTTAAATTGTTTTGGTTTAAAGACTCTTTGGATATTGGAATTGGTTAAGTGGTTGTGAACCTGTATTGATTTTATTCTTATTGGAGACCAACTTTCCAAGAACCAACCAGAAGACCTACCTAGAAACAAGTAGACCTTTACAGAGACACAGACATCAGGTGTGGGGAAATGTGACAAGCTCTAATGCTGCCTCCCCTACCCCTGTGGCCATCTTTCCTAGTTGCGGTGGGGAAGAAACAGGCCAGACCCCTGGCCAAAGAAGGGAGTGAAGAGTTACCAACTAACCCTCCAGCAGGTAGAGCATACACCTCAAAGGAGTTGTTCCAACAGGCTGGAGTCTCCAGAGTCCTGTGCTCTCCCCTGGTGCCACAGGGGCAGTTCAGTTATCTACGTCTTACTGCTTCAGGCTGTCCAGAGAGACACCACTGGGCCCACTATTTAGTGGGGAGACCAAGTGAGTGTAATCCCTATGCTTACAATCCTGATTCTTATAATCCTGACTCTTGCAATCCTGACTCTTAAGAGATGCCAGACATTCAAGGGCTGGACTGTCCAGGCACAGAAAACCCACCCTTCCTTTAGAAATACACACATGAGTAAAAGGCAACCAGCCCCACTTTGAGGTTTCAAATATGACACAAACATCAAAATCCATCTACTGTTTTATGATGAAAATGGCTGGCACTTGAGTGCTTCCTATGGCAAGCATTGCTCTAGGTATATTATCTCAGTTAAACCTCACTCCAAATTACCAATAAGGAAATTGAGGCATGGAAAATTAATTTGCTCAAAGTTGCATAGCGAGCAAAAGGTAAGGCAGGATTTGAACCCAGGTAACCTTGCTGCAAAGTATGGGTACTTCACCCCGAAATGGTTGTTCCTCTGTAGCTAAATCCTAAAGTCTTTAATTAATTTAGAGAATAATCTGGTGCCCCACCTCCAAGAAAAGAAGATCTTATTACAATGTGGTACTTTCTGGGAGGTCCCAGGATACAAAAGGGACTCAACTTACCGAGATGTTATCACACATAAAATGAAATTTTCTTTTATAAAATAATTTCAAGTGCCGTTTTGCACATATTGTTTTGAAACTAAACTTTTGCTGTTTGCCTTAGTATATAAGGAGCATCTCTCCGGATGTGAACCTCTGCTGTGGAGTTTATCAGCAAACAAATGTATTGAAACATAGTTAACCCATATTCCAAGACCTTTAAGTCTTTTCCAAGCTTTTGCTTCCGTGAAATACCGTCGCAATCGTTCTGAGCAACACACATAATAGCATTTTTAAAATTTAAATTGTTTATATTTAAATTAGTTTCCCCTTGTCTTGTAGTACTCCTCCCCCACAACCAAGAAAATCTCATTTTCCTCAAACCTGCCTTTTCCAGGCACTAGTGGGAATACTGCTGTGAAGAAAACAGATAACACCCCTGCCGTCAGGAGCTTCCATGCTAGAGGGGTGAGGGAAGCAACAGATGATGAACATGCCATCATCGAGATACTTTGAGATAGCAATAAGTGTCATGAAGCAATTGATGGGTGATGTGACAGTGATGGGCAGGGGAGTTTTCAATTGGATCATCAAGGAAAGACTCACTCGGAAGGTGACATGTGAGTGAAGTCTCTGATTTCCCCCGCTCTCCTCTTTGCACTGATTTAATTACATGGCTCCTCCACTGTGGTACTCCAGGGGACATCTCTACGGAGTGGGAGAATGTGGCAGGAGGATCAGATCATCGCTCAGGAGTTAGGATGGAGCCACCTGGTCCGGGAAGTTCCAGAGCTTTGACCGCTGCCCCCTCCCTGGTGCAGAATCAGCAGCTCTTCCCCTCGGTCATGGACTCATGAGCATGTCCTAACCTAGCCTACAGCTTTCTGCCCTGGGAAGCACACATTTTACCCCAGATGGGAGTTCAGAAAGACAGCACAAAGTATTTGAGAAAATTGCTCTGAATTGCCACTGTGGATAGACATCTTCAAGTGGCTGCCTGGAACAAAATGTGCTTGGCGGATACAGTTACAAGAGATTTGACAGTGCTCAATGCCCTATTCCCTTGATTTCTGGCAAATAGGATCCCTTAGAAGCTTCAGCAGGGCGAAATTATGGTCTGAAAATTATAGCTACATCTCCCCCAAGGATCTGCCCTGGTACCTTGTTGTCTACCATCAGCTCCTCCTCTAAGCCACAGTAAATCTCGGTTGAAAAGAGAAGGTTATTGTTGTTAATAGCTGAACTGTATTCAGCTGTCTGTATATAGCACCCATGAAGCCCTTAACAAGCCCCATTTCTTTTCATCTTCACAGCAATCCTTTGTCACAGCTGCTATTATTCCCCCATTTTACAGATGAGGATAGTGAGGCTCAGAGAGGCTAAATTACTTATACCAAGTCGCACATGTAGGAAGCAGCGGGGCAGACAGAGGACTCGAACAGCTGGTCCAATCTAAATTGTGAATCTAAATTCACTCTTAACCACTAAGATAAGACTTTTCTGGTCCTGATACTCAGGGACTTGCCAGAGGTCACACAGACAGTAAATCACAAGGATATTAAACGGGTGAGCTACGTAAGTTAGGGTGCCATAATGAACAACCCCCAAATCTCAGCAGTTTAAGGCAAAAGAAGCTTGTTCCTTGGCTCACCTTTCAAGTCCAACAGGGAGGCTCTAGTCTCTATAGTCACGCAGGGACTCACACTGATAGAAGCTTCCACCATCGACGAGGCAGAAAAGGGAATCTGATGACTTCAGGACTAGCTCTTAAATCATCTACCCAAAGTCCCACATGTCACTTTCACTCATGTATTTTTGAACAAAGCAAGTCACAGTGCTTACACTTGCCTTCAGAGAGCAGGGAAGGCCTGGAACTATTTGGTGGATGGCACTAACGCTTACCCCACCAGGCCAGGGGAAGGACCACCAACCTGCTTTGTCCTCCTCCACAAGGTATGCAATGGATGATGTGGCTTAGGTGGTTTTATTTTTCTCTTCCTTCCCCTACCGATCTTCCTTTTTGGATTATTCGCTACTGAAAATGAAACATCAGAAAGACCGATTCTGTCTAACCAGGCCTTTTCTTTATCAATGGGTTTGCAAGAGCAAAGGCTCCGAGCTTTTTAAGGTCTGTGGGAATCTTGCTGCATTTTGAACCCATTTAGCCTGCTGCTTGAAGTCGCAATAGATTTCAGGTCATCTTGGAAGTCAGCAGTAGTGGAAAACCTCCATCTTCCTGATTGGACCTGAATATTTAAGATTTTGAAAGCTTTGCCAGGACCAGATTTAATTTTAAAGGGGGAAAGGGGGGTGCTTTTGAACTTCAAGAAGAAGGCTGGAGGCTCAGCAGGGCTGCGTTAGCAAAGGGAAATGCGAAAAGCCCTGTGGTCTTGAAAGAAATGCTCCAAAGTGGAAAAAAAAAAAAAAAAAAAAAAAAAAAAAAAAAACGCTAAAGCCTCCGTGGGTGAACCTTAAATCAGACTTCAAAAGCACCGCTAGTTTAAATATTGTTTATAGGACTGAAGTATTGCTCCTTCCTCTGGCTGGATTTTAAATATCCCCTAATTTGATTACTCGGGGGAGAGGCAGGCAGAACCAACTTAAATGAGCTTCACTGTTAATTATTCAGAGGGCTTTTTAATTGTGTAATCAAACATAAAGTCTTACAAAGAGCTTAGAGGCCCATTCTCACCCCACCTCCCAAGCCCGACTTCCACTTTGGGTCTGTGTGCATTTCTTGTGTGGTGGCAATTGGCTGGTTGATCTTCAGCAAAATCCCACTGGTGAAGAGAGGACACCCCCAACTCCTTACCTGGACTGGGAAAAGCCTTTGATTCTGTCAGGCCTCTGAGCCCAAGCCAAGCCATCGCATCCCCTGTGACTTGCACGTATATGCCCAGATGGCCTGAAGTAACTGAAGAATCACAAAAGAAGTGCAAACGCCCTGCCCCGCCTTAACTGATGACATTCCACCACATAAGAAGTGAAAATGGCCGGTCCTTGCCTTAAGCGACGACATTATCTTGTGAAATTCCTTTTCCTGGCTCATCCTGGCTCAAAAAGCTCCCCCACTGAGCACTTTGTGACCCCCACTCCTGCCCACCAGACATCAACCCCCCTTTGACTGTAATTTTCCTTTACCTATCCAAATCCTATAAAACGGCCCCACCCTTATCTCCCTTCGCTGACTCTCTTTTCGGACTCAGCCCGCCTGCACCCAGGCGGGGTGCTCACACAAAGCCTGTTTGGTGGTCTGTCCACACGGACGCGCATGACAGATTCTGCTACTCAGATCTCCATGCCATGAGAAGTCAGCCTTAAGTTAGGTTTATCCTGATCAGCTTTTACCTTCTATATCTGAGCACCTCCCTTCCACCCACAATCACCGGCACTCATCACCCTAACAAGCCTAGACCCCTGTCAGTGTCTCCCAAACCAAAGCAGTTCTGTTTGTCCTCTTTTTTTTTTTTTTTTTTTTTTGAGATGGAGTTTCACTCTTGTCCCCCAGACTGGAGTGCAATGGCGCGATCTCGGCTCACTGGAACCTCCGCCTCCCAGGTTCAAGCGATTCTGCTGCCTTAGCCTCCAGAGCAGCTGAGATTACAGGCACGCGCCACCACACCCGGCTCATTTTTTGTGTGTTTTTAGTAGAGACAGGGTTTCACCATGTTGGCCAGGCTGGTCTGGAACTCCTCACCTCAGCTGATCTGCCTGCCTCAGCCTCCCAAAGTACTGGGATTACAGGCATGAGCCCAGCTCGTCTTCTCATTTCAAGTTCCTGCTCTCTGCTAGGCGAGAGCTAGAAAAATAATTAAAAGAATCCTTGTGATATAAAATTCTTTCTGCAAAGAAAAAGGGGATAAAGAAAGAGATAGGTGGATGGATGAATGGATGGAAAAATATATGGACAGAGAGATGGATAGACCAATCTGTCGATCAATAGATATGTAAACGTAGTTGAGAGATCACACGTTGAGACTCCCCGCTGTCTTATCCCCCACCAACTGTCCCATAGCCACAAGTCCAAAATCCAAAAGCTCTGAAAACTCAGTTTTTCCTAACTCATTTGGCAGCAAAATCTGACAGGAGCCAATCTAAGTTGGTAGCAAAATTTGACTTGAAGCTACTTCTGGTCTTTATTTCTCCCCCCTAGTATAAATATCCGTGCGTTCCATTGCAGAAATAGTCATGTATTTGGTTACAGGATGCTGTCCCTTTAGCACCCTCAGAGGGATTATGTTAACATATAGAATATGCAGCACGTTTCCTTTCCAAAATGCCAAAATTATTAATTTGGCAACACATCTGGTCCCGCAGATTTCAGATAAGGGATTACAGGTGTGTCACCAACAGAACTTACTGGGCTTCAGTCTCCTATCCAGAAAATTCCCAACCCATGAGAGGAGGATCCGGGTTTTGTGCAGCCTGAAGCTTATTTAACGGGGGAGAGGGCACTTTAAGAAAAAAAAAAAAATACAAAATTACAATACAAAATCAGGTACAGGATCCTGGAAGAGGAACCCACACAAGTGAGGAGCCCTGAGGCTTTCGCTTCATTCATTTCACTGTAAGTAAGTGACTTAAACTCCCTTAGTTTGTTTTCTCATCTGAAAATGGGATGACAATGACTACATCACAGGGTTATAGTGATTGAGATGATACAGCGAAAAGGCACAGAAAGGTGTTGCACATAGCGTCGTAGAGAACTTTTGCCCAGTCAACCTCCAATTAGTGATTTTCATTGTGCAATCCACCCCCATCAACCCCACCCTCAGTCCCACCCAGTAATATTCTCTGTGTGTCTCTCAGAAATGTCTCTGATGGTGGACCCCTTGGGCAACAGAAAAAGCAAAGATTCAGAAATGAACATGCTTTTCAATTCACACCCTAGGAGTACTGCAGACCTGCCCAGGATTCTATGAGAGGACCAAGGCTAAAATACAAATAGATGCAAAAAACATGCAAATATATACCACCTCCCTCCTCCACCCAGTAAGCAAAAGTCTCTCCAAACCTCGATTTCACTCAAAAGAGCCAGCTATGGAGAACTATCCCTCCCATTTCTTCACAAGTACAGGAGTGGGGGCGGAAATCCTAACAGAGCCCAGCTACCATTCCTCCTCTATTTATTGCATTTCTTAAAAGAACGTGTAATAAACCGAGGCTCTGGAAACGGAAAACTCATTAAGCTGTTTCTCACTCAGGGACCCGGGTGGAAGCAAGAGCACCATTAAAAAAATCAATAAGGACAAGTCCATGGGACAGAAATGGGAGCATTTCGTCACAGCGCCAAAGGTAACCAACCACACGCCACGCAACCCTTTGGCTCCTAGGTCCCAGCTTGTGTTGAGGAGTATTTTTGTCAGTCTTTTCTCTGATGGGAATTTTTTTTTCTAGTTGGTTCTCGGAGTGAAGGGAAGTCAGAGCCACATGCTGTTGGATGGTTTTCGTAAATTTAATTAAAACAGTTATCTGGGGACTGTAGGAGAAATGACATTTGGCTGGACACTACATAATGGGGACAGGAGGGGGTGCTAAGCAACTGCTTAACAAGATGTCACCAGAAGGAAATGGACTCACCTCACTCTATCCTCTAAATCAATAACAGTCATTTCTCTCTCCTTCTCCCTCCCTCCCTCCCTCCCTTCCTCCCTTCCTTCCTCTCTCTCTCTCCTCTTTAACCCAGTCAGAAAATAAAACCCAGGCACACTAGCTCATGCTTGTAATCCCAAAGGATTGGGAGGCCAAGGCAGGAGGATCAGTTGAGCCCAGGAGTTTGAGACCAGCCCAGGCAACATAGCAAGATCCCGTCTTGACAAAAAATTTAAAAATTAGCTGGGCATAGTGGTGTGCACCTGTAGTCCCAGGTATTAGAGAGGCTGAAGTGGGAGGATCATGTAAGCCCAGGAATTGGAGGCTGCAGTGAGCTATGATCCCACCACTGCACTCCAGCCTCCCACCTGGGCAAGAGAGTGAGATCCTATCTCTAAGAAAAAGAAAAGACAACGTGAGTGATTCAACAGACAAGATTTTCTACAAACTAGAATATGCAGTTATTAAGAGGACACCAAGATACAGATTCTTTTTACCCAAAGGTATTCCTAACCCAGGACCTCCCAAACTCATCTACTCAATAAACAAGCCTAATAATAATAATAATAATAATGGCAAAAGGTAGGTAAAGGTAATAAAGCACACAACTAGAGTGTTTGCTGAACCTATCCCCTAACCCATGAAATGGATATAATGTGCTTTCCTGCCTACCTCACAACTTTAGTGAATAACCTCAGGAAATAAATATAAGGCAAACTCACCTTGAAAACGTGAGAATGCTTAGCATTCCTGTGGTTCTGTAAATTTTAGAGGCCACTGTTCAACATAATTGTAAATGGGCTAAGTTCTGTGCTAAGGAAGCTTCTGTAGGTATATTATCCAGTTGTGCCCTCTTAATAACCCTATGGGGCACTATTCTTACCCCCAGGTGAGAAAGGAGGAATTTGGGGTCTCAGAGAGGTTAAGTGACTTACATAAGGTTACCCAGCTGGGTAATGGCAGAGCCAGAAGTTAATTCTGGGTCTGTTTATTAAACATAGTTTATTAAACATATAAACATCAATATGTTTATTAAACATATAAACATCCAATGCCTGTTCTCCCTGACCCCATGATTACAGTTGCCCCTCATGAAGAATTTCACCATTTTCTTACGCTTTCATTGGCGTGCTCCTAGATTTAAGAAGAGCCTTGGTTTTTATGGCAGAAAGTTGCTATGGAGATGCAGTGTGCATCCGTCTTCAGAAATGCACAGAAAAAGCAGCGGGAGCTACAAACCTTTTAAAAAAATCCTTCAGGGATATCCACCACTAAAATTGCAGGAGGGGAAGGGGAGAATGAATAGCTGTGCTTGAACTCTGCAAAACGGAATTCAAGTTTGTGGATCAAACCCTGGGCTGCAGCACGTTCCACTCTGGGCATGGGGGAGCACTCAATTAGGCTGCAGGAGACCTGGCTCAGCCATGGTGACTCAGTTCACGGTGTGACCTCAGACAAGTCCTTTCCCCTCTACTGGGCCTCAGTAAAATGAGGACTTTGAAAGAGGGAATCCAACCAGCTCCCACAATACTCTTCTTTTCCCCTGACATTCTTCTGTATGTGTAGGCAGCGTTCATAGGGGCCAGGCAAATTGTTATTAATAAAATAAAAAATAAGGCTGAGTGTGATACAGTAGGGAGTGGTGGGGTCTGTGGCAAACTGGAGCACTCCTGCACAGCTAAAAGGAAGAAACTCTCTGCAGCTGTAGCTCATTTTGCCTTGTGAGAATGGGAGCCCAGAGCTTACCATTTTCAAAAGAAACAAAAAACTTACATTTTTATATAAAAGTCTCCCAGTTTGTAAAATCCTGGGTAGCTAAACATGTCTCCCCATGGGCCACCAGTCTGCAACCCCTACTTCATAGAAAGTATAAGGAATCTTTCAGGAAATTCGTTTCCTCCATTGCCAAAAATCAATCCCTACTGAGATGGAACATAGCAACTGGTTAACACCACTGCTGAGTGAAATATAAAAAATAGAGAAGCAGCATTTAGGGATTTAAGTCGATTCAGAGAGGTTCAGTTCAATAAAAGGCAAGCAAGTGCCTGTCACATCTTCCCCCTACGTTTTATTTTTCTGCCACTTTCAATTAATCACAAGTGTTAGCCCTTAACTTTGGATTTCCTGGCTAGGGTGGTTAATTAAATTTTAATTAATGGCAACTCTGGGAGCATAAGATGAAATCCTAGCTCAAGGAAGATACGCACAGAATCCTGGTATGGAAGGCTTTTCTGAGATTGTCCCAGGCTATCCCCTAAGTTTTATAAATGAGGAAACTGAGGCATGGCAGAGTGACGTAGTAAAGGCCCCCCTCCCCAAGGTCCCCTGACTCTGACTCCAGTGCTCACTGCAAGATTCAAAGCTACCCCATGCCACCATCTGTCCACCCTTCAAAAATTACATTGATCTTACTAGGCACAGTGGCTTACAACTATAATCCCAGCACTTTGGGAGACCAAGGCGGACAGATTGCTTGAGCTCAGGAGTTCAAGACCAGCCCAGGCAACATGGTGAAACTCCATCTCTACCAAAAAATAACAACAACAACAACAACAACAAAAATTGGCCGATCATGGTGGTGGGTACCTGTAATACCACCTACTTGGGAGGCTGAGGCAAGAGAATAGCTCAAACCTGGGAGGCAGAGGTTGCAGTGAGCCAAGATTGCACCACTGCACTCCAGCCTGGGCAACAGAGTGAGATCCTGTCAAATAAAAATAAAGATAAAAATTAAAAAATGACGTTGATCTGAAGAGCCTAGTTTCTAGAGTCAGGAATTCATATTGTTCTAGATAAAATGGAAAGAGGCAATTTCTATATGATTCATCCCTGAGCTCTGATATCATCTCTCCCCGGAGTGATAAAGGGTAGAGGGGCCTTCTGTCAGTCCTGGCAAGCTCTTGACCAATTGCAGTGTCAGGACAACGGGAGCATTGTACCAAGCTCCTAATTTATCAAAGGAGAGGACATGCCTGCTTTGGGTACTTGGCTTTTCTTGATCAGTCATTTTGTAACTTGCATGGCCTCTTGAAGATCTGGTTAAATCCAGTTCAAATTCCATTTCTCCAGTCTATCATATTCTGAAGCATTCTGTCATTTATATAGAATTTCACTGAAGATTTGAGAGAGATGAGGCAGGCACAAGGAGAGATCAAATCTTAAAGCCCACAGTTTCTCCCTCCTCTTCCCCAACCTTCTCCCTCTCCTGTGCAACCAAGAAATCCCTCCCCTCTTCTAGTGCAAGAAGGTTCCACTCATATTCAGTGCCCTACAAGGTAGCCATTCGAAATATTGCTTCTGATCACATACAGTGGACTCCCTGAAATGAATTCTGCTGAATACAATTTTCTCCACCCTGTGCAATGTATATTAAATGTTGGTGTGGTCTTCAGTGCTGTCTCTTCTCCCTATCACCTTTCCCAGGGTATCAAACGCTATGAGTTTCATCTAAAGAAAACACCAGTCTACCCAACAAGAGCTTTCATTTTAAATGTGCTCAAATAAAATTATTTCTATTAACTGAATATAAACTACAGCCCACTCTGTGTTGAGCTCTTTCTCTGGGGCATCTGAGGGCCTGTTCGTCCCCTGTGTAAACCTGGCATTTTAAATGTCATAATCATTAGCATGGGATAAAGGGCATTTTCGATGCCACTGAAAAATACTTTTGCAGTATTTTGAAGCCAGGCATAGTAATGAGCTTTGGCATTAACCTGACTTGGGTCTGAATTCTGGTTCTGCTATTTTCTTGCTGTGACCTTGAGGAGGTTAGGAAGCCTCGCTGAAACTTGGATGAGTTATATGAGGACATAACCCCAAACAGTGCATTCTGAAGTGACACCAATCTCGCAGGACGGTACACACAGACACACACACACAGAGTATGTGTGTACTCTTTCTCTTTTCCTTCTAAAAATCCACAGGACTTTCCCTACCTACCTCTCAGTCCCTTCCAGAACTTATCATCCAATTCTCCTAGCCCACTACCACCATGGCTCCTCCCCAAAGAATGCCACTGCACCAGACAAATCTGCTTCCTCCCACTCACTTCCTAAATGTCAGGCCTAGAATTTCCCTATTCTGTATTCTTTAGAAAACCTCCATGATTACAAATCATTCTTTGAGGCCCAGGTGTCAACTTGGGAACCAGGAAGTATATATATGGAATCTGGAGCCAAAACCAAGATTAGTTGAAAAATTAGACCCATCCTCATATACAGTTTGAAAATCAACTCCAATCGTTATTACAAAAGTCAAAACCTGTTCTGGGCATTGACATCATCACGGCAAACACGTGTGGCTTCCTACGGTGACCTCTTGGGCAACCATGAGCTCGTTCAATAGAATACATTCCACCACATTTGCTTCAAATAATACATGTTTTAACATTATCTCGATTTGCGACAAAAGGTCACTCCAGATCCAGAATATATCTCACGGTGTTTGGAAAGAGCCAGAAGGAATTCACAGTCAGACCCAGGCTTTGCTTTTGTCTGCTGTCCCTCCCCACCTCTCTCCTTCCCTCCCTTCTTTCTTTCTTCCATCTTTTTCCCCTTCCTTCCTGAAACCTCTCTTTCTTCTCTTTCCTTTAGACCAAGAAATTCAAAATTCCTACAATGCGAGTCACCAACCGCAAACCAAGCCGGCGAGGCTCCACACTCAGTCTGAGTCGGGCCAGTGGGGGGTCCTCTCCCCAGAGCAGCATGATCTCTGTGAACCCTGGCTCAGATGAGCCCCCGAGTGTGAATACCCAGGTGACCAGCAGCAAGGATATTGAGGACAATGAGTCATCTTCAACCAAGCCAGATGAAGAACCTCTGTCTATGAGTAAGTCCTACCTGAGATCTGACTCATCTACCCTGACCCTTTGCCTTTAAGCCAGACATCAAGAAACCCTCTTGCCTCAAGTCCCCCTCCAGTCATTTAAAGGTGACATGGGATCCCCCATCCTTGTTCAATTTCGTTGGACCTCTTTGTTTTCCCCAGTGGAGATCAGAAATATACTCCATAACTTGGGTTGCCCTGAGCCATTTCTCCTACAGAGACAGCCTGTGGTCACCAACTGCCCTTTTCTAATTTTAAAAATATTTTTATTTAGGCCAGGCACAGTGGCTCACGCCTGTAATCCCAGCACTTTGGGAAACCGAGGCAGGCAGATCATTTGAGGTCAGGAGTTTGAGACCAGCCTGGCCAACATGGTGAAACCCTGACTCTACTGCAAATACAAAAAGCAGCTGGGCATGGTGGCACGCACTGGTAATCCAAGCTACTTGTGAGGCTGAGACAGGAGAATCGCTTGAACCTGGGAAGCAGAGGTTGCAGTGAGCCGAGATCATGCCACTGCACTCCAGCCTGGGCCACAGAGGAAGACTCCATCTCAAAACATTTTTTTTTTAATTTAGCCCAATTTATACAGAACATTATCATTTCAATGTGTAACCAATGTAAAAATTATTAACGAGATATTTTATATCCTCTTTTATACTAAGTCTTTGAAATTCAGTGTCTACTTTTTTAAACAGCCTTATTATTGAGATATAATTTACATACCATAAAATTTGCTTATTTTAAATGTGCAATTCAGTGATATTTAGTAAACTTGGAGTTGTGTAACCATCACCACAATCTAATTTCAGAACATTTCCAACCACCCGAAAGAAAAGCTTCTGCCCTTCTTACCCAGAGCCCCCAGGCAACCACAAACCTGCTTTCTGTCTCTACTGATTTGTCTTTCTGAACATTTTATAGATAGAAGTTGTATTGCTCTGTGATCTACACCCTGAAAAAGCCTTTTCAGTGGCTCAAAATTTGAGAGAGGCAAGTCCCTTAAAAAATATCCAATTAGGCCAGGCATGGTGGCTCATGTCTGTAATCCCAGATATTTGGGTGGTGGAGGTGGGCAGATCACTTGAGTTCAGGAATCTGAGATCAGCTTGGGCAACATGGTGAAACCTCTCCAAAAAAAAAAAAAAAAAACAATTAGCCATGCATGGTGACATGTGCCTGTGGTTCCAGCTACTCAGGAGGCTGAGGTGGGAGGACAGCTTGAGCCTAGGAGGTAGAGGATTGAGGTGAGAAAATAGCTTGAGCCTAGGAGGTAGAGGCTACGGTGAGCTGTGATTTGCTTCTTCACTCCAGCCTGGGTAACAGGGCGAGACCCTGTCTCAAAAAGAGAAAAGAAAAAAAAAGAAGAGAAGAAGGGAAGGGGGAAGGAGGAAGGGAAGGAAAAAAAAAGGAAAATTCATTGAAATCTATGAGCCCTCACACAAGGAAAAAATTCAAACATACACATATATACAATTTTGCACAATATTTTGAGTGGGGTGCTGTGGACCTCTACTAGACAGAATCGTGACTGGATTCCATAAGTCACATAAAACATTCATTTTCAGAACTTTCTGGCTTGAGCTTGTATAGTAAAAGGAGATAGGAAAAGCAAGAGAAGGATCCAGAAGGATTCATACAGAAAGATGGAGAAGGTAGAAAGAAGAGAGGGTAAGACAAGGACATGAAGGAGGAATGGACCACCACAAAATTCTTGACTCTGATGCATGGGACATCTTCCTGCTTTCTCCCCATCTGCTGTGTCCCCTCAGTGGTGTCCAGCTGAACCTGCCTGTTTGGCCAGTGTTCTCTTTTTTTTTTTTGAGACAGAGTCTTGCTCTGCCACCCGGGCTGGAGTGCAGTGGCTGGATCTCAGCTCACTGCAAGCTCTGCCTCCCGGGTTTACGCCATTCTCCTGCCTCAGCCTCCCAAGTGGCTGGGACTACAGGCGCCCGCCACATCGCCCGGCTAGTTTTTTGTATTTTTTTAGTAGAGACGGGGTTTCACTGTGTTAGCCAGGATGGTCTCGATCTCCTGACCTCGTGATCCACCCGTCTCGGCCTCCCAAAGTGCTGGGATTACAGGCTTGAGCCACCGCACCCGGCCTCGGCCAGTGTTCTCTATCACACCATCTGGAATGCCTGTGGCAGCCGAGGCCAGGCTGAGTGACAAGGATTGGGCGTCGCATAGATTCAAGGAGGCGAAAAAGGAGGTCAAGGCAGACCAAGAATCTGTGTGGGGCCCTGATGGTCAAAGATGGAAGTGAGCAGAAGTGCAAAAGTCCACTGGGTGGTCAGGGTTCAGAGTAATGACTGCCGATGGGAAAAGCCCCCACCGCCCCTGCCTGTTAACAGGGGGCTGGGAAAGGTCCCAAGCCCCAAAAAGCTGTTTTCTGAACAGAAGAAGTAGTATCTGAGATGGGAAGAAACTAAGATAGACCATCAGCAGATATGTGATTCTTATATATTTCTTTTCTGTCTCTCTTCTCTGTTTTAGAGACAGGGTCTCACTCTGTTGCCCAGGCTGGAATGCAGTGGCACAGTCATGGCTCACTGCAGCCTCAAACTCCTGCGCTCAAACAACCCTCCCACCTCAGCTTCCTGTCCACTTATGGATTTCTTGATTCTTCTTTCATTTAACACATACTTTTTGAGCACCTACTGTGTGCCCAAAACTGAGTTACTTGAGTACCCGCCCTTCCCAAGCTTACGTTTTAGAAGAGACAAATGATAAATAAGAAATCCATAGGCTGGGTGCAGTGGCTCATGCCTGTAACTCCAATATTTTGGGAGGCCAAGGCAGGAGGATGGCTTGAGTCCAGGAATTTGAGACCAGTCTGGGCAAAATAGTGAGACCCCATCTCTACATTAAACATTTTAAAAATTAGCCAGGCATGGTGGCACATGCCTGTAGTCCTAGCTACTTGGGAGGCTGAGATAGGGGGATCACTTGAGTCCAGGATTTCAAGATTGCAGTGAACTATGGTTGTACCACTGCACTCCAGCCTGGACAACAGAGTGAGACCATGTTTATAAAAATAAATAAAGTAATAAAAAAGAAAGTCATGGCATGGCATGGTGGCTCACGCCTATAATCCCAGCACTTTGGGAGTCTGAGGAGGGCGTATCACAAGGTCGAGAGATCGAGACCATCCTGGCCAACATGGTGAAACCCCGTCTCTACTAAAAATGCAAAAATTAGCTGGGCGTGGTGGCGTGCGCCTGTAGTCCCAGCTACTCAGGAGGCTGAGGCAGGAGAATGGCTTGAACCCGGGAGGCAGAGGTTGTAGTGAGCTGAAATCACACCACTGCATTCCAGCCTGGCAACAGAGCAAGACTCCATCTCAAAAAAAAAAAAAAAAAAAGAGTGAGAGAGAGAGAGAGAGAGAGAAAGAAAGTTGTAACTAGCAAGGCAATTGCATATAATATGAGGTCGGAAGAGAAATAACAGGATGCTGGGATAGAGAGAGACTATTGGTGGGTGTGAATCTAAATTAGCAAGGGTAATCAAGGAAGACTCTCTCAGGTCTGATGTTTGAACTGAGACGTGAAAACCTGAAGACCTGAAGCTGGGGAGGAAGGCAGGGGCCAGAGCATGCAGGGCGTTTGTGGAGCAAGTAAGACTTTAGAATTATTCCAGGTGCAAGAGGGAGTATCTGGAAAGTTTTCAGTACAGGAGAGACTAGACCTGATTTACTTTTCCAAGGTGTTTGTGTGGTTATTGGTGTTATATCCATGGCTTCATTTTTTTTTTTTCAACTCTAAAAGCTTTGCTCTTAGATAAGAAGAGTAGAGCCATAGCCCAACTTCAAGGGCCCGCCCCAGTCCCAGAGCTTGCACATGGTTCTCCTGGGACAAACAGAACACTAGCGCTGGTGGCAGAAGGGAGCAGCAGAGGAATGAGACTTTGCAGTGAGGGGAGGGGTAAATGGAGCATCTCTCTAGGCACCTGCAACACCGAAGGCCTGTCAGGCCTGTCCCCAGTGGCCACTTTCCCCTCACATCCAATCACTCACCTGCTCTGATCAGTGCTGTCTCCTAAAACTCCCGCAAACCCTACCCTCTTCAAACCTTTTGCTTTTGTCTTGAAGATAGAAAACTAGGGGCACATACGGAAATCCTGACACTTATGTTTTGTTTAGCATACACAAAAATTTGTGTTTTTTTGAAAAGTAGCTGTGACTTTTAAAGATTAAGATATTTTACCTAAAACTTCTACATTTTACAAACAAAACACTCTTGGCCAGATATGGCAGCTCACACTCATAATCCTGGCACTTTGAGAGGCCAAAGCAGGAGGACCACTTGAGGCCAGGAGTTAGAGATTAGCCTGGCTGACATAGCCAGACCCCATCTCTACAAATAAAATAAATTACTCCCTGTGGTAACAGTGGGCCTGCAATCCTGAATGACAACAATCAACTGGAGCTTGGTCCCTTCAAGTGAGGTTTGTGTTCTCCAGTTTTCCACAGTCTTCATCACTCCCTATTGCCCCACTCATTGCTCTGGTTGGCTGAGTGTGTGACCATTTATTAACACATTTGCCCTATTGTTTTCTTTAGAATGATGATGATGATGATGATAAAACTATAACTCACACTTAAAAGTATTTTTGTATCAGCTCCTTTATATGTACATTAATTCATTTAATCCTCACAAGAACTTCTTTATGCCTACTCTGCTGATGAGAACATTGGGGCACAGAGAGGTTAAGTTATTTGCCCCAAGTCACACAGCTAGTAAGTGATGAAGGCAGAATTTGAACCCAAGAAATCTGGCCCTCAAGTCAAATTTGATTGCTCTGCTTTACCCAAGTCTTCAGGAAAAAATAAAAAATAAAAGATGGACCAAGAGAGCAAACTGATTTTTTTTACATCAACTTGTGTCACTCATTTTTGGTATCTGGCCCCTGAAGGCCACCCGAGTTTTGGACCTCTGGTCTAGGGTCTCTTCACTTCTCACCTAGAAAACAGCAACAGCCTCCTAACTAGTTTCCCTGCTTCTTGTCCTGCCTTTACCCACTTATTTTTCTCCATGTTGAGACAGAAGGGACTTTCTAAATGAAAAATCTGATATAGTTCTCTCTAGCTCAACATCTTTCAATGACTCTGCCTTTTCTCTAATACATTACCTCTGATCTTGCCCCAGGCTGCCCAGGTCAGCTCTTGCTAGTTCACACCTTAAGTGGGGCACTCCAACCTCATCAAAACACTTTCTTCTTTTTAAACAATGCACACTCTTGTATGACTTTCTCTACTTGAAATGCCTGTTCATCCTTGACCCTTCAGTCTGGTGGACTCCTGCTGAAACTTCAAGACCCAGCTCAAATGTTCCCTCCTCTGTTAAGTCTTCTCTGACTCACCCAGGTTTCCTTTTAGCTTGTCTCTTAGTAGTTAGTGTTTGCTTTTATTGAATTATTAATTTTAACTTAAAATGCATCTCACTGTATCCAGTAGGAACTTCTTATGGCTCAATACAGAGACCTACAAAACAGTGGGTTAAAAAAGATAAAAGCTTATTTTTTGTACAGGTTAAAGAAAATCAGTCCAGGGCTGGTAAGGTGGCTTCGATAGATCATCAGGGATCCCACTTTCCCTGCTTTCTTCGGTGTCATCCTTAATATCACTTCATAAGCCACCATGGCTGCCAGAACTCCAGCCATCACGCTCACATTCTAGGGTGGAAGAAAAAGGAAGTAAGCAAAGTACGAAAGTGTCCATTCCCAGCGGAGTTTAGGCAATCCACTCAGGAGCCCCATACCACACTTCTACCAAAATCTCATTGCCCAGAACTTAGTCACAGGGCCATGCCCAGCTGCAAAGGATGCTGAAAAAAATGAGCTAGCAAATGCTTCCCCTTATACGCATAGAAAGAATCACAGTTCACTTACTAAGAAAGAAGGGGAAAAGGAATGTGAGCTCCCTGCAGGTGTGCAACAGTGACATCTTATTTACCTTTATCCTAGCATGCAGTAGGAACACAAAAATGACTGAAAAAAAATGAATTTCCTCTGGGAGGAAAAGTTTGCTACTTTAGCCTCCCAAACCTTTTCCTCCATTTATACCTTAACCTCCATCCCATTTGTCACAGCCTTGACAAAAGTAGATTAATTTCCCAGCCTCTCTTGCCTTCTAAAACCTCCTGAAATTGATTCTGAATTCATGGGTCCTATTCTGAGAGACACACTATTTGACCAAGGTCTAATTTCCAAGGCTTCTGCATAATGAAGTCTTTGTGGATACAAATCATTGGAGACAGCAGGTTGCAGCCTCTCTGTGGAATGATCCCCTCCCCAAATCAATGGCAGGAAGAATCCCAAAAAACAAAAGCCCAGGCTATTCCTCCTGCTGGTCTTGAAGCTCTGAGCCTTGGAATGATTAGGGAGAAACTCACTTAAATAACAACTCAAAATATGAGTCCTATGCCATCTCATGTTTCCCTTCAAACTAGCCCCATATGACAAAAACCACCTCCTCCATTCCCCCTCCCCAAAAAGAAGAAATGGATTTAGGTATTCAAGGGTGAGATTCTTAGACAGGCTGGGCATGGGAAATGGAGAAAGGAAGTCAGGATTTTTTTCTCTGGGGATATAATTTGACATTTGGTGCTTTAGGAGGGCTGCTTGATGTGCCAGGTAGCTGTGGTCATTTGCTGATATCCATATCCACCCACCCTTAGGCTGGTTTGCTTATGCGTTGGGGGTTGGAGTGGTGGAGCAGTCAGATGTTGCTGCTTGGCTCCAAAGAGAAGGGAAGAAACTAGGAGAACCAATCACAGCTCCCTTGCTAATAGGCTTCTGGACACTCTCCAAGGATTCTAGGACCTGTGGCTCTAGGGAAGGTGGGCATGACAAGACAAAAATAAAGGTCAAGTTCAGATTAAATGGAAACATGCCCACAAATTGAGAGCTGGAGTAGAAAATGGCTTAATGCTGACATTTGTCACAGCCTAGATGGCTCCAAAGTCACTAAGGAAAGGCATTCTTTCCTAGCATCCAGTAATTGCGTTAATATGCAAAGCTGGATGTACACAATACACAAACGGTCTTGGGAAGCACTAGGCTTCATGACTCCCTTCCGGGTATGGCTTTTGACACCTGAGCTTGAGTCAACTGCAAGTATCCACTAAGGAATGAGGTGTCTGCACTGGTATTGTCATTGTTCATCAATATCCAAATCTAACTTGTAGTCCCAAATCCTTCCCTCTATTTCCTCCCTAGTTGTTCACTTTTACGTTTAGCAACTATTGACTGAGACCCCATGTGCTAAGCATGCTGCCAGGTGCTATCAATAAAAAGACAAATAAAATGTGGCCCCTGACATCAAGGAACTCACAGCCTAGAGGGGAAGACCTGCAAGTGAACAGAAAATAGCTATCACATGAAATCAATGCTGTGATGGGGGTCAGAAGGACAGTGTGCTGTAGGAGTCCACAGGTGGGCACCCTACCAGATGCAATGGATGGAGATGGGAAGACAGCATTCTTCCAGAACCCCAGAGGAGGGAGGAAAATGTGATAGATCTATCAAAAGTGCACGAAATCAACATCAGCCACACTGCTCTCTGTTCTGAGATGGTACAAGCCACCAATATTTCCCACAAAGACAGAAAATTAAAATAAAAAATTATTTTATGCAGGGGAGACAGCCATCTAGCATATTTGTTCATTTTGAGATGTAACTAGGTTGCACCACTAAGAATACATGTTTAAGGCTCTTCCTTTGGTTGCTCAAGTTCCAGTAGTTGGCTGTCGTAGTTTTCTTCTTAGTTCCTGGAATTATTTAAAAACCATCTCAAAAGTCTCCTCTCTTTTATTTCTTGATATATCTCTGATGTCCAATGGCTCTCTATGTATTTTCTCCTCTTCTCACTCTAAGTCCCTTCTTCCCTCTTCTTGTTCATAAATCTGGGGAGAAATTCTGGAGTAGTTACAGTCTTCAAAGGACAACCTCACACTGTTACATGTCAGCACCGTGGACAGCTACAAACATTCTGAAAAAGCAGTCCCAAAGCTCATGGTTTTGTATCAAAGCAGATTCCATGCTCGGGAATGGAAAGAATTGAGATATCCAGGGATTTGCAAATATGTATCGACATAAGACAGGACTATCTCTATTTCATTTTCCAGCTTTTTGGAGTGTCAGTGTGTTCGTTTCCTGCAGCAGCTGTAAAATTTCTGACAACAGAAACTTTTTGTCTCATAGCTCTGGATACTAAACATCCAAACCAACGTGTCCACAGGGCCATGCATCTTCCGAAATCCATAGGAGAGAATCGTTCCTTGACTTTTCTGGTGGGTGCTGGCAATCCTTGGCATTCCTTGGTTCATAAATGCATCACTTGAATCTAGAGCCCCTGTCATCACATAGCCACCATTTCCCTATGTATCTCTCTTTCCTATTTATAAGGACACTAGTCATTGGATAGAGGGTTCATCCTACTCCAATATGACATCACCTTGACTTAACTACAATCACGTGTCACGTAACAATGTTTTGGTCAACAATGGACCACATATACGACAGTAATCCCATAAGATTAGAGTGAAGCTGAAAAATTCCTGTTGCTTAATATATCTTAGCCATCATGATATCATAGCACACTATGTTATTCACAGGTCTGTACTGCATATAAAAGTATAACACAATTATGTACAGTACATAGTACTGTACTTGATAATGATAAAATGGCTATGGTACTGGTTTATGTAAGTACTATACTTTATTTTCTATTGTGATTTTAGAGTGTATTCCTTCTGCTTATAAAAAGAAAGTGAATCATAAAACAGCCCTAGGTAGATCCTTCAGGAGATATTCCAGAAGAACGCATTGTTACCATGGGAGATGACAGCTCCACGTGTGTTACTTGTTACCGCCTCTGAAGACCTTATGCAGGACAAGATGTAGAGGTGAAAGACAGTGATATTGATAATCCTGACCCTGTATAGGCCTAGGCTAATGTGTGTGTTTGTGGCTTAGTTTCCCTTTCTTTTCTTTTCTTTTTTTTTCCCCCCCTGAGACGGAGTTTCGCTCATGTTGCCCAGGCTGGAGTGCAGTGGCGCAATCTCAGTTCACTGCAACCTCCACCTCCCGGGTTTAGGTGATTTTCCTGCCTCAGCCTCCCAAGTAGCTGGGATTACAGGCACCTGCCACCACACCTGGCTAATTTTTTTTTTTTTTTGTATTTTTAGTAGACAGGGTTTCACCATGTTGGCCAGGCTGATCTTGAACTCCCATCATCAGGTGATCCACCCACCTCGGCCTCCCAAAGTGCTGGGATTACCGGCATGAGCCACCGCATCTGTCCTTAGTTTTTAACAAAAATATTTTAAAAGTAAAAAATTTTTTTAAATAGAAAAATGCTTATAGAATAAGGATATTAAAAACGTTTTTTACAGATATACAATGTGTTTGTGTTTTATGCTAAGTGTTATTACAAAAGAGTCAAGAAGCTTAAAAAATGTAAAGCTTATAAAGTAAAAAAGTACAGTGAGCTAAGTTTAATTTATTATTGAAGAAAGAAAAACATTTTTAGTAAATTTAGTGTAGCCTAAGTGTACAGTGTTTATAAAGTCCACTGTAATGTCCTAGGCCTTCGAATTCACTCACCACACACTCACGGACTCACCTAGAGTAACTTTCAGTCCTAGAAGCTCCATTTATGATAAGTACCCTCTATTGTGTACTATTTTTTATCTCTTATATCCTATTTTGGCTGTACCTTTTCTATGTTATCCCTAGATACACAAATACTTAACGTTGTGTTATAATTGCCTACAGTATTCAGTACAGTAACATGCTGTACAGGTTCGTGGCCTGGGAACAAAAAAGCTGTATATACCAAGTGTATAGTAAGCTATGCCCAGGTGTATAGTAAGCTACACCATCTAGGTTTGTGTGAGTGCACTCTATAATGTTCACACAATGACAAAATCACCTAATGATGCATTTCACAAGATGTGTCCCCATTGTTAAATGACACAACGGTCATTACATCTGCAGTGACCCTATTTCCAAATAAGGTCATCGACTGATGTCCTGGTGATTAGGACTTCAGCATATCTTGGCAGAGAGGGTCACACATCTCAACCCGTAACAGTCAGGTATGAAGAAATATTTCTACACTATACAAAAATCAACATTATTCTTTTTTCAGAGACAGGGTCTCACTCTGTCATTCACGCTGGAGTGCAGTGGTATGATCTTGGCTCCCTGCAGCCTTGACTTCCCAGGCTCAGGCGATTCTCCCACTTCATCCTCTTGAATAGCTGGGAATACAGGTGCACCCCACCACGCCCAGCTAATATTTTATATTTTTGTTTTAGTAGAGATGGTGGTTTCTCCATGTTGCCCAGGCTGGCCTCGAACTCCTGAACTCAAGCAATCCTCCCACCTTGGCCTCCCAAAGTGCTGAGATTATACGTGTGAGCCACTGCACCCAGTCAAAAGCAATACTAAATATGAAAATAAAAGTTAGGTCAAGGCAAGGAGGAGTGGTGGGAGCTGTGGGGAAATGGAGAACACTCACCTATCTAAAGGCATGTCCAGCATGCAGCAGAAATGGGGGCAGTGCAGTCCCATCTCAGACTCTCTTCTAGGGAAGCTGGAGGTCTCGATTTTCATGTGAAATCTTCCAGGTTGGCATCCGCATGGAATCAAATAAAACACATTTGTAAGCTGAATTCAGCCTGTGGATTGCTGGTTTAAAAATTCAGGCCTGTGGAGACCACAGAGGGTTTTCCTGAGCAAGATGATTTCTTCTCAGCTTTGGAAACAGTTCTTTCCGGCTGCAGTAGAGTCGAAGGTGGGGAAGGGAAGGGAGATGAAACCGGGGAGAAAAAGAGTAGCTGGGTCCTGGCAGGCCTCACAGGCCGTGCTGAAAGAATTTATTTAAGTTGGGCCGGGCGCGGTGGCTCAAGCCTGTAATCCCAGCACTTTGGGAGGCCGAGACGGGCGGATCACAAGGTCAAGAGATCACGACCATCCTGGCCAACATGGTGAAACCCCGTCTCCACTAAAAATACAAAAAAAACTAGCCGGGCGAGGTGGCGGGCGCCTGTAGTCCCAGCTACTCGGGAGGCTGAGTCAGGAGAATGGCGTGAACCCGGGAGGTGGAGCTTGCAGTGAGCTGAGATCCGGCCACTGCACTCCAGCCTGGGGGACAGAGCGAGACTCCATCTCAAAAAAAAAAAAAAAAAAAAAAAAAAGAATTTATTTAAGTTTTATTTTTTATTTTATTATTATTGTTATGATTTTGATTCAGAGTCTAACTGTATCACCCAGGCTGGAGTGCAGTGGCACGATCTCAGCTCACTGCAACCTCTGCCTCTCAGGTTCAAGCAATTTTCATGCCTCAGCCCCCCAAGAAGCTGAGATTACAGGCATCCACCACCACGCCCAGCTAATTTTTGTATTTTTTTAGAGGCAGGGTTTCACATGTTGGCCAGGCTGGTCTTGAACTCCTGGCCTCAAGTGACCTGCCCGCCTTCACCTCTCAAAGTACTGGCGTTACAGGCATTAGCCAAAGGTAACACAGAGAGCCACAGACGGGTCTTAAGCAGGGGCATGGCATGGTTAGTTTTGCAACAAGCCCAACACTATGAGCCACCTCTTCTGGACCCCAGTGGAATCCCTCTCCAGATCCCCAACCCTCAGGAGCAGAGGTGACCCCAGCTTGGGGGCTGCACCCTGTCCTGCACAATCCTGTCTCAGGGGTGGCTTCTGGTCAAGAGTGACCTCTCATATTCTCATCAGATCTGCAGAAGCTCCTGGAGATGGTTCGGGAAGATGCCCGGAGGACAATCACGATAGAAAATGGGATGCAAAGGAAAGCACCCAGGTATGTGCTCTTGACTCCTGGGGCAAATAAAGCTTAGAATAATAGCAATCACATTAACAGTAGTAGTTGCCAGCTGTTGAGCATTTTCTCTGTGACAGACACTGAGCTGTGTTGTTTATGTGTATCACTTCTCTGAGTTCTTACAATAATCCTACAAGGTAGGTACTATTATCTTTATTTTACAAATCAGGAAATGAGGCCCAGAGAGCCTATGTGACTAGTTCAAGGTCACTCAGCTAGTGAATGATAAGGTCATGACTCTAATCTAGACCTTTCTTACCGGTTTACTTTTGTTTTAGAGACAGGGTCTCGCTCTGTTGCCCAAAATGAAGTGCAGTGGCACAATCATAGCTCACTGCAGCCTCCAACTCCTGGGCTCAAGTGAGCCTCCCAACTCAGCCTCCTAAGTAGCTGGGACTACAGACACACACCATCACACCTGGCTAATTTTTTTTTTTTTTTATTTTGCAGACAGGGTTCGCTATACTGCCCAGGCTGGTCTCGAACTCCTGGCTCAAGCAATCCTCCCACCTCGGCCTCCCAAAATGCTGAGATTACAGGTGTGAATCACCATACCTGGCAAATCCAGATATTTCTAATTCCAAAAACCATTCTTCTCTTTGCCACTCAGCCACACTGCCTCTCAGGAATCTTCTGGTTATTCCTTCATCCTTTGAGTGAATACTTATGAACATGTACGGGCTGTGTACTCATTATTATTGTGAGAAGTGTCCATGAAAGGAAAGCTTGAAACTGTGAGAACAAATAATAAGGGCATTTGACCTAGTCTGGGTTGGGGATGGGGATCAGAGAAGTCTCCTCCAAGGAAGAAGCTTTAAGCTGAGATTTGGATGAAGCATGTAAATGAGCCAGCCTGATGAGGCTGGCATGGGTAGGTAGGGAGGTGGGGAAGAGAGTATTATAGTGTGCAAATGTGGTCAAAAGGGACCACAACACCTTCAAGGAACTGGAATGCAGCCAAAAAGGGATGAAACTCAAGGATTCTGGTGTTTATTCTAAGGGCAGCAGGAATCCTTTGAAGTTTCAAGCTGGCAACTGATATGATTGGCTCATAAGGAGGTACTATCAGACCTGAACCTAAGACATCCTCTTTCTGGTGGGAAGCCTCGTCCACCACACTTCTCACCTCTAAAAGCCCCAGAGAGCACACAGCCTAGAGCCGGAGTTCCCTTCCTAAGTGTGGATTCCTTTGAGTAAGCAAATTCCTTTGTGGAAATAAATGAGGCACTAGAAGAGGTTCATCATTGCCTTCAGCCCACTGGGATGCCAACTATGACTTATTGGTTATTGTTATTACCATAATTACAGTTCACTGTGCACTTTCACATGCATCACACCTCACCTCTGCTTGCGAACGATGAATTCGCTGGTGGCTGCCTCGACTCTCATTGGGGCTTCTCTGGAAGGTGGCACTTGGAGGCGCTCAGAGGCAACCTTGACCCATAAGGCCCCCACTGCTGTGCCTGATTTATAAGCATTAGAGACAGACAATAATAATGAAGCATCAGCTCAATGAGGTTCCTTCCTTCGTAAGAACTCACAGCACAAGCACTGGCTTTGGAGTCAGACTGACATGGATCCAAAACCTGCGGCCCTTGGACAAGTCATCTAGCCTTTCTCAAAACCTCAGTTTTCTCATCTATAAAATGAGATTGTGTCACATCGAAGCATTGGCTTTGGAACCAGACAAACGAAGGTCAGTCTCCATGGCCATGACTAATTGCCGGGTGATGTTGGGCAAGTTGCTTCACTTCTCTGAGTCTGATTCTCAGTCTGTAAAATGAGGCTCATTAGCAGCCTATCCCAAAGGGTTCTAGTGAGAATTAGATGATATTATCCCTGTAAAACATTACTAATGTTATGGAAATAACATCTACTTCAATGAAACATTTTAAGCATTTAATCAGATAATGCATTTATATAACATACTACCATGTGCCTGGCATAGAGTAAGTATTCAATAAATGGCAGTGAGGTTGGTGGTGGGGATGGTGGTGAGGACGGTTGTTACGTTCATCCCACACATGTTGCCCCACGGAATCTTCTCCTGCTGAGACAGGTACATTCACCATTACCATGACCCCATCTCACAGATGTCAAAGAGCAACAAGCAGTGACTTCCATAAGGTCTTCAAAAACAAAACCACACTAGAACCTGGTTCTCATGAGACCCATCACATGGCCTCTGCTTTCAATTTAATGATAAATAACCATGGTTACAGAGCAAGAATGTGTTGAAGTTTCCCTTCCTCATTAATTCCTCTGGGAAAAAAATCTCCCTAATCTTTTGCTAAGGCAGCAGATATTGAAGCTTCAATACAGAGCTACAGAGAGACCGTTAGGAAAAGCTGCAGATTCTCTTTTGCCCCTCACTTTAGAAGCTGGATTCCTGTCTCACTTGAGATCCCAAATCTGCTCCCATCAAGGCTGATATCGAACTGTGGGGCTTTCAGAAATCCCCACAAGCCAGTATATCCAGCCCCCAGCCTCCAGGCTGGGCTGCCCCCAGTCATCTAAAAATACAGCCTTTCCTTAAAATCTTATAGTAGTGTCCCTGAAGATCAGAAGCAGTTGGGTTACTTGTGAAAAATACAGATTTCTATCCTTCCTCATCCCAGAACCCACTGAATCAGAATATCCAGAGGTAATAAGATATATGTGTGTGTGTGTGTGTGTGTGTGTGTGTGTGTGTGTGTGTGTGTGTGTGTGTGTATG
Source organism: Macaca thibetana thibetana (assembly GCF_024542745.1). Taxonomy (NCBI): domain Eukaryota; kingdom Metazoa; phylum Chordata; class Mammalia; order Primates; family Cercopithecidae; genus Macaca; species Macaca thibetana. The sequence goes on from NC_065588.1 coordinate 115,761,157, forward strand.
CAGTGGTACGATCTCGGCTCACTGCAACCTCCGCCTCCCTGGTTCAAGCGATTCTCCTACCTCAGCCTCCCAAGTAGCTGGGATTACAGGCATGCACCACCATGCTCAGCTAATTTTTGTGTTTTTAGTAGAGACGGGGTTTTGCAATGTTGGCCAGGCTGGTCTGGAACTCCTGACCTCAAGTGATCCGCTCGCCTTGGCCTCCCAAAGTGCTGGGATTACAGGCATGAACCACCATACCTGGCCAGTAGCTATATTTTTTTAACAAGCACTTCAGGTGGGCATTATTTCACAGTATTTTCTGTATGGTGGGGAATTTTAGGAGAGGGGGTGTGTGTGTACCTGTGTGTGTGATCTAAATGCACCTTCTGGGGCCCCCGTCCAGGCCAATGATTCAAGTCCCAGAAAACGTGGCCAAGGAATCTGTATTCTTAGCAAACTCTCCAGGTGAGTGCTAGGCTCAGTAGAGGCTGAAGATTCTTGCTCTAGAAAGAGAATTCCCCTCCTCCCACACGTAGTTACTGCACAAAAGCTTCATGAATTCAGCGGCTTGTTAAAGGACTCGTTTTGCCTTGCAGCCTCTTGTCAGTGCTGAAACAAAACAAGAGTAATTCTGCTTATAAGGAAATGCAGACCACCCACAAATCAAGGTAGGAAAGCCTGGAGCCTGCAGCAGGTGCCTTGGAAGGCAGCCCACAGTTACAGGGGCCACTGCAGGGACGCTCCTCCCCAGACCATGGAAAGTGGCACAGGGAAGAGGGAACTTTTTCCTTCTTATGACCTCATTAGAAACAAGCTCCTATACTGCAGGTCCAGGGGTGAGAATTCAGGTATTTCTCCCCAACAATTATATACCATCAAGTTAAAATCTTCTAGTCATGGAGAAGTGAGGTAGGGAGGACGTGGTACAAGACTATGTCTTTTTCTCTTTACTTGGGTAATTTATAATGGGGGAGGTGGAGATCTTCCCCCAATTTATTTGTTCATTTAGAGAATATTCTCTTTTTTTTTTTTCAAGATGGAGTCTTGCTCTGTCACCCAGGCTGGAGTGCAATGGTGTGATCTCGGCTGACTGCAATCTCCACCTCTTGGGTTCAAGTGATTCTCCTTCCTCAGCCTCCCGAGTAGCTGGGATTACAGGCACGCACCACTATGCCCTGCTAATTTTGTATTTTTAGTAGAGAGGGGTTTCACCATGTTGGCCAGGCTGGTCTTGAGCTCCTGACCTCAAGTGATCTGCCTCCCTCAGCCTCCTAAAGTGCTGGAATTACAGGCATGAGCCCTGCCCATTTAGAGAACATTCTTAGATTCCCCATCTGTGCCAGTAACTGTGCTAGGTTTGGGGGATTCAGCAGCAATTGAAACAAACACAAACAAACCCAGCCTGCCCTCGTGGATCTCTGTGTCTGGGCTGGGGTTATAACCTTTTATGCCATAGACTCCTTGGAAGTCTGAGAAAACCTATGGACTCCTTTAAGAAAGATGTTTTTAAATGCATACTATACATTACAAAAGATCACTAAGAAATTTATAGTAATCTAGATTGCTATATTACAATCAAATTTGGAATATGGTAATCTATGTGTGTCTTTCACAATGCATTATATAACAAAACTCAACTCCTGTAATTTTGGATCAGTGTTGAGTATAAATGATTTTTCAAACTATCTCTCACAATTGTAATGTGATAGGCAAATACCTGCAATTTCCATTTTGGTTGAAGGTTAGTTCAACTAAAGATGCAACTTTTTTCCCATCTGCATTCATGGACCCCTTGAATTCTACCCAGGCTTAAGAACTGCTGATCTAATGGGAGAGTCAAACATTTCTCAGATAATCCTACAGCTAGCCATAACATCATGACTGTGAAGTGTTCTGAAAAAGAAGTAGGGGTACTGGGTGCTAACCAACACTGAGTCCGATGTTTAAGCTTAGAACTTAAGGACAAAGGAGAATTGACTAGACTAGGAGGTGGAAAAGGTGGGAATGCTGTTCCAAGCAGGGGCAATAGCATGTGCAAAGGTCCTGGGGCGGGAGGAAGCTCAGGAGCACCAAGCAAAGACCAGTGCAGCTTAAACTCAAAGAGGGCCAGGTGGGGGGCGCAGAGTGAGACAGGCAGAAGCGTCTTTTGCTGCCTATTTCTGTCTCTTGCTTATCACTCACTAATAATACCACCTTCCTTACCTCCCACCTCCTCCCTCAATCACTGTCAAAGCTCTTGAAAAGAAGAGAGTCATCTATAGGAGGAAGGTCAGGGCCACCACGCTCCCTCAAAGAATTCATCTGCAGGGATTAGGGCAGCTGGTTGGAATCCAAAATCAAGGCTTTCTGGATATTGTTAATGGGGGCCTGCTTCTTACCCAAGTAGGATGAGGATTTGCCCACTAGGCCTAAGATCTCCACATCTAGTCCTGTGAGCTTCTGGGGAAACCAGCAAAGGCCAAGACCTTTTCTATGGGGAGGGGTCTGGAAAAAGAAGTCCCAAATGCCACAGGACTAGAAGCAAAAGGTTACCCACACATCCTATTAATAAGGAAAACAGTCTTACCACCCCCTCCCCCAGAGCCACACAGATAAAGTGGTCAGACAGTTTTCCAAGCATTTGGAAGAAAGAAGGGGAAACACGGTCAGCGCAAAGGTGCTAGACAATGGTGCTGAAAGCCCAAGTCCCTAAACAAGGATCCTGGAGAAAGGCGTGAGCGGGGGTGGTGGGCAGGGGTAGGGGCTCCTCATCCCCCTCTAGGAAGCTTGCCCAGGCAGAGTCACAGGAGGGTGTATCCATATGAGGATTCAATCATCCACACCTAGAAAGGGTTGGCTGGCCTGATGAGTTGATGGGTCACAGATGAGGAAACTGACCATCCAGAAGGGAGCTGCTTGCTCACAGACTGACAAGGGGTAAAATGGGTGTTGGGCTTCACTAAATCTGCACCTGGCCCAGTGTTAAGTGTTGAGTATGGAGAGGAGTATGGAAAGGTCTTAAGCCAATTCACCCTCCAGACAAAAGAACAGTTTTACACAAATGAAACTGAGATCCAGAAAAGACATAATCCTGACAATATGCAGAGGCGGAAGGTCAAAATTAGACAGGAGAGTTCAGATAGGACTGTAGGACTTGTTGCGTACCATAAGGCAGGATAGGATTTAAGTTGGTAGAAAATAAACAAAGAGGACCCTCCAGGCAGGGATATGGCGGGAGGAAAGGCCAAGAGGTGGGAAGAAATTCATAGAGTTCTGTGACTGGTGCCTTGATTAGCACCACCTCCCTTGCCTGAATCCTGGAAGCTGGCAAGTGCCATGGAGCCCTGGGGACACCATTTTCTTGAAAAGCAGACTCTGAGCAACTTGAAACCATCCTTTTGTGTTTCAGTGAGAGATCCAGCAGTACAAGTGCAGAAAGCCACATCCAACCAGTCCAGAAGAAGTCTAAAAAGTAAGCCAGGAGGGCAATGGAAGGAGCCACACAACAGGGAACGTGGTGACCACACCCTCTATATTCCAGGGGTGTGGAAATGACCCAATGCAGACCAGACTCCCTAAAGCCATAGACGATGCTGAAGGACAAGGGATCCCCCAGGTTTAGGGACTCATAGTCAAGAAGCTGAGCAACAATGCAGACAATGGCAAGAAACTCTTCTGCTGTGCCAGGCACCACGAAAAGCATTCTGCCTTCATTACCTTCCTTGTTCCTCAAAACCGATCCTATAAGGCAGGGGCATTATCCCATCTTACAAAGGAGCAGGCAGAAACCTGGCCACGTGAAATGTCTTGCCTGAGGCCACACAGCTAAGAAGTGGTGGAGCTGGACTTTGAGCCTGAATCTCCCAGCTCCAAATTCCATCTCCCATCCTTAACATTCGCTGGGCTCCAGTGACCAGCTGTCTCACCGTGGGCTCATTTAATAGGGTCTGAACCACCATCCTGATGCTATTGGGAAGATCTGTCCTTCCTACATCCAGGGGGATACTTAGGAAGTCTCCAGGTGAGGGCAGAGAACCCAGGTGGCTACAGGGAGTCCTACATGCAGAGCACCTTGGGGCCAAGGGAGCCAGAGTGGGACCCAGGTTACTAGGGGACATCCCTGGGCTCCATTCCCCAAGCCCTTCTTATCTGTGTCCACAGCCGCACTAATTGTGACATCAACATCCAGTACAAGAGTGGGGTGTGTAACAGCATGAGGGCCAAGTTTTACAGCGTAGCCCAGGAGGCTGGCTTCTGCCTGCAGGACAAGATGGAAATCCTCATGAAGTAAGGACACACATATATCCATTCATTTGAAGGGCATTCACTGGGTACCTACTATATGCCTGCCAGATGCCAGGTGCTGGGGTTATATCACAAAGAAGAGCTTGCTCTCTGTCCTCAGGGAGCTCACAGTCTTCTGGAAAATATGGGCAGACACAAAATAACTGTATCATAAATATGTAGGTACAAATTATAATCATTGTCCTACCGTAAGAGAACAGGGTGCTACAAGAGAGAGATATAGACAGGATAGGTACCTAATCTAGATTGGGAAATCTGGGAAGACCTCTCTGAGGAGGTGACTTTCAGATGAGTCCTGAAGGATAAGGAAGAGCCGGCAGTGTGATGAGAAGGTGGAATTACATTCCAGGTAGAAGGAAAAGTGCATGCAAAGGCCCAAGTCCAGAAGGGACATGGAGAATTTGAAGAGGATGGACAAGTGGTAGATGAGGGCTGCATCATGCAAGCCACAAATGCCAGAGTTACGATGTGGGATTTGATTTTAAGAGCACCAGAAAGCTATTGAAAGTTTTTGTTCTCTGTTCTGACAACCCAATAATTTCTTCCCTTTCTAGCTTACCCCTTGACTCCAGAGACCATCCACCCCAATAAATGTATCTATACAACAAAGTTTGCATTATGGCCCGTTGCACTCTCATTCTCACAGCACTGATGGGCTGAATGCTCTGAGGCTAGGATTTGGAGAAGACTAATCCTCGCCCTCTCCTTCTGGGAGCTAACAGTCCAGTAGGGAAGATGGAAAAGTAAACAGGAAATTAGCACACAGGGGTCTGGAGGTTGTGGGAGGAAGCAGCCTGCTAAGGGAACACAAAAGGGATGCCCCGCCTCGCCCAGGACAGCCCTCAGAAAGATCTCCTTGGAGGAAACAGCATTTTATTTTATTTTATTTTATTTTTGAGACGGAGTCTCGCTCTGTCGCCCAGGCTGGAGTGCAGTGGCGCGATCTCGGCTCACTGCAAGCTCCGCCTTCCGGGTTCACGCCATTCTCCTGCCTCAGCCTCCCGAGTAGCTGGGACTACAGGCGCCCACAACCGCGCCCGGCTAATTTTTTGTATTTTTAGTAGAGACGGGGTTTCACCGTGGTCTCGATCTCCTGACCTTGTGATCCGCCCGCCTCGGCCTCCCAAAGTGCTGGGATTACAGGCGTGAGCCACCGCGCCTGGCTATTTTATTTTATTTTTGAGACAGGGTTTTGCTCTGTTACACGGGCTGGAGTTCAGTGGCATGATCATACCTTACTGCAGCCTCAAGTGCTAAGGTTTTTGGTTTTGTTTTTTGGTTTGGGGGTATTTTTTTTACAGATAGGGTCTTGCTATGTTGCCCAGGCTGGTGTCAAACTCCTGACCTTAAGCAGTCCTGTCACCTTGGCTTCCCAAAATGCTGGGTTTGCAAGCATGAGCCACGACACACAGCTGGAAACAGTATTTTCAGTTTAATAAATATAGATGATATTCCCAGGGCACTTACTATGTACCAGTCATGGATGTAAGAGCTTTGTATTTACGTATCATTTAATGCTCACAACAATCCTATGAGGTAGGTGCTATCATTAGACTTATTTTGTAGATGATAAAAGTGAGCTCAGAGATGCCTCTTATCAAAGGTTCTCCAGTGGCTAAGTAGTAAAGCTAGAATTCAAACCCAAAGAGTCATGCTGAACAACTTGGAAAATATATTTCAGGATGTCATCCATGAAAACTTCCCCAACCTTGCTAGAGAAGCCAATAGTCAAATTCAGGAAATACAGACAACTCCTGCAAGAGTCTACACAAGAAGGTCATCCCCAAGACACATAATCAGCAGATTTTCCAAGGTCAAAATGAAGAATGTTAAGGGCAGCTAGAGAGAAAGGGCAGGTCACCAAAAAAGGGATCCCCATCAGGCTAACAGCAGACCTCTCAGCTGAAACCCTATAAGCCAGAAGAGATTGGGGGACTATATTCAACATCCTTAAAGAAAAAAATATTCAACCAAGAATTTCATATCCAGACAAACTAAGCTTCCTGCGTGAAAGAGAAATAAGATCCTCTTCAGATAAGCAAATGTTGAGGAACTTAATCACCACCAAGCATGCCTTCCAAGAAATCTCGAAAGGAGTACTAAATATAGAAAGGAAAGACTGCTATCAGCTAATATAAAAAGACACTTAAACATACAGACCAGTGTCACTGTAAAGCAACCACACAAACAAGCCAGCATTATAACCAGCTAATAGCACAGTGACAGGATCAAATCCACACATATCAATACTAACCTTGAATGTAAATGGGCTAAATGCGCCATTTAAAATTCACAGAGTGGCAAGCTGGATAACAAAGCAAGACCCAACGGTATGCTGTCTTTAAGAGACTCATCTCATGCATAATGACAGTTATAGGCTCAAAATAAAGGGATGAAGGAAAACCTACCAAGCAAATGGAAAACAGAAAAAAGCAGGCATTGCCATCCTAATTTCAGACAAAATAGATTTGAAACAAGCAAAGATCATAAAAGACAAGGGAAGGGCATTACATAATTGTAAAGGGTTCAAATTCAACAAGAAGACCTAACTATCATAAATATATATGCATCCAACATAGGAGCACCCAGATTTATAGAGCAAGTTCTTAGAGACCTACAAAGAGATATAGACTCCCACTCAATAATAGTGGGAGACTTCAACACTCCACTGACAGTATTAAACAGATAATTGAGGCAAAAAATTAACAAAGATATTCTGGACCTAAACTCAGCATTGGAACAAATGGATCTGACAGACCTTTATAGAAGTCTCCACCCCAAAACAACAGAATATACATTCTTCTTATCACCACATAGCACATACTTAAAATTGACTACATAATTGGACATAAAACAATCCTCAATACATGTAAAAGAACCAAAATCATACCAAACACACTCTCAGACCATAGCACAATAAAAATAGAAGTCAACACAAAGAATATCACTCAAAACTATACAATTACATGGAAAGTAAACAACATGCTCCTGAATGGCTTTTGAGTAAATAATGAAATTAAGGCAGAAATCAAGAAGTTTTTAAAAAATAATGAGAACAAAGATATAATATACCAGAATCTCTGGGACACAGCTAAGGCAGTATTAAGAGGGCAACTCATAGCACTAAATACCCACATCAAAAAGTTATAAAGATCTCAAATTAACAACCTAACTTCACAACTGAAAGAATTAGAAAAGCAAGAACAAACCAACCCCAAAGCTAGCAGAAGATGAGAAATAACAAAAATCAGAGCTGAACTGAAGGGAATCAAGTCATGAAAAACCATTCAAAAGACAAACAAATCCAGAAGTTGATTTTTTGAAGAAGAATAATAAAATAAATAGGCCACTAGCTGGACTAATTAAGAAGAAAACAGAGAAGATCCAAAAAACACAATTAGAAATGACGAAGGGAATGTTACTACTGACCCCACAGAAATAAAAATAACCATCAGAAACTACTACAAACACCTCTATGCACACAAACTAGAAAACCTGGAAAAGACAGATAAATTCCTGGACACATACACCCTCCCAAGACTGAGCCAGGAAGAAACTGATTCCCTGAACAGATCAATATCAAACTCTACAATTGAATCAGTAATAAATAGCCTACCAACCAAAAAAATGCCCAGGACCTGATGGATTCACAGCCAAGTTCTACCAGATGTAAAAACAAGAGCTGGTACCATTTCTACAGAAAGTATTCCAAAAATAGAGGAGAAGGGACTTCTTCCCAACTCATTCTATGAGGCCATATCATCTTAATTCCAAAACCTGGCAGAGACATCACAAAAAAAGAAAACTTCAAGCCAATATTTTTGATGAACATCAATGCAAAAATTATCAGCAAAATACTTGCAAACCAAATCCAGCAGCATATCAAAAAGCTAATCCACCATGATCAAGTAGGCTTTGTACCTGGGATATGAGGTTGGTTCAACATACAAAAATTAATAAATATGATTTATCATATAAAGAGAACTAAAGACAAAAACTACATGATTATCTCAACAGATGTAGAAAAGGCTTTTGATAAAATTCAACATCGCTTCATGTTAAAAGCTCTCAATCAACTAGGTATTAAGGGAACATACCTCAAAATAATAAGAGCCATCTATGACAAACCCATAGCCAACATCATACTGAATGAGCAAAAGCTGGAAGCATTCCTCTTGACAACCAGCACAAGACAAGGATGTCCTCTCCCACCACTTCCATTTATTGTAGTATTGGAAGTCTTAGCCAGAGCAATCAGGCAAGAAAAAGAAATAAAGCGCATCCAAATAGGAAGAGAGGAAGTCAAACTATCTCTGCTTGCAGATGACATGATTCTATATCTAGAAATCTCCATAGTGTCAGCCCAAAAGCTCATTCAGCTGACAAACAAGTTTCAGGATACAAAATCAATGTACAAAAATCACTAGCATCCCAATACACCAATAACAACCAAACTGAGGGCCAAATCAGAAAGGCAATTTCACCCACAACTGCCACAAAAAATACCTAGGAATACAGCTAGTCAGGGAAGAGCAAGATTTCTACAATAAGCATTACAAAACACAGCTCAAAGAAATCAGAGAAGACACAAACAAATAGAAAAACATCCCATGCTCATGAGTAGGAAGAATCAATATCACTAAAATGGCTATACTGCCCAAAGCAATTTATAGATTCAATTATATTCCTATCAAACTACCAGAAAGACATTCTTCACAGAACTAGAAAAAAATTATTTTACAAATTATATGGAACCAAAAAAGAGCCTGAATAACCAAGGCAATCTTAAGCAAAAAGAACAAAACTGGAGGAATCACATCACCTGACCTCAAACTATACTACAAGGTAACAGTGACCAAAACAGCATGGTACTGGTACAAAAACAGGCACATAGACTGATAGAACAGAATAGAGAGCCCAGAGTAAGGCTGCACATCTGTGACCATCTGATCTTTGACAAAGGTGACAAAAACAAGCAATGGAGAAAAGACTCTCTATTCGGTAAATGGTGCTGGGATAACTGGCTAGCCATATGCAGAAGGTTGAAGCTGGACCTCTCCCTTACACCATACAGAAAAATCAACTCAAGATGGATTAAAGACTTAAATGTAAAACCCAAAACTAAAAAGTCCATGGAAAACAACTTAGGCAATACCATCCCAGACCTAGGAATGGGCAAGATTTTATGACAAAGACACCAAAAGCAATTGCAACAAAAGCAAAAATTGACAAATGGAATCTAATTGAACTTAAGAGCTTCCATCCAGCAAAAGACGCTATCAACAGAGTAAACTGACAACCCACAGAATGGGAGAAAATATTTGCAAACTATGCATCTGACAAAGGTCTAATACCCAGCATCTGTAAGGAACTTAAAGAAATTTACAAGAGAAAAACAACCCATTGAAAAGTGGGCAAAGGATATGAACAAACACTTTCTTAAAAGAAGACATACATGTGGCCAAGAAGCATATTTTTAAAAGCTCAACATCACTGATCATTAGAGAAATGCAAATTAAAACTACAAGGAGATACCATCTCACAACAGTCAGAATGACTGTTAGTAAAAAGTCAAAAAATAACAGATGTTGGCGAGGTCGTGGAGAAAAAGGAATCCTTATATGCTGTTAGTGGGAGTGTAAATTAGTTCAACCATTGTGGAAAGCAGTATGGCTATTCCTCAAAGAGCTAAAACAGAACTACCATTTAATCCAGCAATCCCATTACTGGGTATATACTACCCAAAGGAACATAAATCATTCTACCATAAAGACACATGCATGTGAATGTTCACTGCAGCATTATTGACAATAGCAAGGACACAGAATCAATCTAAATGCCCATCAATGACAGACTGGATAAAAAAAGTGGTACATATACACCACGGAATATTATGCAGCCATAAAAAAGAATGAGATCATGTATTTTTTGGGAACATAGATGGAGCTGAAGGCTATGATTCTAGCAAACTAACGCAGGAACAGAAAACCAAATACCACATGTTCTCACTTATAAGTGGGAGCTAAATGATAAGAATTTATGAACACAAAGGAGGAAACAACAGACACTGGAGTCTACTTTGAGGGGGTATGGTGGGAGGAGGGGGAAGAGCAGAAAATATAACTATTGGGTACAGAGCTTAATACCTGGGTGATGTAGTAATATGTACAATAAACCCCCGTAACACATGTTTATCTGTGTAACAAATCTTCACATGTAGCCCCAAATCTAAAACAAATTTTTAAAAAGTCATGCTGGAAAAGTAGGGTGGAAGGGAGTTTCAAGGAAAAGCAACAGCTAGGTCTCAGAAGTCAGAGGGGCACAGACAACCAGGGAACTGCTAGTAGTCAGGTGTGGCTGGGGCATAGGGTGTTTGCAAGGTTACCAGAGAGCTAGACAAGCCAGATTATAAAAGGCTGTGATAGCCCAGCTGTGGAGGTTGAGCTTTATCTCAGAGACTTTGATCATGACCCAAAGGATAAAATTCTGGAAGAGAAGGGATGGAAAGGATGGGGATAAAGCCGGAAAATGTGAGGGCTGAATTATTTAGAGTCTTGGAGAATAATTTATTCTGAGCAAACTGAAAAGCCATTGAAAGCTGTATGCAGTGGGGTGACATGGTGATATTTACCATATAAAGTCTCATTGGAGAGACAGAACATAGGCACAAAATGATAAGGGGAGTGGGGAAGAGAGGAAACAGCACGAGTTAACACCTACCGTATGTCTGGCATGAAGCTCAACACTTGACACACATTATATCATTTAATTCTCACATCTGACAAATAGGAATCATTATAATTCCCCATCTTAGAGACTGAAAAGCTGTGTAAATACAGTCAGAAGTAGGAAGAGAATGAAAGCTAATAAAAAGTTTATTAGGAAAATAACTGGAAAATAGTGCTTCAGGACCTTGGAGAGAGCTGTATCCTCTTGTGGCAAAAGCAAGAGCCTAAGTTAAAGACTAGCTGGCCTGTAATCCCAGCACTTTGGGAGGCCGAGACAGGCGGATCACGAGGTCAGGAGATCGAGACCATCCTGGCTAACACGGTGAAACCCCGTCTCTACTAAAAAAAAAAAAAAAAATACAAAAAACTAGCCGGGCGAGGTGGCAGGCGCCTGTGGTCCCAGCTACTTGGGAGGCTGAGGCAGGAGAATGGCGTAAACCCGGGAGGCGGAGATTGCAGTGAGCTGAGATCCGGCCACTGTACTCCAGCCTGGGCGACAGAGCGAGACTCTGTCTCAAAAAAAAAAAAAAAAAAAAAAAGACTAGCTGACAGGGTTAAGAAAAGCCTCATGAAGGAAAAAGTATTTAAGTCAGATCTCAAAGGTCAGCTAGGGTGGTTATAAGAGGAGGGAATCTTATTCTTCTCTCTCTTTCTCATACAACCTTGTAGGCGCCAAGAAGAAAGAGGTATCCAGAAGTTCCGTGCTTTTGTCCTTGTCTCTAATTTTCAAAAGGACATAGCAAAAATGAGACATCACATATCTGTAGTAAAAGGAGATGCAGAAGAAATTGCAGACCACTGGTAAATATCCTAAGAACCACATAAGATGGTCCCTGGAAGAGGACAGGGTGTTGTTATTACAAGATCACAACTGATTCCACTCTCCTTCAAGGCATAGAGAGGCATTACTCCAAAACTGTCATTGGCCACCAGTAGGATCCCCTACCCCCCAGACACACTAAAGCTAGAGCACAATCAGGCCCAAAACTCCTGGTTTCTGAAATCACAGATAATCCAACCCATTGTGTTCTCCATATTTACCTGCTGTTTGATTCGGACTTGCCAGGCCCTGTGGGACAGGCAGATGAGGCATATCAACCTGAAAATTTCTACAGATTCCAAGGTCTATGGGGTGATCACTGCATCCCCCAAGTAATGCAATCCCTAAAAAATGCAAAACTAGGCAGGCATATCCTAGAAACACTGCGCCACAGCACAAGGGTGATGATAAGTAACAACAAAAAAAGCAACATGAATTGAGTGATTACTGGATGGCAGTTACTATATAAGCAATTTTCATAAATTGTCTATTTCCTCCCAACAAAATAATCCTGAAAGGTACATATTAACCCCCATTTCACAAGCAAGGAAACAGAGACTCAGAGGGGTAAATTCATTTGTCAAAGTTCACACCATCAGTTAACTGGTGAATTTCGGATTCAAACCCCTGTCTAACGTCAGTCTGTATGCTCATTTGCAATATAGAATTGGAATCTACTGAACTGTGGTGTCCCGAACCCCATCCTAGTAGGGTGAATACACTAAGATCTAAGACTAAGATGAGAAAGTAAAAAATGTACACAGAATCTCCTCCATGAGTTTTATAATGCAAAACAGCAACTTACAAGCAGGTCGCTGGAGTCTTTGCAGAGCTGTGGGAACTTCTACGCCACCTCACATCCCAGAACATCACTTTCTCACAAGCAATGTCTGGCCCTGAAAATACATGAGTCATATAAGAGGGATCCTCTTATGAAAGGGGGAAAAGGGTCTTCTGTAAACCCTCTTCCCTCTGTGGGAGGGAAGTTGGGGGGAGGAGGAAAGCATGTTACGAACTAATTCACATAAAGGTATTACGGAAGGAAATTAATGCTGGTCCTCCCACAGTAAGATTCAGCCCACAAATCTAATGATGGAATTTCTGTCATTATTATGGGGGAAGTAATTGCCCTCCATAGTAACATTAAAATCAGTCAAACAAACCACAGCCTAGTAAGGATGATGTTCAGTTGTAGTTGTTCATTCATCCAATTACTCATTCAGTCTTTCAAATGATAGTTATTGAGCACCTACTATGAGTTAGGCAGTATTCTAGCAATCTGAATACTGAATAACTCAAACAAGTTTCCTCTTCTCCTCAACGAGACTTGATTCTAAACAAGGAGACAGGAATCAATATAATAAATGTACATTCTAGAATATAAAGCAGTATGAGAAGCCCAAAATATATAATGGATGATCAATTTCATCTTCAAAATTTTCCACAATGAGCACACATACAGCAAGGGGTGAGGGATTTCTTTTAAAAGAGATCCACCTGCCTTAAGACCTGATCACATCTGAACCATCTCCTTAGGTTAGACCTAAGGTAGATTAGACCAAGTAGGTTATTCAAGGATGGATCCCAAAACTACTCTCACATTCACACAACACTGAAATACTCAAAGCTTTGACCCAACCTTGATCATGAATCAAAGAGATAGAAAATATATACACACACGCACAAACACACACACACACACACCAGCTTGGGTGTGAGAGCCTCCTGCATCCTAGAAGACATCTCATAGATGTGTGTACACCCACTCTGACCTCATTAACCCTCAAGAGAGAAGTTTCAGATCCCAAAGTCCATTCCTTTCTTCTAACATTTCACATTGTCTGATAGAAAAATTACAAATACATCCCTTGAAATCGTACCTTTGTTTTATTTTGTAATGAAATGCAAGTCATTCTCCATCTTTTCCTACCCCTAAAAGTAAAGACGTGCCTGATCTGTGGGCCACAGAGGAAAGGCCCCTAGATAAAGAATCCTGCTGCCCTGGAGACATCACAGAGTAGCAGAGAGACAAAGCAGAGATGGATGGCCGTAGGTGCTCAGATCTTCCAGCAGCTTCCTAACTTGCCCTCTCCTCTTGGAATTGAAGGTACTTTGATCTGTTGTCCAAACTGCCAGAGGATTTAAAGAACTTCCGCCCTGCCAAAAAGATCCTGGTGAAACTGCAGAAGTTTGGAGAAAACCTGGACTTGCGGATTCGACCCCACGTCCTCCTGAAGGTGCTGCAGGATCTGAGGATTTGGGAACTGTGTTCCCCTGACATCGCTGTGGCTATTGAGGTAACCACCACCTCCCTCCCCTCCACAGTGTCTCAGATGTCCTCATTCAATCACCTCTCAACACTCAGGCACTGTTTAAGTGCTGGGGACACAAAGGCCCCTGCATTTATGGAGCTCATATTCTAATAGGAGAAGGATTGCTCCATTACCTGGTTGCCCAACTCCAACTGCAAGGGAGATTATATTCTATGTAAATGGTACCCCCTGGAAACTCAGAGGCTTTGGGGTGGCATAAAAAATGGGCAGTAATCATAAGGAGTCCTTTATTTTGCTACTAAAAATGTGGTCCATGGACCAGCAGCATGGACCTCACCTGTGCTCGTTAGAAATGCAGAATTGCAGGCTTCAAGTTAATCTGCCAACTCCAAGTTTACATTTTAATGGGATTCCAAGTGTCTCGTATGCACAATACAGTTTGAGAAGCCCCATATGTAAGTAAGTTAGAAGGGATCTACCTTAACTCAGGCAACTGGGAAGGTGACTTTTAAGGCGAGATCTGAACCATGAGAAGACGGCACCATGAAGAGAAAGGGAAAGAGCAGATCAAGAAGAGAAGACAGTGTATGCAAAGATCCCAAAGCAGCACACGACTTGACTTGTTGGGAGAACTCGCTGGCAGTCAATGAGTGTGGAGGGAAGCAGACAAGGAGTGCATAGTTCCCAGGGGATTGGAGAGGTCAGTCTGTGCAGACCTTTGAAGGTCAAGACAAAAATTTAGGAGCCACTAAACAGTTTTCAGTAGTCATTCACCATTATCACCAGAAGTTCCTGGTACTTTGTCAAAAGGCATCAGCAATACAAGGACTCCACAGTAAGAGGTTAATGAAGTCACTTCTTTAATTTCATTGGATGGCATATGTTCATTTTAACAGGACCTTCAATGCCTTCCTCCTGGTAAAGAAGTAAAATTCCCAGGCCTTGACAGGCTATGGAGCATGTGACATTTTCATACCAGGCGGGCCCTTCCACAGAATGACGTGGGTGTGTTAATGAGGGCAAGGTTAGGAGTGGAAGGAGGGGGATGACCTTGTAGACAAATTCAAATGCCAAGACTCTACTCCCCATGACCTGTGAGGCTCCTTCAGGAAAGACTCTAGCAGGTTAGGCCAAAACTAACTCTAGGGCAACTTCCACCTCCTACTCACCAGTTGTGGGGTCCAACATCCACTTGAAGTTATGGAAGACTTGGAAAAGCTAGTCCCTGCATGGGTAAGAAGAGGAAGTACTAGGGGCTCCTCTTTTATTTGAGGTGAGTTCACAGCCCTAATAAAATTTAGCAAACTCTTTTCCTAGTGAGAACATCACAGAACTTTTATTATTATTATTATTATTATACTTTAAGTTCTGGGATATATGTGCAGAACATGAAGGTCTGTTACATAGGTATACATGTGCCATGGTGATTTTCTGTACCCATCAACCCGTCGTCTCCTAATGCTATCCCTCCCTCAGCCCCCCACCCACTGACAGGACCCAGCTTGTGATGTTCCCCTTCCTGTGTCCATGTGTTCTCATTGTTCAACTCCCACTTATGAGTGAGAACATGTGTTTGGTTTTCTGTTCCTGTGTTAATTTGCCGAGAATGATGATTTCCAGCTTCATCCATGTCCCTGCAAAGGACATGAACTCATCCTTGTTTATGGCTGCATAGTATTCCATGGTGTATATGTGCAACATTTCCCTTATCCAGTCTATCATTGGTGGGCATTTGGGTTGGTTCCACATCTTTGCTATTGTGAATAGTGCTGTAATAAACATATGTGTGCATGTGTCTTTATAGTAGAAAGATTTGTAATCCTTTGGTTATACACCCAGTAATGGGATTGCTGGGTCAACTGGTATTTCTGGTTCTAGATCCTTGAGGAATCACCACGCTGTCTTCCACAATGGTTGAACTAACTTACACTCCCACCAACAATGTAAAAGCATTCCTGTTTCTCCACATCCTCTCCAGCATCTGACTTTTTAATGATCATTCATCCAATTACTCTCACACAATTGGCTCTCACACCCAAGATGGTGTGTGTTTGTGTGTGTGTGTGTGTGTGTGTGTGTGTGTGTGTGTATTTTCTATCTCTTTGATTAATGATCAAGGTTGGGTCAAAGCTTTGTGTATTTCAGTGTTATGTGAATGTGAAAGTAGTTTTGGGATCCATCCTTGAATAACCTACTTGGTCTAATCTACCTTAGGTCTAACCTAAGGAGATGGTTCAGATGTGATCAGGTCTTAAGGCAGGTGGATCTCTTTTTTAAAAAATCCCTCACCCCTTGCTGTATATGTGCTCATTGTGGAAAATTTTGAAGATGAAATTGATCATCCATTATATATTTTGGGCTTCTCATACTGCTTTATATTCTAGGATATATATTTATTATACTGATTCCTGTCTCCTTGTTTAGAATCAAGTCTCGTTGAGGAGAAGAGGAAACTTGTTTGAGTTATTCAGTATTCAGATTGCCAGAATACTGCCTAACTCATAGTAGGTGCTCAATAACTATCATTTGAAAGACTGAATGAGTAATTGGATGGATGAACATTGTTTCCTGACTTTTTAAGGATTGCCATTCTAACTGGCATGAGATGATATCTCACTGTGATTTTGATTTGCTATTCTTTAATGACCAGTGATGAGGAGCTTTTTTTCACTTGTTTGTTGGCTGTGTAAATGTCTTCTTCTGAGAAGTGTCTGTTCATACCCTTCACCCAGTTTTTGATGATGTTGTTTATTTTTATCTTGTAAATTTGTTTAAGTTCCTTGTAGATTTTGGATATTAGCCCTTTGCCAGATGGGTAGATTGCAAAAATTTTCTCCCATTCTGTAGGTTGCCTGTTCACTATGATGATAGTTTCTTTTGCTGTGCAGAATCTCTTTAGTTTAATCAGATCCCATTTGTCAATTTTGGCTTTTGTTGCCATTGCTTTTGGTGTTTTAGTCAAGAAGTCTTTGCCCATGCCTCTGTCCTGAATGGTACTGCCTGGGCTTTTTTCTAGGGTTTTGATGGTTTTAGGTCAAACATTTAAGTCTTTAATTCATCCTGAGTTAATTTTTGTATAAGGTGTAAGGAAGGGATCCAGTTTCAGCTTTCTACGTAAGACTAGCCAGTTTTCCCATCGCCATTTATTAAATAGGGAATCCTTTCCCCATTGCTTGTTTTTGTCAGGTTTTTCAAAGATCAGATGGTTGTAGATGTGTGATGTTATTTCTGAGGGCTCTGTTCTGTTCCACTGGTCTATAATTCTGTTGTGGTACCAGTACCATGCTGTTTTGATTACTGTAGCCTTATAGTATAGTTTGAGTCAGGTAGCATGATGCCTCCAGCTTTGTGCTTTTTGTTGAGGGTTGACTTGGCAATGCGGGCTCTTTTTTGGTTCCATATGAACTTTATAGTAGTTTTTTCCAATTCTGAGAAGAAAGTCATTGGTAGCTTGATGGGGATGGCATTGAATCTATAAATTACCTTGGGCAGTACGGCCATTTTCACGATATTGATTCTTCCTATCCATGAGCATGGAATGTTTTTCCATTTGTTTGTGTCCTCTTTTATTTTGTTGAGCAGTGGTTTGTAGTTCTCCTTGAAGAGGTCCTTCACATCCCTTGTAAGTCGGATTCCTAGGTATTTTATCTTCTTCGAAGCAATTGTAAATGGGAGTTAACTCATTATTTGGCTCTCTGTTTGCCTGCTATTGGTGTATAGGAGTGCTTGTGATTTTTGCACACTGATTTTGTATCCTGAGACTTTGCTGAAGTTGCTTATCAGGTTAAGGAGATTTGGGCTGAGACAATGGGGTTTTCTAAATATACAATCATGTCATCTGCAAACAGGGACAATTTGATTTCCTCTTTTCCTAATTGAATACCCTTTATTTCTTTGTCCTGCCTGATTGCCCTGGTCAGAACTTCCAACAGCATGTTGAATAGGAGTGGTGAGAGAGGGCATCCCTGTCTTGTGCCAGTTTTCAAAGGGAATGCTTCCAGGTTTTGCCCATTCAGTATGATATTGGCTGTGGGTTTGTCATAAATAGCTGTTAGCATTTTGAGATATGTTCCGTCAATACCTAGTTTGTTGAAAGTTTTTAGGGTGAAGGGCTGTTGAATTTTGTCGAAGGCCTCTCTGCATCTATTGAGATAATCATGTGGTTTTTGTCTTTGATTCTGTTTATGTGATGGATTACATTTATTGATTTGCGTATGTTGAACCAGTCTTGCACCCCAGGGATGAAGCCGACTTGATCGTGGTGGATAAGCTTTTTGATGTGTTGCTGGATTCGCTTTACCAGTATTTTATTGAGGACTTTCGCATTGATGTTCATCAGAGATATTGGTCTAAAATTCTCTTTTTTTGTTGTGTCTCTGTCAGGCTTTGGTATCAGGATGATGTTGGCCTCATAAAATGACTGAGGGAGGATTCCCTCTTTTTCTATTGATTGGAATAGTTTCAGAAGGAATGGTACCAGCTCCTCTTTGTACCTCTCGTAGAATTCAGCTATGAATCCATCTGGTCCCGGACGTTTTTTGGTGGGTAGGCTATTATTTACTGCCTCAATTTCAGAGCCTGTTATTGGTCTACTCAAAGATTGAATTTCTTCCTAGTTTAGTCTTGGGAGGGTGTATGTGTCCAGGAATTTATCCATTTCTTCTAGATTTTCTAGTTTATTTGCATAGAGGTGTTTATAGTATTCTCTGATGGCAGTTTGTATTTCTGTGGGATTGGTGGTGATATTCCCTTTATCACTTTTTATTGCATCCATTTGATTCTTCTCTCTTCTCTTCTTTATTAGTCTAGCTAGCAGTCTATCTATTTTGTCAATCTTTTCACAAAAAAAACCAGCTCCTGGATTCATTGATTTTTTTGAAGGGTTTTTTTCCCGTCTCTATCTCCTTCAGTTCTGCTCTAATCTTAGTTATTTCTTGTCTTCTTCTAGCTTTTGAATTTGTTTGCTCTTGCTTCTCTAGTTCTTTTAATTGTGATGTTAGGGTGTCGATTTTAGATCTTTCCTGCTTTCTCCTGTGGGCATTTAATGCTATAAATTTCCCTCTACACACTGCTTTAAATGTGTCCCAGAAATTCTGGTACGTTGTGTCTTTGTTTTCATTTGTCTCAAAGGACATTTTTATTTCTGCCTTAATTTCATTATTTACCCAGTAGTCATACAGGAGCAGATTGTTCAGTTTCCATGTGGTTGTGCAGTTTTGATTGAGTTTCTTAATCCTGAGTTCTAATTTGATTGAACTGTGATCTGAGAGACAGTTTGTTGTGATTTCTGTTATTTTACATTTTCTGAGGAGTGTTTTACTTCCAACTATGTGGTCAATTTTGGAATAAGTGCGATGTGGTGCTGAGAAGAATGTATATTCTGTTGATTTGGGGTGGAGAGTTCTATAGATGTTTATTAGGTCCGCTTGGTGCAGAGCTGAGTTCAAGTCCTGGATATCCTTGTTAACTTTCTGTCTCATTGATCTGTCTAATGTTGATAGTGGGGTGTTAAAGTCTCCCATTATTATTGTGTGGGAGTCTAAGTCTCTTTGTATGTCTCTAAGGACTTGCTTTATGAATCTGGGTGCTCCTGTATTGGGTGCATATATATTTAGGATAGTTAGTTTTTCTTATTGAATCGATTCCTTTACTGTCATATAATGGCCTTCTTTGTCTCTTTTGATCTTTGTTGATTTAAAGTCTGTTTTATCAGAGACTAGGATTGCAATCCCTCATTTTTTTGCTTTCCATTTGCTTGGTAGATCTTCCTCCATCCCTTTAGTTTGAGCCTATGTGTGTTTCTGCACATGAGATGGGTCTCCTGAATACAGCACACTGATGGGTTTTGACTCTTTATCTCATTTGCCAGTCTGTGTCTTTTAATTGGGGCATTTAGCCCATTTACATTTAAGCCTACTATTGTTATGTGAGAATTTGATCCTGTCATTATGATGTTGGCTGGTTATTTTGCCCATTAGTTGATGCAGTTTCTTCCTAGCATCGATGGTCTTTACAATTTGGCATGTTTTTGCAGTGGCTGGTACCAGTTGTTCCTTTTTATGTTTAGTGCTTCCTTCAGGTGCTCTTATAAGGCAGGCCTGGTGGTGACAAAATCTCTCAGCATTTGCTTGTCTGTAAAGGATTTTATTTCTCCTTCACTTATGAAGCTTCGTTTGGCTAGATATGAAATTCTGGTTTGAAATTCTTTTCTTTAAGAATGTTGAATATTGGCCCCCACTCTTCTGGCTTGTAGAGTTTCTGTTGAGAGATCCACTGTTAGTTTGATGGGTTTCCCTTTGTGGGTAACCCAACCTTTCTCTCTGGCTGCCCTTAACATTTTTTCCTTCATTTCAACCTTGGTGAAACTGACAATTTCATGTCTTGGAGTTGCTCTTCTCAAGGAGTATCTTTGTGGTATTCTCTGTCTTTCCTGAATTTGAATGTTGGCCTGCCTTGCTAGGTTGGGGAAGTTCTCCTGGATAATATCCTGAAGAGTGTTTTCCAACTTGGTTCCATTCTCCCTGTCACTTTCAGGTACACCAATCAAATGTAGCTTTGGTCTTTTCACATAGTCCCATATTTCTTGGAGGCTTTGTTTGTTTCTTTTTACTCTTTTTTTATCTAAACTTCTCTTCTCACTTTATTTCATTAATTTGGTCTTCAATCACTGATACACTTTCTTCCACTTGATTGAATCGGCTATTGAAGCTTGTGAATTCTTCATGTAGTTCTCATGCCTTGGTTTTCAGCTCTATCAGGTCATTTAAGGTCTTCTCTTCACTGTTTATTCTAGTTAGCCATTCATCTAATCTTTTTTCTAGGTTTTTAGCTTCCTTGCAATGGGTTCGAACATCCTCCTTTAGCTTGGAGAAGTTTTTTATTACCGACCCTCTGAAGCCTACTTCTATCAGCTCATCAAAGTCATTCTCCATCCAGCTTTGTTCTGTTGCTGGCAAGGAGCTGCGATCCTTTGGAGGAGAAGAGGTGCTCCAGTTTTCAGAATTTTCAGTTTTTCTACTCTGGTTTCTCCCCACCTTTGTGGTTTTATCTACCTTTGGTCTTTGATGTTGGTGACCTACAGATGGAGTTTTGGTGTGGATGTCTTTTTTGTTGATGTTGATGCTATTCCTTTCTGTTTGTTAGTTTTCCTTCTCCCACTCAGGTTTCTCAGCTGCAGGTCTGTTGGAATTTGCTGGAGGTCCACTCCAGACCCTGTTTGCCTGGTGTCACCAGCAGAGGCTGTAGAACAGCAAATATTGCAGAACAGCAAATATTTCTGCCTGATCCTTCCTCTGGAAGCTTCGTCCCAGAGGGGCATTCACCTGTATGGTGTCAGTCAGCCCCTACTGGGAGGTGTCTCCCAGTTAGGCTACACGGGGGTCAGGGACCCACTTGAGGAGGCAGTCTATCCATTCTCAGAGCTCAAATACTGTGCTGGGAGAACCACTGCTCACTTCAGAGCTGTCAGACAGGGACGTTTAAGTCTGCAGAAGTTTCTGCTGCCTTTTGTTCAGCTATGCCCTGCCCCCAGAGATGGGATCTACAGAGGCAACAAGCCTTGCTGAGCTTCAGTGGACTCTGTCCAGTTCAAGCTTCCCCGGCCACTTTGTTGACTTACTCAAGCCTCAGCAATGGCGGATGCCCCTCCCCCTGCCAGGCTGCTGCCTCGCAGGTCAATCTCAGACTGGTGCGCTAGCAGTGAGCAATGCTCCATGGGTGTGGGACCTGCCAAGCCAGGTGTGGGATATAATCTCCTGTTATGCCATTTGCTAAGACCATTGGAAAAGTGCAGTATTTGGGAGGAAGTGTCCTGATTTTCCGGGTACAGTCTGTCACAGCTTCCCTTGGCTAGGAAAGGGAAATCCCCTGAGCCCTTGTGCTTCCCAGGTGAGGTGATGCCCCGCCCGGCTTCGGCTCACCCTCCATGGGCTGCACCCACTTTCCAAACAGTCCCAATGAGATGAACCAGGTACCTCAGTTGGAAATGCAGAAATCACCTGTCTTCTGCGTTGATCATGCTGGGAGCTGCAGACTGGAGCTGTTCCTGTTTGGCCATCTTGGAACGGACTCCTAAGCTGGTTATTCTAGTTAGCAATTCCTCTAACCTTTTTTGAAGGTTCTTAGCTTCCTTGCATTGGGTTAGAACATGCTCCTTTAGCTCAGAGGAGTTTCTTATCACCCATCTTCTGAAGCCTACCTCTGTCAATTTGTCAAACTCATTTTCTGTCCAGTTTTGTTCCCTTGCTGGCGAGGAGTTGTGATTCTTTGGAGGAGAAGAAGCATTCTGGTTTTGGGAATTTTCACCTTTTTGTGTTGGTTTTTCCTCATCTTCATGGATTTATCTACTTTTGGTCTCTGATGTTGATGACCATCAAATGGGGTTTTTGTGTGGACGTCCTTTTTGTTGATGTTGATGCTATTCCTTTCTGTTTGTTAGGTTTCCTCCTAACAGTCAGCCCCCTCTGCTGCAGGTCTGCTGGAGTTTGCTGGAGGTCCACTCCAGACCCTGTTTGCCTGGATATCACCAGTGGAGACTGCAGAACAGCAAATATTGCTGCCTATTCCTTCCTCTGGAAGCTTTGTCCCAGAGGGGCACCTGCCTGATGCCATTCAGAGCTCTCTTATATGGGGTGTCTGTCGACCCCTCCTGGGAGGTGTCTCCCAGTCAGGAGACATGGGGGTCAGGGACCCACTTGAGGAGGCAGTCTGTCCTTTAGCAGAGCTTGAGCACTGTGCTAGGAGATCTGCTGCTCTCTTCAGAGCTGGCAGGCAGGAACGTTTAAGTCTGCTGAAGCTGCACCCACAACTACACCTTCACCCGGGTGCTCTGTCCCAGGGAGATGGGAGTTTTATCTATAAGTCCCTGATTTGGGCTGCTGCCTTTCTTTCAGAGATGCCCTACCCAGAGAGGAGAAATCTAGAGAGGCAGTCTGGCTACAGTGGCTTTGCTGTGGGCTCTGCCCAGTTCGAACTTTCCGGTGGCTTTGTTTACACTGTGAGGGGAAAACTGCCTACTCAAGCCTCAGTAATGGCAGACACCCCTCCCCCCACCAAACTCGAGCATTCCAGGTTGACTTCAGACTGCTGTGCTGGTAGCAGGAATTTCAAGCCAGTGATCTCAGCTTGCTGGGCTCCGTGGAAGTGGGATCCAGTGAGCTAGACCACTTGGCTCCCTGGCTTCAGCCCCCTTTCTAGGGGAGAGGAAGTTCTGTCTCACTGGCATTCCAGGTGCCACGGGGGTATGAGAAAAAAACTCCTG
The DNA here is from genome assembly GCF_024542745.1 of Macaca thibetana thibetana. NCBI lineage: Eukaryota > Metazoa > Chordata > Mammalia > Primates > Cercopithecidae > Macaca > Macaca thibetana. The sequence continues at coordinate 115,784,503 of NC_065588.1, forward strand.
CAGCTAGCTTGGTGTCTGCCCAAATGGCCACCCAGTTTTGTGCTTAAAACCCAGGGTCCTGGTTGTGTAAGCACCCAAGGGAATCTCCTGGTCTGCGGGTTGCAGAGACCGTGGGAAAAGCATAGTATCTGGGCCAGAATGCACCGTTCCTCACAGCACAGTCCCTCCTGGCTTCCCTTGGCTAGGGGAGAGAATTCCCCAACCCCTTGTGCTTCCTGAGTGAGGCAACACCCCACCCTGCTTCAGCTTGCCCTCCGTGGGCTACACCCACTGTTTAACCAGTCCCAATGAGATGAGCCAGGTACCTCAGTTGGAAATGCAGAAACACACCCACCTTCTGTGTTGATCTCAATGGGAGCCGCAGACTGGAGCTGTTTCTATTCCACCATCTTGCCAGCCACCCAACATCACAGAACTTCTAATAACCTGGATATGGGGGTCTACATGAAACTCTTCCTTTTGTGTGTCTTAAACCCTCTCCAGGAAAGCAAGCCCATAGCTGTCATCAATTCTGAAAGGGATTTACAAACCAAAAACGTTTAAAGACAAATAACTGTTTGAAAAGATATTAAGGAGTAGAAAAGAAAGAAAAATGCAGATAGCTGGGACTTCCTGTCCTCCCCAAATTTCCTTCCATCAATAGCAACAAGAAGGGTCTTAAAATTAGTCTGCTGAGCCAGGAAACTGGAAAGGGGTCCTCTTCCCCAAAGGACCACCCCAATCTGATGCTCCAAGATTATGAATGCCTGAATGGTATTCCTGGGGCCACCAGTCTCAATCACAAATCTTCCAGGATCTTGAGGGGAGGGAGGGAAGGTAGAGTCTACTTTTCAGATCAAATTCTGAGATTGCCACTGTGTCTGCCCCACAGTTTGTGCGAGAACACATCATTCATATGCCTCAAGAGGATTACATCAACTGGCTGCAGAGCCGGATCAACATACCCATCGGGCCCTACAGTGCCCTGAGGTAGGCTGGGCCTGGGTTGACCAGCTGTCTCAGTGGAGAAGTGTTTGCCTATATCATGTTCCTGTATCCTGCCTGTGTTCCTGCCTCCTGACTACCCTCATGGATGCTCTTTATGGATGACCCTTTACAGTAGGGTCATCTGGAGACTGACTTCTAGCAACATTTTTAGAGGGGGATGGTCCCAGGTGGCCCTCCCCTGAATTCCACACCCCAGACCCAACCTACCAGTTTCTGTTCTTCAATGATCCAGCCTGACTCTACCTACTTCCTCTTCAGATTCCTTCACCCTATTTATCTGCCTCAAATACGGGAGAATAAAACTGAACTGAATGTTTGATGTCTGTCTGGGAAAGAGCTGGGGCCATGGAATTCAAGTGTGGTATTTAGATCCTATTAACAACAGTTACCATTTATTGAGCTTCTGTTATGCAATAGATCCAGTGCTGAGTGCTTTACCTAGATAATATCATTTCAATCTCATAATAACTTCATTAAGTAGGCACTGATATTAACTTAATTTCATGCCAATTAAGCTACAGCATATTTCTCAATATTATATATATTGCCTTGGATGGTTGGGTGGGTGAGTGGATGGATGGATGGATGAATGGGCAGATGGGTGGATGGGCAGATGGGTGAGTGGGCAGATATATGTATGTATGGATGGATGGATGGATGAATGGATGGTGAATGGATGGATGGATGGATAGATGGATGGATGAATGACGGATGGATGGATGGATGGATGGATGATGCATGGATGGATGGATGGATGATGGATGGATGGATGGATGAATGGATGCTGGATGGATGGATGGATGGATAGATGGATGGATGAATGATGGATGGATGGATGAATGAATGGATGGTGGATGGATGGATGGATGGATAGATGGATGGATGAATGATGGATGGATGGATGGATGGATGGATGGATGGATGGCACATTTCTCAACAAGGCAATGGTATGCAAGAAAATTTTAGCCTTGAGTCCTCGTATATTTTCCGTTGGTCTTAGTTACAGAAGGAAGCTTATCTTCCTATCATCTCAAAATGTGTGTAGACTCATAACCTCTTCTCTCATCTTGGTCTTATGCTCACCTACATTCTCACTAAGTTATAGGAACCGTAGGCATTTTAATGTCCTTAGTGATGGCCACGCTGAATTAACAATTGGACAACTGGACTTGATTTGCTCTTATGCCTGGATTATCAGAGCATTTAGGTAGGCTAGGCTCAAATCTCTCCATCTGGCAATCTAAAAGTGGGGAGGAGAGTTACATTCGAATTATTCTTTAGTCTAAGCAATCTCACACTCATCCATTCACCTATTCAGTCATTTATTCATTTAACGAATATTTATTGAGAGCCCAATATGCACCAACCAAGTTCTAGGTGTTAAGGATACAGCAAAGAACAAGGCAGACAAGGTCTCTCTTCTCATGGAGTTTGTCATTTTTTACAATTTCTTCTTTTTTTGACATATGGTCCAAGATGAGATCATGGAGTTCACATAAAAACAGAGAAGTCAATAAAATGTGACAGGGAGGGCAGAGGGATTATGTAACATCACATGTCCCTCCACAGAGACACCCTATGTTTAGCAGTAAACCCCGTAAAGCTATTCGGGGTGGAAAGGTAAGATACACTCTACAGAGAAACTACGAAATTAAGAGACCCTATAGGTCTCTGTATTAAATAGGAATTTGAGTGAGGGAGGAGCAGAGAAGAAAGAGGGAGCAGCCAATAAAGAAGAAGAAAAAGGACAAAGGAGGCAGAGGAGGAAAAGGGAGCCGAGTAACAGGAGAGTGAGAAGGGACTTCAGGAGATAACCAATCGGTGGGGGGAAAAACAGGGCAGGGCTGGCTGGTGGATCCCTAAGAACCACAATGCAAACCAATCCCTCCACTTCATCCCTCTGGACCTTTAGTAGTTTCTGTTACATACCCAACTGTCTTCTGTGAGCAATGTTTTGAAGAAATAAAGAAAAGGCGCTGTGTTATACATCTGGGTTGCTCGGGGGCAAAAAAAAGTGGGGGGCCTTGAGGTACTCAGACCCTCACCACAATAAAGAGTTCAGGGCCTTGCAAGGTGGCTCAGGTCTGTAATGCCAGCGTTTTGGGAGGCCAAGGTGAGAGAATCCTTTGAGGCCAGGTATTCAACACCAGTCTGGGCAACATAGTGAGACCCCATCTCTACAGAATGTAATCGTTCTTAAAATTAGCTGGTGGAGTTCGAGACCAGCCTGGCCAATATGGTAAAACCCTGTCTCTACTAAAAATACAAAAAATTAGCCAGGCATGGTGGCACACCCCTGTAGTCCCAGCTACTCAGGAGGCTAAGGCAGGAGAATCACTTGAACCCAGGAGGCGGAGGTTGCAATGAGTCAAGATCCCACCACTGTACTCCGGCCTGGGTGACAAAACAAGACTCTGTCTCAAAAAAACAAAACAAAACAAAACAAAACAAAAAACCTTGTGGTAGCACCTGTAGTCCTACCTACTCAGAAGGCTAAGGCAGGAGGATCCCTTGAGCCCAGGAGGTCAAGACTGCAGTGAGCCGTGATCATGCCACTGTACCCCAGCCTGAGCAACAGAGCGAGATCCTGTCTCAAAAATAAAAGAGTATACTAGGAACAGGAAGTCAAAGTTAGAGAGACTACTATTGCATGAGCTCTCTAGGTTTATAGAAATCTTAAATGGACATTTGGCTTCTCACTACACATGGGACAGGAACCCAGCCAATTTGACATATATCTCAAATGTCAGGTGACCATCACAGCTGACATTTAATTACACAAGATAATCAGTGCAATGGTGCCAAATTAAAGCAAGTACAAAAAGATCCCAGTGGACACGAGGGAGGGGAGCACTAACTCATACTTGAGATGTCAGGAAAGGTTTTTGAGAAGAGGTGATTGATACCTGTAAGATGAGCTAGAGTTAGCCAGAGAGAGATGGGTAGGCAGACAAGGAGGGAAGAAAGAAGGTACCAAGCAGAAGGAACAGTATGTGCAAAGGCTGAAAGGTAAAAAGGAAGCTTCATTTGTCATTTGAGGACCTAAACGTAAGTCCAGCTGGGCCATATTTCGAATTGGGAGTACAGGACAGAGAAAGGGACGAGCGGGGTTGGGGAGAGAAGTAGAAGCCAGATCTTTTAGATGCCTTATAAGCCATGTTAGGAAGTTTGGGCTTTATCTGCCTGGAAATAGGAATCCATGGAAGGATTTTGAGGAAGGAAATAATTGCATTTGCTTTCAGGGGAGAAAAATGGCACTCACAAAGAACAAGGAGCTAAGATGAGGCTGTGGCGGTGATTGTGGGGAGAGCAATGGGGGTGGAGATGGGGTGAAGACACTCATTGAAAAGATATTTAAACAGAAGAATCAACAGAACTTGGTGTGATGGATTATAAGTAACGGAGACGGGAATATCAGGAATCACGAGTGGAAGGTGATGCCTTAAATGCACCAGGAGAAGAGGAAGAAAAGAAATTCATAATGAGAAGATGAGGAGTTATGTTTTAAGCATATTGAGTTGGAGATGCCTGAGGGACAGCCAGGTAGGGGGACTGCATAACTCAGGAGAGGAGGCTGCACTGGAGACAGAAACATAGCAGCAGCATCCCATAGGTCAAGACGGTCAAAGGAAGAAATGGGACGACAGGCAAGAAGAGGAGAGGAGAGAGGGGGTCTTAAGGACAGAATAACAAAAAGCATCAAGAAACCTACTCACAAAATAACATTTACTGACTGGATGCAGTGGCTCAAGCCTGTAATCCCAGCACTTTGGGAGGCCCAGGTGGGCGGATCACCTGACATCACGAGTTCAAGACCAGCCTGACCAACATGGTGAAACCCACTCTATTAAAAATACAAAAATTAGCCAGGTGTGGTGGTGCATGCCTGTAATCCCAGGTACTCAGGAGGCTGAGACAGGAGAATCGCTTGAACCCGGGAGGTGGAGGTTACAGTGAGCTGAAATCATGGCATTGCACTCCAGCCTGGGTGACAGCATGAGACTCTGTCTCAAAAGAAATTTTTTAAAAAAAAATTTTTAAATAACATTTACTGAAGGGCTGCTTAGTTCCAGACCTCATGCAAAATGTTTGGCACATATGATCTCATTCCATCTTCACAAGCCTGCAAAGAAGGGCTCTTGTATCCTTCCTGTTTTGCAGATGATGAAATAGAGGTTCTGAGAAGTGTTTTGTACGCATGTCCAGCTGACTATGAACCCCCTCCCCATCCCTACCCTCCGACCTCCAGCGCCCTCTGCTATGAAACAAGGAGGTCACGAGAATTATTGCGGTTTTGGAATTGAGCTCATCTAATGAGGAGGCTTTCATGAATTATATTAGCTCACATTTGTACTGTATTCCCAGAGTGCCTTCTCCAGTATTATCTTATTCAGTGCTCACAGCATCCCTCTGAGGTGGGCATTATTATAATCTCCATTTTGCAAAGAAGGATATCAAGACTTAAGATTGTCCAATAGTCATATAGCAGGTAAGAGGCAGAGCCAAGTCTAAATTGAAGTCTGTCTGTCCCAGTCAGGGGCAATCTGAAATTGCAAGACTTACTCCGCCCTCCCACTTGGCAGTTTCTGAGCCTGTTTCTCAGAGCTGTAGCTCTATCTAGTGGCCTTTATCAGTATTACTCTCCCACCCTGCCCTCCAGCAGATGTCACTTTCCTGCCAAAAAAAAAAAAAAGAAGGCAAGTATTAAACAGCAGCAACAAGACCTATTCTGCTTAGACAAAGCGTGTTTACTCAAACCAAGGAAGACCTCTTACTACTAAGATAGATTGGGAACCAGGACGAGGCAACACATCCCCTCCCAGCTTCCAGGTTCTAAGAAGAGCCACAGGAAGAAATTTTTTTGCTTACTAGCCTCTCCATCATAATCTTAACTGAGCACCTACTAGGTGCTGGGTCCCCAGGAGTCACTGTCCCACAGCTCTGACCAAGCCATCTAAGTGGTTAACATGAGAGCTTTTTAAACTATATGTGCGCTAGAGAAGCTTTTTTCTGTAAAGGACTGGATAGTAAACATCTGTTGCATGTTCTTTTTATTTATATAGTCCTTTAAAGGTGTAAAAACTGTTCTTAAATTAGAGGTCATACAAAAACAGACCATAGATCAGATTGGGGCCATCAGTCATCGTTTGCTGACCCCCACTCGAGGATAAATTTAGGAGGGAAGAGGAATGTCTTCCCCAAAAAACAGAGACAAGGAGGGCTGGTGAACGTAATATGGTAAATATGTAGATGAAGGGGGGTTTGGCACTATTCAGAATAGTTTTTGTCATTTTTGTGGAAAAGGAATGAATGCATAGGGTACAAATCCTAGCAGTGCAAAAGAATATCCACTAAGTAGTGAGTATTCCTCCCCCTCCAACTCTCAGACCCCATTCCGGTTTACAGAGGCACTCACACTGTACCCAGTAACTTGTATTACTTTCCAGGGATATTCTTTGCATGTATAAGCAACACATTTTTAATTAATTAACTAAAATGAAGCATTCATTGTGTGCTTACTGTATACCACGCATTGTTCTAAGTGCTTTGCATTCAATTATAGTTTATCCTCACAACAGCTCTATGAGGTAGATATCACTCTGACCCCCACTTTATTGTGGAGGAAACTGGGGTATAGAAAGTTGAGAAACCTGCCCAAGGCTACATAACTGGGGTAAGTAACATTTCTTCTTTTTAACAGACATAGTGAGCTTAGTATACAAACTTCTGCATTAATTTGCTATGTTGGTGGTCATTTCACTTCCTATCTTTCTACTTTATATGAAAGGAAAGAGGCTGAAGTTTCATACCAGTACATTAAAACCAATACCTAGACTGTTGTCACCACCCTGCCTTGATATTTCATTTAAAGGTTCGCAGGTAAAGGAGGAACTAGACCAAAAGCTATGACGAATTGTGAAGCATGATATCAAAATAAAAGCCCAAGCTAATGTTAAAACAACGCCTGCATCACTTCCTCTTTACCCAATCCTGCTCATTTCAGTCCCTGAGCTTCACCTGCATGGCTGAGGTTGAGTGTCCTTCCCTGTTTTGGGACCTGGAGGTAGCCAGGGGAAGTCAGATAAAAATAATGTAGAGTAAGAATTCAATAAACGTGAAACTTTTCTAAGTGCCTCATGCTAGGCACTATGTAATACATATGCATTTGCTGGTTGATTCCTTGTAATTATCCTGTGAAACTAGCATTCTTATGCTTCTTCACATTTACAGAAGACAGAAAATTGAAGCTAAAGGAGGTGAAGCGGCTTGCCCAAGTCACACACCTTCAAGCAATTAATCCAGAGTTCAAATCCTGGTCGTCTTGAGATCTTGCAATATTGTTTTAACCACATTACACTACCTCTCTACTTAAAGGATTTTGTCTTGGGGTTCCAACTGGTCATCTTCTGGGGGGGAAATCAGAGCTCGAGCTTTAGTGACAATAAAATTTAGAAACCATTTACATTTTTGAAGGGCGTTCACATCCATTAGCACCATGTGATCTCCAAAGCAATCCTCTGAGATGTGCAAAGAAAATCTCACTCACATTTTGAAGACATGACACACTCAGTAACTTGAGATTTGGGCCTGGCTATTTAACTCTCAAACTTTCTCCACCACACTGCCCTGGGGCAAAGGAACCACACTAGTGAAAAGCGGAGAGAGGACAAATTCCTTTCTGGCCTGGTCTCAAAATAGCTCTGAATTTTTTTTGTTTACTTGTTATCTGTCTTCCCAACTAGATTTAGCCTTCATGAGGGCAAGGACTACATCTGCTTTATTTGTTATTGTAGTCCCAGAACTTCTCATAATATTTCTGGCATCGACTGAATGGATGAATGGATGGATGGATGGATGGATGGATGGATGGATGGATGGATGGATGAACAGTTGAGTGGATAAGTGGATGAATGCTTGAGTGGATGGAGGGATGGATGGATGGATGGATGGAGGGATGGATGGATGGATGGATGGATGGATGGATGGATGGATGGATGGATGACTGAGAGAAACTAAAAGAAGCCATCATCAGGGTTAGACTCATCAGTTTTCCTCAGATCCCCACTGCCTTCTAGGAAATAGAGATGACCAGGAGGCTAGCTTATATATGAGACTGCCCATCCTGGCAAAGGTGAAGCCTGATAGTATAAGAAATAAGCTCACAGCACAGTGTCCTAAGGCAAGGCCAGCACAAACAGTTCCCTCAATGACCCAATAGGTTGGTGAGAATAGAGCTGAGGCATTCCTTTGACCTTAGACTTTTAAAAGTAAAACGTCTACTTTCAGAGCTTGGGGCAGGTTTTCTATTAAACATCACAGAGCTAGTCCCTTCCATCACATGCCTTAAGCCAGAAACACCCACATCCTTTGTCCCAATCCACTTTCCGTGCTCTGATGAAAAGTCTCTCCCACTTGCCTTTTGGGATTATATCTATCACCACGGATGCTACTTAACAGCCATTTCCCATTCTTCTTTTGCTAGGAGTCCTGATTTTGTTCAAGTGTCTACCCCTTCCCATGTGAGATCAGGATGAATCTTGATTGGCCTAAATTTATATTGGCAATTCCATTCCTCCTGCTAGGGTTGATTTATAGGTGGTCATGTGACCCCAGGTTTTCAAGAGGAGGCTCCTGAGAAAGGTTTGTTTCTTCTTAAAAACAAACACAGAGGAGGCCGGGCACAGTGGCTCACACCTGTAATCCTGGCACTTTGGGAGGCCAAGGCAGGTGGATCACCTGAGGTCAGGAGTTCGAGACCAGCCTGGCCAACCTGGTGAAACCCCGTCTCTATTACAAATACAAAAATTAGCTGGGTGTGGTGGCAGGCACTCGTAATCCTAGCTACTTGGGAGGCTGAGGCAGGAGAATCGCTTGAACCCGGGAGGCAGAGGTTGCAGTGAGCTGAGATCACGCCATTGCACTTCAGCCTGGGTGACAGAACAAGACTCCATCTCAAAACAAACAAACAAATAAACAAAACAGAGCACAGAGAAAAACAGTCCTTCCATGGAAGTTATCATGTCTTCACTAAATTGTGCAGGCACCTTACTGCCAACAAGGGGCAGATCCAAGAGAATCACCTTGGTTGGAACATTTTGAAGTGAGTTGATACATCCTTCATTACCCAAAACAGTCGAGTCTGGGTTTTCTGCTACTTGAAGCTGAAAATACTCAGTTGCAGAAACCCATAACAATATCATTCTCACTTCTCACCCTTAACTAACATCTGCTCTTTTGATAGCTATTTGAATGATAACTCCCTCATCTGCAAATCTCAGAGAAAGTCTTTGACTCTTTTAAGCAAGATGTCATCATGCCAAAGAGAACCTAGATTTGTTATATTTGGGACTCCACAAAAAGGCTGCAGTGTGTCTTGCAAATGGTAACATTAACTCTGCTAAAACATTCCCAAAGATGTGAAACTCAGGGGTCACCAAGCAGCTGGGGGTAAGGCAGAGAACATGACACGGTACAAAGCCCTTCACGAGGCAGAAACACCTTCATCCCCAAAGTCAAAATAATCTAGGAACAGGGGTGAAAATGAAAAACTGGTGACTGGGGAAGATTTTCAACATTGATTTTAAGGTATGCATGGGAACAGGGGTGTGAAGGAGGTGAAGAATAGTTTATAGTGATTAGATGGTAAGTCCTGGAGGTAACAAGTGGGAGAAGGGGGCTGAAAGAAGGGCTGCAGTTTGATGGGCGGAGGTAGGAAACTCATAGAGTGTTTGAGCCAGGTGAGACCTTGTCATCTACCTGAGCTTGCATATCATTGAGTACCTACCATGCTCCAGGCTTTTTGAGAGATGCCAGAGGTATAAAGATAGCCTGTGTCCTCCAAAGGTTAAATAGTGGTGCTATAGTGTGATGGTTAAAAGAGAACACTCAGGTGTCAGACTGAGAAAGTTCAGATCCTAGTTGTGCTGTCATTGGCTGTATGACCTTGAGAGATATCTTCACTTCTATGTATCTCATCTGTAAAATGGGAATGCCACTGAAGAGTCAATGAGATAGCCTGGGCCGGGCTTGGTGGTTCATGCCTGTAATCCCAACACTATGAGAGGCCAAGGTGGGCAGATCATCTGAGGTCAGGAGCTCGAGACCACCAGCCTGGCCAACATGGGGAAACCCCTCTCTACTAAAAATATAAAAATTAGCTGGGAGTGGTGGCGGGCATCTGTTATCCCAGCTACTCTGGAGGCTGAGGCAGGAGAATGGCTTGAACCCGGGAGGCAGAAGTTGTAGTGAGCCGAGATCGTACCACTGCACTCCAGCCTGGATGACAGAGTGAGACTCCATCTCAAAAAAAAAAAAAAAATTTTAGTGAGATAGGCTATATAAAGTATCCAGCTTACAGTAAGGACTCAATACACCTTAGCTGTGACAACAATGGCAGAGAAAGATGGAGCACACAGAAAGCCACCACTAAGTCTGGCAAGTCAAAAAAGGTACATCAGTCAATGTCTTTATATGCAAGCAACAGAATCTGATTGTGGCTAATTTAACTCTCAGTCTTTACATTACTGCCTCTGAAAACATAAAAATCTGACTGCAAAGCCTAAGTCACATGATCATATCCTAGTTGATAAAAAAGGCTGAGAAAGCAAGTATCTGGATTCTTTGACTTTTATAATAGGAGAAATATTAATCTCATAGAGTGAAAGTTTCCCAAGAAAAGGAAAAGGACTCAGATGCTACTCACAAAAAAACAAAAGTGTCCCCTAGAGAAGGATTCCTGGAAGAAGTAACAACTGAGTTGAAACCAATCCACATCCTACATTTTACCAATGAAGAAACTGAGACATAGAGAGGTGGACTCTTCCAAAGTCACTAGCATTGGGAGGAAAAGAAAGAAGGGCTTGGAATAGAGGACAGTACAGTTCAGGAGGAGACCCCAAAGGAGACCTCTGATGGGCTGAGGGAGGAAGTGGCTAAAAGCCTCAGTCAGAGCTGGTGTTGGGTCCAGAAGTGGTGGCAGCAGAGGAGACAGTGAATATTGGACAGTGTTAGTTTCCAGGCCTGGGAAGAAGTTGGGACCCAGCATAGAGGAGTGGTATATCATAAGGAATTGGTTTGGTCTTTATCCCCAGTTTCTGGAAGGGAGCCTCTAAACCCTTAGAAGTTCCAGAGTGAGACGAGTTTCTTTGTTATTCATAGTGGGCCCCACAGATCACCCCTGAGTTTATGCTAATGAGGTGATCCACAGTGGGTCCTTAGACAGTTTTATGCTGGAAGCTGGTCATGCCAGAAAGACCAACAAAGTGATTAGAGGGTTGGAGTTTTGAACCACATTATATCCTCTCATCTTCCTGTGCTCTGGGGACAGAAGGAGGGTTGGAGGTGGGGTTCAATCACATCGCCATTGATTCAACCAAGCATGTCTACATGATGAAGCCCTAATAAAAACTCTGAACATCCAACACTCCAGTGAGTTTCCCTTTTTGATAATCATATATTGATATCCTGAAGACATGGAAACACCACATCTTGGCCCCTCCCAGACCTCACTCTGTGTTACTCTTAATTTGGATCATTTTTATTTATATCCTTTATAATAAAATTATAATCATCTATATCATACTTTGTTGAGTTCTGTGGGTTGTTCTGTCTTATACACAGATAAGAACTCAACAAAGTACAATATATATGATAGTGAATTAATGGACCAGAGGGGCTAGTGGGAACCCTCAAAGTGTAGCCAGTTGGTCAGAAGTGTAGGTGGCCTGGGACCTCTATGAATGGTGTCTTAATTGAGGACATTCTTGTGTACCCTTAATCTGAAAGCTTTGACCTACCTCTGGATAGTTAGCATCACAATTGCATAGCAAAATGAAAGCAGTAATTCAGGCAAAGGACTGTATCGTTCCAACCCCATAGTTGAGCCTCTGTCAAGGAAAGTCCTCACTCAAAGATGGAACACGTGTGTAGCTCGTGCCTGCCCACTGCCTCTTCTTTAGGCAGCAACCCCTTCCCCCTGACTCTCATTCATTGTGGATTGAGCAGTGCTTCAGTCCAGTGCCAGGTGTGGGCACGTGACCAAGACCTGGATAATGCAAGCATGACATTTCCCTAATCATAGCAAATGGCTCAGGATGGACACCCAAAGTAATCCAATAAAACTCAATTCCTGAACTTCTGTTGGAACTGGAAGAGAGAACAAGAAGCCTTCTTTCTTCTGGAACTGTTGACACTAAGGATAAAACAAGCCTACTGCTTCTGGGAACCAGCACACAGAGAGAAACTGCCAACAAAGGGAGGAAAACAAAGCCAAGAAATGCAGCAAAAGAGAGATCAAATATTGGTCACATCATCTGGGCCCCTGGCTCCCTAGACAGATCTTTGAACTTTTGGTTATGGCGGCTAACAGCTTCTCTTTCTGCGGAAGCCACATTTAATTTGATTTCCTTCACTTGAAACAAACTGATTCCCAATTAATGCAACAGGAGAAAGAAAAGAGATCTGTGTATAAGCATAGTCAAATTCTAGACACCCCTTCCTCTAAGAGGGCGAGTGAGGTCGTAGAGAAAGGCACTATCATGGGATATATCACGCAGGTGATGCTAAGACGAAACCCTGAGTTAAATTCACAACATCAATCAAGAGAAAAGGGAAAGACTAAGAACACAGATGTTTTATCACTCCGTTTTGCAGCAGGTGTGAAAGTGCCAATTTGGATTTAAAAGAGCATGAAACAAATGCAAGGTGGGGATTGTTATCAGAGCCAACCCTCATGTCTCTACCACTGTGAAAAGAGGCGCCAGGTAAGTAAATTTCCTAGCTCAATGGTCTTCAAAGTGGAAGGGTTGCACAAGATGATCCATTAGGGAGCAGAAAAAAATATTAGAACTTATATTTATAGCTATCTTAGCAAAAGTCTATCTGAAGCTTTACGAGTAGTTTGGGTGTGGATTGACCCTGGCACCCCCATTCAGTCTGTACTGAGAAAGAGACCACATGTCTGGTGTCAGGCAAGCCAAGAAACCCAGGAGAAGTTGGGCATTCCACAGTACGAAAGGGATAATAGTGGCATTCTTTTTTTTTTTTTTTTTTTTTTTTTTTTGAGACGGAGTCTCGCTCTGTCACCCAGGCTGGAGTGCAGTGGCCGGATCTCAGCTCACTGCAAGCTCCGCCTCCCGGGTTCACGCCATTCTCCTGCCTCAGCCTCCCGAGTAGCTGGGACTACAGGCGCCTGCCACCTCGCCCGGCTAAGTTTTTGTATTTTTAGTAGAGACGGGGTTTCACTGTGTTAGCCAGGATGGTCTCGATCTCCTGACCTCGTGATCCGCCCGTCTCGGCCTCCCAAAGTGCTGGGATTACAGGCTTGAGCCACCGCGCCCGGCCAATAGTGGCATTCTTGTCATCTCATCCCCAGTGTTACTTCTGATAAACTTCCAATGCCTCTCTTTAAATCTCCTGATATTAACTCTAGAGCATCGAGGGTACCTATGAATTGGCATTCCTCTCACTATACCCCAGTGATGCTCTCAGATACTGAAAGATTAGTTATCTTCCCTTGCGTTAAATGACCCCAGGCGACTGATATCCTAATTAACCCTTCCTCTATCTCCTCCTTGGGTCTCTAGCTTCTCTCCCAACAGTGAGTTTGCAAAGAGAAACAGTGCGCCTAACTTGTGCATAAAAAACTTAAACTTTACATAAAGTTTTTTTTAAACACGCAACTTCCAATTTAATGGGAGTCAAATGGCCAAGTGCCTCAATGAAGGAGCATGAAATAATGCTCTGCAATGTTCTTTAGTTCACCCCACAAACTGGCTGTTCTGAGCACATTCTAAATCTTTCTCTCTCTCTTTTTCCCCACCCTAACCCCATGATAAAAAAGAGAGCTGAGGCTTCAAGGGATCAAAGAAACAGACCATCCACCCCAAACCATTTTTACTTGGGGTGACACAGAAACATCACCATCCAAGTTTGCTAAAACAGCAGCTGGATCTCACTTGTAAAGCAGTTCCAACAGAGGAGGAAAGGGATACAAATTTACAAAGACAATAAATTTAACACTCTTTTCTCATTATACCAGAGCTTGTAAGAGGATTGCATTACAGGTCTAGCAACTCTAGGGCATCTGAAATGCGGTCTCATTTACAAACATTTTATTTACACTTTATGATTTCATGAACCACTGATTGCATAAAGCAGGCCAACCGGCCTCCTCCTCGCTTCTTCAATTTAATGCCGTTTTACATTTGCAGAAAACTCACCAATGAAGAATAGCAGACAGGTGAACAGGCTAGCCAGGAAGTGGGTCAGATGGTAATACATTTAGTCTTCTTTTCTTCTAGGGCTTCCGTTTCCCCATCTGTAAAATCAGAAAGTTAGATTATGAGGGTCCCAAATCTACATTTCAACCAAGACCAGGCAAGTAATACAAATGACTGGAGGGAATGGGGTCTAATATTATGTGTCGAATATTTGACAGGCACTGAGTGAGAAAGGTACTGGGAGCAGAAAGGGAGACAAGCCATGATCCTTGCTCTGGTGAAGCACTTGGCCTTGTGAGAGATGTGAGCACATAGGCAGCTACCAACAAATATGATAAAAGCTATGTTCAAGGTTCCACATGAATGCACAGGAGGGTTGGACTAACCCATCCCAGATGAATCCTCGAAGATTTTTAAAATAAATGAGAAGGCACTTGAGGAGAAGAGGAGTGTTGTAGGTGAAGAAGTGGAAAGAACCAGAGAAGAGGAATGGCTTTTCAGGTGGAGAAAACTGCCTGTGCAAAGTCACAGTGACCTGAAAAACAATTATGTATTGGGGGAGAAAAAAGAAGTTTGTTAGGGCTGGAAGGTCCATACGTGAAGTTATGGAAAAATAGTCTAGAAGGGTGAGTTGGAAATAAATCACAAACAACCTTGAGGAATCTGTCTTGAGAGTAATAGGAAGCTAGGGATATGTTCTAAATTGTTGAGAAAACCAGTGATGTTTACATTTTAGAAAGTTTGCTCTGTCTGCAGGGTGGGGAATGGGTTACAGCGGCACCATCCGATATGGTGGTCATTAGCCGTGTGTGGCTACTGAGCACTGGACACATGGCCAGTCCAAATTGAGATGTGCGATGTAAACTAAAAATAAAATCTTAAGCCCCACCGACAGAACAGATGCCTTCTTGGCCAAAGAGACCCCCAGAAAAACCTTAAAAACTGAGTTCACGGCCATGACAAGAACTGGAGGTCTGACACACCTCGTTATACCCCCTCTTTTGTGTAGTTTAGACACAACTGACCAGATTTAATGTTAAAATAGAGATCACAAGACCGACAAAATGAATTCTTTGTAGCAATAAGATATCAAGATATCAACAGAGCTTATGGCCGTTCCAGGAAAGGGTTAAGTCACACACTCCTTCACTTAAAGAATAAACTGGATTCTAACTGCCACAAGGTTTTTCTTTTTCTCTAGCAGCTAAACAAGCGCTGGCCTTGAGATAAGCAATGTTAAAGCAACTGCCACTAACCAACCACCAGACACTGACGAACTGATCCTCCCCCGCACCGCTCCCTTTCCACCAGCCATAACTACAGCTTTGATTAGATGAGAGACTGATTTCAATAACTTTCTCCTAATAAAAAAGACCACAACCATGGACTGATTCTGGCCAGTTTACAGAGGCTGTGTACATGAGTGCCTTTGTCCTAAAAAGACCTTTTTGACATATAGGACCTAAATATAATACATTTAAATGTCAGGCCCCACCCCAAGGTGAACGAGTCATATGTCACACATGTCATAACCACCTTCATAAATATTCATAACTCTTCTCATAACCTGTTGAATATGTATATTTGGCCACCCCAGTCAGCTAAAATTCCTGTCCGACCCCTCCTCCTCCTGGCTGTGCCTGGTGGCTCACGCCTGTAATCCCAGCACTTTGGGAGGCCAAGGCGGGTGGAACACGAGGTCAGGAGATCAAGACTATCCTGGCCAACATGGTGAAACCCCGTGTCTACTAAAAATACAAAAAATTAGCCGGGCGTGGTGGCGGGCGCCTGTAGTCCCAGCGACTCAGGAGGCTGAGGCAGGAGAATGGCCTGAACCCGGGAGGCAGAGCTTGCAGTGAGCCGAGATTGCGCCACTGCACTCCAGCCTGAGCGACAGAGCAAGACTCCATCTCACAAAAAAAAAAAAAAGAAACCAACTCCTCTCCTTCAAAATGCCTGCTAATGATTCTGGCCAGAGGTATGGTTCCCAGCCTGTGGGATGGCCACCTTGTAGACTGTAACCCTTTTTTTAAAAAATAAAGCCTCTTTACCTAAATGCATAGATTTTGTGATTTTTCAACAGCTATAAGTATAAAATACACACGGGACTTTGAACAGTGAGTATGAAAAAAGGAATGTAGACTATCTCGTTAATATTGTTTAATATTGATTATGTGTCAAAAGGATATTTGAAATATATTGGGTTAAATAAAAGATGGTATTAAAATTAATTTATCCTGCTTCTTTTTACTTGTTTAATGTGGCCAGTGGAAAATTTAAAATTACATATGTGGCTCGCATTATAATTCCATTGGACAGAGCTGAGTTAGAGAGCCTGAGACTCAAGAAAGAAGACCAATGACGAGACTTTGAAATGTCCAGGAGACATTATGAGAGCATGGGAGTTTGAACCAGACAGTGGGATGGGGACAGAGAATAAAAGAATATGCAGGCTTCTCAATGACAGATTGGATAAAGAAAATGTGGCACATATACACCACAGCATACTACGCAGTCATAAAAATGGATGAGATCACGTTTTGCAGGAACATAGATGGAGCTGGAGGCCCATTATCCATGGCAAACTAACACAGGAACAGAAAACCAAATACTGCATGTTCTCACTGATAAGTGGGAGCTGAATGACGAGAACCCGTAGACACAAAGAAGGGAACCACAGACACTGCAGCCTACCTAAGGGTGGAGGGTGGGAGGAGGCAGAGGAGCAGAAAAAAATAACTATTTGGTACTTAATACCTGGGTGATGAAATAACCTGTACAACAAACCCCCATGACACAAGTTTACCTATTAATGTACGACAAACCTGCACATGTACCCCTGAACCTAAAATTAAAATTTTAAAAAAATAAAATTTGGGAAATAGCAGGAAAAAAATTAAAACCAGAAGATGACATATAATAGCATGATCTCATTTTTATAAAACAAGAATAAGCAAGAGTAAAACACATGCTGTGTAGGTATACATACAAATATGACTTTATATATGCAAAGCAGTGATAAACTCCCAAACTCAGGATAACAATGACCTCTGTGGAGGGGACCTGGGGCCCTGGACTGGGAAAGAGCATCAGGTGTATGTCTTATTGGCAATGCCATAGTTCTATGGTTGATGGGGCCACAGATTTTCATTATAGAATTAATCTGTATAATGTAAACACATGTGATGTGTGTGTGTGTAAACAAATACTTTTAAGATAAATTTTTCGGCTGGGCATGGTGGCTCACGCCTATAATCCCAGCACTTTGGGAGGCCAAGGTGGGCAGATCACGAGGTCAAGAGATTGAGACCATCCTGGCTAACATGGTGAAACCCCAACTCTACTAAAAATACAAAAAATTAGCCAGGCGTGGTGGCGGGCGCCTGTAGTCCCAGCTACTCGGGAGGCTGAGGCAGAAGAATGGCGTGAACCCGGGAGGCAGAGCTTGCAGTGAGCCGAGATCGTGCCACTGCACTCCAGCCTGGGCGAGAATGCGAGACTCCGTCTAAAAAAAAAAAAAAAAAAAGATAAATAAGAAAAAAAAAGAATATGTGGGCTTCTGGTTATAGGTTTTGGTGATTAAGGGCATGAACTCTGGGACCATACAGCCTGGTTCAACACTTGGCTCTGACATCTGCCAGCTGGGTGACCTTGGGCAAGTCACTTAACCTGTCTGTTGTGCCTGAGTTTCCTCACTTATGCAACCTGAGTAGTAGCAGCACCTGCTTTATAAGGTGTTATGAAGATGAAATGATTCTCACAGTTGACTACATATGTGAGTCACCTGGGGCGTATTTAAAACTCTCAATTTAGGAGAGTCTGATTTCATTGGTGTAGGGCGTGGCGTGAGCATCTGGACTATTTTAAATTACCCACGTGATTCTAACATGCAGGAGAGTTCGTGAACCATTGCATTAGTATATGTAGATGCTTGAAAGAGTGTCTGACACAGTGTAACCATGATTTAAGTATTTGAAGTTATTATATTTTTAGTGTCTTTAAAATGCATAATATATTTAAAATCCACAATTGAGAGTCTACTATGTGCCACTAAATGCCACTGCAGGGACAGAATATTTCTTAAATGAATTCACAGAGCTCACAGGGAAGGAAGGTTTCAACATGTCCTCTCCAGTGAGCACAGGTAGGCCAACTGGAGATCAAGTTCGGATCTGGCAGCTATTCAGCAATTCCAACTTTTTGAAGTCTCGGTTGGTGAAATATTACAGACCATTTCCCAAAACACTTAACTCCAACAACAAGGTTTTAGTGTTTGGCAACATACAAGCAGAATGCAATTAAGTCTTGGAACTGTGTACTGAGTGTCTATCAGCTGGAGCCAAAGGGGAATGTAGGGAGACGAGGCTCCTCTCAGAGTATGGAACAAGCCCATCTGTGTCTCAGGCCCCCAGAGTGGAGGCACCTTAATGAGAACTGGCTAACGGTGGTAAGAACTCCTTGTCATCAATGAAGGAGGCAGTCTGGGCCTTACAAGGACATAAAGCAAAGAGGTAATAAAGTCATGAAAAAAAAAATGGCCCTTCTGTCTTGGACAGAGCTTAAAGAAAAATCAGAGCCATCTCTATTCTTATTTGATAGACTTATGTTCTCATTCACATCGTCTCCAGGCACTATGAATGCTAATTCAAATAGTAATAATTAACATTTATTAGGTGTGTATTATGTGCCAGGAGCCATCATAAGCATTTTATATGCATCAAATTTTTAAAATATGAGGAAGGGGTCATTATCAATACTTTAAAATGAGGAAACTGAGGCTCAGAGAGGTGCAGCAATTTGGTTGCAAGTGACAGAGTCTAAACTCAAACTAACCTAGATTAAAGGGGAATTTGTTGCCTTGAGGAGTACAATTAAGTGTTGAAACATTAAGCTCTGAAAGGGACAAAGATACAGATGGATCTTTGATGCAACTGGCACCAGGGCTTTTTCTCTCCGCTCCTATCTTCTTCTATCTGTGCATCAGCCACATCCTATTCTGCTACATGTCAGCTTCTAACACAGGTGGCAATGTGGCTTCTCAACTCCCCAGGCTCTCCTCTCTGTTCCGGTTTCAAAAATCCTAGGGCAAAGCTCTGACTGGTCCAGCTTGGGTCAGGTGTTCACCTTGAACCAATCAACAGTAACCAAGAGAGCAAGGGCATGTGAAAACATGGCAGTTCACTCAAATCACATGGGTTGGAGTCAGGGAAGAAGAAAGAAAATGACTTCCCAAAAAGAAGAATTATATATGTTCCCAGAAGAAAGAAAAAACTACCTATCACAGTCCACTAATTCCAAGAATAAGAGCCAACAAGACTATTTAATAGGGAGGAGGTTACACACTCTGAAAGTCCTCCGAAAATCTGAGGTCCAGACCACATATGGCATGCCAACTCAATTGAACATTAATTGATTTTTTACAGTGCACTGGCATTATATTCCAGGCTACCACATAGTATGGCCTCAGTAAATATTTGTTGGATGAATAATGCAAAGATGAATAAGGCAAGGTGCCTCTACTCAAAGAACTTACAGCCTAGTAAGTGATGAAGGCAAAGCAACAGCCCCAAAGGGACACAGAGCATAGTCTGAGAGCTCAGACAAATGGAAGATCACACTGGTTTGAGAACACATAGGGAGACAATAAGTTAGAAAAGTCATCAAGGAAGGAGGTCCTATTTGAGATCAACCTTGAAAACAGAATGAGATTTCAATAGGCAAAATGTAAGAAAAGTGTGCCCCAGCAAAAGCAAGCCATGTGAGCAAAGGCATGGAGGCAGGGATGGACATATCATCCAGGCTTTTTTTTTAATTGTACTAAAATATACATAACATAAAATTTGCCATTGTAATCATTTTTAAGTTTACAATTCAATGGCATTAATCACATTCACATCGCTGTACAACTATCATCACTATCTTGAAACTCTTCCATCTTCCAAAACTCTTCCATCACCCTTGCAGAAACTCTGCAGCCATTAAGCAATAACTCCCCATTCCCAGGAACATGGTAATCTCTAATCTACTTTCTGTCTCCATAAATTTACCTAATCTATATATTTCATGTAAGTGAAAGTATACAATATTGATCATTTTGCGTTTGGTTTATATCACTTAGCATAATGCTTTCAAGTTTCATCCATGTTGAGGGATGTACTGTATCTTCATTCCTTTGTACACCTAAATAATATCCCATCGTATGAATATTCCACATTACCTTTATCAATTCATTGATGGATGGACATTTGGTTTGTTTCCACCTTTTGGCTATTGTGACTAATGCTGCAGTGAACATTGAGGGGTATCTGTTCAAGTCCTTGTTTTCGATTCTTTTGGTTATCTACCTAGAAGTGAAATTGCTGGGTTGTGTAGTAATTCTGTTTAGCTTTTTGAGGAACCGTCATACTGTTTTTCTGTAGTGGCTGCAGCATTTTACATTCCCACCAGCAATATACAAGGGTTTCAATTTCTCTGCATCCTTGCCAACACTTGTTATATTCCATTGTTGTTGTTATTGTTTTTAACAGCCATTCTAATAAAGGTGAAGTGGTATCTCGTTGTGGTTTCAATTTGCATTTTTTTAAATGACCAGGGGTATTTAGCATCTTCTCACATGCTTATTCAAGCCATCCTGTTTTATGAGTGCACAACCAACCACCGTAAATCCAAGATGTTTAGGTTTCATTGTGTAGGCAATAGGGAGCCAATGATAGTTTGGAAGCCAAAGAGTGGCATGACCAGAAATATAAAATCTTGGCAGAGGAGTATAAAATGAAGCCAGAGGACTAGTTAAGAGGCTACTTCAATGGTCCAAGCGAGGGACCTGCCACCTCCCAAGCTTGAGCGAGGGAGGTGGTAGTGGCAATATAAGGAAAGGGACAGTTTCCAGATGCATCATCTTTTCAACACAATGGAAGCAACCTGTGTGCAATCACAAAGGGCTGGTTACGTAAGTGTGGTAGAGCCATGTGATTAATGGCTCCACATCTGTAAAAATAATGATGCCGATGAATAAATGAAACAGAAAGATGTTCCCAAGTAAATGAAAAAACTAAGGTTACAACACAGAGTGTACATCATGATCCCATTTTTAGATAGATGATGCGTAATTAGATCAGAACGCAAAGAGAAGGACAGACACTGAAGGTAAAAAAGACCTTGAACACCACACACGCAAATGTGAACAATGATCACCTCTTGCTAAACTAACCTCCCAGCAAGATACCTGTATGTTCTCTTTTATTTTCTTCCTTGCCTTTGTCACTATCTGAAAATATCTTATTCATTTGTTCTTCTGTTCATAAATCCCAGGAAGGAGGGAATCTGTTTTGTTCTCTCTCTATTCCCAGAACCTGGAATCTAGCCACAGGTGATGCTCCATAGATATTTTTTGATGAAATCTTTCAGTGATGGGATCCATTTTTATTCTCTTACATATATATTTCAAATGTAAAAAAGGAATCTGACTTTCATCATAAAAAAGTAACAAAGAAAAGAGACATAAACAGGCATTATTCTCACCACCGTCACAATGCCACTGGTTCTTTGATCACAGCTGTTACCCCCAAAAGGACCTCAAAGCCAGATTCTAACACCAGACCCCACTAGCACATCAAAGTACTTTTCTCAGCCTGTGAACCCACTCACTGCCTCTCTTCCCTTCCGCCAGCTTCCTGGGTATCCACTTCCTCCACCTGTGCCCACTCAGCACAGGATGTTATTAACACCATCACACCCCCACAGACTTAGGAGCCTAGAATAACCTGCTACCGGTAGGGCAGATACTTGGAAGACTCCTCCAGGAACAGGAGGTCATTGATCAATGCCCACGCTTGTCCCATCCTCTCTTCTCGCCTCCCTTGCCCCCAGTCCTGGGGACTGTGGAGATCATTTTTAAACACTAGAGCTGGTAACACTGGAGGAGGATACCAGGCTGAGGGCATGCAAAAGTACGAATGAAGCCAAGAAGCCCAATCAGAAATTCATCTCATGATTTCAGGCATCAGCAGCTGGCTGTTAGGCCCAGCGTTTCTGAACCAGAGATTAACCAACACTGGGTCTGGATCCCTGTGAAGAAAGACATGAGCCACTAACAATAAAGTGTCAATATTTTTAGGTAATTTAATATATTATTTATTTATTTTTTGAGACAGAGTCTCGCTCTGTCATTCAGGCTGGAGTACAGTGGCACAATCATAGCTCACTGCAGCCTCCAACTCCTGGGCTCAAGCAATCCTCTTGCCTCAGTCTCCCAAGCAACTAGGACCACAGGTGTGCACCACCACACCTGGCCAACTTTTTTAAATGTTTTGTAGAGACACGGTCTCCCTGTGTTGCCCAGGCTGGTCTTGAACTTCAGGCCTCAAGCGATCCTCCTGCCTTGGCCTCCCAAAGCACTGGGATTGCAGGCATGAGCCACCATGTCTGACCCTATAATATTTTACTGTATGATATGGTATATAGAGAAAAGCACATATATTTATATACTACATATATGTGCTATATAAAATTATACAGATCATTGTATTTACTATATATATATATGTAGACAGAGGAGGTTCATTCATTTATTCATTTGTGCTGTGAAACTGAACTCTGATGTTTTCTACTATCTTATAGGCTCAAAGTGGGGGACAAACAGGTATTTTAAAGCCACCAGCATTTTTTTCAGCTACTCAATACAGATTGAGTTCATCACAGTGGGTCTGAAGAGAAGAGGAGGGAAAATTTCTGTTTTGTTTTGGGAGAACACTCTTGGACTCTTGGAGGCATTTCAATTAAGCGAAGGGGAAGCAATCTCCTCTTTTTTTTTTTTTTTTTTTTTTTGAGATGGAGTCTCACTCTGTTGCCCAGGCTGAAGTACAGTGGCACAATCTCAGCTCACTGCAACCTCCACCTTCCGGCTCAAGTGATTCTCGTGTCTCAGCCTCCAGAGTAGCTAGGATTATAGGTGCTCAACACCATGCCTGGCTAAATTTTTGCATTTTTTGTAGAGGTGGGGTTTCACCACGTTGGTCAGGCTGGTCTTGAACTGACCTCAAGTGATCGGCCTACCTCGGCCTCCCAAAGTGCTGGGATTACAGGTGTGAGCCACCGCACCTGGCCGCGATCTCCTCTTCTGAAAAGGTCATGGAGGGAAGAAATGCATCTCTCTAAAGAAGACTTTGCATGACGGAGAGGAAAGGATTTTCCTTCTCTCTCTCTGGAACAAAGTGGAAGTTGGAATTTGAAGGAGAGAGAGTCAAAAAGACTCCACCGACACGGGAAGCAGGATGAGCCCACGACACCGTGGCAGGAGAAGAAGGTTCACCAGCTGGGGTGCTCGTGAGCACGATGCGTGAGCTCTAAAATATGTGAAGTCCGGAATTTAGCATCCAGGTTTTCCTATGATGTTTTTCTGTTCTCATCTCCAGGTCTCCAGTAAAAGAAGTGGGGCCAATTAGGGCAATGAAAGATGTCCAGCAGAGAACTTAGGAGGCTCCCAGAGGAATACTCTTAAAACAGATGTGGGAACATGGAAGTATTCCTCAAGGACCACCAGAAATGCCCGGGGAGGACTGTCTGGTATAAAACTGCAATTTTTTTGGATCAATGCAAAACAGAGCTCAAACAATTATATAACAACTGTAATGGAAGATGACCCAGAAAGCTGGAAAATCTCAAGATATCTGGGTTACAATGAACTCCATAGAAATGACTGAGGTCAATTCTATATTCAGAAATAGAAAGACAATGGTGAGGCCAGGCACCGTGGCTCATGCCTGTAATCCCAGCACTTTGGGAGGCTGAGGCGGGTGGATCACAAGCTCAGGAGTTCAAGACCAGCCTGGCCAACATGGTGAAACTCCGACTCTATTAAAAATACAAAAATTAGCCAGGCGTGGTGGTGGACATCTGTAATCCCAGCTACTGGGGAGGCTGAGGCAGGAGAATTGCTTGAAAGCAGACGGCAGAGGTTGCAATGAGCTGAGATCACCCACTGCACTTCAGCCTAGGCGAAAGAGCGAAAATCCGAGGAAGGAAGGAAGGAAGGAAGGAAGGAAGGAAGGAGGGAGGGAGGGAAGGAGGGAAGGAAGGAAGGAAGGAAGGAAGGAAGGAAGGAAGGAAGGAAGGAAGGAAGGAAGGAAGGAAGGAAGGAAGGAAGGAAGGAAGGAAGGAAGGAAGGAAGGAAGGAAGGAAATGGTGAGCAAGATGGACATGGCCTTGAACCTCACAGATAAAACAAATATTCAACAAGTACGAACTTGTGGATTCCAATGGCTGTGACAGTCTAGTAAGAGTTTTGGCAAACTTGTTCTGTAAAGGAACAGAAAATAAATATTTGAGACTTTGTGGGTCATATGGTCTCTGCTGAACTCGGCCATGGTGGTGTGAAAGCAGTCACAGACGATGCATAAACAAATAGGCAATGCTGTGTTCCAAGTAAGCTTTATTTAAGGATACTGCAATTTGAATTTCATATAATTTTCACATGTCAGAGACTATTATTCTCTTTTTAGCTACTTAAAAATGCAAAAATTATTCTTAGTTCTCAGGTCATACAAAAACAGGTGGCAGGATGGATTTGGACCATGGGGTGTGGTTTGGCTACTCCTGGTTGAAAGTTAGGCCTAAAACATACATAATAATAATTGACTGAAAATAGGCAGGGCACAGTGATTCACACCTGTAATCCCAGCACTTTGGGAGGCTGAGGTGGATGGATCATATGAGGTCAGGAGTTCAAGACCAGCCTGGCCAACATGGCGAAATCCCGTCTCTCCTAAAAATACAAAAATTAGCTGGGCGTGGTGACAGGTGCCTGTAATCCCAGCTACTTGAGAGGCTGAGGCAGAGAATCACTTGAACCAGGGAGGCAGAGATTGCAGTGAGCTGAGATTGCACCACTACACTCCAGCTTGGGCGACAGGGCGAGACTCTATCTCAATAGTAGTAATAATAATAATAGCTTATGGTCTTGAGCACAGGTCTAAGTACCAGGTGCTACGCCAAGTATGCTTTGCTACAATGATATTACTCTGTCACTCAGGCTGGCGTGCAGTGGCACAATTAGAGCTCATTGTAACCTTGAACTCCTGGGTGCAAGTGATCCTCCCACCTCAGCCTCCTGAGTAGCTGGGGCTACTGGCAGATGCCACCATATCCAGCTGATTTGTTTTAATTTTTTGTAGAGAGGAAGTCTGACTATGTTGCCCAGGGTGGTCTTGAACTCCTGGCCTCAAGCGATCCTCCCACCTCAGCCTTCCAAAGCACTGAGATTACAGGCATGAACCACTGAACTCAGCCTATAATTTGGCTTTCTTCTGGACTTTCTTGAGTGAGAAAGAAGAGAAGGGTATTGCACTAATTTTCCAAGAATTTAGCATAACTGGGTGGTGTCATCCTGTCTCTTCAAAGAAAATGTTAAAATGACTGCCCTAGGTACCTCCTCTCAAGCTCCCCAAATGCCAAGCAAGAAAGGATCACATTGGGTCCAATCTTGTCACTTTCTTTTTTTTTTTTTTTTTTTTTTTTTTGAGACGGAGTCTTGCTCTGCCGCCCAGGCTGGAGTGCAGTGGCCGGATCTCAGCTCACTGCAAGCTCCGCCTCCCGGGTTCACGCCATTCTCCTGCCTCAGCCTCCCGAGTAGCTGGGACTACAGGCGCCCGCCACCTCGCCCGGCTAGTTTTTTGTATATTTTAGTAGAGACGGGGTTTCACCATGTTAGCCAGGATGGTCTCGATCTCCTGACCTCGTGATCCGCCCGTCTCGGCCTCCCAAAGTGCTGGGATTACAGGCTTGAGCCACCGCACCCGGCCCAATCTTGTCACTTTCTCTATATATATTTTAAAAACTATTTAGCAGCTGGGCATGGTGGCTAACGCCTGCAACACCAGCACTTTGGGAGGCCAAGGCGGGCAGATCACCTGAGGTCCAGAGTTGGAGACCAGCCTGGCCAACATGGTGAAACCCAGTCTCTACTAAAAATACAAAAATTAGCCGAGTGTGGTGGTGCACACCTGAAATCCAAGCTACTCGGGAGGCTGAGGCAGGAAAATTGCTTGAACCCAGGAGGTGAAGGTTCCAGTGAGCTGAGATCGCACCACTGCACTCCAGCCTTGGAGACAGAGTGAGACTCCGTCTCAAAATAAATAAATAAATAAATATTTTTTTAAAAAAAAACCTATTTAGACAGAATTAACGGAAAATGCACCCAAACATAGCAACCATCCTGCCACCTCTGGTGACTCCATTTACCACCACTTCCCCTTGCCCCAGTGACCATCTAACTTCTGGTCACAAATTGGCAAAAGGAATCATAGAAAACCAAGTAGCCTTGTGTCACCAGACCATCCTGCCCAACAAGGCAACCTTTGCTAAGAGTGACTCACTGTGGCGGAGAGGCAAGTTTAACAGGCATCTGGGCAGGAAGTATTGCCCTGTTTATTGATGGAAAACTGTTTGCCAGAGTAAGAGCTCTTTGGGGACTTTTGAAGATGTTTGGCAAGCCCCAGTCCCGAAGGCTGCTGTATGCTAAGAAAGGACCTGTGGGCCTCTGAAAACTTAGCAGCTAAACGGTCACCTTCCCAGAAGCCTGTTAAGGGAACAGAATGAAAAGTTCTCCATCTCAGGAGGATGCATGGGAGCGAGCTACCATGTATCTTTTTTTTTTTTTTTTTTTTTTTTTTTGAGACCAAGTTTCACTCTTGTTGCCCGGGCTGGAGTGCAGTGTCGCAATCTCAGCTTACTGCAACCTCTGCCTCCTGGGTTCAAGCGATTCTCCTGCCTCAGCCTTCCTGAGTAGCTGGGATTACAGGCATGTGCCACCACACCCAGCTAATTTTGTATTTTTAGTAGAGATGGGGTTTCTCCATGTTGGTCAGGCTGGTCTTGAACTCCCGACCTCAGATGATCCATCCTCCTCGGCCTCCCAAAGTGCTGGGATTACAGGTGTAAGCAACCAAGCTCGGCCTACCATGTCTCTCTTTAAGAGATGCTCCTCCTCTAGGAGTAAGTCACGCCCTCCACCCCATCCCCTGTAACTTCTCCCTTGGAGAAGTTCTCCCTTAGAGCAGTTTGCAAAACTGTAATTCGGTATGTGTGTATATTTTATACCCACACGGCTTCAACTTCTGTAAGTGTGTTTGCTGTGCTGTAATCCACTTAGCATAGTGCCAGAAGCATGATAAAAATGTGTTGACCACATGAGATATCACCTCACACCCATGAGGATGTCTATAGTCAAACAAAATTGAAAATAACAAATATTAGTGATGATATGGAGAAACTGGAACCCTTGTGCACCATTGGTGAGAATGTAAAATAGTGTAGCTGTTACAGGAAACAGTATGGCAGTTCTTCAAAATATTAAAAAGAGACTTGAAAGCAGGGTCTCAAAAAGAGACTTGAATACCTATTTTCATAGCATTATTCACAACAGCCAAAAGGTAGAAGCAACCCAAATGTCCACTGACAGACATTTAGCTTTGTGAAACAAAACCCAATCCAAGCCCACTCAAGCAAAACAACAAAAATTCATTGGCTCAAATGAAAAAAAGGAAATCCAAAGATAGATGTTTCAGCCGTAGCAGGATCCAGGTGTTCAAAATGGAAGATTTCAACACATACCTTGCAGTAACTGAGTCTTTGAACAACACAATTTAAAAATTTGATTTAATAGATATATACAGAATCCAGTACCCAACAATCAGAGAACACACATTCTTCTCAATTACATATGAAACATTTACAAGAATTGTCCACATTTCAGGCAGTAAAGTGTTTCAACAACTTTCAAATAATCAATGTCATATAGGTTATGATCTCTGATCACAACACAATGGAGTTGATAACAAAAAGAAAACAAAAAATGTTGACCTTCGAGAATATGCTTCTCAATTTTAAAAAGAAGAACATGCATCTATATAACATGAATCCAAGAAAAATCATAATGAAAATGTAAAAATACTTACAACTGAAAATAATGAAAATGCTATAAATTAAAGGTTATGGGATGCACCTAGTGAAGTACTTCAAAAAATGTATATTCTTAAATTTTTATATTAAAAATAAAGGTTAAAAATTAGTGAACTAAGTATCCAGCTTAGGAAGTTATAAATAAAACAAAGTAAGCTCAAAGTAAGAAGGAAGGCAATAGTAATAGTAAAAAGAATATAAATTGATAGAGGTAGGGAGGTTCCAAGATGGCCAAATAGGAACAGCTCCAGTCTACAGCTCCCAGCATGAACGACACAGAAGACGGGTGACTTCTGCATTTCTAACTGAGGTACCGGGTTCATCTCACTAGGGCTTGTCGGACAGTGGGCGCAGCCCATGGAGCGTGAGCCAAAGCAGGGCGGGGCGTAGCCTCACCCGGGAAGCACAAGGGGTCAGGGAATTCCCTTTCCTGGCCAAGGGAAGGCGTGACAGACAGTACCTGGAAAATCGGGACACTCCCACCCTAATACTGTGCTTTTCCAATGATCTTAGCAAACGGCACACCAGGAGATTATATCCTGCACATGGCTCAGAGAGTCCCACGCCCACGGAGCCTCACTCACTGCTAGCACAGCAGTCTGAGATTGAACAGCAAGGTGGCAGTGAGGCTGGGGGATGGGCATTCGCCATTGCTCAGGCTTGAGTAGGTACACAAAGCAGCCAGGAAGCTTGAACTGGGTGGAGCCTACCACAGCTCAAGGAGGCCTGCCTGCCTCTGTAGACTTCACCTCTGGGTGCAGGGCGTAGCTGAACTAAAGGCAGCAGAAACTTCTGCAGGCTTAAACATCCCTATCTGACAGTTTTGAAGAGAGTAGTGGTTCTCCCAGCACCGAGTTTGAGATCTGAGAATGGACAGACTGCCTCCTCAAGTGAGTCCCTGACCCCTGAGTAGCTTAACTGGGAGGCACCTCCCAGTAGGGGCCGACTGACACTTCATATGGCTGGGTGCCCCTCTGAGACGAAGCTTCCAGAGGAAGGATCAGGCAGCAATATCTGCCATTCTGCAGCCTCTGCTGGTGATACCCAGGCAAACAGGGTCTGGAGTAGACCTCCAGCAAACTCCAACAGACCTGCAGCTGAGGGTCCTGACTGTTAGAAGGAAAACTAACAAACAGAAAGGACATCCACACCAAAACCCCATCTGTACATCACCATCATCAAAGACCAAGGTAGATAAAATCACAAAGATGGGGAGAAACCAGAGCAGAAAAGCTGAAAATTCTAAAAATCAAAGTGCCTCTCCCCCTCCAAAGGAACGCAGCTCCTCGCCAGCAATGGAACAAAGCTGGACAGAGAATAACTTTGACGAGTAGAGAGAAGGCTTCAGGCGATCAGTAATAACAAACTTCTCCGAGCTAAAGGAGGATGTTCAAACCCATAGCAAAGAAGCTAAAAACCTTGAAAAAAGATTAGACAAATGGCTAATTAAATAAACAGCATAGAGAAGACCTTAAATGACCTGATGGAACTGAAAACCATGGCACAAGAACTACGTGACGCATGCGCAAGCTTCAGTAGCTAGAAAGGGTATCAGTGATTGAAGATCAAATGAATGAAATGACGTGAGAAGAGAAGTTTAGAGAAAAAAGAGTAAAAAGAAACAAACAAAGCCTCCAAGAAATATGGGACTATGCGAAAAGACCAAATCTACATCTGATTGGTGTACCTGAAAGTGACAGGGAGAATGGAACCAAGTTGGAAAACACTCTTCAGGATATTATCCAGGAGAACTTCCCCAACCTAGCAAGGCAGGCCAACATTCAAATTCAGGAAAGACAGAGAACGCCACGAAGATACTCTTGGAGAAGAGCAACTCCAAGACACATAATTGTCAGGTTCACCAAAGTTGAAATGAAGGAAAAAATGTTAACGGCAGCCAGAGAGAAAGGTCAGGTTACTCACAAAGGGAAGCCCATCAGACTAACAGCAGATCTCTCAGCAGAAACTCTAAGCCAGAAGAGAGTGGGGGACAATATTCAACATTCTTAAAGAAAAACATTCTTAAAGAAAAGAATTTTCAACCCAGAACTTCATATCCAGCCAAACTAAGGCTTCATAAGTGAAGGAGAAATAAAATCCTTTACAGACAAGCAAATGCTCAGAGATTTTGTCATCACCAGGCCTGCCTTACAAGAGCACCTGAAGGAAGCACTAAACATGGAAAGGAACAACTGGTACCAGCCACTGCAAAAGCATGTGAAATTATAAAGACAGTCAATGCTAGGAAGAAACTGTATCAACTAACGAGCAAAATAACCAGCTAACATCATACTGACAGGATCAAATTCACACATAACAATATTAACCTTAAATGTAAATGGGTTAAATGCTCCAATTAAAAGACACAGACTGGCAAATTGGATAAAGAGTCAAAATCCATCAGTGTGCTATATTCAGGAGACCCATCTCACGTGCAGAGACACACATGGGCTCAAAATGAACGGATGGAGAAAGATCTACCAAGCAAATGGAAAACAAAAAAAGGCAAGGGTTGCAATCCTAGTCTCTGATAAAACAGACTTTAACCAACAAAAATCAAAAGAGACAAAGAAGGCCATTACATAATGGTAAAGGGATCAATTCAACAAGAGCTAACTATCCTAAATATATATGCACCCAATACAAGAGCACCCAGATTTATAAAGCAAGGCCTTAGAGACATACAAAGAGACTTAGACTCCCACACAATAATAATGAGAGACTTTAACATCCCACTGTCAACATTAGACAGATCGATGAGACAGGAAGTTAACAAGGATATGCAGGAATTGAACTCAGCTCTGCACCAAAGGGACCTAATAGACATCTACAGAACTCCATCCCAAATCAACAGAATATACATTCTTCTCAGCACCACATCGCACTTATTCCAAAATTGACCACATAGTTGGAAGTAAAGCACCCCTCAGCAAATGTAAAACAACAGAAATTACAACAAACTGTCTCTCAGACCACAGTGCAATCAAACTAGAACTCAGGATTAAGAAACTCACTCAAAACCACAACTACATGGAAACTGAACAACCTGCTCCTGAATGACTACTGGGTACATAACAAAATGAGGGCAGAAATAAAGATATTCTTTGAAACCAATGAGAACAAAGACACAACATACCAGAATCTCTGGGACACATTTAAAGCAGTGTGTAGAAGGAAATTTATAGCACTAAATGCCCACAAGAGAAAGCAGGAAAGATCTAAAATTGACACCCTAACATCACAATTAAAAAACTAGAGAAGCAAGAGCAAACACATTCAGAAGCTAGCAGAAGACAAGAAATAACTAAGATCAGAGCAGGACTTAAGGAGATACAGACACAAAAAACCCTTCAAAAAAATCAATGAATACAGGAGCTGGTTTTTTGAAAAGATCAACAAAATTGATAGACCACTAGCAAGACTAATAAAGAAAAAAAGAGAGAAGAATCAAATAGACACAATAAAAAATGATAAAGGGAATATCACCACCAATCCCACGGAAATACAAACTACCATCAGAGAATACTATAAACACCTCTGTGCAAATAAACTAGAAAATCTAGAAGAAATGGATAAATTCCTGAACACATAAACCCTCCCAAGACTAAACTAGGAAGAAGTTGAATCCCTGAATAGACCAATAACAGGCTCTGAAATTGAGGCGATAATTAATAGCCTACCAACCAAAAAAAGTACAAGACCAAACGGATTCACAGCCGAATTCTACTAGGGGTACAAAGAGGAGCTGGTACCATTCCTTCTGAAACTATTCCGATCAATAGAAAAAGAGGGAATCCTCCCTAACTCATTTTATGAGGCCAGCATCATCCTGATACCAAAGCCTGGCAGAGACGCAACAAAAAAAGAGAACTTTAAACCAGTATCCCTAATGAACATCGATGCAAAAATCCTCAATAAAATACTGGCAAACCAAATCCAGCAGCACGTCAAAAACCTTATCCACCATGATCAAGTTGGCTTCATCCCTGGGATGCAAGGCTGGCTCAACATACGCAAATCAATAAATGTAATCCATCACATAAACAGAACCAAAGACAAAAACC
Source organism: Macaca thibetana thibetana (assembly GCF_024542745.1). NCBI lineage: Eukaryota > Metazoa > Chordata > Mammalia > Primates > Cercopithecidae > Macaca > Macaca thibetana. The sequence goes on from NC_065588.1 coordinate 115,816,730, forward strand.
ACGATTATCTCAATAGATGTAGAAAAGGCCTTCGACAAAATTCAACAGTGCTTCATGCTAAAAATTCTCAATAAACTAGGTATTGATGGAACGTATCTCAAAATACTAAGAACTATTTATGACAAACCCACAGCCAATATCATACTGAATGGGGCAAAAACTGGAAGCATTCCCTTTGAAAACTGGCACAAGACAGGGATGCCCTCTCTCACCACTCCTATTCAACATGCTGTTGGAAGTTCTGACCAGGGCAATCAGGCAGGACAAAGAAATAAAGGGTATTCAATTAGGAAAAGAGGAAATCAAATTGTCCCTGTTTGCAGATGACATGATTGTATATTTAGAAAACCCCATTGTCTCAGCCCAAATCTCCTTAACCTGATAAGCAACTTCAGCAAAGTCTCAGGATACAAAATCAATGTGCAAAAATCACAAGCATTCCTATACACCAATAATAGAAAAACAGGGAGCCAAATCATGAGTGAACTCCCATTCACAATTGCTTCAAAGAGAATAAAATACCTAGGAATCCAACTTACAAAGGACGTGAAGGACCTCTTCAAGGAGAACTACAAACCACTGCTCAATGAAATAAAAGAGGACACAAACAAATGGAAGAACATTCCACGCTCATGGATAGGAAGAATCAACATCATGAAAATGGCCATACCGCCCAAGGTAATTTATAGATTCAATGCCATCCCCATCAAGCTACCAATGACTTTCTTCACAGAATTAGAAAAAACTACTTTAAAGTTCATATGGAACCAAAAAAGAACTTGCATTGCCAAGACAAGCCTAAGCCAAAAGAACAAAGCTGGAGGCATCATGCTACCTGACTTCAAACTATACTACAAGGCTATAGTAACCAAAACAGCATGGTACTGGTAGCAACACAGAGATATAGACCAATGGAACAGAACAAAGCCCTCAGAAATAATACCATACATCTACAAGCACCTCATCTTTGACAAACCTGACAAAAACAAGAAATGGGGAAAGGATTCCCTATTTAATAAATGGTGCTGGGAAAACTGGCTAGCCATATGTAGAAAGCTGAAACTCGATCCCTTCCTTCTACCTTATACAAAACTTAATTCGAGATGGATTGAAGACTTAAATGTTAGACCTAAAACCATAAAAACCCTAGAAGAAAAGCTAGGCAATGCCATTCAGGACATAGGCATGGGCAAGGACTTCATGACTAAAACACCAAAAGCAGTGGCAACAAAAGCCAAAATTGACAAATGGGATCTAATTAAACTAAAGAGCTTCTGCACAGCAAAAGAAACTTCCATCATAGTGAACAGGCAACCTACAGAATGGGAGAAAATTTTTACAATCTACCCATCTGACAAAGGGCTAATATCCAGAATCTACAAAGAACTTAAACAAATTTACAAGAAAAAAATCAAACAACCCCATCAAAAAGTGGGCAAAGGATATGAACAGACACTTCTCAAAAGAAGACATTTACACAGCCAACAGATACATGAAAAAAATGCTCATAATCACTGGCCATCCAATGAGATACCATCTCACACCAGTTAGAATGGTGATTATTAAAAAGCCAGGAAATGACAGGTGCTGGAGAGGATGTGAAGAAATAGGAACACTTTTACACTGTTGGTGGGACTGTAAACTAGTTCAACCATTGTGGAAGACAGTGTGGCGATTCCTCAAGGATTTAGAACTAGAAATACCATTTGACCCAGCCATCCCATTACTGGGTATATAACCAAAGGATTATAAATCATGTGGCTATAAAGACACATGAACACGTTTGTTTATTGCGGCACTATTCACAATAGCAAAGACTTGGAACCAAGTCCATTAGTGATAGACTGGATTAAGAAAATGTGGCACATATATGCCATGGAATACTATGCAGCCATAAAAAAGGATGAGTTTATGTCCTTTGTAGGGACATGGATGAAGCTGGAAACCATCATTCTGAGCAAACTATCGCAAGGACAGAAAACCAAACACCGCATGTTCTCACTCATAGGTGGGAATTGAACAATGAGAACACTTGGACACAGGAAGGGAAACATCATACACCGGGGCCTGTCATGGGGTGGGGGGACAGGGGAGGGATAGCATTAGAAGGTATACCTAATGTAAATGACGAGTTAATGGGAGCAGCACACCAACATGGCACATATATACCTATGTAACTAACCTGCACGTTGTGTACATGTACCCTAGAACTTAAAGTACATAAAAGATATATATATAGCCGGGCGCGGTGGCTCACGCCTGTAATCCCAGCACTTTGGGAGGCCGAGGCGGGCGGATCACAAGGTCAGGAGATCAAGACCACGGTGAAACCCCGTCTCTACTAAAAATACAAAAAATTAGCCAGGCGCCACAGTCCCAGCTACTCAGGAGGCTGAGGCAGGAGAATGGCGTAAACCCAGGAGGCGGAGCTTGCAGTGAGCCGAGATCGCGCCACTGCACTCCAGCCTGGGCGACAGAGCGAGACTCCGTCTCAAAAAAAAAAAAAAAAAAAGATATATATATCTATAGATATATAGATATATATATATAAATTAATAGGCCAGGTGCGGCCGCTCATGCCCATAATCCCAGCACTTTGGGAGGCCAAGGTGCTTGGATCACCTGAGGTCAGGAGTTCTAGACCAACCTGGCCAACATGGTGAAACCCTGTCTCTACTAAAAATACAAAAAAATTAGCCAGGCATGGTGGCACACACCTGTAAGCCTAGCTACTCGGGAGCCTGAGTCAGGAGAATCACTTGAACCTGGGAGGTGGAGGTTACGGTGAGCCAAGATCATGCCATTGCACTCCAGCCTAGGCGACAACAGCAAAAACTCAGTCTCAAAAAACAAAACAAAACAAAAATATATATATACACACACACATATTTATATATATAAATTATAAGAGAAATGATTTTTTAAAAAACCAAATGTTGGTTCTTCAAGAAAAAATAATAATAGATGCAGGTCTCTGGTGACATTGATCTAGTAAAAAGAGAAAAAGCACAAATGGGGAATATGTCTAAAAATACCTAAAAGAGAGATTTTAAAAGATAATGAAATACTGTGAAAAACTTTATGACATTAGACACTTTAGACTACATGGAAAATTATACATGGAAAATATTTTATAAAACTGGCTTAGAAAGAAATAGAAAACAAGAATAGTTCTAAAATGAAGAAAATTTGTCAGTAATTTAAAATATTTCCTCAAAGGAAAGAAAAAGATCTAGATAGAATTGTAAAAAACTTATAGCAAATTTTCAAGAAAGAGATAATTCCAATTTTATACAAGCACTTCCGAAGAATTCCCAAGAGGAAATGTACCCGTTAATCTAATACAATTCTGATACCAAAACCAGACAGAACATGAAAAAGGAAAGTTACAGGATTATCTTGCAAATAAATATATGTGCAAAAATCCTAAATATCAGAAAGCAAAACCTAGCTATATGTTCATGAAATATATCATTCATATATCATATCATAAACTATATCATATAATAAAATCCATCATGGCCAATTTGACTTATACCAGGAACATAAGATTAGCTTAACCTTCAAAAATCATTTCATGTAAATTGTCACATTTTCAGATCAAAGGAAAAAACTATATGATCTTGACAATGGATGAAGAAAAGGCATTGGATAGAATTCAACACTCATTCATAATTTGTTTTAAAGAAGACAGAACACTTAGCAAACTAGGAATAGGAGAAAAAATATTTACCTTGATAAACATATCTACCTAAAGCCTGTAACAGAAATCATAATTGCAGGTGAAATTTAGAAGTATTCCCTTTAGAGGAGGGAACAAAAGAAGTGCACTCATTCTCACTTCTTCCATTCAAAATTGTACTGGATACCCTAGCCAATGCAATAATACAAGATTAATGAAACCAAGGTAGAATGATTAAAATATGGCAACAAAATGAATTATTTGCAATCAATGTGATTATCCACATAGAAACCGCAAAGACTCTATAAACTATTAAGAATAAATTAGACGATTTAGCAAGGTAATTGAATATAATAGTGATATAAAACTTAGCTGCATTTCTCTGCATCAACAACAAACAGAAATATAACATTTAAAATACTCAACAGGCCAGGCATGGTGGCTCACGTCTGTAATCCCAGTACTTTGGGAAGCTGAGGCGGGTGGATCACTTGAGGTCAGGAGTTCAAGACCAGCCTGGCCAACATGGCGAAATCGCATCTCTGCTAAAAATGCAAAAATAGCTGGGCTTGAACCCAGGAGGCGGAGGTTGCAGTGAGCCGAGATCGTGTCACTGCACTCCAGCCTGGGTGACAGACACTCCTTCTTAAAAAATAAAAAATAATAAATAATAAAATAAAATACTCAACAATGATGGCAAAATAAATTGGTAGCAAGAAATACAGCAATTTTAAAAATAAGCAGAGCCTCAAGTAGAAAATTAGACAACCATACAACTCCCTTGAAAGACATTAAAGACATATTTATATCAAGAAAGATATTTCTCCCCAAAATTGATTATATAAATATTCAGGCAATTTCAAACAAAATTCTAATAAAGTTTTTTGTGAAACTTGAAAAGCTAATTCCAAAAGAGAAAAAAGCCAAAGGCAGCCACAACATTTTTTGGAAAAGAAAAAGAAATCAAGACTTACCTTAGAAAACTATAGCAATTAAGATAGTACTTTATTGGCGCAAAAAATTAAAAATAGTTTGATGAAACAGAGTAGAGAATGCAGACACAGTACTAGACATATGACAAAAGAAACATCACAGGTCACTAGGAAAAGTATACCCTTACTCTATAAACACCACTAGGACGATAAGCTATCTGTAAAAAAAAATTTTTTTAATTTGATTTCTACTTCACACTATTAAAAAAACAGCTCCAAATGGATTAAAGACTTAATGTGAGACCGGGCATGGTGGCTCACGTCTGTAATCCCAGCATTTTGAGAGGCGAGGCGGGTAGATCACTTGAGGTCAGGAGTTCAAGACCACCCTGGCCAACATGGCCAAACCCCATCTCTACTAAAAATACAAAAATTAGCTGGGCTTGGTGGTGGGCGCCTGTAATCCCAGCTACTCAGGAGGCAGAGGCAGGAGAATCACTTGAACTCAGGAGGTGGAGGATGTAGTGAGCCGAGATCGCACCACTGCACTCCAGCCTGGGTGACGAGACTCCATCTCAAAAAAAAAAAAAAAAAATACTTAAATGTGAAAATAAAAGTCTAAATTTTTAGAAGAAAATACGAGAGAATATTTGCGTGACCTTGAGTTTAAGAAAGGATTTCTAAACAAGCTATCATAAAGGAAAACTGAGTTATATGCTCAGACATATTTGGCAATAGAAAAACTTCTACTTACAACATCATAAACAGGGGACTTCACTTCTGGTTCTGATGAACTAGCCTGTATCAGAATGTTCCTGGCAAAAGCAATTTGAAAAGATTAATAAATACCCAAAAAATCTATCTGAAGGCATTGCAAAGATCAAGGCAGCCAGGGCTTAAGAGGTTAATGTTCTCTGAGCCCACTGAAGTTAGTCTGACATTCTGTGCCACCTTCTGCCAATTTGTCAGTAGCATCAAGCTAAGAAACTGAGAAGAAAGTGGATATAAGAGGTTGAGAAGTTTAGCAAAGCTTTCCAGCATCGCAACAGGACTGGAGAAGCAACATAAGAGCTCAGGACCCAACAAGGAGAAAGGTCACGGGTTGTATTAATCTGTTTTCACACTGCTGTAAAGAACTACCCAAGACTGGGTAATTTATAAAGGAAAGAGATTTAATTGACTCACAGTTCCGAGTGGCTGGGGAGGCCTCAGGAAACTTACGATCATGGTACAAGGTAAAGGAGAAGCAAAGGCACATCTTACGGTGGCAGCAGGAGAGACAGAAGTGAGAGCACAGGAAAAACTGCTGCTTTTAAAACCATCAGATCTTGTGAGAACTTCCTCACTATCACAAGAACAGCATGGGGGAAACCACCCCCCTGATCCAATCACTTCCCCTCCTCCACAAGTGAGGATTACAGTTCGAGATGGGATTTGGGTGGGAACACAGAGCCAAACCATATCACAGGAAAACACACCCAGGTTTTCACTTGAATTTCAATGAAAGGGCTGTCCCTTTCACGGAAAAGGGCTATACGCCAAGAGTGAGGGCAAACCAGAAATAAGACAACCCTCGTGAACACTGAACCCAGTGATGTGCCAGAGTTGGCTCGTATCAACTTCTGAGGAGGCAGTTGTTAAATTTACATTAATTCTGTGAACTACCTGTTAAATATAGTCATTATTTAAAATAATTATATGAACTTACAATTAAATAAATTATATTTAAAACAAAGATGACGGCCAGGCGCTATGGCTCCCGCCTGTAATCCCAGCACTTTGGGAGGCGACAGTGGGTGGATCACTTGAGTTCTAGACCAGCCTGGCTGACATGGTGAAACTCTGTCTCTACTAAAAATACAAAAATTGACCAGGTGTGGTGACACATATCTGTAATCCCAGCTACTCAAGAAGCTGAGGTGGGAGGATCACTTGAACCTGGGAGGCAGAGGTTGCAGTGAGCTAAGATTTTGCCACTGCACCCCAGCCTGGGCAACAGAGTGAGACTCTGACTCAAAAATAAATAAATAAATAAATAAATAAATAAATAAAACAAAGATAATAAATATTCAATGTTTTCTAATTATTTTACAATATTTTGTTATTATTGATGCTTTGAGGTTACTTCTGTCTATAGCATCTACATGATAGAAATACTGTATAACGGTGTGCTAACTACACATCTCTTTCCAACATCACACTTAGTGACCTCAGGTTGGTGAGAATATTTACACCACAGAAATTGGTAACATTACATATAATACCTTGATTAACTGTTTTGTTGATTGTCTAAGCCAGGAGCCAGCAAATTGTTTCTGTAAAGGGCCAGACAATACATATTTTCAGTTTTGTAAGCCACACAGTCTCTGTCATAACTATACAACTCCGCCATTGCAGTACAAAAGCAGCCATAAACAATATATAAACAAATGGGTGCAGGCAGATTTGACCCACAGCTGTAATTTGCCAACCCAGATCTAGACTTTTAAAAGTGATACATAAAATATTAACAATGTAGGTTAAACTTAAAAGAAGTCATTACATTATGAATAACAAAAAAGAACAAATACTCTTCCGGTATTGAAACTATTATCCAACTTCGCAAAAAAGTTGCCCATATCATCGACAAATAAGTTAAATTCCCATGTCTCCATTGTTTCATTTTTGCCTTTCTCATTAACCTAAACAAAAATATCAACTAACACTCATGTCAAAACTACACTCATTCATCAATGCAACCCTAGGTTGGCTAAAGATACAAGAATTTGACAAAAATCCATAAGAATTCTGTGAGAATTGGATATTTGAAATTTACTATTAAAATAGTGTATAGTTTTAATTATTTGTAAGTTGAATGTTACATGTCCTTTATATCAGTAAATTTATAATAAACATATAAGTTATAATATATGCATATATAATATATATTTATATATTAATAATACATGTACATCACTACCCAGAGAAACCACTACAAAAACTATACAGAGAGATACTGAAAAATACTAGAAATAAATCAAAATGGAATCTCACAAAGTATTCAAGTAACCTATAGGAAGGCAAGTAAAGAAAAGCAGAGGCGGCTGGGCGCAGTGGCTCACGCCTGTAATCCCAGCACTTTGGGAGGCTGAGGCAGGTGGATCACCTGAGGTCAGGAGTTCTAGACCAGCCTGGCCAACATGGTTGGCCTACATGTATCTACTAAAAATACAAAACTTAGCCAGGCGTGATGGCAGGCGCCTGTAATTCCAGCTACTCGGTGGGGCGAGGCAGGAGAATTGCTTGAACCCGGGAGGCAGAGGTTGCAGTGAGCCGAAATCACACCACTGCACTCCAGCCTGGGGGACAAGAGAAAGACTTTGTCTCAAGAAAGGAGGGAGGGAGGGAGGGAGGGAGGGAGGGAGGGAGGGAGGAAGGAAGGAAGGAAGGAAGGAAGGAAGGAAGGAAGGAAGGAAGGAAGGAAGGAAGGAAGGAAGGAAGGAAAAAGAAAAAGAAAGAAGGAAAGAAAGAAGAACAGAGGAAACAAAATAATAATAATAATAATAAAATGGCAGACTTAAGTTCTAGCATAGCAATAGATTAAGGCCCATCCCACTGACCTCATTTGAATGTAATTCTCTATTTAAGGGCCCTATCTCCAAATATAGTCACATTCTGGGATACAGAGACTAGGATTCCTACATATAAATTTTGGGGAGACACAGTTCAGCCCATAACGTAGGCATTAGATGACTATATGCTAAATAAATAATGAATGAATGAATGAATGAGTGAATGGTCGAAGCCTCCATTATAACATGTCTTTTGTGAAAGGAGATGTGAATCCCAGATGCCTAAGCTGAGGATATGTGGGCATTTTTTATTGTCCTGAACTCCTCCCATTCAACCAGTGAAGCAAAGTGTAGGGTAATGCAATTCCCAGTGGGACGCCAGGGAGCCAAGCTAAGTGCTAATACAATCTACTTATTGTTAGTGCTCTGATATCTTCAATCTTCTAGCACCAAACATGGAGGTCAATTCTCCAAGTGCCAAGGAGGCTCCCCCAGTCAAATTCAGTCACCTTTTGAAACTAACCCTTACCGATCCCTAAATGTCAGAGAAGGCATATAAGCACAGACAACCACCACCCTAAGGAAGGCTTTCATTGTCAGGATATGTTGTAGAAAGAGAGTTGATCTGGTCCAAAACCTATGTCCATTTATTCTCAATTTTTCCATGTCAATACAACCACTGTGACCAAAGTCCTAACTTCAAATATGCAGTTCCCTTGTCTTCATATGTATCCTTGCCCAAATCTGGATACCAGAACACTAAGCCCAGTCCCAATCTCTAAAAATGCCATTACCTATAAAAAAGAATGCTTTGAGGTTAATCATCTCAATGGTTCCTTCAAGTCCTAAGACTGCTTGACTTTAGACACCCTGATTTCTTAATAAACAATTATGTCTTTAACATTCATATGTCACTTTATTCATTCACTCATTCATTTGCTTGATATTCAGTGGGTGTTTCCTACATGCCAGGCACTGTTCTAATTCCTGGGATACAATGGTAAAGGAAGGTTTCTGCTTTTGTGAGGCTTACATATTAGTGAGGAAGACAGATGCTGGGTAAATAATAGTAGTGATGATGGTGATGATGATGATGATGATGACTGTTGACGAGGAGGATGATAATAGTTGGCAAAGATTATTTCAAACAATATTAAGTGCCTGGGAGGGAGATGATGTGATAGGAACTTAATGGCCACATTAGCTCATGTGCTGACAGGAGGCTTAGCTGAGCAGGCAACATGGGAGCAGAGGCTTGAATATCAAAACGGAACCAACCACATAAAGATCAGAAGGATCATATTCCAGATGGTAGAAAGAGCATATGCAAAGGCCCTGTGGTGGCAACAAGGGTATTTAGAGGAACAGAAGGGAAGGGAAAAAAAAAAAAAAAGACCAGTATGTCTCCTAGTATCAAAAGTTCACTAAGTGTCCAGAATAATATTTTCTGTCTCATGGTTTAAGCTGAATTCTCCCAAGTGTTTGGGAATTAGGAAAGGGCACTCATTCCTGTAAACACATAACACTTTCTCCATTATTCTTTTCATGAGTTCAGATTTTGAAAGCAACTATTCTCAAGTTTCCACCCTCGAATTCGAAGCATCCCAATGGCTTTGGCTTACCTCATGCCACCTCAAATCCTCTTGATAAAAGTCACTTTGTCCTTTTAAAGCCTCCAACAACTAAGACTTTGAGTACTTATCATGTGCCAGGCACCGTGATAAGCACTTTACATGCACTGTCTCCTTTAATCATCACAACAACTGCATTAGAGTTGGCATTATTGTCCCCATTTTATAGGCAAGAAAACTGAGGCTCTCGCAGATTGACTTGCCCAAGGTCACATAATAAGAAGCGAGGGGACAGGGATTTGACTTATCCAGGCATGTGCCCCGCCATTTTCGGCTGCTCTATATCGGCTACCATTATCCCAGACATGAGTATGTGACCTTTGACCTAAGTTGGTTTCTAAAATCATGGAGGATCTCAGGGAGTCCTCAGGCCTTTCTAAGTTACCTTACAGTTCTGCTGATACTGTTCCTAAAAGCCATTTGGGACCAGACCCAGGTTGGCTCCATCTGAATCTCAAGGGAGGATTTTAATAAACAAAGATCCTGGGATTAGAACCCAAGGCTAAAAATACATCTTCCCCTTTTGAAAAGCTCCCCCAGGTGACTTGGGTGAGCAGCCAGGAAGAGCACTGGCCCATCTAACCCAACCTCCCTAGCCTACACAACATCTTCAGAAAATCTTTCAGAGACCGGGAATTCATCACATTCCAAGTTTAGCCTTAATATTGGAAACTTCTTTCTTTGTTGCCTGAACTCTGCTCTTCTCAAACTTGGGCTGCCTAAAAAGAAATGGAAGTCATCCAAGGCCATACGACTGAAAATTCTTATAACTATAAACAATTTCATATCCTATTTCCTGAAACTGTTATGTTTTGTTTTGGTTTTTGTAAGGAACACAAACCAACCAACCCAGCACCTCAGAGTGCGAGTCAAAAAACTGAAGAAACACGTGTTGTCCCTCATCAGATTCACTGTGCAAAAAGATCAAAGAGACAGACAGAACAGAGATGTGAAAGGGAGGCTGGAGAAGGAGGCAGTTGACTATGATAGAAAGAGAAATGAGAGGGAAAATGGGTTAAATATTGGAATCTGTGGCTCTGACTTTTAAAAACCCACTTTCAATCTTTAGCAAAAGAACAACAAAAAGAATCATCCCTTAGCAAAAGCATGTCGAACCTTCCTTGGCCAGAAAGATGCAAGAAAGTTTTAATTCTTAATGCACAAAAATTCCCTAGGAGCCCAAGAAGAGCTTTCTTGCTGGATTGTGATAGAAAGCCCACTCCTTCATGTATAATTGAAGACATTTAGGATGACATTACAACCCTTCCTGCTTATACACGGAACAGCCTCCCATCCCTGGCTAATGTGCAGCGCTCCCAGGAAGCTCTCTTAAGCAATTAAAAATGGTCAATTCTGCTGCCGAGCAAGAGTCTGAGCTCATCCCAGCCTCTGTGTGATCGCCACAACACATTTAGGAATCATTCACTTCAAGCATGCTCATTCTTCAAACTGTTCCCAAACCACACTTGCTAAATATGTAGGTTAGGGTCATTTTTTTTTTCCAAATAACACAAATAACAAAATGATTGTTTTTGATAAGCATTTCCTTTTAATTTGTCCAGTTGGTTTCTAATTTACCAAGTATAGGAAATAAAACCAGATTATGTGTGGTCACTACCCTTCGGGAACCATTTGCTTCTGAAAGTTTAATGCCAGAATCCCCGTCTTCTGCATAGGAAACCTAATTTAATTCACAGCAAATATTGCACTGGAGTGTTATTTTGCATTACAACTGTAATATACACTGTGTCCAAAAAAAATGGGGGAGTGGGGAGGGAAGGCAGGAACAGTTACCTTGTTAGGTTGTATAGTTTAAAGTAGTTATGCAAAGTGTGGTCCACAGACCAGTGGCACCTGAGAGCTTGCAGAAATACAAAATGCTGCTTTAGAGCAGTGATGCCCAACCAAGGGTGATTTTGCCCCTTCGGGGACATTGGGCAATGTCTGGAGACATATTTGGTTGTCTCAACTGAGGATGGGGGTGCTACTGGCATAAAGTGGGTAGAGGCCAGGAATGCTACTCAACCTCCTACAAGGCGCAAGCCAGGCCCCCACAACAAATAATTCTCCTGCCCCCAAATGTCAACAGTCTTGAGGTGGAGAAACCCTGATTTAGAGGAAAGTGAATGGGAAATCGTGAGGTGGGAGGGAAAGTGAATGGGAAGTAGTGGATTGGGAGTAGGGAGAGTAAAAAGAAATTGCTTCAACCTGGTAAATAATAGAAGTAATAGGGAGTCATGGAACTTCGGCTGTGATCATGAGGGTTGTGTATCCATAAGGAAGTCACTTACCCTCTCTTGATTTCATTTTACACATTTATAAGATGAAGGGGAAAAATAAAATTGAGCCAAAAAGAATTACTATCTACAAGGTTCTTTTCGGGATAGATGCCTTATAATTCAGGTAGTCTTTTGCAAACTTGAGTAATCTATAGATCACCTTCACTATGTTTTCTGTATCTGAGTGCCATCTCTGCTAGTTAAGGTTTTACTTTAACTAATATATTTTGTGTTTTTAAACTGTATTTTAAGAGAAAATTTTGTGTCACTGCCATCAGTTTAAAGCCACTTCTACTTCACAAAACTGGAAGTAAACACAATTAAAAGACATCCATGTTATTAAATTCTAGCTAGGTAACATTGTCTTCCCAAGACTTTGAGCTTCAGGCCAGCCCCTCTTGATCAAATGGAGATTAATGAAGGTTAGAAGGCTAAAGGTATATTTGCACCAACTTGAGACTTTCTGTACCACCTTAAATCGTCTTACATTTCATCAGTGGGATGCATCTACCCTTTGGAAAATCACTGTATGGAGATTAAATCGGCAAACTTTGGAACAGATCCATTTGGGTCTGAGACTCCACCATTCATTGGCTGTTGGATATTAGGCAAGTGATTTAACCTTGGTAAGCCACAGTTTCTCATTGGGAGTTAGTAATAGGAAAGCCTCTGAGATGGCCCCAGTGATTCCCACCTTCAGACATTCATGCCCTTGCATAATCCCTTCCCCTTGAGTCCCCTTGAGGGTGTGCTGGACTTAGTGATTTGCTTGTAACCAATAGAACACAGCAATAATGATGGGATGTCACTTCTGAAATTAGGTTGCAAAAGACTCTCTCTCACACACACACACACACACACACACACACACCTTTGTTTCACTCCCTCCCTCTCTTTCTCTCTGCTCTGGTTCTGCAAAAACAAGTTGTCATGCTGTGAGTAGCCTTATAGAGGCCCACGTAGCAAGGAATTAAAGTCCAGCCAAAAATCACCAAGAACATGAAGCCAACCATAGCTATGCGAGTAAGCTTGGACATGGATCTGCCACCCACACCACCCAGTCAAGCTTTGCAATGGCTGCAGCTCCAGCCTTGTGAGAGATCCTGAGTCAGAGATATCGATCTAAGCTGTGCCCAGATTTCTGACTCACAGAAACTATGAGATATTACCTACATGTGAGATGACACATATTTGTTGTTTCAAGCTGCTAAGTTTGGGAATAATTTGTTAGGCAGCAATAGATAACTAATGTAGCGACTGTGAAGGTTCTACAAGATAATGGGCCCCCATTCAAAGGAGAAGTCATACTGGAAACACTATTATACAATGTGGAGAAAATCCACAATAGCTGCTAGTATTAATCAATGAATTCCACTATGAATATGAATGGACAACCAAGGATCCTCACATTTGTGAACTAAGATGAACAAATAACACAACTGAACTTTAACCAAAAAAAGAGAAGGTATAAAAGAAAAAAATATTGTTTTTCTTTGAGACGGGGTCTCACCCTGCTGCCCAGGCTGGAGTACAGTGGCTCAGTCATGGCTCACGATAGCCTCGACCTCCTGGGCTCAAGTGATCCTCCCATCTCAGCCTCCCAAGTAGCTGGGACTACAGCTGCACCACCATGCCTGGCTAATTTTTAATTTTTTTGTAGAGATGGAGTCTCACTATGTTGCCCAAGCTGGTCTTAAACTCCTGGGATCAAGTGATCATCTCACCTCACCCTCCCAAAGTGCTGGGATTACAGGCATCAGCCACCACACCCAGCCAAGAAATTTTTTTAAATTATAGTTAGTAGTGTCTTCACAGAGATCCAAGAAGATATTCTTTTTTTTTGAGACGGAGTCTCATTCTGTCGCCCAGGCTGGAGTGCAGTGGCACAATCTCGCCTCACTGTAAGCTCCCCGTCCTGGGTTCAGGCCATTCTCCTGCCTCAGCCTCCCGGGTAGCTGGGACTACAGGTACTCGCCACCACATCCGGCTAATTTTTTTGTATTTTTAGTAGAGACGGGGTTTCACCGTGTTAGCCAGGATGGTCTCCATCTCCTGACCTTGTGATCGGCCCGCCTCAGCCTCCCAAAGTGCTGGGATTATAGGCATGAGCCACCACACCCAGCCAAGATATTCATTTTAAAATAATAATTAGTGTTGACAATTATAAGCTCTACTGAAAAGACATTATCAGAAAATAGGAAGGAGCTCTAAAAAATTAAAAATTATACTACCTAAATTTTTAATTTGGTGCACAGCCTGGAAAATTGTCAAGAACCTAAGGGGAAAAAGACATGCAAAATATAAACACTAAGAGACACAAAGGACAATCCAGAAGATTCCAAATTTATTTAATAAGAGACCCAGAAAATGAGGAACAGAAAATAGACGTGATAAAAAAACTACCAAATATAAGAATAATTATCTCAACTCATGCAGAAAAGACAACCAACAAAATCCAACAGTTATAAATAATTTTTACATTAATTTAAGCTAATGGAAACTTTCTTAATATGATAAAAAAAAATCCAAAACAACTAATTATAAGACCTCATTCTGAATCACCTAAGTTTACTTATGTCTATTCTGGTCAAATGTGAATGATATCCACATAAAGCTATACTTTAAAATTATAACAAAACTTCAATTAAAAAGCAAATTAACATTTTCTTTAAAAATCTATCACAAATAGATTTACTGGTGAAACTCTAGAAGCATCCCATTAAAGTCATAACAAGAAAATAATATTTGCTTAACATTATAAAAATTATAATTAAGAAAAATAAATTATGTTTAGGAATAGGAAAGAATCTTCTTCAACCAATATGATTAGCTATACAGAAAATGTAAAAGAATCTATAGACAAACTGTTAGAACCAATAAGAGTATCCAGAATAACAACATACAAATACCAGTATAATTTCTACATTCTAAGAACTACCAGTTAGAAAATGTAATCGAAAAAAAAGATCCCACTTAAACAGCAAGAAAAACTATAATGACTATAATTATGAAGAAAATTATAAAACATTATTGAAATACACAGAAGAAGCCTTGAATAAATACAGATAAATTTGGGAAGACTTTAATAACTTTTCCAATTTTTTTTCCATCCATGGAATACACATGTTTGTGCTTCAGGAAACTTAAAGACAATATGAATTGTCTAAGTTAATTTTTTAAATAAAAGTAATGGGGAACAACACACACTGGGGCCTAGAGGTGGGGATGGGAGGGTGGGGGTTTGGGGTGGGGAGAGGGAGAGCATCAGGAAGAATAGCTAATACACACTGGGCTTAATACCTAGGCCATGGGATGATCTGTGCAGCAAACCACTGTGGCACATGTTTACCTATGTAACAAACCTGCACATCCTGCACATGTACCCCTAAACTTAAAAGCTGAAGAAAAAAAGTAGCGTTTACCCTATCAGATATTAATCTCTCATACAAATGCATAGCAACAAAAAACCATGCAGTACTGGTGTGGGAAGTGGCTACTAGAGCCATGTATAATCACGGATGGTTTGGAGGAAACTATTAGGTTGGTTCAAAAGTAATTGTGGTTTTTGCCATTGAAAGTAATGCGAAACTGCAATTACATTTACTCCAACCTAATAACTCATTATTTGAACAAAACTGAAAGTGGATCCCTGACTCACACCTTTACAAAGGTGAGCTCCAAATTCCTTGAGGATGTAAATATAACATGTGAAACCAGAAATCTAATAAAAGCAATTGTCAGATAATATTTTTGTGACTTCTAAATGGAGAATGACTTATTAAATAAAATTTAAAACCTATACCATAGGTGGAAAACTGGTGGTACATCAAAATTAAGGTTCCCTGTTTAAAGAAATATCACATAGTTAACAGATAAATGGTAGCCTGAAAGAAGGTATTTGCAACATATAAAAAACTGCATGTTCTGCACATGTAACCCAGAACTTAAGGTATAATAATAAAAAAAAAAAACAAGAAATTAACATCTAGAATATAAAAGAAACAAAATCAACAAGAGAAGAAGAAAACCCCAATAGAAATAGAAAAATTCAGAAGAATATATTGACTGACAATTTACATATAGGGAAATCTGAATGGCTGAAAAGTAAATGAATAAATGTTCAATCTCACTAGTAATCAAAGAAATGCAAATTAAAACAATTAGATACCGATTTACTCCCATAAGACTGGCAAAAGCTGGAAAGTAAGCCAATAACAGGAATCTCCATGCACTCTGATGGGCATATAAACAAGTACAGTCATTCTAGAAAACAATCCAGCAATAGTTAGTGAAAGAAAATCTGTGTATACCCTAGGACTTAGCAACCCTGCCCCTGAACATATATATTCTATAGAAACTCTAACACAGAACTCTAATGTGGCATATATAAGAATGTGCATTGCAATAATGTTTGTGTTGTAGGGAGCTAAAGACCGCTAGATATCCATTACTGGAGAAATATAACAGTAAGTTGTAATAGATGCATGCTTTGAAATACTATGCAACTGTTAAAAGGAATTAACTAGATGTACATATAGCGGCAAAAATACATCTGAAAATCACATTGCTTTTAAAAGGTTAGAAACAGTGGTCTCTGTTACAAAATATGGTTTGTATCATTTAAGCACATATACACATAAAATAATGTATTGTGATACATATGTATTCAGATATATACCAGATATACACTACAAAGACATTTAAGCGGGTGCCTAAGATTGGAGTATGGAGGGGATAAAAAGAATCAAGCAAAACAAGGCCAGAGCCTTGAACAGACCAATGACAATATGTAAAATGAAGTGAGGAGTACCATTAACTAGCCCTCTGCACCTGAGATTTTAAAAAATGCATTTCACAGAGAAGAACAAAGGGCCAAGAATAGCCAAGAGGATACGAAGAAGGAAAGCAAGGGATTGGATTTGTCCTATCAAATATCAAGGCTTTTAATAAAGCTATAGAAATTAAGACAGGAGTGCAATAAAATCAAGTCTCAAGATAACACGTATGCAGTGGGCATGAAAAACAAATGGTCTAAATTTGATTACAGCGTTAGAGAACTCTAAGAACAAAATAGATAAATTATATATTTACAAATAATCTAGATTAACTTGATGAAATTGAATGGCATATAATAGAAATAACAATAGCTATATGGTTACAATATGCTGTATCCTCTTGGTATGGTTGGGCTGTGTCCCCACCCAAATCTCATCTTGAATTGTGGCTCCCATAATCCCCATGTGTGTGGGAGGGACCTGGTGGGAGATCACTGAATCATGGGGGCAGTTTCCCCCATAATGTTCTTGTGGTAGTAAGTCTCATGCAATCTGATGGTTTTATAAGGGGTTTCCCCTTTTACTTGGCTCTCATTCTCTCTTGCATGTCACCATGTAAGATGCGGCTTTCGCCTTCTACCATGATTGTGAGGTCTCCCCAGCCACACGGAACTGTGAGTCCATTAAACCTGTTTTTCTTTACAAATCAGCCAGTCTCAGGTATGTCTTTATCAGCAGCGTGAAAATGGACTAATACACTTCTGCCCTCCCAGGGATCCTTCCTCCTAATTTTTATTAATTATATTCTCCTCTGAAGGACTCAACTGTAATGAAATAGGTCCTTACAGGTCCTTCTCTATAAATTCAATCATGCCGCTTGATTCTGCAGTAAATCATACTTAGGTAACACTATTGAAACTATCCATTGGTGATACCACCTTTAGACAAAGCCCAAAGAATTACATTCTCTATATCATAGAAAACAAAATTTACATGTTGTAAACCTTGACAACACACGAATAATGTCAGAGCAATTAGGGGGCAAAGAGATTTGGGTGTCGTATTTAGAGGACGAGATGACAGGTGTATAAGGCACAAGCTCTGAGAGGAAAGTTGATGCTTTATGGAAAGTGCCCATCATCATTTCATCATTTTGACCAGTGGAAGATGGTGTAAGAAATTAGAGGCAAAGAGAGAGGGTAGAAAGGAGAGGCTTCAGGGAAGCAAAGAGCAAAACCAGCCGGAAAGGATGAAAGACTACGCTCTTCCCTGCGGCTACAGGATAGCAGAGATCCAGCCCAAAAGGGCTTCTCAACTTCATATGACCCCAAGATTAGGTGCTTTTGCTCTGAAATATTTCAGAAACCTAACAGTGAGTGTGGGAAGAAAAAACATTCCACTTTCTTCAACTCTGAAGCACTGACATCCATTGTGAAAGCCCCATTTTCAGGGTTACTGCAATTTAGTCATTCACAAGGCAACTCGCTTTACAGTTAGTCCACTTGAGGTTCTGAATTAAAGGATGCCATAGCCACTTCCAGAAATGCCTATGGAATTACATCTTTTTGGAGGGGATATGTCTAGTTCACATCAATTCCACTTTCCCTACGATATACGTGCATGTCTCATGTGTCATTAAGCACTTTCTCACTTCAAAGCCTCTGGTCATTCTATTCCTCCTGCCTAACTGGCTTAAATCCCTACTTTTCACATGCCTTCTTCTTTTCATGCTACAGATCTCTGCTTCAATGTTAACATCTCAGTGAGGTCTTCCCTTACCATTCTATCTAAGTACCTTGCTACTGTCATCTGTCTCAGGCTGTCAGTCCACTAATCTTAGTTGAACACCTACTATGTGCCAGGCACTGTTCAGTCTTAGGACATACAACTGTGACCACATAAAAGCCCTGCCCTTGAGAAGCATTTTGAAATTACTTGTTTGTACATCTTGAAATAACTCAATGTTTGTTTGCTTTTCTTTTTTCAAGGGAGGGACGTACTTACCCCTAGAATATAAGCTCCACAAAGAGCATGAGCAAGGTTTGTTTAGTTCATCATCATATGCATCCCAGCACCTAGTACAAGGCATGCATTCACATAGCATTTATGAACAAATCAAGGAATAGATGATCCCTTCACTTCACCATGCTGACTACCAATTGATTGGAATCCAAGGGACACTAGACTTGAGTTAAGCCAGATACTCTCTCCCAAGAGTTTGGAGTTTGATCCATAGACACAGATTAGTGATTGGGAGGCAGATGAGAAGAGACGAACTTTTATAGGGAGGTCCCCAGATCTGCCCTGTCTCATTCCTGCCTGTCTCAGTGCCTAGCAGTCTAACTGTTCTAGGAGCTGATGAAATAAAGCTTCCTTCCAATAAATTTCCCAAGGTCAGTTTTAATTACTCTCTATATCTGGCAATTGATTAATGCAACTGATTAGCAAAAAAGAACATTAATCAGCTCACATCCAAATCTGGTTTAAAATGCTTCAAGGGCAGGTGCAATGCACATGCCTGTAATCGCAGCTACTTGGGAGGCTGACTTGGGAGGATTGCTTGAAGCCAAGAGTTCAAGACCAGCCTGAGCAACACTGTGAGACTCTAAAATAAATTTATTTTCATAAACACATAAAAATAAAATAAAATATTTCCATGGTTTCCTGTTCTTAGAATAAAATCTAGACTCTTTACTGGTGCTGGAAAGGCCCTACGTGGCCCGGTTGTACTTACCTCTTCTACCTTATCTCCTACCCTAAATGGCCTTTTTTCTGTTTCTTAAGCATTCTGAGTTCTTTTCTACCCCAGAGCCTTTGCACATCCCATTCCCATTGCCTGGAATGCTATTTCCTCAGCTCTTCAAATGTCTGGCTTCTCCTTAGTCACCAGATCTCTGCTCAAACATTACATCCCCAAGGAGGCATTCTCAGTCAGTCCTTCACCCCGCAGGATTCAGTCAGCACATTCACATTAAAGGACTATTTACAAAAGTGTGGGGAACCATAAGGGCTAGTGCAGCACCCCAGGAGCAAGAGAGGGGCTGTTACCCCTGCTGGGCCTGAAGGGGAGAGGGCAGGAACATTCCAGAATATAAAAGGAGAGCTCTGTGAAGACAGCTGCCCTTAGAGGACATGTGGCCTTCAACCCAGTGATTCACCCAGCTCAAGGCAACTCAGAAAGGAAGGGGCCAGGGAAGAATGCACCCTGACATCACTCTGCACCCTCCCTCCATTCTTCTCCATTCTCAAGGACTCCATGTTGGCCAAACCCATCTGACATTAGAAGGAAAGAAAGCTTGTTGATGTAGAATAGGGGTTGACAAATGTTTTCTGGTAAGTATTTTCAGCTTTTCAAGTCATGTAGTCTCTGTCATAACTATTCGACTCTGCCATTGTAGCATAGACCATACATAAATAAATGAGTGTGGCTGTGTTCCAATAAAAACTTTATTTACAAAAACAGGCAGCAGGCCATCATTTGTTGGTCCTTGATGCAGAACATTCATGATGGTCTTCTGGGGCAGAGGGCAAGGTAGAGAAAGGTGGAGCATAGCCCTGGGGTTAAACAGAATTTGTCTAGCATCCCTTGCCTGGGCATCCCAAGTCACTATCACATTATCCTTTTTTTTTTTTTTTTTTTTTTTTTTTTGAGACGGAGTTTTACTCTGTCACCCAGGCTGGAGTGCAATGGCGCAATCTTGGCTCACTGCAACCTCCGCCTCCTGGGTTCCAGCAATCCTCCTGCCTCAGCCTCCCAAGGAGCTGGGACTACAGGCGTGTGCCACCACACATGGCTAATTTTTGTAGTTTTTAGTAGAGACCATATTGGCCAGGCTGGTCTCAAACTCCTGACCTCGTGATCTGCCTGCCTCGGCCTCCCAAAGTGCTGGGATTACAGGCGTGAGCCAATGCGCCCGGCCCCAAATAAATATTTTTTAATGAATAATAACATGTAACTAATAAAGTATGATACAGGCTGACGAAAAATCCAGAATATCTGTTCTCCTTAAGTTAGGAGCACACCAAATAGTGTGCTCCAAACAGTAACTCCGTTCTCCCTCTCTAGGCCACACCAAAGTGTAATTCTTGTCTACTCCCTCCCAGTCTTCCTAGCACCCTCTCCAGACGAACTCTGCTCATCCACCACTCCCAGTGCCTCCACCATCCTTCACTCTGGTTGCAATTCCCTCCCCAACTTTCAGTCCTTCAAGACCTTTGGAGTTCAGAGTCTTTGAAAATAATTCTTCTTCGTGAGACCTCTACCCCATCCTCCCAGCATAGACAGACTTGCTTTGAGTGTCTCCATTTCATCTGATGAGGCCACAGTACTTCCCTGGGTAGGTGGGGAGGGAAGAGAGAAAGGAAATAGGGCTTAGAAGCCTCTCTAAAATTCCTGCTCTGTGTGTGTGTGCGTGTGTGTGTGTGCGTGTGTGTGCATGTGTGTGCCCGCACGCGTGTGTGTTGGTGTGTGTCAGGGTCTCACTCTGTCACCCAGGCTGGAGTGCAGTGGCACAAACATGGCTCACTGCAACCTCAACCTCCTGGGCACAATCAATTCTCCCACCTTAGCCTCCTGACTGGCTAGGACTACAGGCACACACCACCATGCCCAATTAATTTCGTTAGTATTTTCTGTAGAAACGGGGTTTTGCCATGTTGCTCAGGCTGGTCGCAAACTCCTGGGCTCAAGCAATCCTCCCACCTCAGCCTCCCAAAGTGCTGGGATTACAGACATGAGCCATCATACCCAGCCACACTTTCTTATTTTTAATACAAAAGATGACAGATTCCCCCAAAGTATCCAACAAAACAATTATATTATCATACAATTTTTAAAGCAATCGAAAATGATTATCATCAATTTTTAAAGCAATCAAAAAGAGAATCACAATTTGCAAAGAGTGTAGTATACAGCATTAAGTTAAAAAAATCAAGATACCAAATTGTGTGTGTGCTTTTATTGCAAGCATATGAAAATTACTCCCGGATCCAAGGACTAGAAGAAAGTATGAGGAATGTCAATGCTAGTATATTAGAGTATGGGTGATTTCCCTCTGATTTCCATTACCACTGCTATACTTGCTAATTATTATGTTATACTTGCTAATTATTATGAGCAGTTCATCCATGAGCTACAGAGTATGGTCCAATACACAGCATTTTGTATCACCAATTCAGCAAGAAGAGTGACAGGTGGACACTTTCTTAGTATCTGGTACAAATAGGGAAAGAATTGCATTTTAAGCCTGAAAGACTGAGTTTTATTTAATATGGTCCTCCGTCCAGAAGTAGTTTCATTAAAAGGTATGGCTTAAGAAATTAATGAGACCAGGTGTGGTGGCTCACGACTGTAACCACAATACTTCGGTAGGCCAAGGCAGGTGGATCACCTGAAGTCAAGAGTTCAAGACCAGTCTGGCCAACATGGTAGAACCCCATCTCTACTGAAAATACAAAAATTAGCCAGGCATGGTGGCAGGTGCCTGTAATCCCAGATACTCAGAAGGTTGAGGCAGGAGAATCACTTGAATCCAGGAGGAGGAGGCTGCAGTGAGCCGAGATCACACCACTGCACTACAGCCTGGGCAACTCTGACTCAAAAAAAAAAAAAAAAAAAGAGGAGAGAGAGAGAGAAAACCGAATCTGTTTCCCCCTATACTTCTCTCCTCTTTTCTTTTTTTTCCTTGTGAGAGGACCAAAGTTGCTGGAAAGTGGAAAGGTAAATGGATGGTTTTCTAATAATATTAGCCAAAAAGACACTGTTACTTTGTAGCAAACCCCTGAGACCACAGCAGTTACTTTATGACTTTATGACTACTAACGGCTGGCACTTGAGACTAATGCGAAATTTGGCAGCAAATGCTTTCGACCTCTTACCATTTCCTAAAGCTCTGGACTCTTTCTTACATTCTCACAGATCAGCAGAATCTCTCTCTCTCTCTCTCTCTCTCTCTCTCTCCCCCCCCCCCCCCCCCCGCCCAACCCCTCCACCCCCAGCCCACTTTTATTTTGGAATCCTAGACATAGCTAAGATCAAAAAGCATAGATTTCCAGCACACAATCATAGATTCAACACCAATCTATTGCCATTGAATGTTACAGATTTGGGGATCCATTTGGCATTGGGAAGTTGTTCTTTGAATTAATCTCATTTCATCTGTTATGAAGCATCTCATGTCTGTAGTCCATTGAATCTATAGTTGTTTCCTTGGCCTAAATTTTAATTTTACCTTTGTACATATCTTATGATACAACTTCTCAACCAGCCAATCTGAATTTTTTCTCTGCTCTTTCAAAGACTGTTATCTACCCTGTAAGATCACAATTCACAAAGAAAAGACCACGAATGCAGACATTCAGATACAAAAGAGATTCATCACAGCAATTTTAAAAATAACTGAATAAACACTAAAATTAATTTCAATACTTAATGATCAGGGCATGGTGACATAAATAATAATTCATTTAATCAATGAGAAATTACTCAGACTATGAAAACATCTGCAAAGGATGTTAATTATCATGTAACACTGAGTGAGAAAAAGAGGAAACAAAACTGTATATAATTCCATTTTAGTGGAAAACAATATATACATGTAGAAAGAGGACCAGAAGGCAACAGTCCCTTCTGTTTGGTTACGTGGATGATACCTCTTTCTGTTTACATTTTTATTCATTTTCTCAATTTTCTAAAATGAATACATATTTCTTTTACATTTGGAAATAAACTTGTTTCAAAGATCAAAAAGGCAAGTTGATACACTAGAATCCAGAAAACTACAGTAAGCCTTTTCCCTCTCCTAGGCTGGCTATTAGAAAGTTGCTTTCTCCTCTGTCTCATTTTAAAGAGGGTAGGTATTGCCACATTATTAAGCAATCAGCCAGTAGGATTCATCCAAGAACAATAAACTGACCTCTCAAGAGAAAATTAGTGAAGCTCAGGAAATCAGAGCTGGAAACCCCCACTGAGTGATCTAATGCATCCCTCAAGAATCAGCGCCATATACATTACACTTTCTGGTGCAGGCACTTTCTTTTCAATTTAATTTGAAAAGTTTCAAGTGATGGCAATTTCACTGCTACATCTTAGACCAGTCAACAAGCTATTAATCCATCTTCCCTGAGCAGAGCATAGTAACTCCAATAAACTTCAGAGATACCCATTTAACTTTCTGGCCTGGACCTACCAGCTGAACAAACGCTTCAGACCGAGTTCAAATTCTGGCACCTCCTCTTAGCTAGAAGAATTTACACAAGTCCCCTTACCTATCTGTTCCTAGGTTTCCTCATTTGGGAAAAAGAAAACCTCATCACCTCCCTCAGAAAATCTGCTGTAAGAATTAAATGAGATGATACACACAGAGAACGTGCTTAGGGCAACAGTGGTGCTCGGTCAATGTTTGGCGATTCTAGAGCGCTCGGCTCATGTTAAACAGTTGTTTTCCTGGCAGAAGAAACAGTCTACAATGAGTCAATGATCCCTTCTTTTGGCTTTCCCTAGATAACACTAGTGGGTTACAGTGAACAATATAGTTCAAAACTTTGAAAAGCAAAATTTCATTTGGTACCCAAACCTTGGGCTACTGGCACCAACGAAATTAACTAGCCTCATCGACATCTGTGAAAAGAAGGGGGAGAAATAAAAATAAAAATATTGTAAAAATAAATTAGGCTCAGATCACAAATGTGGTTCAGAGAGCACTTTTTCATTGTGAATAAGAGCCAGAATTGGAAGGCCAGGAGGATGGGAAAAAGAAGACATGGAATGAAGAGTCACCTTTGAGAAGGAATCAATATTTTGATGAATAGTTCATGGAGAGGCTGAAGGAAAGAGAAGAATGCTGCCAAGTACCTAACTTGGATGAGTAAATTCACAATTTATTCATTCAATGAATTATCTGTTGAGCACCTACTAAGGGCCAGGCATGGTCCTGGGTGTTTGGGATAACACAGCAAACAAAACGGAAAAAAAAATCTCTGCCCTTGTGGAGCTTCCTTTCTAGTGGGAAAGACAGTAAATAAGAAGACAAATAAATAAAAACGACCGTGTCTGACATAGGAAATAAACAAGGTAATGGGATGGAGAATAAGAGGATGGGTTCCACTTTAGATATAATGGTCACGGAAGGCCTCTGTCAGGCGGTAACATGTGAGTTAGTGGGTCCTGGAAGATGAGAAGGAACCAATAGTTAGAGAGGAGAGGAAGCATTCCAGGAGGAAGGAACAGTAGGTACAGAGAAGACTTTGGGGTGGGAAAAGGTTAGGTATGTTGGAGAAACGGGGGACAATGTCTATGTAACTGAAGTGCAGTAAGAAAGGAGAGAATTCTGGGCATGGTGGTGCATACCTGTAAATCCCGGCACTTTGGGAGGCTGAGGTGGGAGGATCGCTTGAGGCCAGGAGTTCGAGGCTGCAGTGAGCTATGATTGCATAACTGCACTCCAGCCTGGGCGACAGAGCAAGACTCTGTTTCTAAAAAATAAACAGTAAATAAATAAGCAAATAAGAAAGGAGATACTTGGCAGAAGAGATTGGAAAAGTGGGCAGGGTTCATTCACCAAGGACCAAGCCTTGAGAAGCAGGTTCTTGGGGAAGAAAATGAGTTCCTCTTTGACACACTGAGTTTGGGACACCTGAGAGGATCTCCAAGCTAAAGAGCCAGGACTGCGTCCTAAGAATTAGAGACAGACTGGGATCTGAGAAATTGCTCAGTTGCATCAGAATCACCAGGGAGTATTCTAAAAATACAGTTTTCTCAAGCATTAAAAGTACAGATTTCTGGCTGGGGGCGGTGGCTCACGCCAGTAATCCCAGCACTTTGGGAGGCCGAGGCAGGCAGATCACGAGTTCAGGAGATTGAGACCATCCTGGCTAACACGGTGAAACCCCATCTCTACTAAAAATACAAAAAATTGGCTTGGCATGGTGGTGGGCACCTGTAGTCCCAGCTACTTGGGAGGCTAAGGCAGGAGAATGACGTGAACCCGGGAGACAGAGTTTGCAGTAAGCTGAGATCGCACCACTGCACTCCAGTCTGGGTGACAGAGCAAGACTCCATCTCAAAAAAAAAGTACAGATTTCTGGGGTGCTACCTGGAAAATTCTAATCCAAGTAGGTCTTGATCAAGACCTGAAAATCATTTTTTTCAATACATCCAGGTAATTTTGGTCAATTCATTTAAGAAACATTTCTTGCATTCCTACTATGCACCAGGACAATTCTTAAGTGCTGAAAATATAGTTCTGAACAGGTTGGACAGGTTATAGTCTAGAGAAAGAACAGACAGTGAACAAGTAAAGAAATAAATTACAATTGTGACACACACTACACATACACAAAAAAATAACAAGCTGGCAAGTATAAAATAAGGATGGAGACCTACACTAGATAAATCTACAAGGAAGATCTCTCTTTGAGGAAGTGACTTAAGCTGTCACCTGAGGAATAAGAAGGAGGAACCTCCCAGAACATTAGGAGGCCAAGGCAGGTGGATCACGAGGTCAGGAGTTCAAGACCACCTTGGCCAAGATGGTGAAACCTCTACTAAAAATACAAAAATTAGCTGGGCGTGGTGGTGGACACCTGAAATCCCAGCTACTCGGGAGGCTGAGGCAGAGAACTGCTTGAACCCAGGAGGTGGAGGTTGCAGTGAGCCAAGATCACACCACTGCACTCCAGCCTGGGTGACAGAGTGAGACTCTGTCTCAAAGTGAAAAAAAAAAAAAGAAAGAAGGAGGAGGAGCCATGTGACAGCCAGGGAAAAGCAGTTGAGGAAGAGGGAACAGCCAATGCAAAGACTTGGTTGAGAATTCAGTAGATGAATCTAATCTTTTAGTTATTCCCATTTCATTAATCCATCAAAATGAAAAAGAAGGCATGGTGGAGAATGTACTATTTCATCTTTGTGTGTTCACCCAGCAAGCTATACTAAGCACATCCCTTGTACCAGGAACTGTGCCAGATGCTGACACAAAGATGAGCCAGATGACCCTTTCTCTCGGGGAGTGTGCAGTCCAATGAGGGAGGCAGGTAACAAAATAAGCATGGCTCATGAGATAAGTGAGAATCTCCCAGGCAATCAGCTTATGTTCTGAGAAAGCCAAGAAGATGATTAATAGTTTCGAGTATGATGATGCGAGCAATTGCTTTTGACACTGCATGATCAAATTATTTTCATTTCTTTGTGGTCCTGCAGCTCAGAATACCTGGATTTTTTGGTGAAATATTTGCAAGGGATATCAGGTTTAGGATACTGTATAATGCACTATTATGTTTCAGAATATAAGGAGAAATAGCATGCTAATAATAGCTAATACTTATTGAGCACATGGATTTACCTGGATAATGTACCATCTCATGGAAGAGTCACTACGCCTTTATGAGGCAGGGACTATTATTATTTCCGCCTTTTCAGATGGAGAAATAGGGGCTTAGCAAGACCAAGAGGCTTTCCTGAAGTGACAATTTCCCAGTTCTGTCTGGATTCGAGCCTCAGTTCTGGTCCACACGCCCTCTCATGAATAGCTTAGACACCGATACAATTGCTTTTCTCGCTCTAGTCCCCAAAGTGGATACCTTGTTCTTCTCCCCAACCCACTCACTTATCCATCTAGGTTGCCTAGGCTAGCCTGATCTACCTGCATTTCTCCCTAGGGGTCCTGCAGGTGGAAAAATGGAAAGAATGGGCACCTGGACGGGCATGGACAGGGCAGTGCCCACTGACTGACTATACTGGATTCTAGTCTCTTGAGCCCCAAGTAGAATGTGGAAAACTTTGAGGCCAAAGCTGGGCACCTGGTTCCCACCCCATCTGGGGCAGGGGGCTGGGGGAGGAGAAATTCCTGGGACTCAGTGTTCAAGGTCTGAGGCACAGGAGACAAATCAAATGCCAAGGCACCGGACAGTTAAGGTAAAACGTTGAAGTCAAGAGGAAGTAGTGAGTCTGTTGCCAACTGGATAGGGTTGGTCCTATCCCATCTAAATGTATTAGAATTAAGTGGCTTTTAAAAATGAGCAGGTCATCTTCAGCCCGCGGGCTGGCCAATTTGGAACTTAATGGGCCTTTGCGTCCTCCTTCTCTGAGCCTCCTTTTATTCCAGACTTTTCAGTATGAGTTTGTGCGTCCCTCCGACGGTCTCTGGGTGTGTCCTTCAGGCAGTAGGATGCCTTCGACTGCCTGTCCCGTTTCTCAGGCTGACGCTCTCTCTGTCCTCCCCGCCTCCCCTCACTCCTTTCCCTCCCTTCCTCCTTGTGGGGAGGCTCTTGGCCCGGGTCCCTGAGCCCGGGCGGGTGCTGGCAGAGGACGCAGAAGGGGTGAGGTCACGTCTCCCTTGAGCCCCGAGCCGCTGGCTTTTCAGAGCCTTGCCTCGAGCCGGCGGCCAGAGCCCCAGACCACACAGACCGTGAGCTCCTCCGCCCTCCCGGCACCGCCGGCCTCCCCCATGTCTCAGTACGCCCCCAGCCCGGACTTCAAGAGGGCTTTGGACAGCAGTCCCGAGGCCAACACTGAAGATGACAAGACCGAGGAGGACGTGCCCACGCCCAAGAACTACCTGTGGCTCACCATCGTCTCGTGTTTTTGCCCTGCGTACCCCATCAACATCGTGGCTTTGGTCTTTTCCATCATGGTGAGTGAATCAGGGCCAAAGGCAGCCGGGAAGGAGAGAGACCCGGGCGGCTTTGAGCCCCTGCAGGGGATTCCGCGCGCGCTCTGCGGCTCCCTTCCTCACAGCCCCGCCAGCGCTAGGAGTTCTTTGTCCTCGCACATCCTCCTCACCTTTCTCAGGCTCTCAGAGCTCTCCCCGCAATCATCAGCACCTCCTCTGCACTCCTCGTGGTGCTCGGAGCCCTGATGAAGCTTCCCCCAGGCTAGCTTTCCTGTTCTTTCCAGCTCCCAGGGTGCGTTTCGTCTCCAACCCGGGGAAGTTCTTCCGTGGACTTTGCTGACTCTTCTGACCTTCCTAGGCACTTGCCCGGGGCTTCTCAACCCTCTTTTCTAGAGCCCCAATGCGCGCCACCCTAGTGGGCGGCAGTTAGTGCATTCCCAGAGCGCGCAGGCTCTACGTTCCTTTCCCTGCGGCGCCGGGGGCTCCTGCGCTCCAGCGGCCGGGACTGTCTCTATCTCAGCCTGTGCTCCCTTCTCTCTTTGCTGCGCCCAACGGCACCGCTTCCGCCACTCTCCGGGGGGTCCCCAGGCGATTCCTGATGCCCTCTCCTTGACCCCCCGTTTCTGCTCTTTGGCACGGCACGCTCTGTCCAGGCAACAGTGTCCTCTCGCTTCTTCCCACACCTAGCCTCCTCTCCTTGCCTCCCTCCGGCACCCGCTTTTTAACGCCCCCCAGGCTGCCTTACACCCGCTACCCCTTTAGGTCTTTCTTGGGCTCCCCGTGTGCCCCCCTCACCAGCAAAATGGGCGCGCCTCTCTTACTCTTTCTACCGAGTGCGTCGTAGTTCCTCCCTGTTTGTTGCGCACTGGCCCTAACCTCGCCTCTCTTGGTGTCCCCCAGGGCTTCCAGGCGCCCCTCCACCGCTCTGTCGTGCGCCCAGAGCTCTCCCGGGAATGAACTGGGGAATTCCACGCAACATGCGGCTCCGCCCGCCCTCTCCGCGCAGGCTTCCCGAGCTGCCCTCCTCTCTAGGAGTGGCCGCTGGGGCCTCCCGTCCGCCCTTCCGGAGCTCAGCTCCCTAGCCCTCTTCAACCCTAGTAGGAACACCCGAGCGAACCCCACCGGGAAGGCGACGAGCGCCTGCTAGGTCCTCGCCTTATTGACTGCAGCAGCTGGCCCGGGGGTGGCGGCGGGGTGAGGTTCGGACCGGCACTGTCCCGGGACAACCCTTGCAGTTGCGCCCCCTCCCCCACCGGCCCACCTCGCCTGCAGCTGGGCCACTGAACTCCCCGGCCACAGACGCAGAGCCCTGATTCAGCGCGGTGAAAATTGCGAACCACCCGTCCCCCGTCAAGTCCGCCCACACTTGCCCACGGGTGGTGGCACCACATTCGCTTCGTGCTCACCTGCAAGGCTCCTGCAAGGTCACTTGCAGCCGTAAATTGCCCTTTCCCAAACCAGTTTGTGGACGGCGTCTGCGCCGACATGAAAGCGCGCGCAGCCGCTGAAGTTCAGTCAAGCCTGTATTCAAATCCCAATTCTCCCACTTTCTAGCTATGTGATCTCTGAAGTCACTGCATCTCTGAACCTCAGTCTCTTTGTAAAACCGGAATAATCACAGCCATGTTTCTGGGGGTTGTTGGGAGCATTCATGACATAATAATTGTTAAGTGCTTAGAACAGGGCCCAGCATGGTATCTTCACAAAATCTTTACTCAAATGTCACTTCATGAGGCCTTCTGTGATTGCTGTTTAAAATCAGGACCCCCACCCACCCACCCCGCGCAAGCTCTGTTCTTTCCTCTCTGCTGCCTTTTGACCAAATTACTTCTCTCCATCTGATATAGCATTTTAATTATTTGTATGTTTACAGTCTGTCCCTCTCATTAGAATATAAGCTCTATGAGGTCAGGAATATTTGTCGGTTCCTGTATCTTCAGCATCTGGAAGAAAATCTGGCACGTGGTAGATGCTTAATAAGTATTATGACATGAATGCATGCATGAATGAATGGTGTGGATGAATCATTAATCTTTTTTTCCCATCCTGGAGGCCCGGCAGCCGTCGCATCCGCTTCCTTCAGACCAACCAGCCAATTTCCTCCCTTCCTTCCTATCCCCATATATCCGGTCTTGACTCTTTTTGCCGAGAGTTTGGAAACGATGCTGCAGCCAAATTCTCCAGGCAGCAGCAGACTGTCTGGCTGGCACTGGTGCCCACATTCTATCCTGGTTTATTAATGAAGCAGCCAATTCACCCCTTTCCCAGTGCCACTTAGAAAACTGCGTGCAAAGCCTTTTTCCCTCATTGGTCTGAAATGAGCTGGCACTCCAGCTGGTAGTGACAGGTCAGATATTAATGATGCTGCTTGGTATGCCCTGGGAGAAGAGGTTTGCACATGCTTTGAATTGAAACTTCCTTTTCTAATCCCCTCTTCCCCATTCCCTCCCCCAAGCCTTTTTCAGTTTTATAAGAGACTATTCTGTTGCCAGAACAGACCCTGGAGACAGTTTACTATGGACAAGTTTGTATCTTTATTTATTTATTTATTTATTTATTTATTTATTTATTTATTTGAGACGGAGTCTCGCTCTGTCACCCAGGCTGGAGTGAGTGCAGTGGCATAATCTTGGCTCACTGCAACCTCCACCTCCTGGGTTCAAGCGATCCTCCCACCCCGGCCACCCCAACTAACTGGGATTACAGACGCAGGCCACCACGCCCGACTAATTTTTGTATTTTTAGTAGAGACGGGGTTTCACCATGTTGCCCAGGCTGATCTCAAACTCCTGACCTCAAGTGATCCGCCGGCCTCGGCCTCCCAGAGTGCTGGGATTACGTGGGTGAGCCACTGCTCCCGGCCAGGTTTTATACCTTTTTAAACCCTTGGTTTCTTCATCTATAAAATGGGAATGTGAAAGCTGTTTTAAGATGAGCAAAACTGTTGTAAGGACGAAACAAAACAAAGCATTCTAGCTGTTAGCACTATGCTTGGTACATGCAATAATTGTCAGACGGATGTATAGATTTGGAACTTGGAGATATCGTGTTACATACGAAAACAAACATTCTAAACGGTGTGTCCTACACCCTTCCTGTTGCACTTTCTCTAAGGTACTGGAAGTGTTTTCCCATTGATGTAGTGCAGCTCTGGGCTTGATCAGTTTCATCACAAGGACTCCAAAGGACAAAGGACAAAGAGGAAGAGGAAGGATGTGCAGTAGGAATGTGGGAGACCAATTCTGCCAGGCGTTTGCTTCCCCTAGGGTCTCTTGTGATGTTTAGTCCTGGCTATTTTCAACTCTCACTTCTCTGTAATTTATGATTTGTGGTGCTCTCAATGATTTGGGGTGTTACTGGCATTTGGTGGAAAGAGCCAAAGTACTAATGTCTGCCATGCTAGGGGCTGTCTCCCAGTGAAGAATGGACACATTCGCAATACCAAGACCATCCCAGTGAAGAAGCACTGTAGGATGATGCAAATTTATATAAACATGGATGTGTGGAACATATTGGCAAGGCTCAAAATAATTAGTTTCCAGAATGGTAAAAAAGAGCCAACGATCTCAAAATAATCAATACTTAAATATTTATTAAACCAAGCCTGAGAAGCTTTCTATAAAATCACCAAATTAGAGTAGGTGCTGGCAAAGAAAACTACTTTGGAAAAATACACATTCAAGAAGAGTGTTCTTCAAGTTGTAGATTTCTGTGTTCTTTCTACCACCCCATGTAGCTCCAGGGGAGTCCTAGGGTCCTGGGGGTTAGGAGGTGGCACACCGCAGATGAACTCTAGTCCAACATGTCTTGTTGTATTGAGTGTTGACAGGTCAAGCATTGTCAGGGACAGAGAAGTGTTGCTTCCTCTATGTATTGAAAGTCTATTTGTTGAAAGCATACTTAACCTCAATGTGAGAGACGCATATCTCAAGAATTTCTCCCTAGACTGGGTTCCTGGTAGCTCATACTGCATCTTTGCGTGAATTTGAATATGACACATTTTCTCCATGCAGACACAACCCTCCACCAGGGCACATAGCTTGGTGAGGAGCACAAGCTGGCTTTCAGGCCTCATTCATCATGATCCCACCCATCCCTGGCTATCTGTTTATTCCCTGTAAAAGAACCCCATAATTTCCTAATGTGGCCCTCGACCCTGGAGAAAGAATATTTATTTGTTATTCAGCACGTACTTATTGAGCATCTATTAGGTGCCAGGCTCTATTCCAGCTATTCCTTTGTCTCTATCAAGTGGCAAATAAGATCAGAAAGGTCTCTGCCCTCCTGGATCTCAAAGAAGTGGGGCTCTAAGCAAGCTGCAAGAGTGTTGGCAAATTTAGGGTTAGTTCACTGTCTATTGGTTTTGTCGCTGGAATTTGCTACCTTACTCAGAAGACGAGTTTGTGCCAGCCCCCAATTCTTGATGACATCATGATGAATCATTTGCAAAACTGAACCAATTGGTCACTCTAATCATGGATACAAAATAACCAATGACTTTTAACCGGGTGGCTTATAAGCTTTTCATTAGCACTTCTCTCTCACACCTACCAATAGGTGTGTGGGGATTTGCCCATTCTTCATTGGGGAACAATTCATAGCATGGCAGGACAGTAGTACTTTGAGTCTTTCCACCAAATGCCAGTAGCACCCCCAAATCATTGAGACCACCACAGATGCTCCCACATTTCTAAATGCCTTCATGGGGAATGGTGCAACCCCTAGTCGAGATTCCCAAGCACACCATTGCCTGAGATGTCTTACACACATCCCTGTCTAGAGAACCTGTCTAGAGACCAACCATTAAGGTTCAAATCCTTTTCTTTGATGTGCTTATGATTTTATGCAAGTGCCTCGATCTTTCTGAAGCTTGGTTTTTCCACCTTGTAAAATGGGGGTTGTGATAGTATTTACCCAAATGCAATTGTGGAGATTAGATAATAAAAGTTAAAAGTTTTCAGGTCATTGCTTAGAACACAGCTAGAATTCAATAAGTATTGATTTGATGATGGTGATGATGATGGAAGATATGTCTATTCTAGAGATACAAGCCATTACCTTTTCCAGTTTTTCTGTTTTCATTGAGACTAGAAAATTTGATAAGAATAAAAACAATGACCAATAGTAGACATGGCACTGGAATAAAAATTTGTTGCAGCATAAAGTAAATATTAATGCCAAACTGAAACACATACAAATAAGCAAAGAGGACTTTTGATTAATCATGAAATATTGAACATACCTGTTTTGCTCCCACCCCTTCTAAGACCACTTAAAATGATAGTAAGTGCTATTTGGTAGCACAATAGGGTGACTACAGTCAATAATAACTTAATTATGCATTTCTAAATAACTTAAAGGGTGTAATTACATTGTCTGTAACATAAAGGATAAATGCTTGAGGGATGGATACCCCATTCTCCATGATGTGCTTATTTCACATTGCATGCCTGTATCAAAACATCTCATGTACCCCATAAACGTATATACCTATATGTGCCCAGAATTTTAAAAAAATGGTAGTAAATGAATTTAAAATGATATAAACACTCAAGGACAAATTAGGAAAACAGAAGAAGAAATGAGTGTGGTGACAAAATCTTAGACGATGGAAAATAGCTGGTTGGACATCAACTAATTTTGCGTAGTAGGTGACACTGAAATCTAAATCCTGTACAAATAGTAGCCAACAAGAAGAAAGTCATTTTTTTCTGCAAAGCTCTAGGAAAGCTCAGAAATTGGAGGTACTAGCTGAAGACACTGCCTCTGATGTTAGGAATAAAGGGTAGGGAAAATCTTTGAAAGTCTGTTTATGAAGTCGTGGAACTGCCAGAGATCGCCTACCACCCCACACAGCCAGGCCCCCACTTCCTCACCATCTCAGAAGATTAGAGATTTTCTCTGTGGTAAGATTAAACAGAATGACTGTAGACACCAGGCACAGCTGAGATAAGAGTTTAGGTGCCAAGCTGAAAACGAGATTCATGGAAAGCTGCAATGTTGAACAAGGAAGCTCCTTCCCCAACTTGGTTTCCTAGACAGAAATTGGAGAATTTCTCTCCAAGGATGTGACCAGTCCAAAAGAAAAAATCTTTAGGAGTCCTCCAGAGAGAGGATGCCATCCACCCACCCATTAACAAGCTCATATGGATTAATAATGGCTTCAGAATTGTTATCAGGAATGCTGAAGGCTAAACAATAGTGAAAAGATGACTTCAAAAATCCTAAAAGAAAATTATTCACAACTTCACTTCTAGACCCATCTAAATAATCATTCAAGGGAGAGAGAAGAATAAAGACTTTTCCAGACATTTAAGGTCTCAAATAAATTGTCTGGCGTACATCTTTTCTCAGAAAGTCATGGGCGAATGTGCCTCCCAAAAAGAAGGGAGTAAGTCAAGAAAAAAGACATGGGATCCAGAAAAGGGACTGGACACAGAAAAGAGACAGAGAAATGCTCCTGAAAACAAGGCAACCTGTCTCTCACACCCACAGAAGATGCAGTTGATAATGGATGGTTGGTCTGAAGGCTTTGTCACAACCCATGATCTGGTTGTGGGCCGGCACCGTAAGCCACAGCCATGCCCCAAGTCTGACCGTACCTGCTGTGGATGATAAGGTCAGTGGTCAGTAAATACTCACGGGATGAAAAACAAACCAAACCACATGTTTTTTCCATCTGACCCAAGCTCCACCAGAGCTTGAAATACAGTTTTAGCTGTTCGCCCTTCAAAA
Organism: Macaca thibetana thibetana; assembly: GCF_024542745.1. Lineage (NCBI taxonomy): Eukaryota > Metazoa > Chordata > Mammalia > Primates > Cercopithecidae > Macaca > Macaca thibetana. The sequence goes on from NC_065588.1 coordinate 115,851,921, forward strand.
CTGCTTCAGGTGGACTTCAGCTAGGTGTAGGGGGAAGATCGTGTGTGTCTGTGAACTTGGAAATAACAGGTCTTGGTGCAGGCAACGGATCCAGAGGGCTTGACACTGCCCGCTAGTTGGAGCACCGAATGCTGATTCATTGGCTGTCTCCCTGTCACTTCTCCCAATGTTCTCTGGCTCTTTCCACAGCTGAGATTGTCACATGAGAAATGGGGTATTAAAATTACAGACCCCTGTGACTTATTTCTTGTGAATTTCTTGCTTGAAGCTCTGAAGAGCATTCAGATGGTTCCAGATGACGAAGACCCTGTCCGAAGTGTGTCATCATGGGAAGGTCGCGTTCCAGATACCCATAGATTTTGCAAATATGCACATTTCCCCAGCAGCCCTGCCTCATCAGTTACTTTCGTAAGTTTTGCCTCTTGGTGGCCACTGACATTTGGTATTTGAGAATCTAGAATTTAAACTGTTTTTAGAGTCCTTTCAGATCATTGGTGGTACAGACTATGTCTATTTCAAGATGTGAATCTGTGTGCTCCTAATTTTAAAAAAATACAATTTAAGAGCCATTTAAATTTACTGATGAAATGCTGTAAAGGCTGGGTTTGTTATAACATAATATGTGGGGATAGAGATATAACAAGATTGGCCACTAATGCATGACAGTGGAAGCTGGGTTATGGGAACATGGGGATTTATTATATTACCCCGTCAAATTGTGTATACATTTAAAACTTTCCATAATAAAAAGTAAAAAGAGGGCCAGGCATGGTAGTTTACGCCTGTAATCCTAGCACTTTAGGAGGCTGAGGGGGGTGGACCACCTGAGCTCAGAAGCTTGAGACAAGCCTGGGCAACATGATAAAATCCCGTCTCTACAAAAAAAAAAAAAGAAAAGAAAAATAGCTGGGCACAGTAGTGAGTGCCTGTAGTCCAAGCTACCCAAAAGGCAGAGGCAGGAAAATCACTTGAGCCCAGGAGGTGGAGATCGCAGGGAGCCGAGATCATGCCACTGCACTCCAGCCTGGGCAACAGAATGAGACCCTGTCTCAAAACAAACAAACAAAAAAAGTAAAAAGAAAGAAATTCAGATAGAACTTCTGAGTTCTCCTCCTAAGTCATTATCTGACTCCTAATGACTCCTAAGTCATTATCTGCCCAGATGAGCGGCAGATAAGAGAACAAGACAGCAGCTATTAAATGAGTTGGCCAAAAAGGCTATGGTTGAGGTAGAGCTTGTCATTAATTAGTAAGAAAACTATTTCTGGTTTATGTGTGAATGTCAATGATGACTTTGAAGAATACCTTCAAATAATCATCAAGGGGAGCCCAGGTAGAATTCACATCCTAGAACTTTAATCACCTAAGGATCTTGTTAAAATGCAGACTCCACTCCTCTTTCAAGGCTCAGCTAGAAAATCACCTCCTCCATGAAGCCTTTTTTGATTGCCTCCTCTCTTTCACTCAAGGTTGTGCCCTCTATACTCTGAACAGATTTCCTCTCGGGTCATCTTTACTTCCTTGCACTGATTTGTGTATGTGAGCCCCTTAAGATTACACTGTTAGCCCCAGCACCTAGCACAATGTCAAGCATGAAGTCCACATGTAACAAACATTTGATGAATGAATAAATGAATTAATGAATTAATGACTACACAGGCCAAAGTCTGCTCCTACCTTTATCTCTGAGGGTTTGCTTCCCTTCCCCAACTGTGTTCTGCATTCCTGCCAAAACCTTATTTGGAAAATATCCAGGAGACTCAGGCAAATGCCAAGGGTCACTGAGAGGTTGGCCAAGGCTTGGTTCCCAAGGATAATTTTCCTGGCCGCTCCAGAGCTCACCAATATGCTCACATTGCAGACCAGTGGGTCCACGTTTGGAAATTTGTCTTTATTCTCAGTTTGTTAGTTCAGGGCAGGACACTCTTCAGCTCAAAGCCCCTCATCCAGAAATGTGAGCCTGAACATACCTGAGAATGTCCAGGTCTGCACGTTCAAGAATTAAGCCAGACTTTCCAAAATGCTGCTTCTCAGAAAACTGGTTGTGTCTGGTGATAACAAATTTTACCAAAAAAGGTACAGGTGCAGGAGAGGATTAAATTGAGAAACCAAATGCTGAGTTGAGCAAAAGTTAAGTCTTTTCTTTCCTTTGGAGCTTTTTGGAGCCTTTGGCAAACCAGCATGCATTATGGCTCTTTAATGGAATAGTAGAGTATAGGGCATTTACTAAGCATTTTCCCGGATTCTTGGATCACAAGGCTAATATGCCACAGCACACATTTTGGGAAATACTGTTCTTAATAATACCTTGGTTCTCATTTTAATGAGTACAGCTGCTGTTTATATGGGAAGATTGCGTGGTATCCATCCTTAACATTCTTGCGTTGTAGACCCACCTCTCCCCCTTTCTTCCAACTTGGGTGTTTTGGGGTTTGGTTTGTTTTTGTTGTTTTTCTGTTTTGTTTTTGTTTTTGAGGCAGGATCTTACTCTGTCACCCAGACTGGAGTGCAATGGTGCAATCATGGCTCACTGCAGCCTCAATATCCTGACTCAAGCGATCCTCACACTTCAGTCTCCAAAGTGCTGGAATAACAGACATGAGCCACTAAGCCTGGCTAATTTTTAAATTTTTTTTTGTAGAAACAGAATCTCCCTGTGTTGCCCAAGCTGGTCTCAAACTCCTGGCCTCAAGTGATCTTCCTGCCTCAGCCTCCAAAGTGCTGAGATTACAGGCATGAGCCACTATGCTTGGCTAAGTTGGCTGTTTTTAATGAGTCTCCCTAGCCAAATTTTTGCTAATTTCCTTCCTCCCTCACTCGTTTTTTTTGTTTTTTTTTTTTTTTTTTTTTTTTTTTTTTGCTGCAGGTGAAATTCAGGAACTTGACTTTGTTTCCTTTACCCTTTGTATCATATCTTCTATTCCCCAAACTAAAGGAGACTTTCTCTATTTTACTCCTCTTTGATAACTTTATTTGTTCTTTGCTGTGGGTAATTTTTATAGTAGTTTAGTATTTCTATTATTATTATTATTATTGTAACATTTATACATTTGTCTTTACTTTTTAAAGCATTTCATATTGACATGATTTCACTTGTTCCTTGCAAAAATCCCAGCAAGGTACATAAGAAAGCTGTTCTCCTTATTTATCCTTAAGAAAACTGAGGCTCAGAAATGTGGTAAGCCTCTCCAACAAAATCAAACATGACAGTCCTTATACCCATGAAGCATTATAATCAGACAGCTATGCCTTTCCTTTTTTTTTTTTTTTTTTTTAAGACAGGGTCTCACTCTGTTGCACAGACTGGAGTGCAGTGGTACAACCACAGGTCACTGCAGCCTTGACCTCCCCAGGCTCAGTTGATCCTCCCAGTTCAGCCTCCCAGGCAGCTGGGACTATAGGCACACACCACCATGCCCAGCTAAACTTTTTTTATTTATTGTATAGATGGTTCACCATGTTGCCCAGATTGGTCTTGAACTCCTGTGCTCAAGGGATCTACCCCCATCAGCCTCCTGAAGTGCTGGGATTAGAGGCGTGAGCCACCACGTCTGGCCCTGCCTTACTCTTTGATAGAAAACAGCTTTGATTGTTCTAGAAGCTTTCTCTTTTAACAGATTTACCCCCATCAATATAAGAAGTATCATACAATACTCTCAATCAAGCCTGTCAGAATTCCTCCGTAGCTTTTGGCTCTAATGATAGACAGCCAAAAAGGACAATTCTTACTTATCCTGAAAATATTTATGGAGAGAAAAAGCCCAAAAGCCCAAGAAGAAGAGAGACAAGCATGAATGAATCAACGGTGCTGAAAAGAAAATGCACCTTGTAGTCTGGAAGCCCAGTCTCAGAATTCCCAGCACCACTTTCAGGTATAGAAACAGGAGCAAGCAAAACCCAAACTAGAAATCCCAAAGTCATCCAAAAACTCAGATGTTATTCCTAAAAATATTTGCTAAGTGCCCACATACATCAAGCTATTTTGATGGGAGCCTGCTATCTAGGAGTTTGGAATTTAAAACAATATTGATCTATATAAAAAGAGTTTCTTGCACCTGGAAAAAAAAATCAGACTATGTTCAGAAATTTATGTAAGTCTACAGATGGAAGGGAGTATAAGGAGGGGTCACTGGGAAAGAAAGAAACAGAGACAGAGACAGAGAAAGGGAGAAAACTCACTTCTGCCTAGATTTCAGAGGATGTATGGAAATGCCTGGATGTCCAGGCAGAAGTTTGCTGCAGGAGTGGAGCCCTCAAAAAGAATTTCTGCTAGGGCAGTGTGGAAGGGAAATGTGGGGACAGAGCCCCACACAGAGTCCCCATTGGGGCACTGCCTAGTGGAGCTATGAGAAGAGGGCCACTGTCCTCCAGATGCCAGAATGGTAGATCCTCTGATAGCTTGCACCATGCACCTGGTGCAACCCACAACACTCAACACCAGCCATGGAAGCAGCCAGGGCGGGGACTATACCCTGCAAAGCCACAGAGGCAGAGCTGCCCAAGGCCATGGGAGCCCACCTCTTGCATCAGTATGACCTGGATGTGAGACATGGAGTCAAAGGAGATTATTTTGAAACTTTAAGGTTTAATGACTGCTCTATTGGATTTTGGACTTTCATCCTTTGTTTTGGTCAATTTCTCCCATTTAGAATGGGTGTATTTACCCAATGCCTGTACTCCCATTGTATCTAGGAAGTGACTTACTTGCTTTTGATTTTACAGGCTCATAGGCAGAAGGGACTTGCCTTGTCTTTGATGAAACTTTGGATCTGGACTTTGGGGTTAATGCTGGATGAGTTCAGACTTCAGGTGACTGTTGGAAGTGCATGATTTTTGTGTCTTGAAATGTGAGGACATAAAATTTGGGAGGGGCCGTGGGTGGAATGTTGTGGTTTAGCTGTGTCCTCACCCAAATCTCATCTTGAATTGCAGTTTCCATAAGCCCCACCTGTCATGGGAGGGACCTGGTGGGAGGTGATTGAATCATAGGGGTGGTTTCCCCCATGCTGTTTTCATCATAGTGAGTGAGTTCTCACGACATACGATGGTTTTATGAGGGGTTCTTCCCCAATTCACTTGGCACTCATTCTCTCTCCTGCTGTCCTGTGAAGAGGTGCTTTCCACCATGATTGTAAGTTTCCTGAGGCTTCCCCAGCCATGTGGAGCTGTGAGTCAATTAAATCTCTTTTATTATAAAGTACCCACCCTCAGATATTTATTTATAACAGCATGAGAATGGACTAATACAGCCCATTAGCAGTCACTACTCATCCCCACAACCCCTGGCAATCTCTAATCTACTGTCTATCTCTACGGATTTACCTATTCTGGATATTTCTTATAAATGGAATCATATAATATGTGATCTTTCATATATGTCCTCTTTCACTTAGCATCACGTTTTCAGGGTTCATCCATGTTGTAGCATTAATCAGTACTTCATTCTTTTTAAGGCTGAATAATATTCTATTGTATGGATATTCCATATTGTGTTTTTCTGTTCATTCATTGATGGACATTGGGTTGATTCCATTTTTTGGCTCTTAAAAATATGCTGCTAGGAATATTCATGAACAACTTTTTTGTATGAACTTATGTTTTCAATTTTCTTAAGTATAGAGCTAGGAGTGGAATTGTTGGGTAGTATGATAACGATATGTTTAACTTGTTGAGGAACTGCTAGACCATTTCCAAAGCACCCGCACAATTTTGCAATCCCACCATCCCTGTACAAGGGTTCCAGTTTCTCTGTATCCTTAATAACACATGTTACTATCTTTTTTATTGTGGCTATCCCAGTAGGTGCAAAGTAGTATCTTTTTGAAGTTTTTATTTGCATTTCTCTAGTGACTAATGATATTGAGCATTTCCTGTGCTTACTGGCAATTTGTATTCTTCAAAGAAATGTCCATTTAGAGACTTTGCCTCTCTTTAAGTGGGTTGTTCATCTTTTTATTGTTGAGTTTAAGAGATATATGTGTGTGTATATATATACACACATACACACACACATATATATATACTAGCTGCAAAGACTTCATAAATATGTGAATTGCAAATATTTTCTCTCCTTTTTGTAGATTTTCTGGCCCTTGCTTCTTTCACTGTTTTGTGAACCTTAGAGGCCTGTTTATGTATCCCAGAGTTTTTCACAAAACTGCTTTCCATTTTGCTTGTAGTTTCTCCTTTAGCCCCCAACATGTACACTGGGTGGGGGTACAGATTCAAAGGCAAACATCATGTTGGGCCAGGCTCTGAACTCAACTCCTAAGTCTGAATCCCAGCTCTGCTCTTATCCTAATTTCTCTGAGACTAGGTTTTCCCACCTATACAATGGGAATATTAATGTCAACCTCTCTGCACAGTTTTCAAAACTAAGTGAGATAATGCAAGGCCCCTTTACTGCCATCATCTCATTTAAGCCTCACAACCAACCTGTTCATATTCTTTTCTTTTTCTTTTCTTTCTTTCTTTCTTTTTTTTTTTTTTTTTTTTTTTTTTTTTGAGACAGAGTCTCGCTCTGTCACCGTGGCTGGAGTGCGGTGGTGTGGTCTTGGCTCACTGCAACCTCTGCCTCCTGGGTTCAAGTGATTCTCCTGCATCAGCCTCCTGAGTAGCTGCAACTACAGGCACGTGCCACCATGCCTGGCTACTTTTTTGTATTTTTAGTAGAGATGGGGTTTCACTGTGTTAGCCAGGATGGTCTCAATCTCCTGACCCTGTGATTCCCCCATCTTGGACTCCCAAAGTGCTGAGATTATAGGTGTCAGCCACTGTGCCCAGCCCTGTGCATAAATATTCTTATTCCCATTTTACAAATGAGGAGGCCGGGTGCGGTGACTCACACCTGTAATCCCAGCAGTCTCACACCTGTAATCCCAGCAGTTTGGGAGGCCAAGGCAGGTGGATTGCTTGAGCTCAGGAGTTCCAGACCAGCCTCAGCAACATGGCAAAACCCCGTCTTCAAAAAATACAAAATATTGGCCAGATACAGTGGCTCACGCCTGTAATCCCAGCACTTTGGGAGGCCGAGGCAGGTGGATCACGAGGTCAGGAGATGGAGACCATCCTGGCTAACACGGTGAAACCCTGTCTGTACTAAAAATACAGTAACAAAATTAGCCGAGTGTGGTGGCAAGCGCCTGTAATCCCAGCTACTCAGGAGGCTGAGGCAGGAGAATGGCGTGAACCCAGGAGACGGAACTTGCAGTGAGCCGAGATCGCGCCACTGCACTCCAGCCTGGGCGACAGAGCGAGACTCCATCTCAAAAAACGAAACAAAAAAAAATTATCCAGGCCTAGTAGTATGTGCCTGTAGTCCCAGGTGCTTGGGAGACTGAGGTGGGAGGATCACTAGAGCACAGGACGTCAAGGCTGCAGTGAGCCGTCATCACACCACTGCATTCCAGGTGATGTAATGAGACCCTGTCTCAAAAAAAAAAAAAAAAAAAAAAAAAAAAGAGGAACACTAAGGGTTTTTTTGTTTTTGTTTTTGTTTTTGTTTTATTATTATTATACTTTAAGTTCTAGGGTACATGCACACAACATGCAGGTTTGTTATATAGGTATACCTGTGCCATGTTGGTTTGCTGCACCCATCAACTCATCATTTACTTTAGGTATTTCTCCTAATGCTATGCCTCCCCCAGGCTCCAGCGCCCAACAGGCCCCAGTGTGTGATGTTCCCCACTCTGTGTCCAAGTGTTCTCATTGTTCAATTTCCACCTATGAGTGAGAACATGTGGTGTTTGGTTTTCTGACCTTGTGATAGTTTGCTGAGAATGATGGTTTCCAGCTTCATCCATGTCCCTGCAAAGGATATGAACTCATCCTTTTGTATGGTTGCATAGCATTCCGTGGTGTATATGTGCCACATTTTCTTAATCCAGTCTATCATTGATAGACATTTGAATTGGTTCCAAGTCTTTGCTATTGTGAATAGTGCCACAATAAACATACATGTGCATGTGTCTTTATAGTAGCATGATTTATAATCCTTTGGGTATATACCCAGTAATGGGATTGCTGGATCAAATGGTATTTCTAGTTCTAGATCCTTGAGGAATCGCCACACTGTCTTCCACAATGGCTGAACTAATTTACACTCCCACCAACAGTGTAAAAGCATTCCTTTTTCTCCATATTCTCTCCAGCATCTGTTGTTTTCTGACTTTTTAATAATTGCCATTCTAACTGGTGTAAGATGGTATCTCACTGGGGTTTTAATTTGCATTTCTCTGATGACCAGTGATGATGAGCATTTTTTCATGTGTCTGTTTGCTGCATAAATGTCTTCTTTTGAGAAGTGTCTGTTCATCTCCTTTGCCCACTTTTTGATGGGATTGTTTGTTTATTTCTTGTAAATTTGTTTAAGTTCTTTGTAGATTCTAGATATTAGCCCTTTGTCAGATGGAGAGATTGCAAAAATTTTCTCCCATTATGTAGGTTGCCTGTTCATTCTGATGGTAGTTTCTTTTGCCATGCAGAAGCTTTTTAGTTTAATTAGATCCCATTTGTCTATTTTGGCTTTTGTTGCCATTGCTTTTTGTGTTTTAGTCATGAAGTCCTTGCCCATGCCTATGTCCTGAATGGTATTGTCTAGGTTTTCTTTTAGGGTTTTTATGGCTTTGGGTCTAACATTTAAGTCTTTAATCCATCTTGAATTAATTTTTGTATAAGGTGTGAGGCAGGGATCCAGTTTCAGCTTTCTACATATGGCTAGCCAGAGGGAAACTAAGTTTTATATTCTTCCCTATAAGGCTTGATTTTCCTTTGGGTTCAGCTGCTGTTATTATATTAAAGAACCATATATCTAGTTTATAACATTGTCTGTAATAAAATGGGGCATGGTGCAATTTACATACACATACACTAATATTGGCAGCTGTGGATGGGAGGGGGTAGTTTCCACGTAAAAGAAAATCATCAGTAAATCTGTAGTATCAAATGAAGACCAAACAGTCTACCAGTTGCTCCCTACCATAAGGTTCTGTCTTATTTCCTTCATAGCACTTCTCCCTGTCTGGAAGTTTTTAATGATAGGTTTGAGTGCTAATGGTATGGCTCCTTCAGCTCTTCAAAGGCAGGGACCTTGTCTGCCTGACCATACATGACTGGCGTTCCCAGTTCTTACAACAGTACCAGTATGTAGTAGTGGCTTAATAAGTGTCTAATGAATGAATAAATACATAGGAAAAATGTCATACAATGTTTTAGTTGCCAAGAAATGTCACATTAGACCTACTCTTTGCCTTCTGATGGCTGAAAATAGACAATAGTTCCCATTTATTAACTGTTAGTTATGTGCCAAGCACTATGCTAAGAGCTTTTGGTGTATTCATCCATTCAAGCTGCCAGGAAATTCCATTAAGTAAGTACTTTTTTAAAAAATCACCATCCCCATTTACAGAAGCAGAGAATACAGTACAGACAATTAGTTGACTTGCTCATGATTCTGCAAGTAGGTAGCAAAACTGGGATGGAACCCAGACAGACTGGCTCAGAGCCCACACCTTCAACCTCCATGATGTAATGTCTTTCAGTATTAGAGAAAAAAAAAAAAACCTTAACCCCCAAGATGTTGGTTATGGTTCCTGAATTTCAATCTAATGGAAAATTCTCCACTTTATAAAACAATTGGTGGATACCACTATAGCTCTTGCCTTTGGGAAACTCAAGATCCAAATTAAGTCCAGTCTACAGGACTCTTGCATAAAATCAACTGAAAGATAAAAAATTAATCTAGTCTCTCAGATCTGTAGATCATCTGATTTTTTAGTAGTGTGGAGGACAAAAAAAAAAGATTCAGGTAACAAAATTAATCCTTTTAGGATCATAGAAATGGATCTTCAACTGTTTGGTCAACCAAGAATTCTTTTTACATACCAGTAATCATCAACTGTCCAAATGGCTAGATATTTGGGCAAATTCCTAAGAAGCCTGTTTAAATAATTTTAAAAAGCAGGGCTACAGGTTGGAAAATGAAAACCTGGCTGTATGAATTTTTTCTTTTTTATCAGGAATATATATTAAAGGAATGCTAGGTGTCAGACCCTCCATTAGGCACTGGAGCAATGAATACAATGAGATATGGTCTGCATCTTCACGGAGCTCACAGGTGGCAGAACAAACACTCAAAAGTCAACAGGCCACTGAATCAAATGACTGTGACTTGCGTCAAGAGTCACGAAGGAAATAAACCAGGAGCTGAGTCATAACCTACTGACTATGGTCACAGTACCTACTTAAGATGTGGGGACCTGGCTGAATACAGTGGCTCATGCCTGTAATCCCAGCACTTTAGGAGGCTGAGGCAAGATGATCACTTGAGCACAACAGTCTGAGACCAGCCTGGGCAACATAGCAAGACCCTGTCTCTACCAGAAAATGAAAAAAATCAGTCGGGCGTGGTGGCGTGCACCTGTGGTCCCAGCTACTCTGGAGGCTGAGGCTGGAGAACTGCTTGAGCCCAAGAGTTTGAGGCTGCAGTGAGCTATGATTGCACCACTGGGCAACAGAGTAAAACCTTGTCTCAAAAAATAAAAAATGAAGAGATGAGGAGGCCTGAGAAGGCTGCCCTGAAGGTGCCAACATGTCAGCCAAGACCAGAATGAGGAGATGCTGGCCACATGAGGCAGAGAGAGAAGAGGGCCACGAGTAGAGAGGAGATGACCTGGACACAGACAGGGGGCAAGAAACGGGGAGACAGTGAGCAAGAGAAAAGGCTCCAAATGAGATGAGAGAGGCTGCAGGGGCCACCCATGCAGAGTTGGGAAGGGAAGAATGAAGAATGTGAGCTTCTCCCAGGGAAATAGGGGACAACGGAAGGCTTTAGAGCTGAGGAAGCACAATGTTCCAATCCCATATACCCACCAGTAATCCCAGCACTTTGGGAGGCTGAGGCTGGCGAATCACCTGTGGTCAGGAGTTCAAGACCAGCCTGGCCAACATGTGAAAGCCATTCTCTACAAAAAAAAAAAATTAGCTGGGCATGGTGGCGTGCATCTGTAATCCCAGCTACTTGGCAGGCTGAGGTAGGAAAATTGCTTGAATGTGGGAGGCGGAGGCTGCAGTGAGCCAAGATTGCACCACTGCACTCCAGCCTGGGTGAGAGAGTGAGACTCCATCTCAAAGAGAGAAAGAGAGAGAGAGGCAAGAACAAAAAGAAAATGAATTTTTGACAGTGAAATTAGTAGCACAGCTTAGATATACCTGCCCTATTTTCTCTATCAGTAACCAAATTTTTATTAAATTTAAGTCAAGTCATCTACCCAGTGCTATGCATCAAACAGTGCATCAAATCTTGCTCTTAAGTTCTTTTGGGCATAATAAAATAGTTATCCTAAGGGCTTTGTGGATGGATGCACTAACTTTTGCTTATGTTTGTAGTCTCCTTAGAAAGTTGCCTTTGAACACAGAAACACTGTTTGACTGTTGATGTCCCTCTTTCTGAGTCTCAGTTTTCTCATCTGTAAAATGGGGGATAAGATTACTTTTATCTCCATTGGGGTTATTGTAAGGAACCAATTATATGAAGCACATATAGTGGTTAGTCCAGGACCTGGCACAGAATAAATATTCAATAAATATTAACTATTATTTTAATATGATGATTCATTATTATGACTAATATAGCTCCTGGTTTCCCCTTTGGCCTTATCTCATCTCTCATCTCTCCTCTCTTTTCTTTCCTTTGTTGTCCCCTCTCCTCTCTCTTTCACTCCTACAGCTCAGCCACACTGCATTTTGGGGGGAACCTTCAATAAAAAATTTGTTTCCCCCCTCCAGACCTTTGCACTTGCCATCCTCCCTGCCAGGCATCCTCTCCCCACTGCTCTCTGCAGGCCTGGCTTCTTCACAAGCCTTCAGGTCTCAGTCTACCTGCTTTCTGCTAAAACAATCTCCCTCCTTCACCCTACCTTCTTTGCCTTAATAATATTATGTATTCACCTTATTTATTTGCATGTTTATTTATTTTTTATCTCTACCAGAAAGTAAGCTCCATGAGGGCAGGGAGCAGTGCCAGGCACACAGGTGATACTCAAGAAGTAGGTTTTAAATGAATGAACTAATGAATGGCCGTCCATCTAGGACAGTGGTTCTCAATTCTGGCTGCCCCTCAGAATAACCTGAAAAGCTTTCAAAAAAAAAATCCAACGCTGGGGTCCCACCCCAGATAGCCTGATTCAGTTGGTTTGGGAACGAACTTGGGTGTAGGAATTTTTTAAGCCTCCCACACTGAGTAATTCTAAGGTGCAGCTAGAATTGGGAACCACGAATATAGGGAGATATAAAAATATAACTTTGGAGAGTTTCATCTCCGGTCTACACTGGCAGCAATCCCATAGGTACTGCTGTCTCATCCAGGGTATCATGTGAGATGTAGCAAGAGTTCTGATCTAAAGACCAGAAGGAAAGGACAAAGTACTTTCCACATTTTCCTGGCTTAGGGCATTGGAGTAGCTTTGCAGTTTGGTGTGAAGTGTCATGAATTCCTAGAACATTAGACCTATCGGTATTCAGTGCCAGTTATCAAAATTTATGGGGTTACTTTGGACTCTTTTTCTTTGAGGTGTGGATGCCAGGAGTTGCCTGTGCTTTCTGACAGGTGCCTGGGAGTCTCCACTGCACAGCTTCATGACTGTCTTGCTGTCCCCCACAGCAACCTTTTTGAGGTTCAGCATAGAAACGGTCACCCTCACTTCTGACTCCTGCCCAACTTTCCTCCCGTGGGTATTTAGGTATCATGTGTCCATTCAGGGAAGGCATGTATAAATAAGTTTCAAATAACCAGCTGCAGTGACCATGAGATCATTAGCATTTACTACAGAAGACAGAAACTTGCTCACTCTTCTGTCAAAGTGTGGCCTTCACTGGTTCAAGGCATCTGGTCAAGACCTGAACACTGTTATTCCATTTTGCCAATATGAGCCTAGGCCCCTAGCAAAGAGAAGAGTCACTGCAGGAGACTCCTGCATGCCTTATAAAGTATGTGATGAGAACCCATGTGTTCTATATTCTAAGAGTGAAGTGTCATGAATTCTTAGAATGTTAGACTATGCTCTTGTTCTATACTCTAAGATCCATTTGTATCACAGAGGAAAATTAAAACCAGAAAGAAACTAAAGTCCCTTCTTTTTAAAATACTTTGCAGGAAGAAGAGAGACAGCAACTGGCTGCTTAGCACACTAAAATAATGGTGGTTGGTTTATGAAATGATGAGCTCTATAGCTTAGAAAAGAACTCGGTAATGTCCAAACACCACAAATATAAGTGAACAGACAATGGACCTGGAGGAAAGGTGTGACTTGCAAGGCGTCACCGGGGGAGTTTCTCTGTGGTGATGGACCATTTCTGTTTCCTGATTGTAGTCATGGTTATTAAAATCTACATGGGTGATATTGTTCGGCTGTGTCCCCACCCAAATCTCAGTCTTGAATTGTAGCTCCCATAATCCCCACGTGTCATGGGAGGAACCCAGTGGGAGGTAATTGAATCATGGGGCCAGTTTCCCCCATGCTATTCTTGTGATAGTGAATGAGTTCTCACAAGATCTGATGGTTTTGTAAGGAGCTTCCCCCTTCACTCGACACTCATTCTTCTCTCTCTTGCCACCATGTGAATGACATGTTTGCCATGATTATAAGTTTCCTGAGGCCTCCCCAGCCCTGTAAAACTGTGAGTCAATTAAACCTCTTTCCTTTATAAATTACCCGGTCTCAGGTATATCTTTATTAGCAGCATGAGAACAGACAATTACAGTAAACTGGTACCATGGAGAGTGGGAAGCTGCTGTAAAGATACCAGAAAATGTGGAAGCAACTTTGGAACTGGGTAACAGGCAGAGGTTGGAACAGTTTGGAGGGCTCAGAAGAAGATAAGAAAATGTGGGAGAAATTGGAACTTCCTAGAGACTTGGAGGCCTCAGAAGACAGGAAGATGTGGGAAAGTTTAGAACTTCTGAGAGACTTGTTGAATGGCTTTGACCAAAATGCTGATAGTCATATGGACAATGAAGTCCAGGCTAAGGTGGTCTCAGATGGAGATGGGGAACTTGTTGGGAACAAGAGTAAAGGTCACTCTTGCTATGCAAATGGACTGGCAACATTTTGCCCCTGCCCCAGAGATCTACGGAACATTGAACTTGAGATAGATGATTTAGGGTATCTGGCAGAAGAAATTTCTACATGGCAAAGCATTCAAGAGGGAGCAGATCATAAAAGTTTGAAAAATGTGCAGCCTGATGATGTGATAGAAGAGAAAATCCCGGCCGGGCGTGGTGGTTCACGCCTATAATCCCAACACTCTGAGAGGCCAAGATGGGTGAATTACCTGAGGTCAGGAGTTCGAGACCAGCCTGACCAAAAGAGAGAAACCCTGTCCCTACTAAAAATACAAAATTAGCCAGGCGTGGTGGCACATGCCTATAATCCCAGCTACTTGGTAGGCTGAGGCAGGAGAATCACTTGAATCCAGGAGGTAGAGGTTGCAGTGAGCCAAGATCACACTATTGCACTCCAACCTGGGCAACAAGAGCAAAACCCCATCTCAAAAAAAAGAAAGAAAGAAAGAAAGAAACCCCATTTTCTCGAGAGAAATTCAAGCCAGCTGCAGAAATTTGCATTTGCATAAGTAACAAGGAACCAAATGTTAATCACCAAGACAATGGGAAAAATGTCTCCAGGGCATGTTAGAGACCTTCAAGGCAGCCCCTCGCATCACAGATCTGGAGGCCTAGGAGGGAAAAATGGTTTCATGGGCTAGGCCCAGGGCCCACTGCTGTGTGCAGCCTCTGGACGTGGTGCCCTGCATCCCAGCTGTTTCAGCCCCAACCGTGGCTAAAAGGAGTCAAAGTACAGCTTGGACCATTGCCTCAGAGGGTGCAAGTCCCAAATCTTGGCAGCTTCCACATGGTGTTAGTCCTGAGGGTGTGCAGAAGACAATAATTGAGATTTGAGAACCTCCACCTAGATTTCAGAGGATGGTATGGAAATGCCTGGATGTCCAGGCATAAATTTGCTACGGGGGCAGAGCCCTCATGGAAAACCTCTGCTAGGGAAGTATGGAAGGGAAATATGCAGTAGTAGCCTCCATACAAGGTCCCCACTGGGGCACTGCCTAGTGGAGCTGTGAGAAGAGGGCCACTGTCCTCCAGAACCCAGAATGGTAGATCCATCAACAGCTTGCACCATGCACCTGGAAAAGCTGCAGGCACTGAACACCAGCCTGTGAAAGCAGTTAGGGAGGGGGGCTGTACCCTGCAAAGCCACAGGAGTGGAGCTGCCCAAAGCCATGGGAACCCACCTCTTGCGTCAGTGTGACCTGGATGTGAGACATGGAGTCAAAGGGGATCATTTTGGAAATTTAAGGTTTATTGACTGCTCTATTGGATTTAGGACTTGCATGGGGCCTGTAGCCACTTTGTTTTGGCCAATTTCTCCCTTTTGGAGCAGACGTATTTGCCCAATGCCTGTACCCGCATTGTATCTAGGAAGTGACTAACTTGCTTTTGGTTTTGCAAGGTCATAGAAGGAAGCGACTTGTCTTCTCTCAGATGAGACCTTGGACTTGGACTTTTGGGTTAATGCTGGAATGAGCTGAGACTTAGGTGGACTGTTGGAAAGGCATGATTGTGTCTTGAAATGTGAGGACATAAGATTTGAGAGGGGCCAGGAGTGCGATTATATGGTTTGGTGGTGTCCTCACCCAAATCTCATCTTTGATTGTAGTTCTCATAATCCCCACATGTCATGGGAGGGACCTGGTAGGAAGTAACTGAATCATGTGGCCAGTTTCCCCCATGCTATTCATGTGATAGCAAGTAAGTTCTCATGAGATCTGATGGTTTTGTAAGGGGCTTCCTCCTTCACTCGGCACTCATTCTTCCCTCTCCTGCTGCCGTGTGAAGAAGGATGCATTTCCTTCCCTTTCCACCATGATTGTAAGTTTCCTGAGGCCTCCCCAGCCATGCTGAACTGTGAGTCAATTAAACCACTTTCCTTTATAAATTGCCCAGTCTCAAGTATGTCTTTATTAGCAGCATGAGAAAGGACTAATACAATGGGACAAAATTCCATAGAAACATAAACCATACGAAAAAAGAGCAGGCTAGGCATGGTGGCTCGTGTCTGTAATACCAACACTTTGGGAGGCTGAGGCAGGAGGATAATTTGAGCTCTGAAATTCAAGACCAGCCTGGGCAACATGGCAAAACCTCATCTCTACAAAAAATACAAAAGTTACCTGGGAGTGGTAGCACTCACCTGTAGTCCCAGATACTTGGGAGGCTGAGGTGGGAAGATCACTTCAGCCAGGGAAGTTGAGGTTTCAGTGAGCCAAGATCATGCCATTGCACTCCAGCCTAGGTGACAGAGCAAGATCCTGTCTCAAGAAAAAAAAAAACACTGCCATTGGTACAAATCTATTCACTCAGGAGTTATTTTAATACAATATCACTATAATCATAGTATTTTAATTATTTTTTAAAGACAGACCACGAGAAAGTGGGAGAAAATTTTGCAAAATATGTAACAGATCAAGGAATATTATTCAGTTATTCAGTACAGTTGCCACTAGCCACATGTAACTATGGAGCACTTGAAAAATGGCTCATACCACAGCTTTGAATAATATTTTGACATGTTGGATTGAATAAAATGTATATTATTGAAGTTAATTTCACCTACTTATTTTTACTTTTTTGATGTGGTTACTAGAAAATTCAAAATCACCTGTGTGTCTCCCATTATATTTCTATTGCACATTGCTGGTCCATAATATGTAAAAGTTTCCCACAGCTCAGTAAGAAAAAACAAACCAATAGAAAACTAGACAAAGGGTGTGGGTACAAAACTCATCAAGAAGAAACACATAAGATCAATAAATATTCATTTATACATACATTTGTTAATTCAACACATACTTATTGATCTCATGCTATGTTCCAGGCACTGTGTGGGTCACCAGGGAAAGCTGGCCAGTTTTAGATAAGCTGGTCTGAAAAGTCCTCTGTGAGAAGAAAACATTGGAGATAAGATCTGAAGTGTGAAGAGATGGCTCAACCTCGCCATTAATTAATGGAATTTTATCTTGAGATTCTTTTTCACCCATCAGAATGTGGAAAAAGAGATTGATAATATACAGTATTGGCAATGATGTCGGGGAAAGAACACTTAAATACAATTAGCGGGAGCATAGATTTGGATAACCTTTTTGCAGGGCAATTTGGCTTTATCGCTCCAAATGTAAATCCATATACCATTTGACTGAACAATTCCATTCCTAGAAATTCACCAAAAGCAAAGGCTCAAACATATGAAAATGTATCAATCAGAATGTCCACTACAGCATATTATGCAATCTCAACAAATTTTAAATAAGAAAACGTCTATAGTTACAGTTACAGGTGAGGCATGAGCATTTAAATGAGCTAGTAGGAAGCCCTTAAAAAGAATAAGACAGCCATACTCACTAGAATGTCCACTACAGCATATTATGCAATCTCAATAAATTTTAAATAACTAAATGTCTATAGTTATAGGTGAGGTATGAACATTTAAATGAACTAGGAGGAAGCCCTTAAAAAGAATAAGACAACCATACTCATAATGTTTATAGAACTCACAATGTTTCTGTAAGTTTGAAGCTATTTGAAAATAAAAAGTTACAAAGAAAAGATTGCACCATAACAAATCAAGACGTTCCCCAAGAATACGAGGATCATGTAACATCAGGAAGTCTGTCAATATAACTCATTATTTTAATAATGAATGGGGAAAGAAAACAAGAATAAAACAGACTTGGACACACTAGCTTGGGAAGTTGCCCACCCCATATAAAATGGAAAAAAAGCAAGTTGTAGAACAAATGTTGTATGATACTGTTTGTATTTTTATATTTTTTATTTTTTCAGATACAGGGTCTTGCTCTGTCACCCAGGCTACAGTGCAGTGGCTCAATCATAGCTCACTATAATCTCAAACTCCTGCACTCAAGCAATGCTCTTGCCTCAGCCTCCTGAGTAGCTGGGATTACAGGTACATGCCACCATATCTGGCTTTTTTTTTTTTTTTTTTTTTTTGAAACAGCGTCTTGCTCCATCACCCAGGCTGGAGTGCAGTGGCACAATCATAGCTCACTGCAGCCTTGGACACTGGGACTCAAGCAATCCTCCCATCTCAGCATCCCCAAGTAGCTGGGATTACAAGCACATGCCACCACGCCAGCTAATTTTTTGTAGATACAGGGTCTTCCTGTCTTACCCAGGTTGGTCTTGACCTCCTGGACTCAAGTGATCCTCCTGCCTTGGCCTCCCAAAGTGTTGGGATTACAGGCATGAATCAGTTCCTGGCATCCAGCTAATTTTTAAAATTTTTTTGTAGAGACAAGGGTCTTGCTATGTTGCCCAGTCTGGTCTTGAACTCCTGGACTCAAGTGATCCTCTTGCCTCAGCCTCCCAAAGTGCTGAGATTACAGGTATGAGCCACTGCACCTGGCCTATTCATATTCTTAAAACAAAGCGAGAAAAAACACACACACACACACACAAACTCCTGTCTGTCTGTGCCTGTATGTGTGTGTGCACAATCACTGTACCAAACTAGCCACGTGACTGGGCAAATTGCTTTGACTTCTTTGTGCCTCAGTTTTCCCATCTGTAAAATGGAAACCACAAAGCACCTAGCTCATAGTGTTGTGAGGACCAATCCAATCATTCTTGAAAAACATTTAATGCAGTGCCTGGCATATACTAAATGCCTCATAAATATTATCTATTATCATTGTTATTTTGTCAAAGAAAGACTGAAGGCCAAAACATTTAGAGAAGAAAACATTTTACTTCAAAAGAAATGCAAGAGAATCCACCTTCAAAAAGACCAGCTAGCCAAAGCAAAACACAAGTATTTAAAAGAAAACAGATGCAAAGCTGCCAAGGTGACCAAGTTGTTTTATATTAATCTGTTCCTGGAAAACAAAACAGTATCTTTCTGAAGATATTACAATATCCACAAAGGAGGTAACCTGTGTTTAAACATCATAGTTGCAAAAGGTAGGGATGAAGCTGTCTTTGCCAAGATTTATGGGAAGCACTCAAGGTTTTAATATTTGAGGGATCAGGACTAGACAGACTGGCTCTGTTATTCTTGGTGTATCTCAGGGTGAAAATTGCTGTTTCTCTCTCCTGACTGTGATACATGATGTGCTTAGTCATAATGGAAGCAGGAGACAGTGTCAGTTTTCTTTTCATATTATTCATAGGGGGAAAAAATCTAGAAGCAGATGCACCAAACTGCTAATAAGGGTTATCTCTGGGAAATAAGATTAGGGAAAGAGTTTTACTATTGACTGTATGTGCTTCTGTAGCATTCAAATGTTTCACATGTTCACAAATTGCATTATTAATTTTTAAAAGAACAAATAAGATCATGTAAATTTTGAGTATCTAAAGCCACCCCATTTCTTCCTAGTTCTTCCACACCAGATGGAATAGTTTACATTCTAAGCTCTTCAGAAAAAGATTTATAAACCACGCATTTTCTCTAAAATCCATTTCCACTGCTTCAGTCTGTCGCATCTGCCAGGAGAACCTCAGTATAAAATTCCAATTAAAAGAGGAAAAGAATTACAGCTGACATGTTGGGGGGGCAGGCAAAGAATTCTTTCTGCTTCACTGTTAGTTCTCTACCCGTAAGCCCGAGACCCCCCAGCCATGGAAGTCCTTCACAATGAAATCTCAGAGTTGGAGTCTCCCACTCTCGTCCCTCCCCGCATCTTCTTTCTTTTACCCAGCAGGTCTACCGATGGGCAGCCCTTTTCCCAAGTACCAGGAGAGAAAATGGATTCGGAAAAGGATTTGTGGGGAGAGGAGAGTCCACACTTAATACTGAAAGAGGCTTTTCATCTGGTTTTCAAGCCAACAGCAGCCCCATTCCTAGATTCACTCAAGGTCTCCCCAACATGTCCCTGGAAAAATGGTGGTTTGCAAAGTCAGGAGGGTTACATACAAGATGCCACAGTGGCAGCAGGTGATGAAGGCGGGGCAGGATTCACCTGTGGCTTGCACCCAAATCCCCTTCAGCCAGGTCACCAAGCACAGCCTCTCTTCCTTGTGTCAAACAACTCAAATGGCCAAGGACCCTCATTTCACCTGTGCTCATGGGCAATGCAGAGGTGATAGATGTACCCTTCTACAGGACAGACTGGCTGCCCTTCCCACGTTTTTGGTCACTGCTGCTGAGGACATGAAACTGTTTTTTCATCCGAACAGGCAGGATCTCTTTCTTTAGGAAAGAGAGGGGACCTCATTATTTTTCCTATGAATTCATCATCACGGCTATCATCTCAGAACTGTGTTTTCCAAGGCAGCACAATAGGTCAGTTTGGGAGGGTCTGAATTCATATAATTCTAAACTGGATTATGAGCTCAGAATTTAGGGTTCTAATATTCTATGCAGTGATTTTGCTTGTAAAACCTCTAATACAGCTTCTCAAAGTTGGGTCCCCAAAGATTCTGATCCAGTAAGGGGTAGAGAAGATTCTGTTACACCCCCAAAGAGTGCAGACTTAAAATAAGAGCAAGGCAGGAAGTAGCAATTCACAGCAAAAGCTAACATTCATTGAGCATACACTAGGTGCTGAGCCAATGCCAACCACTTGACACACATTAATTCATTGGATCCACCAGTGTGAAGTGGGTGCTATTACTATTGCCCCCGATTTACAGACGAGGGCACTAAGGCTTAGGAAGGTTGATAACATGCCTTAGCTCTCACAGATGATAAGACATGGAATTTAAACTCAGATCTCTGAATTTCAAGCCCATGCTCTATTACATACTTCCTTGGAATAAATATAAAGATGATGGGCATCTTGACCTTGAAGGACATTAAGGATAATTACATAGATCAGAAGTTTTCAATCCTGTGAAGCTTAAAAATGATAATAATAGGCTCGGTAAGGTGGCTCATGCCTGTAATCCCAGCACTTTGGGAAGCAGAGGCAGGTGGATTGCTTGAGGTCAGGAGTTTGAAACCAGCCTGGGCAACATGGCAAAACCCCATCTCTACCAAAAATCCACACACACAAAAAAAATTAGCTGGGTGTGGTGGTATCCACCTGTAGTCCCAGCTACTCAGGAGGCTGAAGTAGAAGAATTACTTGAGCCCAGGAGGTCGAGGCTGCAGTGAGCCAAGATTGTGCTACTCCACTCCAACCTGGGTGACAGAATGAGACCCCGTCTCAAAAAAAATTTTTTTTAATGATAATAATAATGAAAGAGCAACCCAAGCATCTATCAATAGCTGAATGGATAGACAAAATGCAATATATCCCTACAATGGAATATTGTATATATCCCTAGAATGGAATCTTGTATATATCCCTACGATGGAATATGTATCCCTGCAATGGAATATTGTATATATCCCTACAATGGAGTATTGTTCATCCTTAAAAGGGGAAAAAATTCTGACACTTGCTATAACACGGATAAACTTTGAAGACATTATTATGTCTAAGTAAAAGAATCCAGTCCCCCCAAAAAAGCAAATATTGCATAATTTCCCTTGTATTAGGTACAATACAATTGACTATTTGTATTAGAATAGTCAAATTTATGGGACTCAGAAAGAATTGTGATTGTCATTGGCTGGGTAGAGGGTGAATGGAAGTGAGTATTTTACAGGTATGGAGTTTCCACTGGGGAAGATGAAAATTCCAGAAATAGATGGTGGGTCATGGCTGCACAGCAATGCGAATGTACATAACGCCACTGAACAGTATACTTAAAAATGGTTAAAAGATTAAACTGTAGGCATATTTTACCACAACAAAAAAATCACTCACAAAAAACACGTGCTGCCTGGTCCCCACACCCGTTAAATCAGAATCTTTCCATGATAGGGCCTGGTTCTCTGTATTTTTTTCACTACCAACACCCAAGATGGAGAACTCCAGAATTCATAACTTGGAATTCGGGAACTCACCTTTCCGGAAGTCCCTAACATTGTTTTTGGTTCTCGCTCTCTCATTCATACAAGAGTACTGAAAGCAATTCCTCTTCATTACTGAGTCTTCCAGCCTGTTGCTGACTCAGGTGGCCCAGATCCAAGAATTAACTGAAGGTTCCGGAAGCAGAAAGCTCTGCGGTATACTGGGTATTTCTCTGGCTTGTAATTGTCTGCATATGTCTAATCCCCCTTGATAGTCCAGGAAGAGGAGCAATTATTACTGAAGTGCCGTGATTTCAGAATCAAGGAAGAGGTTCTCAGTGAAATCTGTAATTCACAGCACTGATGGAGTCCTTCTGTATGTAACTTTTTTTTTTTTTTTAAATGCAGGGTCTCACTCTGTCACCCAGGCTGGAGTGCAGTGGCACGATCATAGCTCACGGCAGCCTCAAACTCATGGGCTCAGATGACCCTGCCACCTCAGCCTCCCGAGTAACTTAGACTACAGGTGTGCGTGTACATAACTTTTAAATACATATTTCCAGTCTTCTTTGGGCTGCAGCACAACTGTTGGGTGACTCTTAGCCATGGGATGATAAAGAGAGCTTATTTTTCAAAACTGTGTGTTCTTTTTATTTTGAAAAATTGCAGACCTCAAGTATAAGTGAGCAAATAACACAATGACCTATATAATCACCAAAATGCATCAATAGTTAACATTTTTTGCCATTTTTATTTTTATTTTGCTGAAAATTTAGGCACAGGTTGCAATAATGTCACTTCTAGATAATGCAGCCTATATCTTCTGTAGAAAAAAAATCTCTTATGTAACCAAAATATAAATATCACACTCAAGAAATTTAACATTATTATGTAACATTTATTCTACATGTGAATTTCCCCAATTGTCCCAACGATATCTGCCATTGCTACTTATTTATTAATCCCAGACGTGATCAAGGATCATACATTGCATATAATTGTTAGGTTCATCTAGTTTTCTTTAATCTAGGAGAGTCTCCTGATGTGTGTGGGTGGGAGGGTGTGCACGTCTTTCATGACATTGACTTTTTAAAAATAATTTCAAGCCATTTGTCTTGCAGAAAATTGCTCAAATAGAATATACCCTATTATTCCCTCTTAATTAAAAAAAAAAAAAGCTAAACACATTGAGAAAACTACATAGGGCCAAGTGCAGTGGCTCATGCGTGTAATGCCAACACTCTGAGAGGCCGAGGCGAGTGGATTGCTTAAGGCCAGAAGTTCGAGACCAGTCTGGCCAACATGGTGAAACTCCATCTCTGCTAAAAATACAAAAATTAGCCAGGCATGGTGGCACATGCCTTTAGTCCCAGCTACTCAGGAGGCTGAAGTGGGAGAATGGCTTGGACCCGGGAGGCAGAGGTTGTAGTGACCTGAGATCACGTCGCTGCACTCCAGTCTGGGTGACAGAGCAAGACTATGTCTCAGGAAAAAAAAAAAAGGAGGAGGAGGAGGAGAAGGAGGAGGAGGAAGAGGAGAAAAGAAAGGAAAAGAAAAGAAAAGGCAAGAAAAGAGGAAAGGAAAAGGAAAGGGAAGGGAAGGAAGAAGGAAATGAAAGGAAAAAGGAAAGGAAGGGAAGGGAAAGGGAAGGGAAGGGAAGGCAAAGGAAAGGAAAGGAAAGGAAAGGAAAGGGGAAAGGAAAGGAAAGGAAAGGGGAAAGGAAAGGGGAAAGGAAAGGAAAGGGGAAAGGAAAGGAAAGGAAAGGGGAAAGGAAAAGGGAAAGGAAAGGAAAGGAAAGGAAAGGAAAGGAAAGGAAAGGAAATTGCATAAGTAAAATGTCCTTGTCAGGGTATTTTATCAGAAGGCACATGATGTCAATTGGTTAAGATTCCCTTATTATTAAAGGGAGAAGAACAGTATCTGGCCTTCATCTCAGCAGCAGGCAGTCTCTGAATACCTCTGCTTTGCCTGGCACTGTGCTATGTCCTGCAGACCTCAAAGATGCCCTCAAAAAATTCACATTCTGTGGGGAAACAGACATATTCATTCACTCATTCAGTCAGTAACACATTTCTTGAGCTCCAACAATGCGCCAGACACCACTAAGTACTAGCAACAAGGACGATATTTAAATATTTAACAAGTTTGGCATGAGCACAGAATCAGAGAAGATGCTCTGCTAAGTGCACTAATAACCCGTAAGTTGTTGGATCATGGGGAAACCAGGGAAAATGCAGAGGAGCAAGCGGGATGGTTGGGATACTGGGGAAGGGGGACAAGCTTCAGAGTAGCTGCTATTTATCAATGAGTACAGAGTATTTCAACATTTTAACAGCTGGGAATGACAGCGTTGACTTGGGCATGGAGATGAACAATTTATCTAAAGTCCCTGACCTCATGGATTGATCTTCTAGTGCAGGAGTGGGCGAACTTTTTTGGTAAATGACCAAATAGTAAATATTTTTGGGCTTGCAGGCCCTACATTCTCTGGACAGAGAGACAAAGTCCCAACTACTCAACTCTGTCTTTGTAGCACAAAAGGTAGTGTGTCAGTCCGTTTTGCACTGCTATAAAGAAATACCTCACACTGAGTGATTTATAAGAAAGGAGGTAGCTTTGGTGCGTGGTTCTGCAGGCTATACAAACATGGCGCCAGTATCTTCCTCCGGTGAGGACTCAGGAAGCCTTTACTCATCGTGGAAAGTAAGGGGGAAGCAACTGTGTCATGTGGCGAGAGAGAGAGAGAAAGAGACAGAAAGAGAACGATGCCAGGCTCTTTTAAACAACCAGCTCTCACATGAACTAACAGAGTGAGAACTCATTACTGCAGGGAGGGCATCAAGCCATTAATGAGGGTCTGCCCCCCGACCACAACATCTCCCCCCAGGCCCCACCTCCAACATTGGGGATCACATTTCCACATGAGATTTGGAGGGGACGAACATCCAAACTGAGGTAGGCGGCGGGACTTGACTCCAGAGCAGATTGAAGACTGGCTGAAACAGGAAAAAGGCACTCAGAGCTCCTCTCCATCAGGCGTGCTCACCAGTGCCATGACAGTTTACCATTGCTATGGCAGCACCCAGAAGTTACTACCGCTTTCCAGGGCAATGACCCAGAAGTTGCCACCCCTTTCCAGGGCCACCACCCAGAAGTTGCCACTCCTTATCTAAAAATTTCTGAACAACCGGCCCCTTAATTTACATATAGTTAAAAGTGAGTATAAATCTAACTACAGCACTGCCCTGAGCTGCCACTCTCAACACGCTGCCTGTGGGGTAGCCCTGCTCTGCAGGAGCAGTCATGGAGCTGTAACCAAGTCAGGGCTCTAATGCCACTGCCTCCATAAAGCTGTTTTTTTTTGTTTGTTTGTTTGTTTGTGTGTGTTTTTTGAGACGGAGTTTCACTCTTGTTGTCCAGGCTGGAGTCCAATGGCGCAATCTCTGCTCACTGCAACCTCCGCCTCCCAAGTTCAAGCAATTCTCCTGTCTCAGCTTCCCGAGTAGCTGGGGATTACAGGTGCCATCGCGCCCAGCTAAGTTTTTGTATTGTTAGTAGAGACACAGTTTCACCATGTTGACCAGGCTGGTCTCAAACTCCCGACCTCAGGTGATCTGCCCACCTTTACCTCCCAAAGTGCTGGGATTACAGGAGTGAGCCACCATGCCCAGCCTAAAGCTGCTTTCTTCTACCACCAGCTCACTCTTAAATTATTTCCTAAGAGAGGCCAAAAAAATTCCCAGGCTAAGCTCCAATTCTGGGGCTTACCTGCCCTACAACAAAACTATATCAAATAGCCACAGACAATAGTAAACAAATGAGTGTGACTATGTTCCAAATAAGCTTTATTTACAAAAACAGGCAGCAGGCTGGATTTGGCCCATGAGCCATGATTTGCAAACCCCTGTTCTAGTGAACAAGACAGACATACTCATTTGTCCTTTTATGCTACAAATACTTATCCAGCATCTTCTACATGGCAAGTATTGCACTTGACACTGGTATGCCATGCTGAACAAGACATATGGCTGGGCATGGTGGCTCATGCCTGTAATCCCAGCACTCTGGGAGACCAAGGTGGGTGGATCACTTGAGGTCAGGAGTTCAAGACCAGCCTGGCCAATGTGGTGAAACCCTGTCTCTACTAAAAGTACAAAAATTAGCTGGACGTGGTGGCAGCCACCTGTAATCCCAGTTACTCGGGAGGCTGAGGTAGGAGAATTGCTTGAACCTGGGAGGTGGAGGTTGCAATGAGCCAAGATTGTGCCACTGCACTCCAGCCTGGGTGACAGAGTGAGACTCTGTCTCAAAAAAACAGAAAAAAGACAGATGATGACCCCTGCCCACGTTGCACTTACATGCTGGTGGGAGAGACAAAATCTTATTATGTGAATGCTAAGACAAAAGTCATCAGGAAATACAGAGGGGGCAGTTAACTCATCCTTAGTGTTTAGGGAAGGATTCCTGGAGGAGGGGATGACCGTGTTGTTTGTTTAGCAGCCTGTCAGTGAGATGAGCAAAGTCACCAGAGGGCTCTTGGAGCCTTTTCATCAGGACAGCCTGAGTACTTCCATCCCTTTCCCTGTGGGTTATCTGTCATCACCAGCTCTTCCCTTGTGTCCCCCAGTCTCTGAACAGCTATAACGACGGAGACTACGAAGGAGCCAGGCGGCTTGGGCGGAATGCTAAGTGGGTAGCCATCGCCTCCATCATCATTGGCCTTCTCATCATCGGCATTTCTTGTGCAGTTCACTTCACAAGGAAGTAAGTAGGCTTTCTGAATCCCTCCCTACGTCAACTGCCCTTTCTCGAATGCCCATTGGAATCTGTTAGGGTAGATTAGGTTATGCTCCAGTAAAAACCCCAAGCCAAAGGGTTTTCATGTTTTCTTCTCAGAATAAATCTGTCCCAGTCCAGAGGGACACAGCAACATTGTGGATCTTCTAGTGCAGGAGTGGGTGAACTTCTTTGGTAAATGACCAAATAGTAAATATTTTTGGCCTTACAGGCCCTACATTCTCTGGACAGAGGGACATAGTCCCAACTACTCAACTCAGTCTTTGTAGCACAAAAGTAGTGTGTTACTCCATTCTGCATTGCTGTAAAGAAATACCTCAGACTGAGTGATTTATAAAGAAAGAAGATTTGGATCCTTCTTTGGATCAACAATATGGATCCATTACATGGATCATATAGGTCAGTAGAAGGTCTCTCCTCCACACAGTCACACAGGGTCTCACGCTATACAAAGCTCCACCATCTTGTAGCTGCTCTGTCTAGAACAGAAGCCAACAAACTTTGTCTGTAAGGGCCAGATAGTAAATCTTTTAAGCCTTGCGGGCCATATGGTCCCGATCATGGTCTCTGGCACAGCTACTTAGCTCTGCCATTTTAGCACAAAAGCAGCCATAGACAATATAGAAATGAACAGGCGTGGCTGTGTTCCAATAAAACTTTATTTACAAAAACAGGCATCTGTCTGTGGGCTGTAGTTTGCCAACTTCAGATCTAGAACATGAGGTGTCCTCAGGCAAAGGCGGGGGAGAGGAAGACTGGAGAATCCCACATGGGCTTTTTACTGCCTGGCGACAAATGTCGCTTAGGCTCACATTGACTGAAATCAGTCACATAATCCCACCTAACTGTAAGAGGGTGGGAAATGTGGGAGAGTAAATGGGATATTTAGGATTGCTATTTGCTCTACCCTAGAACATCATCTGCTAAATAAACTCCTACTTGCATCAAACTAGCATAACTGTTTTAGTTTAAGGGCAGAAGGGTCACTACATATTTTTGGTATTGACAGTGAACTCTCATCTCATAAAAAGATGGATGCTGTTGATGTGTTGTCCTCTGAACTGGGACAAATTTATTCTGATTTCTCTAACCAGCTCAGATGGGCTCCATCTGCTAGAATCAATAACACTTTCCATCAGAAGTTTGACAGATGGCAAGGTCATGTGATAGGCAACCCAGACCCGGAAATGACAAGCCCAGATCCATCTCTGTCTTGCTATGTAATTTCTGGTAAGACAGATAAGAATGCTGAGAAATTCTTTCACTTTTCTGTCAGAGCGGCATGGCTACTCCTATACCCTTGACCAAAATCCTGCACCCATCGAGCTGAGAAGGTCAACCTCTTTCTCTTGGTTGACAAAGGAGGCTTACCGAGATGGGTGAGGGAGGAAGGAGACCTCTTTTGACATTCCAGATCAGCCAACCCAACCTTGGCAACCAAGAGAGTAACAGATGTCATGGTAGATCCACTTCCTATCAAACAAGGCAGATCCAGGAACAATCAGTGGCAGCTGGGTAGAGGGGAAGGTATCAAAACAGGAAGTGTCACAAAAGAAAATTAAATGGCTTTGGCCAAAGAGAAGAGAAAAGGACACTCAAACATGAAAGGAAACTCATGGTTTCTTGCCTGCAGGATGGCAAATTTGATGTTGGCCTATGAAGAGAAAGATGGTTGGAGAATACATGTGAATGAATCTGACTATATTCTTCAGAGAAGGTGTAAGGTGCTTGTGAACTTGTGAGCAGGGGAGCCACAGAGTGTGGGTTTAATGGTGCGGTTTTGGCACCAGACTGCCTGGACCCAGGTCCCAGCCACCAGTTATTCACTGTGAGACCTTCAGCCAATTGTTTAACATTCCTGAACCTCAGTTTCCTCACCTGTAAAATGAGAATAATTCATTTCATAAAGCTATTGTAAGGTTAATTGGATGACTCACAGAATGTGTAGGTTGGTGTCTCTGTTCTTTAGTGGGTGCACAAAAATATAAATCATTTATTAATCCTATTATTACTATTATTATCAATGTTACTGGGAAAGGACCTCAGAATTCAAGATGTCATTAAATAGAATTCAAGGCTTTATGCTTATGAGCCAAACAAAGGACAGTGTTCCAAGGGAATGAGGCCAAGCCTTGGCTTGGCTCCTGGGAACTTGTGAAAATGCATACTGCCTAGATTAGTGTTTGAGCTAAGTGGGTCATAATAATAGCAGCTGACACTAACATAGACCTTGACATATACCGGGTACTGTTTTAAGCTCTTACATGAATTAATCCTCATTGAGTCTTCACAGCAACCCAAAGAGGTAGATAGGTATTATTATCACTATTTTGCAGATGAGGAAACTGAGGCTCAGAGAGGTAAAGTGACTTGCCCAAAGCCTCACAGCTAGTTAGTGGAAAAAGTAGGATTTAAAGCCAGGATAGTGTCACTCTTCAGGCTGTGTTCTTAGCCAAACTCCGCACTGCCTCTAAGTCAATATGTCCCTGCTAGTACACCCAGTAACAAAGGCCAGTAAGTGGTACTTGCTTTATGGCTAACTCCAGGGTTTATTTACGGGGGAATGGTATGGTGAGGTTTCAACCTACAGAAATGTGTGATGAGTCAGGGCCAAGGTTCACAAAATCAAAGGAGTACAGGGGTCAGGGAAAGGACATACATGAGGTAGCCTGGTTATAGGACAATAGGAAGTGGTGGGGACCATGGTAATTTCAAAAGCACAGTTTAAAGGAAGCAGCCACCACTCTGCTCCAACTGTAACCACTTACCATGAAGGCTTCATGGGGCTCATTTTTCAAGAGATGTTGGAAATCTGGAATTTTATGTAAAATCTGATTTTTAGATATTGACAAGCAATTCACATTACTAAAACACAGAAACAATATTTGCAGCCTAGACACTATCTACTTTGCAGTCTCTAGTGGACAGTCTGCTTTCAAGGATCAGTTTGCTCATGGCAACTCTATCCAAGAAGTGTTGGAAGGGATCTAGAAGCATTCGTATGTAGACTTTCTCCAATTTTAATATAAGTGTTTTTATCTGGGGATGAAGTGTTTCTGCTTGTGATTGAATGTCTCTGCTTGTGATTGAAGCTTCCTTAGGAATAAAAGGTATGAGAAGGAGTAGCCTCTCTGTTTCTTCTTCCTAAAAGGCACTGTTCACAATGGTTAGAGCCTGTGATTTAATACCAGCTTTATCAGGATTCAGATCCTACTTCTACCACACAGGCTATCTGGGCAAATTATTAAACTCTCTCTGCCTCAATTTCCCTAACTATAAAATGAGAATTGAATTATTTCCCCATCTGTAGGGTCAAATTCCTTCTAGATGCCATTCCCTCTGTTATTAAAGAAAACAGGCCAGGCATGGTGGCTCATGCCTATAATCCTAGCACTTTGGGAGGCAGAGATGGGAGGATCTCTTGAGGCCAGGAGTTCCTTGAGCAGCCTGGGCAACATAGCTAGACCCCATCTCTTTTTTTTTTTTTTTTTTTTTTTTTTTTTTTTTGAGACGGAGTCTTGCTCTGTCGCCCAGGCTGGAGTGCAATAGCTGGATCTCAGCTCACTGTAAGCCCTGCCTCCCGGGTTCAGGCCATTCTCCTGCCTCAGCCTCCCAAGTGGCTGGGACTACAGGCGCCCGCCACCTCGCCCGGTTAGTTTTTCTGTATTTTTTAGTAGAGACGGGGTTTCACTGTGTTAGCCAGGATGGTCTCGATCTCCTGACCTCGTGATCCGCCCGTCTCGGCCTCCCAAAGTGCTGGGATTACAGGCTTGAGCCACCGCGCCTGGCCTAGACCCCATCTCTACAAAAAAAAAAAAATTTTAATTAGCTGGGCATGGTGGCACACACCTGTATTCCCAGCTATTTGGAAGGCTGAGATGGGAGAATGACTTGAGTCCAGGAATTCAAGGCTGCAGTGAGCTATGGTCATGCCATCGCATTCTAGCCTACGTGACAGAGTGAGACCCTGTCTCAAAAAATAAATAAATAAATTTTAAAAGAGAGTTCCATGGAGAAACTCAAATTTAAAGGCTTTGTCATATGCATGTATGGGCAAGAGAAGGCGGGGGGAGACAGAGAGAAAGAAGGAAGGAGGCAGAAAATAGCCGTTAGAGAATGAAATCAATTCTGTCTTCCAAGTAACACGGCCAATTTCTCAGTAATCCTTTGAAATTAAATCTCCCAGCCCTCATTTATGGGAGGAATTAAATGACAATGTGAAACTTCTAAGGCAAAAGTGCCCAAGCTTTACACTCCATAAGAGTTACCTGGAGAGGTTTAAAAAAAGTTAGCATCCGAGCCTCACCTCAAAAGATTCCAACTTGCTAAATCAGAAGTGAGGCTCAAGAACATCTGCATGTTTCAGCTGCCCCTGCTCCCAACCTGAGGATTCAGACGCAGGTGGCGGGCAGAACCGTCTTTGCCAAACTTTGGCAAATATCCTGCATCAAAGTCCACAAGGAAGAACGTGCGGATGGTGGCCATTCATGGACTGGCCAGTTTTCATTTACAGCAAACTCATCATCCTAATCTGCTATGTCTAACCCAATGCTAGGGAGGGGAATGGAGTTGCCACCTAGCAGGTCTACCCACAGGCAGACTCCTTTGTAACAATCTGTTTCCACAGAGGGGCTGGAAAAATCTGACATTAGAGGAGTCGAAGCCTGACCCAAAACCCATGAATCTGTGAGTTTTCTGAGTTTATTCATTTCCAAATGCTGTCTGGGGGCCGGGTGTGATGGCTCACACCTGTAATCCAATACCTTGGGCTGAGGTGGGAGGATCTCTTGAGGCCAGGAGTTTAGGACCAGCCTGGGCAACATAGCAAGACCCTGTCGCTCCAAAAAATATTTCTTTTAAATTAGCTGGGTTTGGTGGTGCACACCTGTAGTCCTAGCCATTCAGGAGGCCGAAGCAGGAGGATCTTTTGAGCCCAGAGATTGAGGCTGCAGTGAGCCGTGATCATACCACTGCACTCTAGCCTGAGCAACAGAGTGAGACCCTGTCTCAAACAAACAAAACAAACAAACAAAAAAAACAAGAACACTGTTTGAAGTAAACTATTGCCTTTTAAAAGTTGTAAATTCCCTGTCTTAAAAAAAAAAAAATGATTCTTAATCCTTATCAAGAAAGCTGTAGCCAGTGTGTTAGAGAACAGATTGAAATCTCAAATGGTTGAAATCACGGGTAGTTTATTTCCTTGGCATAGTCTCAGATCATGATAGTCTTTACCCAAACTCATGAAAAGCTCTCATTCATCCTATTTTACAGGATATCTACATAAGCCACATGGTGGCTGGGGCAATGAAACACACGGTTTCATGACATCAAATTCCTAAGAGCTGGGAATTATTCAACTGAAATATTAAACCATTTTGGATAGAATCCTGCATTGACAGCAGAGAATTGTTCTTGTCCAGACAGAATCATGGACTTGCAGTCTTTCAAAGTCAGAAAACTCTCCGCCCTCAAGTTGCTAGGGAAAGTGAAGAAATAAATCACACAGGTGAAATGTTTAAATATAGTAGCCATCCATTTATCAATCCTAGTAATTCAAATCCCTAGTCAAAACCAAACTATTTGCAGACTTTTGCTTCCTGCTGATACCTTGAGGACTCAAGCAAGATTAGGTTATTCTAGTGATGTTT
Source organism: Macaca thibetana thibetana (assembly GCF_024542745.1). NCBI lineage: Eukaryota > Metazoa > Chordata > Mammalia > Primates > Cercopithecidae > Macaca > Macaca thibetana. Next base: position 115,884,295 of record NC_065588.1, read on the forward strand.
CTCAAAGCACAAATCTCAGAGCCACCTAGGACAGATTCATCTGGGATGTTTATAAAAATGCAGGTTCCTGCACCCCATTTCCTGAGTAGCCTGGAAATACCACAAGCCACCTTCCCCGAAAAATAATTCTAAATATTCTGAAGTTGCAGAACTACTATTCTAGGACTTTGCATTTAATGAAGAACATTCTTGCCTCTGTGGACATGTGCCAACAAACAAGACTTTTTTACATCCCTAAGATAAAAAGATAAACAGTTTTTCTTCTCTTACACACTCAACACAACACACAGCTGTGACCAGTTGTGTTTTGTTTCCCCCACACACCAAGCAATTGTCCAGTGACTACCAACTGGGTATCGTATAATTTAGCTCAATTACTACACCATCTACTGGGAGTTAGAGTCAGATCCCACAGGTTAATGGTTTGGTCCCCCAAGACTGCCTCCCATTTCAGATGCTAATTGCAAGCCCCAGGTTGTGACCTGCGCTTCGGACTGGCTGGCTCTAAGTTGGGGATCTTCATGACCCCCTTCTCAGGTTCTATTAATGTGCTAAAGTGGCTCACAGAACTCAAGGCAACACTTACTTATGTTTACCCATTTATTACAAAGGATATTACAAAGGATACAGATGAACAGTCAGATGGAAGAGATGCATAGGGCAAGGTATGAAGGAAGGGGTGTGGTGTTTCCATGTCCTGTTCAAGTGTGCCACCTTCCAGGTCCCACCACACATTCAGCAATCTGGAAGCTCTCCCAACCCTGTCCTTTTGGGTTTGCATGGGGGCTTCATTACACAGGCATGATCAATTACATCATTGGCCATTGGTGTCCAACTTAACCTTCAGCCCATTTCTCCTCCCTGGAGTCCAGGGGTTGGGACTGGAAGTTCCAACCTTCTAATTACATGGCTAGTTCCCCTGGCAACCCACCCACAACCTGAGGCTATCCAGGAGCCCACGAAGAGCTGCCTCATTAGAATAAATATAGTCCTATCACCCAGGAAATTCCAAGGAATTTGGGAGCTCTGTGTCAGAAACTAGAGTCAAGACAAAACATCAAAACAAAAGATTCTCCTAGTACCCAGTCTACAAGGGTGTTAGGAGCTCTGTCTCAGGAACCAGATGTAGGGACCAAATATTTATTATTCTTTATCACAATATCACACCGAAGGTATCTGGTAGAAGCTTCAGTTATTGCTGCTTCCCTGGAAAGTCTACACACCTCCCAAATTTTCTCTTCCTCCCTCCCTTTTGTTTTTGGTTTTTGTTTTAGAGACAGGGGTCTCATTATGTTGCCCAGGCTGGTCTTGAACTCCCAGCCTCAAGTGATCCTCCCACCTCAGCCTCCTGAGTTAGCTGGGATTACAGGGTTGAGCCACCACACCCAGCTCTTTTCCTCTCTCCTTGAGATCAGGCTCTTGTTCTCTTATCTGATGCTCTGTGGAATTTGGCAGAATGTCCTTAGCAGCAGAAACAGTTGACCATGACAACATTTGGGTATGAGACAAATGTCCTCTGTGACAAATATGACATTCTCAGATGACCCTGCTAATACAGTGGAGTTTCTTGTTACTTAGGAGTAAGGTTCTCATGTCAGGGCACAAGGTGAGCTTTGAGTATATCAAACTTAATCTTGGAAGTATCCAAGGAGGGCACCCTATTGGAGACTCACACATGGTATCTCGATCAGCCCGCATAGCCAGTGAATGTCTCCAGTGTTGGAAGAGGTGACTGTTCCTTGGGCTGAGAGTCAGCTGAAGTATGTGGCTGGGTTTAGGGTTCATGGCATCTGTTTCAACACCGGAACCACACTCTGGGCTCACATAGAAGGAATAGATGTGACATCCCCCTCCGTGCTCATGATCATTGAGCAGGGCGGCAGTCAGAAACTTCAGCTCTGTCGCTTTTTTTCTTTTTGAGGAACATAAATAGTCGATCTGCCATAAGTTAAATGCATGTACAATGCAACTCCCCTGAATGTATGTCTCTGAGCGGTCTCGTTGAGGTATAAACAGCCAGGTACATACCTGTGTGTTAAAAACGCTTGTTTGCCATTCTTAACAACAACAGCCTTTGTTTTCCAAGGTTTTCATTAAGGAAAAACTTACCTCTAAACAGGGATAAGGGTCCCATGACTGTGTCTCCTTAGCAGGCACAGAGTTAGAAGATCTTGACCCATTCTGTACTGGGAAAGCTCCTCTCTCACAAGCAAATTGAAATGAATCCTTTCCTGGCCTCAAAATATCCTTCAATTGCATCAGAATTGGAACGAGACATACATATCAAGGTGGACATGAAGCAGGAACTTGACCTTTTTGCAAAAGCTTAAAAGCAAATCCCTCTTCTTTTCTATATTGTTGGCTGGGGAAAGGCTTTCTGGAAATTGTTTTGCTCAGAGAAATTTCATGATTCCATAATGAAAAATGGGAATAGTTACCTATTTCCAGAAGGTTAGAAGGGGCTTTCTGTGTTGGTTCAGATAAGCTGAGGTAGAGACAAATCAGACTTAAGTTGCCAGCAACAATGGAAGGAATTTTGCTTTGAAAAGGATATAAGCTAACACACGTTGATGAAGAAATCAGAATGAACATTAAAAAGATGTTAAACCTCACTGGTAATCAAGAGCACAAATTAAAGCAACAACAACAAAAAATACTACATATTTTTGCCTGGCAGATTGCAACAATTAAAAAGATGGGGAATATCAAGGTTGGCCAGGATGTGAAAAATTGGACACTATACTGGTGGTGAAAGAGAAAACTGGGACAGTCTTTTGGAAAGTCAATTTGGATGTATCTAATATAAAATCCAGGCACCCACTAACCCAGCAATTCCACTGCTCAGTATCCACCTTTGAGACAGGTGCACAAAAATGCACATAACACAGTAATGCTTCACCCTAGCTATGTGTTAGAATCACCTGGGGAGCTTTAAATGTATGCCAATACCACTGGGCACTGTGGTTCATGCCTGTAATTCCAGCACCTTGGGAGGCAGAAACAGGAGAATCACTAGGGCTCAGGAGTTGGAGGCCAGCCTGGGCAATATAGCAAGATCTCATCTCTACTAAAAATTTAAAAAAAAAATTATCTGGGCTTGGTGGCATGCACCTGCAGTCCCAGCTACTTGGGAGGCTCAGGTGCAAGGCCAGCTTGAGCCCAAGAGGTCAAGGCTGCAGTCTGTTATAAATGTTACAGTGTACTCCAGCCTGGGTGACAGATCAAGATCCTGTCTCAAAAAATTAAAATAAAAAAAGTTTAAAAAACAATGCCCAGGGCCCACCCTGGACCAATTAAATTAGAATCTCCAGTAATAGGACCAGGGATTGGTAGACTGTAGGGTTCTCCAGGTAACTCTAATGCACAGCTGGGGTTGGGAACCATAGATGTGCAATGATGTTCATTGCAGCTTTGTTTGCGGTAGGAGAAATCTTGAAACCACCTACATGTCCATCAGTAGGCAGGTTAAATTAGGAGTGATATATTCGTATGATGGGATACCACACTGCAGTTTAAACATGGAGACGGGGTCAGGTGCCCTTGTTCACACCTGTAATCCCAGCACTTTTGGAGGCCAAGGCAGGACGATCACTTGAGCCCAGGAGTTCAAGACCAGCCTGGGTAATATAGTGAGATCTTGTCTCTATTTTTTGAAAAAGTATACACATAGAGACATCCTTCTTACTATGACTTTACAAGCCGTGCATGATCTGACTGCTGCCTCCCCATCCTCATCTCCCCTCCCCCATCCTCATCTCCCCTCCCCCATCCTCATCTCCCTTCTCTCCTTTTCACTCCCTCCACTTCAGCCACATCAGAGTCTTCTCTCTGAGCAATGCAAGCATATTCCTGCCTCAGGGACTCTGCACTTGCTGTTGCCTCTGCCTGGAACTCGCTTCCTCCTAAAAGCCATTCAGCTGGTTCCCATCTCTCCATCTGGCACTTGTTCTTATATTACGTTAGCAAAGAGACTATCCCTTTAGTCAGTTTTACTCCTGTTCCTTACCACTCCCTGATAAATTCTATATTTATGGTCTGTTTCCCCCTACTGGCATGAGAACTCCAGGGACATTTTCATTTCTGTTACTGCCCATAATAATAGAGCATGGCCCTTAAGAGTGCCTATTGACAGCTGGGCGTGATGGCTCACGCCTGTAATCCCAGCACTTTGGGAGGCCGAGGCAGGTGGATCACAAGGTCAGGAGATCAAGACCATCCTGGCTAATACGGTAAAACTCCGTCTCTACTAAAAATACAAAAAAAAAAAAAAAAAAAAAAAAAATTAGCCAGGCATGTTGGCAGGTGCCTGTAGTCCCAGCTACTTGGGAGGCTGAGGCAGGAGAATGGCGTGAACCTGGGAGGCGGAGCTTGCAGTGAGCCGAGATCACACCACTGCACTCCAGCCTGGGCGACAGAGCAAGACTCCATCTCAAAAAAATAAAAAAATAAAAAAATAAAGTGCCTATTTACAAGCTAGACTGCTGGAGTTCCAATCCAGGTGCTTCCTCTAAGCTGTGTGCCCTTAGGTATATCTTTTAAGCAGTCTGTGCCTCTGTTTTCTCATACATAAAATGGAGATAATAACAGTGCCTACCTCATAGGGCTGTGAGGGTTAAATTGCACAAACTCCAGGGCCTGGCACACTGTACTCACTAGGTAACTGTTGGGTGTTATTACTATAATCAGCACTAGAGCAGTGCCCAGCATGTATATACACATTGAATAAATGAGTGAGTAAAACAAAAAAAGAAATTGCAGCACGATTGCATTATGTAAACACATACACATGATGAGTATACAATTTCTAAATGCTTATTGATCAGTTTCAATGCAGAGAAAAACACCTGGAGAACTTACACCAAACTGCTAACGTGCTACTATACTAACCCTTGGGGAGGAGAGTGAGGTTCAGAAATGCTCAAGAGGCATTTTTCCGTATCTGCATTATTCAGTTTTTTGTTTGTTTGTTTTTTGTTGTTTTTGTTTTTTTGCATGTAAGATAAAATAAGTTTTCCAAATAGAATATGTTTCTCAAAAGGAAGCTCCTGCTTAGAGTCAAAAGTGTGCAGGTGGGCTGGTACATTTCAGCATGTGTTTAACCAGAGTCATCGCCATCTAAAAGGAAGGCATCGAGCTGGGAAAGGCAACCACAGAGGCTCAGCCCATGGTCTTTCTCTCTTTCTCTCTCTGTCTGTACCACACAGTGCCTGAGGAACCAGCGGTCAGTGGGCTGTGAGCATGGAGGATGGACCTCATCCACACACACCCAAAGGAGTTTCTGAGGAATGGATCCTCGACTTCAGACTGTGAGATCTTTTCCTCCAGGACTCTCCAGAGGCAGGTCCCTGGCAAATGAACAAGAAAAAAAAAAGTCCAAAATGTAGGAAATCCAAGCTGCACAGCCGGATCAGCCAAAGTCATTGATTTGTAAAAATGAAAAGAAAACAGAAAAAAGAAAAATGAAGTCTCACTGTCTCAGTTTAGCGAATCCCGTTGTGTCCACTCCTCTCCTCCAGAGGCGAGCCTCAGGAAATCACATAACTTTTCACTGAGGGGATCCAGGGGATCTCCATATAGGGGGAGATGGAGGTTTCTAGGAAGACCAGCGGGTGCTGGTATTTACGACGTTGAGCACAAACATTTGCAGCATGTTTAAAATTGTCTAGTAGAGTTCAAGTTGTGGATTTGCTTTTCCTTTTATTCTTACAACCTTCAGTAACTCCTCCTCTGGGAGTCAGCACTCCCATGCCCAGGGTTTACCCATCTGGCCATTAAACACTCAAAGAAGGGGCTTTTCTACTCTTTTGTCTTGATCCTTACGTTTCCAAATAGGCCCCCTCCCTTGCTTGCATCCACGTTGGTCGACTTGACCAAAACCTCACTCTTCACTCAAACAGCCTCTGAGAATGGACTTAGTGGCCAATTCTAGGTACATGAGCACTTCCTCTATACCAGTTTTGGGAATAAACTGGCTGTATTTATAGAATGTGCTTTTTTTTTTCTAATTTCTCACTCTCCTCTCTCTAGCAAGTCTCAGACAAGATCTTTGATTTTCCTGGATGCCACCCGGAAATGCCACCCATTGTATTTCTTTTCTGTCCAATGTAAACCCTTTAGGTGTGAATGTACTGGTTTAATGATGCCATTATTCTGCCTGCCAGAACACGGCAACCCAGCGTCTCACAGAGCGCAAGGGGTGTGCTACTGCTGGCACACAAGATCATTTTTAAGTAGCTTCTAGGAACAACATTAAGTAATACCAAATCACAAAGAATGTTTCCCCTTTTCTATTCTTTTTTCATCCTGATTACAGCAAGGAAAAAGTCTCTGTTTAGTGCTAGCAGGTCCTTTAGACCTTTCAGACACTACGGCTCTTTCCCCTTCTTAACAAAGAAAGAGCAGGTCTCAGGTTCGGAGTCTTCTGTCTAGAAAGAATGTAATGATATTGTTTTGTGTCATGGTATTTATTTTATTTATTACCTTCCATTTACAGCTTCCCACAGTGGGAGATAGGATATATTGTTTCTGTTCAAATAAATTAACTTAAGAAAAATAGGAGAACTCAAGAAAATGTCAAGTAATTAACACACTACATATGTATATATGGCAAAAGTCACTTCAAAGAATGAATGTCAGAAACATAGCGATAATGAAGCAAAAGAAAGGCAGATTATGCTGGCCGGGCATGGTGGCTCACGCCTGTAATCCCAACAATTTGAGAGGTCGAGGTGGGCTCATCACTTGAGGTCAGGAGTTCGAGACCAGCCTGACCAACATGGTGAACCTCCATCTCTACTAAAAATACAAAAATTAGCCGGGCATGGTGGTACATGCCCATAATCCCAGCTACTAGGGAGGCTGAGGCAGGAGAATCACTTGAATCCGGAAGGCGGAGGTTGCCGTGAGCTGAGACTGCGCCACTACACTCCAGCCCAGGTGACAGAGCAAGACTCCATCTCAAAAAAAAAAAAAAAAAAGAAAGAAAGAAAAAGAAAAAAGAAAGACAGATTATTCTAATTGAATGAATAAGAGGCTGAGAGTCAATATCTGAGTTCCAATGCCCTCTTGTGTTTGCAGGGTTTTTAATTGGCCACTAACTAGCTATGCAAGCCGATTTTAGGCAAGTTGCTTAGCCTCTCTGTGCCTAATATTCCTTCACCTGCAAAATGGGAATACGAATGCCTGCCTACTTACCTCACAGTGCTGTTATGAGAATTAATTGTTGTCATAGATGTGACTAACCATTGGCGGGGGGGTTTCTAAGTACTATACCAATACAAATTTCCACATTTTTTCATATACTGAACCCTAGCAAAAAAATAAATAAAAGCTGATGAACATCAGATTCTACCTGTCATTTTACCCGGATGTTGTGATGAGCCAGCACTTGTCCCAGGAGGACGTTGAATCAGGGACACGAAATCTCAGCACACGGAGATTCTAGCATCATTCCAATAGACTGGATCCTGATTTCTGTTTCCGACATCTTGTTTTTTGTTTGTGCGTGTTTGGGTCCTTGGTCTTTTACCCAAATCAAATGAAAGGTGTTGCTGAGAGGCAGAATAAAAATGGTTTTAAGTAAGCCTGTGTACCACAGCGTGTGAATTATGTTTTCTTGGGGTTCCCCACCTTCCAGAGATTTCCATAACCAAAATAAGCTCATCTAGTCCAACCCCCAGTCCCCAGGGAAGTCCCCACCTTCCAGAGATTTCCATAACCAAAATAAGCTCATCTAGTCCAACCCTCAGTCCCCAGGGAAGTCCCCACCTTCCAGAGATTTCCATAACCAAAATAAGCTCATCTAGTCCAACCCTCAGTCCCCAGGGAAGTCCCCACCTTCCAGAGATTTCCATAACCAAAATAAGCTCATCTAGTCCAACCCTCAGTCCCCAGGGAAGTCCCCACCTTCCAGAGATTTCCATAACCAAAATAAGCTCATCTAGTCCAACCCTCAGTCCCCAGGGAAGTCCCCAGAGAGGCCAGAGGTGGCGCTAGAGAAGCATCACTCTGAACTAATTTACGGCCAGAAATGTCCTTCTACTTGGCACTGAAAATGTTGGTTCCATTAAAGCGAAAATAAAATAAGAAAAATCTTGTTATTAAATGTGATCCATGGGGTCAAGAAGGCCACTGATTTTTGTTGGGTGTCCCCCAGGTCCTAAGCCCCAAGAATGACAAAATGGTCTTTGTTGGGATGATGGGCTTGTCCAGAGCTTCCTCCAAAGCTAAGATTGTCCCTGCTCCACTCGCAAAAGCACAGTTTAAAAAGGGATTGGTGGCCAGGCGCGGTGGCTCACACCTGTAATCCCAGCATTTCAGGAGGCCGAGCAGGCAGATCACAAGGTCGAGATCGAGACCATCCTAGCTAACACGGTGAAACCCCGTCTCTACTAAAAATACAAAAAATTAGCCGGGCATGGTGGCACATGCCTGTAGTCCCAGCTGCTTGGGAGGCTTAGGCAGGAGAAGCGCTTGAACCCAGGAAGCGGAGGTTGCAGTGAGCTGAGATCATGCCACTGCACTCCAGCCTGGATGACAGAGTGAGATTCCGTATCAAAAAAAAAAAAAAAAAGAATTGGTGTATTATCAACCAAGACATTCCTTTATCAGCCAGTTACAAAAACTGGCTAAATAGAGCAAAAAGTAGAGTTTACTCTCAGAACACGGAAAATTCCAGGGATAGCTTCAGGTGCAGCTGGATCCTGGTGCTCAGGGTTTCTGGGAACGTGTCCGTTTCTATGTCTCAGCCCCAACTTGCTGAGTTCATTTTAGTTTAGTAGGGACAAGATGACTGCCAAGAGCTTTGGACTTTTTCCTACCAGCTTAGCAATGCCTGTGGAAAGAGTTTCTTCCCTAATAGCGCCAGGGGGAAAAAAATGTTTCAATTCAGTATAATGAACAATTGATACAAAACAGAAACCGACCTATCAAAATGGATACCAGTCATTAACAAACAGGTACAGCCACTGTACCAACACAAATGGATGCTGTGGCCAGGGGCAGGTGGGGCCCTCATTGGCCAGGCTTGAAGTCAGGATTCAATCACTGGAACTGAATGTGAGGTCAGCTCCACCCAAACTTTATAGATTGAGGGTGTGGAAAGGGTGGTTCCCCAAAGGAAAACCAAAGTGCTTTTACCAGAAGAAGGAGAGAGATTTGCTAGGCAAAAACATAAAACAAAAAGCAGCGTCCACATTAAGCATGCTACTTCTTACTATACCTTCCATATGCAGGCCTGAAGTAACCTAATAGCTTTTCTTTTCTTTTTTTTTTTTTTTTTTTTTTTGAGGTGGAGTTTCACTCTTATCGCCCAGGCTGGAGTGCAGTGGCACAATCTCAGCTCACTGCAACCTCCACCTCCCGGGTTCAAGCGATTCTCCTGCTTCAGCTTCCCGAGTAGCTGGGATTACAGGCACACGCCACCACACTTGGCTAATTTTTTGGTATTTTTAGTAGAGACGGGGTTTTACCATGTTGGCCAGGCTGATCTCGAACTCCTGACCTCAGGCGATCCCCCTGCCTCGGCCTCCCAAAGTGCTGGGATTACAGGCGTGAGCTACCGCGCCCGGCCTCCTAATAGCTTTTCAAACAATTTCCCCATGGTGTTGTCACTCTCATCCAGCTCCTCCTTTGACCAATATTTATAGAGCACCTGCTCAACCACAGAAACTGGGCTCAGCTTTGGAAATTCCAGTACATTTAAGAGAGACCCCTGAGAAGGTGGCAGTAGTCTAGTGGGGGGAACAGATACACATAAATAATGAGAAGGAAACACGAGAGTGCCCAGACAGAGGCATGAGCGAAGTGTTATGCCGTCACTTTGCAGGAAAACACACTGGCTGTACTGAAGGGAAGGAAGGCTCAGTCCCTGTCCTACCATTCTTTGCATTGCTGAGGCTGATAGTGCTACAGCTCTTGAAGTTACCCTGTCTCTGCCCACAAGTTATGGGCAGAAACAGATGCAGACATAAAATCGCTGGCCTCAGCTCCTGGATCAGCAAATTACCTTTGGCCTACAGCAGGACAGCTGCATTCAGCAAAACAGCACGATGCATGTATCTTGATACGTAACCCTAGATTCAGGCTTCTAAATATAAGAGACAGTTCTGGGCCACCAATTACCAAAAAAAAAAAAAAAAAAAAAAAAAAAAATCTTGTAAGATAACGTTCATACTCATGGGTTACAACTAATCCTTAAAAAATACTCATAAGTGTTGAATATTTAAGTCTGGGGAATTGCCCTATAAAAATAGGTCCCTGCACCAAGATACTTTGAATTCTGGTTTGGACACATACAAAGAGAGGCAGGCATAAAGATGACCCAAGCATCACTTACACTTGCTGGAGAAGCCACAGAAAGAAGGAATTCCCTTTCCAATACATTCATTCATTCATTCATTCATTCATTCATTCCAGTAGACATCTATTTATCAGGGGTCAGGAGAGGAAAGCACACAGTTGCCTCTGTGCATTGCCTGCGTGAGGCATCGGAGAGTTTCATCTCGCGTACCTGTGTCAAACCTCGGGTGAGCACCCAGTTAAACCTGCAATGACCCGGTCACGGCATTCATCTCTCTTCCTGTCCCAGTGTAGCCTTTCCCAGTTTACACCCACACACTGGTTCACTGATGCACCCAAGCCGTCTGCTCCTTGCACTGTGACCAAGTGTTTACTCCCCCAGGTCACGTGGAATCCCATGCATGGGGACTAGTTGTACTTTGGAGTGAAAGTATTGGGAGGAACTCATAAAAGGCCAAATTCTGCCTATATAGAAATGGCCTGATTACCCCCAAGAAAGAGGACCTAACGCATGCCTAGGAGGGAAGGTAAATAAGTATTTCTTGAGCTCATCTAAACAATTGCAGTAGCTTTTTCTTTTTTTCCTTCTCAGACAGGACCAACCTAACCCCCATCTCTAAGGCAGCCACCCTACCCCTCGCCACTTGCTATCACACCACCCTGTTTTACTTCTTCCGTGGGGTTTGCCACCACTAACAATATTTTTGTTTATTTAACTGTTAATTGATTTATTATCTTCTTTATTATCTATCTCCTCCCCCTAGGATGTTGACCTCGTGCAGGCAGAGACCTTGTCTGTTCTCTTCACTGATGTGTCCCCAGCATCTAGACTGGGGCTTGGCCCATGGCAGATACTCTATAGCTATTCGTTGAATGAGTGAAAGGTTCTTTTCCCCATGTGCTCTTCCTCCTGGCTAATGTCCACTCCTTTGTCTCAGATTAAGTGCCTCTTGTTCAGAGGTGCCTTCTCTGATATGCCAACATTTCAAGAACATGAGGGTCTCCCTTTTGCACGCTCACAACTTCCCTGTGGTTTCACTCAAGGTCATATCACAATGGTAGTTAGATATAGTTTGCACAGTTACCATTTAATATCTGTCTTTCCCAGCAGATCGTGAGCCCCCCTGAGGGCACGGACCATATTCATGTTGTTCACCTCTGCTTCCTGGTCCCTAGCTTTGTACCTGGCACATAAGTTTCCAATAGTTATTTAATGAATGAATGAATGAATGAGGGTGTAGAGGTAGAGAGAAATGGAAGAAGAAACCTGAGTCAAAGCTTCCTCCATCATCATAGCTTTATTTTCACATTGTTATCTGACAAGATTTAAAGTTGAATTTTAAAGCAAGATGAAGCTAACCATGGTATTGGATGTAAATCCTGTCTCAAAACTTTCTCACATATTCCTTATTGTGATGGTTTAAAAGAAGGAAGAAATGAAAATCGACTTATACCGAAAAGTAATTTCAAGAAGACAGAAATCCGGCTGGGCGCGGTGGCTCACGCCTGTAATCCCAGCACTTTGGGAGGTCGAGGTAGGAGGATCACCTGAGGTCAGAACTTCGAGACCAGCCTGGCCAACATGGTGAAACGCTGTATCTACTAAAAATACAAAAATTAGCAGAGCGTGGTGGTGCATGCCTGTAATCTCAGCTATTCAGGAGGCTGAGGCAGGAGAATCGCCGGAACCCAGGAGGCGGGGGTTGCAGTGAGCCGAGATCGCACCACTGCACTCTAGCCTGGGCGATAAGAGCGAAACTCTGTCTCAAAAAACAAAAGAAAAGAAAAAGAAAAAGAAGAAGAAGAAGAAGAAGAGGAAAAAAGACAAAAGAAAAGAAAAAGAAAAAGAAGAAGAAGAAGAAGAAGAAGAAAAGCAGAAAAGGAGAAGAGAAGAGAAGAGAAGAGAAGAGAAGAGAAGAGAAAAGAGGAGACCCAAATGAACCCCAGCCTCCTTTGTGCCTGGGATGCCCCCTAGTGGGAGAAATGGAGAAAGACACTTTAGAGTGTTCACTAGCAAATTGACAAATACCGTATTTATTTGCCTTTTATAGTCTCTGAGTTAGTGTAGGATCCACAAACAAACTGGAAGAAAATCACACGGCTTTGATGAAGAAGAGAAGCAAGATGTTCTACAGTAATAAACTTTCAGTAAAACAAAAACTGAGCAACTGTTGCTTTTGAACCAGATTTTTGACTGATCTCCGATGGTAATTTTTAGACTATCTCACTCTTAAGACTTATTTCTGATCTGGAACTTTTCAAAAATGATGTAGATTCAATTAGTCACACCTCTGTTCCTTAGAAATTCAAGGTGGATACGATCATCAAATGCCAACACCGGCTCAGTGGGGCTTGTTCTTCAGTCTCTATAATCTACAGTTCTAAACTCAGCTCTTCTGCTGAGTTTAGAATTGTAAATTCTGCTGAGACTAATTAGATTTCTGGATTTTAATAGTGGAGGAGTAATTTACATTGGGCGAATTCCACTGCCTGGTACAGCTACAAACTCTGAACAAAACATTTTTACAAATTGAAGGTATTTGAGAACAACTGAAAACGGGAGGGGCAGTAAGCATCCTCATAAAATGGGAATCATCCACATTTACCTGGCTTTTCCTCTGAAGGGTCACCCAGTCTGCACAGCACACAGAGAACAGAGCTCAAACCGAAAGCAACAGTCTTATTAGGCTGCAGAATCACAGGTTAGAGTTTGTGGCCCCCGTGGTGGCTGGAATTTGATGAGAGAAATCCCAAAAATGATAGAGCCACAGAAAAGGAACCTAAAAAAAATCAGAATATAAACTCCCCTCAAATCCTTGGCTGACTCTTAAACTGTATTTGTAAAGCCCAGCAGAAAACAAGACAAAACAAAACATCTGGAGGAGAGTGCAAAGAGCTGCATTGATCAGTGCTGGGGAGGCAGAGTTTGGAGCTCAGGTTCCACCAGATGAGAGGAGCTTAAACTCCTCAGTCTTTCTGTTGAAACCCAGAGAGGTCACAAATTAGTCAGAAAGACCACATCCAAGAACTAGTATGTAGAAGGCACAAAACCAAAATAGACCCAACCAAAAGAAGCCCCAAACCATGCCTTTGTAACATAAGAACGAGTCACTAGTAATTTCGCTACCAGTTAAAACAAAACTTAACACTTTTACAAGAAAGATAATAGAATCCAGAGCCTCTGCTATGTTATCTACAATGTCCAGTATAAAATGTTAAAATCACTGGGCCAAGCACGGTGGCGCACACCTGTAATCCCAGCACTTTGAGAGGCCGAGGCGGATGGAACACGAGGTCAGGAGATCGAGACCATCTGGCTAACACGGTGAAATCCTGTCTCTACTAAAAATAGAAAAAATTAGCCGGGCAAGGTGGTAGGCATCTGTAGTGCCAGCTACTTGTGAGGCTGAGGCAGGAGAATGGTGTGAACCCGGGAGGCGGAGGTTGCAGTGGTCCCAGATCACGCCACTGCACTCCAGCCTGGGCAACAGAGGGAGACTCCGTCTCAAAACAAACAAACAAACGAACAAACAAAACTGTGAATAAATATTAAAGACAATAATTCTATGGTCTAATCAAAATCTCAGCAAAACTTTTTGTAGAAACTGACAAGTGGGGTCTAAAATTTATATAGAAAGGCAAAAGAACTGGAATTGCTGAAACAATATTGACAAAGAAAAGCAAAGTTGGAGAAGTCACACTGCCTGATTTCAAGACTTTGCATAAAATTACAGTAATTGAGACAGTGTGAGGCTGGGCACAGTGGCTCACACCTGTAAGCTTTGGGAGGCTGAGGTGGGAGGATCATATGAGGCCAGGAGTTTAAGACGAGCCTGGGCAACACAGCAAGACTCCATCTCTACAATTTTCTTTAATTAGCCAGACATAGTGGTACATGAATATAGTCTTAGCCACTTAGGAGGCTTGAGCCCAGGAGTTCAAGGTTACAGTGAACTATGATCATGCACTGCACTCCAGCATGGGTGGCAGAGCAAGATCCTGTCTCCTAAAGAAAAAAAAAAAAAGACAGCGTGGTATTGATGATAAGACAGACACATAGATCAATGGAACAAAATAGAGACTTCACAAATAGACCTACACATATATGGTTGTTTTTGTTTTGTTTGAGACAGAATCTCCCTATGCTTCCCAAGCTGGTCTGAACTCCTGGCCTCAAGTGATCCTCCCACCTCAGCCTCTCAGGTAGCTGGGACTTTTTTTTTTTTTTTTTTGTTTTTTTGGTTTTTTTTGAGACAGGGTGTCTGTCTGTCTCCCAGCTGGAGTGCAGTGCAATCATGGCTCACTGAAACCACCTGGGCTCACATGATCCTCCTGCCTCAGCCCCCTAAGTAGCTGGGGCTACGGGTGCATGCCACCATGCCCAGCTATTTTTTTTTACTTTTTGTAGAGATGGGGTCTCACTATGTTGCTCAGGGCTGGTCTCAAACTCCTGGGCTAAAGCAATCCTCCCACCTTGACCTTCCAAAGTGCTGGGATTACAGGCATGAGCCATGGCCTGACTGTAAATTGATTTTTGGCAAAGGTGCAAAGGTCATCCAATGGAGAAAGAATAGTGTTTTCAACAAATGATGCTGGAATAACTGGACATCCATATTCCCAAAGATGAACTTCAACCCATGCTCACACCATACATAAAAATTGATTCAAAATAGATCATAGAGCTAAATATAAGACCATTTTAGGTAAATAAAATTTCTTCAGATAAAATTTCTGAAGAAAATAAAGGAGGACGTGGAGAAACTGGAACTCTTATGTACTGCTAGTGGGAAATGGTGCAGCAGCTACGAAAAACAGTATGGCAATTCCCCAAAAATTAAAAATAGAATTACCATAGGATCTGGCAATTCCATTTCTGTATACTCAAAAGAATTCAAAAGGACATGAAGAAATATTTGTACACCTGTTTTCTTAGAAGCATTATTCACAATAGCCAAAAGGTAGAAGCGACCCAAGTGTCCATCAATAGATGAATGGATTTTGATACATGCTACAACATAGATGAAACTCAAAGACATTATGCGAAGTGAAATAAGCCAGTTACAGAAGGACAAATACTGTTTGATTTCATACATCTGAGATACTTGGAGTAGCAAAATTTATACAGACAGGAAGTAAAATGGTGGTTGCTGGGATCAAGGGTAAGATGAAATGAGGAGTTACTGTTTAATGGGCATAAAGTATCAGTTTTGCAAGATGAAAAAATTCCTGTGGGTGGATGGTGATGATGGCTGCAAAACAATGTCACTGAACCGTACACTTTAAAATGGATAAAATAATAAATTTTATGCTATGTATATGTATTAATCACATTTTTCATTTTCTGTATCTTATGAGGCTTGACATCTTGGGGACTCACCAAGCTGAAAGAGACTGTTTGTCCCAGGGTTAGCTCATTCCGAGAGATAGCAGACGACCTTCCTGTAATATGCAGACCAACCAATTCAGAGCCCATATTCTGAACCACCTCCTCTCTCTGGCTTTTCCACTCTGAGAGGCAAGTTTCCTCTGCCCTAATCATCCCAGGGTCAGGTAGCAGACAATTAGGGACTACCCCTATAGCCCACAGCTGGCCTGAATTATGCAAACGCTCCAATCCTAAGCCTGTTCAGCTGCTTACCTTGCCTCGCCCATTCCTCCTGGCAAAAACCACAATAAAGGCTTTTTCCTAGGCTTTCCTCTCATCCTCTCTGCCTGTGACCAACCTCAAAGTTCTCTCCTGTGGTTCTGCATGGCATGGTGTGAACTGTATTAGACTGTTCTCACGCTGCTATGAAGAAATACCTGAGACGGGGTAATTTATAAAGAAAAGGGGTTTAACTGACTCACAGTTCCCCATGGCTGGGAAGCCCCAGGAAACACAATCATGGCAGAAGGAGAAGCAAACAAGTCCTTCACAAGAAGGCAGGAGAGAGAAGTGCCAAGCAAAGGGGGAAAAGCCCCTTATAAAACCATCAGATCTCATAAGAACTCACTATCAGAAGAAGAGCATAGAGGTAATCGGCCCCATGATTCAATGATTCCCCACCAAATTCCTCCCACGGCACGTGGGAATTATGGGACCTACAGTTCAAGATAAGATTTGGGTGGGGACACAGCCAAACCCTATCAGGAACTGTGAGTAATAAAACTATATTTTTAATAGCAATAGTTTTCTGATCCATTGGCCTTACCATACATGGATAAACTCAAAGTCCCAGGTACCTTCTAGAACAGTATATCCTACCACATTTTTAAAAAATACATTTTTAAAGAGTATTAAGGAAATGATAGATTCAGTACATTAAGGCAGCACTCCTCAACCGCCAGGCCACGGACCAGTACCATGGCCCATTAGGAACCAGACTGCACAGCAGGAGGTGAGCAGGAGGTGAGCAAGTAAGGCTTCATCTGTATTTACAGCTGCTCCCCATCGCTCACATTACTGCCCAAGCTCTGCCTCCTGTCAGATCAGTGGTGGTATTACATTTTTATAGGAGCACGAACCATATTGTGAACTGCATATGTGAGGGATCTAGGTTGCGTGCTCCTTATGAGAATCTAATGCCTGATAATCTGTCACTGTCTCCCATCACCCCTACATGGGACCATCTAGCTGCAGGAAAACAAGCTCGGGGCTCCCACTGTTTCTACATTATGGTGAGCTGTATGATTATTTCATTATATATTACAATGCAATGATAATAAAGTACACGATAAATATAATGTGCTTGAATCATCCCCAAACCATCCCCCCAACCCTGGTCCATGGAAAAATTGTCTTTCACGAAACCTGTCCCCGGTGCCAAAAACACTGGGGACTGCTGCAATATAGTACATCTATACAGCAGTAGTTTTGCATGGTGACTAAGAACATAGATTCAAGAGTTAAATTTCCTATATCTAAATCCTGGCTTCACCACTTACTAGCTTTGCGCCATGGAACAAGTTACTTCTCCACTTGTGCCTTAGTTTTTTCTTATGTAAAGTGGGGATAATAACAAAATGTACCTCTTAAAGCTTTATAAGAATTAAATGGCTTAAAGCAAGGAAAGTGCTTAGGACAGTGGCAGGTATACAGTAAGCACTCTATAAATGGAACTCTTCTTGTTATGAAATCTGCAGCCATTGCAAAACTGAGGTGGCAGGATATAGTGGCACACACCTGTAGTCCCAGCTACTCAGGAGGCTGAGGCAAGAGGATCACTTGAGCCCAGGACTTTGAGGCTGCAGTGAGCCATGATTGCACCTGTGAATAGCCACTGCACTCCAGCCCGGGCAGCATAGCAAGACCCTGTCTCTTTTAAGAAATTTTTTTACTTAAAATTTTTTTAATTAAAATTCAAAAATGAGGTGGAGCTGTATATGCTGATATGGAAAGATATGCCAAGGAAAAAGGTACTAATTGCTTCAACTTTTAAAGAAGAGTGATGTAAGTACTTTTTCTATAGTTATAATTATAGGAAATTATAATTATAACAATTATAACAAAATATACCCCCAAAAAGTATACAAGAAACTCTCAACAGGTTATTTGAGGGGAAAGGAATTAATGATGTGGGAGAAGGTGTGAGGGAGACTTTTGTTTTTGATTCTGTACCCCCTCTCATACTGCTTGAAGTTTTTAACTGTGTTCATCCATACTTTAAAATACATATATTTAATTTTTTGAAAGGCCATAGGAATAGTCTTTGTTGCTCTTTATTGCCACCTAGGGGATGCCAGGGGCATTGCCTGCCATAATCACTGTCATTGCTGTTAACCCTATTGACTATTTAATAATTGATTTCATCTTCTTGATTAGTATGTTACACCAAGCAAGTCATGGCCTCCAACTTTCAGATTTTTATTGAATTTTGTAACAATAAGAAACATGGTTG
This sequence comes from Macaca thibetana thibetana, assembly GCF_024542745.1. Taxonomy (NCBI): domain Eukaryota; kingdom Metazoa; phylum Chordata; class Mammalia; order Primates; family Cercopithecidae; genus Macaca; species Macaca thibetana. The sequence continues at coordinate 115,902,471 of NC_065588.1, forward strand.
AGAAATTGATGCTCTTTTGAAAAAAAAAAAAGAAACAAGAAACATGGATTTGTAGTTAAAATTTTTTTTATTTTTTTAATTTTTATTTTTTTAAATATAATAAAGATGGGGTGTCTCCTCGTTGCTCAGGCTGGTCTCAAACTCCTGGACTCAAGCTATCCTCAAGCCTCAGCCTCACAAGCTGCTGAGAGCCACTGCATCCAGCCTGGAAAATTCAATAGATGTTAAAACAATTGAACACCTAGTCTGATCTTCCTCTCTGAATGACCATTCCCGCTTTATACTTATAATCTAGATCAGCCTGATTCATTGGCCCACCCAAAATGATTTCATCCCTCACTCAATCATCTGTCCATGGTGCCTAACATGTTGACCTCTGTCTGGTTGCCTGCATTTGAATGCTGGTTTCATGACTTTCTAGTTGTGTGACCTTGAGCAAGTCACTTCATCTCTCTGAGCCTCATTTTCTCCTGAAAAATGCAAGTGAGAATAATAGTAAATCCCGCAAAGGACGGTTGGTGACATTACATGAGTACATACCTCAAACGCAATGCCAGGTGCATAAAAAGGGATTGATAAATAACTTTCACTCTAACACCTACAGTCTTCAAATCTCAACTTGATTGTCACTTCCTTCAGCAAGTCTTCTCTGACCTCAGGACTTGGTCACATCCTTCTCACTAGGCGATGCTTCTTCCTAGCATTTGTCACAGATGACTGTTGGATGATTGTTCAATAAATGTATCTCTTCCCTACTAGATCATAAGCACTCAGGACAGAGCCTGGGTTTGATCTTGCCCACAATTCTCTCCCCGGTATCTACCACAGTGCCCAGTGGATAGGAGTTTTTGCCATAAAAAAAATTATTGATAAAGAAATGAATTAATGCAGTTAGAAAACTGAAGATCTCCGAAAAAAATAAATGTTAACTAGAACAAGTGCCATGAAATAGTTAGGCTCTGATGGGCTAGATGACATGAGTCATGAGACACTTACAGGGAAGGACAGGGTGGGGAAAGGTTTATTTTGTAAGACAGTTGCAGAAAACAAATTGGAAAAAAGATAAAGCGTACACCTCTACCGTTTGTTCTGGGGCTAACCCTATTTTCTTTGAGGTAAAATTCATAAAACATAAATGTTAATTTTAAAGTAGACATTTTTAAATGAACAACTCAGAGGCATTTAGTACATTCACAATGTCGTGCAACCACCATCTATGCCAAGTCTTAAAACATTTTCATTATCCTGAAAGAAAGCCCTCATTCCCTCTTCCACCAAGCCCATGGTCACCACCAATCTGCTTTCTATTGATATGGATATACCTATTCTGTATATTTCATATAAATGGAATTGTACAATATATGACTTTTGTGTCTGGCTTTTTTCACTTAGCATAATGTTAATATTTTTGAGGTCATCCACATTGTAACATGTATCAGTTCTTTATTCCTTTTAGTGATAGAATAATATTCCACTGTATGAACATACTACAATTTGTTTATACATTCATTTTGTTGTTGTTGTTGTTGTTGTTACAGAGTCTTTCTCTGTCGCCCAGGCTGGGGTGCAGTGGCACAATCTCGGCTCACTGCAACCTTCGCCTCCCAGGCTCAAGCAAGTCTCATGCCTCAGCCTCCCAAAAAGCTGGAATTACAGGTGCATACCACTAAACCCAGCTAATTTTTTGTATATTTGGTACAGATGGAGTTTCATAATGTTGGCCAGGCCAGTCTCAAACTCCTGGCCCCAAGTTGATCTACCCACTTTGGCCTTCCAAAGTGCTGGGATTACTGGTGTGAGCCACTATGCCGGCCTACAAACTTATCTCTTGATGGACATTTGGATTCTTTCCACCTTCTATTATGATAATGCTGCCCATCCCTGTTTTTGAAAGTCTCCATGGTTCATCATATCATGAAGAATGATAATCTCACAGTACCCTGGACCAGAAACTAAGACACAAGATCCAAATTATGATCTATGACCACTAACTTTTTATATAATTCAGCAAGCCATTATCCTTCCTCATCTGTAAGCTATGTGATTGAACTAGGATTTTCATGCAAGTAGTTTATCTTGGGAGGCGTTTCTGAGTATTTATTTGGAAGATGCTCCTAAAAAGAGATAAAGAAAAGGAAAGGAAGATAATCAACTAATTCCTTGATCCAGTTACTGCTGTGGACATCTGGGATGCATTTCCACTGGGGACCTCTGAGACACTGTAGGGAATATATCTCAGTGACACGAGAGCTAAAAAGAAATTATTTAGGTAGTTAGTGATGGTAAGAGAGTCCTCAGTAAGGATTTTAACAAAAAAGCAGCCTCTAAATCATTTCTTTTTTAACAAAAAGCAGCCTGAAAAATCAAGCTGCAGGCATAGATAAGCAAGCTAGAGGCTTGCATAGGTAAATGCCAGCAGCTGTGCCAATAGAAAACAGATACCTGGAAACCAGATATATTCAACATGGAGGTTCCCTCTTCCCTTTTCTTTGTTGCCACGTGTGCAGATAACATGGCACCAGCCAGGTTTTTAAAAATCCCATTCGCATAATAAAAGATTAGAGTGGGATGGCCAGCCTCTTCACGAGTTATGTAAATGGCACATCTGGTCCAACCAATCCACTCCGCCCCAGGTAAATCATACACCACCTCCTCAAGCTCATCCATAAAACCAACCGTATCTTGCCCCAAACCAGGGAAACCCACTCAGGACCCCTTCCTCTACATGAGGAAGCTCTCTTCCTTCTTTCGTCTATTTAACTTTCCGCTCTTAAACCCACTCCTTGCATGTCCGAGTCTTCAATTTCCTTAGCATGAGACATCGAACCTTGGGTATTACCCCAGACAAACGATGCTGCTTCATTAGAGTTAGCACATCCAACGGTCAAGGGAACTGGCTCCTCTGTCATTGGCTGAGGGCTTCTCTCAGGGTGTCTGCTCTGGTCCCCTCAGGTTCCCACTTCTGTCGACCAAGCTTTCTCCAGAAGGCCCTCAGAGTTGCACCCACTCACAGTTAGGAAGTCTGCGGCAAGCATAGACGGGCACATGCAGATGGGGTATGATGGTCACAACAGCATATGTTGAAGGGATTATGTAACTTTGATCTTCAAATCCCTGGGAGCTTACATTTTAAAGAGGTGAAACAGAGACAGACTTCCTCTCATTGTTTTCACCTCCGTTGGATCTTTGCCCGGATACTGCTTTAGTTTGTCAGTTGTCCTCTAGAAAAGGGGTAGAAAGTATATATCCTTTTCTCCTCCATTCTTTCAAAGCTCTTAAAAGAGGATAGAGAGGCTGGGTGCAGTGGCTCACACCTGTAATCCCAGCACTTTGGGAGGCCGAGGAGGGCAGATCACCTGAGGTCAGGAGTTTGAGACCAGCCTGGCCAACATGGTGAAACCCCGTCTCTACTAAAAATAAGAAAAGTAGCCGGGCATGGTGGGGTGCACCTGTGGTCCCAGCTACTTGGGAGGCTGAGGCAGAAGAATCACTTGAACCCAGGAGGTGGAGGTTGCAGTGAGCCGAGATCGCACCACTGCACTCCAGCCTGAGTGACAAGAGTGAAACTCCATCTCCAAAAAGAAAAAAAAAGAGGATAGACTTGAGTTGAACTTTATTAAGAACATTGTGTTACCTTGAACTGGGCACTTCTCCCTTCTAGGTCTCAGCTTACCCTATAAGTGAAGCTATTCATCTTAAAAAAATCCTTATTGAAAAAAAAATAAAGATACAGGAAACTACACAAAAGAAATGTATGGCTTAGTAAGTCACTACAAAGCAAACATGTTAATAACTACCAACCCAAGTCAAGAAACAGAATTTTCTCAGACAACCTAAAAGTGACAAAATAAGGCTATTTGCCAATTAAGGTTGTAGACCAAAAGCTGTAGACTGAACTTCTTTCACTTCTATGTTGATGACTCTGTCACAATATTTGCATCTCAGTGAGAAGAGAACACAATAATGTCTAGCAAAAAAAGATGGACAAGTCTCTCAGACATTGGCAGTGTTATTTACATTGGCTAGGCAAAATTCAGAAGGCCTGGGGGAAATCTGGTTAAGCCTTAAAAGTGAGCTTGTAATTCTATCCCAGCAGCCCACACACATTTGAGTATGTCTTAGTCAGCTCAGACTGCTATCACAAATCATCAACTGGTGGCTTAAACAACAGATTTATTTCTCACAGGTCTGAAACCTGGAAGTCTAGTATCAGAGATATAATTTGGATACTTTTCCACCTAAATCTCATGTTGAAATGTAATCCCATGTTAGAGGTGAGGCCTCCAACATGGTGGGAGGTGATTGCATCAGGGAGGTGGACTTCTCATGACTAGTATAGCACTGTCCTCTTGGTGCTGCCCTCACAAGATCTGGTTGTTTAAAAGTGTGTGGCACCAGCCGGGCATGGTGGCTCACGCCTGTAATCCCAGCACTTTGGGAGGCCGAGGCGGGTGGATCACAAGGTCAGGAGATCGAGACCATCCTGGCTAACACAGTGAAACCCCGTCTCTACTAAAAATACAAAAAAAAAAAAATTAGCCGGGCATGGTGGTGGGCACCTGTAGTCCCAGCTACTCAGGAGGCTGAGGCAGGAGAATGGTGTGAACCCAGGAGGCGGAGCTTGCAGTGAGCAGAGATCATGCCACTGCACTCCAGCCTGGGCAACAGAATGAGATTCTGTCTCAAAAAAAAAAAAAACAACTGTGCGGCACCTCCTCCCACTTTTTTTTCTTGCTCCCACTCTTGCATTGTAATACATCAATACATCAGCTCCCCCTTGGCTTCCTGAGGCCTCACCAGAAGCCCAGCAGATACTGAGAGCCATGCTTCCTGTACAGCCTGCAGAACCATAAGCCAAGCAAACCTCTTTTCTTTATAACTTACTCAACCTCAAATATTTCTTTATAGCAATACAAGAATGGCCTAATACAATCAAGGTGCCAGGATGGTTCATGTGTGGTGAGGGCTCTTTCCCTCAGTTGCAGATGGCCGCCTTCTTGCTTTGTCATCACATGGACTTTCCATTGAGCATGGGCATGAATAGAGAGCATGAGAGCAAGCTCTCCAGTGTCTCTTCCTCCTGTAAGCACACTGATCTCATCATGGGGGCCCCACCCTCACGAGTTCATCTAACACTAATTACCCCTTGAAGGTCCCACCTCCAAACATTATCAAATTGGGAGTGAGAGTGCTAATGTATGAATTTTGGGGGGATACGATTTAGTCTACAGCATAGTTCAAATGTGAAATTTCTTCCTGCAACTACCTATGTTTAGTGAGAACACTGCATGTTCTCACAACATGTGCATATGTGTGTGGACTCTTTCCTCTGGAGGGCAAGAACTTGGTTTAGTTCACTGTTGCAACCAAGAGTGTACAACAGTGCCTGGCTCATAATTGGCACTCAATATCGCCATTGAGTTACTCGTGATCAGAGCCCTGGCTGTTCTTAGATGGGGAGGGTTCTTCAGAACAGTACAAATGTTTGTAGACAGGCCAGCTGGGGAGCCAAAGGTCTTTTTGATGAGGTGCCATGACCATGATGTGGTGGTGGGTGGCCAGGTGATCCAGAGTTTGGTCTCAGAATGACTCATCTGAGTGACCTCAGGCAAAACTGTTTGATCTCTGGGCTTCAGACTCTTCCTTATATAAAACAAATGGGTTGGTTAGTTCAGAAGTGCTATACTGATTCTAATCCATCCTATGGAGGAGGCCCCAAAACATGATCCTTAACCCTTTTAATCACGAATTTAAGGATAAATGAGATTTTATCTCACTCTGGGTGACTTTTAAGGACTTGAAAACCTATTTCTTTTTGGGCTTGGAGCTGCAGTGAATTTGAAGGCAGGGTTACGGGGGTTGGGGGGTGGGGTGCTCCTGGCTGTGGCTGTGTTAAAATTGCCCTGGTTTGTCTGGGGTAGAATCTAGGGTATTTGTTATCTGTCTTTACCCTGGTGCTAGACAGACAGCAGTGAGTAGATGATGCCTCTTACACAGTAATGTGCTAACAGTTGTACTTCCTGGCACACCTCCAGCCCCCAAGATGGAGTGGTCTGATATCCACATCAGCAGAGAATCAGAGAAAGATGAGACGTACTGATGCTTGGGAAAGTCACAAACCATTGTTACATAGATAAGTAACACAAAATGACCCCTGAGAGACACAGCTGGGACCCAAGTAGACACTTGTAATTGGAGAATCTACCCTACCCATGATTTTCAATATGGGGCCAATAGCTGATAGATACCAATGTTAGTTTCTTTGTCATGAAATCTTGATACAATATAGTAAGACTTTCCAATCAGCAGTTGGCGGCATCCTCAGGATATTGTTGATTCTATTTGATATCAAGGGCCGCCCATGCTTTCACTGTTATCTTATTCAAGCTAGAGCGGATGTTTTAAAACTTTCTTTGTGCATCAAAGTATCTGCATAGCTCAGATAAAGAATCCACAGCTCATGTGTTCTTTCTTATCTCTCCAACTGTTTGGGAGAGATTCCCAAACTCAACACCCCACTGTCTCATGTAACCAAGTCAGGGCCACTATTAGAAAAGCAGCTCAAAAAAGATATCCTGGGTCATTCACAGTATCTTAGCTTATTTAATTCAGCAAGCACATTCAACATTTCTGATTATATTGAGTAAATTCAAATTCTCAGTCATCAGGTCCAGGAAGACCCTCCTGGCTCCCATCCCTTTTCCTGGTCTGGCTTAAGTCCCTTCTGGGCTCCCACAAAATCTCTTAGCTATCTATATTATTGCTTTTCTGTGGGTCTGTGCCAGCCTGTACTATATTAATTCCTTTGGGGCTGGAACCATATCTTATTTTTTTTATTAAAAAGTAGTACATCCTCACAGTAGAAAATTTTTCAAATACAGACCTATATAAATGAAAAAGTGAAAGTCCCTTTTCTGTCTACTCCTATTTGCAATCTCCCTCCTCTCCCCATAGAAGACCACTATTAACAATGTGTTGTATACCCTTCCAGAAGTTTCCATTTGCAAGCCTAATAGTGCCAATAAAAGTGCTAACAGGTATTGAGTGTTTACTAAGAGTCAAGTGCTATGCTAAGCATTTTTATGCACGTTCCAATTAATTCACAAAACAAGCCTATAAAGTAGGTGTTATTTTTATTCCCATTTCACAAAAGAGACTAAGGTAACAGTTACTAAATGGTAAAGCCAGAATCTGACCCGGGCAGGCTGAATTCAGAGCTCACGCTCTTGAACATGTTCTCTCACTTGCTCCTGGACCTTGCAATATCATAGACACTTCCCCATAGTGACCTAAAAATTGTTTATTCCTTTTTAAAAGTTGCTTGGTATTCTACAAAATGAATGTATTCCGTTCATTTTGCCATTCTTCTACTGAACAACTTTTAGGATTTTGTAGTTTTTCATTTCCTTATTTCACCAAGTCTAAGATTCCATTGATTGTAAAAAGCATCCAATTTCAGAAATTAAAATATATGGGGATATGGTGGGTGACAGGTGCATCTTAGAATATATTTTTGCATGTAAATATTTTGTAAATAATGCTTGTAAATAATTTTCATGTGTGTATTTCTGCAGAAGTTTCCTAGGAGTAAAATTGTGTGTCAAAATGAAGGTGCATTTTTTAATTTTGATGCATACTGCCGAATTCCCTCCAAGAAACCTTATCTTAGTAATCTTGTGTTCCTCATTTCCTTAGCACAATGTCTGGTAATTTTTTAGGTACTAAATAATGTTCAGTATGTGAAATGCATGACCTGACCTGGCAAATGCAAAGTATTTTGAGATATTCACACACCATAAAACCCACAAAATATGACAATGACTGACAGTGAGAAGATGAGAATATTTTACTACCGTATTTGTATGCACTTCTTGTTGAAGCACTGGCCAGAGTAAATGACAAACGCTAATGCATCTTATGCAAAAGGATGTTGCAGAAGTGATTACAAGATATCTTGCAAAATTACCTATCAAAAGATTGCACACTCAATAAAAATACACTAATAACTACAGCATTTTACAACTCCCAACCTACTAGACATAAAAAATTTCCAGAGATCTTATGGTCTGCCATTTTCTCAAATACCTGCAAGACTGCCTGCACCCCCGACTCTAATCTTCAGAAATCTTGATTCTCTGCAGGTCTGCAGTGCGGGCTGCATTTAACAAGCGCTCCAGGTTAATCTAATGCACTGTAAAGCGTGAGAGCACGTGCACTAAAAGGGCTTTAAGAAGAGGAGTTTCTGAATCAGATTTGCATTTTAGAAAGATCCCTCTGGCTGTAGAGTGTAGAATCAACTAAAAATGGGCAAATATATCTAAATGGCATTATTCAGCCCAGCGCTTGAACGGCTCAGGTTGCCGGCGCGCTGGGGTGCCCCCTGCCGGCACTCGGCAGCGCCTCGTCCCGGGCCGGGCCCTGAGCGGCCGGCTGCCGACTGCGACTGCGCGCTCCGAGACCTGCAGAGACAGCCTCGGGGCACCTGTTACCGCACCGCTCAAGACCGGAAGCGGAAATGGAATCTAGATAGCCTCGCGCGTTTAGCCGGCCGCCGCCACCACCACGCCCTAGGCCGGGCCGACTTAAGGAGTAGCCGGAAGCGGAAGTCGCTGAGGGGTGGTGGAGCGGTTGGGAAAGTGTCGGTTTATTTTCGCGCTCCTTGCGTTCTCGCCACAGCTTGCCTGGGCAGGTAAAGCGCGATTGCGAGAACTCGGCAACGCTGCTGACTCGGCTAGAACCGGCTCCCGGCCCGAGCCCGAGGGGCGTGGTATCCCGGTGCTCCGATTCCCTTCCGCAGGCTCCTTGGGACCCGCGGTTCTGGGAGTCCCTTGCACAGGGTCCCTTTCCTGCAGTGAGGCTCCGTCCGGCTTCCCAGTGTCCCCGCAGACCCTCATCATGGGCAACACGAGCAGTGAGCGCGCCGCGCTGGAGCGGCATGGTGGCCATAAGACGCCCCGGAGGGACAGCTCGGGGGGCACCAAGGACGGGGACAGGCCCAAGATCCTGATGGACAGCCCCGAAGACGCCGACCTCTTCCACTCCGAGGAAATCAAGGTGCGAGCAGTGTGCAGGAATCCGATTCCCCTTGACTAATGTTGAGGAGAGAAACCCTCCACTAGATTACCGTCACATCTTTTCGAAAACCACCAGAACGGGGAGGGAGGTGGTACATTACCCGGTGCACTTAAAAGCCAGATGGTCCTGTAAGAGTCCTCTTAGCGGTCCAAGAACCTAAGTCTAATTACCAATATGAGAAAGTCACCCTGAGGGAGGAGGCACTCACTTCGTTTAACAGCATTAAGGAGAAAGCAGCTCTGGGACAGTTTCAAATTCTTAATTAATTCAGAGTCAGCTAACAGTAATTGAACCTAGCTTCTGCTTTTCTTAGGTGTAATTAATTTCACCGCTTTGAGACAAATTCTCTCACCTTTACACAAACTGGAACTTTTGTAAAAGTTAGTTTGGGAGTTTATTATCCATTTTGGAGGCAAACCAGGTACATATACAAGCTGAAAGTTGAGCGGAACAGCTGACGGCGGTTGCCAGAGGTGTTTAGTTCTGCCCAACACTTGATTCGCCCTAGTTATTTTTATTTATTTATTTTTTAATTTTTTTTGAGACAGAGTCTCGCTGTCTTGCCCAGGCTGGAGGGTAGAACCACAATCTCGGCGAACTGCAACCTTCGTCTCCTGGGCTCAAGCCATCCCGCCTCAGCCTCCCGAGTAGCTGGGACTACAGGTGTGAGCCACCATGCCCGGCTAATTTTGTGTATTTTTGGTAGAGGTGGGGTTTCACCATGTTGCCCAGGTTGGTCTTGAACTCCTGACCTCAAGCGATCCGCCCGCGTGGGCTGCTCAAAGTGCTGGGATTACAGGCATGAGCCACCACTCCCAGCCTCACCCTGCTTTTTTTTTTTTTTTAAAGCGTACATAGAAAAGTCTTTGGACTTACAGAGGTCAGTGGGTAATGAGGGTCTGTTGGAAGGAGGCAGCCAGCAGCTACTGAACTTCCCTCTAGTGTTGTTTAAATATGACTTAATCGCGCTTAAGTAGGCCAGTGCAAACATTTTTCTTCCTGCTGCAGCCTGTTTAAATTCATCAAAAGCTCAGGTGATTTGACTCCTGCTTCAGCCACACTCCTGTTAACCACCTTCATATGGTGGATATTTCCAGCCTCAGGGTTCAGTCCAAGGACATTTAATGGTATTTATGTGTTATGTCCGAAAGGAACTAATTGTTTCAAGGAACAAAGTAGGTTTGGGAAAGATAAAGCTGCCCTCTGCCCAACATACCTATTAGTATCCAATTTCATGTTAATCATCATCCATTTAATTGCCTGGCAACTCATTCCATCTGTGTTTGTCCTCATGTTGAGCGAGGTGATCACATCTCACACCTTCTTTTGGATCTGTTTTGAGCCTAACTACAAGAAGCCTGCTTTTATGTGGGCCTGCAACCTGTGGTTTGAACTTGCTTTCTGAATTTGTTGCATTCTTGAAGAGCTGTGTGCAAAGTGAACTTTAGAATCATGTTTCTCTAATGACTTGACGTCCTTTCCCCAGGAAGTAATTTTGGTCCCTGGTCCCAAGAAGGCTATTTAAGACACCAAAAGAATCAAACTACTTTGGTGTCTTTCTTCACCAAAGAAAGAACTACTTTCTTCAAGAAGTATTTGTTCTTTTACTATTCCAAAACACCTCCAGCAAATGTTGAGCACACACATAATCTATGGGGAATGATTTCAAGCAGCGTCCATTCTCACTTCATTAGAAGTTACTGAAATCCCCAGATACCAAAAAAGTCGTGAATTCTTTTAATTACACTAGTGCGCTATTTTGGGTATAGTTATTCTTAGTGTGAAGTGATTCCAGTCTGTTATTTAATATGTAGATCTTGTTAGAATTCAGCGAATGCAGGCATCATTTGGATAAGCTGAGGTATTTGAAAGGAAGGGGCTGGAAGCCTGCTTAACTCCCTAAAGAGTCTTCCAGCCAGAACCCTCTGCTCTTTTTAAGTCTTTGGCTCCTGACTAGGAAAAAATCTAAGAGGTGCATGACTACATATGTCATCCAGGTAGAGTTGGATGAGTTTCTTATTCTGGAATACCTCAGTTATACGGAACTTACCACACGAGGTTATCCTTTATCCTAATGAGGGTTCAGTCTTTGTCTTGCTTTATTCCCCAGTCCCTAGACAGAACTTTGTGAGCAGTTTTTCCCCATCCTCAAAATCTGAATTTGCCCATTTTCAGGTTGACAGCTCTAGAATTGTTCCTCTTAAATTTTCATGTACAGTCATACATCACTTAATGACAGGGACATGTTCTGAGAAATACATCATTAGGTGATTTTATCATTGTGTGAACATCGTAGAGTGTACTTACACAGACCTAGTCTGCTAGTCTATTCTCAGGCTGCTATGTAGACATACCCGAGACTGGGTAATTTATAAAGAAAAGAAGTTTAATTGACTCAGTTCCGCCTAGCTGGGGAGGCCTTAGGAAACTTACAATCATGGTCAAAGGCACCTCTTCACAGGGCAGCAGAAGAGAGAATGAGAGCAAGCAGGGGAAATGCCAGACGCTTATAAAACCATCAGATCTCATGAGATTCACTCACTGTCAGAGAACAGCATGGGGGAAACCGCCCCCATGATCACTTACCTCCACCTGGCCCTGCCCTTGACACGTGGGGATTATGGGGATTACAATTCAAGGTGAGATTTGGGTGGGGACGAGGAGCCAAACCATATCACCTAGTCTATACTGTGTAACCTATTGCTCATGGGCTGTAAACCTGTATAGAATGTTATTCTACTGAATACTGTAGACACTTATTCCACAAGTGTATTTAAGGATTTGTGTATTTTAGTATATCTAAACATAGAAAAGATACAACAAAAATATGGTATAATCTTATGGGACTACCATATATACAGTCCATTGTTGACTAAGACATCGTGCACATGAGTGTACTTCAAATCTTGCTTAATTAAGGAAGGAACATGACATTTATTAAGCTAGTCTTGGATTCATAGTTGCCCCTTCCAAGTGGGTTTTATAGCTTCTAGAATTTTGATGTCAGCCGGGCGCGGTGGCTCACGCCTGTAATCCCAGCACTTTGGGAGGCCGAGGCGGGCGGATCACAAGGTCAGGAGATCGAGACCACGGTGAAACCCCGTCTCTACTAAAAATACAAAAAATTAGCCGGGCGCGGTTGTGGGCGCCTGTAGTCCCAGCTACTCGGGAGGCTGAGGCAGGAGAATGGCGTGAACCCGGGAGGCGGAGCTTGCAGTGAGCCGAGATCGCGCCACTGCACTCCAGCCTGGGCAACAGAGCGAGACTCCGTCTCGGAAAAAAAAAAAAAAAAAAAAAAAAGAATTTTGATGTCAACCTCTTTAATGACAACAAAGCTAATTAGTAAGCACTCACTGTGTCAGACACTATGCAGAGCACTTACATAGACTGTCTCAGTCTTCACCACAACCTTACAAAATATATTTCTATTTTGCAGGCAGGGAAACTGAGGCACCACTAGTAAGTTTCCAATCCTATGAACCTAGGTAGTAACAGCTGCCTCTTTAGAATAAATTGTCAATGTCGTCTGTTGTAGGGAGCTCGCTTATGGCTTTCTGAGTAAACTGCTCTGCTTCTAGGCACCGGAGAAGGAGGAATTCCTGGCCTGGCAGCATGATCTGGAAGTGAATGATAAAGCCCCCGCCCAGGCTCGGCCAACTGTGTTTCGGTGGACGGGGGGCGGAAAGGAAGTTTACTTATCTGGGTCTTTCAACAACTGGAGTAAACTTCCCCTTACCAGAAGGTAATTGCCTGGGGAGTGTTCACTTATTTGTCTTAACATAAATTCTCTTCTTTCTGAAACATCTCTGTGGGAGAATAGAAAACGGATGTTTGTATAAAATGGATGGCTAGTGGAAAAATGATTTTGCTTAGTAAGTCTTAAGGTTCAAATGTTAAACCTTAGTGGTCTCTAGGTTTAGAGTACGGAAGAAAGAGACTATTTCTGTTTCACAGACATCTTTCACTTCAGATCCTCACCTATCTGTTCAGTCAGGACTTTTCCACAGAAACACAAAAATCTATTCCTAATGCAGTAAGGGGGCACTGGCCTGGGAATCTTAGAAACCCACATTTGAGCCCACATTGGCCACGCTGACATGGCCTAACATCTGAGCCTCAGCGTTCCTTTCTGTAAAGAGGGAATATTGGACCAGATGATCTCTGAGGGTTCATCTGACTTTGACTCTGTGTAATACTTTGTTTGAAAAGTACATGTTGGCTGGGCATGGTGGCTCATGCCTATAATCCCAGCACTTTTGGAGGCTGAGGCAGGAGGATTGCTTGAGGCTAGGAGTTCAAGACCAGCCTGGGCAACATAGTGAGACCCCCATTTCTACAAAAACAATAAAAATTGGCTGGGCATGGTGGTGTGCACCTGTAGCCCCAGCTACTCAGGAGGCTGAGATGGGAGGATTGTTTGAGAGGTCAGTACTGTAGTGAGCAGTGTTTGCAGCACCGCACTCCAGCCTGGACAACAGAGCAAGACTTTGTCTCCAAAAAGAAAAAATACATACTATATAGGCATCATTAGCAAGGATTATAGTAAGACATTTTATCAGGAACCCCAGCATGGACTTCTGTCTTAAGTTGTCAGTGAGAGAACACTTTTAGTGAGTATTCCTGAGAAAATGAGGGAGAAAGTGTCAGGCCTATTGTCGGGCACTGCCTGCTTTCCAGCGGTTCCGTTGGAGAAGGAGGGAGCCACTCAGCCCAGCAGTCACAAGTCAGTTCAAGTCGGGACAAAACAACCCAATGAAAGGGCTCTTCCAGAGTGTGGTTTTTCGTTGTTAGGCAAGTTTCTTTAGAGAACATCTGAGCTTCCTATTCAGTCGATCCCTTCTCCTGCCCAAGGCAAAGTGACAAAGGGTAAAACGAGGCAGCTTGCTGTTTGTCTTGTGTTGTTATCCTCCTTGGCATCCAGGAGCCTTTCTAGCTTGAGAAGCACAAATGCCTGACTGTTGACCTTTTCACGTTAGGGCTGTGGTTTCCTGGTATTTGAGCAAGGTGCGTTTTCAGGAAAGTGTGTCACACTGCTGCTTCCTTATGGCCTTTCCAGTTTGAGATCATTATGCTGAATTGTCTAAATGGGCTAAAAATGTTTGTTCTGCAGCTGAACTCTTGGTTTTATGTGGAAACGTTTTGTTCTGTAGCTGGTTTGGCAAGTAAGCTCAGGAGGCAGCCCACCCCACTGAATTCCTCTGCTTCCTTTTTCCTCACAGCCACAATAACTTTGTAGCCATCCTGGATCTGCCGGAAGGAGAGCATCAGTACAAGTTCTTTGTGGATGGCCAGTGGACCCACGACCCTTCCGAGGTACTCTTCCTCCCACCTCTGGTCCTCTGGGCGCCCGCACAATCCAAACAAATCACCTTCCCAAGGGATTGCCGCCAGGTCCCTTTGCCGAGCTAGTAAAAGTTCCTGTGTGTGGCAGAGCTGGACAGCAGCAGTAACTGTCAGACAGTTGGCATACTTGACCAAGATGAGCAGGGTGGCTAGCCAGGAGATGAGGCCTTCCAGCCAGGAACTCCAAGTCCTCTGAAGAAGAACTCCGCAGACCTTCCACGTTATGATTTCTGCCTGTCTGTCTCTTCCCAGCCCATAGTAACCAGCCAGCTTGGCACAGTTAACAACATCATTCAAGTGAAGAAAACTGACTTTGAAGTATTTGATGCTTTAATGGTGGATTCCCAAAAGTGCTCCGATGTGTCTGGTATGAACACAGTTATTTTATACCACATGCGTGCAGGTGGGGGCTGTACAGTCTAGAAATACTCTTGTTTCTCTTGCCTCTCTTGAGCTGAAGCTGCCCAATCAGATAGGCATTTGTGGCCCCCCCCTTAAAGGCCACAGAACTTAATTCCTAACTGTCAAGTTGTTGAAATTTAGCCTCAAGGGAGGTATAAGTCGTTTCCCTGGTCCTCTCAGGTATTCAGTAGGTCTCCTTGGCTACAGAAAGCAGACAGCGGAAATGGAACCGTAGGTTGATCTCACGCCAAGGGCAGGGCTGAAGAGGCCCTGGAGGGTCGCACTGAGTCAGTGACAGCCCAGGGCTGGGGAAGCCTGTGTCTCATCCCACTTGTGGTGCCTGAAGCATTTCAGCCTGACGGTGGTAAAGGGACACCTCAGTGACCTTAGCGGTCACTTGTGTGGTACATCGGTACCTTGTGAGAATCCGTTCAGGGAGGAGGTGGCTCCCCATGGGAAACAGCCTGCACAGTGCAGGTCTCCTTGATGGGAAGCTATTTGGTACAGAAATACAGACCCAGTAAAACTTCCCCATCTTCTAAGAGCGTTTCAGGCATCGAGGTTTTAGTAAATTGCTTTCCTTCCAAGCCCCACAGGAAGAAACTACCTGGGACATGATTCGTACAGTTCGGGGAGGAGGGTTGCGATCTGAGGTGTTGGTGCCAACCACACTTCCCCTTCTTGGAGGCGGGGGCTTAACAATTCCTGGACCCTGAGGGAGGCAGTGGAAAGATGCCCCAGAAGAACATCTGGCACACTAAGAGAACAGATTCCGTTCAGCTGACAGTTCTTCGTCATTGTCTAGTCGGGCCTGGAAGTTCTGCCACCAGGATTTCTTGTTACCAGTTCAGAAATCACTGGGGTAAAATGATCACACTGGGCTCACTGTGGTTGACAGTTTGTTGAGCAGGACTTGGAAATCAAATTCAGTGTGCTTTTATCTGGATAATTAGTCTCTTAGAGATAATGTAGGTTTTTTACAGATAGTTGGGAATCAGGGAATGGAGGAAGTGTGCCCAGATATCCTCCAAAATGTGTAACTTACTGGTACATGTAATTTTCGGCCACTTACAAGCTTTCTAGTCAAGTTTCCACCTAGGGAAAGAAAACGGAGCCCTCACTGATAAGAAGCTAATTCCGCGTTCTCTACAGACTTCTATTTCGACACTTACTTCCTCAAAATGTTATTTACTCCTTATGGCTCAGTTTTCTGCACTTAATGCTTTTCTCAGTTTCTTGCTGTAATATGGTTGGGTCACATAAAAGGGGCTTGTCCCCTAAAAAATGACATTGAGGGAATTGGCAGAGCTGGGGCATAGCAGATTTTCTCTGGACGAGCCCCAGGATCTGGCGACCAGAATCATCCCATGCATTCTTTGGATGATGGCTTGGTACCTTCCGGCTGGCCAAACGTCACTGTCCAGCTGTGCTAGCATTATGAAATCTTGCTCTTGTAGAAGCTTCTCAGTGTATCTGAATAATCCAGATACTCAAGCAAGAGTTTGGAAGGAACTCGAGTGTAATGGAGTTAAAGAGCCGTCAGAAATTGGGCTTTCAATCCCCCCCCCCCCACCATTTTGAAATACGCCTCGTTTAACCTGTTTTCTCCACTGCCTCTGTCTAAACAGACTGCCTTATCTTCTGTTGTATTGCGGCTGGCGGTGTCCATAACTTGGACTTAGCCACTTAATCCTCACTTAGTCTCCAGCTTCTTTGTGGTTTTGCCAGCCCAGCCTGAAGGGAGAAGGAAGTATTCTGCCGTGCATGTGGGATTACGTTATCGAGAACAGCCTCCTTGTGATCTGACCCAGACTCACTGGCTGGGCCACGTCTTCCACTAGGGCGTCTGAGTTGACTACTGAGTTGTATGCTAGTCACCCAGATTCCAAAAGGGTTTTCTCCTCTCTGTTCTGCACTCTTGGAACCAGTGCATCCTTCAAGAGAACGTAAATCTGCATTGAGGGAACAAGAGAAAAGGAAGACAAGATGATGACAACATAAATAAGGCTGCTGCTAGAATGCCTGATTTTCCAAGTAAATGTCCTGTTACCATCTCCCAACAGAGCTGTCCAGCTCCCCGCCGGGACCCTACCATCAGGAGCCCTATGTCTGCAAACCCGAAGAGCGCTTTCGGGCGCCACCCATTCTCCCCCCGCATCTCCTCCAGGTCATCCTAAACAAGGACACAGGGATTTCCGTAAGTAGGTGGGCGTCTGCCTGGACCATCCTCCATGGGTCATGTTCAGTTGCTTTCTTTCCTGTGTCCACCTTTTGCAAAGCAGCAGGTGAGCAAGCTCAGTGTCGCCTCCTTGTGTGAACTTGCCGTTCACCTCTGCTGTGGGGATGGGCTGATAGCAAGAGTGTGGACACCGAGTGTGGACGCCGCCGCCTCGTCTTACAAAGCCTTTCTGCACTTTTCTTCCTTGTCCTTCACTCCTGCTTCAGCCTGAGCCCTGTTCCATTTAAATTTCACGACAAATTGTAATACCATCCCTTCTTAGTAAGCTACATACTGGAACTCATGCTCTGGCCCCCACATTTTAGAATCCAGTTTTAATCATTAAATTGCTTTTAGAAATATCTGTACTCCTGGATCAAAATTTGGGATATCTAGGTAACACACATTTCTCCTCCGGGAAATCATTACCTGCAGAAAAGAAGTGTGTGTCGTCCTGGATCCTGAAGAACAGCCAATTCTGTTGTGATTCTGTTTTCTGTCCCATCTAACCTGGATTGCCTGCCCAGTCCACCTCGCTCTGGAATGTATGGCACAGCCATAATTCTTAGGAATCCAGGAATTCAGCTTGGCCCAAGCTACCTCATAAGAGACACTGTTTATGAGGCGCTTAAAGTGACCATGCTGCTACTGAACACCCCACCCTGAAGTGGAGGGCACGTGTGCCGAGATGAGGAAGGAACATGTACACGTGCAGGCGTCCCTACAGCGGTCCCTGCCGGGCTGCCAGGACAGGGTCTCAGTGCTTGTTACCCTACTCCAACAGGACTTGCCTTTCTCAGGTCACCTCCTGTGCTGGGAGTGCCCCTGCAGCTGGGTGGCCATCCTGCCCCTCCCTCCATAAGAGGACAGGGCCGTGGCCCACACTTCAAAGAGGCCGGGGTAAATGCCTGGCCAGAGACACACACCGATGCCTCCAGCAGGCATGCAGGGAGCTCCCTTCAGGTCAGAAGGGAGGCCCAGAAGAGGCCAGTGGTAAGCAGGACCCACCGTCTTTCCAGCACTGAGTTGGCAACAGTCTCAAATAGGCCACAGGTGAAGAGTTTCAAGGACATGTAGCTTCTGCCTTAGAAGCGCTTAGTCGACACTGCTTCCCTTAGCTCTAACTTTACAAAGGTTGGTGGGTTAGATGACTTTCAGTGCCCTCCTAAGCTAGTAAGGTTTTGTTTTTTCTAGAAAAGGGAGGCATCACTAGCCCTCTTCTCTGATGGAGACTGCTGCTGGGAATAGACGAGCTGAGAGTGGCCCAGGGGGCTGCGAATATGAGAATGTCAGGACCCGTCTGTCCAAGGTGGCACCAAGCTCTAATGTAAACTGTGGTTACAGTTGTCATTACTAAAGCGTTAACATTTATTTTGCCCCAAACTAATCTTAAGTGCTTTTCATGTATTTAAGCCTCACAACCACCATGTGAAGTAGGTGCTGCTATTACCCCCATTTTAGGGATGGGGAAACAAGCACGGAGAAGTAGGGAAAACACTTACAATCTACTCTCTTAGAGATTTGCAGGAATGTAATACATGGTTATTAATAGTCACCGTGTTGCACAGACGATCTCTTGAACTTACTCCTCCTGTCTAACTGAAATGTTGTGGTCTTTGACCAGCATCTCCCTACCCCCACCACTCCTAGCTGCTGGCAACCACCACTCCACTGTCTACTTCTGTGAGTTTGACTTTCTTGGATTCCACTTAAGTGACATCATATGGGATTTATCTTTCTGTGCCTAGCTTATTTCACTTAGTGTCCTCCAGGTTTATCCATGCTGTCACAAATGACAGGATTCCTTTAAGGCTCAGCAGTACTCCATTGTGTATCTCGGTACCTCATTTCTTTATCCATTCATCCACTGGTGGACACCTACGTTGATTCCACGTCTTGGCTATTATGAATAGAGCTGCAGTGAACGTGGGAGTACAGATATCTCTGACATGCTGATTTCATTTCCTTGGAGTATCTGCCCTGTAGTGGGATTGCTAGATCATGTGGTAATTTTAGTTATGATTTTTGAGGAACCTTCATACCATTTCCCATAATGGTTGTACTAATTTACATGCCCATCAGCACTGCACTAAAAGTAGCTTTTAAGTGTTCTCACCACAAAAAAATGGTAAGCATGTTATGCGTGTGTTAATGAGCTTGATTTAGCCATTCCACAACATATCCATATTTCAAAACAACATATTGTACATGGTAAATATACACAATTTTATCTGTCAATCTTTGAAATTGATTACTTTTTTAAAAAACACCTCTTAAGTTCACACAGTAACTGGCCGAGCCAGCATTCACATCAGGCTGGCCGGTAGTTGGTGCTCTCAGCAGCCACCCCGAACGGCCTCCCAGCAGGAGCTTGCTCAGTATTTGTTGACACAATGATTGGCCCCGTCTCTGGGATCCTAAGCCTACAGCAGTTGTTCTATACTTTTTTCCATTTGAATTGCGTTTATAAAAGTTGGGGGTATACAGTGAAAAAATAAATCCCAGTTTCTGGCTTCTCTTAAAACATAGGAAGGCGCGGCAGGCAGTTCTGAGTGCCAGCCCGGTGGGAACTTTTCCAGAGTATAGTGGTGTCTTGCCCAGGTATCCGTTTCATTCTTCAGGTTATTGTCTGAGTCTTACAGATACAAGTTTCGAATCCATTGCCCAGGAGCGTTTAGTGCAGACGGTCTCTTCCTGTGTTCTCTGAAAGTTCTTTCAACAGACAGCCACTTTCTTCCTGCCCCTCCCTCCACAAGAGGACAGGGCCGTGGCCCACACTTCAAAGAGGCCGGGGTAAATGCCTCCAGCAGGCACGCAGGGAGCTCCCTTCAGGTCAGAAGGCATGACCTTCATCTCACCTGTCGTCTTGGACAAGCCCTTGCGCTGCCTGACTTGGGAAGAGAGGTCGGCCTGAGCGCCGCCTCCTGTCCTTTGCCATCTGGCGCTGTGAAATAAAGGGGAGAATCTTTTTTTCCAAATCCCAGATGCTCACCATTGCCTTTGTTCCCTCACAGTG
Source organism: Macaca thibetana thibetana (assembly GCF_024542745.1). Classification (NCBI taxonomy): domain Eukaryota; kingdom Metazoa; phylum Chordata; class Mammalia; order Primates; family Cercopithecidae; genus Macaca; species Macaca thibetana. The sequence continues at coordinate 115,922,525 of NC_065588.1, forward strand.
TGATCCAGCTTTGCTCCCTGAGCCCAATCATGTCATGCTGAACCACCTGTACGCACTGTCTATCAAGGTAATGCCATGTCTGTCCCCGTGAGAGCTGTGTTGCCCAGTGTGTGCTCTGAGGACCCCCAGCAGTGGAATGACCTGGGGGAACTGACTTAAAGGGCAGCTTCCAGGGTCTGACACAGGCCCTCAGGCTCAGGTTCTGAAGATGGCCCGGGAATTTGTGGTTTTATGAAGCCCTTAATGATTCTCATGTACTCTGAGGCTCGAGCCCCTTAGTCCAGCCTTTGATCATTTCCACCTTGTTCCTTAGGATGGAGTGATGGTGCTCAGCGCAACCCACCGGTACAAGAAGAAGTACGTCACCACCTTGTTATACAAGCCCATATGAAGAGCTGGGGGCCGATGGTGGCCCAGGAGACAGTGCACTGCCAGGCTCCACGCGTGCATGCTTTCCCCAAGAGGGGACGGACTGTACATTGCTCATTTCACACTCTTCAGAAGACATTTCATACTTGCCCTGGTCCTCCTTGAAGGTTTGTCCAGGCACAGCAGCTCCTGCAGCACCTCGGTCTGTGACAGTCCTCCTAGCACCCCCATGGCTTTGAGCCTCCGGGACTCATCAAGGCCAAGAAAAGAGGGAGGGGCAGCAGAGTATCTGCAGCCCTGGCCCCTCGGTGCGTGAGGCCAGGTGCAGCTCTAAACCCGCATTCTCGATTCTTCTTAAGCCAAAAATGAACGCTAACTCCTTTGCCAGTAAAATTCTGGGAAACAGGGACTGAAGCCACACATCGTTTCCAGTCGTCTGTGTGTTTTTAAGGACAGCCACTTGACCGTGTTGAGGCCTGGCTGTGGAACTAAGTACAGTGTTGGTCTTGCCTCTCCTTCAAAATCAGCAATAGATTGTCTCTCGGCTCCAGGGAGGTGTCCTTTCTATAGAAATTAGAAGCTGTCTGATTTCTAGATGAAGTTTTACAATTGTTTCTTACAGTCGCGTGCACTAAGTACTCTGTAAGCAGAGGTGACTGGCTGTGCAGCCTTAAGGCAATTTTTTAAGTCACCACGACTGGAAGTCATACGAACTCTGCTCAGCAATAATCTGTTCTCAGAACAGACCTCTCAAGCCACTGCCGGATTTCTCCATTCAGCTGGATGATCCTGAGGACCGACCAGTTACCTGGCAGGTCGTCCAGCTTTTTATTTCAGTCATAATAGATGACGGTGTTAACCGTGAAAACTTGAGAGGCACTCTACCCTCCTCCCTGTAAAATCAACACAGTGTGATTTTACAAGGTCCCGTGGCACCTTGCTCAGGACCTCTGCCCCTAGTTAGCAAGCAAGACGGCAGCAGTTGCTGTTGCTGATTCTGAAAGGAATGTAGAACTTGACAGCAGCCTTCTGAGTTTGGGTCAGGAAGATGTCCTTTGGACCAAAGCAGACTTCTTTACACGCAGCTGTTTCCCAGGAGTCGCCACAGATGTGCCCACTATCCTAGGTTCCTGTGAGTCAGCGGAAGCTCCTGTTACACCCTTTGCTCCTGGTGGGAGAGGGAGGAGTGAGCTCCCTGGGTTCCAGTATTTACTTGGTATACCTGAGTTTGGGGGTACCCTTTTTTGTTACTGTTTTCAAAACAGTGAATTACTGTCACCTTGATGTACAAGTTTCAATAAAACTTTGTAAAAATAATTGGACATGTGCCTGGAGGAGCTCTGATTTTACTCAGTCCCTTGGAGAAGAGACGACTCTTCCAGAGTTGCGTTTCAGTACCATTCTTGTGGCTCTGAGCGGACAGGGCTACTCCAGCTGCCCAGGCCTGAGAACCATTCCTGTGACCCACCCATTCACACAGTTTGGAAGCCTGTTAAGGGACCCCTATAACTGAGCCCCTCCGAACAGCTCGAGTCACAAGGGAAAGCTGAAGGAGGGTAACAGCAGAGGCCCCTGGCTTCGGCAAGTTGGTGGTGTCCCCAGGCTAGAGGGTTTGTTTCCTTTTGCTCCTAAACAAGCCCCACGGGACAACCTGGGATTGTGACCCTGGTGTGTGAGATACCAGGACATTTGTGGAGTCAGAGCTATTTTCATCCACTAAAAAAGGCTATGTCCTTCCTCCAAAAAGGTGGAAGGTTATGGGTGTCCCTTTAAGCCTTCTTAGGTTATCGGGGAACATTTTAAATTTAGCAGGAAAGCATGCTAATGAGCTCTACCCACTGGTGCAGAAAACCCAAGCTGAAAATGCTATGTAAAATAAGACTAGTGTACTGGAGCCGGTCACCCCGTGAGTTCGCCAAGCCCTGGGGCCACAGGGAACTTCCAGGTGAGGTCACTGCTGAGATGGAGGAGACGCAAAACAAGAGGACGTGGTCAGAGACAACACGTGTGTGCATATTCAAAGGATTTCATTTTCTTTAAAAAGCACATTATAGTCGGAAAGCCTGCCCACCAAGTGAAAGCCTGCATACCCAAGAAGCTAAAGGTTAACTGATTTTACAAAGGTGGAAAAGGAGACCTTGTTTTGCCCAAATCGCAGGGGCAAAACCATATGTCAAATTGTGTCCTATGACCAAGTAATCCTTTCTCCATTAGCATTTCCTTTATGGGTGAGGACTTACAGTTAGTTAAAGCTTAACTCAAATTGCTTTTCAATGAAGATATATTTTTCCCTCTAGAAACTGATAGGTGAATTTATAGAGCCAAATTAAAGCCTAAAAATTACTAAAATGTAAATCAGTATTGCAGGGCCAGGGCCACAACAGGAAGTCAAAAAGCCAGACAAGAAAATTGCGCCTGCACCTCAACTAGCTCAATTAGGAAATCTCCAAGGCTCCTAAGGCTGAGAGGAAAAACCTGGAACATCATGATACGATCTATGGCTGAGGTCAGAGACTGAACGAGCCATTCTAGGAAAGAACAAAATTTCATTTTAATTCAGTTCCTTCTGTATGAGCACAATTTCACTTTCAAGCATTTACTTCCCATATCTGATCCTCCTCTGCTATTATGTCACCTTCAAAATTCAAATGTCCCCAGTACGATAGTACTAAGAGGTAGGGCCTTTAAGAAGAGATTAGGTCATGAGAGCTCCTCTTCTCATGAATGAAATTAAGGTTCTTATCAAAGAGGCTCCAGGCAGCATTCAGCTCATGTGCCCTGGCACCTTCTGCCACATGAGGACACGCAGCTTTTCTCCCTTCCAGAGGACCCAAGCACAAGGCGCCATCTTGGAAGCAGAGAGTAGCCCTCACTAGACAAGCAAACCTGCCCATGCCTTAATCTTGGACTTCCCAGCCTCCAGAACTCTGAGCAAATGAATTTTTGCTCTTTATAAATTACCCACTGTCAGGTATTTTGTTAAAGCAGCACTGAATGGGCTAAGACATCCACCAGTGTTTACAAATGGTTTGAATGAATTGATGAAGACCCAAGACATGGACCACTCATCAAATCATAATGTTTCTGAGGAATAAAGCTTCAGCACTTCTCTTGACCAGCAAATTAGTGGAGAAACAAACTAGAGCCTTCTGCCCTGGTATGCCAGCTATAATTGTCTTCAGGAGAAAACACGGAAGTTGTAGATACATAAAACCCCAGTCATCCCTATTAGAATTGTAAACACATCCACAGGGTCCTCCTAAGAGTCATCGTCACTGTAGTGAGCCAGACATTTGGAGAAGATCCCGAAAGCTGGAGCAGCAGCCGGAGCCCTGTCTCTGGGACCCCAGCCGCCGGCTCTAGGACGAGCCACTGGGCTCTGCCCTCAGGGTTGGCTCCCACAACTACATTGTCTTGTCTTTCATACAGCTAAAGGGCCTTTCCCCAGATGAGGATGCCAGCTCTTAACTGCTACCTCCCCCTAGAGTGAATTCGCCCAGGCCATCTGAAATACTCACTGGCCAGTGAGAACAGGCCAAGATGTGTATACCCTTGGTCTATTTTATGTTTCCTTTTTCGTGGCTCTCTGAAACACAGCCTGAGTCATGCAGAGTAATAAAGTCATTTTCAAGGTTTTTTCGTCTACCTCTAACAATCCCTCTAGGGTAAATAGAGTTCCGTTCATCATTAATAGACTCAAGGGAAAACAAAGTGATCAACACTGGACTCTATTTCCACTACCCCCACCCTTCCCAGCTTCAGGAAACAGCTTCAGCATTTGAGTGGGCAAATGAGAAACTATTTTTCTCATATAACACTGTAGGCCTAGAGCCACAGTCTACATGCTTTAGACATCATTAGCAGTATTTAAATTGCCAAGGAAGACATGGGACTAAAACTAGAACAGACCAAGGTTTCTCAACCTTGGCACTATTGAGGCTTTGGGCCTGCTTTACAGTGGGGGGCTGTCCTTTGCACTGTAGGATGTTGAGCAGCATCTCTGACCTCCACCCATTGGATACCAGTAGTACCTCCCAGTTGTGACAACCAAAAATGTCTCCAGGCATTGTCAAATGTCCTCTGGGAGGAGGGAAGCAAAATCTCCCCATGGCTTAGAACCAGTGGAACAAGCCAGTGAAACCATTGTATTCTGAGAATGGAAGCTGAGCTGGCCCCCACGAATGTTTTCTACGGCACATCACATTCAAGAGGTCCAATTCTGAAGACAGTCCTGTTAAGCAAAATTCTCTCTTTTGGTCTAACCCTCCAAATCCTAAAGTTACATGGTTATGGAATTTGCTATGCAATCAACCTCTTTAGTCTGGTGACAATTAAGTTGTAAGTGCAGAAAACATGACACCTAATTTTGTGCTTATGAAACAGGAGTGGCCAGCACGAAGGGTTAGGCCTCATTTTGCGGTGTGGCTGCGGAATTGGTTGTTTCTTTCAGGCTATTCTTTCGGGTTCAAACACTTTTCCTCGGCACTTCCTTTTGAAATCAAACTATGTTGACTTAGCTTTGGAAGTTTTCTGTGGCCTCCCACAATTCTCAGGACAATCGCTGAAATAGTTGGTTGATATTTAACAGACATTTTCCTAATGCTACAAGGAAAGAAAGGTTCCACATTTCACTGCTTCAGCTTCTGAATTATTTTCATTCTTATAATTATGACCTTGTGGTGGATTTTCATGCCCAACAGTAACACCAAAAAGAACAGAACTGCATCTGTGGATCCCATCACAAGCAACGAATGACAGATACGACTCTGTGAGCCCAATTTTGACCGTGGTCAGACGACTTCATTAGAAAATAAAAATTCAAAGACTACAACCCACAGGAGCCATGAAAACAAAAACATCACCATTTGCCAAAACCCTTGTTTGTCTGGATGGAGCAAGTTTATACTAACAAACTAAAGAATGAGAAAAAATTTATCTTGCAGACTGTAAAAGTTCATCTAGTTAAAAATGGGAGTATTTTCATTTTGAATTACCTTTGATTTGAATTCTTCCCTACAAAGAAATCTACATTATTAAATTGTAGTTGGCCTTATCATAATAGATGAAAGAAATCTTGAGCTGACCTGTTCCTGGTTAGCTGATTATGGAAGTGGGTAATCCGTTCTTGAGTCATCCTTTCCAAATGGCCTTTGTGACAGCTTAAAGAGCTTTCCAGCTCTGCAGTCCTATAATATGACCTTAATAGCCAATTCATGGTTCACTGGAAGTACTGACCGAATTTCCACAATGTCACACTCTTGGTAGAGAATGCCGCCAATTGCTTAACTCCAGGATAGCAGTGTGCCCTCACCACCACGTGGCTTCCTCTATCCCACTCCAGAGGAAAACCCTCCCCACAACGTAAAGAAGGTCCCGTCCATGACAATACACCTACACTGACACGCTGGTGATAGTTTTTCTTTCATAGTCTCAAAAAAAGAAGAGGTCATTGCACTAAAGCACACATTTTTAGATCATTGCTTTATTTCACTAATTGTTCAACAACAAAGTTCATTCCTCTCAAGGTGGATCTTGAATCATTCCTTGTGTTCTCTTCCTCGTTCTGAATAAAAAAGGTAATGAAGAAAAAGCCTGTACTTTTGGAGACCTAGAATCTTGATTGATGCTAATAAGCTTTTGACAGCAATTTCGTGTTACGATATTTCCTGCTGGCATCTTGGTGGTCTCACGGGGCTCCCCACCCTCCAGTGAAGATGGCTGTCCACAACTACCACCATTGAAACCAAAAGGAAGTGTTGAAAAATGCACCTTTTACAATAAAAAAGTAGAAACCAATTCAATTTCCTCTTTTTTTTTTTTTACGAATATAAAGTTTCTTGTAAATATGTACAGTCTTTTGAGCTAGTTCTATATAGCAGGAAGCAGTTCACAGATGAGACACACAATATACATTTTCAGGGCTCAGGAAGCCCGTTTCTCATGGAGATCCTAAATGAAATGCCAAGACTGAAAGACCAATTTTCAGTGACCTTTCCAAATACTGTGGACCAAGAGACAAAAACTTCAGCAAACATTCAATCAAATCTGCCCTGGGGACGGGAGGGGAGGGAGTACGACCCCACAGACTCCAAGCAACACATGAAACGCGACAGCAGGACATTTGCCAAAGGAGCTACCACATGGAGGTTTGTAGGCGTTTCAAACAAGAAAGCACTTAGGTTAAGACACGAGCAGGAAGGAGCTGGGATGCAGGCCAGGTTGCGATCTGGAAAGGGATCTAACTGTGGACACATGGTTGAAAACACGGTCGTGTTCACCTGCTGCGGTGGAAACGGGTCTACCTTTGAGCCTACCTAGGAGGTGCCTGGGTTGTTGAGGCGGGCCTAAGAGTCGTGGAGGACCCAAAGCAACAGATGCCTTGTGGGAGATTAAAGGCAGAAATAAGGCCGCGAGTTAGCTTGCCAACTGTAAAGCCTCTAGGTTGGTTCTATACCAGTTGCCAGGAATTTCATACTCAAATAGGAGGGTCCGGAGACCCAGTGGGAGCCGCACTGCACCTAAGGACTTCCCAACCCGGGCGGAGCTGGAAGAGTTGAGCTGCGGCTGCTTTCTCACACTTCCTGGTCTCAGGTCCCCTAGCCCTAGGGAAAGGCTCATTTGGGAAGTCACAGTTTCGTGGGGTAGAACCGCGCTGGATTGGGTGTGAACAGAGTCATCCTCGGCAGGCAGGGAAGTGTGAAGCTCGGAGGGGACACTGAGTGGGAGGTGGTGGTTTGCTGAAATCCTTCTCTGGTCGTAAGGCTTGAGCGTTTTGTTTTTTTGTTTGTTTGTTCAGTGCTACAGACTGCAGCTTGTGGTGGCCAGTTAGTCGGCAAGTCGTCAGAGGGTCTCGATTCGGCAGGAGCTATGGGATGGTGTTAATACATTGGCAGAGCAACCCAAGGGGGCAGCACATGCAGTAAACCGCCATGCAGAACTCCCGACGGGCCTCTTCCCCATCCCACAGTGGGGAACAACACACTGTCACAGACAGGAGGTGGGTGCCCCCGTCCCCTCCCCGACCCCGAGACCCAGGAGTGCTGGGCTCCGAGCAAGTCTATTGCATGCTTTCCTGGCCAAAGCTATATGGCAAGAGGGAACAGCAGGCTGGGGAGATGACGCTGGGGGGCGGGGAAGGAAAGCGTCTCGAGGTCCCTTGGCCCCAAGTCACTGCCTCTGAGCTGAGGCCCAATGACCTCAAGTCACTGCCTCCGAGCTGAGGCCCGATGACCTCCGTACATTCTCAGCTGGTGGGAGGGGAAGTCGTCAAGGCCATAAAAGGCAATGAAAACAGTAAACATTTGGCTATGATGTCACCCTGGGGAAAGCAGGGCCATCTATGAGAATGAACAGGAACAAGGATGAACCTACGTGGCTGCAGGAGGTTGGCCAACTGACCGGGACTCTTCTATACTACGCCTCGGTAGCAAAGACCTGATGATGTGATCTAGCTAAAAATGACTACAACAGGAAATACGTTGCTATTCAAATCTATTAAGAATTCTGTTGTCTTAAAAAAAAAAAAAAGAAACAAAGGAAAAAAAAAAGAAAAACCAACCAATCCTAGGATATTAAAGTAGCTAATTAGGATTCTAACCACGTCGTAGTCAGCATCCCGGTTGGTTTCCTTTGATGAACTAACTGGTACAGGCTAGAGCTAGGTACAAAAGTTTGTGAATGCTTTGAAAGAGTAACAAAGTGCAAAGAGATGGCTGCAGGGAGGTGCCCAGAGCAGGCACCAGGCCTGACAGCTCCGAAGAGCCTCAGCCACCTGCCCCTCCTGGAGACAGGGGTGTCCGTGCTGAGGTGGGTCTGGGCCCCACTGAGCCAGAGGGTGGCTGAGAACGTGGGCGCTTGGGTCCCCATCAGCAGAGTTCCATGGTGTGTTTGGTGTTTCCTGCAGATCGAGATGAGGAGTTGGCTTTTCTGGCTGAGATTTATACTGAAGACTGGTCCCAGACCTAGGAATGAAATAAGGAGGAGGAGTGTTAGCCATCCGAGGCCAGAAGTTGCTGTGCTCACCTTGCACAATGCAAATGGGAATCTGCAGCCCCTGGGCTATCCCCTTCAGCAGTTAGCAGTGAGTACTCAGCAGGGCAGCACCCGCTCCAGAGCCTGGGAAAGCCAGGGAGTGAAACTCACTGGAAAATCCGAAAGCCGTGTGTGTACCTGTGTTGCTGTAAGCATGTTAACGCACACACACGCACATACACAGTTTCACCGGTCAACTGGGAGGGATAAGAAGCCACATGGATGGTGTTTCCTTCTTTCTTTACCAGCAGGTGAACTGCACGTGGCATCAGAAGGAGAATGCCACCCAGAAAATCAGCCCCAAATGGCAGAAAGGTGGCTCCTTGGCCTGCTTAGCCTGCTGAGGAGGCACCAAGCACTTGAGCCATCCCCTGCCTGGGGGAGCCCCTGGTCTTCAACACCTATCCCTCTCCTCGATCGCGAACCTAAAAATTACACAGATCATTCATGCCCATGATTTAAACATTTATAAAAGTTCAAAGTTCTTCTGGAAGGCAACCACTGTGAACACTTTTCTGTGTAGCCTTCCAGAAAAACAATTTATATATACACATGAGTGGGCCGAGCGTGGTGACTCATGCCTGTAATCCCAGCATTTTGGGAGGCCAAGGTGCGAGGACTGCTTGAGCTTAGGAGTTCAAGACCAGCCTGGGCACAAAGCGACATTCTGTCTCTAAAAAAAATAAAAAGGGGGGTGGGGGTGGGAATTAGACAGATGGTGGCTTAAGCCTGTAGTCCCAGCTATTCAAGAGGCTGAGGCTGGAGGATCACTTGAGCCCAGGAGTTCAACGCCGTGGTGAGCTATGATCACGCCACTGCACTCCAGCCTGGGCAACACAGTAAGACCGTGTCTCTAAAACAACCAAAAACAAAAACAAACAAAAAGTGGGGGAAAAAGCCAGACATGGTAGCTACAGCCCATATTCCCAACTACTCAGGAGGCTGAAGTGAGAGGATCGCTTGAGCCCAGGAGTTCGAGGCTGCCGTGAGCTATAATCACGCCACTGCACTCCAGCCTGGGTAACAGAGCAAGATGCTCTCTCAAAAAAAAAAAAAAAAAAGCATATGTGTGTATGTGTATGAATCTGTATGTATAGTAAAGCATGGAACATTTTATATAGGATGCTATCATTTGGGTTTTAAAAAGGAGAGCACACATATTTGCTTGTATGCACAGACTATCTCTAGAAACTGCTACCACTTGCCTCTGGAGAAAGGAAAACATATTTTTTGGTAGCTATTATATTTTGAGTTATACACATACATATTTTCCTTTTTAATCACACACACGTTATCCATTTGCTTAGGAAGCTATTTCTTTTTTTTTTTTTTTTTTTTTTTGAGACAGAGTCTTGCTCTGTCGCCCAGGCTGGAGTGCAGTGGCGCGATCTCGGCTCCCTGCAAGCTCCGCCTCCTGGGTTCACAGCCTCAGCCTCCCGAGTAGCTGGGACTACAGGCGCCTGTCACCACGCTTGGCTAATTTTTTCTATTTTTTTTTAGTAGAGACAGGGTTTCACCATGTTAGGATGGTCTGGATCTCCTGACCTCGTGATTCGCCCACCTCAGCCTCCCAAAGTGCTGGGATTGCAGGCGTGAGCCACCTCACCCGGCCAGGAAGCTATTTCTTAGAGTACATTTTCTTCCTAAACTCCTGTGCCTCACAAAGTCTGAATTACAGTCATGGAGTTCCTTTTTTAAACAACAGTGGCCCCGTGGGGGTCCCAGTTCCCCAAGTCACTCTTGGCCTCCGCAACAGACACACAGGCCTCGGGACGTTGCCTCACCTTGTTCACCTGGGACAGCGGGGTCCTCACGGCTCCCGCAGGCAGCCGGCCCCTGCTGCTGTCTTCAAACAGCCTCCCAGGGGACCGCTCTCTCCGTGTGCTGAGCATCCGGCCCGGGGACTTCTCCCGCTCCAGGGGGCGGCCAGGAGACTTGTCCCTGCGCAGCTCGGTCCGCCCCTCGCGGTAGCGGTGGGGTGTGCTTGGCTCTCGGGGGTGGCTGGGGCCTTCGGGCGGCGCCGGGCTGGAGGCCACGCGCTTGGTGATGTGCTCGTTGTACGTGGGCGGGCCTCGCTTGTTGGGGCTGCTGGCGACAAAAGAGGAACGTAGGGAGCTGCGAGGCCACAATCCCAGAGGGGCATTTTCCTTCTTCCCTGCAGAACCCCCGGCTTGACCCGGCCTCACCACTGATTATCAACAGATTAGACCTGGAGTTCTTTGGACTTTGCCTGCGTTTGATTTTTGGCAGCAAAGACAGGGAAGACAGCAAAGATGGCAACAAAAGACAACCCACCTTCCTCAGTGCAGGCTTTCATTTACTGAACACATACTGTGCGCCAGGCCTGTGCTAAGCTCTTCACCTGCCATCTCTCATCATCTCATTAAACCATCACAGCAGCTCTTGAGCTAGGAACAAGCATGACCCTCACTGTACAAGCAAGAAAATGGGGACAGACAGGAGTTAGGTGACTCACCTGAGCTAATGAGTGGTAAAGCTGGGATTCCAATAAAGACCAGTTGGATAGGTCGGGCGCAGTGGCACACACCTGTAATCCCAGCACTTTGGGAGGCCGAGGCAGGTGGATCACGAGGTCAGGAGTTCGAGACCAGCCTGGCCAACATGGTGAAACCCCATCTCTACTTAAAATACAAAAATTAGCCAGGCGTGGTGACATGCGCCTGTAGTCCCAGCTACTCAGGAGGCTGAGGCAGGAGAATTACTTGAACCCAGGAGGTGGAGGTTGCAGTGAGTCAAGATTGAGCCACTGCATTCCAGCCTGGGTGACAAAGCGAGACTCTGTCTCAAAAACAAAAAAAAGACCAGTTTGATGTCATAAGCCCCATACTATATCCTACTGACCTAGTATTTCCCAGAGCCTAGAAGGCACACAAGGAAGTCTTCATCTAGGAGGTCAGCCTGCTAAGACCCAGAAGTCAGGGGCCCACAAAGGCCCTCAGTACAAGGGAGCAGTTTGGGGAAACCCTGTACTCATCACTGTTAACTGCCATGTCTGTCCCACTCCTGGGTCTGGTGTTTGGTCACCTCTCGCCCCAGGTGGCTTTCCAAGAGTCTCTCTGACACCTGATGCGAATGCAGATGCTCAGAAGGTTGGTGGTTCTCAGTCATGGCAATAAGATGACCGAGAGGTGTAGGGATCAGGCCTGATAGAGTCAGGAAACTAAGCAGGGCAGACAAAAACAGTAGAGCAGGCTCAGAAAATATCCCAGGCCTCAAAGGTTGATAATTAGTAACCAAACAGTTGAAAACACTGGGGCCTTTTTGTACCACCCAACCCAACCCTCCACCCATTCCTGGCCTGGATATTTCAAATGAAGATTTCAGCAGACCCGGGGCCCAAACTCCCTCTCTGAAGATGTAGTAAGACCCAGAAACACAGAGAGAACTGAAATGTAGCCTTCTGAGTCAATTCTTTCCCACCCTCGATCAGCTCAAAAAGTACTAGAGTCCCTGTTATCTCAGCATAATTCATGCTTGGAAAAGGCCCTACTTAAAATGGGGGAAAAAAATTATAGTGAATATTACTTGAAAACATATTTTGTTTGATTAAGGCTTTATCTTGGAATATAAACTTATTTTATGCTAGATATTTTTTAGTATTTAAATTACAATGCAGCTGATTCCAAAAATGAATCCAGTATGAATCACAGAATGATTTGTTTTGTGCTAATTCTCTCAACAAAATTGTTGCTAACATGCTCTGACATCAACGTTGGACACGTTGGACTTTTGCAGTAAGATCCTAAAGAAGGCTCTTCGAAAATATTCGAAAAAGCCGGGCACAGTGATGCATGCCTGTAGTCCTAGCTATTAGGAAGGCTAAGGAAGGAAAATCACTTGAGCCCAGGAGTTCGAGACCAGCCCAGGCAATATGGCAAGACCCCACTTCTAAAAAACTAAAACTAAAAATTAGAAAAAGAGAAGTGTAGAGCATCATTGGTTTTCCCAAAGGACTATCTTAGTCCTTGATATTTAAATCCTTCTTATTGGAAGAGGCTATCATTTTATCAACTTGTTCATTTCTTTCTTCAATTACTGGTCTAACTATATCAGAACCTCCTCTGTCAACGTCCATAATTGAGAAGCGACAGCAAAGACAGCATTTACTGTGGAAGGAGAGACTTTAGAACAGGCTTGAGGGCCAAATCCGGAAGATGCTTGTTTTTATAAATAAAGTTTTATTGGAATGAAGCCATGCCCATCTGGTTATGCATTGTCTTACAGCTGCTTCCGCATGACCACAACAGGGCTGAGCAGCTGAGACAGAGACCATATGGCTCACAAAGCCGAAAATATTTACCATCTAGACCTGTGCAGAAAAAGTTTGCCAGTTCCTCCTCTACAGTGTAACAGAGAGGTTGGTGTGCAGAGATAATTTCATAAGGGCTCAGTTCATAGTGAATAGTTTCATGCCATGCTCTTGCTTTCTCATGTGACTATAATGTTTGGAGATTCAGACAGCAAATGCTCAGAAGACCAGAACCCCTGTCTGTGCAGCAGTAAGATTTAAGATAATGCAGATTTCAACATCTTGAAATCAAGGTTTATATTCATCTCTAGCCATATGGCTTTGAAATCTGGAAGACAAATAAAAAAATAAATTCCGAGTAGGAGAACTACATTAAGCCTACTTGTAATGGAAAAGAAATGATAAGATGTGTCCACAGGGAACCATCATAAAACAAATGAGAGGGTGCTCACTGCCCAGGGGAAGAAGGATTGCTCAAGGGAAGGCCATTCAGGACGTCAGCTGAGATTAACGGGAGGGAGGAACACACCCATCATTTCAAGCCAAGTGGGCAGTCTTCCATCTCCTTATCCATTAATGACCCATAATCTACCACATCAATTTTATGGTCTTTTTGTCAAGGAGTTACGTTTCCTGCTCTGCTAAACAGACCAGGGCAATGAAGCCTGCAGTGAATCAGACCCAGAAAGCCAACCTTCAACTGCCCAAAGAAGTCAGCGACCAAAAGATCGTTCTATAAGCCAAGAGATAACCAACTACTGATTTTCCAGACGTAACACAGGAAAGCAAACACTTTTCTGCCCCTCATTCACAGGAACTGGAACTGTTTTGATCACATAGTAAGCAATTCCTTTGAGAGACTATATAGTCTCAAAAGCAAGGTGCCTGGGTACCTATCTAGTGAGGCAACAGAGGAAAAAAATCTAATTACAATATTTCAATGTGTTTCTGGCATGACTTGGGAACTACTTAAAGAAGATCTAGACATTTTCAGGGGAGGACTGTGGCACACTAAGCAGTCACTCTTGAAGCAGGGCCAAGCCAAGAGTTAGGAGCATTTAATTATTGGCACTTCTGGTTTTTCAGCAAGTTCCTCAGGTTAAAACCACACTAACTAAACATTTCAGATTAATTAGCTCCTATACATCAACAAAAGAGAGACCATTCATTAGGACAGTCTTGCCTAAGATCTTGGTATTTTGTAATATTAGTTGTGGTTCTTCCACCAAATTATGGGCCCCTGGAATATAAGAACAATGCTTTCTACATCTCTGTATCCCCAGCCATAGACATTATGTCAGGCATATGGTATGGGGTCCACATAACTATTTATAAGGTAGACACACAGAGCTGGTAAATCAGTCCAGAAGATTATCTTAGGCCATTTATTCCCTGGGTTAAATAATCTCAGATCTTCTTTGCAGGCCAAGGTTTCAAACTTCCTACACCTCGAGCTGGATCTAGCTCCCAGCACTGTGTCAAGACGAGGCCAGCCCCACTTCCACATGCAGTTGGTGGGACTGTAAATGGGAGAAGCCTTCAGGGCAGAAAACTCCACACTGTCCATCAGATTTACAAATGCACCTCAGCCATCACCCATTCATTCCTTCTCTTGGAATTTATCCTACAGCATGTAAAATGGCGTAAGGAGAAAGTCATTTATTGCAGCAACAGACTGGAGACAAACAGCCATTGATGAAGAAGCAGTTAAACGAATTAAGGTACAGCTCTGATAAGGAAGGTTGTGCAGGCATCTGGGGAGAAATGAATGAAGAACTACCTCTCACACTGATATGGAGCAATTACGAAGACACATCAAGGTACAGGAGAGTATGCAGAATATGCTGCCACTTGTGTTAAAAAGGAGGGGTGGTCGCGTGCAGTGGCTCACACCTGTAATCCCAGCACTTTGGGAGGCCAGGGTGGGCAAAGTGCTCGAGCCCAGGAGTTCAAGACCAGCCTGGGCAACGTGGTAAAACCTTGTCTCTACAAAAAATACAAAAATTAGCCAGGTGTGGCGGGCGCCTGTAGTCCCAGCTACTCGGCGGGAGGCTGAAGTCAGGGGCTCTCTTGAGCCCAGGAGGCGGAGGTTGCAGTGAGCCGAGATCACGCCACTGTACTCCAGCCTGGGCACAGAGTGAGACCGTAACAAAAAAAAAACACAAGGAGGGGAAGGGCACTTCCAGAATGCCAGAGTAAGGACTTCTCACAACCTGCTTCTCCATAAAAGCAACAAGATCACTGGCAATTGTCAAAATCAACTTTTCAGAGCTCTGGAAATTAACCCTAGCCCTTTAAGAGGCCACTCTCGAGGCAGGGTCAAACCAAAACAGTCAGGAGCACATAGGTATTTGGCACCTCTGCTTTTCCAGCAAGTTCCTGGGATCAAAACCACGCTGAACAAGCATGTTGCAAAAAAGGCCTGCAACAATTCAAAGAGTATTTATGCAAGAAAAAGGAATCTCAGCAAGAACCGAATGTTTTGTGACATTTCAACTTGCCCTATACCCACTCCCCTCTCCCCAGATCTGTGGAAGAGTTGAAACCATGTCCTTAGAACCACAGTAGCTGTGAAAACCAGCAGTCTAGTAGCCACTGGAGGGAGCAGATCAGGACTGAAGCTCCCCAAAAAGCCCCATCACCAGAAACCTGTCGCTATCTGACCTGCCTAGCTACGCTCCCTGGAAAAGGCCCATTATCAGGGCAGTGGATCTGACTCTGTACATTTGGTTGTACAGCCATCCCTTGGTGGCCTGGGGGACTGGTTCCAGGACTTCCTGTGGATACCAAAATCTGTGGATGCTCACATCTCTTATATTCAATGGTGTAGGGCCAGACGCAGTGCTTCAGGCCTATAAACCTAGCACTTTGGGAGGCCCAGGTGGCAGATCACTTGAGCCTAGGAGTTTGAGACCAGCCTGGGCAACATGGTAAAACCCCATCTCTACAAAAAAATACAAAAATTAGCCGAGTGTGGTGGTGCATGCCTGTAATCCCAGCTACTCAGCAGGCTGAGGTAGGAGGATCATCTGAGCCCAGGGAGGTCGAGGCTACGGTGAGCTGTGATCGTACCACTGCATTCCAGCCTAGACGACAGAGACCCTGTCCCAAAAAAAAAGTAGGGGGGGGTGTATTTGCATATAACCTACACACATCCTGTTGTACACTTTAAATCATCTCTAGATTACTTATAACACCTAATACAATGTAAATGCTCTGTAAATAGCTGTTATACTGTATTGTTTAGGGAATAATGACAATTTGTAAAAGCCTGAACATGTGCAGTACAAACAAAATTATTTTTTCAAATATTTTCAATCCATGGTGTGTTGAATCTACAGAGGCATAACCTATAGACAGAGAGGGCTGGCTGTATCAGCATAAAGGATTCCTAAATGGAAACACAAAAACTTCACAAAATTGGTTCCTTCCCAGTTGGGGACCTGGAGAGAGGGGGTGAGGAGAGTTAGGAGGCAAGAGAGATCCAGAAGAGAGACTCTGTACTGTATACCTTTTTTATCCTTTGAATTCTGTGCCCTGTGATTAGATTATCAATTCAAAAACAAGTAAAATTTAAAAAATAAAATTGAAAAAGAATGCCTTTTAAGAAAAGGCCTTTTCTGCAACATGCTTGTTCAATGTGGTTTTGATCTCAGGAACTTGCAGGAAAAGCAAAGGTGTCAAATAATCATGTGCTCCTGACTCTTTTGGTTTGACCCTGCCTGAGAGTGGCCGCTCAAAGGGTTAATTTCCAGAGCTCTGAAAAGTTGATTTTTATAACTGCCAGTGGTCCCGTTGCTTTTATGGAGAAACACATTGTCAGAGGTCCTTACTCTGGCATTCTGGAAGTGCCTTTTCCCTCCTTTTTTGGTTTTGAGATAGGGTCTCACTCTGCCCAGGCTGGAGTACAGTGGCGTGATCTCGGCTCACTTTAACCTTCGCCTCCCGGGCTCAAGCAATCCCCGCCACCTCAGCCTCCAGAGTAGCTGGGATTACAAGCACACACCATACCTGGCTAATTTTTGTATTTTTAGTAGAGATGGGGTTTTACCACGTTGCCCAGGCTGGTCTTGAACTCCTGGGATCAAGTGATCTGCCCGCCCTGGCCTCCCAAAGTGCTGGGATTACAGGCGTGAGTCACTGCACCACCTCCCCTCCTTTTTAATACAAGTGGCAGCATATTCTGTATACTCTCCTGTATCTTGATGTGTCCTGGCGATTGCTCCATGTCAGTGTGAGTTCTTCATTCATTTTTCCCCAGATGCCTGCACAACATTCCTTCCCAGGGCTGTACTTTAATTTATTTAACTGCTTCTTTATCAATGGCTGTTTGAGTCCAGTCCTGTCCAGGAGGTCTCGCATTCCAGGGAAGGCACCAGGCTGGCTGGAGTCCCTGACCTGCTCTCACGACCTCACACCTCTGGACCTCCAGGCATGGCTTGCCTTCCCTCCTGCCTGAGCATCCGTCACTGGTTCCCCTGCCCCCACCTCATATCTGATGGGAAATCCTCCCTCACCTCCACGTCCAGGCTTTAAATCACCCCACCAGAGCCTCATCCTTCCATGCCCTAATCTATGATTGCCAGCATCTCTCCCACTGAGCTGTGAGTGCCATCACGGAGGGGCTGTGTCTGTTTTATTCACCATTCTCCCTCCCCCACAAGCCCAACTAGCACCACAAAATACCTGCTAAAGCAATAAATTCCTAATTTGTGCTGCATTTTTCACCAATCCAATGAAAATACCCATGAGAGATAGATCAGACCTCTCCCCTCTGACTTTTACAAGGTGGTATTTTCGAATTCTCCTGATGCTCATAAAGGTCTGTGTCATTTCAGTGCTGCAGATTGCAAAGAAATGAGTGGTTTGAGCTTACGGACACAGTGAAGATTGGGAAACATTCTACTGGTTTAGTATCATTTCCTTCTGCCTTGCAGAAAAGCACGTTGCCCCCAGTACTGAGGAAGAGGAGAAGCTGGTTACCTGCGGGAGGTGGACGGGCCCCGGTGGTGTTCAGTGCCAGACTCCTTCACGAGGTTTCCCTTGCAGCAAATGACCCTTAATTTATCCTGGTATGAGGATGCCAAGTAAATCGCTCCCGAGGAAATGGCAGGGCCCAGGTAGCGTGGGTTCGGGATGTCCAGGTACGCTCGGGCAGGGGTCCTGCAGAGTCCCAGAGTTCCAGTTACCTTCATTGCAGGCTACCTCTATTGCTAGGCAGGTTAGGCAGGAACATGCAGCCAGCCCCAACACCTACCCCAACAGCTGAGGTTTTCCAAGCATGGTAGGATAATGCTTACCCTGCCGAGGAGCGTGCCTGGATCTCAATTACTTCGAGTGAGTTGAAGTGGGTCACAAACAGATAGGGTTCTCTGTAGGCTGTGTGATCACCATGCAGGCACAGTGTGGGCCAAAGAATGGTGAAAAGAGGGAAAATCAAAATCTGGCTGCAATGCATTCTTTGACCCAGCAATCCTGTGTAAAGCAATTCACCCCACAAATACCTATCTATGTGCCAGAATAGTCATGCATGTTCGAGGATATTCACTGCCATGTGGTTTGTTACAGCAGAAGATGTAAAACAACTCAAGTGTACAGTGTAAGGATTGGCTAAATAAATTATAATACATCTGGCCGGGCGTGGTGGCTCACGCCTGTAATCCCAACACTTTGGGAGTCCAAGGCGGGTGGATCACCTGAAGTCAGGAGTTCGAGACCAGCCTGGCCAACATGGTGAAACCCTATCTCTATTAAAAACACAAAAATTAGCCAGGCATGGTGGTGTATGCCTGTAATCCCAGCTACTCAGGAGGCTGAGGCACGAGAATCACTTGAACCCAAGAGGCAGAGGTGGCAGTGAGCTCAGATGGCACCACTGCACTCCAGCCTGGGCAACAGAGGGAGACTCCGTCTCAAAAAAAAAAAAAATTATAATACATCTATGGAATTCTGCACAGCTGTAAACATGCATGAAAAGGCTGTCTTCGTACAGATATGAAAGAATGCCCAAGGTACACTGCTCAGTGCAAAAAGCAAGGTTCAGAATCATGTGGGAAGTATGCTACCTTACTGATTTTTTAAAAGGTGGAAAAAGAATATATATATTTTATGTGCTAGTATTTGCATAAAGTACTGGCAGGACAAGAAACTCATATGAGCTTTTTTTTTCTTTGAAGGAACAGGGATGGAGAATTTGGGAGATGGACACACTGGGTGAGACTTTTCATTGTACCTTTTAAAACTGATTATAAACATCAAAGAATTTGATTTTAAAAAAGACTGGGTTCGGGCTGAGCGCAGTGGCTCATGCCTGTAATCCCAGCACTTTGGGAGGCCAAGGTAGGTGGATCACCTGAGATCAGGAGTTCGAGACCAGCCTGGTCAACATGGTGAAACCCTGTCTCTACTAAAAATACAAAAAATTAGCCAGGTGTTGTGGCAGGTGCCTGTAATCCCAGCTACTCGGGAGGCTGAGGCAGGAGAATCGCTTGAACCCGGGAGGCGGAGGTTGCAGTGAGCTGAGATTGCACCATTGCACTCTAGCCTGGGCAACAAGAACGAAAATCCGACTCAAAAAAAAAAAAAAAAAAAGACTGGGTTCACAGATATTTAGACATTGCTGGTCTTCTTAATGCTCTATCTCTGTATGACAGTGTCACTGCAACTACAGCAGACAGGACTGGAAATGTCTTCTGCCTTAAAGGGAAAAAGCACTATTATTCCTTATGACAAAACTTGGTATTAGACTTTTTAAATCACGGGTTCTGGTATGCATGCCCTGGTGCAGTTCCCTGGCCTGGAATCTGGGCTGACTCTGCAGTCTGCTCTAACCAGTAGAGTGTGGTGGAAGTGAACAGGCTTGCCAGCTTCTGCTTCTGTATTCTTGGAAGAAGCCAGCATGGAAAGCAACAAGGCCGCCAGCCACCAGCCACAGCTGAGCACCCACATTATGGCCAGCACTCATTGTGGGCCATGTTTGCGAGCCTGTCTTGGGCTTTCTAGTTGTCCCAGTGGCCCTGCTGATACCACATGAAGCAGAACTGTCCAGTCAAACCGCGGAGTCAGGGCCGATGATAAGCTGTTGTTTGAAGTCACTACGCTTTCAGATGGCTTAATATGCAGCAATAGAGAAACAAAATAGCCTCGAAGGGTATTTGGGTCACGACAGCATTTCAGAACATTCACACAGATACATATGTACATATTTGTATGTATGTGTGTGTTTAGTCTTTGATCCACCAGTTCCACTTTTAGGAGCTTATAATCAGGGGGTGCTATCTGACAAGTGCAAAAAAGAGTAGTACAAGGATGTTCATCAGTGTTGTCTACACTTACAAACAAAACAGGCATGGCCTTACTGCTTTGCCTAATTAGAACTGGTTAAGTAAACAGGTGTTCAGCTATGCCATGGGACACTCTGCAGCCTTTGGAAATGACTGAAATAAATCCACAGGGAATTGGGCTCCTTTCTTCATGAGAGCCTAGCAAATATTTCCCAGGGCTGGGACTGTGGGCTGGTGTATCTGGCGTAGGCAGCTCTTCATCAAGCCTCAGAATCTTTCCATGAACAGTTCTCTGGATGACTGTTACACATTGTGCTTGGTATCTAATGGAATTCACACGCACAGTGCTTAGACCAAAAAAAAAAAAATTTCCACGTGCAATTGCGGTTTTTTTTTTTTTTTTTTTTTTTTTTTTTTTTTTTGGTTTTTTGAGACAGAATCTCACTCTGTCACCCAGGCTGGAGTGCAGTGGCACAATCTCGGCTCACTGCAACCTCCAACTCCTAGGTTCAAGCAATTCTTCTGCCTCAGCTTCCTGAGTAGCTGGGACTACAGGCACACGCCACCACGCCCGGCTAATTTTTGTATTTTTAGTAGAAATGGGGTTTCACCATGTTGGTCAGGCTGGTCTCAAACTCCTGACCTCATGATTCACCCACCTCAGCCTCCCAAAGTGTTGGGATTACAGGCGTGAGCCACCACGCCCGGCTGCAATTCTTTTCCAGGACACCAGCTGCTGGCAAAAGAGAAGCCCCCACACTGAACCTCACGTACCAAAGGCCAAAGGTAAGCGACTCCACTTGAGGTCGTCTGTGCGGCTACGTCTTCCGTAAGAATCCACGAACACTCCAAACTCTGCAAGGTGTCAAGAGCATGCCGGCATTAGCACAGCCAAGGGCAGGGGCATCAGTGACACACATGGTGATGGAAGAACAAGAAGCAGAGCCCAGGGACCCCTGACCAGATAGGACTGACTGTGAAAACCGGGGGCCCTCTGCTGAGCCAGCTCTCAGCTTTATTAAAAATGAGGGACTTTTAAAAATTAATTTATTTTAATTTATTAAATTTTATTAAAGAAAGAGAACTCAAGTGAAAAGAAGGAAAGGAATAAGAGGAGGAGAGGGAAGAGAAAGACACAGAGAGAGAGGGGAATGAAGCGATCAGGAGGAAGGACAGACAGGGAAAGACGGAAAGACTCAGGAAAGAAGGGGAGGTGGAGGGGGAGGGGAAGAGAGGGGGAGAGGGAGGAGGAGAGGACCCAAGAAAGAAAGAAAAGAAAGAAGTAAACAAAGAAAAAGACAAATGGAAGGATGGGAAGGAAGGGGAGGGGAGGGGGTATGAAATGAGGACAGAGGAAGAGAAAGGAGGGAGAGAAAGAAAGAGCAAGGGATGGACGAGGAAAAAAACTGCCTGCTCTTTGGAGAGAATGTGATAGAGTTTGACCACGCTAGTATCTAGTGGTGGAGAGGAGACTCCCCAAGGGGACCTGGTGGTTCTGGAAAGACAGTCTCTGTACCGCCAGTCAAACCTATCCTGCCCCAGAACTCCGCATACCCTCCTCCAACCCCTCATGGGTCCCTAGTGTCCATGAGGACCCAAAAGGGCAGCGGGCGCAGCCACGACTCACCGTGGAAACACAGCAAGTACTCCTCTCGCTGCCCTGCACTGTTCACCTGCACGATCGAGACAGGGAAGCTGTTGGAAGAGGCGGCAAACACAGCAGGTGCCAAGGAATGGTCATTCTTATCCAGGAATTCTGTAAAGGCAGGCGAGAAGCGGGCTTCAGGAATGAGTTCTGAGTCTCAGTGCGGCCTGAGCCATGGGTGGGTGGGAAAGAGAAGGCGGTCCCTACCCTCCAGCGTGTACTGCTTCATGTCGATTTCGTAGAATTTATTGGTTCCAATGAGGATACTGTAATTGGTGAAGTGGATACAGCTGCAAGGCTCTGAGGTCTCTATCTCCTGAGACATGAGAGTAGAAGAGAAGGATGTGAGAGGTAACACAGGGCAGCCAAGGTCCACAGCTATTCTGCTTCTGCCTACAGCATCTAGCCAAGCCCTGGAGAACATTGTCACCAAGCTTGTTCATGTTGTCATAGAAAGCCATTCATCTTTTTTTTTTTTTTTTGGAGACAAGGTCTCGCTCTGTCGCCTAGGTTAGAGTGCAGTGGCAATCATGGCTCACTGCAGCCTCAAACTCCTGGGCTCAAGCAATCCTCCCACCTCAGCCTCCCAAAGCATTAGAATTACAAGCGTGAGCCACTGCACACGCCCCATTCACCTTTCATGCCTCTCAGGATGAACAGTGATCCATTTGTTATCTCTTCCTATTGTTCCACGCAACCCAAAACCAAGAAAATAAGGTCAAACTGCAGCCAGAAAAAGGCAGGGTCAGAAACACCATTCCAGGCTGGGCACAGTGGCTCACACCTGTAATCCCAGCACTTTGGGAGGCTGAGGTGGGTGGATCACCTGAGGTCAGGAGTTCGAGACCAGTATGGCCAACATGGTGAAACTCTGTCTCTACTAAAAATACAAAAAATTAGCCAGGTGTGGTGGTGCACGCCTGTGATCCCAGCTACTCAGAAGGCTGCCTGAGGCAGGAGAATCACTCAAACCCGGGAGGCAGAGGATGCAGTGGGCTGAGATCGTGCCATTGCACTACAGCCTGGGTGACAAGAGCAAAACCTCGTCTCAAAAAAAAAGAAAAGAAACAGCATTCCAATGAAGAGACAGAACTTGAACAATACAACATTCTTATCAGAAGGAAAAAAAAGACAGGAAAAATACACCAACTATTAACAGTGGTGGTCAACAGCAATGGTTTGGGTTTCCTTCTTTTTGCTAGCTTCTAAAGTTTCTAATTCGAACCTATATTACCTATGCAGTCATCATCATGATCATCATTATTGTCATCTTAATTATCTGCTTCCTGATTATTTTTAGTTGTTTTTAGGCCAATCCTAATGTCATCAAAAAACCAGACACACCTATTCAAAATGTGTGGCTGGGAATCATAAAGAAGCAATGATTTCTGAGAATTTAGTGAGCATTATCATCATCACTGAATATTTCTTGGTCACCTACTAAGTATGGGAAAACTTTGAGGAAGCATGATATAGTGAAATGGTAGAAAAACAAAATCAAACGTCAGTTTTGGTCTCAACTTTGTAACTGAGGATCTTCTGCCAGCTTCAGTTGTCTTACCTGAAAATTGGGAATAACTGTCCCTGCTTTTCAGAACTGTGGGGAAAGGTGCTTGTAAAACAGCCCGTTCAGTCCCTGACAGGGTGGGCACTCAATGAACACACAGACTAAACTAACACCACCCTGCCCAGAATGGAACAGTTTCTCTAACAGGTAATGACCCGTATACATTATTCACCCTCCATTTCAATTTTTTTGTTTGTTTGTTTTTGAGATGGAGTCTTGCTCTGTTGCCCAGGCTGGAGTGCAATGGCACAATCTTGGTTCACCGCAACTTTCGCCTCCCAGGTTCATGCAATTCTCCTGCCTCTGCCTCCCAAGTAGCTGGGATAACAAGCATCCGCCACCATGCCCAGCTAATTTTTGTATTTTGAGTAGAGATAGAGTTTCACCATGTTAGCCAGGCAGGTCTCAAACTCCCAACCTCAAGCGATCTGCCCTCTTTGGCCCCCCAAAGTGCTGGGATTATAGATGTGAGCCACCGTGCCCAGCCTCATTTTATTTTTGAAACTAATCATGAAAGCATCAGAAATATATCAGGCTTAGAAGGAGTGGGACACTCCTAGGTAGGGACATCAGACAGCATTCTCCAGAAGCCAGGCAGATTTAAGGATCTAACACACATCTCGTCCACACTGCAGTCATCATCACAACTCACTCTGCTCTGAGGAGAAGCAGCTCCCTAATTATATACCAAAATAGTGCTAGCACTGGTTAGTCCAGAAGGTTATATTAATAGAAACTTCTAGAATTTGAGAAAGATTCTGAAAAGTGCTACCTGGGACTGCTAGCGTCTTGGAAAGTGCCCCCTTTTCCCCCCCACTGTTTTTTCCTACCAGTCAACTTTCTGTTCTAACAAAAGGCTGAATTCACCAGGCTCAATGGGGAGGCAGTTCGCAAATGGAAGGAGAAAAGCGAGGAGGGAAATCGCAGCTACCAGTGGCCCTGGAGGATCCTCCACAAAGGAAGGATCTCGCTCACGACAGAGGTCACCCCAGGCTGAAGGCCTGCAGGGTGGAAAGAACCCGGTACAGGCTGTGTCCCAAGACAGTGCACTTTCCACACTGGCTCGCTGAGAGAGCAGGACTGGCTTTCCCACGTTCAACCAAGGCAAGGCCCAGGACTTACTTTCCGAATGCAGTATTTGCTGAGGTTTTCGTTGTAGCGGAGAATCACGACTTTGCTGGGCATGGCTGCACAGATGCAGAGCCCGTTCTCAATCTGAAAAGCAACCAAGAAAAGAAAAAGACTGTCACCAGTGTGATACCAGCTGTGGGGCAAAACTAGGAAAAGCTCTCAAGCTCGGTGCTATTGACGATTCATACCAGATCATTCTGTGTGGTGGGGGGAGGGCTGTCCTGCACACTGCAGGATATGAGCAGTATCCCTGGCCTTGACCCACTAGATGCCTGCAGCACTTCTATCTGTGACAATCAAAAAAATCTCGAGCCATTACCAAATGTCCCCTGGTAAGGCAGAATTACCCCTGGTCGAGAACCAAGGCTTTTACCTGGGATCCAGAGAAGGCCTCAGGGAAGCACCTGACACCACATACCTTTCCCACTCATGTGCCTTCTGCTGGAGACAGAATCTTTTGACAAACTTACCTTGTGGGGATGGGGAGGAGACAGAATGAGAGAGGGGAGAGGTGCTAAACGAATTTAGAGAAAATTTCTTTTTTTTGAGACGGAGTCTCACTCTGTCGCCCAGGCTGGAGTGCAGTGGTGTGATCTCAGCTCACTGCAGCCTCTATCTCCCGGCTTCAAGCGATTCTACAACCTCAGCCTGCCAAGTAGCTGGGACTACAGGCGCGCACCACCGTGCCTGGCTGATTTTTGTATTTTTAGTACAAAAATGGGGTTTCGCCATGTTGGCCAGGCTGGTCTCGAACTCCTGGTCTCAAATGATCCACCTGCCTCAGCCTCCCAAAGTGCTGGGATTACAAGTGTGAGCCACCACACCCCGCCCAAATTTAGAGAAAATTTCAAACCAAAGGGAAAAGTTCTTAGCTAAGAACTCATACATGTGCAGAGTTCTACATCAAAACGCTCTTTTTCTAGAACAGCTGAAACCCTTTTACTTCTCCTGCTACAACCAGAAGTTTATCATTCACCAAATGAGGCTGACTGCTCAAATCAGTCCTGGCATGAAAGTCAGCAGCTGGTACAGTGGGTGAATGAAGATGGGCCAGGATAAGGGAGGAATACACAGGAAAAGGGAACTTGTTAGTAATGTTCTATTTCTTAGACTGGGTAGTGAGTGTGTGGATGCTTATGACATTATTAGGCTTTATAGTTTACATATATGTTCCATACATTTTTTGAACAGTTCAGATATTAGAATGAAAATAATTTCTAATTTAAAAAACAAATTTTTATTAGCTGGGCATGGTGGCGCACGCCTGTAATCCCAGTTACTCGGGAGGCTGAGGCAGGAGAATCACTTGAACCCGGGAGGCAGAGGTTGCAGTGAGCCAAGATCATACCGCTGCACTCCAGCCTGGGCGACAGAGTGAGACTGTCTCAAAAAAAAAAAAAAAAAAAACAAACAACAAATTTTTGGCCAGGTGCAGTGGCTCATGCCTGTAATCCCAACACTTTGGGAGACTGCGGCGGGTGGATCACTTGAGGCCAGGAGTTCAAGACTAGCCTGGCCAACATGGTGAACCCCCATCTCTACTAAAAATACAAAAATTGGCCTGCCATGATGGTGCGCACCTGTAGTCCCAGCTACTTGGGAGGCTGAAGGGGGAGAATCGCTTAAAGCCAGGAGGTGGAGGCTACAGTGAGCTGAGATCGCACCACTGTGCTCCAGCCTGGGTAACAGAGCAAGACTCTGTGTCAAAAAAAAAAAAAAAAAAAAAAGTTGATCCAGCAACTGAATGAACAAATGTGCAGTGTGCTGTCTTCTGAGGGGCAAAACGCAATGGTTTTCAACAGCAGAATGCCAGTAGCCTCAGGGGGTCTATAAACACCTGATTCAGACTTCATTAAAGTTATACATGTACCGCAAATACTCTTTTTTATTATTTTCTACTTAGTTCAGGTGCACATGTGTAGGTTTGTTGTATCAATAAACTCATGGTATGGGGGTTTGTTGTAAAGGTTATTTCATCACCCACATATTAAGCCTAGTATCCATTAGCTATTTTTCCCAATCCCTTCCCTCCTCCCACCCTCCACCCTCTGAGGGGCCCCAGTATGTATTGTGACCTTCTATATGTCCGTGTGTTCTCATCATTCATCTCCCACTTATAAGTGAAAACATGCGGTATTTGATCTTCTGTTCCTGTGTTAGTTTGCTAAGGATAATGGCCTACAGCTCCATCCATGTTCCTGCAAAGGACATGATCTCATTCTTTTTTATGGCTGCATAGTATTCCATGGTATATATGTGCCACGTTTTCTTTATCCAGTCTATCACTGATGGGCATTTAGGTTGATTCCCTGTCTTTGCTATTATGAGTGGGCTGCAATCAACATACGCATGCATGTGACTTTATAACAGAATGATTTATATTCCTTTGGGTATATACCCAGTGATGGGATTGATGGGTTGAAAGGTATTTCTGTTTTTAGGTTTTTGAGGAATCACCACACTGTCTTCCACAGTGGTTGAACTAATTTACACTCCCACCAACAGTGTATAAGTGTTCCTTTTTCTCCACAACCTCACCAGCATCTGTTATTTTTTGACTTTTTGAT
The DNA here is from genome assembly GCF_024542745.1 of Macaca thibetana thibetana. Taxonomy (NCBI): domain Eukaryota; kingdom Metazoa; phylum Chordata; class Mammalia; order Primates; family Cercopithecidae; genus Macaca; species Macaca thibetana. The sequence continues at coordinate 115,949,388 of NC_065588.1, forward strand.
TAAAGAAGCAAACAAAGGTATTTTATGTGCCACTTTTCAATATGCCAGAAGCTACAAATGAATTAACTTGAGTTCTCATGAACCGATTGTTATGTAAATGTCATAAATTTTGAATTTTTAAATTTCTAGCAATGAAACATACTTTCATTGAGTTCAGACATGGAGATCCATGTTAGTTTTTTTTAAGGTTCATCTCTCTCTCACTCACAGACACAGCAGACACACACACGCACATGCACACACACTTATTTTTAAATTATGGATCATCCTTCTAGTTTTGTTAATTTTATTCCCATTTTGCTCTCATTCATTTTAGATTCAAAACTTGTACAAATTTCATGGCTACACAAATTATTTCACATGCCTAAAGAAGGCAAAAGAAATTTAACCTAGTTTGAGGATGTACAATTGTGAACGTTGTCAAAATCAAAATGGAGTCACCAATGTTAAGAAAACCCTGACATTAGAGCAGGAGGAGGCCATGAAGAGAGGGTTCTCACACTTGTATACCTGATAAAAAAAGAGACTCGACAAAAACCACAAAGGCCATTGCAATCTTTTTTTTTTTTTTTCCTCTGCCGCCAGGCTGGAGTGCAGTTGTGCGCTCTCGGCTCACTGCAACCTCCACCTCCTGGGTTCAAGCCATTCTCCTCCCTTAGCCTCCCGAGTAGCTGGGATTACAGGCACGTGCCACCATGCCCGGCTAATTTTTGTATTTTTAGTAGACAGTGGGTTTCACCATGTTGGCCAGGATGGTCTTGAACTCCTGACCTCAAGTGATCTGCCCGCCTTAGCCTCCCAAAGTGCTAGGATTACAAGCATGAGCCACTGCGCCCCGCCAGGTCACTGCAATCTTACACAAAAAATACTTCTGCAAGGACATCTGTCTAGTGACTACCTGTCCAACCTCAGACAAGCATCAGTCTTGTTATTAATCTTTGAAGTCAAGGATAATTATTTCAAAAAGATTATGGAATCCTCACTTACAAACCTCTGTCTTCCTTTATCTCCCTAGATACCCACGTAGTTTACAATGGCACGTGTATTCCCATTGCAAAGCCCTGTTCCCAAATCAATCTCTTTTCTTTTAGAGAGCCCCTCTGTTTGTTAAGTTGACACTATCTTGCAGGTCAAATCAATGAGCTCTGTGGGAAGAGAGGTAGTGCCAATTTCCAGAACATTCCTCCAGCTGAGACTCTGAGGGGAGCTTACCTTGCCAGCCCCAAACAAGTGGCAGCCCTTGACAGCTTCAAAAATGTTGGGTGAGATGTCAGGCTGGGCGGGCAGGTGGGACTGCGCCAGGGACTGCTTCACTTTCTTCACGTCCACAAGACACAGTGCCCGCTCTTCTCCTGAACGGGAAAAGGAACAACCTCTCGTCAGCGTGAAGCTGTTAAGTAAAGATATGGGATGGTGGTTCTAGTTCTAGGCACAAGTAATAGTCACAAGAGGCCACACAGATGATCTGAGTTTTCCACAAATCCCTATAAACATATTTTAGGTCCATGATTTATTTATTTATTTATTTTTATTTTTGAGACGGAGTCTTGCTCTGTTGCCCAGGCTGGAGTGTAATGGTGCGATCTCAGCTCACTACAACCTGTGCCTCCCGGGTTCAAGCGATTCTCCTGCCTCAGCCTCCTGAGTAGCTAGGATTACAGGCGCGTGCCACCACACCTGGCTAATTTTTTTTTTTTGTATTTTTAGTAGAGACGGGGTTTCACCACGTTGGTCAGGCTGGTCTCGAACTCCTGACCTTGTGATCCACCTGCCTCAGCCTCCCAAAGTCCTGGGATTACAGGCATGAGCCACCGTGCCTGGCCCAGGTCCATGATTTAAATCTAAGACAAAAACATTTGGCCTTTTAGTCAAGATTCTGAGGAGGGTGGAATTCTGCAGACATAAAATTGGAGAATGTGAACTGTACTTTCAAACATGCTCCCCAGCAAAGTAAAGAAAGAATATGTGAGGGAGGAATGAGGGGGCATTCTATGAAAAAACAGGCTTAGACTATTCAAATATGTGGATGTCAGGAGGGACAAAAGGCTGAGGAACTGCTCTAGATTAAAGGAGACTAGAGAGGCATGATTAAATGCAATACAAATTCTGGGACATTATAGGAGCCATGAGTAAAATCCAACTATGGGCAGCATAGTGGATACGTGTATTATAGTAAGGGTAAATTTCCTAAATGCAAAAATTATAGTATGTGAAACTATTCTATATGATACTCTACATGTGGATACATGTCATTATACATTTTTCAAAACCAACAGAATGTATACCACCAAGAGAGAACTCTAATGTAAACCATAGGCTTGGGGTGACAACGATGTGTCAGTGTCAATGTGTCAATGTAGGTTCACTGACTGTAACAAACGTGTCACTCTGGTGGGGGATGTTGGTAGTGGAGGAGGCTATGCATGTATGAGAACGGGGGTATATGGGAACTCTCTGTACCTTTCAATTTTGCTGTGAATCTAAAACTTCTCTAAAGAATAAAATAAGGAAGAGAGGGAGGAAAAAGAGCTGAGATGAAGAAAGGCCAGTTCTTGACCACAGTATGTCAGTCCCTGGATCCAGCCATGCCTGAAACAAGACCTAACTGTTGATGTTTTAAACACTGAATCGATATATTATTGTTTTCCCCCTTTAAAAATAATGTCAGCAACACAGACAGAGAGAAATAAATTGTGCCCTGGTTATGTGACAGAATGCCTTCAATCATTAGGTTGATATACTGAAGAACTTGGTGTCATACCTGCAACTAACTCTCAAATGGTTCAGGAAAGTGTGTGTGTGTGTGTGTGTGTGTGTGTGTGTGTGTGTGTGTGTGTGTTAAGAAGAGAGGAAAAAAATTATGACAAAATATTAGCAAACGATGACTCGAAAGAGATCACAGAGTAACAGAGCAAGCAAACTCTCAGAAGGTCATGACCCACGGTGGTTTTCTTGCAATCGGGACAATGGGTTTGGCTTTAGTGAGTCTTTGAGGCTTAGCACTCTTCACTTGGCCTAACAGTGGGATGTTCTTTGGGAATGTCAGACTGTGCTAAACTGGATACTAGAAGGGAATTAAATCTGGACAGAGGGGGTCCATTAACTGAAGCTTGGGCATCTATGGGGACACAGAGATAAGAGCTACGATGGCTCCCGTCTACTATTTCGTGTTTTACAAGCATGAAACTTGGCTTCAACATATTGGCTTCCTTGAAAGTAAAGAAAAAGCACCATGTCCTTGGTCTCACACCTGCTATCATGAGTAGCTTCTCCAGGTCCTTGATAATATAAATTTGGAAGACTGCTCCAATTCCTGGGACGTGCGTTAGGGAGTTTTTCAAGACATTCAGGGCGTAGAGCCCTTCCTCGGTGCCCACCAACACCACCTGCAAGGGCAGAAGTCCGAAGGCAGAACATAAGCATGGTCACGTCACCAGAACAATCTCTACTAAGAGCAACAAGGCCTCCACAGCCTTTTCTTTCTTGATGGGGTGTGGCTGTAACCAGACACCAGCTGGCCATGCCCACACAAGCATTACCTGGTCACCGAAGGGCAGTGTGCAGTTCATGTCTAGACGGTCATCACCTTCCAGTTTCAGCAGAGAGTTTCCAAGCAATTTCTTTTCATAGGTGAAAGAAAAGAAAAAAAGATGTCGTGAGGCTGATCTGTTTATGACCAAGCCATCCAGAGAGATCAAGAGAAGGTTAAGGCCAAGTCATTCCTGGAAATGCTCAGAAACACACATATGCTCTTAGCTCACCCCATATTTTGATCTGAGCTCCAAATGCAAAATGTGAGTGCTATTGTTATCTCTGGGGCAGTTGTTAATTAGCATCTGAGTTATAACTTGGCTGGGATGCAGAAATAAGGGAGTATAGTAGACATGGAAAGCTATTCTGTGATAAGAAATAAGCTGAAGCTAAGGAGATTTCACCTGCGCAGGGTTAATAAGACACATGAAAGACTCCCTCCCCCATACGGCTGCAGCAGAAGTGCAAAGGCGCAGTGTTAGCAGCGAGCCAGCACGCCTCTGCATCTCTTTACCTGAACGCAGGCAGGCAGAAGCTCGTAAGAAACACAGACTCGGGCCTATTGTACACATATTAACAAGGATTTCAGTAAAAGGCTCACGTGTGTAACGACAAACAAGTCATCCAAACAGGTCTAACCACTGAGTAAAGTTCTTTTCAGGAGGCTCGTGGTTAAGAATCCTCCAACTGCTAACACATAAAGTGTTTATTAGGAGTGAAGAGTCTGAAAAGAGCTGTTTGGTCTTCGCTGGAGCAAACGCCCATGAGCAATGAGCACTGTTTGTATCCTGGAACATTCTAGGTGGGGTGATGCCAATCACAGCACACCTACGTTTCTAACAGCTTAAGGATAAGTAGGACTCCAAACCTGCCTACGGAAGAGCAAATACTGCAAAAACAACTGAGATGCTTATGAAAAGCCTTCCTGGAGGGGACGCAGCTGCCAGCAGCCTATTGTGCTGCTTCGTGGCCAAAGTGTTTCTAACTCAAGTCTTCAAACCAGACAAACTCATTTGAGTAAACAGGAGAGAGGATTTCCTTATAAGTACATTTGCTGTTGCATCGCCACAACCAAGGTCTACAATGCCACCAGAGCAGGCTACCGATGCCAATTCCCCCATTCTTTTTCCTTTGTTTTGTTTTCACAGTCCATGTCTCACTCTGTTGCCCAGGCTGGAGTACAGTGGCACAATCATAGCTCACTGCAGCCTCAAACTCCTGGGCGATCCTCCAGCCTCAGTCTCCCTACTAGCTGGAACTACAGGTGCATGTCACCACACCTGGCTTGCTTGCTTTCTTTTTATAAGAGATGGGATCTTGCTATCTTGCCCAGTCTGGTTTTAAACTCCTGGACTCAGGTGATCCTCCCGCCTTGGCCTGCTGGGTCACTGGGACCACAGGCATGAGCCACCGCATCCCTGATTCCCACATTCTAAATGGCTCATGATGCCACACAAGCTACCTTGGCACTTGTGCCTTCATCACCACCATACTCCTGGCCATGACACAGTCTAAAGCCATCAGCCCTCAGAGAGGGAGCCCGAGGGGAATCAAGATGGCCAATGGGATCCTCGTCGTTAACACCAGTTACCAAGTCAGCACCCTTTACAAAGACAACCTCCAGGGCCCGTTTTCATACTCACAGCATCAGCTTCTGCTTTTTCCCTAGAAACTCTCCCACCTGCGACAACTGATTCTAAGGCGGTGACCCAGCGCTGTTTGTCAGGGAAGCTGGGAGCTAGCAAGTAGAGGGTTCTCCCGGGCCAGCAGGTGGTGTGCGGGTGAGATTCCATCTTCAGTATGTATGGGACATCTAGGAGATTTCACAGAGAGCACAGGATTGGGTGTGGATTTCCCCCCGTTCCCACTGGGAGGGACGGCTCTGAGAGATCAAAGCTCCCACCAAACCATGCAAATCCCAGTTACCACCAAGGCGGGGAGCGGAGGAAGATGGGCCTCCTTTGCAGAGCCAATCTTCCCTGTACCACCCCTTCTGTCCCTGCTGATTGGCCAAGCCCGGCCCACCTCCAGGGCGGGGCTCCTCCGGCTCCTCCTCACCTGCTTTGGCTGTATTTGCGAGTTCGGAAGCACCAACGGCACCATGAATAGATACATCCCCGTCGGGAAGGCACAGCTCAAATTCTTCCACCGGCCTCTGTCCAGCTTGGTGCAAAGAGGAAGGGCAGAAAGAAAAACAAAAGAACAGGAACAAGAACAAGGGGAGAAGAGAGGAGAAGAGACAGCGAGAGAGACAGCAAGGGAGAGAGAGACAGGATACGTGTGTAAAGAGAGGCGCACGAGAACAAGGAAGGGACAGAGGTGTGCAGAGAAGGCAGAGAGGGAAGATAAAAAAAAATAAAGTGTGTCAGATGAGTAGCACAGTCAAATTTCTGATGACGATGCGGATTTATGGGTTAGTTGACTGAGGCAGAAGTTCTCGGAAGGTGTATTAGCAGGTGGAATCTTCAGGGCAGCGCCCTGCGGGTTCTTCAGGGGGGAGACCTATAGATGTGAGTATCGCACCAATAACCTTTAGAGAAGTCATTTAGTTTGTAAGTTTCAAAAATGGAAAAGCGTAGAAGGCTTGCAAGGCAGTCCAAAAAACAAAGCCTTCGCGCCAGCACTGGGGAGACCTGGGTTAGCCACGTGCAATGACCTTCCCCCTGAATTATTAATTTACCTTCTCTGGCTTCATTGTCATAAATAAGGACTTTTGATCCCTCCAGGACAATGTACTTCCTGTCCCAGCCTTGCTGTCCTCGTTTGTTATTCCTGGGGAAAGCAAGATGGAAAAGAAAAATGTCTGAACTCAGAAGAATCATCAGGCTGGAGGATGGGACGAGGGGGTGGCAGAATTCCTAGAAAAGACACTTCCCTAGAAAACATCAGGGACAGAAGTGGCTTGTGCCAGCACCTGCTCCAGCCCAAGCCACCCTGCCACGGTACCTGGGCACCTTCATCCACCCTTCCAGGTGCAAGCTGCTGCTGGGCTCCTTGGTCTGGAGACCTGGGGAGTTCATTTTGTCGCGGCAGAAGGCCTCAGTGAAGTGTGTGGCGTATTCGGCAGGCAGGCCGCAGGTGGCTGGCAAGCACGTGGAGCACTTGGGGTGACACATCACCTGACATTCTAGGGAAGAACAGTGAGCAACGTGAGGGCATGCTCAGCTGACCCCGGACCCTTCCCTTCCTCTGCCAGCCAACCCCTGGGCTTCTCCACCCCAGCCAGGCCCAGAGAATCTGGCCCTGACTTGCAGGTGGTCTCCTGAGCTTCCCCTGGTGCCAGGCCCCTGCAGAAAGGGGAAACAAAAGTGCCAAGTGCTCTTGATCCAGTTTTCCAGGCTTCAATCCAGGCCGCCCACAAACAGGTGTGTAAAGAACATACTTGCATGTTTCAGTTGGAGCCAGCAGAAAGGTAGGGAGAGACCAGCCTGACAAAAAGGGGCTGGAAATTAGCAAAGCCTAAGGCACTTTGAGCAGCAGGTTGGAGTCATGAGCTGCAGACATATATAAATTCACAGCTTCAAAAGGGGGAAATAGCATCCTCCCACTGAAATAAGAAGCTCGAAAATGAATGCACTACATGATGAGTTAGAAAAAAATCACCTCCACCTGATAGACTTTTTTTAGCTGGAGACACACAGGTGCCCAGCACAGATGCACAACTGCTGATCTTACCGAGACATTTGGATGCTTGGCGTCCAAAGTGCACGGTATCCAGACACACAGCACACTTTGTGGCTCGCATGTTCAGTCCTACGTTGAATCGGTGAGGAATATTGTGGTGCATGCGTTCCTTAAGACGCCGACTAAATTCTGGAGGAAAATGTTTTAAAAAATCATTAGAGTACTGCAAACGATCCCATCAGGAAAGTGAAAAGACAACCCACAGAAAGGGAAAAAATACTTGCAAATCAAATCTCTGATAAGGGACTCATATCTAGAATATATAAAGAACTCTTACAACTCAATAATAAAAAGACAACCCAATTTTTAAATGGGCCAAGAATTTAAATAGACACCTCCCCAAAGAGGATAAATGGCCAACGAGCACATGAAAAGATGCTCAACATTATTAGTCATTAGAGAGATGCAAATCAAAACCCCAAGCAGACACCACGTCACAACCACTAGGATGTCTACAGTCTAAAAAAAGGAAGGTAAGTGTTGCCGAGGATGTGGAGAAACTGGAACCCTCGCACATTCCTGGTGGAAGTCAGTCTGGTAGTTCCGTAAAAGGTTAAACATAGTTACCCCAGGAACCAGCAGTTCCACTCCTAGCTATAGACCCAAGGGGACTGATAACATATGTACCCACAAAAATCTGTACATAAATTGTTCACAGCAGCATAATTTATGACAGCTAAAAAGTGGAAACAACCCAAATGTCCATCAATGGTGATATGGTTTGGCTGTGTCCCCACCCAAATCTCATCTTGAATTGCAGCTGCCATAATTCTCATGTGTTGGGAGGGACCTGGTGGGAGATAACAGAATCATGCAGGCAGTTTCCCCCATACCGTTCTTGTGGTGAAGAATAAGTCTTATGAGATCTGATGGTTTTATAAGGGGAAACCCCTCTCGCTTGGTTCTTATTCTGTTTTGCCGCTGCCATATGAGACATGCCTTTTGCCTTCCACCATGATTGTGAGGCATCCCCAGCCACATGGAACTGTGAGTATATTACACCTCTTTTTCTGTATAAATTACACAGTCTCAGGTATGTCTTTATCAGCAGTGTGAAAATGGACTAATGAAAATGGATTAATGGATAATCAAATGTGCCATCTACACAATGGAATATTATTCAGCCATGAAAGGAATGAAGTTCTGATACATACTACAACATGGGTGAACCTTGAAAACATTACATTCCATGAAACAAGCCAGACACAAAAGGCCACATGCAGCATGAATCATCTATATGAAATGTCTAAGAGAGCAGATCGACAGAGACAGAAAGTAGATTGGTGGTTGCCAAGAGGAACATTAGTGGAAGGAGAATGGGGGCACCGATAATGTGTATGGAGTATTTTTTGGGTGAGGGGTGCCAAAATTGTTCAAAAGTTGGAACGTGATGAGGGTTACACGACCCTATAAACTTACTGGAAAAGACTGAATTGTACATTTTTAATGAGTGAACTGTATGGTATGCAAATTACATCTCAATAAAACTGTTAAAACCATTAGAACAGGTTACAGATTTTGAAACTATTAACACTAACAGATGCATCTAGATTTATAAGACTCAACTTAAAATCTCCATTATCCAGTTATTAGGAATCAGGCTTTGTTTAAGAACATGTTACTGGTAGATTGACTGACTATATAATGGTGTAGATGTCTGTGGGCATAAAGAAACATTAGCTTTTAAATAAATTGTTTGTAAATATTTTAGTTGTGAAAGTTTTGTTTTCCAGATGAAATCATATATCTAGAGCTTTTCAGAATCCAATTTAAAAATCACTATTATGAATTATAGAATTTCCAATTATCAAATATATTAAACAACTGAAGAATTCTTTTATGTCAAGTTTTTCCACGAGTAAATTCCTTTTGTTCAAAATACAACTTTTGTGAATATAAGAATTTATGGATGGATGAAATGTAAATATAAGAACAGATTCTTACATTTGTATTCCAGACTGTTAAAATTAAGAAGATTAGCTGGGTGCAGTGGCTCATGCCTGTAATCCCAGCACATAGGAAGGCAGAGGCGGGAGGACTGCTTGAGCCCAGGAGTTCAAGACCAGACTGGGCAACATAGCAAGACCCTGTTCTCCACAAAGAGGAAAAAAAATTAACAAGATTGATTTTTTTCCATGTAATAGGCACCCTCTCAACAGTGACCTAACTAATTAGAAGCAGCTTTCAATATAGTAATCCCCGCTTATGCTCAGGTGATACATTCCAAGACCCCCAATGGATGCCGGAAACCACGGATGGTACTGAACCCTGTATATACTGCTTTTTCAATCTGATAACCAAGAGAGCTACTAAGTGACTAATGGACAGGGAGCGAATACAGTGTGGATATGCGGGACAAAGGGATGATTCGCATCCCAGGCAGGATGGAGCAGGACTGTGTGCAATTTCCTCATGCAACTCGGAACGGCACTCAATTTAAAACCTAACAATTGTTTATTTCTGGAATTTTTCATTTAATATTTTTAGAGCACAGATAACCACATAACTGAAACCACAGGAAGTGAAGCCCTGGATAATAGGGGACTACTATGGAAAGAAAATGTCAGGATCCACATTTCTAAATCCAACTCTGGTAGAACCATTAGAACAGGTGAGTTACAGATTGTGAAACTATTTTAACATTAACAGATGCTTCTAGATTTATAAGGCTCAACTTAAAATCTCCATTATCCAGTGATTAGGAATCAGGCTTTGTTTAAGAACATGTTACTGGTAGGAGACTGACTGACTATACGATGGTAGGCTCTCCTTACAACATCACCCCCCTTCCTTTCTTGGAAACGTGCAAGGAATAAATAACAGGAATGCACTTTGAAACTGTTTGGTGCAATATACGTGAAGGAGCAATATACTGTAGTATTATCATATTATCACTATTCAGGGAAGTTTCAGTGGACACCACAGCCAGAAGCAATGCTTTCCTCTATACTGTCACCACCATTTTAATGACTTTAAGATTAAAGCTCTTTGGCTGGGCACAGTGGCTGAAACCTGTAATCCCAGCACTTTGGGAGGCCAAGGCAGTTGGATCGCTTAAGGTCAGGAGTTCAAGACCAGCCTGGCCAACATGGTGAAATCCTATCTCTACTAAAAACATAAAAACATTAGCCGGGCATGGTGGCTCATGCCTATAATCCTGGCTACTCAGGAGGCTGAGGCATGACAATCGCTTGAGCCTGGGAGGCAGAGGTTGCAGTGTGCTGAGAACATGCCACTGCTCTCCAAGCCTGGGCGATAGAGCGAAACTCTGTCTCAAAAAAAAAAAAAAAAAAAAAGCTCTGTGATTCAAGGAGTTATATATACACAGGAGGAAGAAAATAACTTCTGGCTAAAGAAAAACAACAGCAACAAGAAAACACCATCTGGTTTACAACCAAAACAGGCTTGATTGCAATGCCATGATGCTAAACCACAGCTCTACCCTAGTGTTCTTAAGACATTCCAAACCAGCTTCCTTGGTCTTTTCTTAAGTCCTTTTAATCTCTAGGTAAACAGAGTACATTTGAGACCAGAAAGAGAACTCCTCACACTGGTAGAAATATAGATTGGCACAAACTACCAATATTCAAAATGTACATGACCTTTAACCCAATGATTCATTTCCCAGGAATTTCTCCAAGCACAACACTCACAGAGGCACAGGATGTCCTCTGCAAGGTGTTTACAGTAACAGGGGATTGGAAACAACCTAAATGGCCACCAACAGGAGCCTGGTTTAACAGGTGAATTGCATGCTCACACTACAGAATACTGTGTGGTTCTCTGAAAGAATGGGGTTGGTCCTTATGTACTAACGTGAAACCTCTATGATAGCACTTTAATGAAATGAAGGTGTCTTGCAGTGTATACTGTAGTGGGCTATGATACTTATAAAAGAAAAAAGTCCTGAGAGATGTGCTTATTTTTTCTTGTTTTTGTTTCTGAGATGGAGTTTCACTCTTGCTGCCCAGGCTGGAGTGCAATGGTTTGATCTCGGCTCACTGCAACCTCCGCCTCCCAGGTTCAAACAGTTCTCCTGCCTCAGACTCCCAGGTAACTGGGATTACAGGCATGCGCCACCACGCCCGGCTAATTTTGCATTTTAGTAGAGATGGGGTTTCTCCATGTTGGTCAGGCTGGTCTTGAACTCCCAACCTCAGGTGATCCGCCCACCTCAGCCTCCCAAAGTGCTGGGATTACAGGCGTGAGCCACCACTATGATATTTATAAAAGAAAAAAGACCTGAGAGAGAGATGTGCTTATTTTTTCATAATCTTTTTTTTTCTTTTTTTTTTTTTTTTTGAGATGGAGTCTTGCTTTATCACCCAGGCTGCAGTGCAGTGGGGTGATCTCGGCTCACTGCAACTTCCATCTCCTGGGTTCAAACGATTCTACTGCCTTAGCCTCCCAAGTAGCTGGGACTTCAGGAGTGTGCTACCACACCCAGCTAATTTTTGTATTTTTACTACAAACGAGGTTTCACCATGTTGGCCAGGCTGGTCTCAAACTCCTGACCTCAGGTGATCCGCCTGCCTCAGCATCCTAAAGTGTTGGGATTACAGGCGTGAGCCACCATGCCCAGCCTATTTCCTCATATTCTTTAAATATAATCACACAATGTAAGATACATGAATGATACAGACATGTGGTCACATACATGAACCATCACTGGAAGGATACAATGGCTGAAAGCAATGGTTGAGTCTGGGTAAGGGATCTGAGGATGGGGAGCCAGAAGACTGACTTCGTTTTTTTTTTTTTTTTTTTTTTTTTTTTTTGAGACGGAGTTTTACTCTTGTTGCCCAGGCTGGAGTGCAATGGCACGATCTCGGCTCACCACAACCTCTGCCTCCCAGGTTCAAGCGATTCTCCTGCCTCAGCCTCCTGAGTAGCTGGATTACTACCCAGCTAATTTTGCATTTTTAGTAGAGATGGGGTTTCTCCATGTTGGTCAGGCTGGTCTTGAACTCCCAACCTCAGGTGATCCGCCCACCTCGGCCTCCCAAAGTGCTGGGATTACAGACGTGAGCCACCGCGCCCAGCCAAGACTGACTTTTTAATCTTTATCCCCTAGTATTACTTGTAATTTTTACCATATGCCTGCATGTCTTAGTCAACTAAAAAGAAATTTCCATACAACAACAACGGCCCCTTGAGAACGTACCCTCTGGGGTTGAAGACTCCTTTCTGCGGCTGGATGGCGGGGCCAGCAGGCTCATGGCACTGGGCTGGTGCTCTGGTGACCGCACGATGGCGGACATGGCGATCTGCTGCCTCGCGGTGGCTGGCGTGGATGGGTGTGGGTGGTCCGTCGCTTTGCGGTGGGCAGCTGCAGAGAGACCAGGACAATGCCTTTTGGTTAGCTGGGTAGCCTAGAGAACCAAACCAAGCAGACTGTCCCTGGGCTGTCTTCCAAGGACCCAAGACCAAAAGAATATGTGTCACATCAACTTGGCAACACACAGGGGCTATACATTTTTCAGACATGGGATGTCTGGTTTGAAAGCATATGGGCCATAAACAGACACTGAACTAGTTAGTCTTGGCTGATCTCACTGAGATCAATCCTCTGCCTTTTCCACAGCCTTGAGCACTTTGGAGAGAGTGAGCCCCTACCTTCCTCCCGGGCGGACCGGAGCTCGATGCGGGTCTTCTGAAGGGCTTCCTCTAGCTCTGCACAGCGAGCTTTCTCCTTCTCCAGGGCCAGCTTCAGCTCATTGTACTGCAGAGGAACCTGTGTGGGCAAAGCAGGGTCCTCTTTCCGTCGACTAAATAAACCCTAGCAATGGAAACAGAGATATCTCCTAACTCCTGGAAACTGGCACTTGAAACTAGCTAAAGGAAATCTGACTCGGGAGGAGCAAACCACAAAAGCCAGGAGCATACTCACTGTAAGTGTATTTAGTAAAAATGGCATGTGAATTGGGGGAAGGGTAGGCTGAGCCACAGCCCGTTCCAGTCGGCTGAAAAAAATAGGGGTGCGGAAGTTTTCACCAAGAGGATTAAAGATGCTTGAATGGCCACCACCTCTTCCTTTAGCATTGCCAAGACAGGAGAGTCATGTCCTGAGTCTTTCCCATTCAAAAAATGGAATCAGGAGAGTATGGAGTATGGAGTCAGGAGAGATGGTTCAGAGGTCACTCTTGCCTTGAAATATGTCTCATGATGCTCAGTTACAAGACACAGAGATGAGTGTTTTGTAAAAGGAAGCAAAATTTTAAAAAGAATGCTAAAATGAGGTCAAAACAAGGGGCTTACTCAAAAAAAAAAAAAAGGCAAATGAAAATATTTACTATACATGGAAAAAAAGGAAAACAGAATAATGCAACTTAAAAAAAAGTTAACTAAAAAAAAAAAATAACAAATGGAAACACCCTAACTAAATCAAGTGACATAACCAGATAACAGTTCACTGCTAAAATAAAAAAGATTAAATATCATAAGCATAACAACCATTTACAGTCACGCAGCATGCAAGAAAATCCTTCCCATGCAGCCAACGTCTAGTGGGAGGCGGCCTTTGAATGTTGTGCTCATCCCCTTACAGTGAAGACAGCATTGGAAATACTGAGATAACTGTCAACTTCAGCCCTCCACTCCTCCCTCCTAAGTATTCTAAGTCATCAAGGCCTCTCCTGTAAAACCACTGCCACTGCCACTATGGTAGGCTTCTGCAATTGGAAGGAAACTGCAAGCTCCTTTGAAACTTTTCTTGGAACTGGGAACACCTGGCCAAACCTAGTATGAAGGCTTTAGTGGGAAAAGCATGTATAGATTGGGCTTATGAAAAACAATCTTCTCATGTGCACTACGTGTAACCCTGCCCCTAGTTTGTAATTCGTCTCTTACGATCTAAAAGGGATGTTCAGTACTTGGCAGAGCGGAGAAGTGTCCAGTCAGACACTTCAGGCAGGTCACTCCAACTCCCTGAGTTCTTGTCTCTTTGTGAGCCAGTCAAAAGGACTGGACTAGGTCACTGTTAAAGTCCTTTCTGGAGTGTGGTATGATAGACCTGAACTGCTGAAGCTGCATACTCGTGACTTGCTAACCCCCTCTGGAGTCATGTACGCATGACTTAGGTGTAAATCTTTCTCTCTGCACACACCCCCTCTGCTCCAGCTGCTATGTGTGTGGGCTGGAAAGGGATGACTTCTTTAACAGCGAAAGACACTACGATTTGAATGGCCAGAAACAAAAAGTAGTTTGTTACATTTGATTAATGATATCTTTCGATAAGACCTATTATAATTATCTCAAAATCTATTTTTCAACCCAAAATAAAACCAAAAATAAAAAAGAAGTGTACTTTGTTTTCTTCTATGTTTCTATGATGATATATCGCAGTGGTGTGCACTGAGCCATGAATGATGAGTGAAACTGACAACTCCCACTTTTCAAACACTTTGACTCACCTTTTTCTTTTTAGCAGGTTGGTCCATTTTGGCTTGCAGAAAATCGATGAGTTTGGTTTGTTGAGAAATAGTGCCTTCCATTTTCACCTTTTCATGAGAATAGAGAACCTAAAATTCAAGAAAACACACTAACCTCAAACCCAGACAGAAGTCTACTTTTAAAGTTGGTACTTTAAGAAACTAAACAGTGAAGCTGTTAGGATGCTAACATATGAAAATTCAACACAAACAGTACTGAGTCGGTATTTATTTAGTCCCAATTTTACTGCAAAGGAGAAAAAAAGATGTATTTATAGATAAATACGTGAAAAAGTAAAAATAGCAACAGGTTCATTGTAGGTCATGGTCACTATAGAAATCTTCCAACTTCTCTGAATGTTTGAAATCTTTGAAAATAAAATCTTGGGGAAAATACACACAATATGCAGCACAAAGATACCGACAGTTTTACCAGATGACTCTACCATCGTGCTTTGCCTCTGCAGACCATTTTATTTATTTATTTGTTTGTTTGTTTATTTATTTATTTTCTTGAGACAGTCTTGTTCTGTTGCCCAGGCTGGAGTGCAGTGGTGTGATCTCAGCCCACTGCAACCTCCACCTCCTGGGTTCAAGCCATTCTCCTTCCTCAGTCTCCCAAGTAGCTGGGACTATAAGTACCCGCCACCACGCCCAGCTAATTTTTGTATTTTTAGTAGAGACGCGGTTTCACCATGTTGGCCAGGCTGGTGTCGAACTCCTGACCTCAGGTGATCTTCCCACCTCAGCCTCCCAAAGTGCTGGGATTACAGGCATGAGCCACTGAGCCCAGCCGTGCAGACCATTTTTAAGCAGATTCCCTCTGCCAGTCCTCACCTGAATGTTTTCCAGCTGATACTCCAGGTCACTTCTTTCTGTCTTCAGCAGATCAGCCCGATCTAGAGCTTCTTGCAGTCCTTGAGTCAGACGGAAAATGTGATTTTTCTGCAGGTCCATCTGCTGCTGTAATTTGGCTTGCTAGTGGGGAGAAGGGCCAGGGAAATGCTTGATACTGCACACAATACAATTTGTTCCCCCGCTGTTCCTATTTCAAACTAATTTCAGGCATGGCACCAGAAGTACAGCTTTCGAAATCATCTCAATTCAGAATTACCAATTGTCATCTATTCCAAAAGGATGCAAGCACAGTTAAAATGAATTTGCACAGAAACCTCTGCCAGCCAACAAGTCCCAAGATCCTTACCGTTACAGGAAGTCCAGGCTGCAGGGTTGGCCTTCCCAGAGTTCCAACTGAGGATATTTTGGTACATTAAGGTGAGGATATTTTGGATGGCATGAGCCATCCGAGTTGACATCTAAGGCAATTCGACTCAGTGCCATGACAACTAAGGTCCAATGTGTCTTTATTTTTTGTTTTCAAGATCTTAATCGTTGCTATGAGAAATTACTCCTTGCATGCAGTGTGGTATACACAAAGAGAAATCATATCATCCCTTACTTAATAAGTGTCCCATCAGGGTGAGAGACCCCAACAAGTACATGAATAGCCACAATCACGGGAGATATTTCTACAACACTGGGGGAAAAGAAGAAGAAGATCCCAGAAGTACAGAGTGTTGGTAAAACCCAGAAAAGAAATTCCATTGAGTATATTGAAAATAGTTTTGTGCTGTAAATCTCGCTCCAATTTTTATAATGGAAGTTAACAGAAAACAGGACAGGCTATAAAGACGCTGGTTTTGTGGTTCTTTTTCCTAAAACGCATCCATTTCTAAAAAAGCAGGAGAGAGCAGGCATCCTGATGAGACGGTGCTTGATTTTATTCAAACCCTGGATTATAGCTTAACAACACTTACTGTGGCCTGAATAATCTCTTCCCTGGTAGCCTGGGTCCTCTGCAGACTTAGGGACAGAGAGCTACTCAAAGCAATGAACATCACCACTGGAGATTCCAAAAGGCCTATGGCAGCCCCCAAACTCCTCCATCCCAGCAGGCCCAGAGGCAATGATAATCTCAGAATTTCCTGGCCCTCAGAATTTCCTCTGGACAGAGAGGAAAAACCTCTGTTTTTCTTTCCATTTATATT
This sequence comes from Macaca thibetana thibetana, assembly GCF_024542745.1. Lineage (NCBI taxonomy): Eukaryota > Metazoa > Chordata > Mammalia > Primates > Cercopithecidae > Macaca > Macaca thibetana. The sequence continues at coordinate 115,966,081 of NC_065588.1, forward strand.
CCTCACCTGCCCTTCCTCTTAACAGGTAGCTGATTCCCTAAGGCATCGTGCTGCAGTAGAAAGACCTGGATGATAGATTCTTACAGACCCTGGTTTAAATCCTGACTTTTACACTTCCCATATCACTGATATCTGTTAAAGTCTGTATTTATCACCTCTCGGAGCCTCAGTTTCTTCATCTGAAAGTGGGTATACTAGCTTGCCTCACTGGATGACATATTGAACACAGTGCCCAGTATACAGCAGGTGCTTACTGAATGTTTGTCCTCTCCATCTCCTTTGTCCTTCTTTCTTCCCTCCATTCAGTTAAGGTGCTCCCTCTCATCCTCCCATCTGCCTTTCGCTAACAACACTGCCACAAACCAAGAGCTACCAACTAAAGATCACTTGGGGCCGGGCACAGTGGCTCATGCCTGAAATCCCAGGACTCTGGGAGGCTGAGGTGGGAGGACTGCTTGAGCCCATGAGTTCAAAGTGGCAATGAGCTATGATTATGCCACTGCATTCCAGTCTGGATGACAGAGCAAGACCCTGTCTCTAAAAAAATTAAAATTAAAATTAAAATTAAAAAAACCATTTGGCCCATGTGCATAACCTGGAATTTCTCAATCAAACCACAGAGCCCCCTAAAATACAGGAAGAAAGGAAAGAAACAGCTAAGATACCCTCCTCCGCAGCATGAGTGATTTTTTCTGCAAATTACCCTCTTTAGTTTCTTCCCACTATTTTAGGACAACATTAATTACTAGGCAGAAACCAGAGAAACAAGTGCTGCGGACGAGAATCTGTTTGGTGACAGCCAAGCTCAAAATATTTTTCTAGAATAAACGCATCAACTGTCCATTGGCTTTCCAAGAAATAGGCTGGTTAAAGTAAGCAGGGCATTTGTACTCTATGAAAATGTTTTTCAGAAGCATTTACCTGCTTCCCAGAAAGAAGCAAACAGAGGTATATTCATGGGCCAGTGTTAGACTGAAAGGGGGGCCTTAGCTGTGTGTTTAGACCTGTCCAACAATTTTACAAGGGTGACAGGAAACTGGCAGGAAAAAGAAAGGGGCTGTATGACAGAATAAGAGCATGAAACAACCCCAGTGGGCTGGAAGAATGGATCAAGACCAACAAGAAAAACTTCAGTAGGATGGTAATTTTTAAATTGTCAACGGAATAAATATAGAACATAAAGATGTTTTTAAGAAAAAGCAAACTTGTGGAAAGGTAGGTAATGATTTAACAGACCAATGGTGTCAGTGATGTGATCAAAACTACCCAAAGGGCCCAGGTAATTGGCAGAGGTTTAGAGCCCAGTATGGAGATGGAAAGATCCCAATGTATTCAGTGCTATTCAGACCACATGGACTTGTAGAAACTCTCTGTGGAAAGACAAATCTACCAGAAAAGAACATCCAAAGCTTGAGGGGATCTAAAATGTTTCACTTAAAAAAAAGAAGGTGGCCGGGCGCAGTGGCTCACTCTTGTAATCCCAGCACTTTGGGAGGTCAAGGCGGGAGGATCACTTGAGCCTAGGAGTTTGAGGCCAGCCTAGGCAACATAGGGAGCCCCCGTCTATACAAAAAAAACTTGAAAAAATAAAAGAGAAGGCAATTTGGAGTGGGAGAGCTATTTGGATAGCTAGTTGACTATCATAGAGATAATAAAACTAGTTATCTTGCAGGAAAGTTGCAAGGACCGTAAGAGTTAATTCACGTAAAGTACTCAGACAGTCAGTCATATGGTAAGTGCTAATTAAACCTTAGTTATTTTAATAATTAATCAAGTAATCTGACTATTAATCAATATTAATCTCTCATTTTGGTTGGAGATATCAGACTACTTTCTAATTTCATGTGTTTCAACGTAATGGAACCAGTGGTTTTTAAAAGTGCAAGGTTTCAGTTCCAAATAAGAATGTTCTAAGAATGAGAGTTGCTGGAAAATGGGTTGGGATGTCCAAAGTCATTGTAAGTATTTAGGCCGAGGTTCAACGGGGCCTATCTATGAGGAGTGCTGAGGAAGGCATCTTCTTCCTTGGATGAGAGATGAATTTGACCAGGACTAGCAACTGGACTTTGATCACTGGTGTTACTTCCAATGAACTGAGAGTGGCTATAAAGTGTCATGTTGAGAAAGCTTCTGAAGTCATTTTGGGCCCAGGAGGAAAAATGTGAAAGAAAGATCCATTAGTAAAGTTTGTCAGGAGCAGAGATAAAGGGAACAGTGCTGGAAATTGAGACTGCATAATATAAAAATTATTTCAATTCTGAGACTTTGATTCTGGCTCCATTTAAAAGTCTCCTTATAGGCTGGGCATGGTGGCTCATGCAATAATCCTAGCACATTGGGAGGCTGAGGTGGGCGGATCATTTGAGCCCAGAAGTTCAAGATCAGCTGGGCCAACATCGTGAAACCTCATCTCTACTAAAAATACAAAAAATTAGCCGGGAGTGGTGTTGTATACCCGTAATCTCAGCTACTCAGGAGGCTGAGGCAGGAAAATCACTTAACCCTCGGAGGTGGAGGTTGCAGGGAACCAAGAGCATGCCACTGCACTCCAGCCTGGGCGACACAGCAAGACTCCGTCTCAAAAAAAAAATAAAATAAAATAAAAAATAAAAGTCTCCGTACCTACGAAGAGGACACTGAGGTGGAAACCTTGGGCACATATGCTTATACAGCACATACCAACCAGGAGGCCCAATCACAATGTGGGCAATAAAGAGCATTCTTTGTTCCAGAACGGCTTCAACTGTCGCAGAAATCCGCCTCAGGCTCAATGTCAGCCAGATGTCTGTGCTCAAAAATCTTTCTGTGAGGAACATCCCGGGAAACTGGAAATGTTCTCATGTAGGTTTAGAAGTGAGAAGGAGGGAACTGGATCGGGATCCCGGCACTCTATTCCTAGAGTCGTCACTGACTCACCACATAACCTTGGACCAAAGTACTGAGCTGTCAGGGCCAACTCGCCTTCTCAGAAGGAAAATAGGACAGGCATGAGCATTGATTATTTCTGTTCTTTCTGTTTCCAGGATGTGCCTAAAGTGGGAACACTGTCTATTCATCCCAGATAAAAGACCCTAATTCTCTATTTGACCACGAGGTACATTTAACGTTACCATTGTAGTGTTGTTCATAAGGCCATAGGGTGAATTCCTGTGTGTGTTCACCAAATGTGTGTGTGTGTATGTGTGTTTAGTATTAAATTTTATTTTTTAAATTGTTTCAGAGGCAAAATACACATAAAATTTACCATTTTAACCATTTTTAAGTGTATAGTTCAGAGGCATTAAGTACACTCATATTATTGTGTAACCATCACCACCATCCATTTCTAGAACTTTCCCAAACTCCCACCCATATTTTTCACTTTAATTTTTATTTTGAGACAGGTTCTCACTCTGTCACCCAGGCTACAGTGCAGTGGTACCATCAGAGCTCAATGCAGCCTCAAACACCTGAGCTCAAGTGGTCCTCCCACCTCAGCCTCCTGAGTAGCTGGGACTAGAAGTACACACCACCACACTTGGCTGATTTTTTTTTTTTTTTTTTTTTTTTGGTAGAGGCGGGGTCTCACTATACTGCCTAGACTGGTCTCAAACTCTCGGCCTCAAGCAATCCTCATGCCTCAGCCACCCATATTTTTAAAATTATCATTCAATAAAATATTTTATACTCACCTGCAAAAATTTCACTACACTTTTCAAACTTAATAGCACAACAGTATTACTTCTATCAGCAAAGTGCCTCAGGAGCTATGGGTATCATGTGACAAAACCTCATCAGCCAGAACAGGGCATTCTGGTTAATTAAACTGTCAGGCTCACTAAGGGTTAAACAGAATACTCTTTGGAGTCCAGTTTTTCATTATAAAGTGCATTTGTCCTTGCAGGTCAATCCTAAAGAACAAAGCAGAATCATCAGTGATTCAACATAGAGGGCTCTGGCTGGGGTGTCGGAGGTAGTCATCAATTTAAATAGCGATTCTCAGAGTTCTGTGAAAAGGTACCAGCCATCACGTAAGGGATGGGTTTAGGAGATCAGTCTGAGCTTGTCTTTTATGCTTCAAAAGCAGGGCACACATTATTTTTAACTAAATTACCCAATGTTCAAAAGCCTTCATGAAATTTGGTACTCAGAATAATCTGATAAAATTCTGCCCTATGCAGGAAGCTAATTTGCATGGATGTCCTATCGGCATGAAACTTAATATACTTTGGATATTAGCTCTAAAGAACAATTTAACTCAATATTCACTCACCCATGTATTTAATAAACTTCTATTTGGCATATGCTATGTGCTTGACACTCTATTAAGCTTCACGTAGAAGGATAAAAATGACAGAGACCCTCTGGCCTTCATGACATATTTTTAATGCATTAAATACCTTAAGACAAGCATTATATGACCCCCATACTCTTACTTGAAAATTCTAATTTCAAAATGTCTAATTTGGATCTGGCAAATTGTCACTTTCAAAATTCCACCTGGAATGGAAAGCTAACTACTGCATGTTCTCACTTACAAGTGGGAGCTAAGCTATGAGTATGCAAAGGCATACAAAGTGGTATAAGAGACACTGTGGACTCAGAAGGGGGAAGGCAAGGAGGGGAGTGAGGGATGAAAAATTACCTATCAGGTACGATATACGCTATTTGGGTCACAGGTACACGAAAAGCCTAGACTTCACCACCACACAATTCAACCATGTCACCAAAAAAACACTTGTACCCCTAAAGCTATTGAAATAAAAAAATCTTTTTAAGAAATTTGTTTAAAAGTTCAGGCAGGGCACGGGGACTCATGCCTGTAACCCCAACACTTTGGGAGGCCAAGACAGGTAGATCACTTGAGCCCAGGGGTTCAAAACCAGCCAGCCTGGGAAACACGGGGAAACCCCGTCTCTACAAAACAATACAAAAATTACTCGAGCATGGTGGCATATACCTGTAGTCCCAGCTACTCAGGAGGCTGAGTGGGAGGACGACCTGAAACCAGGAAGTCAAGGCTGCCGTGAGTAGTAATTGCACCACCGCACCTTAACCTGGGCAACAGAGCAAGACCAAAAAAAAAAAAAAAAGACTCCAGAGAGAAATGAGCTACCAGCCGTGAAAAGACATGGAGGAAACCTGGATGCATATGACTAAGTGAAAGCAGCTAATCTGAAAGGCTACATACTGTGTGATTCCAGATATGCAACATTCTGGAAAAGGGAAAACTATGGAGACAGCAAAAGATCAGTGGCTGCCAGGAGTTGAGGGTGGGGAGGGATGAACAGGCAGAGCACAGAGGGTTTTTAGGGCAGTGAAACTATCCTGTATGATATGGTAAAGGTGGATAACTGTCACTATACATTTGTCAAAACCCATAGAATGTACAACACCAAGAGCAAACCTAATTTAAAGTATGCATTTGGGGTGATGATGATGTGTCAGTGCAGGCCCATTGATTGTAACAAATGGACCACTCTGGAACAGGGTGTTGACAGCTGGGGACGTTGTGGGAGGAGGGGGCGGGGAGTATGTGGGAACTCTCTGTGCTTTCTGCTCAATTTTGCTGTGAACCTAAAGCTGCTCCAAAGAATAAAGCCTATTAAAAGAAAAAAATTCTACTTGGCCCTTATCCCAGGTGTTTCACACTCACCTCTTCCAGAAGCCTCTGTTTGAGCTCTCGTTCAGTCTCCAGCTTCTGCTGTAAGCTTCGGGCATTCATTTCAAGCATAGCATGCTTCTTCTCCAGGTCATTGAGCTAGACATTTGGAAAGATTGGCATAATGCCACATTTAGGAATGTTAGATGCTGACAACTTTTATGAATGTCCACGAACCTTCACGAAGAAAGAATATTGAGTTCTAAAGGTCAGAACGTAAAGGTTGCTTTTTTCTAAATACAGAAGTCCATGTCACTGGTGAGTCTTCCATAGGTTATTAAATGAGGATGGAAATTATTTCTAAGGGATGGCTCTTAAATATAGCCATGACAAGTTCTAGGAAATGACTGCTCAAGGATTTATTTATCTGACATGCTTTGGCTGAATTTAATTAAATAATCATATGCTGAATGCTTACTACCTGCATTATGGCTTTTAGGATGAAAGGATAACTAAGCTCTCAAGGATCTTACATCAAGTCAGAAAGGCCCATAACTAGACACGTACGCAAATAATGACTGCTTTGTCAGATTTTAAGTTTGATAAGAAAGGCTTGGGAAGGAGAAATTCATCCCAATTAGGAGAAGATCAAGACAATAAGGTATTGCAAAGTCTGGAGCTTTAAAAGACACAAAGGACTTTGCTGCTTAATACTTTAAGAGCAGTCAACTAGAAAAAAATATTTTTCACATTAAACATAAAAGGCCTCACATATCTCTAATAAATCTAGTTTCCTCATGCTAAAAAAAAAAGTGGTAACCCAGTTTCAGGGAACTCAGGAGTGTTCCTCACTAGAGAGCTCTGGCCTTAAATCTAATAATTCTGTTTCTATTAATATAAGTATCTGTTAAGAAAATAATCATGGATGCCCATAAAGATTCATATTTATCACACTGTTATTTATATGGCAAAATACTGGAAGCTCAAATTTCCAATACAAGTATAATGATTAAAGTAGGTACTTCCATGGAATTTATTTATTTTTTTTAGAATCACATGTTCAAAAAATACTCAACTCAGAAAAAACCTGCAGTTAAATGATTTTTAATAAAAACATGTAAAGCTGTACACATGAGAATCTAATTTATAAAAATACATACGTATGTCTATGTATGTGTGTATATGCATAAACATAAGCACAGAGACTGCAAATAAATTCACGAATAAAACAATAGCAGTGGGTGACCAGCCATTATTTCCTTTACTTTTCTGTGGTTTCTATATTTTCCACAATGACCCAAATAACTATTTTTCTATCATGAAATAACAAAGTTATAGAAAATATAAAATCAGATTGTTATTTTGTGTGTGTATGTGCATGAAAAAGAGTGTCTATGTATGCATCTGTGTGTTTATACATAAAATTCCTCTGATCTTCACCTTGGTGATCTGTAACACTGAAGTACCTATTCTGTATCTCTCTCAAGATTATTAGCTAAAATCTCTAAAACATTGGTTATGACTGTAAATGTAATATGGAGAGGCACATGGATGGAACACGTGTATTTCCCATGTGAAATACTGAGAACTGGAATGCGTCATCAGACCCTATCATGACCCTGAACTTGGAACAAGGAGAAGCTGAGCTACCTATTACTGCAGCAATGGGATGAGCATTAGTCACTGCCACCAAGAACTTCCCAAAGATGCACAGCATTCAATCCATAAAGCCTTCTGGAAATAAGATGCCAGACAACCAGAGAGAAGAACACCCAGATCAAAATTCGAACTTCAAGGGCCTAGACACACAGATTTTAAAAAGTCACTGGCCGACTGTGATCACTGGGCACCCACCACACCCACCCACACTACTGCCAACCAAAAATGTCCCATGGTAAGGCAAAACCATGGGACATTTTTGGAGTGCATGAACATATGTTTATGAAATATGTTTGCCATGGATTGCATTTGAATTTTTATCAAGCGTGCCTTTAAAAGAAGGAAACGAAAATGTTTTCCTAAAAAGCAGAAGGGGTGGGCGCTGACCTTGTCAGAGAGGCTCTCGGCCTTCAGCTTCTGCTCTTTGAGAGCCTGCTGCAGAGCGAGAATCTCCGCCTTGTGCTCCTTCACTGCCAGCTCCACCACCTGGCGAGACTCGGTGATCCGCTGATCGGCTCTCGCCCTGCCAGAAAAACACAGGTCAGCTTTTGGAAGCCCCCCAAACAGCTGACCTGCTGAAAGAAGGCTGGTCCATCTCTAATCCTGACGAGCAACTAAACAGGCTGCAGGCCAGAGAGATGCCCCACCTTGACTCCTAGTTCCAAACTGTCTTCCTTTCCAACAGCTTACCAAGCAAAGATTTGACCCATGTTAGGTTTGGGTGAGAAAAAACAAAACAGGCCAGGCGCAGTGGCTCACACCTGTAATCCCAACAGTTTGGGAGGCCAAGGTGAGTGGATTACCTGAGGTCAGGAGTTCCAGACCAGCCTGGCCAACATGGTGAAATCCCATCTTTACTAAAAATACAAAATTAGCCGGGTGTGGTGGTGTGCACCCCTAATCCCAGCTACTCAGGAGGCTGAGGCAGGAGAATCACTTGAACCCAGGAGGTGGAAGTTGCAGTGAGCCAAGATCACACCACCGCACTCCAGCCTGGGTGACAGAGCAAGACTCCATCTCAAAAAAACAAAACAAAACAAACAAACAACAAAAAAAAGTTAAATGTTTTTGGGTACTCATCAAGAAACTGAAACTTGAGGCTGGGTGTGGTGGCTCACGTCTTAATCCCAACACTTTGGGAGGCTGAGGTGGGCGGATCACCTAAGGTCAAGAGTTCGAGACCAGCCTGGCCAACATGGTGAAACCCCATCTCTACAACAAATACAAAAAATTAGTCAGGCATGGTGGCACATGCCTGCAATCCCAGCTACTCAGGAGGCTGAGGCAGAAGAACTGCTTGAACTTGGGAGGCGGAGGTTGCAGTGAGCCAAGATGGTGCCACTGCACTCCACCCTGGGCAACAGAGCAAGACTCCATCTCAAAAAAGAAAGAAAAAACGAAAGTGAAACTTGAATCTGTTGAGTGTCTCCATAAATAATGCTAAAGAACAGAAAAATCAGAAGCAAACTGGGAAAAAAAAATCACTTCCCTTTCCCCATTTAGGTATCATGCTTCCTACTTCCACACTTTGGCTTATACAATCTCCTCCACTGGCCATCCCCTGCTTTGCTACTCTGCAAACTCAAATCTTACTCAGCCTTCAAGGATAAATTCAAATGCTATGATCTCCATTAAACTGTTTCCACTTTCTCTTCTCAGAAGCAACGTCACCTTGTTCTGTATCCAAAGCATAACTGTATTTCTCTCCTAAATATATATATACATATTTGAGAAGGAGTCTCACTCTGTCGCCCAGGCTGGAGTTCAGTGGCGCGATCTCAGCTCACTGCAACCTCCACCTCCAAGATTCAAGCAATTCTCCTGCCTCAGCCTCCCAAGTAGCTTGGACTACAGGCGCATGCCACCACACCCGGCTAATTTTTGTATTTTTTGTAAAGACAGGATTTCGCCATGTTGGCCAGGTTGGTCTCAGACTCCTGACCTCAAGTGATCCACCCGCTTCGGCCTCCCCATCTCTCCTAAATATCTGAATCCATATCTCCTCCAGTAGACTCTTAGGCTCTTGAGAACACAGATTAACAATTATATTTTACTCATCTCAGTATCCCACATAATACCAAAACAGAAAAAAGAAGAAAAAAAGAAAAGAAAGGCACGATCTTCCACAATTGCCCTGAAAGCAGACATGAAATGAAAGCAGACTAATGCTAGTCTTCCTGAGAACAGTTCATAATTATACCTTCCATGTACGGTCATGTATTTCTTGATGCTGAAGCCAGATCCTACCCCAAAAATGATCTCCGTAGGTCCCTAGAAACAGCTAGGATAGGAGCTGCACTTGAGGGCGGGAGGGAAGGGGTCTGTGAGAAAACAACCAGAACTTATAGTGAGGATGGCAGAGTCTAAGGATTCAGAAGGAAGCTGGAACAGGAGACTTAAACAGCAGTCCCTCACATCAACAAATACCCTGAGTGTAGAAGCTGGGAGGATCCACAAAAAGGAACTGTTTCTACCATTTCTCTTGAAATGTAAGGGTTCTCATCTTTTACCTCCAAACTTTTGAAGCTCAGTTGAACTTTGCATAATCCATCTGATATATTTAGTTGAGCCTACTATGGCCCAGTAAATGTGAGAGATACCCAAAAGAGTGTGACACAGATTAATTCATTGATTGATATTTCTACGGATAGCTTATCTTGCTTAAGGAGTTCAGAGAATCACAGGAAGGTAAGTTTCAGAGGAAGGTGACATGAGCAAGGTTATGAAAAATGGATCCAATTAGCTGTGCAGACAGGAAGTCACGGGGCACACACTACCCCATATCGTGCCTTTGTACAAACTGGAAAGCGGCACCCATCCTTCTAGGCCATTTCTTTCCATCTGTGAAACGTCATCACGTACCAATTTTGTCAGAAACAAAAACAGTTTCCTGCCATGAGCTGTAAATCTGTCATAACAACTCTTCCAGTCTATGACATCTTCAATGTGACCAGCAACCCTCAGAGCTATGGAGTACACAATTGCACCACTGTGGCCCCGCAGGAAGGGAAATCTATACTAGGTGAACTGTGGAAACAAAAGTGAGAAAGCAGAGGAACGACACTACCTGAACTGATTATTATCACTTCCTACTAAGAAAGGAAAAAAAAGAAAAAACAGGCAGGCATGGTGGCTCATGCCTGTAATCCCAGTACTCTGGGAGACCAAGGCAGGTGGATTACTTGAGGTCAGGAGTTCAAGACCAGCCTGGCCAACACAGTGAAAACCCATCTCTACTAAAAATACAAAAAAAATTAGCCGGGCATAGTGGCGCGCACCTGTATTCCTAGCTACTTGGGAGGCTGAGGAAGGAGAATCTCTTGAACCCTGGAGGTGGAGGTTGCAGTGAACTGAGATGGTGCCACTGCACTCCAGCCTGGGTGACACAGTCAGACTCTGTCTCCAAGAAAAGGAAAAAAAAAACACTAAACTATTCTTGTAAAGCAGTGGTTCTCCACTGGGGACAATGGAGACACTGGGAATATTGGGGGCAATGTCCAGAGACATACTTGTTGTCACAACTTGGGAAGGGGGTTGTTGGTGGCATCTAGTGAGCAGAGACGAGGGATGCTGCTCAATATCCCACAATGCACAGGACAGCCCCCATAACAAAGAATGACCCAGCCTGACATGTCAATAGTGCCAAGGTTGAGGAATCCTGGGGTGGAGGGAAGACTAGCACTCCACATGACCAGGATTAAAATGGTAATGTTCTTGCTATGGTTACTCTGATAAGAAACCTCATGAGAGTGTTTCTGCACAGAAAACAGAGGTATTTGCCCTGATGCCCAGGCCTCTGCATGGGGAAAACAGATACCAGCCATAGCCACAGAATCCAACTCACACTATCTACGTTTACAACTAGGGTGACCACCCCATCCTGGTTTGCCCAAGAGTCTCCTGGTTTTAAGCACCAGGAGGCTTCTCAGTCTCAGCTGGGAAAGCTGATCACCCTGTTCACAACTCTCAGGCTGATCCTCCTGCGGTCACCTGTCATGAGCTTTCCACAAACACAAAACCCCACCTGCTCTGTTTCTCGGTGTCCAACATCCTCTGCAGCTCTCGAACCCGACACTCAAACTGGGATTTCTCGTCACCCAGGACGCTCCTCCAGGCCTCCCACTGCCGCTCTTTTTCTAGCAGCTCGTCGTTTAGAGCCTCCAAATCCATGACCTGTTCCTCCAGCATGGTACACGTGGTCTTCAGAGCCTCCATCGTCTGCAAATCAGTACCACGGATTTGTGCCTTATCTTTAAACAAGGATTTCCTGGAGATTACTTTGGTCAGGTCAGTTTCAGAAAAGCACAAGTTTCTAACTACAGTTTGAAATGCAGCTTGTCTTTTTCCTCTGCAGCCCGAGGGGACCAGGCAAGAATGGAGGAAGGGCCAGTGCTGCAGCCACCTTAGAGGCAGAACCCAAAGCAAAGCCAGGGGAAGCGACTAAGCTTAAAATCAAGCCATTTATGTTGATCTCCCAAAGCATTTGATTTTGTTTTTATCTATATTTATTTTTTCGAGGCAGGGTCCAGCTCTGTCACCCAGGCTGGAGTACAGTGGCATGATCACAGTTCACTGCAGCCTCGAGCTCCTGGGTTCAAGCATTCCTCCCGCCTCAGCTTTCTAAAAAGCTGGAACTACTGGCATGCACCACCAAGCCCAGCTAATTTTTATCTTTTTTGTTTTAAGAGATGGGGTCTCCTGGGCTCAAGTGATCTTATTGCCTCTACCTCCCAAAGTGTCTGGATAACAGGGAAGAGCTGCCGCACCGGCCCAATTTTTTAAAATCAAAATTAATAAGAACTACACACTTTTAAAAGCCATTTTTAAAACCCTAAAGACTTAGAAACAAGACATGATTCTAAAAAGAGCCCAGTGAAGTTGGGTATGAAGTTTAGTGTTGGAACCCTCGGGAGAATGCACCAAGCACTCCTCCTAAAATTGTTCTAAAAGTCCTCCAAGGATCTCATGACCTTACTTACTTATGTTAACCCTCCTTACTTGCTTCTGGCTGGTAAGCTGCATCTCTCGTTCTGTGATCTCCCGGCGAAGGTGGTCCACTTCACTTCGCAGTTGTACAATCTCATCGTTGGCGCCGGAAGCCTCATCGAGTTGTTTGGACAAGTAGAAGTTTTGGTTGTTGAGTTCAGCGTTATCCTCGGTCAGCTGGTTTAGCTGCTCCTCCAGGTCTGTGATTACCTAAAAGAGGAAAGGAATCCAGTTACATGCCAAGCACATTCATTTCAAGTGAGAAATTGCTTCTAGGGCTATGGATTTCTGAACTCACGTGACACTGGCAATCAACGTGCCGCTCATGAGTTTGCCCACCTGACCTTGAGAGTCACGTCCAAGCTCCCACGCCCACCCACTTAACTCTAAACACGAGCAGTGGTAGAAAAAGACCCAGTTTCTCTCTAACTCAGGACACATCTAAGAAATATGGCAAAAGCAATCAAAAGTAATCACTGCATGAAACAGACGACTTTGAATGAGATCAAGTTGACAGAAATAATACAATATGGAAGGGAAATGCAAATTAATAACAGAGTGGTATCACAATCTGCTAATTAAGCTAAAAATGCCCATGACACTATCTCTAGGACCTTATTATTGGAGATGGCCACAGTCTTAGAAAGCAAAATGAAGTTCTTATCAAGGAAGACTGACAGGGAAGGGCACCAGGAGTTATTTCAATAATATCACAAGCAATAAATTTAATTTCATACAACCAAGGAAAAAAAACTTAAGGGAAACTCAGAAAAACCCTGAAAATACAATACTGTACTATACCATCACTTTAATGTATTTTACTATACAGTTGGCTATCAGACAATGGGAAGCCATGTATATGAAACTGTCATTTTATTGAGAGAGATTTAATCGGGGTTTGCTAAATTACTTTCCTGCTCAGTAGCAGAATGACTTCAATTTCAGAACATTTAGCTTTCCTATTCTCTTTGCTGAGGTTTAGAATTACTGCTTGCAGAGAGCTTTCATGTATAATACTTTAGAAGTTTAAGGGCAATTTTCTAATAATAGTTGGACTGAGGCACACAGGCAGTAAATTAAATTGTATGTAACAAAAAGAAGGAAATTAAAAGGAAATGCCATTAAGCCTACAGTTATTAATTGTTTCCAATTTTCAAACCTAGAGTCGATTTCGTTTATGAAATGTTGCCATTGCTTTCATGACTAATTCCCTATTTTAACCCTCTTTGATTATCAGTTTTTTAAAAAATCTCCCCAGGCACATGGAATTAAAGAACATCAATTAAGTACATTTGTCCACAAATGTACTCAGAAGAGATACAACTTTTCATTTTGTTAACTGAGCTGATAACCTTTTAGTGTGTGGTCTAATGGTCTAGTGATTTGCTTTTTAATGTCAAAAGCCACATTAATTCATAATGTACTGTTTTGAGATACACTGTCAGCTACAAGAAGGGGAATAAAAGTTATCTGGTCAGGTTCTTAGCTCAGATACCTTCTTTATCAAGGAAGACAAATAAGCAAAATCTGCACATTTGCCATTTCTAGCAGACACTTATGACTTGTAGGGTCCCTGCCTTTCCCTTTCTGTGACATGTTAAATCTCCTGAAACCAGAAACAATGAATAACAATGCCCACTAGTTCAACTGGTCTCCTTCCTGTATGTAGTAAACCTATTCCTTAAGATGTTTTTCATAATGTCTCCATTTAACTACTATGCTTCCCCCTACCTCTTTCCCAAAGAAAAGTAAGACAGGCAGGCTGGCTTGGAAGATATAAAATGGATTCTGGAACCCCAAATAAGCCATCTGACCTTTGCTGGGTTGGTTTCTCCATCTGTGACATGGGAGTGAACACTATATTTACTCATCTGCTCTTACTCTTTTAATTTTTTGAATTTTCTTGCATGTTATTTGACCTTAATGTATCATGTGAACATGAGGTCAGGAAATCGAGACCATCCTGGCTAACACAGTGAAACCCTGTCTCTACTAAAAATACAAAAAAGTAGCCGGGCATGGTGGCAGGCGCCTGTAGTCCCAGCTACTTGGGAGGCTGAGGCAGGAGAATGGCATGAACCCAGGAGGCGGAGCTTGCAGTGAGCCAAGATTGCGCCACTGCACTCCAGCCTGGGTGACAGAGCAAGACTCCGTCTCAAAAAAAAAAAAAAAGCCTCTTGGGGAATAAACAGACCAGACTACAGAAAGTCTACTCACATGGAAACACATCATTGCCAAAATAATTTACTTGTCATTCAAGGATGTAGTTAAGACTTTGGGTACCTGCTTTCTTTGATTCATGAAAAAAATGCAATTTATCATTTGTGATAGTAGCCCATTTCTGCCACCTTTTCTTTTTCTCCCAAAATTATATTATAAAATGCTAAAGAAGAAACACTTGGAAAAGGGCAATTTGGTATCACTCAGTTGAGATGGGCCCATTGGAGTAAGAAGGGTCTTTCTATTTCCCTGTTGTCATCCAGTCTACAAGGGTTCTTGTGGCTCTGATTATATTTCTGGTTTGTGATTGCTGGTTCTATATTTGGTCATCATCTCTATTTTGCCCATTTGACAAGAGAAGTGTTACATGTTTTTGTAAAGTACCCATACTGAGATTTAAGGCATTTTAATTGATTTGGACTTTTTATACACATATTCTATCTACCCAAGCCATAACACAGTTAGCTTGTGACCTTGTTTCAAGTTGCTGGAGTCATGATATTAAATGTTGGACACACCCATGCACACACACACATATGTTACTGAGTTTACAGATATTAAACTGACTTATGACATAGGCAGTAAATTAATGGTCTTTGTGAGTTTTTTTAAAAAGGCATAGTAACAGGCAATGTTCACTACTGTCCTTTGAAGTAGGTATTATTTTATTTCTATTTTATGGATGGGGAAATTGGGGCAACAGAGATGCTAGGTAACTTGCCCAAGGTCACTGCTAGTAAATAACAAAACCAGAATTCGAACCCAACACTAAAACTCAAGAATCTACATTCTTGCCCCCTAAACTATACTGCCTCTCTAAAATAGGGATAGAAGTGTTTATTCAATTTTTTTATTCAGATCTTTGAAAACTGAAATGATGCAGGTAAAATATATTTACCATTCAGGACAACCCTTCTTGATTTCGATCCAGGGAATGTGCAAGGAAAATTGGTAGGTCTACTTTCTGGTCCTGGGTATATTCTCTCTCCACCAAGGTCAAATGATTTGTTTACTATGAGTCTGTTAAACTTTTAACCCCAAAGATAGAGGGTAAAAAAGAGAAACTGAAAGGCTGATTCCATCTTAGCAGTAAAAAAAGATGGGCAAGATATCTTCACAACGCAGGGGCCAGCAGAGCTTTCTTACATGCTGTTTTTACAGATAACAGGTCTTGGTACAGTTAGAAGAAAGAAGGGAAGATTAAAAAAAATGATCTAAGCTGGACATGGTGGCTCACACTTGTAATCTCAGCACTTTTGGGAGGCTGAGGTGGGTGGATCATCTGAGTCTGAGAGTTCAAGACTAGTCTGACCAACATGGAGAAACCCCATCTCTACTGAAAATACAAAATTAGCCAGGCATGGTGGCACATGCCTGTAATCCCAGTTACCCAGAAGGCTGAGGCAGGAGAATCGCTTGAACCCGGGAGGTGGAGGTTGTGGTGAGCGGAGATCGTGCCATTGTACTCCAGCCTGGGCAACAAGAGCGAAACTCCGTCTCAAAAAAAAAAAAAAGATCTACTCTCAGTGTCAAAAAGAAAAAAAAGAAAGAACTTTGTTTGGGCTGATCTGATCTGTTGTTTTTCAATGCTATCATGGTTCTGAGAAGAAGACATGGACCTCTCACACCTAACTGGAAGACCAGCAGAGGAAAATTACCAGGTAAATGTCCAATGGCACGTTAGGGGTGAAGAAACCAGTCAGATAATGAGCATCAGGCTAAAAAGACACAGGACTGAAATCCTATTTTAATGCCTGGTTCTCTTCTGAAGGCAGCTATTTGCATATTATTTATTTTTAATCTTATAGCTGACAGATTGATTCATAATTAAAACTGTGTCATATGTTTGCCCACCAACTCCCCTCTAAAACAGACTTAGGTAGGGTTTTAGGTGCCAGATTGAATCAAATCCTTTTTAAATGTCTTCAAAATATAGAAATGGTCTGAGCTTGAAAATCTTACTGTGCATGAGCTTTTTGAAAGCTGAAGAGAGCTCCTATCAATTGAGTTATTATGGGAATTGTGGGAACTCCCATAATAACTCATTTTTAAATGACAAAGATGACATTTCCTAGCGGAGACAATCTTCAGCAATGCCAAAAAAGAAAGGAACCTCCAACACATTCCTCTGAAGTGTCTTTAAAGCGGTCTTGAACTTGGAAAAGTATAATTGAGACGTACTATTGTGGCTAAATGTTGTTCTAAAGTAGTGGTTTTCAAACTTTTTAAAGTAGCAGCAGAGCCATTTTCCAAACAAAAGATTATATTATAAGCCCAGGAGAATAAAATATTAATAGTAACCAATGTTGTTTAGCACTTTCTATGGATCAGGCCCTGTGCAAGCAGTTTGCACGTATCTCATTTAATTCTCGCAGCAACCTTATGAGGGAGGTACTACTACCAAATCCCATGACTCAGTGTTCCGTAAGTTGTACTGTCTGAAATGTGGATACGTGGTATACTGGAACCAGAAGCTCTCTCTCTTCCCTCACCCAGCCCCCAAAGAGCAGTTATTAAATTAATTACGTATCCTACAATCAATGAGGGTACTGATTGGAACTGAGGGTATACAATGTCATCTCCATTTTACAGACAAAGAAAGAGGGGCTTCGTAGGATAATAAGCATAGGTTACTAAGAGGCCAATTTATAATCTGAACTCTGTCTGATTCCAGAGCCCATGGCTTAGACTACTAAGTTACCCAGCTGCTCTGGCTGAAATGTGGGTGGAGGGCATCTCTCTCAGGTTCACACACACACACTTGGGAAGGCCCCCAGAGGCTTCGCCACAGAACACAGAGGTAAATGACGCAAAGATCAGAAGTCACCGTTCCAGAAAACGCAAATTTGGAGAGCATTAGAGTTACATGCAAAAGTAACCAAATGCAGTCTACATACTAGTGTATTCCACTAAAACTGACTTTCAATTTTTAAAATGGGGGACAAGATGAATTACAAAGGGGTATAAGGAAACTTTTGAGGGTGATGAATACAATAAATATTTTGTTTTTATCGCTCAAGAATGAAATTTGGATAATCTTATCCAAAATAATAAAATTCATTTTGATTGTTTTGCTGTTTCACAGTTATATACACGTTTTAAAATGCATCAGATTATAGTACACCAATTATACCTCAATAAAACTGTAAAAAAATGTTTTTTAGAAAGTTCTTATGCCAAAAGACTAAAAAAGGAAAAAAGAACTCCAGATGAATGGAACAGGATTACTAATGCACACATTTTTAAAAATCCAAGCTTATATAAGGAAAAAATGGTAATATAAAAAATTCCACAGTCATAAAATGATCTACATTTTATTCAGTGATCATTCACGCGCACGTATGTAATATAAGCAAATAACTCGTGTGTAAAATAAGAAAGAAAGGCAACAAGAAATTAAAATCCTAGGGCAGAAAACTACCAGAATGTCAACCCCCAACTACTCAAGGAAGGGAGGAGGGATGGAGGAAATCCACAGACATTTTAAGGCAGGCCCATCCCAATCCACCATCATATCAGGAAATGCAGACCAAAAAACTGGTCTGTCAGTTCCCCACTAAAGTCAAACAGAGGCAAATATCATGACCTAGTAATTCTTGGGAAATGCTCACCAGAAGTAAGTGCTCACAGCCACCAAAGGCTTTGTGCAACAGGGTTTCCTAACAGATTGATCCATTACGGAAACAATCCAAATGTCTACCAACAAGGAGAATGGATAAACAAACTATAGTTCTATTCATACACCAGAAACACCATACAGTGATTAAAAAAAGAACAAATTATTGATAGGTACAGCAACGTGGAGGAACCTCACAAACCATTTAAGCGAAAAAAAAAAAAAAAAAAAAAAAAAAAAAGCTAAGCCCCAAAGAGCACATCCTCTGTGATTCCATTTATATGACATTCAAGAACAGGCAAGACTAAACTATGGTATCAGAGGTCAGCATAGTGGTTACCCTTTGGGTGAAGGATGATGATGGGAAGGGAACAAGAGGGAGCCTTCAGGGGCTGAGAAAGTTCTGTACCTTGATCTACATTGGGGTTACCTAGTTGTTTATCTGTATAAAAATTTTATTGAGCTGTATACTTAAAATTACTACATTTTTATGTGCTTTACTAGATACATTTTATACCTAAATTAAGAAAAAAAATACCGTTAGGACTTAATATCTCATTTATAGTAGCTAAAGAGGAAATAAAGAGCTCATAACAAGAAAATAAAATATGTATGTGTGTGGAGGCTGGAAGGTGTTTCTGGAAATTCACAAATGCAAATAATACAAACAAGGACAAGATCACTGAGGACTAAGAAGGTAATAAAGTGACAAAAAGGCCAAAGAAAAGAGAGGGCACATGAATAAGGAGAACATCCCCATCTTCTGAAAGGGGCCTATTTCAGTCCTTCACTCTGATCAAAAATAGACTGAATTCCCACCGACCCTACTCTATTATATAACCTATGGAAGATGCTTATCCACTCATAGCATTTATTTCTCTCAATATAAATAACATCTCCCAAAGAGTCCTAGATTTTGAATTTGCATGTTAGAAAGCCAAATTCTGCCTGGTAGGAAGTTACAATTTCTAGGTCTCCAGGAGAAGAGCTCATTGGTTCTTCCTCTGCAGGGGTAGCAATCTGGAGAAGTCTCACAGATACAACTACCTTGGTGACAGGAGAGTCTCTGAGCTGGGTTAGCCATGAAACCGTCTACATTGGGGTAGGAGGGGGAGCTGCCTTGGGATTTTCATTGCAGCTGCTGAAACCTATTAGTGCTTCCACAAGTGAGAATTATTTTGACCCTTCCAACTATCCTCTTCCCCCAAACAGGAAGAATGGTTTCAGTTTTTCAAAACTGGAAGAACCCCAAAAAAACAGGTTATCCAGGGCTCAAAAACTCCAAATAAGGTTGATTGCATTATCTTCTTCAAGCTGCAAGTTCGAATCAAAACTCGTCACCAATATTTTAAAGAGCTGTCCCCTTTTCCTTCTCTGTTAGTTTCATGTTATTTTAATCATCTTTGGTTAATTAATACTCACAGTACAGCTGTTACGAAGAGCATCAAATTTGCGCTGGATTTCATCTCTATGTGCCTAAAAGGTAAGAAGTTGATTATAAATTTTTCATAGGGTAGAATACAATTCTACATGCTACGGGTCAAATATAGAGAATAGCAATTTGCCTGGAAAGCTGAGAATGCGGCACTAGCATCTGTTTTTCAAAGAACGAATTAATCAAATCATCCCCAACACCAGAAATAAGTTACAGGAATACACAATGCTGTGTTAATAACAATTAACTCTTTAGACCACACATGCACACCCTGTACAAATATTTTTAACATTTATATTAACATCTAGAGACTATTAGGAGAAAAGGGGGAAAAAAAGCAATAAAGGATGAAGTTTTACTCTCCTTCATTTGTCCTATTCCCATTCTGAAAAGATGAGTAATTTTCCCTCTTCCCTCCAACTAACTCCTCCCCAGCCCACTCCCTGACACACACATACACACAGAAACGCACACACAGGACAACAGCCAGGACAAAGGGACTTTGTGTGTGTGTTGTTTTTTCATTAAAAGCTGCTGACATTCAGAAAACTCTACATCGGCCTTGAAATAAATATATATAGGCTTTCTCCAGGACAAAGCTGCCTTAAACCAGCAGCATTTGTTCAGTTGACAAGGATTATTTTTTAGCACATACTATATGCTTCACACTGTGGAAGGATATAGGCACCCATGACCTGTGCCTTCATTCTGGTGAGGGAAGATCAGAAATGAATAAGTGCGTGATTACAGATTGGGACAAATGCTATAAAGAAAACAAATAGGGACCAGTTTAGAAGAAAAAAAAAAAAAAAAAGAATAAGAAAGGTAGGTAGAAACTTACTTAGATGGGGTGGTCAAGGAGGGCTTCTCTGAGGAGGTGGCATGCAAGCTGAAACCTACAGGATGATGAGGAGCCAGCCATGCAATGGACAGGAGACGGCAGAAGGAGCAGCATTTGCAAAGACCCTGAGGCAGGAAAGGGTCTGGTGCATTTGATGAACAACAACCACCAAAAAAACTGAGTGGCTACAGCAGAGTTTTTCAAATTGCAAGCTGTAATCCAACAGCAAGCATGACAAGTCGGGATTTTTGGTTCGTTGTATCCAATGAAGTAGAATAAAAAAGATAGAATTGAAAACATCAGAATGTGCCTTGAGTAGTAAACATGAGCTCTGTTATAGGAAACTTCTGCTTTAGATACTCTAACTCATCAAATTTAAGGTACTTTCCATTGTAAAACCTATGACTATTTTATGTAACATTAAGGAAGAAAAAGTCCTATCAAACTATGACATGTTTATGTCTGTATATGACTGTAATATGCACCATGATTTCAGATACCTTAGAATCAGTGAAATACAGTAAATATAATCCCTTCTATTGGATTGCAAATAAAATGTATTCTGTGGGCTGTGGTCAACTTTTGAAAAGCACAGCAATGAAGAAAAAAAAGTAGTCCAAGATGATGATAAGGACCAAGGCAGAGACCAAGAATCTTGAAGGTCCAGTAAAGAATTTAGGTTTCATTCAAAATTCAATTAATTGAAAACCAATGGAAAATTTTAAGAAAGAAAGTGACGGATTTTACTGTTGTTTTAAGATCACTGTAGATGCTATAGGGAGAAGAGGATCAAAATGGAACAAAGGTAGAACATAGCAGGGAAACCACTGAAGGTATTGTTACTGCCATTCAAGTGAGAGATGATGGTGGCTTGGAGAAGGATGGTGGCAAAAAAACAAAAACAAAAACAGAGAACATGGATGAAACTGAGACCTCCTTTGAAAACATAAGGAAAAGGACTTACTGATAGATGTGTGGCCCAGAGGAAAGAGGAGTCAACAATGCCCTAATAGACTTTTCACTTGTTAGACAAAGTGGATATGGTCCCATTTGCTTACATATGAAAACCCAAATAAGAACCCAGAACCCAGTTTAGGGCAGATGTAAGAGTGCTTCTTCTATTTAATTAAAAAAAAAAAGTCTCCATAAGAAGGTCTATAAAAGGCCGGGCACAGTGGCTCACGCCTGTAATCCCAGCACTTTGGGAAGCTGAGGTGGGCAGATCACGAGGTGAGGAGATCAAGACCATCCTGGCTAAAAGGATGGTCCCCACTAAAAAATACAAAAAATTAGCCGGGCATGGTGGCGGGCGCCTGTAGTCCCAGCTACTGAGGAGGCTGAGGCAGGAGAATGGTGTGGACCCAGAAGGCAGAGCTTACAGTGAGCCGAGATCACGCCACTGCACTCCAGCCTGGGTGACAGGGAGAAGCTCCGTCTCAAAAAAAAAAAGCCTATAAGATAACTAAGTCAAATATTTTAGAGTTGTGATGTTTTCTCTAACATGTCTATTTTTCTGTAAATACTATTGTAAGTTTATAACGGCAGATTAGATACTTTAGAAGAAAAGATTAGTGAACTTGAAGACAAATAGAAACAAAGAAGTAGAAGACAAGAAGTAGAAACCAAAATGAAACACAATGAGAAAAGAAAAAGGCATTTTCAAAAAATGCAGAGCATCAGGGAGTTGTAAGACAACTTCAAGTAGCCTAACGTACATGTAATTAGAGTCCCAGAAAGAGTATAGGAGACAGAAAAAATATTTGAAGAAATAATGGCCACAAATTTTCCAAAGTTGACAAAAGCCATAAACCCACAGATGCGAAATATTCAACAAGTCCCAAGCATGAGAAATGTGAAGAAAATTAACCTAAAGCACACTATAATGAAACTGTTTAAATCCAAAAACAAAAAGAAAACATTTAAAAAAAAAAAAAAAAAAAACACAGCCAGAGAAAAATACATGTCACATTAAGAGAAACAAAAATGAGAAAGATTTCTCACCAAGATGGGGAGAAGGAGTGGGCATGAAAAGCTAGAACACAGTAAAGCAATATCTTCAAAGTGCTGAAATAAAAAAAACCTGCCCACATAAAATTCTATACCCAGCAAAAATATCTCTTAAAAAATGAAGGTAATATAAAAACTTTTTCAAACATACAAAAGTTGAAGGAATTTGACACCAGCAGACCTGTGCTATAAGAAATGTTAAAGGAAGTCCTTCTGGCAGATGGAAAATGGCAACCAGAAATTTGGATCTACACAAACGAATGAAAAGCCCTGGACAGACGGTAAAATAAAACAAACCAAAAATAGATTAGTTGCTCAGAATAGCCAGAAGAGAATTATAATGTTCCCAATACAAAGAAAAGATAAATGTTTGAGGTGAGGGATATCCCAATTACCCTGATTTGATCACTACACATTGTAGGCATGTATCGAAATATCATATGTATCTCAAAAATATGTACAACTGTGATATATCAATTAAAAAATATAAAAAATACCAAAAAATAGATAGTTGCATAGATAGGATCACAGACAGATTTATAAATAAAAAGTTATTATTTAGAATTGACTTCCTAAATAACTAGCCTATATTCTATGGCCTAATTTAACAGATCTTAATTGTTTTTCTAAAACTCTATCTGCTTTTTGCCCAGCAATAATGGGAGATTTATTATTTTGTTAAGATAAGAATACTACTTATCCAAAGTAAGACTACGGCTATCTGCACTATGTCAAAATCTCATCTGTGACCAAGCAGCAGCCTAGATCCAAGGACCACACAACCCCCTTTAGTGCATTCCATGATCGCCAAAAACCAAAGGCAAGGATTTGTCCTAGAGGAAGAATAAGGCCCTTATGTTAATAGACTCTTGGTCAGGAATCAGCACATTTTTTCCTTAAAATGCCAGATAAGGAAATTTCCTTAAAATTTCCAGAGCATTCAGTCTTGGTTAGAATTACTTTATCTTTCTAGAGCAAAAGCAGCCACAAACAATAGGTAAACAAACGGGCATGTTTGTTTCTAATGTGTTCTAATAAAACTTCATTTACAGAAAACAGGTGACAGACTAAAATTTGGCCTGTAATTTGCCAGTCTCTGCTCTAAATGACCATTTGGTGTGAAATCTCTCAAAGACAAAAACAGGAAGCTGAGAGTGGAGTTAGCTCCTTCAAAGCATAAGTGGTGACCATAAAAAAGCTCACTGGCTTATACACAGGGACAGAAGCCCTATTGTACTTTCTTAATAATAGCAAAATTTCAAATGACACAGCACCATTAAAAACTCATTTAACTCCCCCACTGGAGTCTGAAATTTCAGTCATTAATACTGATCCATTTCCATTAAAATTAACCATTATGGGGCCTTTGGATCATGTCAAGCAATCCTCTCCAAGGGTTAATATAATGAACTACAGTCATTATGGCTTTTGATTTATTACTGTTTATGAAATATAAATACAAAATGTAGAACTGACCCTGTTGTGGATGCCAGACATACAGTAAGCACTTAACTACCGAACTAGTCACAGTAATAAAATGGTAAGTCATATGCTTTATGTTTTTTTGAAATAAGTTGTAAAACAAATACACAAAAAAGCAAAAGATCATGCAATAGAATATATACATAAAGACAGCAAAACATATAAGACAAGCTTTGGATGCTCTCAATGAAATGTATGAGTGTTAATTAGATATCAGGTGCTACAGGGAATAAATACCTACACTCTTAAAAATTTCTGAGGATCCCAAAGAGCTCTTGTTTACGTAGTATTCACCTACACTTGCAACATTAGAAATTAAGACTGAGATGGCCAGGCACAGTGGCTCACACCTATAATCCCAGCACTTTGGGAGGCTGAAGCAGGTGGATCACGAGATCAGAAGTTCGAGACTAGCCTGACCAACATGGTGAAACCCCATCTCTACTAAAAATTTAAAAATTAGCTTGGAACGGTGGCGCACGCCTGCAATCCCAGCTACTCAGGAGGCTGAGGCAGAAAAATTGCTTGAACCCAGGAGGTGGAGGTTTCAGTGAGCCGAGATCACGCCATTGCACTCCAGCTTGGGCGGCAGAGGGAGACTCCATCTCAGAAAAAAAAAAAATTAAGACTAAGATATTTTTCAAATATTTATTTTTTATTTCTCTTAAAATAACACTAACATTGCTTTTGCACCATCAGTGCAAATATTAACACAGTGAAAAGTGTCAAATGACATCTTAGTATTGTTAAGAAAACAGTCTGACAGCCAGGCTTAATGGCTCATGTCTGTAAATCCCAGCACTTATTTAAAAGACCAAGGCAGGCAAATTGCTTGAGCCCAGGAGTTCAAGACCAGCTTTGGAAACACGGTGAAACCTCTTCTTCACAAAAATATACAAAAGTTAACCGGGCATGTGGCGTGCACCTATACTCCCAGCTACTTGGGAGGCTGAGGTGGGAGTATCACTCTTGAGCCTGGGAGTCAAGGCTGCAGTGCGCTGACATTGCACCACTGCACTCCAGCCTGGGTGACAGAGTAAGACCCTGTCTCAAAAAAAAAAAAAGAAAAAAACCATCTGATCTTGGGAAACCCAGGAGTCCACAGACCCACTTTAGGAACCACTAACCTAGGAGTTGGGTGGCAAAAATGTGGACTGACAGGCTGCAGCCAGTCTGGCCCTAAGACCAGAGAGATACTTTCTTTTGGAAGTAATTATGCCTTAATTTTAAGGAAAGGTACAAGAAGAAGAAAGAAGAGTAAATTACAATGTAGCCTTGAGGGAGGAAATATCTGCAGAACTGAAGAAAGGAAACAAGCGTGTAGACATCTGACCACCTTCTGGGATCCATGGTCAGGATTCTAGAACGCTTCGGCTTCTGTGCACCTACCCCCCTTCTGGGTGAAGACAGGCACCAGGCAAGAATGTCACCTTACATGCCCCGATTTCACATCTTGGCTATCATGCCGACAGCTTACTAATTAATTAAACAGAGGGCTTGATATTTATGTACAAGAATGAGAACGTGCACTGACTCATGATTTTAACAAATCAAAGAGGATGACTTTGGGATCCCATCATCACGCTATGCAGGCAGAAGGATTCCTTTCATCAGTGTCTCGAGCTTTCAACTCTTGATTATTCAACATTAGTCACTTGACAGAATCAGTAAAAAAACAGAGAAGCGAAAACACAAAACGTGTTCGTGAGGCCTGGCTGGTGTATACAGAGCACACAGCATGCCTCTTGCCTAGTGGTCCTCTTCAGAGTGATGCTTCTACCACATCACACATCGTGTGCGATAAGGTGTGCAGACTCAAATCTCTCCCTCGAGATGGAGTCTTAAATATCAAGTTCAGGTGGAAATGTCTCTTTTCCAGCAATAAGTACTGAAGTATCTTAAAAGCATGTTTGTGTTTATATTTGATAGGATGGGTAAAGTGAAAGTGGAGAAAAGGCAAGCATTAGAAAGGGCAACAAAGGCCTCCCAGCTGCACCGCCAAGGCCCTTCAATGGAGAGCTTTAATTTAACTGTGCTCCATCTAATTCGGCCCAGGGATGGAGGCCAAACAAGGTAACTGCTCCCTTTCACAGCCTAGGAGATGGCTGCCTCTTAAAATTAAACAATAATAGCACATTTGACTATTCCCTTTTATTGATAAAACGGTCTGCTGTGAAACTCACAAATCTCCTAGGAGATCATTTGAGATCCAGCTGATTTCATCTGACTGATGCTTGTACATGGTCTCAACTTGGGTCTCAAACAATGAGAAAGCTGAAAAGTATGGTATTTGGGGACCATTTTCTCTTTTTCTTGGAAAAGACGTTTTTCAGAACAAATTCAACTAACCCATTCAGGCAACAAACACATGGTGTCAATAACCAGGTTTATGGAACATAATCAAGGGAAGGCGGAAGGAAAAGCCCACAGCCTTGAAACTGAACGGAAGCAAATGGAAATGGCTTTTGGATTTCCGTATGATGGGTTTGCAAACAGCTGTTGGAGGAAGGCACTTCTGCCATCATTTGAAGAAGCCCTGTTTTTTCCACAGCATCTTCATCTGCAAGAGCAATAGAGCCCTAGTTTCTAAACCAAGAGAGGTTTGTTTTTTTTTTTTTTTTTTAAGAAGATGCTTTGAGGCAGTGATCTCATCTAACTAAATTAAGTCGTGACTTGCTGCTGTGCTCAGCTTCCAACAGCCATCAGACACAGCACATTCCAACCAGCAGCAAGAAAGGATTTAAAGGACTAATTTCCCCATAGATAAAGAGCAGTGACACGTGCTCTATTTTATGCCCTCTTCCTTCCAAACAGGGCCAGGATAAGATACACAGTCACCCCTCCTTCCCAATTCCAACGGAGCAGCAAGATAAATGTGTCCTTCTCAGCTGCTCAGAAATAAACGGATTTGAGGAATTACAGACCAATCCCCTGGGGAGAAAAGGCTAAAGACACAGCATTGGGCCCATAGCAAGGGCTTAATAAATATGGATTAAATTACTGATGGCTCTTTTTCTTTCAGAGGTTGGGTATTCATACAGGAGAAAAATATTAATATACAATGCGTTAAATATAATAGTGGTTGAAATTTACGTGCCTCCCTTTAAAAGCTAAGAAATGTTATCTGCCTCTCTCTCTCTCCACCCACCCAACTCCAGCAAGTCTATAGGCCTTGTTGGCATGAACTCTTATAGATCAACTTCATTCCTAGCTCCATCTTTTCTTCTACAGACTTATTTTTTCTTTGCCTTTTGTTTCTTATTTTGTTCTGTTTTACTGTGTTGCATCTTTTCAAATGGTTTTCAGTCCACTGTGAAACAAGACAGTATACACAAAGACACACTGTGGTTATTTTTTGCCAAAGCAAATATTGGGGGCATGATGTGGCATCATTTAACAAGTGTTCTCATAGAGACTATGGAACCTAAATGTGCAGTCAATATCTGAACTTGGTGTAAGTCCTAGAAAATCTAGGATGCACAAACATACTGGAAGCCACTATACTTGGACTGGTCCTATACAGACCCTGGCATTGTCAGATCACATTCCCAGTTTGGTTCAGATACTGGGATCCCCAAATGCAACAACAGGCAATAACTTCTAAGAATGAAACTATGTTAGATAGATAGATAGATAGATAGATAGATAGATAGATAGATAGATAGATAGATAGATAGACAGACAGATAGATAGAGATGTACATGTGCATGACATCTAGGTAAATTGTAAGCAATGAATGTACACAGCCATTCATTCTATAGAAGCAACCCCAATCAGAGAGGTTTAGAGATGTTCACTGATGGAAATGGGGACAGCATCCAAGTTGAGTCAGAATGAATAAGGTACCTATTTAGAAGGCTTATTAAAAAAACACTAAACCCAATCAGCTGTATTGTGCCTGGCCCACAGGAGAGGGCACCGTGACCAGCAGGCAGGTGTGTGCCTGTCTGCTTGGCAGGTACAGTATGATACTATGAGAAATGTATGAGCTTGGTTGATACCAGCCATTAAAACTCATTTGGCCTTCTATGCTCACAGTCTAGGTCCTCCAGAGAGCCTTCCAAGACTAACAGGGTTTTCTAAGTATACTTCCCTGAATGGGAAAAAGAAAATGTGAACATTGGCCACCCAGAGTACCCTAGTCAACTTGGCAGCTGCACTTCCCCCTTAAAGTTGATAAGTTGGCATTTCACATGCCAGATTTTTGTGAGTTTTGTTATTCTGGGTCAGTCTCTGTGGGAATGATCAAATGTGGGGAAAATGGCCCCACAAAAATTCCATTTCAGACTTCTAAAAAGAACTAAGATTTAAATCCAGTAACGCCCCCGCTCCAAGTTCTACCTCCTGAGAATACTCTCCAGCTGAGTAAACTAGTCTCTCAGAAAGAGCAAGGAAGCCAGGTCCCCTTTAGAGAAAGAATCATTCAGTAGAATTTTTCCCATCCAGATCATACCAGATGCATACAAAAGACAGGAAGCAGAACCTACAGCTTGAAAAAAAAAAAAAAAGAAGTAACACAGGTGAGGTAAACCAAAACAAAAAATAAAAATATGGTAGAAAGACTACTGTAAGATATAAGATTATTATTATTATTTTAAATGATTATTGAAAACTAAAGTAGAAGACCAAGGTAAACAGACTTTGGCTGAAAACAAACTTTAAAATACAATGATGATTTTTTTTTTAAAAGAAGGAAAATACATAACCAAAGGAGGAACTTTTCAAGATACTAACTATTACTTCCAATGAAGAAGCAGCCTACGTAAGCCAATTTCCTGGCCATTGAATATCTTTGTGGATCATGTTTTCTCTCCTGGAATTTCTAAGGGTGAGCCAATATCTTCAGTGCCACACTCATTCTAGTTGAGGCCTTTAGTAACCTGAAGATGTTGCTCCCTAGACCTACCGTGAGCGCCTGGATCTCCTCTTCGGCTTCTGCTGTGGTCTCTTCCAGCTCTGTCTTTGCCTGGCGAAGCTGGCTTTCCAGGGCCGCCCGGGCAGCCTGCAGGGCTGTCAACTGTGACTCACGCTCCTGCAGGGAGAGCTGTAGCTCTGTGAGCTGGCGCTTGAGCTCCAGTTTCTGCTCCTCGTGCTCTAGACTGACCTGAAAGAGAGAGAGAGAGAGATAAACCCTTGGTTGGCCTGAACAAAAGAGAAAGTGAAGACATGATCTGCTACTCAACCTGCAGCTGAAACCTGGTCTTGGAACCACCTTCTCAGCACTCCATAGAGGAGAGGAAAATGCAACAAAATGGGCCTGACTTCCATGCATCTCCGAATTCAACAGGAGTAAGAACAGGTAAGGGCTATATCTCCTAACCACCCCTTACTTACATATATTCAAATGCCTGGGAAGACTTTAAAAGGAAAAGCCACACAGCAAGAATCATGAATGAAAATGATGACGATTACTCTTACTAGAAAAACATTTAAAGCTAAGCAGATATAAAAAACATCATATTAGTAACAAGGACATCTTTTCAATTTTATTGTAAATGGAATAACAGACTGAATTCTAGTTATTTTAAACACGCTTTCTCTGATGTGTCCTCATTAGGTAATCTGCTTTAATGTCACATTAGAAGTTAATCATTCTTCCCTCCATCTGCTCATCCATCCACCTATCTATTCAATCTTTCATCCATTCATCTAACAAAAATTTACTCAGCAATTTCTGTGGAAAATGGAATATGGAGATGAAAACAGTCTCTGCCTTCAAGTGGGGAGAAAAATGAAAAGCAACCATGACCATATATCATGGTCAAGTGCAACGGTCAGGACATGCAGGGATGTTGCAGGAATACAGCACGCGGGCAGAGGAGCTAACTCTGGATCTGTTAAATTCTGTTGAAGAATATGCAGGAGTCAAACAAGCAGGTAAGAGGAGAAAGAAAATTCCAGGCAGGGGAAGCAAGACATCCAAAGGTATGGGGGTGAGGGAGATCACGGCACATCTATAGACCTGACAAACACGGACAGTGTGGTCCTAAAGGTGAATGTCAAGCAACTCAGAGATGCTGGCTGCCCTCAGAGAGCTCACTGTCTAACGGGACTGCCAAGAAGAACACACTGTGATGAGCTGTGCCCTGAAAGCCATGGGAATAAAAAGGAGACCTCCTTTTCAACAGCTTCAGAGGGTTGGAGAAGGCTCCCTAGAAAAGGTGGCACCCACATTCCACAGCCCACGGGCTGAAGAGAAGAAACACTTGCAAAACATGTAACCTGGAAAACCAACAGGATTTAGTGGTTAATTTGATGTGGGATAGAGAACAAAGGACATAAGGGAGTCAAAGATGACTCCCGGCCAGGTGCAATGGCTCACACCTGTAATCCCAGCACTTTGGGAGGCCGAGGCGGGCAGATCACGAGGTCAGGAGTTCGAGACCAGTCTGACCAGCAGGGTGAAACCCCGTCTCTACTAAACATAACAAAAAATTAGCTGGACATGGTGGCGCACGCCTGTAGTCCCAGCTACTTGGGAGGCTGAGGCAGGAGAATCACTTGAACCTGGCAGGCAGAGGTTGCAGTGAGCTGAGACTGCACCATTGTACTCTAGCCTGGGTGACAGAGCGAGACTCTATCTCAAAAAAAAAAGAAAAAAAAGATGACTCCCACATTTCTGGACAGGCGAATTACACAAAGAATGAGACCATTGCTATGATGGAATAGGAGAGAAAGAGCCAGTTTGAGGCAAAAGATAAGAAATTCTGTCTTGACATGTTGAAATTGAGCCCCGTGGGAGACATCCAAATGGAGATGTCTAATGTCTACTAAGACAACCGGTCAGAAACTCAAAAGAAAGGTCTGGATTGGCAACCTAGATCCGGGAAGCCTTAACAAATCAGTGACAGCTGAAGCCACGGCTATTATCTCTCTCTAGTGATGATGGTGATGATGACGACGTGACAGCAGCAAATACGGTCCTCACAACACACTGGGCCCTGAATTAACTCATTTCAGTTTCAGAACAACTCACCGAAGGAGGTACTACATTACCTCCATTTTACAGATAAGCAAACTGTGGCACTGAGAGATTAGGTAACTGAGCAAATGTCACACAGCTGTAAAAAGCTATAAAAAAGGCAAGACTGACATTCAAACTCAGAAAGTCTGGCTCAAGAGTCCATGTAACATGTTGCTACATTCCTGCAACATCCCTACGTGTCCTGACCATTGCACTTGACCATGT
Source organism: Macaca thibetana thibetana (assembly GCF_024542745.1). Taxonomy (NCBI): domain Eukaryota; kingdom Metazoa; phylum Chordata; class Mammalia; order Primates; family Cercopithecidae; genus Macaca; species Macaca thibetana. Next base: position 115,997,097 of record NC_065588.1, read on the forward strand.
ACAGGGTAAACACTGTACCCTTCTGTCTTACTAAAACACCAGCAGTCACAGCAGGGTGGGCCTCTACTAGCAAGCCTGAAAATTCTTCTGACACCACTTGGCAAAACCAAGAGAGGCAGGTGACAGTGACTCAATAGGAAGAGCGGGAGCCGGATGCTATACAATGAAGGAAGAACCCGGGAGCCTGCATCTTTGCAACTCCACACACCTGGCTAGAGAAGAGCTAATGCTGCACACACAAAGTTGGGGGAAGGCCCAGGGTCCTTTAAGGCAGATCAAACTCCAGGTGGAGGCCTCTGCCCTCAATCTCAGTAGCAGCATGTGGCCAAAAGAAGAGGGACTGATCTCGTTATATTTAGAGCTAAACTCCAAAATTCCCAGGGAGAATATAGAGCCTGAACCTCTCGTGAAACGTTTGAAGTTTCTCCTACCATCCTTGAGGGGCTGGCTCTACTGATTCAAGTAAAAAACAACAGCTTCCCTGGGACACTTTAATAGCCCAGATGAGCTACAGCAGCAGAGCAGGCTCCTAAGAGGAACATTTGTGCAAAGGGAAGGCAAGAGACAGCCAGTCAAGGCCCCCAAGCTAGAGAAGTCCATCTGGATTGTTTAGACTCACAACCTTAAGGGCAACTCTCCCGTGATCTTGCTGTTAAACTTACAGAAGAGTAAAAGTATAGCCTGGATAATAAAAGTTGAACCGTCGCCTAAGGCTTCAGGCTCATGCCTGTAATCCCAGCACTTTGGAGGCCAAGGAGGGAGGACTGCTTAAAGTCAGGTGTCCTCCTTCTGAGATATCCTGACCTAAGAAATAATAAAAGAAAAATAAATAAATAAATAAATAAATAAATAAAGCCAGGAGCCCAAGACCAGCCTGGGCAACATAGCAAGACCCCATCACTACAAAAAATGAAAAATAAAACCAGACACTCCAGCTGACCCTAATAGAGGAGTCCACACCTTGACAACCCCTAAAAAACATGAGATAACACATTTTTACTGTCCCTTGGAGAAATGACTTCATTTTAATACTCCAAGACAAATAAAGACATGCATAAACATGAGTATTACCCAAGGCTTAGACCTCAGACCACTGTCTGCTTAACACGACCTTCCTTAAGAAAGATCATCTGCTTTTTGAAGAACTCCATCACAAATATTTGAGCAACTATTTTACATGAGACACTCTGTCTTCCCTCCCAGCCTGGGTGTCCAGCTTCCAACAACCACTCTCCTGAACTCCAGCTGTGTCTCTGCTGGTGCCAGCAAACCCTGCCGCTAGGCTGAAAGCCCTCATGTCAGGAACAGGTCTGTCTTGTCACCACTGTAGACCCAGGCTACAAATCAGCACACAGCAGGCATTTGACAAATATACAGTGACTACATAAATGTAACCTTATGGCTTCCATCAACCTCAACATGTCTACAACCCAGTTTGTTATATTTTCCTTCCCAGAACCTGGTCACTCTTTCCAGCTTCCTGGTTCTTTTGAAGAGAGCTACCTTTCATCAATCACACCTGAATTTGGTTTTGTCTTTTAATCTCCCACTGTCACTTGAGACAGACCTCTGCCACCAGCACTGGGCCACCACGGCTAAGCTCTGACTAGGTCACGGGGCTGTCATTACGTCTTGATAAAGGAGGAATTGCCCTGCTCCCATTTGACAGAGGCACACTCTGTCACACTCTCCACGGGACCCTATAAAGGAGATACATTATCACTGACATTTTACCGATGAGGAAACTGAAGCCCAGCAGAGATGAGGCAGCTTGCAGAACTAGTAAGAGGTCACAAAACCAGTAAGAAGTTGAGGTGGAATTCTAACCCAGATCCCCATGGCCCAGTCTGTTACCAGAAGGAGGGCCTGGGGTCTAATTTGTCTATTTTGAACAAAGAATTGGACAAAATGCACAAAGCAACAAAGGAACGAAACACAGGCATGAAGCAGTGAAAACAGGTATCTATGAAAGCAAGAAAGCACTCAGCAGGGTGGGAGCGGCCCCAGCAAGTGGCTCAGGACCCAGTTACAAAGTTTTCTGGGTTTTAAGTACTCCTTTTGGGGTTCCTACTGGTTACTCCTTATCTGAATAAAGGATTTGGTCTGTGGCTAATTAAAGGCTGAGGTGAACTGGCGCCCTATGCAGACGAAGGGATACTCCCTCCTTGGCCCATCCAAGGTGCTCTCCCTTTCCATCTGAGCAATGGTGGAAAGGAGAGCATTGCAGGGAGAGGAGCCTCTTCCATCTTTTGCTACTGGGGCGTGGGGAGATGGGGTGGGGACTCGGATTTTCCTTTTGGTTCAGCTTTAGGAAGTTTGCATTAATTGGCCTTAGGTTGCCTGCCCCTAGCCCCAGGTGTTTTCCTTTTGATCCAGCTCTGGGAAGTCAGCAGGAATGGGCCTTGGGTTCCCTGCCCGCAGACCCTGGTGTCTTCTCTTTTAGAAAGCTAGCACAAATTGGCCAGGTGCAGTGGCTCACACCTGTAACCCCGACACTTTGGGAAGCTGAGGCGGGTGGATCACTTGAGGTCAGGAGTTCAAGACCAACCTGGCCAACATGGCAAAACCCTGTCTCTACAAAAATTGGCTGAGTGTGGTGCCAGGAGCCTGTAGTCCCAGCTACCCGAGAAGCTGAGGCACGAGAATTGCTTGAACCCGGGAGGCGGAGGCTGAAGTGAACCAAGATTGCACCACTGCACTCCAGCCTGGACAACAGAGCACGACTCTCTCTCTCACAAAAAAAAAAAAAAGAGGTTAGCACAAGGGCCTCAGATTCCCTGCCCCTAAAGCTTGGTGTTTTTCCTTGATTCAGCATGAATTGGCCTTAGGTTCCTTGCCTCCAGACCCTTTTCCTGCCTCAAGTCTGCCCCCTTAACCACCAAGCACAATGTCTCTTGTATACATATTGATTTGTGCTTGAAAGCTGGCTTGTTCAGAGCCCGAATTGCCCAGCAAATCCTCCCAGGAGATCACCCCCGCTCTCACCTCCCGCAGTCTTGTCTCCAGTTCCAGCAGCCGATTCTTGTCACTGTGGTCTTGGTGGCTGATCTTCTCCAGCTGCTCCTCCAGCTTTCGGTTCTGGGCCTCCAATTTCCCAGCCTGGGTCTCCAGGTAAAATTTCTGTTGCCTGAGTTCAGAAATCATCTCTTCTTGAGCCTTCCTAGTGGGGGTGGTGGGAGGATCCAAACAAAATCACAGTCTCGTTAGAGTTGAGCCTGTTTCTGCGGAAGGTAGATGGACACGGAGTGAGACATGTGTCCTCACTAAGTGGACTAGGGCCTTCCTGGGTTAGCTGTCTCCTGATCTGTCCTCATAAGCACGATCCTGGCATGATGAACGTGGGGACCATTTACTCATCACCACTCAGTGTCAGTCCCTCACATATGGGATTAAGTAATGTCCAGGGGGATGCAAGAGATACTAACATTTCACTCCTTTGACAGGCCTGTTTATTTCTTCTTTGAGTCTATGTAGGGACAGAAAGGGGCCTCCATAGATTACTGTACAAGGGCACCACAGTAACTCATGAAGGCAGGCCCTGGAGAAAAAGGAGCAACAAGGAGAAAGAGTGGTATTCCTTCTAGTTCTCTGTAGATCCTCCTCACCTCTCCAGCAAACTGCTTAGAAGTATCAAAAACTAGAACGACTCAAAGACCCAAAACACAGCCTACTAAGCTGGTTTAGATTAAGATGGGACTATTTTGGGAGATCTCTGAAGAGAGAAACCCAAGGGGGACAAAAAGTCCTGGAGATTGTAATTCTTCGGGGAAAAAGATTCAGATCAAAGTGCTCCTGGAACACAGTCCTTGCTGAACCCCAAACTTCCTTCCCAAGGGTCTAACCTAGTGACAACTAAATGGATGGCCCAACTGGACACACACAATTTCACCTCTTACTAATTACAGGACGCAAGTCTGGGGAACAAGAACTCAGCTTTCCACAAGCAAATTATAAATAACCTCATTAGAAAGAGCAAAACACTCTATAATGTGATGGTAATTGAAGGCATTTAAGAAAACCCGACTCAAAAGTGGCAGACTGAGACCACTTAAGACGGGGCAAAATGACGTATCCGAGGGCTGGGCTGAGCTACAGAAGTCATTCAATCCACTCCAGCTCCATCAGACAGAAGAAGGCAGTTTATGCCACAGGAGAGAAGACCAAAGTATAAAAACGTAGGCAGTTAGAATTTGAATACTTACATGTTCCTTTGGGTAAAAAGACTGCTATTTGCTGCAAGTTTATTGGCTTCAGACAGTTCCACAATCCTCTGTTCCAGGGATCTGATCTTGGAATCCATAGCATTGATCATCTGAAACACAGGGCACCTATGAAACCTCACACACAGTTATACCAGAACAGGAGTAATAGGGGCAGTGCAGGCCAGGGTAAAAGTTTCACCTGAAATGACGGCAATTTGGCTAGAGCTAACAAGGCTCTCAACTCGTCTGTACTCTGAGGATCACAGATGGTACCACTCAAATGGATGGTACTTGGTTGTTTTTTCAGTGATGAAATCTCCCCACACTGGTTAAGTGGCTTGCATTTAAAACAGACATAAGGACCTATTCAGGAACCTAACATCCTGTGAGTAATCAAGCCTTGTTAAACCCCATCTCATCTGCATGTGACCTGGGCCTGCAAGAGACTCTAACTCAAATCTGCACATTCGTATTTATCATCACCCCGAGGACTTTCATTTTCTGAGTGATTCCTTGTCACCCAGCCACTATTGCTCTAGACTCCACAGCAGGGGTCTCCAACCCCGGGGGCCACAGACCAGTACCCCATTATCGGTCTGCCACCTGTTATGAACCAGTCTGCACAGCATGAGGTGAGCAGCCAGTGAGTGAGCATTACTGCCTGAGCCCTACCTCCTATGGGATCAGTGGCATTAGATTCTCCTCGGAGTGTGAGCCCCATCATGACCTGCACAAGCGAGGGATCGAGGTTACGCACTCCTAACGAGAATCGAATGCCTCGGGCCGGGCACAGTGGCTTAGCCTGTAATTCCAGCACTTTGGGAGGCCGAGGCAGGCGGGTCACCTGAGGTCAGGAATTCGAGACCAGCCTGGCCAACATGGAGAAACGCTGTCTTTACCAAAAATACAAAAATTAGCCGGGTGCAGTGGCGCATGCCTGTAATTCCAGCTACTCAGGAGGCTGAGGCAGGAGAGTCGCTTGAACTCAGGAGGTGGAGGTTGCAGTGAGCAGATATCGCGCCACTGCACTCCAGCCTGTGCGACAGAGCAAGACTCCATCTCAAAAACAAACAAACAAACAAACAAACAAAACAAAAAAAGAATTTAATGCCTTAATGCCTGATAGTCTGAGGTGGTACAGTTTTATCTCAAAACCATCCCCCCACCCCTGTGGAAAAACTGTCTTCCACAAAACTGGTCCCTGGTGCTAAAAAGGTGGGGGACAGCTGCTCTGCAGCAAAGTTTCCCCAACTTAATGAATCATAAGAATTGGGGTGTGGGGGTACTGACTAAAAATTTAATATCCTAGGATCTTCCCTCAGAGATCCTGATGTGGGGTTGGGCGCAGTGGCTCACACCTGTAATCCCAGCACTTTGGGAGGCTGAGGTGGGCAGAACACTTGAGGTCAGGAGTTCAAGACTGGTCTGGTCAACATAGTGAAACCCTGTCTCTACTAGAAATACAAAAATGAGCCGGGTGCGGTGGCACACGCCTGTCATCCCAGCTACTCGGGAGGCTGAGGCAGGAGAATCACTTGAACCTGGGAGGCAGAGGTTGCAGCGAGCTGAAATCATGCCACTGAACTCTAGCCTGGGTGACTCCATCTCAAAAAAAAAAAAAAAAAGATTCTGATATGGTAAGTCTTGGTGGGGTGCAGATAGATAACCACCACAGGTAAACCTTAGGGGCAACAAGTTTCTGAAACGACTGCCTATGTGGATTAGAAAAGAGATAAACAGGCAAGTAAAAAGAGCAGAAGTGTAGGGCAAGGAGTGGTGGCCTATAATCCCAGCACTTTGGGAGACCAAGATAGGAGGATTGCTTGAGGCCAGAAGTTTGAGACCAGCCTGGGCAACACAGCAAGATCTTGTCTCTACAGAAAACTTAAAAATTTGCTGAGCATGGGGACACACACCTGTAGTCCCAGCTACTTGGGAAGCTGAGGTAGAAGGATCACTTGAGCCCAGGAGTTGGAGGCTGCAGTGAGCCATGACTGCACCACCACATTGCAGCCTGGGCTTCGGAGCAAAACCCCACCTCAAAAAAAAAAAAAAAAAAATGCAGGAAGACCAAGAGCCACTGGCCATTTTCTCAGGGGCATTTAGAAGGACAGTATTTTAGCAGATAGTAGAATCGCATGAGTTCTTGAAAAACACAAAACGGGCCATCCACAGCCACCACCTTGGTTGCTTTTAGGAAAACAAACAGTTTCAAAGAAAGCATCCTATTACCAACAACTCCACAGGATTCAACAGAAGGAATTTCACCAGGTGAAATAGAGTCTTATCAGGGGTGTGATTCTTGGCATATTTCAAAAACCCTCCTTTGAACACTGGCTTGGCAACTCCTTCTACCTACCGCCTTCTGTTCGCTGAGAATTTTGCCCTTCTCATGGGCCTCCTCCTCGTGTCTCTGCATCATGTTCTCCAGCGTCTCCTTGTCGGCCAGGTCTTTCTTTATCTGATTGTCCAACACCTACAAAAACAAAAGAAGCAGCAAATGTTCTCAGGAGCCAAGCTGAGCAGGGAAGACTAAACGGGGACACTTGAGAAAATCTAGGAAAGAGGAGAAAAGCAGGAGAGAGGCCTGAGGTCTCCAAATTCTGGGGCAAAGAGAAGGCAAAAACTGGGAGTCCGCTTATCAACCAGGATAAGATTAAAAAGTCAAATATTACCATCCAATGGCAAGTAACACATTGACTTGAACTAAGAATTTATTTTAAAATCAGCAGCCCAAAGACCAGAGAGATATATTCAAAATGAGGCAGACTCCAGAATGAGAAGGGAGGGGGAAACAAGGTTGCTCTAGATCCAGACCTAGAGAATAAATTTCTTATAATCTGCAGATATTACCTGGGGACAACTTTTTCTTCGCCAGTACACCCGTAGTTTTCAGAATATTCCTCACTCCTAATTTATACAAATTAATTCTAGATACTCCTGGGCTGTGTGCAAGCGGGAGAGAAGCCGAAGACAGAGGAAGTCTATGTGACCAAGGATGATGCTCAGAAACAACCAGGGACAAGAGGACTGTGGCCACCAATAACGTAAGTGGACGGTCAACAGATTAAAAAGACAACATAAAAGAAAGAAAAAAATGCCTCTTTCCCTGGTTCTTTCCTCTGATCCAACTAGGGAGAGAAAAGAAAAGACACTGGGAAAAGAAACCTTTCCCAGGGGAAGAGAGATCATGTGTTCTCAGGGCTCAGAATGCCATTGTAAGCACCTACTGTTCCCAAGAGGAAACATAAAACAGTAATGGTATCACCAATTGCCAACCTGATCTAATGTTCTTTGGGGCACACACAGCTCTACGAGTTGCCAAAACAACAAGCAAAAAGGAAGGAAAAAAGAAGACAACATCATAACATGCCCGAGCCTTTGACCACAGCCCTACATTTCTCACCACAGAGGCTCCATTCTGCTTTTCCAAAGAACGCCAACGACATCAAGAAGGACAACAGGATCCTGGGAATAAAGCTGAAAGAGCTGGGGTCACAGATAGGGCTAAAATCTGCCTTTCCCACAATGTCTATTGTGAAAGGACTGTCACAGCTCATGGGGACATCGTCCCTAAAAAGAGCCAGTCAGCAGGGAGGGAGTCCACAGGAGAAAGAAAGGAAAGAGCAGATTTCAAAGAGGTCTTTAAACTAGAACTGACTGATGAAAAAAAATAGAATGGAAGTTGAGAGAGAAGACCAAAAGGTGGGAACAGGGTCATGAGAGAAAGGAAGAAGCTCAAAACGATACTCTCTTGGATGTCTGAGCATGATTCTAAAATTACGAGCAAGAACAGGGTAGAATCAAGGGTATGATCATAATTATTACTAAAATGGCCTGATAGAGGCTGGAACAGGAAACACAAAGCAGAACAGGCTAAAAAGAAATGGTTTCATAAAGATTCCAGTAGGGAAGAAAGATCTTTCCCTGACATTCCTCGGGATCTATAAAACAAATTTCTTTCCATCTAGAAGTTAGCAGAGACCACATAATATCTAGACCACATATGCTCTTTATTTTTTTGAGGTGCTAAAGCAATGAAATACATTTTCAGGATGGCTCTGCTCAAAATAAGACCTCAACTTTGGTCAAGAAGGATACTGATAAGAGGTAAGTATGAGCTAGAAGGGATAGGCTTCTATCAAGAATGTATGCATTAGGCCAGGCATGGTGGCTCATGCCTGTAACCACAGCACTTTGGGAGGCTGACACGGGTAGAGATCGCTTAGGGACAGAACTCTGAGACCAGCCTGGGCAACATAGCAAGACCCCATTTCTACAAAAAGTATAAAAAATAGTAATTAGCTGGGCATGGTGTTGTGCACCTGTAATCCCAGCTACTCAGGAGGATAAGATGGGAGGATTGTTTGAGCCCAGGAGTTCGAAGTCCCACTGAGCTATGATCACGCCACCGCACTCTACCCTGGGTGATGGAGTAAGAACCTGTCTCAAAACAATAAACAGATAAATAAAGGAACATATGGATCTCTCTTAGCTTTCATAGTGTTCAACTGGCAGAAAGATGAACAAGATGTATGGGGGAGAAGGGGAGCAAAACATTTATTTGAAATAAGAGATTCCACTAAAGACATCTAAATCAATTTAAGATAGAATATGGCTTTTGATAGGAACATCAATATCATCACCAAATCGTAGAATATGTTTTACAAAGGGTTAATTTCATCATGCAAAGATGCCAGTGGACTACTATATACATTCTCATAATTTTCTAAAAATTGAAGTACTAGGGGTCACAGGAGAACACTTTGGGGTCATTTCTGGGTTGTTTCCCCATATGTCTTTCCGTGGCTCACTGCAGCCTCAACCTCCTGATCACAACCGATCCTCCCACCTCAGCCTCCCAAGTAGCTGGGACTACAGGTGTGTACCATCTGCCTGGCTAATTTTTGTATTTTTTGTAGACAAGATGAGAAGGGTGTCTCACTTTGTTACACAGGCTGGTCTCGAATTCCTGGACTCAAGTGATCTACCCACCCCGGCCCCTCAAAGTGCTGAAATTACAGATGTGAACCACCGTGCCTGGCCTCCTATATTTCTTTTACTGAAAAACAACCAAAAATAACACTGGGGTAAAAGATGCCAGGGTGGTGATGGTGATGATGCTGTGTAAGCATGTACATGTTAGATTCTCCGAGAAAGGACCACTCAACTCTTTGAGAATACCAACCAAATCAATAACAAGATCACCACAAAAATTGAAATCCCCCTTCAATGTCTGGTTGGAAAGGGGAAGTGACAATATTCAAGATATAATAAACAGCATCTGATTCTCAAGAACATAAGAATGAATTAAAGGCTTGATCCAAATCATAATGAAAATGCGATGTGATTTTAAAAGGAAATTGATGGAGTGGCAACCATTTCTAACAGCATAGTGGGCTACATGTCAGGCCAGCCCTTCTCTTGAAAATGATTAAAAATGCTAAATAAAATATAAAAAACATTTTCCCAAAAGCACCTACAAGTTGGCAAGAGAGTAAGAAATTACCAAAAACTAAGTAAAACAGAAGCAGGGAGAAGTAAGAAGGGTTTAACCTGAGGTATTTACTGAAACAAATGAACTTGAGTTTCAGTTTTTATAGCCTCAGTGGTCAAGAAAAGGCAGCAATGAGAGCCCCCGATCACCCACCAAGGTGGGCACACATTTCATCCAAGGCCTCAAAGAATTTCCATTAATAATTCTCCAAGGAAAATAAAACAGTCACCATGACAAAGAACCAAGAGAAACAACAGAGCAGAAACAGACCTTCAAATACTTCACATAGTGGAGTTGTCAGGTACAGATGATAAAATAACTATGCTCAATACATTTAAAGAAAGAAAAGTTAGGCTTGAAAATGAATGCACAGAACAGAAGATGATTGTTTTAAATAATCTAGCAAACTTGGGAATGACCCAAATAGAATGTCTAGAAGTAAAAAATATAACAACCGAAATTAAAACTCAACAGAAAATTTTAAAATTACCCAGGCATGGTGGCATGCACCTATAGTCCCAGCTACTCAGGAGGCTGAGGTGGGAGGATTGCTTAAGCCCAGGTTGCAGTGAGCTATGACTGCACCACTGCACTCCAGCCTGGGTAACAGAGTGAGATCCTGTCTCAAAAAAAAAAAAAAAAAGAAAGAAAAGAAAAAAACTCAGTGGAACAGCAGATTAGACACAGCTAAGAAAGAATTCACAAATTGGAAAATATGTCAGAAGAACCTACCCAAAATGTAGCACAAAGAAACAAAGAAATAGAAAATATTTTAAAAGGCTAAATTGAAGCTGATCTAACTGATGCCCAAACAAATTCTTTTTTTTTCTTTTTTGAGACAGAGTCTCACTCTGTCGCCCAGGCTGGAGTGCAGGGGTGAAATCTCGGCTCACTGCAACCTCTCCTCACTGGGTTCAAGAGATTCTCCTGTCTCAGCCTCCCAAATAGCTGGGACTACAGGTGCACGCCACCACGCCTGGATAATTATTTTTGTATTTTTAGCAGAGGCGGGGTTTCACCATGTTGGCCAGGCTGGTCTTGAACTCCTGACTTCAGGTGATCCACCCGCCTCTGCCACCCAATAGAAGCGGGATTTCACCATGTTGGCCAGGCTGGTCTTGAACTCCTGACCTCAGGTGATCCACCCGCCTCTGCCACCCAAGTGCTGGGATTACAGGCGCGAGTCACCACACCCAACCCCAATCAAATTCTTAAAAGGAAAAGAGAGAAGGGAAAGAGACAATATTTGAGATATAATGACCACTAACTTTCTAGAGTAAATAAAAAGATATGAATCTATTCAAAAGCCTAGGAGGCCCCATCTCTACAAAAAAATATTTTTTAAATAGCCAGGTATGGTGTCATGTTGCCTATGGTCCCAGCTACTTGGGTGGCTGAGGTGGGAAGATCACCTGAGTCTACTGCGCTGAGCAAGACTGTGTCTCTAAAAAATAATAATAATAATATATATATTTTAAAGTCCAGTAAATCTCAAGCAGAGTAAGATAAGTAAAAAGAAATTGACTTTTTTTTTTTTTTTTTTTTTTTTTTTTGTTCTTTGAGACAGGGTCTCACTCTGTCCCCCAGGCTGGAGTGAAGTGGTGCAATCTCAGCTCACTGCAACCTCCACCTCCCAAGTTCAAGCAATTCTCCCATCCCAGCCTCCCAAGTAGCTGGAACTACAGGTGCGTGCCACCACACCCAGCTAGTTTTTGTATTTTTTGTAGAGACAGGAGTCTCACCAAGTTGCCCAGGCTAGTCTTAAATTCCTAGACTCAAGTGATTCACCCATCTCGGCCTCCCAAAGTCCCAAAGTGCTAGGATTATAGGCATGAGCCACCACACCTAGCCAAGAAATCCACATTTGGACACAATACAGTAAGCCTCAGAAAAATTAAAGGTAAAGTAAAATTTTAAAGAAAAAGCCAAAGAAAAATCGAACTACCATATGATCCAGCAATCCCACTGCTGGAAAGGAAAGAAAAGGAAATCAGTATATCAAAGAGATATCTGCACTCCCATGTTTGCTGCAGTACTATTTAAAATAGCTAAGATTTGGAAACGACCCCCCCAAGTGTCCATCAGCGGATGAATGGATAAAGAAAATGTGGTATATGGACGCAGGGCAGGGAACAACACAAACCCTGTCGGCGGGGCTGGGGTGAGGGGAGCATCAGAAAAATAGGAAGAATAGCTAATGCATGCTGGGCTTAAGACCTAGGTGATGGGTTGATCTGTGTAGCCAGTCACCATGGCACATGTTGTTTACCTGTATAACAAACCTGCACATCCTGAACATGTACCCCAGAACTTAAAAGTTGAAGGGAAAAAAAAAAAGAAAGAAAATGTGGTACAGATACAGCAATGGAGTACTATTCAACCATAAAAAGGAATGAGATCCAGTCATTTGCAACAACATGGATGGAACTGGAGATCATTATATTAACTGAAATAAGTCAGGCACAGAAGGACAAATATCCCATATTCTCACTTATTTATGGGACCTAAAAATCAACTTAATTAAACTCATGGACATAGAGTATAGAAGGATGGTTAACAGAGGTTGGGAAGCGTAGAAGGGGTTGTAGGAAAGGTGGGGATGGTCAATGGCCACAAAAAAATAGAATGAACAAGACCTAGTATTTGAGAGTACAATAGGGTGACTATAGTCAACAGTAACTTAATTGTGTATTTTAAAATAAAGAATGTAATTGCATTATTTGTAACTCAAAGGATAAATGCTTGAGGGGAGAGGCTACCCCATTCTCTATGATGTGCTTATTTCACATTGCAGGCCTGTATCAAAACATCTCATGTACCCCACACATATATACACCTACTATGTACCCACAAAAATTAAAAATTATAAAAAGAAAGGATTATAGAAATGATCATGGATTAAACGACAATTAGTTTAAAAATCATTTTAAAGATGAAATTGAGATAAATGATGACCACATCTAAAAAACAAAAAAAAAAAATAGGTTTTTTTTGGAACTTCAGATTTCCAATCCTTCACGTAAGTAACTCTCTGAAATCTCCCACCATGGAATAAGGACAGTATTCACCCCAAACAGAACTTTGGTCTAGCAAGAAGTGGCCACAAGGGCCCAGGAAGAGATGGGAGCTACATGCTACTATAAGAGGAAGGCCAGGGAAGATCAGAAAATGTCTTTACTTTAATCTTTTCCTCATAGTGCTGCTCTTTCTGTTTCAGGTGCACTTCTAGGTGCTGGGCTGAGACTTGGGCCTCCCGATGTTTCTCTTCAAGTTCCTAGACACAAAAGAAAAAACAGTCAGGTGTGCAGATGGCAGGACACCGCCAATGCACATTAGACATTCACAGGAAATATGACTTTGGTACAGGTACCACAGGTAACAGGCATCTGGTCCTCCATTACTAGCCTAAGGCTCTTGGGAAGGAAACCACCACTGTGCCTTGGCCCTGGGTTTTCCAAGTCCAAGTATTCGCACACACATACACACATAGCTGGTGGGCTGTAAGGCCTGAGACCACAAATACATCAGTGTGACAGGTCAAACAAAGGCAGCTCTTCATCTTTGCATAGAGAAATAAGAGTAACAAGGTAATATTGGAAAGTTTAGTACAGGACAAAGCCCTGACCACTATCTTGAACCTCAGGCCATTTTCACTGTGATGACAGGCTTAAATGAGAAAAGTCATTTTAATATATGATTATGATTTTAAAAAATACGTTGTATTTTCCTCATTAACAGAATTATTGCTCAAGAACCCTAGCTAAAAAGGAAAACTAATGTTACAATCCAAGCACTTCAAGTTTTGAATGATTATTTTAACTGACACCAAGTGGTGTATGTAACTATCTGTAGATGTGCATGTGACGTGATGTTCATATGATACAATGCAAATGGGGACAAAGACAAACATACAATACACTGATAATGACATAAAAATGTACACAGACATAGTAAAGATTAGAAGAGAATCTGGAGTAATATAAATAGCCTACATTTAATGTTCTCTTAATTCTTTTATTATTAAGTGTCCAGCTTTTTTTTTTTTTTTTTTTTTTTTTTTTTTTTAACGGAGTTTTGCTCTTGTTGCCCAGGCTGGAGTGCACTGACACGATCTTGGCTCACTGCAACCTTCGCCTCCCGGGTTCAAGCAATTCTCATATGTTTCAGTCTCCCGAGTAGCTGGGATTACAGGCATGCACCACCATGCCCGGCTAATTTTTGTATTTTTAGTAGAGACAGGGTTTCACCATGTTGGTCAGGCTGGTTTCAAACTCCTGACCTCAGGTGATCCACCCGCCTCGGCCTCCCAAAGTGCTGGGATTACAGGCATGAGCCACCATGCCTGGCCAAGTTTCTAGCTTTTAAACAAAATTGTAATTCACTTGAAAATTATAGCAGTTCATTTGCCAATATTTTATAAACTGACCTTATAAAAGGCAGCATTCAATTCACTAAAACATTCTGTAAATGTACAGATAGCTGCATCTATATTAATTCTTATGAATCTGGACCCATCAGTTAATTACTAATACCGAGTTATTACTCCAAGTTTTCAACTCTTTATACTACTATGAAATTTTTCTTTGAAGTGGAAGCAATTATGAGGGTTTTGAAGAATGAGGAAATTATATAGGATATGTTCATAAAATGGGGGTGAAAGTTACTTAGAGATTCACATGCACTTAAAATATTAGTGATTAAGCTTTTGAAATTCTAAAGTCTACAAGCATTGGATTTGCTTTGAGGGCAATTAAAGTTCAGTCTTAAGACCAGGTGCACAAGATCTCCCGCAATTCAACAGATGTGATCTTGAAGAGTTGAAAATAAACAGGATTAATAAAAACCTATTTTAAAAGGTTCTGTATGTACTTGGCTAAAGGATCTCTTGCAATAACTTCTTTTATTAAGGCCAAAGACTCTACTGTAATGAGTGTACCATTATCTGTTTTGAAAGTTCTTATCAGAATAGCAAATATTTTAAAGGCAATGACATTTGGGGATCTATGCTCAGTCATCATCATTACATAATGGTACTAAGGACCACTCTTTGCCCACGTCCTAGATACTTTGCAGCCTAAGCACAGGGTTCTTGAGCAAAAGGCACCTTCTAATAAATGAAGTCACAACCACAAAGGTACTCCAGCAGGTGGCAAGATACACTCGGACAAAGAAATCTGCTTATTTTTCCTTTATGTTAGAAATCATTTGATAATCATCTTTTTATTTTTTTTCCAGTTTCAGTCTTCATAAGATAGCACAGGAATGGAAATCAGAATCTAAAATTAGATGGAAAAAAAAAAACTCAGGTATCTGACACTGACAACTTTAAGACCAAATTTCTGGTCTATTTGTGAACGGGAGTTTATAACACGTAATCCAAGAATGCAGAACTCTGTACTCCTCCGTTTTAATTGTAAGTGAACCTTAGGAAGAGCAGATCTTCTACAAATCTGACTTCTTGCTGATTTGGCATTTTTTGTTGTTGTTGTCATTTTTTAAACAGATATTTTCTAGATGTATTGGATCAACTCTTCAGTCCTGTTATGCAAATACTGTTGTTTGCTGCTAAATTTCCAGCTCCTAGAACAGTGCCTGGCACATAGTAGAAGCTCATTAAATATTTGTTGAATGAATGAATGAACACATCACCATTAAACAGAGAAACACTTTGCAACCACAAGAGAGTTAACCACTTTGTTTATACCAAGCAAGGGATAGCAGCGGTGGGATCTCAGCGGGATCTGATTTTATATTCATGATAAAATTCAAACACTTGACAATAGCCAAGAGAAACTTTGATGACGGAACAAGAGAACAGAAAGGGCAGACTAACAGTCACATCTGTCTTTGTGTGCAGACATATATACAAAGACTGGGTGTCATAGCAAAACAATTTAACCCATTTTTCTTTTACCTGTTGATTCAAGAACATCCATATATTTATAAATATACACAAACAGAAATGTAAAGTTGTAAACAGTTTGATTTGGTATTAAGTATAGACCTATAAGTTGGCCACTCTGGAATTCCAACAGTTGCTGGTGACTCATTTCCCAGAAGTGATGTGAAGAGAGAGAGATGAAGTACCCTGCTCACCACCTTGCCTCCTTAGGGTGGAGAGGAATGACCAATGACTTCAGAGTCTCTCCCCAGGTGGGATAGGAATGGACTCCAAGTCATCCTTGAGTCTCAAACATGATGTCAAATTTCTGGCTGTGGGACTGAGGTCCAAGGAGGGCCCTTCAAAGGAGGTGCTGTCTTCCACCCTGGCAGGGGCAAAACGTCAACACATCTGCAAATACCACCCGAGTCTTCCTTGATCAAGTTAATTTGGTCATCAGAGCCTGAGACAGAATCAGGATGACTATAGACCCTAAAAAAAGACCTGCTATATCTAAGGAAATTGAAAAAATAATAATAATAATAACCAACTGTAGCAGAGAAAGTGAGTGGGTGAACATGGATCTATGACAAATACTACTCCTAGCAAAACAATTCTGTATGACTAATTGCTTTCTTCTCTAAAAGCAAGAATCTGAATTTCGGTCTTAAAGTTCTAAACCCCTACAGCTTTTTAAATTGTCATTGCAAAGTTGATGGCTATTCAGAGCTCTGCTGATAGAAATATGTCAACACTCCTATAAAAATGTACTGAAAATGATAGATGCACGCTCTACTTTAGAAAAAAAAAAAAAAAGGCCAGGCTGTAGCAAAAAGAGCAAAAAAATGATATTTACGGATCTGTTACCAGTGCTGAAATGTCCGTTATTTGGTTATTCATACTACTCTACGATGTGGTATATGCTGAAACCACCTCACTTAATTCATCTACTTGGAGATACCTCCCTTATTGTGGCGGTTAATTCGTCTTCTAACCCCCTTCCCTTTGCAACCTCTAACCTGTTATCTTTTAACTTTGCAACTTTCATTCCTGCTCACCAGAATTTTATCAGCCATCTGCTGGATCTGTTGGGATTTTGTCTGGATGTCATCCTTCAGTCTGTTTTCTCTACGCTCCATGGTCTCTAGTCTCTTTACCTTGTTCTCCAGAGAATGGCGACGTTCCTGTAGATCATGAATCAATCAGAGAGTTTTAATGGAGTAACCGCTATGGGCATAACACCTGCACTGAGGGAAAGAGCCCTCAAGAAGCATACACTCGAGTCAGGAAGAAAAGCCTCAGGCACCCGAAGCAACAGTAGAGAAAATAAGACTCTATAATCCAGGTACTCAGTTGTGTAGGTTACAAGAGTGCATTCATTCATTCAAATATTTACCAAGCACCTACTATCTGCAAAGTGCCACGCTAGGCATCACGGAAAATACAGAGGAAGATGGCATCATTCCTGCCCTTGGAGGAGATAAGATAAACATAAATAATCATAATATAGGTTAAGATGAGGAAGAACCATAAAGCAAAGAGGTACAAAGTGCCGCAGGAGGTTGCAGGCAGGACAGAGGACTTTTAATTGGACAGTTGAGCAGAGACATCAGAGAGGTGTGAGCTCTGAAGAGGGGTGGTATATGGTGTTCTGCAGTAGGAAGGACAGGAGAGGAGGGGGAAATGTTTCAGACGAAAGGAGACACACTAGCAGAAACACAGCAGTGGTCAAGAGCCAGTTTGGGCCCCAAGTGAAGCCTGGAATGGCTACAGCACAGCACGTGTTCAGGGGAAGGGCAGGTGAAAAGCAGAAAGGTCAAAGGTTGAGGGTTTCAGGTACCAGACTCAGGGGTACACCTGGGCATTATGGAACCCTGAAAGGTTTGGGATGGGGCAGGGAATTCTGAGAAATCTGGTTCTTGAGGTCCATGAATCTTTCACTGTGGGAACTAGCTGGAAGGAGAAGCTGGATGCAGATGGCCGAGAAATTATTAGATTTGCTCAGCTAAGAGGGGAGGGCTTAGACTACAAGGAAGGCTACAGAAATGGGAAGCAGGAGATGAACAGGAGATGTATGGTTGCATTTATAGGACGGAGGGACTCACTGAATAGCGGGGTCCAGAGAAAAGGAAAGGACACCAAGGTTTGAAGCCTGGAATGACCAGATGAATGATGGTGGCCCTGCCTGGCATGAGGAAAGTGGGAAGGGAAACCAAGCTTGCCGGGGAAGAGACTGAGTTCATTCTAAATCTGATGCACCATTCAGACACTCAGTTGGAATGTAGAGGAGCTGGGGGATATGCAGACAAATGTGGGTGAGGATGGTCCGAAAGAGACATGTACCAGGAGGTTCACACCAAGAATGTAACAGGGAAAAGCAAAAGACCCAGCAATAGGAGGAGGGTGAAATCAACTATGGCATGCCCCTTCTGTGGGACAAACACCAAGGGGCAGAGGAGGCAGATATGAGTAAAGGCGAAGAATCGCTTTTTATCCTGTATTCTTCTGTACTAAGTTTTTTACAATGAAAAGGCACTCATGTGGTTCTGGTAAAATTATACTAATGATTTCAACAACAACAACAACAACAACAAAGAATTTAAAGTAGAGAAGAGGCCCAAAAATATAGATCTGAGAGTCATTGACACGCAGGTAATAGGTGAAGTCTTGAAAATTAATATGCTATTAATATCACGGAGGGGAAAGACGAGGAAAAAACAGAGGGAAGAGAAAGAAAAACCCAGTGATGGAGCTTCGGTTAACCTATAAAAATAAAAATTGTCCCAGATTAGTGAGTAGGTCAGAGGAAAATAAACAGAAAGAAAAAGCTTCTATGAAGACATCTTTCTACTTGAAGCTGCTCTGACAAATCTTTCCCCTGGGAGGAAATGATTCCCAGCCTCTCAGGTTTCAAAGGGATCTTCAGAAGGGAAAGCAGCTTGGTCAAACATAAGCAAGGGATGGTCTGGCAGTTTCTTTCCTTGGGCACAGCCAAAGGCCGAGGCCACTGGGGCCTGGGCTGGAGGTTCCCTGCTCACCTCGGCTTCCACCAGCTTCTTTCTAATGCCTTCAGAAGAATCCTCTCGGTTCTGCAGCTTCTCCAGCTCCCTCTCGGCTCGCTCCTTTGCCTGGCGGATATTCTGCAGCAGCTCGGTGGCCTCGGTGCTGGCTTTTACAGCCTAGGAAGAGAGGAGGAAAAGGAGATAAGTGGCCAAATTTATTCATGTAAAAAGATGGTGACAGTACATTCTGCACATGTATCCCAGAACTTAGAGTATCATCTAAAAAAAAAAAAAAAAAAGATAGTCACAGTGTCCTAAATAAAAAAAGCAGGTAATACTGAGTTTACCATTTGTCAAAACAAACACACAATCATTTAATTCTGTATTTCATTATTCTAAGGTGCACATTTTTTAACATCACTGAATTTGAAATGCATCCTACAATTAAAATTGATGCATTTTTCTTTCTTGGGGTATGTAAGATAATGGTGTATCTGAAAATCATTATCATCTTCGATTCGATGCAAGATAGTGAATGGAAATAGAAAGATCTAAATGGACTGATCTACCCAGATATCAATGTATTTGCCTTGAAGCATTAATTTTCTCCTTATTTTAATTATCTCATTTGTTAATTTTTCTATGGGAAATATTGAGATACACTGGGTTAAAAACAAATATATCATTCAAATGACTTCGCCTGTTTTTGCTGTTTTTATTGTTTGTTTGTTTTGGTTTTTTTTTTTTTTTTTGAGACAGAGTTTTGCTCTTGTTGCCCAGGCTGGAGTACAATGGCGCAATCTCGGCTGGCCGCAACCTCCACCTCCTGAGGTTCAAGTGATTCTCCTGCCTCAGCCTCCCAAGTAGCTAGGATTACAGGCATGCGCCACCACGTCCAGCTAATTTTGTATTTTTAGTAGAGACAGGGTTTCACCATGTTGGTCAGGCTGGTCTCGAACTCCTGACCTCAGGTGATCTGCCCGCCTCAGCCTCCCAAAGTGCTGGGATTATAGGCGTGAGCCACCAGGCCTGGCCTGTTTTTGCCGTTTTTAAATGTGGCTACTGGAAAATTTTAAATTACATCTGTGAGTAATATTTGTGGCTCCCTCACACTTTGATTGGAGAGCACAGTTCTAGATGGAGACGCGCATCCTCTCACAAGCTTCTGGCTAAAGAGGGCCATGAGGGCTTTTATTAGAGAGCTCAAGAATAAGGAAGCAGGGGGCAAACAGTGGATAAGCAAAAAGCAGTATATCTATAAACCAGAATATGATTCCACCTTAAGAAGAAAGGAAATTCTGATACATGCTACCACATGAATGCAACTTTAGGACATTATGCTAAATGAAATAAGCCAATCAAAAAAGGACAAACACTGTATGATTCCAGTTATATGAGGTACATAAAGTAGTCAAAATCATAGAAACAGAAAGTAGAAAGGTGGGGGGGATGAGAGGAATTCATATTTGGTGGTTATAGAGTTTCAGTGTAACAAGACAAAAACGTTCCAGAGATCCACTGCCCATAATGGTAATAAACTTAGCACAACTGAACTGTACACTTAAAAATGGTTAAGATGGTAATTTAACGTTATGTGGGTTTTTTACCACAATTTTAAAAAAGGAGGAGGAGGAGGAGCTCTATTAAACCAAGCCAGCAAACACATTCACAAACATTCTCAATGCCAAAGGTATGTTCCACAGCCACATTCATTCTGGCCCTTCCATTAAGCATTTCCAGTGTTCAACTAAAGGAAGGGCTTGAAAATTGCTCTTAAATGTTCTCACCACAAAAAACATAAGAAGAATGTGAGGTGATGGATCTGTCAGCTGGCTTGACTTAATCACTTCACAGTGTGTGTGTGTGTGTGTGTGTGTGTGTGTGTGTGTATACATCACATTGCATACCGTAAGTTCATGCAATTATTATTTGCCAACTATACCTTAATGAAGCTAGGGGAAAAATTAATAAAAATTTTAAAAACAAGATAAAACGGTCAGGTACAGTGGTTCATGCCTGTAATCCCAGCATCTTGGGAAGCAATGGCAGGTGGATCACTTGAGTCCAGGTGTTTGAGACCAGCCTAGGCACCATGGCAAAATCCCATCTCTACAGAAAATACAGAAAATCAGCTGAGCATAGTGGTGCACACCTGTGGTCCCAGCTACTCTGGAGGCATAGGTGGGAGGATCACCTGAGCCTGTGAAGTCAAGGCTGCAGTGAGCCATGATCATGCCCTGCACTCCAACCTGGGTGACAGAGTGAGACCCTGTCTCAAAAAAGTTAAATAAGTTGGCCAGGTGCAGTGGCTGGTGCCTATAATCCCAGCACTTTGGGAGGCCAAGGCACGCGATCACCTGAGGTCAGGAGTTCGAGACCAGCCTGACCAACATGGTGAAACCCTGTGTCTACTAAAAATACAAAAATTAGCAGGATGTGGTGGTGCATGCTTGTAATCCCAGCTATTCTGGGGGCTGAGGCAGGAGGATCCCTTGAACCCGGGAGGCAGAGGTTGCAGTGAGCCAAGATCGTACCACTGCACTCCAGCCTGGGCAACAGAGCAAGACTCCGTCTCAAAAAAATTTTTTTTACTTAAATAATTAAACAATTAAATAAAAGGAGGGCCATTAGCACAAACTTTGCAGGATGCTATAAACCAAACTCACGCCCCTTCCCAATCACGTGACAACCCCAAGGCTCCTCCAGTCTTCTGCAGGGCAGGTCTCCTGCTGGCGGAAAGCAGTCTGGGTGGGGAACTGCTTCTCTTACAAATGTGCATAAATGAGGTGCCAGGCCCCCTGAGGCGAGAGATGCAGGCCTCTTGGGTTCTGTCGTAGTATAATTAGAACTTTTACTTGAGAGTCTCACACAGCTTGGTTTTTAAAAATAAACACTGCTGACATGTCTCAAAAGGAAAAACTATATTCAGAACTCTGATATTTTCAGGTAATCGCTCACTCCCCCTTCATTTTCCTCAGTGCTGGGTGACTAATTCTGTTTCTTTCATCTTTCGTGCTCTGGGACAAGGCAAAGAAAGACGTTTGGAAAGGAGGTGGGGTGGGGGGGTAAGTTCCTGAAAAATCACCTCGGGCTTACCTTCTCCAGTTTCTCTTGGAGCTCCTGAATTTTGAGCTGCTGCTCAGCATTGATCTATAATTAAAATTCCAGGAAATAAAGCAAAAGGCAAATCAGCATTAACATCTTGCTACATTTATTGCAGTCCTATTCTCTTGAGGTTTCTACGGGGTCTTTTTCTTTGGGTTTCCAGAACCTACTAACGAAGAGGAAGAACAGTGGCCTCTCAGGGAAGACTTTGTCCCAGTGCAAAGCTCCATGTTGACGATGTACGTAGGACCAGCAACATACAAATGGCAAAAAGAGAAAGTCGCTCAGTGCTTTAAGACAATAACAATTTTCATGTATGTTTTACTAAGTGTCTGGGTTTGTTGCTGTGGGCAGGCATGACAAAAATGAGCTGCCTTTTACCTCTTTTAGAGCCATAGCTAAATGTTGTCACCCAAAGGTGGACTATCAAAATAAGCCTCGAAGAGAGGTCTCTATTCATTAAGAATACTCTTCATGGCCGGGCGCGGTGGCTCAAGCCTGTAATCCCAGTACTTTGGGAGGCCGAGACGGGCGGATCACGAGGTCAGGAGATCGAGACCATCCTGGCTGACACAGTGAAACCCCGTCTCTACTAAAAAATACAAAAAAACTAGCCGGGCGAGGTGGCGGGCGCCTGTAGTCCCAGCTACTCGGGAGGCTGAGGCAGAAGAATGGCGTGAACCCGGGAGGCAGAGCTTGCAGTGAGCCAAGATCACGCCACTGCACTCCAGCCTGGGCGGCAGAGCGAGACTCTGTCAAAAAAAAAAAAAAAAAAAAAAAAAAAAAAAAAGAATACTCTTCATCAATGATGGGCCACTGATAACAACATGAAAAATGTTATCTACCCAAAATATTAATAGCAAAACCAATCATGGAAAGTATACCTTCTCCAGTTTCGCATATTCTCCCACTTCAGGCTTCCCTTGATCCTTAGCCTGTAATTAAAAAGATACAACATATTGGGAAATCTCAACAACCTAAAACTCGTGTAGACTACTTGGTCTCTGTGACCAAGATAATAATAGTAAATAAGAATGTTATCTTCTGTAAATAAAGACCAAGGGTTTTCCAAGGTATTCTACTATTTCTCAAACTAGGTTGTTTCTCATTAAACTAGGTTCTCCTTTTTCTTGCTAAGATCATGTATGATTTTACCCAAAAAGCACCCTCCTGGAGGGTGGCTGACTACCTTCAACAGTTTATGCTGACATTCTGTCGCTTTCCGCTTGAATTCTTCAGCAGCGAGCCGAGACTCTCTCAGCTCAGATTCGTAGAGATCACTCCGTCTTCTTGCTGAGACAAGGTCCTCTTCCAACTGATTCATCATCAACCTCATTTCTTCCACTTGAGCCTGGTACTCCTAAAGAGCAGGCAATGGAATAAAAGTGAACTTTAGAACTCTGAAAAGAATAGACAGGCAGTGAGGATGGAAGAGTATTAACCACACAGGGAAGATGCACAGTGAAGAGAGATTGGCAAAAAAAGACCTGGCCAGGCAAGGTGGCTCACACCTGTAATCCCAAAACTTTGGGAGGCCAAGGTGGGTGGATCACCTGAGGTCAGGAGTTCAAAACCAGCCTGGTCAACATGGTGAAATCCTGTCTCTACTCAAAATATAAAAATTAGCTGGGTGTGGTGGTGCGGGCCTAAAGTCCCAGCTACTCAGCAGGCTGAGGCAGGAGAATCGCTTGAACCTGGGAGGCAGAGGTTGCAGTGAGCCGAGATTGCGCCACTGCACTCTAGCCTGGGTAACAGGGCAAGACTCCATCTCAAAAATTAAAAAAAATAAAAGAAAAAGAAAAAGAAAAGACCTACAGACCTAGAGACGAGGGGAGTAGAAAGATGGACCCAGAATGAGGCACCAAGTAGGCAAAGGCGAGAAGTGTGGGGTGAAGACGAGAAAGAAAAAAAATTAAACCTTAAAACTGTTTTGGCTGGGTGTGGTGGCTCATGCCTGTAATCTCAGCACTTAGGGAGGCTGAGGCGGGCATGCCGATCACGGGGTCAGGAATTCGAGACCAGCATGGCCAACATGGTGATATCCGTCTCTACTAAAAATACAAAAATTAGCCGGGCATGGTGGTGGGTGCCTGTAATCCCAGCTACTCAGGAGGCTGAGGCAGGAGAATCGCTTGGACCCGGGAGGCAGAGGTTGCAGTGAGCTGAGATCACGCCACTGCACTCCAGCCTGGGTGACAGAGCAAGACTCTGTCTCAAAAGAAAAAACAAAAAACAAAAACAAAAACAAAACAAAAGACTGTTTCAATGTAGAGCATATGTCATTAATAAAACCACTGGGAACACACATGCAAATCACACCATACAATATGCACAGACCCTTAAGGCCTAACAGGAGAGCCGAAAGGGATGTTCTTTAAACAACAAGGATAAACCGCTTACATGTAGTTTTCCGCCAAGGGTAATCATTTATATAGATTTGTCCTTTAGAAGTCATGTGCTCCTAACACAAATTAGATATGGTACTAGTTTTCAAATTAACCTTTCAGACAGCACAAGAGGGTAATTGAAAATCTCAGTGGAAAGAATTCTGGAAGGTGAAACTCATCATGTCAGTTTCTCACCATTAATTTTTCTGGGCCCAAAACTGAATGATGACCGTAACATCGCTCCTGCAATGCAAGTCACCCTGAAATTTGGAAGAGTCACAAAACACTGGCTTCGGTCAAAATAACTTGTGAGAAAAATTCCAAGGAAAGAACTCTCCTGTTCCCTTGGGCAAACCCTTTAAGTGATCCAAACGGCCCAACCTTTTCCAAAATGCATTTCTAAAATCAAAACATTTACATTCAAGTTTCTCAGAACTGGGTTTACCAGAAGAAATGGCCAGTGATTTTGAAAACTTTTGGACAAAGTATAAAAACATTCTGTGTTAGCAAAAATCAAGGCTAAGTATAAGGATTATGAATGAGCACTTATGTAATC
Organism: Macaca thibetana thibetana; assembly: GCF_024542745.1. Lineage (NCBI taxonomy): Eukaryota > Metazoa > Chordata > Mammalia > Primates > Cercopithecidae > Macaca > Macaca thibetana. The sequence continues at coordinate 116,021,727 of NC_065588.1, forward strand.
CAAGGTGACTTGTGGGGTGAGGACGAGAGAGATACAAAATGAAATGAACAAGGAATTGCATCAAGAAGTCTTTGAAAATCACAATATTCAGTAACATCTCTGAGATCCATTCTCCCAAGAAATAATTGGTGAGGAATATTTGAATATTTCTCCCAAGAAATAATCGATTGAGCAAGGATATTTTTTTAACTGATAAATTGTAATTTTTAAATAACAGGGTATAAAGGAAACCTTTTATCCTATTGTAGCAGGTGACCCCCCGCCAGAGCATATTAAAGGGGAACTGCTGCTCTTATGAAAACTGGATGGTTTCCATGCAAGTACACCTCTCCCTATATTATCTGTAAAGGAGAAAGGAAAAAACAGCCCAAAATGGAACACAGGTCTCATTTCACTCTCTCCCACCCAAAAGCATATGTTACTGAAGGTCAGTCCTCAGAATCTTGGGGCACACAGGTTTCCTGGGTCATGCATACTAAGCAGGCAATGCTGGATTATATAACCAAATGTCTTTATAACCTGCTCCCAATTATCTAAACACAGTGGCACAGTGGTTCATGCCTGTAATCCCAGCACTTTGGGAGCCCAAGGTGGGCAGATCACTTGAGGTTAAGAATTCGAGACCAGCCTGGCCAACATGGTGAAACCCCATCTCTACAAAATATACAAAAATTAGCTGGTCATGATGGTGGGCGCCTGTAATCCCAGTTACTTGGAAGGCTGAGACAGGAGAATTGCTTGAACCTGGGAGGCAGAGGTTGCAGTGAGCTGAGATTACGCCACTGCCCTCCAGCCTGGGTGACAGAGCAAGACTCCATCTCAAATAAATAAATAAATTCACAGGGCAGAACATGAGCTGTAGGTGAAATGGAACATCGGTTTTTCTGGACCCCCTCAACCAGAGCCATATTATGGCTTTCATAGCTGTGAGCACTGAGCCTTCCTTGACTTCCTCCATAAAAATAAAAATTACATTTTACAATTGTGCTCTTATAAATACAAAAATATTAATATCATCTATGAAAACAGTGTCTTTGACCTAAGCCCAACTTTTTTCTTCTGATGAAAAAATTAAAACATGTTATGAGACCCTAAAAGTACAGTGGTCCTGAAAGGAGCTGGGCACATTCCTCAGCCCCGGGCTCAAAACTCCCTGAGCCTAGCACAAACACATCCCATCCTCCCATCCCACCACCATATATCTCTCAAACTCCCTGAGCCCAGTACAAACACCACCTAGAAAGTCTCCGATAAGGAGACAGCCGTTCAAGGTTACTGAAAGCGCAGGAGCCAAAAGAATTTCTTTGTTCCCCTACAACTTTCGGGCTATAAAAAGCAAACGCTCGCATTGTTCGGGGCCCTCTTGTATACTGTGTAAAGGAGGGACCAAGTTCAAACTTGTAGTAAAGATCCTTGCCGCTTGGCTTTGACTCTGGACTCTGGTGGTCTTCTTTGGGGAACAAACAGTCTGGGCATAACATCTGGGGGCTCGTCCGGGATTCCCCAAGCCCACCAGACCCCTGGTCAACGGATCTGCTAGGATCGATCTACTGATAGGTGAGCTGGCTCGTCTCCGTTTGTCTGTCTGTGTCTGTGTGACTGTTCTGAATCTGAATCTCTGACTCGCGAGGTCTGAAACTGAGGCTGGCACAGTCCTGGAGGACGCGCTATAGGACAGCCAGTGGAGACCGGTGGGAGACGTCCCCTGGCTCTCTTCTGATTTAAATTGCGATCTGAGTTGCCGGAGCGGGTTCGCGATCCGGGCAACAGTCTGAATCTGACCCCGGTCCCCGGGTGCGCGCTCGCTGTCTGAATCTGACCCCGGTCCCCGGGTGCGCGCTCGCTGTCTGAATCTGACCCCGGTCCCCGGGTGCGCGCTCGCTGTCTGAATTGCCCCGGCCCCCGGGTGCGCGCTCGCTGTCTGAATTGCCCCGGCCCCCGGGTGCGCGCTCGCTGTCTGAATTGCCCCGGCCCCCGGGTGCGCCCTCGCTGTCTGAATTGCCCCCGGCCCCCGGGTGCGCGCTCGCTGTCTGAATTGCCCCGGCCCCCGGGTGCGCGCTCGCTGTCTGAATTGCCCCGGCCCCCGGGTGCGCGCTCGCTGTCTGAATTGCCCCGGCCCCCGGGTGCGCGCTCGCTGTCTGAATTGCCCCGGTCCCCGGGCTCCCGGATTCCGGCGCCGCGCTCCCGGCCCGGTCCCCGGGCTCCCGGCTTCCGGCGCGCGCTTCCGGCACCGCGCTTGTGGCCCCAGTCCCCGGGCTCCCGGCTTCCGGCGCGCGCTTCTGGCGCCGTACCCGCGGCCCCCGTCCCTGGGCTCCCGGCTTCCGGCGCCGCGCTCCCGGCCCGGTCCCCGGGCTCCTGGCTTCCGGCGCCGCGCCTGCGGCCCCAGTCCCCGGGCTCCCGGCTTCCAGCGCGGATTTCCTTTACAGGGATTCCAACCCACAACCTAATTCTAACCCACATTCCTTTACAAAAAGAGACACAGAAAGTGAAACTGGGGAAAAGAAAAAATAAGTGAGAGAGAGACCATAGAGACGGGAAAGGGAGAAAGTGAGGAGGGAAATCGGAAAGAGAAAGGGGAGAAAACGGCAGACGTGGAGAGTCAGAGAAAGAGACTGAGTATAAAGGAGAAAGGACACGGGATGACAGAGAGACAGAGAGAGAAAGCACGCGCGAATGAGATAGAAACTTAAAGAAAAGACCCTGTAAGTATGTCAATCAAAGATTTAGACAGAAACGGAAAGATTAGAGAGAGAGATAGAGGGAGCAGGCGGAGGGAAAGCGGGCTCGCTGAAAGGGAAAGTAACTTTAAAAGGCTGGGGGGGCGGATGCGAGGGTGCACTTCGCGGACTAGCCCCCCCCCAGCCACCTGACTCCACGGTGGCTTTACCCCTTCGGGAAATAAAACCCCCACATGACACAAGAATCCCCAAGCTCCAGTACTGGCCATTCTCCACCAGTGATCTGTATAACTGGAAGACTCAGAGTGCTCGGTTTTCAGACAACCCCAAAGATTTACTGGCTTTACTGGATAGTGTCATGTTCACCCACCAGCCCATTTGAGATGATTGTCAGCAGCTCCTCCGAATCTTGTTTACCACGGAGGAGCGAGAGGAAATACAGGTAAAAGCTAGAAAGCTGGTCCCGGGGGACAACGGTCAACCGACTGCTAACCCTGACCTCATAAACGCGACCTTTCCTCTGACCAGGCCGACGTAGAACTACAACACGGCAGAAGGTAGGGGATGGCTACACCTTTATCGCCAGACTCTAATGGCAGGTCTCCGGGCAGCTGCTTGCAAGCCCACTAATTTGGCTAAAATATATTCTATTCGGCAAGAAAAGACAGAGATCCCAGCCACCTACTTAAAAAATTAATAGAAACTTTTAGACAGTACACCCCCATAGATCCAGAGGCTCCAGAAAGTCAGACAGCTGTTGTAATGTCATTCGTAAATCAGGCAGCCCCAGATATTAAAAGAAAACTCCAAAAATTAAAAGACTTGGAAGGAAAGCGGATTCAGGACCTCCTTCAGATAGCCCAGCGGGTTTACAATAACAGAGATACTCCAGAAAAAAGGCAATTTAAGGCCACTGAAAAAATGACCAAGGTCCTGGCAGCAGTAGTACAGAAAGAACATCTACAGCCAGAGTACACCCAACCTAGGCGGCCCCCCCAGGCATGATAATCTGAAAAAAGACCAATGTGCCTACTGCAAGGAGGCTGGCCACTGGGTAAGAGACTGCCTCGCTACTGCCCAACCCGGACCTGGACGCCCCACTCCACGACTGCACCGAGGTACTAGCTCAGGTGCACGGAGTTCGAGAAGACCTGCAGGATCGCCCACTTCCTGACGCCGACCTCGTCTGGTTCACTGATAAGAGCAGCTTCATGCATCAGGGCCAGAGATACGCTGGAGCGGCAGTAACTTCAGAGACTGAGGTAATCTGGGCGGAACCCCTGCCCCCGGGGACATCGGCCCAGAAGGCCGAACTAATAGTGCTCACCCAAGCTCTTACCTTAGGGGCGGAGAAAAAGCTGACGGTATATACAGACAGCCGATATGCTTTTGCAACAGTGCATATACATGGGGCCATTTACAGGGAGCGGGGGTTACTGACGGCTAAAAAAAAAGAGATAAAAAAACAAGCAAGAAATCCTAGCCCTGCTAACAGCCCTATGGAGGCCAGAAAAGTTAGCCATTGTGCATTGCCCAGGGCATCAGAAACTAACTACTCCAACTGCTCAAGGCAACTTTCTGGCGGACCAAACTGCAAGAAAGGTGGCGAAGGCTCCCAGCCAACTCCTTGCACTCCAGCTCCCTGACCCGGGCCCCCGGGACTTGCCATATTTCCCTGATTATTCAGAACAAGATCTCCAGTGGATTGACAAGCTTCCCCTGAAACAGATCCAGAATGGGTGGTGGACTGATACTAATGACCAAACCATCCTACCAGAAAAATTAGGACAACAAATGTTAGAACACATCCACCGAACCACCCACCTGGGTGCTCGGCGGATGATAGACCTGATCAGACGCTCTAAGCTCAAATTCAGACATACAGCCGAGATGGCCAGCAACATCGTGACAAGTTGCAAAGTCTGCCAGCTTAACAACGCCTACCCCCAATCCCAGGCTACAACGGAAACAAGGCTTAGGGGAACCAGGCCCGGTATCTACTAGGAAGTAGATTTTACTGAGATAAAGCCAGGAAAATACGGGTATCGGTACTTACTTGTCTTTATAGATACTTTTTCAGGGTGGACTGAAGCATTCCCCACCAAAAAAGAAACTGCTCAGATTGTAGCAAAGAAAATCCTGGAAGATATCCTCCCCAGGTATGGCTTCCCTGTCCAGATAAGGTCAGATAATTGGCCGGCCTTCGTTGCTAAGGTAAGTCAGGATTTGGCTTCCATCCTTGGGACAAATTGGAAACTACATTGCACTTACAGGCCCCAGAGTTCAGGACAGGTAAAGAGAATAAATCGGACCTTAAAAAAGACCTTAACTAAATTAACTATAGAGACTGGCGCTAATTGGGTGGTCCTTCTCCCCTACGCTCTGTTCCGGGCCCGTAACACCCCTTACAGACTGGGCCTTACTCCTTATGAAATTATGCATGGCAGACCCCCACCCTTAGTTCCCGGCCTAAAAGATGATCTGCTCAAGTCCGAAACAGAAAATGTCTCTGAACTCTTGTTTTCCCTACAAGCCTTGCAGAAAATTCGTCAAGAAATCTGGCCCAAGCTGAAAAAACTATATGAGACCGGTCCCCCGCCGACACCCCATCCGGGAGACTAGGTCCTGGTCAAGCGACACGGACAAGAGACCCTAGAACCCAGGTGGAAAGGACCACTCCAGGTACTCCTAACCACACCCACCGCCCTGAAGGTAAAAGGCATCGCATCGTGAATCCACTACACCCACGTCAAGCCAGTGGACCCAACCTCCGATCTTCTGGGACCAATCACGGCGGCGGCTGAAGCACCGGACACGTGGACTGTGGACAGAGCTAGGAACAACCCCTTAAAACTCACCCTGCGCCGGCAGCATAGCTCACTGCAAACATGCAGTTAAGTAGTCTAACCCTAACGTTAGTCGCCCTAGTGGCCGCTAGAGAAATCACAAAACCAGCTCATAATCCCTTTGTCTGGAGATTCTGGCTTTATGAAAACCGAACCCACCCTGGGCAACCTCATAAGCCCAGAAAATTATTGGCCAGTGCTGATTGCCCTTCCTCAGGGTGCAACAGCCCAATTCTACTAAATTTTACTGGTTTTCAAATAGCCAAACCTATGACACCAATAATATGCTTTGAGTTTGATCAGACTAAATACAATTGTAAACACTATTGGTAGCACCAAAATGCTGGCTGTCCTTATAACTATTGTAACATCCACAGACCCCGTTACTGGGGAGAGAGAAAACAGTTAGACCCTAAATGGCCCTTCTATCGTAGACGGGATAGAGACTTTCCATATACCTAGATAGTTAGAGACCCCTGGAACTCCCGCTGGACCACACCTCAACATGGGGCTGTATACTACTCCCCCTCCTCCACATGGCCTAGCAGTCACCTCTATCTGTGGCGAGGCCTAGTACAAGTACTGCCCCTGGTCCACGGGAATATCCAACGACAGGAAAACAGACAACACAAGACTTACGTCCTTTCTCCTGGTTAAAGTTATTACAAGAAGGACTAGAACCTGCTAACCTTACAGGACTTCATAGCCTGTCTGGCTGCTTTCTGTGCGCCACTCTAGGACGTCCACCACTAACCGCTGTCCCTCTGCCATGGGGATCCTCTACCTTTGCCCAAGCTAACAACCTCCGAAACCTCTCGTATGCTCCTATCCTGAACGTGCCCCTATACCTAAACCCCAGTCAGGAGAAGTTTCCCTACTGTTTCTCAGGAACCAATTCCAGCCTCTGCAGCATCACTGCAACGCCCCCTAATATTATCACCTTAAGGGCTCCATCAGGCATATTCTTCTGGTGTAATGGAACCTTATCTAAGAACCTACCTAGTCCTTCTGTTAATAACCTACTATGTCTCCCTGTCACATTAGTTCCCCGGTTGACTCTACTAACTGCTGGCGAGTTCCTAGGGTATACCGGTAACTGGACTAGTGCTGTTATTCACCCAGACCCTAGACCAAGACCTGCACGAGCCATATTTCTCCCCCTCATTGCAGGAATCTCCCTCACCGCATCCTTCATTGCGGCCGGACTGGCGGGGGGAGCCCTAGGTCACACCCTCATAAAAAGTAACAAGTTATACCAACAATTTGCCGTTACTATGGAGGAGTCGGCTGAGTCCCTTGCCTCCCTTCAGCGACAGCTCACGTCCCTAGCTCAGGTAACCTTGCAAAACCGGAGAGCCCTAGACCTACTCACTGCAGAAAAAGGTGGTACATGTATATTTCTAAAAGAAGACTGTTGTTTCTACATAAATGAATCAGGACTTGTAGAGGACCGGGTCCAACAGTTACGCAAGTTAAACACTGAAGTAAAAACACAGCAGTTTGCTTCAGCTGCAGACCAATAGTAGAATTCCTCTATGTTTTCTCTGTTAGCCCCCTTCCTTGGACCCCTGCTAAGTCTACTATTTCTGCTTACCGTAGGACCTTGTGTTGTTAACAGAATTTTACAATTTGTTAGGGAGAGATTTGACACCGTACAACTCATGGTCCTCAGAGCCCAATACCAACCTGTAAACGCTAAAACAGAATCAGACTTATAAGACCCAAGATTGGCTCTAAAGATACCTGAAAAGAAGGGGGGAATGAAAGGAGCTGGGCACATTCCTCAGCCCCGGGCTCAAAACTCCCTGAGCCTAGCACAAACACATCCCATCCTCCCATCCCACCACCATATATCTCTCAAACTCCCTGAGCCCAGTACAAACACCACCTAGAAAGTCTCCGATAAGGAGACAGCCGTTCAAGGTTACTGAAAGCGCAGGAGCCAAAAGAATTTCTTTGTTCCCCTACAACTTTCGGGCTATAAAAAGCAAACGCTCGCATTGTTCGGGGCCCTCTTGTATACTGTGTAAAGGAGGGACCAAGTTCGAACTTGTAGTAAAGATCCTTGCCGCTTGGCTTTGACTCTGGACTCTGGTGGTCTTCTTTGGGGAACAAACAGTCTGGGCATAACAGTCCCTAGCTACCATGCCTGCTAGAGCTAATGGGAAAGCCAGTCCTAGCTACAGGCGTCGACACCAAATCTTGAGTTTCTTTTGTCCTCAAGCTCCCTTTTCTTTCTTGAATTTATGTCGGCGAGAAGGGAATGTAAATTTTGTGTTTTGTCAAGAGAGAGGACAGAGTGTCTGTTCCTTCCCCCCCCAACATCTCTCTTCCCTGAGCTGTCAGCACGTAAGAGGGAGGAAGGCAGGAACCAGGCAACCACTCTGTCAGCTCTCCAAGCTCTCGGGGCACCCAGCCTGCTACAAGCATCAGAAGAGAATTCTAACTCATTTGTGGATCCTTTGATATTGTACTGGATACTTCAAGGAAATCCTGTAAATTTAGCAGCTAACCAAATCCCTGCTTCAGGAAAAACCTGAAAGGTGATCATCGGGTCTGTTTGCACGACCAGCTGAGAGATAGCTGTGGTATCTCAGGATGGGGAAACGCAGACAGGTTTCAAGGCCCACCTAACACAAGTCTTCTGAATGGAGCTTCAGAATTTTGTGGGGAGGAAGGATCAGGTATGATCCTATTCACGCAGAAACCCTGGAACACAAGTGACTTCTGTGTTACCCACACTTTTATTTCCTTTCCTGAGTAGAGGAGCAAGAAAGAAGCTGAAATTGCTAGTAATGATCTAAGAATCAAAATTTCCCATGAGACTTTGAGGTGTTTTTCTTTAAACCAAATCTAAATACTCTAGAGGGGGTAGCTAGGTGGAAGTAAAATATTTTTGAAAAAAATATTTTTGAAAAAAAAAGCCACCAGCCAGGTCCGGTGGCTCACGCCTGTAATCCCAGCACTTTGGGAGACCAAGGCGGGCAGATCACGAGATCAGGAGTTCAAGCGTGACCAACATGGTAAAACCCCATCTCTACTAAAAATACAAAAATTAGCCGGGCGTGGTGGTGTGCACCTGTAGTCCCAGCTACTCAGGAGGCTGAGGCAGGAGAATCACTTGAACCCGGGAGATGGGGGCTGCAGTGAGCCGAAATCGCACCACTGCACTCCAGCCTCAGCGACAGAGCGAGACTCCATCTCAAAAAAAATAAAAATAAAGAGCCATATAGAAAATTAGATTTTTAAAAGAAAGATCAGGGATTAAATCCCAAGTCTGGAAAAAATCAATATGCCACAAACCAAATACTGAAAGTTTATTGCAAGCATTAAAAGCTTTCTCCTGGTCTGCAAACATCCTGCTCTCACAAAACTTACCAAAAGTCATAAAATAAATCCTTGTTCCCATGAAAAATCAAATCTGAAACCATGAAGTTTTCTTCCCCACAATGGAACTTTTAGCAGTCATTAAATCTAAGACTCCACATGCATGCCAGCTGTGGTAGGAATCATAAAAGGCATTTCTTTGAACTCGGCCACCAACATATACCTTTTCAAAATGTCCTGATAATTCCTTTTCTAAGGAATCTATGGACACCAGCTGCTCCCTCTGGTGGCCAAACACAGCTTTCATTTCCCCAGGATGTCACCAAAAGTAAATTTCCAGGTATGTTGAACTAATGGGAGAAAATGATTCCTACCTCTTGAACCTTTTAGGATGAAAACTATGTTGATAAAAGGAGCATGAGTCAACTGTCAAAGCAGATTTCTCAAAGCCCATGTGCAGCCTTCAAAACCTCTAAGACTGCATTATTCAGAGATCTGATAATCCTTTACAGGGTTTCCTTCCTATGCACATTTATTTATAATGTTTTTATCAAGCAACAGGATATTAATACCAATCACAACTTTAAAATATTCCGATGATAAATATATTATGCCAACAAAACTCCAAAGACAGTAATTCTTTTTTTAAAGAGTAATTAATGGATAGAGTTATTTGCAGGAGTTTCTTGCGTTAGCTCCAGCCAGATGGCTAAGTTTGTGCTACCCAGAGACAGAAATGTTCATTTCCATCAATGTTTCCATTAGATTTTCTGAAGTGAATGAGAGTTGCCTGGCAGCTGATAGTTCAGCTCTCCAATTGCTCATTGCCATCTCTTCATTAAAATCTCTATTTACGGTTTTTCAAAAGACACAAAAATCCATGCTAAAAAGGAAACAATGAGGCAATACGAAAATGAGCCATTTAGAAAGAAAACCCATTTAGAAAGAAAAAAAAAAGAGTGGGGTTTTTAAAGGTCTCACTTTTCCTTTCTGAAAACACAGGGGACAGCTTTCTGCACTCAGATACGCAGTGTCAATCCTGACTCAACCAGAATGGTTCGAACTTCTCTTGTAGAATATTTCTTTCTACAAGTAAAACTATGAATTAGCCTGGCTTCGCTCAAAAACTTAAAGTGCATCTGAAAAGCTATGAAAACATTTAATTTTTTTAACCATCTAAAGCAGGGATTGGCAAACTTTTGCTGTAAAAAGAGACAGTAAGTAGTTTCAGCGTTGCAGGCCACGTGGTCTCCGTAACAACCACTCACCTCTGACTGTGTAGCCTGAAAGCAGCCAGGGCCAATATGTAAATTACCAAGCATGGCTGTGTTCCAAAAAAAAAAAAAAAAAAAAAAACACTTTATTTATGGAGACTGAAATTTGAATTTCATATAAATTTCAAATGTCATGAAATATTGTTTTTCTTTTGATTTTTTTCCCAACTGTTTAAAAATGTAAACCCCATTCTTAGTTTGTGGGTCACAGAAAATAGGTGTTGGACCGGCTTTGCCCCACAGGCTGAAGTTTGCCCACTCTTGCTCTAAACCTACATCTTTATTTTTAAAAGCGGACATTATGGGGTATCAGCTTCAAAAGGAGCTGGAACAAGCACTCTATGATGTATATAAATTATGAGAAACTTAAAGTTTCTGAATGACCTATATACCTGCCTCTCTTCCACTCTGCTCCTCTCTCCCTTTCTTCCTGTTTCTGTCTCAAACATGCCTCTCCTGAAATTAGAGGTCCGAGCGAGCCGAGATGCCGCTGTGCTCCCAGGCAAGCAGGCCTACCTGCTCTTTGATTTCTTGGAGCTTCCGGCTCTGCTCTCTGATATCATGGAGAAGCTGCAGTGCTTTGTCATCCTCCTGGGACACCTCCATCCGTGCTTGCTCCAAACTTCGCTTTAAGCTCTGCAGAAAGCAAAAATTTTAATAGGGATGCCCTGTGGATCCTGCTTTGTTTGAAAAGACTCATTAAGAGAGCTGCAAGCTGCTTTGCAGACACCAGGACGGTTTCAAGTGACGGACCACAGTTGACAACTTCCAGTTCGTTGCCGATTCCGGTTTCCATCCTGTAAAACCCCTTGGTTCAAGAAACATCATCCCAACCTGGTGACCTTAGGGATCCAGCCGGAAACTGCATCAGCCTGTCTCCTGCCACCATCTACTGTCCTAGGAGATACTTACTTGCATGTTCAGAACTAAAACCTATTAAGACCCAGTAGCTATTACAATCACCATGTGGATGGCTACAAAGTGTTTTCTACAGTTATTTGTGGGCCCTGAAGTACATATGCCTCTTTCAAAGTAGCAATGACTTCATATCCTCTGCCCAGTTGTCATTTAAGACTCCAAGTGGTCTATTTCTACCTCCTGGCTTATTTTTCCTGGACACCTTTCATCCATAAGAATCCCTTAATGCTTCAATGGCACTGAAATCTATATCTGAAATACATAGCTGAATAACTTCACCCACCACTGAAAGGCAGCCAAGTCTGGAATGGAAACATAGCAGTTATTCTTAATCAGCCACGTTCTATAGATTTCCTCTCCCTTGTGAAAAAAACTTTAGAAATGTGTGATTCAACTTCTTAAGACTGTTTAATTGGGCACATTAAAAAAACACCTGAATGAAAAATTTAACAAGACAATGGAGAAGAAGACAGTCTACTCTTGTGAAGGAAAGAAAAAACGAAAGTCACATGGTAAATAATGACAGAGGGTTTGGGTTTTCAAGGCTATTTTCTTGTCGCTACACTGGTTCTGGCCAATGGAAAATCTGATGTCAGGAAGATTGAAAGTAAGTTTTCTTGTACATAGTTGGGAGTCTGGTTCTCAAGGCTGCTCATGTCAGACACAACGCAGACCAGAGAGGTTGGGATGGGAGATATTAAGATCTTTTGCAACCCACGGCAAAGATGGATTACTCCCATCTCCAGACTCCATGGTACCAGCCGTTTACCTGCACTTTCTGCTGGAAATGAGTCCAATCTCATTTCCTGGGGACCTCACGCCTGGCTGTCACTACTCTGCAAAACATAGATCGTGCTTTTGTGCTCTCTCTCTCTCTACTCTCTGCCATTGGCTGTGATGTGCCTCATGGAGCCATCATGAAACAGGATGAGACACACACAACAAGAAGTGCCACCTCCAAGGGAAGGGGGCTTCAGGGAAGGCTCACACTGCATTCTGTGATGTAGGTAGCAAGGTCCTGCTCCAGGAGGGATCTCTGAGTCTCAGAGGCCTTCAGCTCCACCTCCTTCTGACTAAGCACAGCCTCCACCTCTGACACTCTCCGATGTAACCGGGTCATTTCCTGCTCCATCTGAAATAAACACATCGACAGGTTAAAAAGGCCCATGGAGGTTCGTTAGGAGCAATCACATCTCAAGTAGCCTCCGAAACCACCTGGTGGTCTGGGCTAAGGCTAATTCGCCAAAAGTTAAGTTGGGATGGAAATACCATTGTTTCTTCGCCCAGGAGCGCACAGTTCTTCGTTAAGGACAGTCACCAAATGCTAAGTCACTCCTCTCATTCAAGTCCCGGTTCACACTTGATCACTTCTCTAACCCAGTTAGCAAGGAAGCCACAATCATCATTTTTCACCTGTTTGCTTTTGTTTTTGTTTTGTTTTGCAGACGTCACTTTAATTTTATCCCAAATCCATCTTGATCCCCCCCCATCTCCTTGCAAAGATCTAGAGGACAAATCCAGGATAGGGCAAGGAGATATTTATTCGTCTGCACTCTTAGGAGTCCCAGGCAAGCAGTGACTTATTAGTTTCCAGAGCGTTGCCTCTGGGCAGGAACAGTGAATGTTAAGAGACGTTGAGCGTAATCAACACAGTGGCCGCAGTGACATTAGCAGGAGTTTTAAAAGACTAGGAAGAGAGACTTCGCATCACTCAAAGCAGATGGGATGTATCTCAGCCACAGGTGAGGACCCAGGCCACCTGCCGGAAGAAGCAGACATCTGGCTGGGTCATGCTGAGAAACGGGCCGTTTAAATCCAGGGCCTCCTCTGGTTTAGATTTAAAGGATCTACAGCAACGGCAAGGCCCGAATTCATCTCCCTCTGAGCTGCTGGAGGCACGACTTCAGCGAGGGCAGGAGCGCCTCACTCTCTACGGATCAGGCGGCTCAGAGCCAGCAGCGGCCCCGGGCGGATCCCTTGGCATATACTGACGGGAGGATCCTGGAGCAAAGAAGGAGGCCGGCTGCGGAAATAAATACCTTGTGACACTTGTCCTGAGAGTCTTGTAGCTCTTTGCTTTTGATGAGAAGTTTCTTTTCCATGGAGCTAGTCTTGGCAGGGGAGTCCAGACCCGACACAACAGACCTAGGTAGAGAAAAACCAACGTCAAGGGGGCCAGCAGGTGGGCCTAAGAAGCTGCATTAGGAAGCTGCAACATTTGTTTCATTTTACAAAAACATCTCATACTTTTGATGTTAGATCAAATAATGCCCCCTTCCCCTTTCCAAAGATGCCCATGTCCTAATCTCTGGAAGCTGTGAATATATTACCACACATGGCAAAGGGACTTTGCAGATGGGATTTAAGTTATGGATCTTGGGATGGAAAGATTCTTCTGGGATATTTGGATGGGTACAATGAAATCACAAGGATCCTTATAAGATGGAAGCAAGGATCGGAGTCACAGAGATCTGAAGATGTTACACCAACGGCTTTGAACACAGAGGAAGGGGCCACAAGCCAAGGAATGCAGGCAACCTCTAGAAGGTAGAAAAGGCAAGGAAACAGTTTCTGCCCTAGAGCCTCCAGAGAGTGCAGCCTTGTCTACACTGATCTCAGCCCAGTAAAACTCATCACGGACTTTACTTTTTTGGAAACAGGGTCGTGTTCTGTTGCCCAGGCTGGAGTGCAGTGGTACGATCTCAGCTCACTGCAACCTCCACCTCCTGGGTTCAAGCGATTCTCCTGCCTCAGTCTCCTGAGGAGCTGAGATTACAGGCGCTCACAACCATGCCTCGTTAATTTTTGTATTTTCAGTAGAGATGGGGTTTCATCATGTTGGCTAGGCTGCTCTGGAACTTCTGACCTCAAGTGATCCTGCCACCTCGGCCTCCCAAAGTGCTGAGATTACAGGCTTCAGCCACCACGCCTGACCTCATCTTAGACTTCTGACCTCCAGAACTATAAAATAATAAATGTCTGTTGTTTTAAGCCACTAAGTTTGTGGTCATTTGTTACAGTGGCCACAGAAACTCACACACCTATTGGGCACTGGCTGCATACCTGGTTCTGTCTAAATGCTAGATATATTTGAACTCTTTGTTTTTGTTTTTGTTTTTGTTTTCCTTCACTGACAGATATATTTGAACTCTTTACTCCCCACAGCAACTCTATGAGGCAGATATGATTTATTATCCTCATTTTATATGAGGAAATTGGGGCCCAGAGAGGTTACGTAAACTGCCAGTTGATAAATGGTTTCTGCTGGTCTCAAGAGGGAGCTGGGGTAGACAAGTTGGCTTGATGCACTTGCTATACAACTCTTAGGAAAATATCACAAAAATAACATAGGATGCCCTCTTGAGAGTGGACCAGAAGGATGCTCCCCCCACAGAAAGGAGAAAGTTACCCACACTCACCTATGTAACTCATGCACTGTGCCCAGAAGCAGTTAATTATGGGCAGAGATGAGAGAGAGATTCCAGGACAGCTGCCCTTAGTGGTTGGTACACTGGATATGAACACTAGGATTGGTGAAAGACAAAGCCAGAGCAACAGTGGCCAAAGGTTCTTATGCACAGAGAGATGTGGCAGAGCCCACCGCTACTACCGGGCCCATCTTTGTTGCCCTGGTAACGGGGTTGCGGAGGTGGCTGTCAGTGACCACTCAGATCTTACCAGCAGGTGCAAGTTCTGCTTTCTGCTGCCCCAAACTACTTCCCTGACTAAAAGAGGTCAGTTCCCTGCAGCAATGCAAAACACCTCTCTTCCCGCAGCTCCTGACAATGACAAGGGCTGGCTTGATAGTGCTGACTTGCTGTACTCCAGTGACAGCTTTCCACACTCACACTGTAGGACAGCCAAATGAGTCAACACCCAGAGTCATGCTCCTCTGATCAAAATCTCAGGCTGGGCACAGTGGCACATGCCTACAATCTCAACACTTCGGGAGGTTGAGTCAGGAGGATCACTTGAGGCCAAAAGTTCAAGACGGGCCTGGGCAACACAGCAATACCCTGTCTCTATTTTAAAAAATACATAAATAATTTTTTGAAAGACAGTCTCACTCCGATGCCCAGGCTAGAGTGCGGTGGTCACAGGTCACTGCAGCCTCAACTTCCCGGGCTCAAGTGATTCTCCTACCTCAGCCTCCCAAGTAAGTGGAACCATAGGCACGCACCACCACATCCCAGCTGATTTTTGTATTTTTTGTAGACACAGGGTTTCTCCATGTTGCCCAGGATGGTCTTGAATTCCTGGGCTCAAGCAATCTGCCCACCTCAGCCTCCCAAAGTGCTGGGATTACAGGTACCACACCCAGTCATCTCTATAAAAAACATTTAAAAATGAGTCGGGCATAGTGGCTCATGCCTCTAGTCCCAGCTACATGGGAGGCTGGGCTGGGAGGATCGCCTGAGCCCAGGAGTTCAAGGCAACAGTGAGCTATGATTGTACCACTGCACTCCAGCCTGGGTAACAGAGCAAGACCCTGTCGCTTAAAAAAAAAACAAATAAATTTTTTAAAAAGAAAAATCTGACCCCTCCACTGACTAGTTATTTGACCTCTCCAAACCTCAGTTTCCTCAATTGTAAAATGGGCATAATTACCAACCTAATTCAAAGAGTTCTTGTAAGGATTAAATGAAATAATGCAAGTAATGCCCTCAGCACAGTGCCTGGCACATTGCAAGTTTCAATAAATGTCACCTGTTACTACTGTCATTGTTGTTTTTTCCATTACTACCCATGCAACTTCATAAATAGTACATGCCTCATGGGCCTAAAGCAATCGCTTAAAATGGTAAAACTCAGGGGGCTGAATTTGCTCTGTGCTATTATTCACATTAAAACAAATGGTGATTATTCATAGAAATGGGCAACAGGGATTGGATCCAGAAATAAATGTTTTTAAAAATCTTACTTTTGGCTAGAAATTTTAACCAAGTTCTACGCTTCTCACCAGCCTGTTTTCTACCTAAATGTAGCCAACACATACACACACACACACACACACACACACACACACACACACACACTCTCACTCTCTCTCTTTTCTTTTTCATATAAGATGAAATGCTTGGCATGGCCTTGAGGAAAATTCCTTTGCTCTTTCCTTTATTCCTAATCGCACCTGGGTGGGTGGGCTAGAGAACAAGACCCAAACCACCCAGGGAGGGAGTGAAGATCCACAGACTGTGTTCCTGATCCTTCAGAGATCAAAAGTCATCCACATGTCACGAAGTCACACACAGGACATGCATCAGGGATGACAACACAGGTCACAGCTCCTTGTCCTTAAGCACACAACTAGCACCCTTTTAAAAGAATGATGACATAGGTGCATGATGATAAGTAGGATGTAGCTTGAAAAACTTAATGACACATAGAAGGCTGGCCCCAGTGGGGCTTCCTGTTTAAAGTGCACTGCTGTGGGTACAAAACAGATTACTTTTTCACCCCCCACCGAAAAAAAAGAAAGGCACTTTTAGGTCAGTTATCAATGGGCCCAGAAGTAAGGAGACGTGGAGCCCCCACCCGCCAGCACTCGAAGGAGACCATGAGACAGCCCTCCTCACCCCAGGTCTAACCCCTTTATTCTGCTATTCTATGTTTGACAAATGCTCACTGTTTAGAAGTTCTAAGTACAGCAATTAAGAGCTCTTCAGAATAAAGGTGCTAAAGAAATCTTTTTTTAAGAATAAATAAACATCGCATCTAAAAAAAAGCTAGAGTAAGAATGCTATGACTAAGCTGGGTGTGCAGCAACAATCCCATAAACAATCATGCGACTGGAGGATGAGGCTGGAGAGTAAAGGTTATCAGGCTTCCTGCACCTTCCCTGGTCCTCAATGGAGGTACACATTAGAATCGCTTGGAGACCTTTTAAAAAATACCAGATGTGTAGGCCCCATTCAGACCAACTAAATCAGAGAGTCAGACAAATTTGGAGTGTGGCCCCGGGAAGCAACATTTGTATTAAGCTACTGAGTGATTGTAATGCATAGACAGGATTAAGAACCATGGTGCTAATTAGAAGAAAGTGCTTCTGATTTAGGGTCTAGCCACTTAAAACTCATTGTATGACCATCCCCAGCATTTAGTTCCATGTGGCATTTTAGCCAGACCATTTGGTACTGGTGCTTTTTCGTCACTCTTTGAGTAAGAACCCAATTTTGAAACTAATGGTGGTGGGCTATGAATTTCAAAACAACGTACAGGTATTAGATAATGATTAAAGCCTATTGCCCCCAATGTTAATAATTCAGTTAAAAGATACCATTTCCATGAATTTCTATAAAAGAAATATACTACAGAGAGACATGGCTCAATTTAAAATGTTTATATTCTATTCATTTTTCATATAGACATGGGGCAATTCAATCTCTAGCATCAATGGTAAGTTCTCAGTATGTATTTCTTGAGCACATATATCCTCCCCAACAAATATTCTGAAATATTACAATTTTCTTCTTTTTCTAAGATTTTCTTTTTTTTTTTTTTTTTTTTTTTTTTTTTTTTTTTTTTTTTTTTTGAGACGGAGTCTCACTCCGTTACCAGGCTAGAGTGCAGTGGCACGATCTCGGCTCACTGCAACCTCCACCTCCCAGATTCAAGCAGTTCCTCTGCCTCAGCTCCCAAGTAGCAGGGACTACAGGCGCGCGCCACCACGCCGGGTAACTCTTTTTTTTTTTTTTTTTTTTTTGTATTCTAGTACAGCCAGGGTTTCACCATGTTGGCCAGGATGGTCTTGTTCTCCTGACCTCATGATCCACCCGCCTCGGCCTCCCAAAGCGCTGGGATTACAGGCTGAGCCACCATGCCTGGCCTGTTTTCTAAGATTTTTATTAGCCATCCTTCTGACTTTCAAAGCAACTGCAAGTGATTGCCGATAACTGCATTATGCTAATATTGACCATAATATAAATCATAGCTTGAGAGGTTCGATCAAAGACTGGCCTGAGAGCCACCAGATACACCAAATATTATTGCATATTACATTATAATAATATCACATACATATTATCACATATATATTATTACCAAATATAGCCCTGTCCCCTTCAAGCAGCAAGTCTGCTGGTCTAAAATTATCCCGAAAAGTACCACTTCATCACGCGTAGTATTATTTAAAGAGCTGATACTATCACTGCTTTAAGGAAAGTTTGCAAGAAAAATCCTCTAACTGGTTGGAACTCTAAAACGATGGGCAATGGGGTGCAGGGTTGCAGTAAAGAAACTATCTAATTATGAAGTTCTGTTGACCCTGGAATGGGACAGAGTCTACCTGTTTATTAAAATGTCTTCCAAAATTTTTCCTTTGTTCTCAAAATTCTCAAACTTCAACAAATTTGTTTTAACCACCTTCTCTGAGCGTGTGTGTGTGAGAGAGACACACACACAGAGAGAGACAGAGACAGAGAAGAGAATATAAAAGCCCTGTGATCCCCATGAGAGATACCTGCAGACCAGTGGTTCTCAATCGGGGCAATTTGGCAATGTCTAGACATTTTATTTTCATGACTAGGGGTGCTATTAATATGTAGTGGGTATAGGCCAGAGATGCTGCTCAACATTCTACAATCCACAGGACAGCTCCCACAACAAGAATTATCCAGCCCAAAATGTCAATAGTGCCAAGTTGAGAAACTCTGCTGTACAGGCTATTAAGGAAGCCACAATTCCTGTCCTCAAGGAAGGAACAATCTAGGAGAGAGAATTAATGCCACGACCTTTGTCATCAGTACAAGTGCTCATTTATTGAGCACGTACTCTGTGTCAGGCACGTGTTTAGTGCTTCACGGATTACTTCACTGAGTCCTCCACACAATCCTATAAGATGGGTGTTATTAATGGCACTAAGGAGGGGCTTGCCTCCTACCACGTTACCATGACTTGTGCAGGGGTGCCAGGCAGTAGAACCCCAGTTCAAAGCTAAGGCTCTGTAACCGAACAGTCATGGCTTCAAATCCCAGTTCTGCTACTTCTTGGCAAAATGGCCTTGGACACACTCAAGAAAAGTGCTACAGAGACTCAGAGGGGCAAGGTCATGGAGGAAAGGGAGAATGGAACATGTGAGACACAGTGACCTCCATCCATGACTGGCTGCACTCGGTGCTAAGAAGCTGACTCCAAGCCTGAGCCCAGGACAGCTCTGGGTACCCAAGAACATCCACATGCCAGGTTGGTTCACAGCCACCCCAGGAAAAGCTCACCCCACAAGAGCAACTCTCCTTCCCTCACTTTAGGGTTCAGGGGAGTAATTAGGTGGGAAGCAGGGTAGACATTAGAAACCCAGGGCAGTTCATGCTCTGGGCTCGACAAGATGCAGTACAATGAAGATGCTAATAAAAGAACATGCAGCCTGCCCACACGTTGCTTGCCTACTCCTGGCCACATCTTGGATACACAGCCAGTTATCCCCATGGAGAGAAAAGGCACTTCTGAGCAGCGGGTGCACGCAGCCACCCGCCCACACACAGCAGTGCTGTCTCTTCAAGCACGAAGCCAAGTTTGGGTTTTCCTTTTTCTCCAGCTTCTATTTTCTAGAAAAATTTACTCTGAAATCAACATCTCTTCCTGATATACACATCTGCTTTATAATTATAGAAGCCCAAAGAGTATTAATAGGGATAATGGTGTATGACACAGAAGAAAGAGTGGACTTGGTCATTACCGCTATAACAGGAACACATGTTTTCTTAAAACGTATTAGATGTGACCTAAAAATTGCTTTACATGTAACCTCAACATTTAAGTGAACATGATAAAAATGCAGTTTTCCCAATGATGTGCCTGTAAATAATCCATATAACTTTGTTAAAAAAAAAAAATCACTTCATAGGGCTATGAATAGAATATTGCATATCAAAAGAGAATACAATGTGTACTCCATCCTACAAGCAAGGGTAAGTGTTGAATACTCTCTAATCACTACTGTGATGATTAAGTTCATGCTTAAGCATCAAGCCATCCATTTATTCCCTTAGGAATAGGACCCTATGCCTGCAAAATACGCCACCAAACCACAGATAACACATCAGATCACAAATCCCAGATGTTCTTGGGATAACCAAGGATGGGAACTTGAAGCTAAAATGAGGGGACTCCAAATTAGCTCAGCTGAGGGCCCCACCTTTAGTGCTGGCCAACAGCACTAAAAATACATGCAACTGCAAGATGTGATACACTGCAAAAAGTAGAAAACTCATCAGCATTCTGTTTCCGAAAATATACTGGCTTTTAAGATTGAGCATTCTGAAATTTGTGAACTTATTTTATTTATTTGTTTGTTTGTTTATTTATTTTGAGATGGAGTCTTGCTCTGTCGCCAGGCTGGACTGCAGTGGTGCGATCTCGACTCACTGAAACCTCTGCCTCCCAGGTTCAAGCCATTCTCCTGCCTCAGCCTCTGGAGTAGTTGGGACTACAGGTGACCACCACCATACCCAGCTAATTTTTTTGTATTTTTAGTAGAGACAGGGTTTCAACACACGTTGGCAAGCATGGTCTTAGTCTCCTGACCTCATGATCCACCCGCCTCAGCCTCCCAAAGTGCTGGGATTACAGGCATGGGCCACCGCCTCTGGCCTCTGAACTAATTTTATAAGGACACTTAAAAATACACAATGGTGGCTGGGTGTGGTGGCACGCGCCTGTAGTCCTAGCTACTCGGGAGCCTGAGGCAGGAGAATTGCTTGAACCTGGGAGGCAGAGGTTGCAGTGAGCCAATATCGCGCCACTGCACTCCAGCCTGGGCGACAGAGGGAGACTCCACCTCAAAAATAAAATAAAAATAAAATAAAATACACAATGGTGCCCATCAGGAACACTTGGAAATATCAAAAACACTATTCTCCTAAAGACAGTCAGAGTCTGTCTAGCTTTGGGGCACCCCCCGACACAAACACACATACACACACACACACAATATATTTATATATATACCACACACACACACATACAAACTGACACACACCACACGTACTCATATACATACACACATATGCACTCACACACACAACCAGCAGTGGTCTCTAGTTAAATTAGAGCATTTGCTTTGAAATGATTAATATGTAGCTCTAGAATCATTTATCAAAAATCATGCTATTAATAAAACAATAGCTACTCCCATGATTTTTAATTCAGTTCCCACCTCTAAGCCAGTGCCCCACTTTGCAGGTTAATTTCATTGCCTCTCGCCTGGATGACTGCAATAACCACACTTACCTCCCTGGATCCAACTCTTGTCCCTCACTATCCACCCTCCACACAATGGTCAGAGGCACCCTTTGTGAAATAAGACCCAGATATTCCATGTCCCTATTCAAAATCCTGCAAAAGTTTCCTACTCAGTGCAATTTAGAGCAAAGTCCAAACCTAAAGGCCCTGATGACTTCAACTCAGACCACGTTCCTTGTGTATCCTTAAGTTCCCCCTACCCAAACATGCCCTCTGTGCACTGAGCACCCATAGGTTAGTGGCAGCCTCAGGACCTTTGTCCTTTTTTCCTCTCTCCGGAGTACTCTTCCCACTTATTTCTGCTAACCGACTGCTTATTGACATTCTGAAAGAATGCACTCCATGTGGGCAGGGATGCTTGCTTCTTCGCATTCACTGTTACTTCTCCAGTGCCTAGAAAGTGCTTGGCACATAGTAGGCTCTCAAACAGCCGAATGAATGAATGAATGAATGAATGAATGAACAAATAAATGAATGTGAATCTGCCCCATCATGTAAACTCCACGAAGACAGGGATTTTTGTCGCATAGTCAGTGCTATATCCCAGCTTCTCGAACAACCTCTAGGACCTCAGAGCTGCTCAGTGTGGGCTTAAAAGCTGTGTCACCTTGGGATGCAACTCAACCTTCTTGAATAAATACTCACGCTCAGCTCAGAGAACCTTTCCTTGGGGACCCAGTCTAAAGTGGCCACCCCCAGGCAGTCCCAATCCCAGTTCAGATTCCTTCAGAGCCCTGACCACCGTCTGCAACTGCCTCACGTGTGCACAGTAGTTATTTCTCCTTTGTTTCTCCCCACCAAATCCTAGCTTCTTGAGAGTAAAGACCTTACGTGGCTTGCTCAGAGTTGTGCCTTAAGGACTAGAACAATATATTTGTTGAGTGAATGAATGGATGAATGAATGAACGAATGAACGAATGAATGGTGTGCCAGTACTTCTGTGCCCCCACGCAGCCAGTTTAAAGGTCACCGTGGGATAAAGGAATCCAAAATGAGAAGTGTGCTGCATGTATGCTGGCATGAAAAAGCTTTCCAGCACCTGCAGTAGAGACGCCCAGCATTGGTTCTGAGACAGGAATGTCACAATGACACACAGACTTACCCACCCAGGGGATACCCAAGTGCTTCCAAGGTGGGTGGGAGCATGTGACATCTAGGCTGGGAACATGCACACTTCCCACTGGCACTGGATCCTACCAGAAGCCTGGAGAGCATTTTATAGAAAGTGCAGGTTTAAGTGATACATCACAGACTCCATTCAGAGTAAAAAATTGGATGGAGATATTAGGACATCTGTCAGGCCCCCCACGTGGAGCTGGATTCTCTCAATGGGCAGAAACCAGCAAGATGCCTTTATAAGGTGGAAGCAGGGAGAAAAAGAGAGTTAAAAGCACCCCATACCCGTCCTCAGACCTAAATAACAGTAACAAATATGAAATGAACACTCACTCAGATCATGGCACCAACACTAAGTGCGCTTCGTGTTCCCATGGCAAACCTATCAGATAGGTGACCTTATACCTTCCACTTTACAGATGAGGGAATTGTGGCTGAAAGCAGTTAAATGTCTCATTCACACAACAAGCAAGGGGTGAAACCCAGAGTTGAGCCCACGTCTATCTGATTCCAAAGCCTGGACTTTGAACGGGTATGCTACAGTCAGTCCCAAAAAAATAACGTTTATATCAGCTCTAAAGTTAAAAGTTGAGCTAGGCATGGTGGCTCACACCTGTAATCCCAACACTTTGGGAGGGCGAGGCCAGTGGATCACTTGAGGTCAGGAGTTCAAGACAGGCCTGGCCAACATGATGAAACCTGGCCTCTACTAAAAATACAAAAAAAAAAAATTAGCTGGGAGTCATGGCAGGCGCCTGTAATCCCAACTACACAGTAGGCTGAGGTGCAAGAATTGCTTGAACCTGGGAGGCGAGGTTGCAGTAAGCCGAGATTGTGCCACTGTACTCCAGCATGGGCAATAGAATGAGACTCTGTCTCAGAATAAATAAATAAATAAATAAGTTAAAACTGGGAAAAGTTGACCACCCTCTGCCAGATGTGAGCTGAGTGAACCTAAGAAGTAACCCAAGTGTCATGATCATCATTTTCTTTACCTGTAAAATAATGCGTTATTGCTGGGGCTACGTGAGAATGCTTGTCAGGCACTCAGAATAGTATCTGGAAGAGTAGATTCTCAGTGAAACTAATTCTTTCACCTTTATTATTAGACAAGTCCATAACTCCTGCATAATCTAGCAAAGTCATGACTCTTAGAGGCAGGATAGGTAGTACACTGGTCTAGAGGCAACCAGATACTGCTCCAAGTCTTAGATTTGTTTCTACCTTCAGAACCTCAGGAAAATAATCTAACCTTCCTGAGTCAGTGTCTTCATTTGTAAAATGGGGATAATACCAGCTACCTCGTAGAGTTACAGTGAGATTGTGAGGATTTAATGAGCTAATGCACATAAAGTACTCACATAGTTCTGGGAACACAAGAAGTGCTCTACAGAAAACAGGTTCCATTAGCAGTTGTCTAAACTGTGCAGAAGGAATTGGTATAATCCCTGGCCATTTTAGTCTAATTCAATTCAACAAATGTTCACTGAAGACCTGCCAGGGGCAAGGCACTGTTTCAGGCAAAAGAAGGAAGACCTGGTCCTGTCCTTAATGAGCCTTGAATAGCTTGGCCAGACAACACTATTGAAGTGATTCAGTAGGCAACAAGAAGGAGACACAAATGAGAGGGCAGGCTGGGGTCTTGGCATACCAGGACTGAATACCAAGTTCAGGAGCAGCCATTAATTCTGAGCACACTGGGATGCTGTTGCAGGTGTAAGCCGGCGAATGACATCATCCAACCTATGCTTTGGAAGAATTCCATCCTTTGTGGAGAATGGATTACAGCCAGGAAAACCAGAGGCAAGGGAATCAGTGAGGAGGCTACTGCAATAGTCCAAGCAAGAGTCCATGATGGGTGTCAGTGAGGACAGAAAGATGGGCATGGATGCAAGTGTCATCCTAGAGGCACCACTTGGAGAAATTGGCAACTGATGGGATGGCGGGGGAGGCAGAAAAGAATTTACGATGACTCAGCTTTCTTGCCTAGAAGGGTAGGGAAGGTGGTAGTTTC
Source organism: Macaca thibetana thibetana (assembly GCF_024542745.1). Taxonomy (NCBI): domain Eukaryota; kingdom Metazoa; phylum Chordata; class Mammalia; order Primates; family Cercopithecidae; genus Macaca; species Macaca thibetana. The sequence goes on from NC_065588.1 coordinate 116,046,139, forward strand.
TTACATAAAATGAGGAAGCCAAAACTAGCACCTAGTGGCTTACTGAGGGAGCGAGTGGGTCTGTCTATGTAGGAAGGGAACAGAGGAAGGGATGGTGAGAAACTGGTAAAACATCCTGGTGATGAGGAACACAGTGTACGACGGGAGGAGGCCAAAGGGGTTTAGAACTAAAGTCAAGGAACTGAATGAGATCACCAAGAACCAACTAGAAAGAGAACTGAGGATGGAACTTGAGGGGATGGTGCGTACATTGCAAGAGCCTGATGGCAGCCACAAAAGAGTGAGAATGACAGAGAGGTAGGAGGGAAACCAAGTGTCCATAATACAGAAGAGAAGAAAGTAGAAGGTTGTCCCGAAGAAATGCAGTAATTAATGGTAACACGTGCTGAGATGGAAATCACCAGATTTGGTGGTTAGGTACAATCAACGGCTTCTGAGACAGTCATTTCAGTATCGTTGAAGAGGTGGAAAAAAGAGGTGTTGAGTGCAGGCTCTTCTTTCAGGAAGTTTGTCGGAGAGAGGTCAGGAGATGAACAGCAAGCAAAGCAAAGAGAACTGGGAGAAATTCACGTAGGCAAAGGAAAAGTTGCCAGACTGGCGCAGAGCTTGGGAACATGTAGCGCCATTTAGTCAATGACTGTCTTCTTAAGGGATCCCAGGCAACCATGCAAATTAGCATGTGTAGGCCAGCAAAAAACACACTTGACAGATCTTCTGGAGCCTAATCTTCAGGACTGGGCTAGGATCGTCTGGATTAGATTTCCTCAAGGTATCTTTAAGACAAATGAGAAGGCGGTGGAATGGTCCTGCCAGGGCTGCAAGGCAGGCACGCACAGTCTAAATAGAGAACAGAATAAGGCAAGTAGGAGAACAAGCTGTGCTTGACTAAGAGAAAGAAGAAATTGAATGAGCAAGAGGAGAGGAGAAAATCCAACACAACACACAGAGGCGAATGTTAAACATCTAATCCAGAAAATGATGGGATGGGAACAAAACAAGGCACTTGACAGCAATAACCATGGGCAGAAGCTAATTAAGGTTTTTGAACTTGTTTGGGAAATACAGCAGATGCATGCCTTCGTGTACCAGAGAAGACTCTGTTATTGCTGCTATTTAAAAAATCAAATTGCAGGCAAGACTCTTTCCAATAGGGATCTAGGTAGCAAACACAAGGACCAAGCGCCTTTGGCTGGAGGTAGAAAAGAAAACACTTTTTAAGGGAAGATCCTCCAGTCTCCAAGTATTTCATAAAAAGGAAACAGGACTGATAGGAGAGTTCAGGCTGTCTTCCACTGGAATCAGCCATCCCAAGATAGATGGGAGGCAAACAAAAGTACAAAATGTAGATGTAAATAGACATAAATGGTAGAGTCATCAACAAAATGAGAGTTGCAGCCACAAAAATGATTTAGATGGATTAACCAAATGCTTATTAAGCAACTTGTGTATGATCAGCCTGAAGATAAGGTGGAGAGTAAGGTCAGTGCAGTTTCCTCTCTTTCCCCAGCTTAAGCTTTAGCAAATAAGAACATTCAGGGAAAGAGTATATACACGTGGGTTTATGTATGTGCATGGGCACACACACACATACCAGATAAAAGTCTCTAAATGAAAAGAGGAAAAAATCTGAGAAATCTAAGAGCTATACAGTCTACCTACTCAATAAACTCACGGAGACTGAAAATGAATCCCAGCATTTAGACCTGCCTGTCAGCTCCCATCACACCCTGCCCCAACCTCATCATTCGTGATTCACAAATGGCTTCTGCTTCTGACAAGCACATGAACCCGGGTACCCCACACAAATTTCCTAACTTTTCCCATCTGTGGTGTTTATACCCACAGGGTTCAAATCTCAGCTAAGTCACTCAAAGCTACATAACTTTAGGCAAGTTGCTTGATCTCACCACGCCTCAGTTTCCTCACATGTAAAATGAGAATAATGATGGTACCTTCCTCTTGGGCTGGTTGTGCAATTTAAATGAGTTAATCTGTGTAAAGTGGTTGGAACAGAGCCTAGTACGGAGTTGGTGCCCTGTAAGGATGGGCTGTTTTTGGCACCCTGCCCTCCTGAAATTCCCCCTACCTTCCTCTCCACTGATCCAAATCCACTGTCTTTTTAAAAAGCCAACCCAAATATTTTACTTTCCATTAGTATGCTTATAAGCCCAGTCCCAGTACACGTATTTACTGCTCCAGGAAAACCAGGATGAATAAGACCCAGCCTTGCCTTGAGATCACAGTCTACCTGGGGGAATGGACAGACATTCCAAGGAAGACCAGCAATGATCTTCATTGCCGATGAATCAGTAATTTAACAAGCACTGTGAATTGGCATTACTCATTAAGTGTCCCTCATTGGATTTTGCCTTACTCTCCTAACTCCCAAAGATGTCCAATTTGTACCATGATATTCTGCTGCAATGGTGTTTGCTTTGTTTTCTCTCAATTGTTTCAACATAACCTGCTCTGACTTGTTTAACTTGATCGAAAGGTACCCATTCTGGGACTGGACCTTCTAATTCTGTTCCTCAATCCACTCCTCCCCAACAACCACCTTTTACCAACAGGTATTTGGCAACTGCATATTAACCCTTTGTAGTTGGTCAGAACAGTGAAGTGTCTCTAGCAGAAAAGTCCCAGGGCCTGGGAAGCTTGGTTTCCAATCTGGTATGACTTTGGACTACCTAATCATTGCTGAGTCCTTTCCATATTCTCATGGTGTATATAGAAGGACACTATACATACATGGACTAGTGTATTAATAATAACAAAAATAACAACAGTGAACGTTTATCAAGGTTTCATGTGCCAGGTGCTAGACCAAGTGTTTTACATATTTCATGCATCCCCCCAAAAGTCCTGTAAGAAAAGTATCGCTGTCACTCCACTTCACAGTTGAGGAACCTGACATGTAGAGAAGCCCCAATAGAGCAAGGAAGAGACACCAAAAACTGGTTCTCCGAAAATTTGGGAAGCAATGGCAACAGCCACTCTTCCTTCCTCCATGGTGTTTGAATGGCTGGATCCATCACTGTGTCTTCAGAACCACCCAAAAAGAAAAGAAAAATCCCTGAATCAAAAGGAAGAGAACGCCGCTTCCTAAAAACAGCCTACCCAGACACCATCTTTCCACAAATTCCAGCCCCATCAAGATCCCATTACCCTCAATGTTCTCCAACTCTTCCAAAAGCATACAACCAGCATGTTTAAAACAAAAACATAAAACCAAATGATTTTTACCTTCTACAGCAAGCTTGTCCAACCCATGGGCCCGGGGGCTGCATGCAGCCCAGGATGGCTTTTAATGTGGCTCAAAATTTACAAGTTTGTAAGTTTTCTTAAAACATTATGAGGTTTTTTTTTTTTTTTTTTTTTTTTTTTAGTTCATCAGCTATCGTTAGTGTATTTTATGTGTGGCTCAAGACAATTCTTCTTCTTCCAGCGTGGCCCAGGGAAGCCAAAAGATTGGACACCCCATTTTCGAGTTTATACTTAGGGTGTGCAGAAATGCACGGCTTCACCAAGAACTTAAATGAGGCAGTGCCTCAATCTAGAAGGAAAAACCTAAAGAAATGTACCCCTTGCTAACAGGGGAAGGAAGAGAGCTGAGATCTTTTTATTTTTAAAACTTTAACATGCTGTTTCCTGTTACTACCTTACTATTGTCAAGTTTAAGCAAAGAAAGGCTCAGAGGAACAGCCAGGCATTCAGCGTTTGGGGATTCGGTTTGGGTTCTTGCTGGTTAAAAAGGAAAAGAGGCACCAGACAGACACTCACTCTCCAAGACTAACTTCACCATAACCCCACCCCAAAGACAACCAAACCTAGTTCTCTAGAAACTCTCTGGCTCCCACCAACTCAAGCTGTAAGGAACTCCCACTACGCCTCAGCCATTGAAACGCTGTCATCAAGATTCTTGCTCAGCCTAAAATAATGATGTACTCAATGGCTTAAAAATAGTCTGGGGTCCCAAAATAAGGATCCTAAAAAATGAGGAGTTATCACAGAATTTAAATCATTCTCACTGCCAATTTCTCCACGAAAACTCCTCATTCATTCAGCTCCACCTCTGAACATTTCATTCAATTCATTGGTAACAAATCTGAGGTCAATTTACCTAGCACAGTACAGCAGCATCTGCAATTTCCTCAGTGGTGTGAAGAATGAGTAACAGTACAGGTAATCAGTGTGTATAAATAATAACCTGTGATGCTGAAAACGGTGAGAAAAGAAAAAGAAACTCAGGAAGAAACACAGGGTCGCTGGCGGCAAAGGTGGTACCCCCAGAAAATGTCTCCCCCTCTCTCCAAGTAAATGTTGTCAATAAAACTGCAGGAGCTGCTAAGTAATTTCATCACTGCCTCTCTTTTATTAGATTTCTAATTAATTACAATCTGATATGTCCAGGGTCATCTACATCCAACAGGTGGATGAATTTCTAAAATGATGCTTGTAGGTATCACCCACAGGGTTGCCGACAGCAGAGTAGCCAAGTCCAATAGCAACATCACATAACAAGACGCAAGATGAAAGCAAATTTTTTGGATTCCAACCCCGTTGCCAGCTTTGAAAAAACATTAAAGTTCCCCAACAACAGGAATACTCTGATGCCATCATCCAAATAAGAAATACACAGTTTTATTTGCATGGACCTTTTGTGAAATAAGAACCTTATTAAACATTCTCTTGGGTCAGAAACAGCAGCTCGTTTTGTACTCTAAGGATATAGTTTAAACTACCAGAGGTGAGAAAGCACATCTTCAAATACAATAAGCAATATAAACACTTCTGGAGGAAAAGATCATGAGTAAATTAAATCAACAAATATTTATCGAGTGCCTCAGCCTTAATACTGTGATGTCCCTGTCAGAGAGCTCCCTAAACTGAGCTTTCTGTGAGAAACAGAAAGATGTCATTCGAGTCTTCCCGAAAAATAAGCAATTAATCATACACTGCTTCAGATTAATTGCAATGCCTAAGATCTCCCACATCATTCTGCCTTTTCCCCTGAAATCTAACTCCCTCGAATCCTCCCTGGCCTTTCAGATCACTGACTAATACCCAAAGCAAGCTTGCATTCTGACCCAGCCAGCCCACTGCTAACCAGAACTAGAACTCTCCACACATGTCCTTCCAGTCTGATGTGTGACCTTCAGTGTGCTGCGTGTGTCAAGGTTATGCTGCCCACTAACCATGCATCCTTCAGCATCAGGCCTCTACTTCTGCCCTGCTCTTTGATGCCAATGGCAAAACCTCCCAATCCTGCTGAGCCATTTCAAACCCATCTGATGGCACATTCAACAGCTAGTTAGCTCTCTGCCTCTACCACCACCATCCAGACTGCTTTGGGGTTGTGGAGCAAATCAGACAGAGAGGCACATCTAACACTACCAAAATCCAACCCGAATTTGAAACCCAGCCCCCAGGGAGGGGATCAAGAAAGACAACTTCAACATCTTGCAACATAAAAACCTCTCTCACATTCAACCACAGCCCACGACCTTATTTCATATCAAATGCCCAATTCCCCACAATACTCTGAAATCTTTTCAGGAACGTTACTGTCAAAATAGCACCCATGGGGAGACACCATCCAGGAACCAACATAACATCCCTATAAATCAATATCTAAGCTACAAATACCACAAGGAGGGAAAGATGCTGCCAAGAAGAATATCAAATTCTGCTCGTCTCCTAAGTGGGCAGCAACTAACCCAACATTACCCTCTGAGAACCTGAAAGTACAGGGACCAGGGTGGCTGGGGAATAACGCCACCAGTCCCAGATCTTCTGGGGAACTCACTCCTCTGAAAACAGAATGTCATTGTATCATGAGAGAATGAGGCAAGATACTGACCTCCCACATCCACAGAAGCTACTGCATTTTACAGAAATTCCAGGAGGCTCCTGGAAGCCTGGACCCTCTAATTCCAAGTGCTATGTTAATGCATTTTTCAATAGCTTTTATGAGAATGGAGAAAGACCTACCAGGTCAAGAGGTTTACAGTGATATTTATATTTCAATTTTCTAGTCTCCTGTTTTTTTCCCCCTATGAAGCCCAGTTTCTGTGAATCAATGACTCGGCTACATCATACTCCCTCCTGGTGGCTCACAGTAACGGGGCTTTCTCTGGCCGCCAGCGCTCTACCAGCTCAGAGAGGCTCAGCTGCCAGATCCCTGATCTTGCAGCATACTTGGAGAGGAGCCGAGCACCATCTCTCTGCTAGAGCTCTGGTTCAGCCACTTGCAGCTCAGTTAAACCCATCAGGAAACCTCTAGCTTATGAGACAAGGTTTTTAGGATTCTTTCGATACAGCCAAGATAGCAACCCCCATCCACCCACTTGAGAGACAGAAACATAGATGGTTAGAGAGATGGGCAGCTCATCTTAACTCCTGCACATTTCTCCTTTGACCGGGGATCTGCACTGCTGGAAATCTCGCACTGTCTCCCCTCTAAAGAAGACCAAAGATTGGAAAACTAACCCAAAGTACCCAATTGACAATTATGATACCACAGACAGGAACAGGTACCTTACACACTGCAAAATGAGAATATTAACAGGCTACCCCGGCAAAGCCCTAACAGGTAGACTGCTTTCCCAATGCAGGCGACTAGCAGCTTCCCTCCACTGTACTCCCCCCACCTATTTCCCCACCCCCCACCACCACCTTTGGCTCCAAAAGCCTTGCATCAATGCAGGTCCCCTTAAAAAGTCAAACGTTCACTTACTCAGATCTACCAAGAATCCCCAGTGCCTTGCTGTACGAAAACCCCACAAACGGCAGTTCTTCACCCAAGAAACCTGAGGGGCTCAGCTGGCATGGAGAGGATGAAACCCACGAATTCTTCTCTGGTTCATCAAAATTGGAGGTGTCATCGTCAGACTTGAGGGTGGGAACGAAGGGGGGAGGAGCTGGTTAAAGAAAAACAAGAAAGGAGGGGGGGAGGAAAAAAATTTCAGCCGGATTCAACACTGTTGCGGAGAAGATCGTCTTACTCCTTCGGCGCTGGCGATGGCACTGCAGCGCCTGCTTTCAATCTAGCTCGCAACCTCGGCTCCTACAGCAACAAGAGATTAACCCCTTCTCTGCCAACATGGCCACCAACCCGCAGACAGGCTGCCTTCCCGCCTGGGGTAAACTGAAGAGCAAACTCAAACAGGTCACTTGGGCCAACGAAAGCACTTGGGGAACTCCTGGGGAAGCTGCTCCTTCCTGCTGTTTCCAGAAGGCTCCTACAGAGCAGCTGCTGGCTAGTGCCGGGATGCTAGGTGACCTAAACCTATGGATTCACTCCTCCAGACAGGTCTAAATTATTAACGATTAGCACTAATTGTTGAAATAAGATGGAACTTCTACATTTTGTGGATTAACCGGGATAACAGGAAGGACCAAGAAAAGGGATGTGTGAGGTTCTGGAACTCCTGTTAGGATACCACTGCAGTCTACTTCATTCATACCCGGACAAGTCGACTCCGAGATCTTATTAACCACTTTTTTTTTTTTTTTAGTTCATTATGCCTCTTCCCCAGCGCAATCATGCCCATCAAATCCACTGCAGTTTAATCAGCATAATGAAGCACCAGCCAAATAAAGTTCCTACCGGTGATCTACAGCACCCCTGCGCGCTGACGGTGGGAATGCACGGATGGACGTATGCGGCTCCTACCTCCTTAAGGGCTTCACTCCCGGCTGGGGGCGTGTTACATCCTCTCCACTTCCTGCCGACCTACTAAGCGCTCTCGGTCAGGGAGGTGGACACTCGTCCATCAGTCACCAGGAGGCTGCCCATCGCGGTGGGCTCCCGGGGGTGTCCCCAGCCAGAAGCGTTACCATGGTTGCAGGCTGAGGCGTCCGTGGCGGGCCAGCCAGGCGAGTTGGAGAGCCGAGCATCACATCCCCCGCAGTGCAGGCTGCATGCTCCCGGCGTGCGTGCTCTGGCTGTAACCCCACCTGGCTGCCGCCTGCGTGCCAGGGGCCAGTGCTGATCCCAGTGACAGAGCAGCATGAGTCACTGCCCGCCAGGGCTCGCTAGAGCTCCCCCTAGGACAGTTGTCACAGCCCTTCACAGCCCAGACTTCTTTTTAACTCCTCGTTTTCTGGACAAAGCTGGGTGCCAGATATGAGCAGCAAGCAGTCTGTTTTCTGCTTACAGACTCCAAAAAATCTGGCTGTTTCCAAAGTTCCCCGATGACAACAACATCCGAAGTGGCGCTGGGAAGTAATTGGAGCAGGGAAGGGATGTGAAGGGGAGAGGAGATGAAGCCAGAGGTCTGGCTGTTCCTGAGAAGTACAAAAGAACATTCTCAGAGCTTCAGGTACATTGAGATGAGGTGGGAGAGTGAGGAAGATTTAAGATGTAAAATGTGCACTACTAGAAAATTATTTAACACCTCCAGCCTCTCAAGAGAATTTAAATCTTCCCTGTTAGTGTCAGAATCTACTTGCTTAATACTTTAAAAATTAGCTGATGGAAAGAAAAATTAGATTGAACGCTTCAGCCCACATCCCATGTGTACTTCCAACAACATAGGCTCAAATCCAATCTGATTTCAATTATCCAGTACATTTTTTAATAGCAAAAAAAAGTTTTAATGGAAATTGTATTTCATAAGGATCAAAAAGAGAAGTTTTCCTTCCTGAAATAAGGAAACTGAGATAACAACTGAGGAGATTTATGGAGAGAGATTTGCAGATGATACTAATATGGAAGCAAAGTGGTTAATGGCAATTGTTCTGGCATCTGAGTTCAAATCCAAGCTCCACCATTTACTAGTTGTGGGACACTGGGTAAGTCACTTAACCTCTCTGAACCTCAGTTTTCAACATGGCAATATCTATTTCAATGGACTATTAGGAGGTTTAAATAAAATAATCCATATAAAGTGTTTAGCACAGTTCTTAGCATACAATAATCACTCCACAAAGATGACCTGCTATTATTGCTGCTGCTCACAGGAGCTGCATGTTTAAGACAGAACCTGCAGTTCTTGAAGGCTAGTGAGATACAGCAGAATCTGTATCGAATGTTCGTCTTCCCTGCGCAGGGCAGAGACACATCCATGTGGATGTTTGTGTTAATATCATTTAATTCCTAGTAGAACTTTAATTCCTTTCCATTATATTCTAATTTATTTTTAGGAGACCAAAATAGAATTCGATTTCTGAGTGAGAAGTATAACTAATGGAGGGTAAAAGCCACCCTCGGTGATAAAATAAGGTTTGTCTATAAAACTCTTGCCATGCTCAAAGCTAGCTTAACGTGGTTGAGATTAGAAAAAGGGGCAGATAATCTTCAAATTAAAAGGAAGAAGAAATAGGCCAGGCACAGTGGCTCATGCCTGTAATCCAGCACCTTGGGAGGGTGAGGCAGGTAGATCACCTGAGGTCAGGAGTTCAAGGCCAGCCTGGCCAACATGGTGAAACCCCATCTCTACTAAAAATACAACAAAATTAGCCAGACATGGCACATGCCTGTAGTCCCAGCTACTTGGGAGACTGAGGCAGAAGAATCGCTTGAACCTGGGAGGTGGAGGTTGCAGTGAGTCGAGATCGTGCCATTGCACTCCAGCCTGGGGAACAAGAGCAAAACTCTGTCTCAAAAAAAAAAAAAAAAAAGGAAAGAGAAGTCAATGTGAAATATACTAGCTGGTAACAGGTAAGATATTCACAGCAAAGATTAAAAGCTAGGCATATAAACCTCTAGACAGCTAGTCAGTCAAGTACAACAGGAAAGTTTGAAAAGAAGGGCTTCTTAGGGCCACATTCAGGCAGAGGAAAAAGCCACAGCCTTAAGCCAGAAAGAAGTGGGGAAACTGGAAATATTCTGCCCTCCAGAAAGTGATGAGGATGTTTACCCTTGTCCAGGACCCTTCAGTAGGAAAGAAATAAAGCAGATAGGAAGAAAGAGTAACCTCAGGTAGAGTGTCCACATTTATAGTATCCTGTTACAGTTCAAGAAATGAACATGAATACTGGTCCAGGATCACTGAGCCCTTGGAGCACTGGCAGATACAAATGGAGAACAACTTGTAGGGGCATTTTTGCAACCCAGGGCACACAGGATTTTCTCCCCACCCCCGGCCCCACCCCAACACCCTCCTTCCAATCCCTACCAGAAATAAATTCACAATTAAAAAGTAAAAATCAACAACTACACTTTACGGGTGCAACAACAGATACAAGAAATGGGGAGAATTAGCCCTCCAAAAACTGCAGATAAAAGAACAATCTAAAATGAGCCATAAAATAAAATTTTATTATCAAGGTAAATTAGTAGAAATTCTAATGAAAGAACATGACACTTTGAAAAAGAACCAGGTACATTTGAAAGGAACCAAACTGAACTTCCATAAATAAAAAGTCTTGTTCTTGAATTTAAGGTTAAAAGTTCACTGAATGTGTTAAACAGCAGACTAGATACAGCTGAAGAGAAACTTAATGAACTAGCAGTTAGAGCTGAGGGAATCACATAGATGCTTGATACTTAAGCTATGGTCTGTACACTGGCATTATCACCATCACTCAGGAGCTGGTTAGAATTTAATTCTTTAAGAATCCCAGGCCCTGCCCCATACCCACGGAATCAGAACCTACATTCTAACGAGGTCCCCAGGTGATTCATGGGCACACCACAGTTCAAGAAGCATTTGTATACAATGCAACACACAGAGACAAAGAGATGGAAAACATGAGAGGTCAGAAGACAAAGACAGAATGAGAAGATCCAATACACATCTAATAGGGGCACAGAAAGAGAAATTAGAGAACTACTTTAAAATCTGGATGCTGCATTTTTCAAGGATTGTGTAAAATCTGGTCACATCCAAAAACTAACAAGTATGTGATCACATATATCTTGGGGATATAATTCTTCTATTTCTTGTACCTTATATAAAATGTCTCTTTTTTGATCCTTACAAAGTGTGATTTTTTTTTTGCTTCAATAAAGGTATTTTTAGTTCACCGAAATCATATTGATCTTGAGTCTATGCTGATGGAGGTACACATGGCTCCTCAGTACGCAGCACAGTGCCAGGTACATAGTAGGTGCACAGTAAATATTTGCTAAGCAAATATATAATTAAATGGCAAAAAAATAGGTCTTGTAAAGACAGCACTAACACAGGCCACAAACAGGGTACTTGATGTTTGAATTAAATGAAGAGGTTTTAAAAGTTGAGATTGCTCTGTCTGAGAAATATGTTAATGAGTACCTACACTAATCATTTCTGATACAGTATTATGAAATCATCAGCTCCCGCTGCTGCCACATACCCACCACATTCACTAACGACAAATAAGAAATCACATAGTAAGATCTATTGTTCACTGGGAAAAGCCACTAAAAAAAGAGAAAAAAATATTTCCATATATATATATATATATTTTTTTTTTTTTTTTTTTTTTTTTTAATAAATCAGCCTGTTTGAGGTAACATCAGAACACGGTCTCCTTAGTGGCACAGGCTATATATACAAGTAACTTCTTGAGGTTGTTTTTTTTTTTTTTTTTTTTTTTCCAGTTATAAGACTGATAGCTGAATCAAGGCTTTCGGAAACAAAGAGCTATTTTAGGAGCTGTAGATAATTTCTCTTCTATAAATTCTCTCTCTCTCTCTTTTTTAATCCTAACATTCACTAAAAGCTTTTGGGGGAAAAAAATATCATCCTCAAAAATATGCGAAAAAAAACAAGGAAAGAAAAACCAAATGGATTTGTCCTCCTGGGACTCCTTCTAACATGCTCCTTTGAGCTTCAGCTGCCTCATTCCCACCTTTGATTTTGATTTTTCAGCATAGCCCACTAACACCTCAAACAATACCTGGCTGTCCTCATTCAATGTTTAATATATATTTTTTTAAGAGAATGAATGAAAAGCAAGAACCTTACATGGAGAATAATTAGTCAGACCTAATGTGCCATTCCACACAACATGCCACTTTAGGAAACCCAGGAAATGATATGCTTCAGAGTACCCAATTTCTTCATGAAGAACTAGCATATTAAAAACAAACAAACAAACAAACAAACAAACCTGAGCCTAGTAAAACTCCTCTAAGACTTTTAATCATCACCACGGATGGCAGAAGTGGGAGATGAATAAGAGCCAGCACTGTGTCACAAAGGATGAAGGCACATAAATAATTATTGTGTGATGATATAATGAATCAGGACTGTGCCTAGAATACAGTGGGCACGTGCTAATATTCAACCAAAAACACGTTCAACTTCATTCTCCCTACCATGATGTCCCTCACCCTTTTAAAAAAATGTTAATTGACTAATTAGACACTATGTTCAAATTTAAAGGAAGATTACCAAAAAAACAGCTATCTTCCAGTTGCTTAAAATCTGGAGCACTAATGTGATCATACTTATCAATGTTATGAAGACAGAACTGTGAAATAAATGAAGAGGAGAATATTTGTGCTGTTTAGAGGTCAAGATATGGGTGTGAAAAGCAGAGAATACATAAACTGACTGATGGCAAGTTTTGCCAATGGGGAATGCAGTACTTTTTTGCGAGTTCCTGCAGGGAAGTGTCACGAAGGGGATTTAATCTCAAGAGCTGGTTAAAAGGTATCTTCGTGGGATGGAGTGGGGAAAAGTGCTACTTTAGAAAAGCCCCAGAAGCCAGAGCAGTGGCCCAAAAGCAGAGTGAATAATGAGGCAGGGAAGAAAGTGAAAGTGAAGTATTGGTGGATTGACAGAGGTAAAACCAGAGAGTTATAGAGTGCTGGGTTAGTGTCAGTACTGAGACAGATATAATCATCTCGATAGTGATGGGTGGAAGAGGCTGGTGCTAGAAACCTCCAAAAGACAAGTCTACAATAGTCAACATGACAAATTCTACACTAAGGAACTGATAACAGAAACAGAGGATGGGATTAACAGGAGACAGGTTTGTAATACTATGAGAGAGATATATATAGGTTTTCATCCACAGTTCCTGGCTCATGACTCCCATAGTCCTTGTTACAATCTTTTGTTATTTAGGGGCGCTCCAGGATTTAGAAGCAGGCCTTGAAAAACAGAATCTCTCTCTCTCTGACCTCCTCCTGCCCTCCTTTCATCTGCTCAAGGCAGGACTCTAATCTTCCCTCACCTTTCTGACTTGGAGCTGGCCATAAAGAAATTTCCTCTGCCTTATCTGATTACAGGTCAGAAGACTCTATTTCTGAAGGGGTCCTTCCCCATAACCTGGAGGAATGAATGCTACACAAAGAGGCCAAGAAGGATCTGAACAGACAGGCCTTGCTGGGATCCCCCACTCAGTCTATGAGGATTAGATGATAGCCTTTTTGTGCAATTCCATTTCTACATGGTTGTTGATCATGCCTATCCAATGGAGTCTCCATGAAAGGCCTCAAGAGGACAGGGTTCGGAGAGCTTCCAGATAGCTGAACACGTGGAGGTTCCTGGAGGGTGACCAGGGAGGGCGTGGAGCTCGCAACCCTTCCCCCATACCTCACCCTATGCATTTCTTCATCTTTATCCTTTGCAATGTCCTTTAGAATAAACCAGTAAATGTGTTTTCCCAAGTTCTGTCAGCAGCTCTAGCCAATTAATTGAACTCAAAGAGGGGGTTGCAGGAACCCCAATTTGAAACCAGTCAGTGAGAAGTTCCAGAGGCCTGGACTTGCAACTGGTGTCTGAAGAGGGGACATTCTTGGGGACTGAGCCCCCCGCCTGTGGGATTGAGCCCTACCTCCAGGCAGATAGTGCCGGGACTGAACGGGAGGACGCCCAGTGGTGTCCACTGCAGAACTGACTGCTTGCTTGGTGGTGGGGAGAAAGCCCCCACACATCTGGTCACAGAGTCTTCTGTGGTATTGACGGTTGTGGTGTGAGAGTGGAGGAAAGACAATTTGAGTTTTTCCACATTCAGGTTATAGAAAGAAGTGGCAAAATGTGGCTGGGCATAGTGGCTCACACCTGTAATCCCAGCACTTTGGGAGGCAGAGACAGACAGATCATTTAAGGTCAGGAGTTCGAGAGCAACCTGGCCAACATGGTGAAAGACCATCTCTACTCAAAAAAATACAAAAATTGGCCTGGAGTGTGCTCCTGTAATCTCAGCTACTCGGGAAGCTGAGGCAGGAGAATCCCCTGAACCCAACAGACAGAGGTTGCAATGAGCTGAGGTGGTGGCACTGCCTCCAGCCTGGGCAACAGAGTGAGATTCCATCATCTCAAAAAAAAAGAGTGGCAAAATGTGACAACTGATGTTAGAGCAGAGATTCTGATAGGAGCTCTTATCATGGGAACAACTCTGAGAGAAAAGACTGCAATGGGAAGAAGAGGAAGATATCCCATATTGAAGTCTCATGGGAATGAACCAAGAGAACAGATTAGGGATCAGCAAATAGAGCTGGCTACTAAATATACGTAAGTAATTGATCCCATGAAAACAGATTACATTGCCTAAGGCCTCAGCCAAGGCCTCAGCCAAGCCCCCTAGTTTCTCCCCTTCCACTGGGAAGTGGTCAGGTATGACTTGCCCACACGACACATTGCATATAAGAAGTTCAAGGCTGCACCTGGTGGCTAACATCTGTAATCCCAGCATTTTAGGAGGCCAAAGCAGGTGGATCACTTGAGTCTAGGAGTTCAAGACCAGTCTGGGCAACATGGCAAAACCCTGTCTCTACAAAAAATATTAAAAAATTAGCCAGGGGTGGTGATGCACACCTGTAGTCCCAGCTACCAGGGAGACTGAGACGGGAGGATCATCTAAGCCTGGGAGGTCAAGGCTGCAGTCAGCTGTGAGTGTGTCACTGCATTCTAGCCTGGGTAACAAAGTAAGACTCTCTCTCAAAAAACCAAAAAACGGTAGTTCAAAAAGAAGATAAAGTAGATCCAGTTTGCAATAGACTTAAATAAATTAAAAATTATCCCATATCTTTGCCTCCCCAAAAAGTCATAAAAATACTTCAGGGTAACATCGATTTGGGCTGGTGATCAATTTTTACAATGCTGTCTTCAAAGTCAATGAATAAAGAAGCCAGCATTCCCAAAGTGGTCTTCCATCAATCAGTCTAAACAATGCCAGGGTCTGGCTGCCAACAGCTAAGCAGATAACCTCTCTGGTGGTGGATTTCAATGGAGATGTGAGCTCTAGCTGACTCTCGCCATACCCAAAAGCCATGTCCCAATGAAGCTGCTTAATATTCAATTTTTGGTAATCAACTTACGCTTCCCCACAGATTTCATACTTTTAGAGATGCTTTCCCTCACTTCTGGATAGCACTTTAACCAGACTTCTTAACATTTTAGCTTTACTTTGTTTTTTTCTCTCCCTCTCAGTCTAGGTACTCAGCAATCTGTGAAACACCTACATAGGCTAGAAATACTCAGAAGAGGAACATTTCAAATTGCAACTAGTCATGAGTGCATTTCTTTGCAAAGCTGAATTTGGATATACCCAGTTTTTCACCCCAGTGGATATTCCCCAGGGAAATTTTTTTTTTTTTTGAGACTGAGTCTTGCTATTTTGCCCAGGCTGGAGTGCAGTGGCGCAATCTCGGCTCACTGCAACCTCTGCCTCCTGGGTTCAAGGAATTCTCATGTTTCAGCCTCCCATGTAGCTGGTATTACAAGTGTGCGTCACCATGCCCAGATACTTTTTTTGTATTTTTAGTAGAGATGGGGTTTTACCATGTTGGCCAAGCTGGTCTCGAACTCCTGACCTCAAGTGATCCGCCCACCTTGGCCTCCCAAAGTGCTGGGATTACAGGCGTAAGCCACCACACCTGGCCCAACCAGGACACATTTAAATAATAGCAAAGGAGCTAGCTTATCAGCACCTGCTTGCTGTAGGCCCAGGCAACCTTCCCTTTCAGCACCTTCCCCCATGAATTACCTATACCCAATAACATATCAGACTAGATTCATTCTTTGCTGCCTTCCCAATCTCTTTAGTATCTTTTTCTCCAAGCTTTTTTTTCTTTTAGAGACAGGGTCTCACTCTGACGCCCAGGAGGGAGTGCAGGGGTACAATCATAGCTCACTATAAGCTTGAACTCCTGGGCTCAAGCAATCCTCCCACCTCAGCCTCCCAAGTAGCTGCGATTACAGGTGCACACCACCATACCTAGCTAGGTTTTTGGTTTTTTTTTTTTTGGTAGAGACAGGGGTCTTGCTATGTTGCCCAGGCTAGTCTCGAACTCCTGGCCTCAAGTGATCTCTCACCTCGGCCTCTCAAAACTTTCCTCCAACAGCGAGAAGATTTATTCTTAAATTTTTATTACGAAAATTTGTACATGCACCAAAGTAGTAATATAAAATTAACTCTCACGTGCCCATCATTGGCCTCGACAACTAGCCACTCCCACTCTCATTTCATCCACACCCATCCCTGCCTTGTTTGCTTGTTTGTTCATTATTAAAATCAGACATCATATCACTTCACCCATAACAACTGCAATAAGTACTTCTAATATAGGATTTCTCAGCTGTGGCACTACTGGCATTTAGGATTGGAAAATTATTTGTTGTGGGGCACTGTCATGTGTATTACAGGGTGTTTAACAGCATCCCTGGCCTCTACCTACCCACTAGATGCTAATAGTACCCCCAAGTCATGACAATCAAAAATATCTCCAGAGAATAGCTTGAACCCAGAATTGGAAGTTGCGGTTAGCCGAGACCATGCCACACTGCATCCCAGCCTGGGCAATAGAGCGAGATTCCATCTCAAAAAAAAAAAAGTCTCCAGACATCGCCAGATGTCCCCTGTGGGGCCAAATCATTCCCAGTTGAGATCTACTGCTCTAACATATAAAACACATTATATATATATATATATATATATATATAATGACTTTTTTAAAAACATAACCGCTTTTTAAAAACTCTCATCACACTTGACAAAATTAACAGTAACTCCTTAACATTATCTAATACCATGCCTGTGTTTGGTTTTCTCCAATTGTCCCAAAAATGTCTCTTTATAATTGGTTTCTTAAATCAGGATCCAACCAAGGTCCACACAATGTTTTGGTTCATATGTCTCTTTTAACCTATAACACTCTCTCTCTCTCTCTCTCTCTCTCTCTAATGTCATTTATTGGTTTAAGAAGCTGGATCATGCATTCTCATAGAATTTCCCACATTCTGGACTTGGTTGATTGCAACCTTGTGGCATCATTTAACACGTTTCTCTGTCCCCTGTGTTTTCTGTTGAATTGGCAGTTAAATGCAAGGCCTTCCGGGCATTCATGTAGAATTCTTTTGGCAAGGATATTGCCCAGGATGTGCTCTCTGCTTCCTACTGCATGACATTAGGGGACATACAATATCTGCCTGTCTTCTTTCCTGTGATACTGAGTGATTCACAGGTTCCAACCGTATCAGCCTGATCCCTCTGCCATAAAGTTCCCTCCAATCACTTAATGGATTCAGCAGCCATTTATGATCATTGTCCAAAGCTATTATTTCATTAAGGCTGCAAAACGGTGGTTTTTCTAATTTAATCATTCCTTCTACCTTTATTAGCACATCAACAATTTGGATACCCTAGCATACAACTCAAATAGAAAGGCAGGATAAATGCTTGGTGCTTTCCCTGTATTTAGCAACATTCCGAGTAATGAGTTGGGGCCTCAGCAACCTTCAGGAGTGACCAATGAGATGTCTTTTCAGCATCATTATAGACTCATGAATTTTTATATATTTGATATGCTCCAAGCCACTGTAATCTTTCTGCTGCTCAAACTGTTCCCTGGCCCATTGCGGTTGCTCACACCTGTAATTCCAGCACTTTGGGAGGCCGAGGTGAGCAGATCACTTGAGGTCAGGAGTTGGAGACCAGCCTGGCCAACATGGTGAAACCTCATCTCTACTAAAAATACAAAAAATTAGCCGGGTGTGGTGGCACAAGCCTGTAATCCCACCTACTCAGGAGGCTGAGGCAAGAGAATCACTTGAACCTGGGAAGCAAAGGTTGCAGTGAGCCGAGATCATGCCATTGCACTCCAGCCTGGGCAACAGAGCAAGACTCCATCTAAAAAAAAAAACCAAAAAAACAACAACAAAAAAAACTGTTCCCTCGTAGGTCAGTGGAAGCCCCTCTACCAAATATTCTTACTGAAAACCAGCAAAGTCAGAATCTATCTTAGCCTTTGGAGCTGTTTTCTGGTTTACAGGGGCTAAAAGAAAAAATACAAACCCACCACCACCACCCCCTACTGAGAAAGCTAAGAGACATATCCAGGAGGTGGATGATAAGGACAATGACCTAGCTTCTTCATCAAGTCAATGGCATGAAAAAAAAAAAAAAAATATATATATATATATATATACACACACACACAAACATATATATATATATATGAATGTTCCAAATTTTCTCATTTGAAAAAGCTTAAGCCTATCTTCATAGCTGACTATACTCCAGAATATGAGTGACTTTAAATCCAACTGTTGAGGAGTGTTGGCAAGGAAGTAGAGGAAGATCTCTTACATATACACTGTTGCTGGGAATATAAAATGGGACAACCACTCGGGAAACGTTTGGTAGTTTCTTGAAAAGTTGAACATATGCCTACCCCATGATGTAGCCATTTCACCCCTAGATGCTTACCCAAGAGGAATGAATGCACATGTCCAGAGACTTGTACAGGAATGATAAATGCTACTTTGTTTCAAATAGCCAAAAGCTATAAACAACCCAAATTGTTCATCAGCAGGGGATTGGATAAACAAATTGTGGTATATCCATTCAATGGAATACTACTCAGCAATCAAAAGAAATGAACTGTGATACCTCCCACAGTATGGATGAATCACAGAATAATGTTGAGTGAAAGAAGACAGACAAAATAAGTAAATACTGTATGCTTCAATGTATGTTGAAATTTAGAAAATACAAACTACAATAAGAAGAAGGGTATCAGTCATTGCCTGGGGATGAGGGAAGGGATGGGGAGGTGCAGAAGGGGCAGAAGGAAACTCTTTGGGGTGATGAACAAATATGTTCATTATCTTGAGCCTAGTGATAATCTCACAGGTTCATGTCAAACTTAACATACATGTGACATATTATATGTCTATTATTCCTCAACAAATTTGTTTGCAACTGTTGGGAAGTGAGATATTTTGTCCCCAATCCTTCTGTGGTCTAAGGAGCTTACACTCAGGTTCCTTCACTCCAAAAGGCATTAGTGTTGAAGAAACACACACATTTAGTCTCATCCTTCTGTTTTTTTTTGTTGTTGTTGTTGTTGTTTTGGTTTTGTTTTGTTTTGTTTTTAATGGAGTCTCGTTCTGTTGCCCAGGTGGGAGTGCAGGGGTGAGATCTCTGCTCACTGCAACCTCCACCTCCCAGGTTCAAGAGATTTTCCTGCCTCAGCCTCCCTCCCGAGTAGCTGGGATTACAGGTACATGCCACCACATCCAGCTAACTTTAGTACTTTTAGTAGAGATGGGGTTTTGCCATGTTGGCCAGGCTGGTTTCGAACTCCTGACCTCAGGTACCTGGCCACCTTAGCCTCCCAAAGTGCTGGGACTACAGGCGTGAGCCATCGCACCTGGCTAGGTCTCACCCTTCTACTCACTCCTCCAATAAGGAAGAAGGTTATCTGGCTCATGAAAAGTAGACATTTATTTGGCCATGTTATACTAGAAGGCAGAATTACTCTGTCTTGAAAGTAAGGGCCAAACTTAAAACTTCCTCTTTTACTGCCTAGGCACAGGCGTAGCAGGCGCTCAACCAACCAGCCTTGTCCTCCTTATTACCATCAGGCCCCCTGTTGTGGCAAGGCCCCCCCCCGTTCATGAAGGAAGGCCACCATTCTTTTCTGTTGGTAGGATGGGCAAATTTACCAGAGCCCTGCTTCAGAGCTTACTGAGTGCTTGCCTTGCCAAGAATAAAGTGGGTATTTTGGTCCCTATCTGGCTATCTGTTCTTTGTGTGTGTCCTTTATAAGTCAGAATTTTGAAGTGCTGGAAGGGTGGTCTTAGATCCCAAACTGCCAATGCTGTAGCTGAATGTTCCATCACCACAGATGAACAGAGTTGGCTATATTTATTTTCTCTGAAGTGAGACACCAGAAATCATTTCCAAATTCTCAGTCATGAACCACCTGGGCCTCTAACTCTTTGTCCTGAGGCTTTCATCTCTTTTGATTCCTGCCAACCGCCCTCTTTAGTTCTATCCAAACTTCACCCTCAGAAAATGAGCATAACTGCAATCACCATACTCACAGAATTGATTAGAAAGTTGGCTGCTGAATATAGTCCCAGATGTTTAATATAATTTTGAATCTTTGGCCAAATCATTTCCACGTTTGCTTGGTTGTGAAAGGTTTTCCCGCAAGTGAGAATTTAAGGGTTGAAGACTCCAATTTATGGGCTCTCCAACAAACCCACTCTCTGTTTCCCATATTCCCCCAAAAAAGGCATTAATTTATCTCACTTAGAAATGATTTACCAAACTTGGATTTGGCATTGCACTGTTGGCTTGCACTAAGAGGCCCGGAAGGAAGCAGTCCTATGGAAATTGCCAGGGTACGTTTCCAAAGGATGGGGCCCACCAGGTGACAGGGGGTCTCATTTATGGGAAACCCAGTGGTGAAATTCCTCAGGGCTCAGTATTCAGAAAATTGCGTCTCCTCTGAGCAAAGCATTCTGGACTTTTTTCTCATGGGACTGGGGCTCTTGTAACTGTTAATATTCTGCTTTCTGTTTTGGTCACTGGGAGACTGAGAGTCCCAAATCATTCTTCCTTTGGCAACTTGACAGAAACTTCCTTGTTTTTACTTTTAACCCTGACTTTATTTCCCTATCCTCATACTCCTTTCATCTAGATTTCTCTATTTATTCATTGTTATATTTTTAATATTGCAATTATCTCTAGAATAAGTTGTCTTCAATTTATCTTGGAATAAAGTAGAATATTACATATTTTTAACATCTCCAGAAGTAGCTTCTAAATTCAGACTAGAGGGGGAAAATCCTGTAATCCCAATTCATAAGCATTTAGCTCTTTTTGGCCTATTTTTTCTTATCAATAATTTGCCTTCTAAAAACAGAACAGCCCCCAAGAGACACACAAATATTTGCCTACATATCCCATAAGAGATAATAAGAGCTACTGACTATATCTCTTCATTATTCCTTTTTTGTTTTAGTAGGTGGTGCCCACACACTCCTGGTCTAGTAAGCTGAATTTCTACCATCACTACTTTACCACCCCACCCCTCTTGCTCCCCTTCCCGTCCACGCTGATACTCCAGACTCAACTCCTCTTCCTCACTTCCTCCTGCCTCTGAAGTAAGTGAGTGTCCAAAAGGAAGATACATTTAAGGGCCAACCAAGCCTAACAGAGAAGCATATCTACCATCCTCATGGAACTAGCTTAGAAAACAAAACATGACCGATAACTGCTCAAATGACAGGAAGCCCCAAACAAGAAGAACTTTAAAAGGCCCCAAACAAATGAATACACAAACAAGATGAACTTTTAAAGGCCCAAAACATCACGCCTGTAATCCCAGCACTTTGGGAGGCCAAGGCAGGCGGATTACCTGAGGTCAGGAGTTCAAGACCAGCCTGGCCAACATGGTGAAACCCCGTCTCTACTAAAAATACAAAAAATTAGCCAGGTGTGGTGATGCATGCCTGTAATCCTAGCTACTCGGGAGGCTGAGGCAGAATTGCTTGAGCCCAGGAGGCAGAGGTTGCAGTGAGCCAAGATCATGCCGCTGCACTCCAGCCTGGCTGACAGAGCAAGAGTCTGTCTCAAAAAAAAAAAAAAAAAGGCCCAAAACAAATACGTGCGTGCTTACACACCACACACACACACACACACACACACACAATGCACAAGCCATTGAGATAATGCAATTCTACAGGCAGGACACTAAATAAAATAAACGAAAAACTAATGTTAAAATCATGATATTAGCTGTGGCCTTGTTTAAAACAAAAAAAGCCATAGGGGTTTTCATTTGGGAAGAAGAGCACTGCGTATCAGAAACCAATGGTAGAGTGGCAGATTCGAAGGATAAGCATGGCAGGGCCATGCTTAAATGAATGAAGTATAAAGACTGCTTCATTCAATTTGGCTGGGTACGGTGGCTCAAGCTTGTAATCCCAGCACTTTGGGAGGCTGAGGTGGGTGGACTACCTGAGGCTGGGAGTTCAAGACCAGCCTGATCAACATGGAGAAACCCCATCTCTACTAAAAATACAAAATTAGCCAAGCGTGGTGGTGCATGCCTGTAATCCCAGCTACTCGGGAGGCTGAGGCAGGAGAATCCCTTGAACCCGGGAGACAGAGGTTGCAGTGAGCCGAGATCACGCCATTGCACTACAGCCTGGGCAACAAGAGCGAGACTCCGTCTCAAAAAAAAAAAAAAAAAATACTGAATTCTTGGGAGGCAGCATAAAGATGTTGTTAACAGGATAGGTTGTGCTAGTGTTATAGGAGCATAGAATATTCTGGAAAGTTCTATGAGAAATTGACAGTAGTTGTTTGCTTGAGGGAGAGGGGTTGGGTGTGGGGTGGGAAGGAGGCATTTTTCACTGTAAAACCTTCTGTATAATGTGAATTTTCTGCTATGGGCTATACCACTTTTTCAAATAAAAGCAAAGAGAATTTGGAGTCAGGGAGATCTGAGTTTGACTCCTATCACTGCCAACTTCGGGCTCCATGACCTCATCTGTATTGTGGACTAGTGATAGAACCTGCCTCACAGAGGTTTTGGGAAGAATAAATGGAACAATAGTAAGCATAAAGCACTTTGCAGAGCTCCTGGCACATAGTAGGCACTCAATAAATGGCATGGTAATATCATACCTGTATAAACATGTTAGTGAAGAACACTTATTCCATCCTTAATTAAAAGCCAATATGGGACAACAGTAAAGTGGGGTTCGGAGAGTCAAGGAAATGTCTTTTTGCTATCATAAGGCAGACATTAGGTCAAACCACCATTTTGAAGGATATGAAGGACATAATGTCTGTCTAAGAGAAAAGCTTTAAATTCCTCAAAGCAAGGCCTAAAACCCAGCAGTTCTAAGTAGTCCCATTCACCCATAGGACTCCTGAGCCAAAAAGTGGCCTCCCTATACCTTAAGCCCGAAGACAAAACAAGGAAGACCCACAAAGATGAGCAAGAAACTCTGAGGCTAGCATCTAATCTCTTCTTCTGGCAGGGCTTTGCAACTCTAATATGCACAGAAATCCCCTCGGGAGCCTTATTAAAATGCAGCTTCTGACTCAGCAGGCCTGAGTCTCTGGAGCTCTAACAAGCTCCTAGGTGATGCCAATGCTGCTGGTCCAGGGACCACACTCTGAGTAGCAAGGTCCTACTGCCTCCACGTAATAGTTTCGCTGTTTGTTAACAGTGGCAGTATTGAGAGATTCAGATTACTGTGATGTTCCCTCTCCTGATAATAACCTGGCCAATTCTTCTAAATCAACAGTTCTCAAGTGAAGGTGACTGTAGCCCCCCAGGGGAGACGGGGCAATGTCTAGAGTCATTTTTGGTTGTTGCAACTGCAGGGAGAGGGTGCTACTAGTATCCATGGAGAAAGGACGGGGATACTGTTCAACGTCCTGCAATCCACACAACAGCCCCCACAGCAAAGAATTATCTGTCCCCAAATGTCAACAGTGCCAAGGTTGAGAAATCCTGTTCTCAATAAACAGAAAACAGGACACATCCTGAGTCTTCTCAATTCATCTTAAGACTAGGAATCCCAAGATTAGAAGTGGGCCATCAATCCAACATTGTCCTTTCCCAGACTAGATCTGAGACATGCGGAGTGTTATAGGTTAGCAGGATGCTGTATGTGGGGAAGGGATCACCAGGTCACAGCCTATGGTCTGTATTTTGCTTAAAATCAAGCACATGTGGTTCAGTAAACCAGTGAGGGGAGGCCTATGAAGCATTAAACTTCCCATCATTTGGAGGTATAGCAATTTAACAGGACCACAGCTCTATTCAAGCAAAAGACCAGTTAGGCTCTTAGACTCTAAATTCAGTGAAGGTAGGGCCATACCCAAATGTGTTCATCAATGGAGCCACAGCACCTGACACTGCACTTAACATACTGTAGAAATTCAAATATCAGAATGAATCATCAATTCAAAAATTCCTGCAATTCTAGGCTGGGCATGGTGGCTCATGCCTGTAATCCCATCACTTTGGGAGGCCGAAGGAGGATGATCACTTGAGCCTACGAGTTTGAGACCAGCCTGGGCAAAGATGGCAAGACTCCATCACTTAAAAAAAAAAAAAAAAAATTCAATTCCTGCCATTCCAAATGTTCTTAAATAGACCTAGAAATTAAATTACTCCCTAGTGTGACATGGTTTATTATTTGCCATCATCACAAATATTATTACTTATAACAATGATTTATGCAAAGACGTATATGGTATTATAGAAAGAGTATGGGCTTTCGAATCACACAGACCTCCACCCAAATCCAGAATCCCTTATTTACCTGCCATATGACCTTGACCAAGTTACCACGGTATCCACATCTGTAAAATGGGTATAATAATCCTTACATTTGACAGAAGTGTTTTGAAGGAGTACAGTGTAATGTACTTGAATGACTAGTGGTTAGCACAGAATACGTACTCCCTAAATAATATTGCCGACCATACTAATGGACTAGAAAAAAAAAACCCAAGGAGCCACATGGTGCTTAATTCCACACATAAAAATCTGTAACAGCTTCAGGTGAAATTCTTACAAATTTTTGTATGTAGAATTAAGCACCATGTAGCTCCTTGGGTTTTTTTTTTCTAGTCCTTTAGTATGGTCGGCAATATTGTTTAGTGGGCGAAGGATATGAACAGACACTTCTCAAAAAAAAGGCATTTATGCAGCCAACAGACACATGAAAAAATGCTCATCATCAGTTGCCATCAGAGAAATGCAACTCAAAACCACAATGAAATATCATCTCACACCAGTTAGAATGGCAATCATTAAAAAGTCAGGAAACAACAGGTGCTGGAGAGGATGTGAAGAAATAGGAATGCTTTTACACTGTTGGTGGGACTGTAAACTAGTTCAACTATTGTGGAAAACAGTGTGGCGATTCCTCAGGGATCTAGGACTAGAAATACCATTTGACCCAGCAATCCCATTACTGGGTATATACCCAAAGGATTATAAATCAAGCCGCTGTAAAGACACATGAACACGTATGTTTATTGCGGCACTATTCACAATAGCAAAGACTTGGAACCAACCCAAATGTCCAACAATGATAGACTGGATTAAGAAAATGTGGCACATATACACCATGGAATACTATGCAGCCATAAAAAGGATGAGTTCATGTCCTTTGTAGGGACATGAATGAAGCTGGAAACCATCATTCTCAGCAAACTATCACAAGGACAAAAACCAAATACCGCATGTTCTCACTCATAGGTGGGAATTGAACAATGAGAACACTTGGACACAGGAAGGGGAACATCATATACCAGGGCCTGTCATGGGGTGGGGGGAGGGATAGCATTAGGAGACATACCTAATGTAAATGACGAGTTAATGGGTGCAGCACACCAACATGGTACATGTATACATATGTAACAAACCCGCACATTGTGCACATGTACCCTAGAACTTAAAGTATAATAAAAAATATATATATATTTTAAAAAAAAGAATTTCACCTGAAGCTAAGTAGGCACAGAATCCCTCTCCCCTAAACCAAAGACTGCCTTCCCTCAGGATTACTGAGCAACCATATTATACACTTGAGGTTTCATTTGCACCATTCAGGGCCAGTTAGCAAATAAGCAGCAACAATCAAAACGACACCTATTTGGAAGAAGACTATCTCAGTGTTTCATCAGCATGGGACCACCACTGAGTCACTGCCAGATGGAAACAAAATGTATTTTCTGCTAACAAATGCTGAGGACCTGAAAAATCAGGATCATTTCTGTCTTTCTGAGAATAGCAAAAGAAAGACAACTCAAGAGAAAAAGCCCATGTCAGACGCAACAGACCATCCGAGTTCTCTAGCACGTTAGCCATAAATGTCCTAGGAAATAATCTGTGATCACCACTTGCATTATGTGTTTCTCACTGTTGAGATATGGCAGTCTCGGATAAAAGGTACAAGTGTGCTGGTTCCCTTGACGTCGCGATGCCTTGGGGGAAGATATTTTAAAAGACGTTGATAGAAGACAGCAAAACTTTCCCATGGATGGGAGCAGGTACACGATGCCAGGCAAGGTAGGCATAATCCCAAAGGGAAGAAAGAGGAGTTCTGATTGGCTTCAGCTTTCCTGAAGCCCAGAAAGATCAGGCTGGTTACAGCCAGAATCCAGCCCAGCATCTGAAACATCGCCGGAACGGCACAGCCAGGGCAGCTGGTACGCTTAGGAAACCCCCCACTGAAACTTGGAAAGCAGCCTTGAAATAATGATAATAATAAATAAGCAGCTGAAAAACCAATCTTGTGGGAGGCTGGAAATGAAACAGAATAATGAGAGCCTGGTGACCCATGAGCGTGGCAGTCACTCATCACAGTGTTCGACTTGCTGGAAGAATAAGTATCCTGGAACTGGGTCAGATGCCTGGTTCATGGGGTGCTGCCTGCAGCAACCCCAAGGGGCAGGACCCAGGAGGGTACAGAAGCTACACCTGACCTCAGTGTCAATACAAAGGCACATCCTAGTTTCTCTCGGTAGCCACTCCCAGTTCTGTCATTCATAAATTTGCCAAGACCTTTCTTAAATTATATTTATATGTCCTGCCGAGACCACCTCTTGAGATAATGAGTTTTAGAAGATTATTACCTGCTGTGTTAAGCAGTACTTCCTTTCATTGGTTACAACAAGAAAAAGAAGAATTGGGGGTGAAACCGCACAAAGGCTAATGTTGCTTTTAACAAGGGACAATCTCTTATTGCAAAAGGCGGAAATATTCAACAGCCTGGAACTACCAGGCATTTAAGCAGCAACCATGAACTTGGGAAACTTAATGATTCAAAGTATTTTGGTTGATGAAAATCACTCAACATGTGTTTATGAAAAACCATACTAGATAAAAGCATAATTTATGTTATAGTTACCTAGTTAGAAAATAGCTTACAGAGCATGGAGTCAAGCAATGTTTTCAATCACAAATCTCTGAGTTGATTGCAAATAATGCAGGGATCAGAGGTTGGTGAAAAACAGGAAAATTTGCTAGGAGACAGTGAAGTTAATACCATGCCTCTCTGCATAGTCGGAAACTCCATAAAACCACCAGGAAAACGCACTACCAATCCTCAGTGGGCACGAAGATCCCACCTGCTGACTGAGCTACACTAAGTATCTAAACTAGGAGTAGTCCCATCAAATATAAATACCCTAACTGCAATATGGTACCATGGATTGATTCCTGGAACAGAAACGGGACATGAGTGGGAGAACTGGTAAAATCCAAAAAAAGTCTCAAGTGTAGTTAGCAGTAATGTACCAATATTAGTTTTGACAAATAGTTTTTCAAACACTTAGTTTGACAGTGACACTGTTATGTAAGAGTTAACATTGGGGTCTGGGCACGGTGGCTCACGCCTGTAATCCCAGCACTTTGGAAGGCCAATGCGGGTGGATCACCTGAGGTCAGGAGTTCAAGGCCAGCCTGACCAACACGGAGAAACCCTGTCTCTACTAAAAATAGAAAATTAGCCAGGCATGGCCGGGCGCGGTGGCTCAAGCCTGTAATCCCAGCACTTTGGGAGGCCGAGACGGGCGGATCACAAGGTCAGGAGATCGAGACCATCCTGGCTAACACGGTGAAACTCCGTCTCTACAAAAATACAAAAAACTAGCCAGACGAGATGGCGGCGCCTGTAGTCCCAGCTACTTGGGAGGCTGAGGCAGGAGAATCACTTGAACCCGGGAGGCAGAGGTTGCAGTGAGCTGAGATCGCACCTCTGCAGTCCAGCCTGGGCAGCAAGAGCAAAACTCCGTCTCAAAAAAAAAATTTTTGTAAAGAAAATACATTTTGTGAGTCTTCAGAGTCACTACACTGGGAGCTGGGAGTCAAATACATTATGCCTAATTTATAAGTTAAACTTTATATAACACAGATATGTATGCACAGCCTCCGAGTAGCTGGGACCACAGGCATGCGCCACCATGCCCAGCTACTTTTTGTATTTTCAGTAGAGACAGGGTTTCACCATGTTGGCCAGGCTGGTCTCAAGCTCCTGGCCTCAGATGATCCGCCTACCTCGGCCTCCCAAAGTGCTGGGATTACAGGCGTAAGTGACCGCGCCCGGCCCCCAGTGTTATACATAACAGTGTCACTGGGTTTCAGTCCTATCATCAGTTTCACACACCCACTGGGAGTCTGGGAACATATGCAACACAGATAGGAGGGTGGGGAACTACTATAACTTTACTCAGGTAATCACCATTCACTGACTTACTTAGGTGGAGATATATTCTTAGGCATGATCAGCAAGTTCATGAATAAAAAAAATTAAGTGCTTATTCAAGAAGATTACAGAGATAAAAAGGCAAGACAAGAAAAGATTAAGTACTTGAATAGCATCTAAAAGAAAGTCTATCAGATCTTTCCAAAAGCATAAAAGGAAGAATGCCCTGAAAATATATTACTGATTAAAAGGTCTGAACCTTGGAGATTTGGGGGGAGATGTCTATTTATTTAGAAAAATAAAGCAATGTGGCCACCCGAATAATAAAAACATTTGCCAAGAAAGATTTATGGAAATGCAACCTACTTAAATATTTCAGCAGGTTAGAGAAATCATCAAAATGGCTTACAACTGGACAATACTGAATTTTTACCATACTATGTCCTAGCTGAAGGTGCAAGCAATTATAACACATCTCCAATCAGAAGCCTGGTTTTGACACCTAGAAGCAGATTCCATTCCCAACCTCCCTCCATCACCAAAAACAAAACACATACTCAAACTGCTTTCCTACTGGCTCTAATCCATGTTGATCATCGGGTCCAGTTATTAGAAGACATTCAATCAACAACACATCCAAGAATTAAAAAGATTTTTAAAAGATCACCAACTGGTAAAAGAAAAAAAGAGCATTGTGTGGTTTCTGTTGATAATAAACCCAGTCTTTGTTTTTAATGAATTCATTCAGTGTGCACTAACTGATTATAAAAAGTGATGTATGAATGAATCTACTGTGCATATACATTATAGGTTTTACATGCTTGTGAGCAAAGACAAATATTATTGAGGGAAACAAATGAATAAATACAGGGAGGTGTTTATGGTTTTCGTTTAAACTCAGCCATTAGCAGAACAACCTGGGCATGTTGCCTAATCTGAGTCTTTTTCCTGATATGTGAATGAAATATCTAGATCCACTTTTCTGGAAGAAATTGTGTCAAACCAAGTGATAACCTTCAAACTCCATTAATCTGTGCCTCTAACTTACTGAGGGATAATATTCTAAAGGCCACATAAACACAGAGTTTGATAAATGACCCAGTTCTACATAAACAATTTTAAAGCAGAATTATTACTCAAAGACGGCTATATCATTAGCCTTTACTACTCGTGTAGATAACTACAGCCTTTATTTATATAATTTACCGAAGCTTCTTTGGGCCAGAATAATCTCAGATCTCTCTTGAGTGTTTCATAATCCCAACATCCCAAATTAAGGAAAATAGCCCTACTTACAGTTACGAATGTTATTCCAGTCGATTTTAGAGAAGAAAGGATGGCAGCAGAGACCTTCAAACTTCAGTCTCTCTTTCTGGCCACACAACAAACTTTGAATCAGATCAAGAAAGTCACTGCTCACTTTGGGGTCATCTGGAAACTTCAAAAACCGCTGTTCCAAAAAAACAAAAGAATTTCCTTAGCAGGGATTCCATTTCTCATGCCTCAAAGTGAAGAAAGTATTTCTCATATATGCAAGTTTCTTTTTTTGTTGTTGTTTTTTAGAGAAGGAAGTTTCGTGCCCTCTTCCCTCTGGACCAAAGGCATGTTCCCAAAATAAGTGGCCTGTTCACATCAATAGGCTTAGTTCCTTTGTAGGGGTTCAGCATCCTCCATGGCTTGACCCCGGCTCCCCTTCCCATCTCATCTCGCCACGCTCCCCATCTCTCTCTTTGCTGTCCAACAATGATGAGCTATTTAAAGCTCCCTGAACAAATCACGCTGTTCTCGCTGCTTTCCTTGGCTACCTTTTCTATCCTATAACTCCTTTCTGCATGTTCCCTCTGCACTCTACTTTTGCACCTACATTGTGCTGTGATTTCAGTGTGATGAAAAATAAAGAAGGCAGAGAGGGCCTGCTTCTTCTGCTCATCCCTGTAAACCTGGTACCTAACAGTGCATGGTATGATAATGCACTCGTTATTGAATGATTGAATGAGTGAGTGAGCTAAAGGGAAGGAAATAAATTAGCTCCAAGAGTCATCTAAGGGGAAATTTTCACTCAAGAGGAGGCACAAGAATAACTAATAATGTATTTACATAAAAATATGTATTAAGCGTTCCCAAAAGATGAAAACTGGGTGAGATACAAAAACCTAGGAAATACGTTCCTTTTCCTTTTAGTTGAAACTAAAAAATACACATTTATCAGAGCCTTAAGAAATGAGCTTCATGAGCTGGGCACAGTGGCTCATGCCTGTAATCCCAATACTTTGGGAGGCCAACGCAGGCGGATCACCTGAGGTCAAGAGTTCAAGACCAGCCTAGCCAACATGGTGAAACCCCATCTCTACTAAAAATACAAAAATTAGCCAGGCATGGTGGTGGGCACCTGTGATCCCAGCTACTCAGGAGTCTGAGGCAGGAGAATCGCTTGAACCCAGGAGGCAGGAATTGCAGTGAGCTGATATTGTGCCACTGTACTCCAGCCTGGGTAACAGAGCGAGACTCCATCTCAAAAAAATAAATAAATAAATAGGCTTAATGTAGTAGAAAGTACAGTTATTAGAAAATAGTTTTACTATATATATATATATACACACACACATACACAGAGTAAAACACATATCTATATATAATTGTATTTCTAATTCATTTCCTCAATTTTAATACCATATTCAATAGTTAGTACTAAGAAGGAGTATATCGAAAAATCAAGAGCATGGACTTCAGAGCCAGACTGCCTATGTTATTTTGGGCAAGTTACTTTACCTTCAGTGCTTTGGTTTCCTCATCTATAAATGAAAATAATAATACTTACCTCACAGGGTTGCTTGAAGATTAACTAACTAACTAAAACTGTATCTCCTCAATTCTAAGACTCACAGTTATTCACAGTTAACAGCACTGAAATCAAGATGTATTTTATAATCAATAAAAGTATCATAGACTCACTGGCAGCAGTTTTTCTTTCTTAGCAGTACATAAAATAATGGTGTAGTCTTATCATTACTGGCAGCTGAGATTCCGTGAAATACAATTAATAAAATGCTTAGAATAGCCTTTGGCACAGAGTTAAGTGCTATATAAGTATTTGCTATTATTATTTTCTAGCACTGCTGAAACCCTCATTCACACAATTTTTAAATAACATCTAACATTCTATAAACATTAATTCACACGATACCTATAAAATATTCACACACACAATTTTTAAACAACATTCTATAAACATTCACTCACACAATTTTTTTTTTTTTTTTTTTTGTGGAGTCTCACTCTGTTGCCCAGGCTGGAGTGCAGTGGTGCAATCCTGGCTCACTACAAGCTCTGCCTCCCGGGTTCACACCATTCTCCTGCCTCAGCCTCCCGAGTAGCTGGGACTACAGGCACCCGCCACCATGCCCGGCTAATTTTTTGTATTTTTTTTTAGTAGAGACAGGGTTTCACCATGTTAGCCATGATGGTCTCCATCTCCTGACATTGTGATCCACCCACCTCGGCCTCCCAAAGTGCTGGGATTACAGGTGTGAGCCACCGCGCCCAGCCTCATTCGCACAATTTTTAAATAACGTCTCTCAATATGACCTCGAAATCTTCTAAGGACTCTTTACCTGGAAATTCATGATGTTATTGAAGGTTCTGGCAGAGGTTCCCTCTGCGAAGGGGGATCTCCCATAAATCATCTCATAGGCAATCACGCCCACTGACCACCAGTCACAGTCCAGGCCGTAGGTGCCTTTTCCGTCCGCATTCATCACAGTCAGCACTTCAGGAGCCATGTAATCCGGGGTCCCAATTGGGAGTCTGGCATTCACCTAGAATCCCATCAATAAAACGAATACAGCAAACTTTCAATTATCCTCAAGTAGACTGCCAACAGCCACATTTCAGACACAAGCTGATTTGCCACTGATTACTATTCTCCCAGGCACTGAAACCTGCTGTCAAGTGGCACACTGTCAGGAAATGCAAATGCTTTACTAATTTAAAAAAAAAAAAAAAAAGCACAAAGCATATAATGCAATCCAAGGGCAAAAGGGCAAGAGTTGTGGATGATACACATACACCCTTTGGTGATACGAATGAGAGTTGGATATATACCGGGAATGGAAGATGTCTTTTCTAATACAAGTTTTTGATATAATAGAACTTCTCTTATGATAACAGCAAAATGATAATAAACTCTAAAAATGAATCTAAAAGATCAACCTAACCGTTACTAGAAAACTGGTGGTTGGCCAGGTGCAGTGGCCCATGCCTGTAATCCCAGCACTTTGGGAGGCCAAGGTGGGTGGATCATTTGAGGCCAGGAGGTCGAGACCAACATGGCCAACATGGTGAAGCTCCATCTCTACTAAAAATACAAAAATTAGCCAGGCGTGGTGGTGCAAACCTGTGGTTCCCAGCTACTCGGGAGGCTAAGGCACAAGAATCGCTTGAACCCAGGAGGCGGAGGTTGCAGTGAGCCAAGATTGAGCCATTGCACTCCAGCCTGGGTGACAACGAGACTGTTAAAGAAAAGAAAACAAAACAAAACTGGTGGCTAACTGGCAATATAATATTACAAATCTCAAGTTCAAAAATTTGGAAAACTGCCTTTGGAATTAATGTTCCTACTTCAACCCACCCACAGGGCAAGACATGATAATTAACTTCCACCCAGGGCCCAAGGTTAATGAGTTCCTTTTCCTCATCCCTAACGCTTGTTCCTATGATTCCCTCCCCCACTGTTCAGAACCCAGGGGCTTATAATTCAATGACACCCAAGCACTTGACCTTGGCAAAGAAAGGTTAGGACAATACAGGATGGCATTTTATAAAGCTAAATGTAATCCATTTAAAGGACCGACCTTTTTTTCTGAGACTTTGTCCTTCTGACTTTTTTAGTGTTTAAATGTCCTTTGTTTCTTGATATGCTGTTGATGAAAGTAGTAGATTTTCTTCCCCTCATACCCACCCCTGTCTACACAGCTTAGTAAGCTGGCAACCCCTTTGGTCTTCAAAATTATTTTGACGTTTTACTGAGCCATGAAATTTGAAGTCTAGAGATTCTTTCTCTAACTTTTCTCCCCATCAAAACAGAGAGGACCTGATTTTAGTTATATAGTGTGTTGACCAGCTGTCCTATAACTCTATATCATAATGGGCTTCTCTCAGGTCAGCAGTATATATGGTGCAAAAGAACTTTTTCCTCATTAAACGATAGTAAGTGCCCCTGAGTGAGCCAAGAGATTTTGTGGGTAAGGCCACATACCTCGAAGTCTGGGCTTTACACCAAGAAAGTAAATTTGCTTGCTTTAACCGGGTGTGGAGAGGAAAGTGAATGTTTAATGAGGACATGATGAGGTCTCCTCTCCCCAGGGCTGACTCTGGATGAAGCTCTTCCAGCCTGTAACTTGAATCTCGTCCATTCCTCAACCATGAGACTTTCTCATTATATGAAACAGACCTATTCTTCCCTCTCCTCTCTTTTCACCCCTTCCCTTGGGCCCACATTCTGATATAGGTTTTTCCAAGCCCTAAACTCAGACAGCAGTGTGATACGACCATTCCTGACGTGGATTGTCCACTGCTTTGGGCAATAAAACTTCCACTATAAATGCCCCTTCAAGAAAGCCAGATGGTCACACCATCCAAGAAACCTACAAGCAGTTTTGGCTTGATGAACAGAAGGGGAGACAAAGGGGAAAATATTTGGTCTAAGACAAAACCACAGGGTGACTTAAGCTTGAAGAACTGAAAATAGGTTAAGTCAAGGAGAAGCCTTAATATGTTGGGAAATCTGGGCTGATATTGTTTTTTTAATATGTATGTAAATGCTAAAGAGCTCAGCACAGGATTAGGATTAAACTAAAGGATTTTGGTTAAAATGCACTGACAATAAGCAATAGTTTTGGGGGTTTGTTTTTTTTTTTTTTTTTTAAATGGAGTCTCTCTCTGTCGCCAGGCTGGAGTGCAATGGCGTGATCTCAGCTCACTGCAACCTCCGCCTCCCAGGTTCAAGCAATCCTCTTGCCTCAGCCTCTCAAGTAGCTGGGACTACAGGTGCGTGCCACCACACCAAGATAATTTTTGTATTTTTAGTAGAGATGGGGTTTCACCATGTTTGACCAGGATGGTCTCGATCTCTTGACCTCGTGATCCAGCCATCTCGGCCTCCCAAAGTGCTGGGATTACAGGTGTGAGCCATGGAGCCTGGCCGCAATAGATACTTTTTAAATAACAAAACAAGAGAAGGAAAACTATAACATCTTGATTTGACTAGGTAATGAAAATGCTACTATATTGTTGATTAAATACTTATCCTTTATGTCTAATGACCTTGCAGGACCTAACTACACAATTGTCCAATACA
Organism: Macaca thibetana thibetana; assembly: GCF_024542745.1. NCBI lineage: Eukaryota > Metazoa > Chordata > Mammalia > Primates > Cercopithecidae > Macaca > Macaca thibetana. The sequence goes on from NC_065588.1 coordinate 116,080,852, forward strand.
TACCATTTGCATTTATTGGATTTTGTTTTATTGCCACAGGCTGTTCAGGAATATTCAGTTCTCCTTATTTGCAGCTCACAGGGCACAGTCACTTGTTCACAACCAAAGAATTGCAAAAACAGAATTGACTGGGGCATGTTTCTCAGGATGACCCAGCCAAACAGTATGAATTGCCAATGCCTCATTTTCAAACTAATGATGAGACTTATCAAAGAAAGATAATTCCCCAACGAATTTTTGCCCCCTAACAGATACATGATTATACATATTTATGCACAATCATTTTCTAATTTTCTACATTTTATTAATTTGTACTAGAAAGCTATGAAGGGAAAAATACCCACTGGCTTACTCTTTAAGTGCATAATAGTGATTAGCAAAGGCATTACTCTTTGTTAATTAACAAATCTCTAAGTGTGTAATAGTAATTAACAAAGGCTTGTAATGACAGTTAATGACTGCTAAGTTCCCATTAGTCACTGACCCCCAAGCACATTAAACCTGTTCAACATGTAATCTCACATGTCCTGATTATGATTTTGCAATATGCTTTCACTCTCCTCTGGTAGCAATTCAGCCAGTTAATTTGAGTGAGATGTTAAAAGTGAACCTATAGTAGGGGCCCAGCCTGCCTGCAGGAGGACACTATCTGATAGGGCCCAGGTACTACTTAACTTAGTTAATTTTTTTTTAGACAGAGTGTTGCTCTGTCACCCAGGCTGAAGTGCAAGTGCAATCTCAGCATACTGCAACCTCCACCTCCCGGATTCAAGCAATTGTCCTGACTCAGCCTGTTGAATAGCTGGGACTACAGGCACGCACACCCAGCTAATTTTTGTATTTTTTTTTAGTAGAGACAGGGTTTCACCACATTGGCCAGGCTGGTCTTAAACTCTTGACCTCAGGTGACCCGCTCATCTCAGCCTCCCAAAGCGCTGGGATTACAGGCATGAGCCACCGTGCCTGGCCAACTTAGTTAATTTTTACTGTATTGACAGGGAAGAAAATAAACAAGTTCAGAAGACTATATGAGAATGACTAGGGAACAGAAGAGTCTGCCGTATTTTGGGAGAAAGGGGGAGAAGGAAAAGAAAGGAAGGAAGGAAGGAAAGCGGGGGAGAACTGAAAGAGGGAGAGAGGGAGGGAGAAAGAAAAGTGAACTCAGCAGATTCTTTTACTAACAAAAAGCAGATGAGGATGAAAGAAAATCAGTGTCTTCCTCCTCCTAACTCCTTTCCATAAAATGCTTCATTCAACATGGTGAAACCCCATCTCTACTAAAAATACAAAAATTAGCCGGGCATGGTGGCAGGCACCTGTAATCCCAGCTACCTGGGGAGCTGAGGCAGGAGCATCGCTTGAACCCAGGAGGCGGAGGTTGCAGTGAGCCAAGATCGCCCACTGCACTCCAGCCTGGGGGACAGAGCAAGACTCTGTCTCGAAAAAGAAAAAAAAAAAAAAAGAAAGAAATGCTTAAACATAAAACTATTTAAACCTAGCTTTACCCAACACGCTGCCTAGGGCATAAGTGTATACCTGCAGAAGCAGGGGGAAAAGGAGTTCTCACTACGTTGTTCCTCTTACGGAAAATAAAGCTTTTGACTCCCACATAAATCTAAAAAGGGCTATCTCTTCTGGGGTTGCAACTGCTAAATGGGGTTATCACTTACCATGCTATATAATGTGGTTTATCTACAATCTCCTTACGACCATTTTCATGATAGCCAAATGAGATGATTGGAACTCAGCTGTTCACCATTCTTTGAGATTCTAATAAAGAGAAGTGGGTGACCTAAGTCACACAGCAGGTCCTACAGTCACTAGGCCCTGTGTTTACTAACAGAAAATACTCCAAAGCAACGTTCTGAATGAGAAGCTTGAAATAAGACAATGGATAATGGAAAACTGAACAGATCTAAGATTCACAGGTATCCAAAATACAAAGATAATATGTGGGGGTAATAGGCAAGGGACTGATTGATTTGGGGTAAGTAATATATGATAGTTTCAGTAAATGTGGATTATATTTTATACGGTATACTATGAGTACAGGTAACATTTAGAACCTACTTTAGGCCTACAGACATTTCATTCAAAGGAAATATGTTTAATCCAATACCACTATTAAAAATATCCCCCCAAAAATCATAATTTTATATCCACACTTGACTTGATCTAGTGTGCAGATTATTGCTCTTCTATAACAAAAGGGACTTTGTACTTAATGCAAAAAATTCCTTTTTATCTGCTTGTCACGTTCCAACCCTAAAAGCACAAGGGAAAAAAGAGAGGCAATATTCTCAAGTGTGTGGTATTGAGTGTCATATCTCCTTGACCAAAATAATCAGAGATTGAGCCTTTGTTGCAAATAAACCCGGGAGGCTCCTCACCTGGAGTGAAGGTTGTTACAATTATAAATGAAAAGGGCGGTTTGAAGCACTGAAAAATAGAAACTGGGAACCCTGTCTCTCCATCAAAAGCTCTGAAGAGAATGACCTCAGATACAGAGATAGGGTCTTATTCTTAATTCCTCTTTATTTACCAAGCAGTAACTTTGGATCTTGATTAGTTTTCTGAGCAGGTTTTCTTACTGCAAACGCATATTCCTGTCTAATTAATTAGCTTTCTGATGCTTCTCAACCTACTGCAGGCATGATCAACTAAGGGTTCTCAAATCCCACTTCCCCCAGTCATCCCATCCCAGGCACATCTGGCAATGTCTAGAGACATTTTTGGTTATCTCAACTGGAGGGGAGGGTGCTAATGGCATCTAGGAGGAAGGGGTCAGGGATGCAGCTAAATATCTTATACAGGGCAGGCCCCACAACAAAAAATTATTCAGATCAAAATGTCAGTAGTGCTGAGGTTACATTGTCAATGTACCTATGCTTCAATTTATTTCTAAATTCATGATTTTTTTAAATTTCACGAATGCAGCATATAAATTTGTTTTAAGACAGGGTCTTGGTTCTGTCACCCACGCTGGAATGCAGTGGTGCAAACGTGGCTCGTTGCAGCCTCAACCTCGTGGGCTCCAGCGATCCTCCTGTCTTGGCCTCCCATGTGGCTGGGGCCACAAGCATGTACCACCACATCTGGCTAATTTTTTTATTTTTTGTAGAGACTAGGTCTCATTTCGTTGCCCAGGCTGGTCTCAAACTCAAGTAATCCTCCCGCCTCGACCTCCCAACGTGCTGGGATTACAGGTGTGAGGCACTCTACCGGCCCATATAAATTTTTTAATCCTAAGTGATAAAACTTTGCATTATTTTAACTTTTTTTCTGTGCTTTATTCCACTAAGATTAATACCTAAGTTTTCATGCCTGTTTCTAAATTGTACATAATTTTTAAAACATAAAATGCTTTGTAGTTATAGCAATATGATCTAATTTTTAATGTAATGATCAAGTGAACAGATTACAAGAAAATAACCTGAAATAAAGAATAGTGCTGAGGTTGAGAAACTCTGACACTGGACAACATGGGGAACTTATTTTTCCAAGGGCCTGAACACCAAGAAAATTCTCTCAAGTAGGTCTCAGGTCTGCAGAACACACAGGCCACATGCTAGAGAGCAAAAAGTTCACGCAACTCCAAGCCTTTTCTTAACATCAGCCTAACAATACCCACCTTTCTGAAAGCAGTTTAAGAAAAAAAGAAAATTTTACATATTGTCCTTTATATAAAGGATTTAACTCTCAGACTTGAGGGGCGTTTTGAAGAGCAGCTTCTCTAACCTCTTAAATTGTGCATTTTAACTAGCATCAGTTTTTTGTAGAGAAAGTATAAAAGATCAAGTTCCCAAGGATTTGTCTAGGTCACCAAGTGGTTCAGTTGTAAAATCAGTCTTAAAACCTAAGTCGATTTTCTCTTAGACATATCCTTTTTTGCAGAGTTGACTTCAAAATTCATATTTTAGTACATACCAACTTTATTAGACGATTTTTAAACTCTAATCTTTTTTTACTTTGTCATCTTTTTCCTAAAGTATTCTCGCTCTTGATCTCAGTAGCTACCCTCCTGCCGTCCTACTTAGCATGTGGAATAGAGTGCAATTTCTACCAAAGATCCAAGACTTAAAAATGACATTTTGAGCACTTGGTTCTTAACACTTAAGGATATTTGGTTCAAATGCTCCAGTGATTAATTTCAATTTTGCTGCATAGGAAATACAGGATTTGACATACAGGAGTTTCTGTTTCATCGAAATATTTTAAAGTAAAAAAGATAACATAACAGAAGACAGTCTGTAACAGGCAAGGAAAATGAAGGGAGAAACAAAATAAGCTTTTTCCTTTATTTCTAACCAAACTATAAGAATGCTCCTAAAAATGTCCTGTAGGGTATTAACAGGCACTATAAATGAAAAGGTGCCACCGTCTGGGAAATAGTTCTGTGTCCCCTCCTGACCCCCATACACTGCCAAAGGTGAACGTTGTTCACCATTTTATCCCAACACTTCCCAAACTTAGGAGGACCAAGAATACTTTTTAGTATTAACTCTATTAAGCTATCTTATTCCATTTTGTTACCATCTTGTTTGAATTCATTTTTGCTGCAGATCCAAAATCCACCAGCTTGATGTGTCCTGTGCGGTCAATGAGAATGTTCTCGGGCTTGATGTCTCTGTAAGAAAATCAGGACCATGAATTGCCTCTTCCATCCCAATCAGCAAGCAACTGCTAACCTAGAATTTCGATTGAGCCAAAAATCTTTGTTTATGTATTCTGCTATATAGACCTCCTCTATTGATGGATATAAACGCTTAGCATACATTTTGCAAAACAAAGTTAACCAAAAGGCAAGGAGAGAGAGAGGGAGGGAGGGAGGGAGGGGGAGAGGAAGAATAGGAGGGAAAGAAAAGAGAAATGAAACACATATTATTCAATGGATTATTTCTCCTAGAGACACACATTTTACATTAGGAAAACTAAGGCCAAAAGGAGCTATGAAATTTTCCCAAGGTTATGTAGCTAGCCAATGGAAAAGCTGAGACTCTATCTCAGATTTTGTGATTCCTGGCCTAACAATCGTTGTATTCCCACAACATTCTCAGATGTACACAAAACAACAGATGAGTGAAGACATGAAGAACTACTTATCAACTGAAGATTCTGTAAACCAGGCGCGGTGGCTCATGCCTCTAATCCCAGCACTTTGGGAGGCCGAGGTGGGTGGATCACGAGGTCAGGTGATTGAGACCCTCCTGACCAACATAGTGAAACGCTGTCTCTACTAAAAATACAAAAATTAGCTGGGTGTGGCGGCGCGTGCCTGTAATCCCAGCTACTTGGGAAGCTGACACAGAAGAATCACTTGAACCCAGGAGGCAGAGGTTGCAGTGAGCCGAGATGGCACCATTGCACTCCAGCCTGGCAAGAGAGTTAGACTCCATCTCAAAAAAAAAAAAAAAATCTTTGTAAATTCTAACGTGCAGTTACAGAAGTACAGCTCCATGGTCTTACACTACTGTGTGGTATGACATTTCCTTCTGCAAACCAAATTCAGTTCTTCTATCATATAATCCAAATAACCCATGCAAGAGTTCCCAGTCTTATTTAGCTACATTACCAGATCTTACTAGCAAACCTGAGCACATTACAATTCTAGATCTATTGCACTGCTGGATGGGCAAGCTGAAATGTCCTCCCTTTTGGAAAGTCTGCTTTCAGCCAGTTATTGGTAGACTGGCTAAAAATTGGATGGAGCGTTATCTTGATCCTGAAATCATTCATCCACTCATTTCCATGCAGGAACTCTTATGCAACACAGAAAAATCCTCAGCATAAAAATGCTACCAGAGTCTCACTTACCGATGCACATATCCCATCTGATGAACACTGTGAACAGCCAAAATCAGTTCAGCTAGGTAAAACTGAATCAGGTTTTCATCTAACTGGTCCTCATATCTATTCAAAAGTGACAGCAAGTCCCCTCCAGGCTGATATTCCATGACCTGTATAGAATGCCAAAGTTATTAATTATTCACACACCCAAAAATAGGGAATGCCTCAATTAGATCCTCAAATATCACCTGACATGTTACAATAACAAGGTCTCCACAAAACAAAGAAGATGTGTAAGGCACACTGTAAGTCACATAGGATGAAGTCCCTGCCCTAAGAAAATTACATCTGTTACTCAGGGGAATCAATATAATGAAAGACTAGTCCCAGACACCATGCACAGTGTTTGCAAGGCAAGCTTGAAAAGTTGAATTAAATCCACCCACTTCCCCACCCACAAGTTGACACCCCAGACATTCCCTAGGATTAGGTACAGTGTAGACGGATATTCCTAGAGGGCAACCACTCTCTTATATCCTTTCTGTATTCCCCTCAGCACCCAGCAGAATTCAGAAGGCTTGCAATAAATGTGATACAATCTTTTCCTTTTATAGTCAGTGTGGAAGGCAACTGACAGCCTCTATTCAAAATTTAAATGTGAAAATATCCCCTTTGACCTAGTAATTCCACTTCTAACAATTTACTTTACAGGTACTTACAATAGTTTGCAGATAAATAGAAAGATAAATAGATTCTTTGCAGTATTGTTTGTAACAGGAGAAAAAGCCATGGAAATCATTCAGCTATCCATCAAAGACAGGCTAAAATATGACATATGTAAACAATGGGATAAGACGAAGATATTAAAAACAAATGGATTCCATTTATTCATACTGCCATGGAAAATTGTCCATGACAATATAAAGTGAAATCCTGTAAAGAATAAAGTACAACCCCTTTTTTGTAATAAATAAGGAATTATTACATGTGTTTGTACATACACAGGAAAAAAATCTTGAAGAAGAATATTAAGCCTCAAGTAAAATGTTTGATTAGCAAAAAGAAACTCCTCTACCCCAAGGAACTGAAATCCTTTCTCCTTTTGATGATAAACAGTTGTGATATTCCTGAGTCCCCAGGTGGCTATAAGGCCAGTTAGCCTGGGTGGCTTCAGCCTCCTGCTGGTGACTTCACCTCTCTGCCTTTCAGTTTCATCCTCTCCAAAACAGGGATAAGACTAATCCCCTTGCAGCACTGTGTGAGGATTAAGTAAGACAAGGTCCTCTGAGGGCCTGGCACAGTGCCTGGCACCAACATGAAGTCTTCACCTACCATTCAATTCCCATCCTTCCCCACTACTTTACTGCATGATCCTTTCTGCTCTGTCCAGCAAAAAGAACCCGTTGAGACAATCGCCGTAGCCATGTTAACCCTTATTGAGTTCTCCTGTCCTTCGCCCTGATTTCCCATTTTATTAGCCATGCTATAAATGTCTTGGAAGTTGTCTCATATGCTTTCTGGGAAAAGGCAAGATCTGAATATACTTCTTAAAAAAACACTAAATCTCACAAACTACTGCATTCCAAAAGCCAACTCGGGGATGTGAATTCTCACCATCATCCTCCAAACTCCTGCTTGCTTTTAGTCCAGAATTAGAAGAAAGCTCTAGACAAGTCAGAAGTAGAGCATCTGCACAGAGCCCCAGAGGCCTCAGGCTGGTCCAGTAAAATCTCCAGCAAGTGTGCCCAGCACCAAGGCAACCCCAAACCAGAGACCCCTGGAGAAGCCAGTGACTAGCGCATCCTCCCCAAGAGCTCCTTATAACCTGGGAGTCTACTCCATTCACATGGTTTCTGACAACAGCAGACATTAAGCCAGACACCGGACAATTGCATTTGAAGAGTAAGGTTCCATTTGCACAACAATTGCTGAAAAAATTTTGATTTATGGACTGGGCACAGTGGCTCATGCCTGTAATCCCAGCACTTTGGGAGGCCGAGGCAGGCAGATTACGACGTCAAGAGATCAAGACCACCCTGGCCAACATGGTGAAACCTCATCTTTACTAAAAATACAAAAATTAGCTGGGCATGGTGGTGCATGCCTGTAGTCCCAGCTACTCGGGAGGCTGAGGCAGGAGAGTCGCTTGAACCCGGGAGGCGGAGGTTGCAGTGAGCTGAGATCACACCACTACACTCCAGACTGGCGACAGAGCGAGACTCCGTCTCAAAAAAAAAAAATATATATATATATATATATGATTTATGAACAAGAGGAACACTTAGAAGGGGCAGCACCTCACATACACACTTTCTTTCCCCCAAGTTCCTAGCAGACATTAGTTACTCACCCCAGTCCTCGAGGAGCCCACGGGAGCCACCTGGCTGCCTTGAGCTCACCCACTCATCCCAACCTGGTTCTCCACAGGCCCTGGGTATGTGGGTGAAAGCTAATTTATATGTCTGTTTTAAATATATATTGCCATTAAAAAGGTCTTAAATATCCAAAAAAAGAAAAAGGAAAGAAATTCACAGATAATAACAGAAGTACTTATACTTTTAGTACTGAAATGTCTTAAAATAACAACAATGCATATTTATGACGACACACCACAGTTATAAATTTCCTATGGCTATATTAAAGATGTGAAAAAAAGCAGTATGGCTTGTGAGTTTAAGGCTGAGAAAGTCATATGCATAGCAGAGCAGCCACCGGCAACTCTTAAGAACTGACAAACTGAACACAACTTAGTATTTGGCAGCTACTCCTGACATTCTATTTGCAGTGACCAGTAAAAGAGTTCAGAAAACAAGAGCCAGCTCGTAAAGAGGCAGAAAGACATGTATTCTTTGCTTCTATTCAGAAGATCCAACTTCCTGACTGAAAATCCCCTCCCAAATCAGATCAGTCTAAGAGTGGAACAACTTTCCATTTCTTCAAAACCAGGGTTGATTGAGAAAACAAGCAACAAAAATTACCACAGCTGCTACACAGCATGCATCACAACATGAGGCCAAAACAGACAAACTCAATGACAAACCTCTAAATAGACCGGGTCTTTATCAAAGATGCTAATCAAACTTGACCCACCATTCCAGGTTACCACACCAAAAATTCCAACAGTGCACCATTAGAAGAATGTAGTTCAGACATTTACTGAGTCAATGTGGCTATCCCAAGATGTTACCCATATCCCAAAACTATACTACTGGGTATAGCTGCTCATTCTAGTATGAATGGAGCCCACGGGGAAGATGGCTTGTGTGTGGCCAACCAAGGCTTATTCAATCATCATGCTGTTAGAGCTTAAAGATACAATACAGACCCAGGACTTCAGTGCTTTCAGAAAATACATTTGGATTGTTAAAATGGTACCAGGAGGTTCCAAAAGCATCATCTAAAGTAACAAACTAGGCGTCTTCAATTCTTCTTACCAGGTGACTTGCTGTGAACCAAAGACCAGGGTCAGCAGAAAATGATGAAGAAGTTAAGGACAAAGTCGCCACCCAGGTTGTGACCGAGAGTCCATTCACAGCATCTGATTTTGTCCAAAAATGTAACTCTGTCCCTGACTTTTACTATTCAGAGATGCTCAGTAAGGCACTGATCCTCAAAACCAGGATAGCCTTGGCTTCTACCCCAAGACAACTATAGGTCCTCTAGGTTAGAACTTCCCAAGCCTGATTGTCCATCAGAATCACCAGGAGAAGTGTTTCTTAAAAATAAGACAAGCCAGGCATGATGGCTCATGCCTATCCTAGCCCTTTGGGAGACTGAGGCAGTAGAATCACTTGAGGTCAGGAGTTTTGAGACCAGGCTGGGCAATAAAGCGAGACCCCACCTCTAATAAAAACAAAAAATTTAAAAGAAAATAAGATAGACTCATCTAAATCAATATTTGAGTGCCTATCATGTGCCAGCCACTATTCTAGATACTAGGAAAACAGCAGTGAATAAAACAGAAAAAATCTCCACCTCCATACAGCTGACGTTCTGGTATAATGAAAAAGAGTTCTGTTTTTTCTTTTTTTTTTTTTTTTTTTTTTTTCTTTTTTTGAGATGAAGTCTCGCTCTGTTGCCCAGGCTGGAGTGCAGTGCCATGATCTCGGCTCACTGCAACCTCTGCCTCTCGGGTTCAAGCAATTCTCCTGCCTCAGTCTCCAGAGTAGGACTACAGGCACGCTCCACCATGCCCGGCTAATTTTTGTATTTTTAGTAGAGATGGGATTTCATCATGTTGGCCAGGCTGGACTCGAACTCCTGACCTCAAGTGATCCACCCACCTCGGTCTCCCAATGTGCTGGGATTACAGGTGTGAGCCACTGTGCCCGGCAAAAATTTTAAAATGATAGGCCGGGCGCGGTGGCTCAAGCCTGTAATCCCAGCACTCTAGGAGGCCGAGGCGGGCGGATCACGAGGTCAGGAGATCGAGACCATCCTGGCTAACACGGTGAAACCCCGTCTCTACTAAAAAATACAAAAAACTAGCCGGGCGAGGTGGCGGGCGCCTGTAGTCCCAGCTACTGGGGAGGCTGAGGCAGGAGAATGGCGTGAACCCGGGAGGCGGAGCTTGCAGTGAGCTGAGATCCGGCCACTGCACTCCAGCCTGGGCGGCAGAGCGAGACTCCGTCTCAAAAAAAAATAAAATAAAATAAGATGATAATAATAAGCAGTATAGTAAGGTAAAGCGTATCTCTTTCCCATCCCAACTACTTAGGGAGCTTAAAGGATTCCAGGGAATAACCCCAGACTTCATGGATCACACTCCATGGATGGGAATCTACAGTTTTAAGGAGCTACTGGGGTGATTCAGATGCAGCCAGCCCAGCACCGTGTGACCCACTGCTGAGGAGGCTGTGGAACAAATATGGCTCCCTTCTCCAAGTGAATTAAAAGTTTCTATAGCAGCAATGCCCTTGATGAAACACGGTTTTCATATAGCCATCACCTCTGCTGCTTATATTTTTTTCAGTGACTACCTGGAGCCTTTCTGCATATCAAGACAAGATCACTGACAACAAAGAGCTGGAAAATAACCAGTCCATCAGCACTGAAGCCAATGATCTTCCCTCCTTGCAAGGACTGGAGATGTCTCCTGCACACATAATGAGCAGCTGCAGGTCACCCAAATGATGATCACCAAGGCACAGTAATCAAAGGCTGCGGGCACAGGAGGAGGAAAGAGTCCTAGAGTGAAACAGCCCAAAACAATGTGGCAACCCCGCTGATGGCAGAGAAAGCACAGCAGCTGACAGACGAGCCTAGCTTGGAGCTATAATGGACTTGCTCTTTTAAAGCAAAGACTTTCAGGCCAACAGAGACAGACCCTTCTGATGGCAGCAGCTGCAGATGCTAATTAAAGGGCAAATCTCACATGTGTTCAGTTTGGAAGTAGCGGCTGCTTCTCTGTTGGTGTTTGCATCCATACCCCAGTACTAGGAAGGCAATTTCCATCCATTGTGTTGCATTTGAAACAAAGGACAAATGTGTGTGTGCACGTGTGCACACACACATATGCAATGCACCCACGTGCATGCTTGCATATGTGGGGATGGGGTGAATATTGAACAGTTCTTTAGTACTCTATTCCAATTCACATAGGGCATTAGAGGCATGCTGTGCTAGCCACCTCTTAGAAATGTCTCCTTGAAATGCTTGCACGCTCAGCACAACTGAAAGTGCCATGAAAATGTAATGGTGCCGGCGGCATCATTATCCGCTCTGCCCAGTGTTCCTGATCTTTGGCATGAGGGAGGACAGAAGGGGTCCTCAAAGCAGCGTGGCCTCTGAGCAGAGGGGCCCCGATATTATTATTCTTTAGAATAAAAACTGTTATTTTCTTCTTGGTCAAAGTGATCAAGAGAAAAAGAGAGAAGGCCCTTTATCTTAGAAAACATGAAACCCAGCCTGATTCATCCATCTATGAAAAAAATCCTCATTGAGTACTGGATCATCCAAAGTCTTGCCAAGAAACAGACAGGACATGCAAACCAGGGAATTGAGGACATTCATTAGGGAAGGGGCTATTTACAAAGGTTCGGGTTAGGAGAAGAAAAATAAATTTGGGGTGATGAAGCACCCCAGGGCTAGCAACAGAAGGGGACCAGATACCATGCCTGGGCCTGAAAGAGCAAGTACAGGGATTTTGGATGTGTACACTATTACTGAAGGGACAAAAGGAAGAAGCTATAACCAGAAACTAACTATAGCTACAGTTATAGGACAATGGTTCTCAGAATGAGGTCCCCACACCAGCAGCAGCATTACTTGGAAACTAGCTAGAAATGCAAAGTCTTGGCCAAGTGTGGTGGTTCATGCCTGGAATGCCGGCATTTTGGGAGGCTGAAGCAGGAGGATCGCTTCAGCCCAGGAATTCAAGACCAGCCTGAGCAACACAGGGAGACCCCCATCTCTACAAAAAATGAAAAAGGTAGCCGGGCATGGTAGTGTATGCCTGTAGTCCCAGTTACTCAGGAGGGTGAGGTAGGAGGACGGCCTGAGCCCAGGAGTTTGAGGCTACAGTGAGCTATGATTGTGCCACTGCATTCCAGCTTAGATGACACAATAAGACTCTGTCTCGAAAATAGAAGAAGAAATGCAAATTTCTGGGCCCCACCCCAGACCTACTGAATCAGAAACTCTGGGGATAAGGCCAAGCAAGCTGGGACGACATAATTAAATTGTGGCTCCTAAAATGGTAAAAGTGTAAATGCACTTTTACATGCCTCAAAACACCAGAATAAAAAAAAATTTTTTTTAATTTTTAAAAAACTATTTGAAAGGCACAGAAAACTCAAAGAACCTCCCAAAGGCAACAATACACTCAGCAATTGAAGTCAATAAGAGGAATTAATATCTCATTTCACCAATAAGAAAATTGAAGCCGAAAAGGCCAGTGACTCTGGAGAGACCAAACAAGGAATGGTAATAAAACAAGAACCAATATTCTAAGTCACAGCCTCATTCTGATGGGCAGCTGGCTTCCAAACCCTGGCTTCAGAAGCAGCAGCATGTGAACAGGCCTGGTGAGTTTTGAGACATGCCTGAAAAATCAGATAATCTTAGCCGAGAGATCAAAACAGCACATGTCTCACTGTCAAAACTATCATAAGCTGCCACATTTCACTAAAGTAAACAATGAAGTTGTGTTCATTAACTCCCTCCAGATTCCCAATGACAGCATAGGCTGCTATTCATGAAAGCCTAGAAACAGCCCACTTTCAAATTGTTCCTACATAGGAAACAAACGCTGCCCATAAAATTGCACAGGTGTGGGTTGAAAGCAAGATAAGAAATATAAAGAACTCATCCCAAGCAGGGCATCCTAGTAGCAGTGGTTTCAGATCCAGAAGTATAATGCCTTGAGTAAGAATATGGAAGGTGAAACCACAGGCCTGGCTTCAAATCTCAGCTGTACCTTGTATCACCTATAAAAGCAGCTGTTTATTTTGCTTTTTTTTTTTTTTTGAGATGGAGTCTCACTCTGTCGCCCAGGCTGGAGTGCAGTGGCACCATCTTGGCTCACTACAACCTCTGCCTTCCAGGTTCAAGTAATTCTCCTGTCTCAACCTCTGGAGTAGCTCAGATTACAGGTGCCGGCCACCATGCCCGGCTAATTTCTGTATTTTTAGTAGAGACAGGGTTTCACCATGTTGGCCAGGCTGGTCTCGAACTCCTGATCTCAAGTGATCCACTCGCCTCAGCCTCCCAAAGGGCTGAAATTACATGTGTGAGCCACCGTGCCCAGACAAAAGCAGCTGTTTTAGCCTCTGTGACAGACTATTAATTGTGCCCCCCAATCCATCCTTCCCTTATTCCACAGTAATAAGAATTTTAGCTTGACAGAGGTCACACAGCCGACAATAAATTCCCAGTCTCCTTAGCAGTTAGATGCGCAGTCACATGACTACGTTCTGGCCGAGAAAATGTGAGAGGAAATGATGTGTCCAACTTCCACATCAATCTATGGAGAAAGAATTTGCTTACTCTGAATTTCTGTTCTTTTTTCCTACCAGCCAGCTGGAACAGAGACATGAAATGGCCCAACTTCAGCCGTGTAAAAGAAGACAACATCCTAAGGAATGGGGGAGTCACAACATGGAAGGAACCTGGATCCCTGAATTAACACACACAGCAGAGCTGCTCTGCCAGCCTGGGCTGTACATTAGGGTCTCTTTGATACAGCAGCTAAGCGTGTACCTTAGCTGATATATCTCTACATGCAACTAGGGAAAAACATTTGGAGTGAACATAAGGAAGTCACTGTAAGGTTACAGCACAGAAAAGGATTTCGTGGGTCAATTGCAGGCTCAGAGCAAGGGTAACTTGAAGAAAACCACAGCAGGAAAAACATTAGCACAAAGAATTTAGACAAAACAACACTGGCAGGGTTCAGTGGCTCACGCCTGTAATCTCAGCACTCTGAGAGGCCGAGGTGGGCGGATCATGAGGTCAAGAGTTTGAGAACAGCCTGATCAATATGGTGAAACCCCGTCTCTACTAAAAATACAAAAATTAGCCGGGCATGGTGGCGCACGCCTGTAATCCCAGCTACTCAGGAGGCTGAGGTAGGAGAATCACTTGAACCCAGGAGGTGGAGGTTGCACTGAGCTGAGATCGCGCCACTGTACTCTAGCCTGGGCGACACAGCGAGACTCCGTCTCAAAAAAAAAAAAAAAAAAATACTACAAGTGGTGGGATGCAAAACTACGTGCTCTTTGTGAAGATCAGCTCCTTCATGGAAGGACACTGATAAAGGCATCTGTTATGCAGAATTGAACAGATTTCTTCATGAACCAGATCAACAGAGCACTGTTTCCATGAGCCACCTGCAGAATACAGGATTAGCCTTGTTATATAGAACCAGATATTATGACGGAGTTTGTGACAATTTTCTATAGACCAGAAAACAGTAAACCAAACTCACTGGTATGTCACCACAAATGGGAAATGTTTAACCATCAAAATGCAAAAGAACTCAAGTTCAATTTCTTTGCACTGCATTCCAAATTTTGAAAATCTCACTGAGTCTATCTTGAATTACACACGTTAAAGAAAATAACTCTGCTGAGAATATAATGCAAGTTCTGTAATACAGTAAGTAAATCTGAACATACATCAAATTTCTATGAAATTAATCACACATTCATCCAATAAATATTGTTTAAGCATTGACTTGGTAAAGCTCACCCCTTAAGGATGAAGTCGCCTACTGGGACAGAGCAGCACCCACTCATGAAGGAGAAGTACAGGGTGCAATGAGAGTACAGTCAAAAGGCGCCGTCCCAGAAGTACAGGTTCTAGGAGGGGCTTCTGGAAGAAGTGAAATCTGATCCAACCCAGAAAGAGAAAGAGGAGTTAGCAAGGTGAACAGGGAAAGAGTGAACGGCATGCAAAAAGGTCAGAGGAAAGGTCAAAGAACCAAAGGAAGTTCAGGATGGATGTAAGGTAGAAAGAGAAATAGTAAGTGACGAGGCTGGAGGCAAGGGCAAGAAAGGCCTGGTAAGTCACGTGAAAGAGGGTGGACTTCATCCAGAGGACAGCAGGGAGTCTTGAAGGGTTTCAATAGTGGGATGTCTTGGCTGCAGTATGTGGAAGACCTGGGAGGAGGGCCAGACAGATGGCAGCGAGAATACTTCAGAGGTTATCACAGCAATGCAGGGTAGAGAAGATGGAGGCCTGAAACCCACACAGCAGGGGCAAGAATGGAGAGAAGAGACAGCCAGGAGGGATATACCATAGGAGGCAGAATCCTGTTGTTTTTTTCACTGATTTAAAATGTGTCTTCAAGGCCAGGCGCGGTGGCTCATGCCTGTAATTCCAACACTTTGGGAGGTCGAGGCAGGCAGATCACAAGGTCAGGAGTTCGAGACCAGCCTGGTCAACATGGAGAAACCTCATCTCTACTAAAAAGACAAAAACTAGCCAGGCATGGTGGTGCACGCCTGTAATCCCAACTACTCAGGAGGCTGAGGCAGGAGAATTGCTTGAACCCAGGAGGCAGAGGTTGCAATGAGCCGAGATCACGCCACTGCACTCCAGCCTGGGCAGAGCGAGACTCCGTCTCAAATAATAATAATAATAATAATAATAATAATAATGTTCAACTGCCAGGGGAGCATGATATGTAAGTTTCCCCAAACTTCAAATGTTTGTTGATGTAAAAGTGGCCAATAGATAGGATGGAATTTCAGGACTGTACAGTACCAATATAAATCTAGGATCCCTTTATCTTGCAACAGAATAGGCTTCCAGATTCAGAATTTTTCAGATTTCAGAAAAGTAAAGGTAAAGTGGTACATACACTTTTTTTTTTTTTTTTTTTTTTTGAGACAGAGTCTTGCTCTGTTACCCAGGCTGCAGTGCACTGCCATGATCTTGGCTCACTGCAACCTTCACCTCCTGGGTTCAAGTGATTCTCCTGCCTCAGCCTAAGGAGTAGCTGGGATTACAGGCACCCACCATCACACCTGGCTAATTTTTGTATTCTTAGTAGAGATGGGGTTTCACCATGTTGGCCAGGCTAGTCTTGAACTCCTGAACTCAGGTTATCCACCCGCCTCGGCCTCCCAAAGTGCTGGGATTACAGGCGTGAGCCACCGTGCCCAGCCATACATACACTTTATATTATGTAACACCCTCAGTAGGGTCTGGGACATCACCTCGTAATCAAACACATTCATAATTTTATAGTAAAATGTGAAATCACTCTAAAGGGAATGAATAAAGACTAAAAAGAGCCTTAAGACAGCTTGGATCAAGTTTTGCCAAAAACTGAGTTCAAGTCAGATTTTGTTGATAAACAAGTAATAAAAGAACTTGAGGTTATTCAGAACTCTAGGTATTTCAGAATTACAGATAAGGGATGGCAGAGGTATGATCATATCTTAATTTCCAAGCTAAGTTTGCGCTTTTATGTGAAAACTATACCCTTAGCAAGCATTTTACTCTAAAGCAACAAAGTACTTGAGAAGAAAATGGAGACAAGAAAATATTAATAATTACAAAATCCCATCAGTAATACCCAATTGAGCTACAAAAGAAGGGAGTAAAAATGTCATTGACCCAAGTGGCAATGTGCTGAGGCAACCAGAACTCCGAAAAACAGCTGCATTAAGAACCCTCCCAGGCTGGGCACGGTGGCTCACATCCGTAATCCCAGCACTTTGCGAGGCCGAAGCGGGCGGATGATGAGGTCAGAAGATAGAGACCATCCTGGCTAACACGGTGAAGCTCCATCTCTACTAAAAACACAAAAAATTAAACGAGCGTGGTGGTGCGCGCCTATCTATAATCCCAGCTACTCCAGAGGCTGAGGCAGGAGAATCGCTTGAACCCGGGAGGCGGAGGCTGTGGTGAGCCGAGATCACAACACTGCACTCCAGCCTTGGCGACAGAGCGAGTCTCGGTCTCAAAAAAAAAAAAAAAAAAAAAAAAAAAACAAAACAAAAAAAAAAAAAACTTCCATCTTGCAAGATGGCGGATGGAAAAGCTGAGTAGAAGCTAAGGATGCTGATGCCAGTGGTGAGATCAATGGGGAAGCCCCCTACATCTGGGAGCCTGTCCTAGCATAGAAATCTGCAGAGTCCCAATCCGAGAGGTACTCCAGGAAGACTATGCCCAAGCAGATGTCCACAGCAGTTAAATCCACAATTAAGAAGACAAAGGTAGCCGGACGCGGTGGCTCATGCCTCCCAAGTGCTCATCCCAGCACTTTGGGGGGCTGAGGCGGGCAGATCACCTGGGGTCAGGAGTCACAAACCAGCCTGGCCAACACGGTGAAACTCTGTCTCTACTAAAAATGCAAAAAGTAGCCAGACATGGTCGTGGGCACCTGAAAATCCCAGCTACTCAGGAGGATGAAGCAGAAGAATTGCTTGAACCTAGAAGGTGGAGGCTACAGTGAGCCAAGATCCCGCCACTGCACGCCATCCTGGGCAACAGAGCAAGACTCTGTCTCAAAAAAAAAAAAAAGTCCAGGCACAGTGGCTCACGCCTGCAATCCCAGCACTTTGGGAGGTGGAGGCGGGTGGATCACGAGGTCAGGAATTCAAGACCAGCCTGGCCAACGTGGTAAACCCCACCTCTACTAAAAAATATAAAAATGAGCCAGGCGTGGTGGCACACGCCTGTAATCCCAGCTACTCGGGAGGCTGAAACAGGATAACCTGGGAGGCGGAGGTTGCAGTGAGCCAAGATCACGCCATTGCACTCCAGCCTGGGTGACAGGATGAGACTCCATCTCAAATACACACACACACACACACACACACACACACACACGTAAGAAAAAGGAAAGTTCTTTCTACTATGACAAAGCTAGGTGGTGGTAATAAGAATGGTGACATCGAAGTGAGAAATTATCAAAATGCCTAAACAGTACTCTCCTGAAGATGTGATTTGAGAACTGTTCAGACATGAAACAAAGCACTACCATCAACATGTAAGAAAACTACATTTGGGCATCCCTGCTGGGGCTCCTCTGATCAACCTCACTGGCCACAGGGGAGGCAAGCAGTGGTTTCCCTGAAGCTACTGAGCAGTAGCCTGCCACACAGACCACTAAATCCTCAACTGAGTTCCTTTACACAGAACACGGAAAATTTGTCAACGCCTCTACCAAAATGGACCTTGATGGTATGAAAATCCCAAAGCATTTCAATAATGCTTACTTTTAAGAAGAATAAGCTGCCTGAGACTAGACACCAAGAAGAGGAGCTCTTCAACTCAGAGAAGAGAAATATGAGTTTATTGAACACTGCAAAGTAGACCAGAAAACTGTGGACTCTCAACTTTGGTTCAAAAAGCAAAGCCCTTCCTAATTCCAGGACCTCTTAGATTCTGTGTGGCATTGAAAATGAAGTTTATCTTCACAAGTTAGTGTTCTAAACCTCTTGCAGAGCTCTAATTAAAATATCTAAAACAGGCTGGGCGTCGTGGCTCACGCCTGTGATCCCAACAATTTGGGAAGCCAAGGCAGGAGGATGGCCTGGGGCCAGGAGTTCAAAACCAGCCTAGGCAACCTAGTGAGACCCCAGTCTCTGAAAAATTTAAAAATTAGCTAGGCATGGTGGTTTGTACCTGTTGTCCTAGCTAATCAGGTGGCAAAAGCAGGAGAATCACTTGAGCCCTGGAATTTGAGGTTACAGTGAGCTATGATCATGCCACTGCAACAGAGACCTCATCGCTTAAAAAAAAAAAAGTATCTAAAACAACAATAACAAACAAACATGAACCAAAACAAACAAAAGCCCTATTGTTTCAAGGGAACTTCTTTTCTTTTTTTTCTTTTTTTTTTTTTTTTTTGATAGGGCGTCTCACTCTGTCGCCCAGGCTAGAATGCAGTGGCATAATCTCGGCTTACTGCAAGCTCCGCCTTCTGGGTTCACACCATTGTCCTGCTTCGACCTCCCAAGTAGCTGGGACTATAGGCACCCGCCACCGCGTCCGGCTAATTTTTTATATTTTTAGTAGAGACAGGGTTTCACCATGTTAGCCAGGATGGTCTTGATCTTCTGATCTCATGATCCACCCACCTCGGCCTCCCAAAGTGCTGGGATTACAGGCGTGAGCCATCACGCCTGGCCCAAACTTCTTTTCTTAATAAAGAAGCCTGAGGCTAGGCACAATGGCTCACGCCTGTAATCCCAGCACTTTGGGTGGCCAAGATGGGTGGATCAACTGAGGTCAGGAGTTCAAGACCAGCCTAACCCACATGGCGAAACCCCGTCTCTACTAAAAATACAAAAATTAGCTGGGCGTGGTGGCATACGCCTGTAGTCTCAGCTACACAGGAGGCTAAGACAGGAGGATCACTTGAACCCGGGAAGTGGAAGTTGTAGCGAGCCGAGAATGCACAACTGCACTCAAGCCTGGGTGACAGAGAAAGATTCCGTCTCAGAAAAAGAAAAGAAAAAAAGAAAAGGCGCAGTGGCTCACACCTGTAATCCCAGCACTTTGGGAGGCTGAGGCGGGCGGATCACCTGAGGTCAGGAGTTTGAGACCAGCCCCACCAACATAGCGAAACCCTGTCTCTACTAAAAATACAAAAATTAGCAGGGTATGGTGGCATGCACCTGTAATCCCAACTACTTGGGAGGCTGAGGCAAGAGAATCACTTGAACCCAGGAGGTGGAGGTTGCAGTGAGCTGAGACTGAGCCATTGCACTCCAGTCTGGGTGACACCAGCCTGGGTGATAGAGCGAGACTTTGTCTCAAAAAAAAAAAAAAAAGTCCGTTAATACATTCAAACATGAGAAGCTCCCTAAGATGCAGAGAGCACAAGGTAAATATTGCATCTGCAACAAATGTCCTGGAACACCAGCAACCCTAGAAACATACTAAAGTCATCTGTGAAGATGAGGGTTCCATGTCCCAAGTCTCAAAGAAGGAAAGCTTCTAAGGCAATATTTAAGAAAGGGTGTTTCAGGCCATACACCTAAGAGCCATGGCATTGGTTCTGAAGGCACATGTGGTCAGTCAAAGCCAGTCTTCCAATAGATTCGTATGTGAATATCCTCACTCAGAGGACAAGGAAAACTTCTCTCCAGGCACTGGGTTCTCAACTAATATGAAACCAAGACAAATAAACTTATTTATTTTAGGTCAGAAATAAAAGCAGCAAATTCCTCAAAAACTGGCCAGTAGAAGTTTAAGATACGTGGGAGTTCATCTCTCTCGTACCTTTTCTCTCACGTGAGCCTGTTTATCTCCATTCAGGGTAACATGACAGTCTTCTTTTGAGGGCTGAATCAGGAACAAAAATTGTTTCTAGGATACACTCTTTAAATTTAGGAATTTAATCCCTCAAGAACCTAAACAAGGCCCCAAAATGAATTTTAGCATTTTATTACTTATGCTATATACACATCAGGGAAAATTATGCCACTGCTCAAAGAATAAAGTAGACCTGCGTGACTGACAAGGAAGAAAGGATGTCTGGGATACACTGGTGAAAGGCAACAGCAAGCTGGAGAGCCAAGCATAGAGTGACATACCATTTTTATAAAGCAACTATACACATGAGGATATAAAAGTATCCCCCACCGGGGCTGGGCACGGTGGCTCACACCTGTAATCCCAGCACTTTGGAAGGCCAAGGCAGGAAGATCGCTTGAGCTCAAGAGATCAAAACCAGCCTGGGCAACATGGCAAAACTCCGTCTCTACTAAAAATACAAAACTTGGCCGGGCGCGGTGGCTCAAGCCTGTAATCCCAGCACTTTGGGAGGTCGAGACAGGCGGATCACGAGGTCAGGAGATCGAGACCATCCTGGCTAACACGGTGAAACCCCGTCTCTACTAAAAAATACAAAAAACTAGCTGGGTGAGGTGGCGGGCGCCTGTGGTCCCAGCTACTCGGGAGGCTGAGGCAGGAGAATGGCGTAAACCCGGGAGGCAGAGCTTGCAGTGAGCTGAGATCCGGCCATTGCACTCCAGCCTGGGCAACAGAGCGAGACTCCGTCTCAAAAAAAAAAAAAAAAAAAAAAAAAAATTAGCCAGGTGCAGTGGTGTACACCCAGGAGGCTGAGGTGGGAGGATTGTTGGAGCCCAGGAAGTTAAGGCTGCAGTGAGCCATGTTCATGCCACTGAACTCCAGCCTGGGTGGCAAAGTGAGACCTGGTCTCAAAAAAAGAAGAAAAGAAAAATATCCCCACCATGCTCCCACAGAGCATAGTTAAGGGTCAGAAAGGAAGAGCTTATGTAACCATTTAACATTTCTTCCCCTAGGGAAGAGGATTAGAAAATAAAACAGAGGGACTGGGCAGAGTGGCTCACGCCTATAACCCCAACACTTTGGGAGGCTGAGGCAGGTGGATCATTTGAGGTCAGGAGTTTGCAGCCAGCCCGGTCAATGTGATAAAATCCCATCTCTACTAAAAATACAAAAATTAGTTGGGCATGGTGACACGCACCTGTAATCCCAGCTACTTGGGAGGCTGAGGCAGAAGAATCACTTGAACCTGGGAGGCGGAGATTGCAGTGAGCCGAGATTGCACCACTGAACTCCAGCCTGAGTGACAGAGCGAGACTCTGTGTCAATAAAAAAAGAAGAGAAAAGAAAATGGGGGGCTTTCCCTTCAACTTCATGCATTTCTACAGTGTTTGCATTTTCTTATCACAACCATGAATTATTACCTTTTTTTTATCCTAAGCAAGCTAACACAGGAAGTTTTTAAAAATTAAAGCAACATTCTCTTATACGTAATAACAAACTATTCCCCCAATAAATGATTTCCTATTATTGCCTTAAAGCCACAGCTACAATATGCAACAATCAATGAGGCTGTTTCTAAATGGGTTAGCTCTTGATCTTTATAAAGAGGAAACCAGGGAGACACCTGTAAGGCAAGAAAGCCTTTGAATGAATGAGACCACATGGGCAAGAACCACATTCAGTTTTACCACAGGCATCTGAGTGTCAGAGTGTTAGGCTAATTCCAGAGAGACAGATGTAAAGACTCACCAGATAAAGGTGATTTTTGTCCTGAAAGGCATACTGTAATTGGGGGATCCACGGGCTTGTGCTTCGAGATAGTATGTTACGCTCTTCCTCAAAAAATGAAACCTAGGAAAAAAAGAAACTGCTTAGAAAATTATAAAGAATTAAGTGTGAGAGGGGGAAAAAAGTATTTTCCTCTGTCTTTATGCCTAAACAGATATTTCTAGCTTAAAAAAAAAAAAAAAGAAAAGAAAGAAGAAGGAAGGAAGGAAGGAGGAAACAAGGGAGGAAGGAAGGGAGGGAGGGAGGGAAGGAGGCAAGGAATGGGCTGTCACTTAGCCCAGAATTGCATAAATCTCAATCATTCACCTACTTTGGTCACAATTTTTGCCAGCTCCATATATTACCTGCTCAATTCTTTAACATATTTCTTTAAACTCCCTTTCTTTAAATGTAAATATTTTTCTCTTCCTTTTCTGTTCCTGAACAATTCAGTCCTAAAGCCACTCGCTGGTATGGAACAAGGTAAGCATCCATACTGGTTATGGGGAGAGTCACGGTGGCCCAGGACAGGGTGCCAGTCCCAAGCAACGTGAGGAGGGCGGCACCCACGTGTGGGCGCAGCCCAATACCACAGGCCCACACAGGGTGAAGAAGACATCCACGTGAAAGGGCAACTTATCTGGACAGAGCAGATTATCTGGACCCACCAAGGGGAGGTGGGATACCAACAAAGACAGTAGATTGGATGCACACAGATGCATAAAATAAGTAAACATATTAAGGGTATAATGTCAGAGAAGAGAATTACAAACATGGAAAGGGTGAAAACTAAAATGAACCCTGTGAAGTTGGATTGGAACTGGGGGTACTGGTGTGAACTCATGGTTTTCCCTTTTTATTTTTGTAGAGACAGAGTCTCTATGTTTCCCAAGCTGGTCTTGAACTCCTGGCTTCAAGTGATCCTCTTGCCTCAGCCTCCCAAAATGCTGAGATTAAAGGCATGAGTCACTGTGCCCAGCCACAGTTTTCAATATATAGACATAGATACACAAATATAGATGTAAATATATGTGCGTGTGTGTGTGCGTGTGTGCACACGTGCACGTGTAGGTGGATATATACTGTATATACATATGTATATTCCTTAGTGCTGTCCACTGAAAGGGGTCTGGGAGTAGTGACACCCCAGTAGCAATGAAAATACCCAATGTCCAGATCTCGGCCTCTAAACACCATTGTCCACTGAAAGGAACAGGGCTCCTCTGAGAAATGACTGATGCCAGAGCCAGGGCAGAGAAAGTAAAATTACCAAAAGAACCTGAACATCTTGCTATACCAGAAAGCAGGAAAGTATTCAATGAATCTTGGGGACAAGTGAAAAGGACACAAAAGCTAACCTAAAAAGGTTCTCAGTGGCCAAATTGGGAACAATTTAAGTATAAAACTCGTGACAGAAATGGATTATAACTCACTGACTGAAATAGGAAAATGCAAGTCCACATAGAGACAAAATATTTCCATCATTTGAAAGTAACTCTCCAAAAAGCACTT
The DNA here is from genome assembly GCF_024542745.1 of Macaca thibetana thibetana. NCBI lineage: Eukaryota > Metazoa > Chordata > Mammalia > Primates > Cercopithecidae > Macaca > Macaca thibetana. The sequence goes on from NC_065588.1 coordinate 116,104,633, forward strand.
TTTTAATTACAAAGGAGGCTGGGTGCAGTGGCTCATGCCTATCATCCCAGCGCTTTGGGAGGCCAAGGCAGGGGGACTGCTTGAGGCCAGGAGTTAGAGACCAGCATGGACAACATAGTGAGACCCCATCTCTACAATACAAAGATTAGCTGGGTGTGGTGATGTGTGCTTATAGTCTCAGTTACTCAGGAGGCTGTGGCAGGTGGATTACTTGAGCCCAGGAGTTCAACGCTACAGTGAGCCAAGATCGCACCACTGCACTCCAGCTTGGGCAACCAAGCAAGACCCTGTCTCTAAGAAAAATAAAATAAATAAAATTACGAAGGAGGAAGGAGTAACTCCACAAGCAGAAAAGCATAACTGGCATCACGTTAATCAAGTGATCAAAGCGAGCATCAACATGAATATGATAAATTGAAACTGAGAGTCGCCTGCTTGGATGCAGTAAGAACAGAGCATCTTGTCGGGAGGCTGAGGCAGGAGAATGGCGTAAACCCGGGAGGCAGAGCTTGCAGTGAGCTGAGATCCGGCCACTGCCCTCCAGCCTGGGCGACAGAGCAAGACACCATCTCAAAAAAAAAAAAAAAAAAAAAAGAACAGAGCATCTTGTCTGTGATATTCCAGCCAAAGATCAAGACCCTGAATCTAAATATAAGCAACATCAGACAAATTCAAATTTTACAAAATAACTGGCCTATAATCATCAGAATTGTCAAGGTCATGAGAGTCCAGGAAAAATCAAAGAACTGCTCCAGATTGAAGGAGACTAAAGAGACAGGACAATTAAGTGTCACGTGTGATCCTCAACTCGATTGTTTTATTCTAAAAGACATTATGGGGGCTGGGCATGGTGGCTCATGCCTGAAATCCCAGCACTTTGGGAGGCCGAAGCGGGCAGATCACTTGAGGTCAGGAGTTTGAGGCCAGCCTAGCCAACATGGTGAAACTCCATCTCTACTAAAAAATACAAAAACTAGCTGGGTGTGGTGGCATGCCACTTGTGGGGCTGAGGCAGGAGAATCACTTGAACCCGGGAGGCGGAGGTTGCGGTGAGCTGAAATCTCACCACTGCACTCTAGCCTGGGTGACTAAGCGAGACTGTGTCTTAAAAAAAAAAAAAAAAAAAAAAAAAAACTGTGTAAATCAACTGCTTAAATAAATTATATATATGCATATATATGTAAATATATTCTATGCATGTGTACATATATATTTCTGTGTATATATATTCTGTATGCAATATATATTCTATGTGTATATACATTGTGTGTGTGTATATATATTCTACGTATATGTTCATTGTGTATCTATCAAATGGTTTAAGAAAAAAAGTTGTTTATACTGTATGTGATGGTTAGTCTTGTGTCAACTTATAATCCTAGATGATTACATATCTATCTCCTACTGGTTCCATTTCCCTTAAGAACCCTGACTATACTGTACTTGCAACTTTTCTATAAATTTGTGATTGTTGGCCAGGCGCGGTGGCTCACGCCTGTAATCCCAACACTTTGGGAGGCCAAGGCAGGCAGATCACTTGAGGTCAGGAGTTCAAGACTAGCCTAGCCAACGTGGTGAAACACCGTCTCTACTAAAAATACAAAAATTAGCCGGGCATGGTGGAGAGAACCTGTAATCCCACCTATTCAGAAGGCTGAGACAGGAGAATCATTTGAACCCAGGAGGCAGAGGTTGCAGTGAGCAGACACTGTGCCCCTGCACTCCAGCCTAGGTGACAAAGCAAGACTCTGTCTCCAAAAAAAAAACAAAAAAAATGGTTACTGTTTCAATTTTTTTTAATTTTAAATTTAAAAAATTGTTTAGGTTATTGTTAGAACAAGTTACAGGGGATTTGTTTATTTGTTTGTTTGTTTGTTTTGTTTTGTTTTAGAGACAGGGTCTTGCTGTGTCACCTAAGCTGGTCTCAAACTCCTGGGCCCAAACCATCCTCCCGCCTTGGCCTCCCAAAGTGCTGGGATTACAGGTGTGAGCAAAGTTACAGGTTTTGATATGTTAGTTAATATTAAACTATTAAATATTTTTACATAGGTTGTCCATGTACTACCTAAAATCATGAGATTTCACACTACCAGAGATAAATCTAACGTATTTGGGAAACAGCAACCTAACCCCAGTAATTTACTACACCTGATGCTGATCCTTCTTTTGTCTGGCACATAAAAGGTGTCCAAGGAAGGCTGAACTGAACAGTCTACACCTTTGCTTGCTCACCACTGACTCTGTCTGACCCCTGAAGCTTCCATTAAAATAAGCAGTCTCCAAACAAAAAAAAAATTAAAAATAAATAAAATAAGCAGTCTCAGCCAGGAGGCGTGGCTCATGCCTGTAATCCCAACACTTTGGGAGGGGGAGATGGAAGGATCACTTGAGGCCAGGAGTTCAAGACCAGCCTGGGCAACATACGGAGATCCCACCTCTACACAATTTTTCTTTTTTTTTTTTTTTTGAGATGGAGCGTTTGCTCTTGTTGCCCAGGCTGGAGTGCATGGCATGATCTAAGCTCACTGCAACCTCTGCCTCCCAGGTTCAAGCGATTCTCCTGCCTCAGCTCCCGAGTAGCTGGGATTACAGGCATGTGCCACCACACCCAGCTAATTTTTTGTATTTTTAGTAGAGATGGGGTTTCTCCATGTTGGTCAGGCTGGTCCCGAACTCCCAACCTCAAGTAATCTGCCTGCTTTGGCCTCCCAAAGTGCTGGGATTACAGGCGTGAGCCACCGCGCCTGGCTCACAAAATTTTTTTTTAAAGTTAGTTGGGGGCTGGGCACAGTGGCTCACACCTGTAATCCCAGTACTTTGAGAGGCTGAAGTGGCCAGATCACTTGAGGTCAGGAGTTCGAGACCAGCCTGGCCAACACGGCAAAACTCTGTCTCTACTAAAAAATACAAAAAACATTAGCCAGACATGGTGGTGCCCGCCTGTAGTCCCAGCTACTAGGGAGGCTGAAGCACAAGAATCACTTGAACCCAGGAGGCAGAGGGTGTGGTGAGTGAGATCGAGCCACTGAACTCCAGTGGACTCTGTCTCAAAAAAATAAAAATAAAAAGAGTTTAAAATAATAAAGTGGGCCAGGCGCAGTGGCTCACACCTGTAATCCCAGCACTTTGGGAGGCCGAGGCAGGCAGACCACAAGGTCAGAAGTTCGAGACCAGCCGCCTGACCAACATGGTGAAACTCCCCCCTCTACTAAAAATACAAAAATTAGCCAGGTGTGGTGGCAGGCACCTGTAATCCCAGCTACTCAGGAGGCTGAGCCAGGAGAATCACTTGAACCTGGAAGGCGGAGGTTGCAGTGAGCCGAGTTTGCACCACTGCACTCTAGCCTGGGCAACAGAGTGAGACTCATTCTCTAAATAAATAAATAAATAAATAAATAATAAAGTGAACTGGGTGTGGCAGCACATGCCTATGGTCCCAGCTACTTGAGAGGCTGAGGCGGGAGGGTCCCTTAAGCCCAGGAGTTTGAAGATACAGTGAGCTATGACCACACCACTGCATTCCGGCACAGATGACAGTGAGACCCTGTCTCTAAAATAATAGAAACAGTCGGCCGGGCGTGGTGGCTCACGCCTGTAATCCCAACACTTTGGGAGGCCAAGGCGGGGGAATCACGAGGTCAGGAGATGGAGACCATCCTGGCTAACATGGTGAAACCCCGTCTCTACTAAAAATACAAAAAAATTAGCTGGGCGTGGTGGTGGGCACCTGTAGTCCCAGCTACTTGGGAGGCTGAGGCAGGAGAATGGTGTGAACCCGGGAGGCGGAGCTTGCAGTGAGCCGAGATCGTGCCACCACACTCCAGCCTGGGCGACAGAGCAAGACTCCGTCTCTAAATAAATAAATAAATAGTCTCTGAGGACCCCTTCCAGCTGTCAGAGAACCTGGGCAGGTGTACGGGCCTCTCCCAGGAGAGGCCTCGGACTTGTCTGCAGAACAGCATCCCTCCCTCCTCTCGGGCGCTTCTTTTCCTTTGCTCCTTGTGCTAGCTTCTCTCCTCTCATGCCCTTAAATTCCAAATGGCTCAGTTAAGGACCCTACTTTTCTTTTCTATGCATCCTCTTAAGGAATGAATAGGCGGCTTTAGTTAGCGCCTGTATGTGTATAATTTTATAAGCCCCCAGCCCACACTTCCACACGGTCATTTCAGGCCATTCGCCTGGAGGAAGGCATACCTATTTGAATGTCTCTATTGTTTGCCTGCCGTGTGGTCTATTGGATTATTTTCTTTTTACATGCACTATTTCCCATCAAAAACATAAGTATCACAAGGTCAGGGCTACATGTAATGCCTCTTCCCCAGGACCTAGAAACATACCAGACACAGCAGATGCTCAGGTAGTGTGAACTGATGAGACACAGTTCTTTCTCAGGAGCTGGGAGGCTGAGTGAGCATCTTCCACTCCTCTCTTCCAAATTATCTGCCATGTCGTCACTTTTCCTTTCTATTATGTTGCTCACATTTTATTGCTAAACACAGAAGCCACTCTCAGATCCTGACAAGCAGCTTCCTGCCCTCCACCACTTCTCTGATTGGAGGGCACACAAAGTCACTGAAGTCCACAGGGCCAGACTCTGATCCCAACCTCCTCCTTCCAGAGGTCTAAATAATCCCCAACAGCCTCACAAAGTAAACTGCAATTCAAAAACTGGTTCTTGGGGGAATGGGGAGGTATTGTATAATGGATAGAGAGTTTCTGTTTGGGATAGAAAAGTTCTAGAAATGGATAGTGGTCATGGTTGTACAACATCATGAATGCATTGAATACCACTCAGTTGCACATTTAAAAATGGTTAAAATGGTACACTTTATGTTATATATATTTTACCACAATTTTTTAAAAAAAGGTTTTTGAGTTTCCCACCCATTTCCCCCTCCCCACCCAAATGTCCTCATTTCGCCATTTCCCAGTCTGTTCTGAACCACTGAACACACACACACACCCACACACACACTTGCATAGCATTCTAGTACTCCAGAATGTCACACTTCTACCCAACATGTTCTCATCACTTCTCTGTGCCCAGAACCTACATTTCCCCCCATCAGTGAGAAATGTCCCTAACTGTCCCTTGCTCACCCACAACATCTCCCCTCACATCATCATTAATTAATTTGCTAATTGCTCTCCCGCTTCTGTGATACTTTAGCTGGTAAGCACCTGCTTTATACATTTGCATTTTTCCTCCACTTTCCAAGGTTGTTTTTAAACCCTGAAAATAACAGCCATGGGACTTCTATTCCTTTTGCGAGCTTCCTGCAGAGCTGGGTACATTATCAGACATATCATGTACACTAAAATGTCTGTAAGTAATAAATTACTCTCTGAATTCCAAGGCTGATGGCCATCTCTCTAAAACACAGCAAAAGAATCAATGTCGAGAGACAGTAGCCTTGTTTAAAAGAAAGAAAAATACCACAACAAAAAAGATAACGTTCTACCTGCTCTCAAACAAGCAACTCCCTAGCCACATAACAAAGAATTTTATTTGATTTCTTCAAAGGCCTGTTTTAAAACCAAATCCATATGCCCACAACACAAATATCTAAAGCGTGTACAAAAGCAATGCGATTCACCCCACCATATGTATATCCTGAGTCCCCAGCTAGCGGTCATAAAAGATCATCTTAAATTCATTAGTTAAAAGGCCAACTTGGTACTGAAATAAATCACAACTATAGAAACATGATACATCAAGAGGAATTTGTGAGCCTTCAAAATTAGCCAACATCAGTTCAAGAAGATGAGCTAAGAACACAAGAGCCCTTTTTGCCCCAACCATCATTAAATATAGTCACAGAGGAAAACGTGCTCGATCCTAGACGCCAGTGCAGCAGATTCTCGTCTTTGCAATGAACACTCCGGTACAGAAAGTGGACAAGCATGATGTTAAAATCCTCCTACCTGCTCCTGGGCCAATAAAGCCTTCTTCTTCATCACTTTCATAGCATGGATGTCCCCGGTTGCCTTCTCTCTCACCACCTGCACTTCAGCAAAGTGACCACAACCTACAAGACTTCTGACTTCAAAGTCCTTTGCCGAAGGCTGGAGCTCCTGTAACTCAGCTATGGTGTCGGAATCTGCAAAAGATGCAAGAGTTATCCCCAGGTAAATAAAGCATGCAAATATATGCATCTTTATGAAAGAAAAAAAAAAAGAAAATAGCGTTCGGATAGCTTCCCTCACTGTCAAAGACATTCACTTTCTCATCCATCATGAATAATTATAAAATCAGTACAAAAGTGTTTTTATATGTTAAGTTAAAATTAAGGGCTCCAGAAATTCCAAAGTACAGTTTCCATGGCAGCTACAATTTGAATCCCATAGACTCAGAAAATAGGGAGAGAGGATACAAATTATGTTTTCCTTCTTCCTCTCTGAAGGCTGCAGGGCAGTGTTTGGTCAAGCATGCTTATCAGCATTTAGACTGGTTTACAGTGTGACATAGTCAACAAGAGTCTAATTTAGACCAACTTGGGACCTGGCTTCCAGGTCATTCCATTCAAACTACATGTACTTAGTTTTATCCCACTAGCCCAAGGTTCATCTTCCTTGGATTGTATCAGTAATGCCTTCGTAGATTTAATATGTGGCAGTGCTTAAAGGGGCAGAGGGGGCTGGGCATGGTGGCTGACACCTGTAATCCCAACACTTTGGGAGGCCTAGGCAGGTGGATCACTGGAGGTCAGGAGTTCAAGACCAGCCTGGCCAACATGGTGAAACCCCATCTCTACTAAAAATACAAAAATTAGCCAGGTGTGGTGATGCATGCCCGTAATTCCAGCTACTCGGGGCTGAGGCACAAGAAACACTTGAACCTGGGAGGCAGAGGATGCAATGAGCTGAGATCGTGTCACTGCACTCCAATCTGGGTGACAGAGTGAAACTCTGTCTCTAAAAAAACAAAGCACGGAGGCCGGTCGCGGTGGTTCACACCTGTAATCCCAGCACTTTGGGAGGTTGAGGTGGGCGGATCACGAGGTCAGGAGATCAAGACCATCCTGGCTAACATGGTGAAACCCCCTCGCTACTAAAAAAAATAAGCCAGGTGTGGTGGCGGGCACCTGTAGTCCCAGCTACTCGGGAGGCTGAGGCAGGAGGATGGTGTGAACCCAGGAGGCGGAGCTTGCAGTGAGCCGAGATTTTGCCACTGCATCACAGCCTGGGCGACAGAGCAAGACTCCATCTCCAAAAATAAATAAATAAATAAAAATTTAAAAAAAAAAAAAAAAAAAAAGGGCTTAGCACTCAGAGAACCAAATGGGGCCCTGACATCTGCTCTGCAGGGCTGACATGCCACATGTCCAAATGGATTTGCAACTATCTTTTTCTTACCATACAGTCTCATTCTTTTTCCAAGTCTAATCTTTCAGTCAGAGATCCTCAACGTATGAAGTATGGACTAAATGGACAGCAGATTTGGAATCTAACATGTTTATTAACACTCTAGATACACTGATCTGATACATCGCTAGATGTGCGATGACCCTAATGACCTGCAGGAATGAAGGGGAGCAGCAGTGGCTGACCCAAAAATTTAATCCTGCACATTACAAGGGAACAGCATCATATACAGGCATTACACAACATGGGCAGGCAAGCAATTCTTATAATCAAAATTACCCTGCAGAATCCGGCAGAATGATGCCACACTAAAGACCAAGGGACTGTTTTAAAATCCCAAACACACACTGGAATCTTCTGGGAACTGGAAGGGATGGCCATTTCAATGGCTGGGCAGCAGATAAGGTTAGCAGTTACATTCTAGAGTCATACTCAGCCCTGCAAGTGGCTCACCCAATAAGACGGACTTGGTCCATCAAAGGGAAAAGACATTTCATACCACAGTCAGTGACTGGCATTTTAATGAGTTGGCCATTGTCATTTTTTTCATTTTCTTTCTTTTTTTTTTGTTTTTAAGAGACACAATTGGCCAGGCATAGTAGCTCACACCTGTAATCCCAACACTTTGGGAGGCCGAGGTGGGTGGATCACCTGAGGTCAGGAGTTCAACATGGTGAAACTCCCATCTCTACTAACAATACAAAAATTAGCTGTGCACGAGTGGCTGCTTGTAATCCCAGCTGCTCAGGAGGCTGAGGCAGGAGAATCACTTTAACCTGGGAGGTGCAGGTTGCAGTGAGCAGAGATCGCACCATTGCACTTCAGCTTGGGTGACAGAGTGAGATTCCATCTCAAAAAAAAAAAAAAAAAAAAAAGAACATGATCTTGCTCTGTTGTCCAGCCTGGAATGCAGTGGTGAAATCATAGAATCATAGCTCACTGCAGCCTCGAACTCCTGGACTCAAGGGATCTTCAGCCACCTCATTCTCCTGAGTAGCTGGGACTATAGTGCACACTACCATATGTACAGGTAGGGTCTCATTATGCTGCCCAGGCTGGTCTTAAACTCCTGGACTAAAGCAATCCTCCCAACTTGGCTTCCCAAAGCACTAGGATTACAGGCATGAACTATCACACTCAGCCTGCAACTGTAACTGGTCTTGCCCACCCTCTTCCTTTGTTGCACGGGTGGAGTTGAAATCTCTTGGGTCAAAGGCATATATAATGAGTGCCACAGTATTAGAGTCTTCTAAGCCACAGACCCCACTCCTCACTTCAGCAGTCATCCTGAATACACCTTCCCTTGGTCCCTTGGGGAACCAGGCAAGAGTGCTGGGTGGATCCACACGAAGTCGTGACCACTGTAAAAAACAAATCTAGGGCATCTACATGGGGAACGCCATGAAGAAGCAAAATTAAAAGCTATACAGTATTTTCCTTTTGCCCTGGCAATGCTGTAACAAGCCCGTCTTCCTTCCCTGTCTCTTTCCAAGTTTCTTTCAGATCAAGTATTTGAGTTTTGAATTATAATTCCCCAAAAACTTGCTGGATTGAACTGGATTTTCTTATTGCTCATACACAAAGTCAATCTCTCCTAATTCTTCATTATGGCTTGGATTGTTTACAAAGTTGCTTACAGCGGTGTCCAACTTAATAACTGGGTCTGTCACTGGCGACCACCAGGTATCTCAACTGCACAAGGAGACAGACCACGTTGCTTTGCAGGCAAAACCACGACAACACTATCTTGGAATTCTGAGAAGCCATTTCAAATCTCCATTTCTTTATCTAAAGACTTTTGGATTATTAAGGCAAACAGATGAGAGGCTACATTCAAGCCTATGATTATTAAAAAAAAAAAAAAAAAAAAAGACCAGTACAATGGCTCAGGCCTGTAATCCCAGCACTTTGGGAAGCCCAGGTGGGTGGATCACCTGAGGTCAGGAGTTCGAGATCAGCCTGGCCAACATGGTGAAACCCCATCTCTACCAAATACAAAAAATTGGCTGGGTGTGGTGGCACATGCCTATAATCCCAGCTAGTCGGGAGGCTGAGGCATAAGAATCACTTGAACCAGGGAGACAGAGGTTGTGATGAGCTGAGATCGAGCCACTGCACTCCAGCCTGGGGGATAGAGTGAGATTTTGTCTACAAAAAAAAAAAAAAAAAAAAGAACTTCACAACTTCTCTCTATACCAGCTACTTCTGTGACCCTAAAACCGTCACATCACTTCACCCCTGTGCACTTTTAGCTGCAGTATCTAAGGGCCCAGTGGGCATTGAATATTGAGGTACTGAGGTAGAGATAAGGACCCAAAGCACTGTGAAAATGCAGTCATAGGGCCAGGCGCCATGGCTCACGCCTGTATTCCCAGCACTTTGGGAGGCTGAGGCAGGTGGATCACCTGAGGTCAGAAGTTCAAGACCATCCCCATCTCTATGGAAAATACAAAAAATTAGCCAGGTGTGGTGGTGCATGCCTGTAATCCCAGCTACTTAGGAGGCTGAGGCAGGAGAATCACTTGAACCTGGGAGGCAGAGGCTGCAGTGAGCTGAGATCACGCCATTGCACTCCAGCCTAGGCAACAAGAGCGAAACTCCGACTCCGTCTCAAAAAAAAAAAAAAAAGAAAAGAAAAGAAAATGCAATCAGAGAATAACTCTGTCAGATATCATCTGGACCCAAGAGCAAAAGCCAACATAGCGGGGTGTATTGCTTCCTTTTTTGGAACATGGTAATTCAACCTTTCAATTTCTAGGAATCATCCATTGTCTACAGAAATACTTGCACGTGTGCTCAAAAAAGATGTATACAAAGATGTGCACGATAAAAACAGTTGTAACAGAAAAATAATCAGAAACCACCCAAAGGTTTATCAAGAGGAAAGTTGAAACAGCCTACGAGTCTGCCCATAACAAGATGGCTCAGTCTCCATTAGAACACATATTCCTTACAAGCAGGGAGTTTTCTCTGGTTTAAACAAACCAAGATGAGAGGAGGGAGACAATTTGAAAAAAATAACTATTTGAAAAAATAACGTTTGTTTGTTTGTTTGTTTCTGGGATGCAGTCTCACTCTGTCACCCTGGCTGGAGTGCAGTGGCGTGGTCTTGGCTCACTGCAACCTCCGCCTCCAGGGTTCAAGCAATTCTCATGCTTTGGTCTCCCAAGTAGCTGGAACTACAAGTGCCCACCGCACCCGGCTAATTTTTGTATTTTTAGGAGACTGGGTTTCACCATTTTGGCCAGGCTGGTCTCAAATTCCTGACCTCAAGTAATACACCCGCCTCGGGCTCCCAAAGTGCCAGGATTACAGGCGTGAGCCACCACACCTGGCCACCTTGGGGTATGTTTTTAAATTTCCATAATAAATATTTTTAAGGCACACACAAAATTGGAATACTATACAGCAATCTGTTAGCAGTGATTATCTCAGGTAAGATTTGGAAGGATTTTTCTCTTACTATGTATGTGATGTGCTATAATCTAAATGTTTGTGCCCCTTGCCCCCGCAAAATTCATGTTGAAACGTAATCCCCAGTGTAATACTATTACGAGGTAGGACTTTTAGGGGCTGGCCACAGTGGCTCACACCTGTAATCCCAGCATTTTGGGCGGATCACTTGAGGTCAGGAGTTCAAGACCAGACTGGCTAACATGGTGAAACCGCTACTCTACTAAAAATACAAAAAAATTAGCCGGGCATGGTGGCAGGCACCTGTAATCCCAGCTACTCGGGAGGTTGAGGCAGGAGAATCACCTGAACCTGGGAGGCGGAGGTTGCAGTGAGCCAAGACTGCACCACTGCACTCCAGCCTGGGTGACAGACCAAGACTGTCTCGAAAAAAAAAAAAAAAAAAGAGGTAGGACCTTTAGGGAAGTGGTTAAATCATAAGGGCTCCATCCCCATGAATGGGATTAGTCCTCTTAAAAAAGAGGCTGACATTGGGTCGGGCGTAGTGACTCACACCTGTAATCCCAACACTTTGGGAGGACAAGGCAGGTGGATCACGAGGTCAGGAGTTGGAAGCCAGCGTGGCCAGCATGGTGAAACCCTGTCTCTACTAAAATAGAAAAATTAGCCTGGCATGGTGGTGCACACCTGTAGTCCCAGCTACTCAGGAAGCTAAGGCAAGAGAACCACTTGAACCAGGGAGGCAGAGGTTGCAGTGAGCAAAGACCGCGCTACTGCACTCCAGCCTAGGCTACAGAGCAAGACTCTGTATCAAAAAAAAAAAAAAAAAGAGGTTGACATTATCCTTAGCAAACTAATGCAGGAACAGAAAAGCAAATACCACATGTTCTCACGTATAAATGAGAGCTAAAGGATGAGAACACAAGGACACAAAGAAGGGAACAACAGACACTGGAGCCTAGTAGAGGACAGAGGAAGGGAGGAGGGAGACAATCTGAAAAAATAACTATTGGTTACTAGGCTTAGTACCTAGGTGACAAAATAATCTATAACAAACCCCAAGACAAGTTTACCTACATAACAAACCTGTACATTTACCTGTGGACCTAAAATAAAAGGTTTTTTGCTTTTTGTTTGTTTGTTTTTGAGACAGAGTCTCACTCTGTTGCCAGGCTAGAGTGCAGTGGCGCAATCTTGGCTCACTGCCACCTCCGCCTCCCAGGTTCAAGCAATTCTCCTGCCTCAGCCTCCTGAGTAGCTGGGACTACAGGTGCAAGCCACCACACCTGGCGAATTTTTGTATTTTTAGTATACAGACAAGGTTTCACCATGCTGGCCAGGATGGTCTCAATCTCTTGACCTCGTGATCTACCCTCCTCGACCTCCCAAAGTGCTGGGATTACAGGCGTGAGCCACCACGCCAGGCCAAAAGTTTTAAACATTAAAAATAAATAAATAAATAAAACCACAGGCTGAAGGAATCATGTTTGCCCCCTCTGCCAGGTGAAGATGCAAGAAGGTGCCATCTTTGAAGCAGGGAGCCATCACCAGACACCAGATTCGCCAGTGCCTTGATCTTGGACTTCCCAGTCTTCACAACTGCGAGCAATGAATTTCTATTCTTTATAAATTACCAAGTCTAAGGTATCTATTATCACAGCCCGAACAGACTCAGATACATATTTAACCTTCTATATTTAACATTGTATTGCATATTATGTTTGCAATAAGGAAGAAAAAAAAAAACTTTTCAAAAGTTATCATTTGCTATTGGAACTAAAGCTGTAAATATATTGAAGGTGTTATCTATAGTGGATATAGCTGAAATGGTAGTAATTCAGCTACTGTCAAATTGCCAGTAACAGCCCCAACTTTCACAATTATCAACACTTTTCTGTGTAAGTTTTTTTGTTGTGGTGGTGGTTTGGGATTTTTTTTTTTTTGAAGGGGGTGTTGTTTTGTGTTTTGAGACAGGGTCTTACTCTGTCACCCAGGCTGGGCACAATCTTGGCTCACTGCAACCTGGCACAGGCTCACGCAACCTGGCACTCTGTCACCCAGGCTGGGCACAATCTTGGCTCACTGCAACCTCCACCTCCCAGCTTCAAGCAATTCTCCAGCTTCAGCCTCCCAAGTAGCTGGGACCACAGACGTGTGCCCCCATGCCCCGGCTAATTTTTGCATTTTTTTGTACAGACAGGGTTTCACCATGTTGCCCAGGTTGGTCTCGAACTCCAGAGCTCAAAGATCCGCCCACCTCGGTCTCCCAAAGTGCTGGGATTATAGGCATGAGCCACTGCATCTGGCCTCTGTGCAAGTTTTAATATTACACTGCTGTATATTTTTTACACAAATTATCTGATACTGTGCTTAATGTTTGACATTTATTTTGTTCACTGAGCAATACACTCATTCAACAAGTATTTATTAAGTACTTAACATATGCCAGATACTATTTTAGGTACTGGGGATGTAAGAGAAATTAAGAAAGACAAAAATCCCTTCCCTTCCCTCCCTTGGCCCAAGGCTAGGGGTACTTCTGCTGGAGACATCCTTCAGAGCTACTCTCTGTTCTATTTTCTCTAACAGTCCCCAAAGAAAATCTCCATCCCTATAGGAAGATTCAAAAAACCTGGGCAGAAGCAGCTGATGGACCCTTCTCCACATGGAAAAACAAAGCTTACATTCCAAAACAGACACTCAAAAAGGGGAGGAAAAAAAACGTAATGTAATCACCCATTTTCAATCATGGCCTCTTAACCACTCCCCAGGAAACCTCTTCAAACATATGAAACATTTCCCTGGAAGAGAGTTCTATTAGAAAAACATCTACATTCCACTAAACCAAGTCTTCTGATCACTATATGGTTCTAGATAATTCACTGCTGTTAAGTAACCAGAGGACAGCCTCAAGACTAATGAAGGTGCCTGCAGATGGCTCAGTAAGCTAGCCTCGTCACATAATTTCCTTCCCCTCCCACTCCCTACTTATAAATTTAAATATTCAAAAAAGAAGGCGGGAGCTTATTCAAACAAAAACAGAATGATGAACAAATATCTCAAGTACATTTTGAAGATATACAATATATTAAATGTTGTTGAGGTTCAGAGTTATGATTACTGGGTACCATTTATTGTCTCCTATGGGACAGGCAACATGACAAGTCTGGTCTGTGCATTAACTCACTCAATCCCAACACAGCCTCACTAGATATACATTATTCCCACCGGGTGCGGTGGTTCATGCCCGTAATTCCAGCACTTTCGGAGGCTAAAGCAGGTGGATCACTTGAAGTCAGGAGTTTGAGACCAGCCTGGCCAACATGGCAAAACCCCATCTCTACTAAAAATAAAAAAACTAGCTGAGTGTGGTGGTGCACCCCTGTAGTCCCAGCTATTCAGGAGGCTGAGGCAGGAGAACCACTTGAAACCGGGATGTGGAGATTGCAGTGAGCTGAGATTGTGCCACTGTACTCCAGCCTGGGCAACAGAGCAAGACTCCAAAAAAAGGATATACATTATTCTCGTTTTGCAGATGAGAAAACTGAGAACAAAGTACATGTAAAATACCGAAGGGCACTATAGTGAACATATGCTGATTCTTTTCTACTCAGCATCCCCGGCTCCTTTGCATAACCACGCATCCCCCATCCCATGAGGTGCTGGTAATCACACTGCCCTGACCCCTTTGGGCACTCCAACAAAACCGATCACAATACTTCACCTCCAGGGAGGCAAATGACCCAAAGCAGAGCCAAGTTAGAATCTTCCCTGGGATTGTATTAACCTAGATAAGGGAAGATAACCATTGGGCAGGGTGTGGTAGCCAGTCTCCAAAAATAGCACCCAATACCCCAGTCCTCTTGGGATTCATGCCCTTGTGTAGTTTCCTCTCAGGTGGAATTTGAGCGGCCCCAGAGCATGCATCAAACAATAGAACGCAGCCAAAGAGATCCTATGTTCCTCCTAGGATAACCCCTAAGAAAGCCTGGCAGCTTCCACTTTTGTGTTTTGGAAACCCTGAGCTACCATCGAGGCTGTCCTACTAGAAAGACCATGTAGCTCAGAGGTCAGCAAGCCTTTTCGAAATGGGCCAAACAGGAATTATTTTGGGCTTTGTAGGCCATTTGATCTCTATCACAACTACTCAAATGCTGTTGTGGGCTGGGCACAGTGGCTCATGCCTGTAATCCAAGCATTTTGGGAGGCCAAGGTGGGAGGATTTCTTGAGGCCAGGAGTTCAAGATCAGCCTAGGCAATCTCACAAGATCCCATCGCTGCATAAAATTTAAAAATTAGCCGTTAACGGTGGCATGGGCCTGTAGTTCTAGCTACTGAGGAGGCTGAGACAGGAGGATTGCCTGAGCCCAGGAGTTGGAGGCTGCAGTGAGCTATGACTGTGCTGCTGCACTCCAGCCAGAGTGAGACTTTGTCTCCAAAACAATAAATAAAATGAAATAAAATGCTGTTATAATGTGAAAGCAGCCATAGGCACTGTACAAACACATGGGTGTGGCTGTTCCAGTAAAACTTTGTTTACAAAATAGGCATCACAGGCTGTAGTTCCTTGACTTCTGATGTAGAGACCACATAGAGGTGCCATGTAGACAGCAAAAGGCCCTGAGACTTCATGAAGAGAGACAGGCCCAGCTGGGCCCAGTCTCCCAGCCAGGGCACCAAACAGTGAGTAAGCCCTCTCACACATTCCAGCCCAGGAGAGTCCCAGGTGACGGCAATCCTGGCCAATGTAATACAGAGCAGAGGAATTCCCAGTTGAGTCCAATCAACCTACACACACGAGAGGTAATACAATAACTTCTTTTTTTAAGACAGAGTCTCACTCATTGCCCAGGCTGGAGTGCGATGGTGAGATCTTGGCTCACTGTAACCTCCACCTCCCAGATTCAAATGATTCTCCTGCCTCAGCCTCCCAAGTAGCTGGGATTACAGGCGCCCACCACCACGCTCAGTTAATTCTTGTATTTTTAGTAGAGATAAGGTTTCACCATGTTGGCCAGGCTGGTCTTAAACTCCTGACCTCACGTGATCCATCGCCTCAGTCTCCCAAAGTGCTGGGACTACAGGCATGAGCCACCGCGCCCAGCCACAATGACTATTGTTTTAAGTCACTAATATTTAGGGTGGTTGGTTGCACAGCAGTGTTGTACAAGGTGGGGTTTCTCAAATTCAGCACTACTGGCATTGTGGGCTACATACTTCTGTGTTACAGGGGCTGCTTTGTGCACTGTAAGGTGTTTGGCAGCATCTCTGGCCTCACCCATTAACTGACAGTAGGACCCTCCCCTCAACCTCACACACCACCATCCCCAGCCAGCTCTGACAACCGAAAACATCTAGGGGGCAAAGTCACCCACTGGTTGAAAAACACTAATGTGAGAGTATGAAACTGGGACACCACCAGTCAACTGCCCCATCACATGGAAGTCAAGCAAAGTCAGAAACAGGGTGAAGGCAAGGCCGATATATGACCTCATAGGCCCTAGGTACTTTTGCCTTCCTCAGCCCCTTCCTCCATTAAAAACAAAAAAGAATTCAAAAATTATGTTTCATGGGGCCAGGCATGGTGGCTCAACGCCTGTAATCCCAAAGCTTTGGGAGGCTGAGGCAGGAAGACTGCTTAAAGCCTGGAGTTTGAGACCAGCCTGGGTAACATAGTAAGACCCTATCTCTACAGAAAAAAGCAAAAATTAGCTGGGCATGGTAGTGTGAGCCTGTAGTCCCAGCCACCGAGGTAGAAGGATTGCTTGAGCCTAGAAGGTTGAAACTGCAATAAGCTGTGATATACCACTGCACTCCAGTCTGGGTAATAGAGCAAGACCTTGTCTCCAAAAAAAACAAAAATTTTATTCATGACTACATTGGTATAAAGATGAATGTAATCCAGAATCATTATACATTATTACATTCATTTTTCCTGTAATTTTAAAACAAATTAAAATTTAATTCAGTTAATTAAAACTAATTAAATTCATTAAAATTAAATATCACAGGTCCTAAGCACCGTGCCTACATTGCCTAATAGAAAGTCAGTCCTGAGTGAGTATAAGCATGAGGTCACAGGGTATTATTGAGGTTTCTGGAACCAGCTATGCCTAAAGTTAAAACTTAACTCATTCCTGGATTTCTCAGTTTCATAAGCCAATAAATTCACTCTTTTATTCACACAGGGTCTCACTCTGTCACCCAGACTAGAGTGCAATGGCACAATCATGGTTCATTGAGCCTTGACCTCTCGGGCTCCAGTGATCCTCCCACCTCAGCCTCCTGAGCAGCTGGGATCACAGGTGCAAGCCACCATACCCAGTTAATTTTTTTTTTTTGTAGAGACAGGGTTTCACCATGTCGCCCAAGCTGGTCTTGAACTCCCGGGCTCAAGCGATTCGCCCACCTCAGCTTCTCAAAGGGCTGAGATTATAGGTATGAGCCACTGCACCTGTCCTAAATTCAGTCTTTGAATTGAGTCTGTCACTTGCAACCAAGTAGCCCAACTTACCTGGTCTCCCAGCTATAAGAGGTGCAGCCTGAACTTGAACCTGGATCTGTCTTATATAGAACCAGAGTTCTTACCCACTACTATCAACCAGTAACTCATTCTGCCTCAAGCATCTTTCTACTTTTCTCTCTCAGGACGGTTTTCAAGAAAAAGTTCCCCAAACTTACACTTCCGGACAAAGTTGCTCACATGCTTAATCTTCATCAGAGCAGGCTGACTGCATTCTTCAAAGAGAACAAAGAGGGCATCTAATATCCCTTCTCGGGAAAGAGGAGACATCTGCTGTTGAGTCATAAAGGGTGGTTTCCCCTAAAAACAGCAAACAGCAGATGGAGACACTGTCAATAATGAAAAGCTTTGATCAATAACATCCACACAGAGTAAATTACAAGCCACCAACTCAACTAACTGCTCACGACATGCTAACAGCACAATTCTGTGGCTTCATTCTTTAAAGCAGCGTCAACCGACAGTCATTATGGTATCACTTCCATGATTCCAGGACTGTGGGTTTCTTTCACCAGCACCTGGGAGGGAAAACTGCACAAGCATGGCCATTAACAAGAAAAGGTCCCTCACTCCTGAGGGTCTGAGGCTAGTGAGAATACTTCCTCTGGATCCTCTGGCTCTGACATGCTTCCATGTTTCTACAATAGGAAACATGGGTTTTTCACTTCTTTCACGTGTGTCCAGGGGTTTATTCATATAATTTCAGCTTTTTTAATTCATTTGAACAACCTAGAGTAATGAGAACTGAGTGACTATCATAAAGCCAAATTTACTCATGATCTGGAGAAATAGTTACAAACTGGCAGACTGTCTCTAGCCCACAGATATGTTTTGTTTGGCCTGTAGTGTTTAAGATAATTTGAATTATCTGCCAATATTTCAAAATCAGGAGATTCCATACAAAAAAATAAAAATGGAGTCTCTGGCTTCTCTTGAAACACTGGCAGATCCGGCAACACTGCCTCGTCTTCCTGCCTCGCCTTCCTGCCTGATGACGCTGAGCTGGAGCTGAGTAATGCTGCCCCTCCCGGTAGCAGATGTGTTCCGGAGTTCACTGCAGGTCTGACTCCATCTTCCAACTGGCCCACCTAACTCATTTATACTCACTGCCCGGCCCCCAAAGACATGAGTCTGCGACCCTGGTGTAGAGCAGTGAGTCCCACGTGCCAAGCCATGAATAGTGTGGTCTCGCTGCAAAGATGGTCTCCAACAGTTCCTCCAATTCAGTAGGCACATGCTATTCCTTCCTTTAAGCGCTGGAGTCTATTTCTCCTATCTTTGAATCTGTGCCATCTCTGAGACTCTCTTCAACCAAAAGAATGTGACACAAGAGATACTGTGCCAGTTCAGGGCAGTGCCTTTAAGAAGCTTGTCAAGCGGCCAGGCATGGTGGCTCATGTCTGTCATCCCAGCACTTTGGGAGGTCAAGGCAGGTGGATCACTTGAGGTCAGGAGTTTGAGACTACCCTGGCTAACATGGTGAAACCCTGTCTCTACTAAAATACAAAAATTAGCCGGTCATGGTGGTGGGTGCCTGTAATCCCAACCACTTGGGAGGCTGAGGCATGAGAATTGCTTGAACCCGGGAGTCGGAGGTTGCAGTGAGCCGAGATCACACCACTGCACTCCAGCCTGGGCAACAAAGAAAGACTCCCTCTCAAAAAAAAAGCAGCTTACCAGTTTCCACTTTTGGGAAGCCAGCCACCATGCAAAGATGCTTGGGCTAGACCAGGGGTGTACAATCTATAGCCCTTGGACCAAATCCAGCCCACGGACTTTTTATAAGTTTTACCGGAACACAGCCACATCCATCATTTACATATTGTTTTTAACTGCTTTTGTGCTACCATGGCCAAGTTGAGTGGTTGCAACAGAGACTACAGGACCCACAAAGCCCAAAATCTTTATTACTTAAAAAAAAAGTTACAAGTCAGCCAGGAGCGGTGGCTCATGCCTGTAATCCCAGCATTTTGGGAGGCCAAGGCAGGCGGCTCACGAGGTCAGAAGTTGGAGACCCACATGACCAATGTGGTGAAACCCCGTCTCTATTAAAAATGCAAAAATTGGCCAGGCGTGGAGGTGAGCGCCTGTAATCCCAGCTACTCAGGAGGCTGGGGCAGGAGAATCGCTTGAACCCAAGAGGCAGAGGTTGCAGTGAGCAGAGATCATGCCACTGCACTCCAGCCTGGGCAACGGGTCGAGACTCTGTCTTAAAAAAAAAAAAAAAGTTACAAGTCCTGGGCTACACTACTGAAAGACCTCATGGAGAAGAAAGGCCACGTAAGAAACACTAAGGTGCCCCAGCCAGCAGTCAGCACCCACATGTTCCAGTCCCAGACATAATCCCAGCTGAATGTAGCCCCACAAGTAACCCCAGCTGACATCACAGGATGAAGCAGAACCACCTAGCTGAGTCCAGCCAATCCACAGAATCCTAAGAAAAATAAATCATTGTTGCTTTAAACGTTGTAAGTGCTTTGTTACACAGCACTGGATAACAGAAACGGATTGCTGCATTTGAATCACAAGAGCACTGGAGAATTTAAGGAAAAAAAACAAACACACACGTTATCTGGTCCTATGCCTCCCCTCCCCCACAACCTATTGAATTAGAATTTTCCAGACTGTAGCCTGGGATCTGTTTTATTAACAAGTTCCCCAGCAGGGCGAGGTGGCTCCCACCTGGAATCCTAGCACTTTGGGAGGCCAAGGTGGGAGGATCACTTGAGCCCAGGAGTTCAAGACCAGCCGGGGCAATACAGCGAGACCCCATCTCTGCAAACAAACAAAAAAAATTAGCCAGGTGTAGTGGCATGATCCTGTAGTCCTAGCCACTCGTGAGACTGAGGTAGGAGGATCACTGGAGCCCAAGAAGTCAAGGCTGTAGTGAGCCAAGATTGTGCTGCCACACTCCAGCCTGGGCAACGGAATGAGACCCTGGTCCCCAAGAGAGTCAGACCTCAGTCAGGTTTGGGAAGCACTGCATTCAAGGCCACCATATCTGTCACTTTAGTAATAGTTGCCACTAACTCAGGAAAATAAAACGCTTTGTTTCTTGTATTCTTCAAGAGTTTAGACCAACTAAAGCAGGGGTTCCCAAATGCAGTACTGGGTCTTAACAAAGTTTTCGACAGCCTGCAGTGAAATGAGAAAAAATGAATGCCACATGATATCTTTTTTCATAAAACTAAATGTATTCAAATTTAAAAATGGTCCTTTATTCTGAGATGATGTTCTTCCTGTCTTGTTGTTTCTTAAAATGCCCTTTATGAAATAAAAGGGCAAGAAAATAATAGGTTTTTCTTTTTATTATTTTTTTTTAAATATCCTTACTTGGCAAAATAAGAAAACCTGTGTCTACCCAGCAATTTGGGAAATTTTGCTGGCTCTAAAAGTCTGACAATCACTGACCTCGAACATGTTAGGAAATCCTGTTGAGTAGAAGTAAAAAAGACAAAATGACACTCAGTGTAAAGTACTCACCTGAATGGGAAACAAAATTGCTACTGTATCTCAATCTCATTCAAATAGCACTATATGGGAAAAGAACAAACAGCATCCTTACCTGATCACTCAAGGCAAATGACAGGTATATAATACACTTGCAATAATAGCTTTACTGGGTGGGGGGAACTCAGCATTAAAAAGAGATGAACTGAGGGTTTACCTATAATTCTTCCTGTTATAATGACAAAATACAAGACATACTTAATGAACTCTGACGTGCACAGACGGTATGGCCCAATGGCTATGTGGTCAGCCTTTGGAGTCGGACCAACCAAAGATGGAGTCTGATCTTGGCTCCATCTGCAAAGCTCAACGTGTATGATCTTGGGCAAGGCCTTGTCTACCTCCATATATGTCTATTATCTGTTGCTTCCTATTTATGTATTTATTTAGAAACAGGGCCTCGTTCTGTCACCCAGGCTGGAGTGCAGTGTCACAATCTCAGCTCACTGCAACCTCTGCCTCCAGGGCCCCAGCTATGCCCCCACCTCAGCCTCCTGAGTAGCTGGGACTACAGGCACACACCACCATGCCTGGCTAATTATTTATATTTTTTGTAGAGATGGGGTTTCACTATTTTGCCCAGGCTAGTCTTGAACTCTTGGATTCAAGCAATCCACCTGCCTCAGCCTCCTGAAGTACTGGGATTACAGGTGTGAGCCACCACACCTGGCCTGTTGTCTCCTAAATAAAAACTTTTTATTTAAAGTTTAAATAAAAATAGTCCTTACCTCTGTTACGAGGCTGAAGTGGGATACTCAGAAACATGCCAGTTCTATACCAGACACATTGGAAGCCATAACTATTACATACTCAGCACATTATAAGCCCTTAATAAGTAAGGTGGAAATGTTTTTTTTTTTTTTTTTTTTTTAAGATACAAGGTCTTGCTCTGTCGCCCAAGCTGAAGTACAATGGCACGATCTTAACTCACTGAAACCTCTGCTTCCAGGGCTCAAGCAATCCTCCCACCTCAGCCTCCCAAGTAGCTGGGACTACAGGAACCCGCCATCACAGTCAACTATTTTTTGTGTTTTTAGTAGAGAAGGGGTCTCACCATGTTGCCCAGGCTAGTCTCAAACTCCTGACCTCAAGCAATCCGCCCGCCTCAGCCTCCCAAAGTGCAAGGATTACAGGCGTGAGCCACTACGCCCAGCAAGTTAGAGATATTTTGAAGTAGCATGATAAAGGGGCTGAAAAGTAGCAGCACTCCAGCCATCTAAGGCTAAAGACAGACTATTCATTTGTAAAAAATATGTCAAGACTTAAAATGCTGATGGCGATGGTCCCACAGAACAACCTAAGCTTTCAATTTGTTTCCACTCTGATCTGTTTAAACACCTAATACTAATATTTTGGAAAAAACAAAAAGTTATCAAAAATACTTCATTGTTCATCATCTTACAGGTATCCTACATAACTACCTTCCTAAACATAATTCCTATTAAGGATACAGAAATTTAGTATTAATATTATAACTAATACTATTCTATGCTGAGTATTAACAATACTTACTATTTTTTATAAGGGGTTTACTAACAGCCAGGCAAGGTGCTAAATGCTTTATATGTAATATCTCATTTAATCCTCACAACAACCCTGTGGATTAGGTACTACAACCTCTACGTTATTTTTTTGTTTTATTTTGAGATGGAGTCTCACCCACTCTGCTGCCCAGGCTGGAGTGCAATGGCACGATCTCAGCTCACTGCAACCTCCGCCTCCTGGGTCCAAACGATTCTCCTGCTTCAGCCTTTCAAGTAGCTGGGATTACAGGTGCGTGCCACCACCACGCCCAGCTAATTTTCTATATTTTTAGTAGAGATGGGGTTTCACTATGTCGGCCAGGCTGGTCTCGAACTCGTGACCTCAAGTAATCCACCCACCTCAGCCTCTCAAAATACTGGGATTACAGGCTACAACCTATTTTAAAGAACAGCAAATGGACTCAGAAAAGGTAACTGACTCACCCAGAGTAACACAGCTAACTAGTGCTGGGACTGGGATTCAATTCTAAATCTTCACAGTCTCTATTGTCCCCCTGACTTATGAATACATAAATCAAACAAGGATTTCTACTTCACCAGTGTTCCATATACATCAGAAACAAAAGAATTAAAAATCTATTTGGAAGTAATCTTATGACATTAAGTTTTAACACATCTGGGGTGATGGAAATGTGTTATCTTAAGAGGAATGAGGGTTAAACAGGTGTGATATTCATCAAAACTTTTTTTTAAATCTTAAAAAATAAACATCCCTGCAATGAAAATGAATAGGATGATACCCACAGAAATTGTAGTTTTAAAAAGCATCTTTGTTCATTTATTTTTCTTTCTCCAATAAAAGGGCAAACTCACCCTGGTGCAGTGACTTACGCCTGTAAGCCCAACACTTTCAGAGGCTGCGACAGGTGGATCACTTGAGCCTAGGAATTCGAGACCTGCCTGGGCAACATGGTGAAACCTCATCTCTACAAAAAATACAAAAATTAGCCAGGTGTGGTGGCACACACCTGTGGTCCCAGCTACTTGGAAAGCTGAAGTGGGAGGATCGCTTGAGCCCGGGAGGTCAAGGCTACAGTGAGCCGTGATTGTGCCAATGCACTCCAGCCTGAGCCACAGAGCAAGACCCTGTCAATCAATCAATTAATGAACTTTAGTACAGAAGTGTAAAGTGTGAGAAATATGAAAGGATCTCCCTCCTAAGGCAAGTTCAGCTATCTACTTCTGCAGTGTCCTTTTTCCAAAATAATCAGTGTATATAAAACTCCAAATAGAAGGCCAGTGCAGTGGCTCACACCTATAACCCCAGTGCTTTGGGAGGCCAAGGCAGGAGGCTCACTTGAAGTCAGGTGTTCAATATCAGCCTGGGCAACATAGTGAGACCCCATCCCTACAAAAAATTTAAAAATTAGTTGGGCATGGTGGCACAGGCCTAGAGTCGACAGAAGACCTTGTTTCAAGCAAAACAAAACAGAATTTCTCCTAAAATATTATCCTTGGTCCTATAATGAAAGCAAGCCTGGCGCATTTCATGCCTGTAATCCCAGCACTTTGGGAGGCCAAGGCAGGAGGATCACTTGAGGTCAGGAGTTTGACTCCAGCCTGGCCAACATGGTGAAACCCGTCTCTACTAAAAAAAAAAAAAAGTACAAAACTTAGTCGGGTGTGGTGGCAGGCGCCTATAGTCCCAGCTACTCTGGAGGCGGAGGCAGGAGAATCGCTTGAACCCAGGAGGCAGAGGTTGCAGTGAGCTGAGATTGCCCCACTGTACTCCAGCCTGAGCGACAGAGTGAGACTCTAAATAAATAAATAAAATAAAAGCAAAGGTGAGTGACAAGGAGATTCCAAGGAAACACACAGGTGAGCAAAGTTGGCAGGGTAGCCTGTTACCTGGAAGAATAGATTCAGCCTGGAGGCCCGGCTGGCAATGGGTTCAGCAGCACCAGCATCCAAAGGATTCCGCGCTCCATATTTGAACTTCAACATCTCCCCACTGGTGCTGAAAGGATATCAGAAAAGTCAAGTATGTCCTATGTTTTGAGCAGGAAGGGCTTGAGAGATCCTGATCTCCCTCAAGGTATCAGGGACAAGGAGATGAAAATTAGCTACCACTCCAGTTTTAGGAAGCTCAGTCTAATCATGGAGATTAAACACCAGATTTTAACTCACCGTAACAGGAGGTGATACACTTATCTGACATACTCTCTTACTTATCAATGTGTCTATTATCTCCCCCCTTAGAATGGAAGCTCCACAAGGGCAGAGATTTTTGCCCCCACGCAGTGGGGGCACACATAGCCTGGCACATAAATAGGTGTGAATAAGTAGTTATTAAATGAATGACTGAAATAAGCAAACTATATATAGTTTGTTGGAAGGTGTTAAGTGCTATGAGGTAAAAACAAAACCAAGTAAGATAAGGGCAATGGGGGTGAGACGGTGCAATCTTTAGTGTGGTCAAGTCAGACTTCACAGAAGACACCATTTGACCCAAGACTTGAAGACCTGAAGCGGGTGACCAGCAAGCCATGTTGATATCTGGGGAAAGAAAGATATCCGTGGCAAAGGAAACAGCCAAGCCAAAAGCACTGAGGCAGGACCTGGCCTCTCCAACAATAACAGGGAGGCCAGAGGGAATGGAGCAGAGCGAAAGAGGCGGGGGCATCAGGAGGTGGTGGGATGGGCACGAGGTATGAAGACACTGAAACAGAGAGGTTAAGAAAATTGCTATCACGCAGATAATAAGGAACTGGCTGACTACACTGGGCAGAATAAAGCAGTTAGTGCTGACAGGAGGCAGAGCTGAAGAGACGAAGGGCTCCTCCCGGTTTAGGGGAGGAGCAAGCCTCCCGCCCCGGCACCACCCGGCAGACCCCTCGGCTCCTGAGGAGGGTGCGCGCGCGCACAGCCAGCCTGGGAAGACCCTCCAGGCCTCCCGCAGCCCTAGGGGTGGAAGCACCGCCCTCCCCGCGGCGGGAGGGAAAGCCGGGACTGGTGTGGGTGGAGGCGGCCTTCCCCTGGCCTTGCGGAGCAGGGTGCGGTAGAATTGGGTCTAGGGGCTCAGACTCACGCTCTGCGGACCCGGCTGGTCTGCGATCTGCTCCGCCCCGCGCCTCCCGCCGCCGCGTTTGAACCAGAGGAACGGCGCGGGCGGGTCTCAGCCGTGTCTGGACCAATCAGCGTGCCCGTTCCTATGATAGACATGGGCTTCTCAGCCAGGCCCCGCCCACGTCTTTAAAGTGATAGAGAAAGTGAAAAGGAGAGCCAATCAAATTGCATCTTCCTTTGACTCGCGACCAATGGGATAAAGGGAAGGGCAAAGTCGGCTGGGCAGGTCTTGGAAGTTTGAAATTGGCGGTTAAGCAGGATGCTGCGTTTGGGGACGCGACTGTTTATCTAGGATCCCTGAGGAAGTCGCCTGGGCGCTGTCCCCTGCTCTCGGCCACCCGCGAGGAGGTAGGCAGCCAGGCTACTCAGCCTGGTCTTCTTTCTCTCTCACGCGGCTAAGGTAGAAGTACTTGTCACCTGGGGAAACCCAATGGTTCTCTGCTACAGCTGAGGCGGCGAATGTTTTGAGGTTGACTTCAACCTACCTTGATTACTCTATCTCCCGGCTGACTGCCCTGCAAGGAGTTGATGAAAGTCATTGAGGCTGTCTGAAAGGACACTTTAAAATAAATTATAGAAGAGATACTTAAAACAGGCACGTCACCAAAACGGAAATCCAGATGACCAACAAATGTATGAAAGGTGTCAACCTCGTTCATAATCAGAAAAAATGAAAAAGTCACAATGAGAAACAATAACACTCAAATTCGAGAACAACAACAAAAAAAGGATGTGACAGTGTTTGCGAAGATGTGGAGGTACACACATTTATACAGTACCCGTAGACGTGTAAATGGACACAATCTCTGAAATTTAAAAAAAACAAAGTATGGCACTATTTGCTAACATTGAAGATTTGTGCATTCTATGACTATTGCTAGGAATAGTTTCTCTACCTAAGAAAAACTCCTATTTATTTATTTATTTATTTATTTATTTATTTTGAGGCGAAGTGTTGCTCTGTCTCCCAGGCTGGAGTGCAATGGCACGATCTCGCCTCACTGCAACCTCCTCCTCCCAGGTTCAAGCTATTCTCTTGTCTCACCCTTCCAAGTAACTGGGATTACAGGCGCACACCACCATGCCCAATTGTTTGTATTTTTAGTAAAGATGGGGTTTCACCATGTTGGCCAGGCTGGTCTTGAACTCCTGACCTCAAGTGATCCGCCCACCTCTGCCTCCCAAAGTGCTGAGATTACAGGCCTTAGCCACCGCTCCCAGCGAGAAACTCCTACTTATGTACACCAAGAGATGTGTATAAGAATACAAAATAGTGTTGGCAAAAAACTGGAAGCGACATAAATGTCCATCAGCAGTAGAAAAGACAAAATTGTATATTGCAGTGTTTTCATAAACAATGAACAAGAATAAACTGCAACTAACCACAATGGCATAATGAGTCTCAAAACAAGGCCTAATGAAGGAAGCAAGACAATGACATATGATTCCATTCATATAAATTCCAAAAGCGGACAAAACAAAACAACGTAGTTTAAGGAGGAATGTATTTAGGTTGATGCAAATCATTGAGGTTTTTGCCATTTTTAAAAGTAATGGCAAACCCATAAAGAAAGCAAAAGTCAGAATAGTAGTTACCTGATGGAGGCCTTTCAGCGTGTTGGGGTGCTGCTATGATCTATTTCTTAACCTAGGTAGCAACAATATGGATGTGGTTTTATAATGATTAAATTGTGTGTATAATTGTGCACACATGTGCGTATGTGTATGTTCTGTTTATAAATGTAAAGTCTTTTTCGTACGCTCCTAATTCTACAGTAGATAGAACTGGAGATGTGTTCTCTCACAACTCTCACACACACACACACACACACACACACACACCCCCACACACCAGCACTTGATTAAAGCTACAGGCTTGCTTAGTACACATTTGTTTGTTTGTTTTCCTTCCCTAAACATAACTTACTTCTTGTTCCTGGGGCCAATAATGGATAGCTACTATTTATCAAGCACCTCTTTTTTTTTTTTTCTCTTAGACAGAATCTCACTCTGTCACCCAGGCTGGAGTTCAGTGGCACAATCACGACTTACTGCAGCTTCCACCTCTCCAGGCTCAAGTGATCATCCCACCTCAGCCCTCCCAGTAGCTGGAACCACAGGCATGTACCACCATGCCTGGCTAATTTTTTTTTTTTTTTTTTGTAGAGATGGAGTCTCCCTGTGTTGCCCAAGCTGATCTCAAACTCCTGGACTCAAGCAATCATCCTGTCCAACCTCCCAAAGTGCTGGGATTAAGGTGTGAGCTACTGCACCCAGCCCAGAAACTTCTATATAAAGAAAATAACTGACCGGACCCAATGGCTCATGCCTGTAATCCCAACATTTTAGGAGGCCAAGGTGGGCGGATCACTTGAGGTCAGAAATTTGAGACCAGCCCGGCCAATGTGATGAAACCCCATCTCTACTAAAAATACAAAAATTATTCTGGCATGGTGGCAAACACCTGTAATCCCAGCTACTCAGGAGGGTAAGACAGGAGAATCACTTGAACCTGAGAGGTGGAGGTTGCAGTGAGCCGAGATGTCGCTCACCACTGCACTCCAGTCTGGGTGAGAGAGTGAGACTCTGTCTTTAAAAAAAAAAAAAAAAAAATTATCATCAGCTGAGTGAGCTGAGAGCTTTCTAGGTGCGAACCATATTCCTTCAATAGCCCCTGAAGTAGGCATCTGCCTCTTATTAGCATCTGCCTCTATGGAAAGGAGCCACTCTCATGCTGGCTCAGATGCAAATATCCCAGATATTCCTTGTTTCCCAAAGATGTGTTCCCACAACTGATATGAGCAACACTTTCAGGTGGCAAACAAAAGTCACTTATTTGTTAAATTATATATTTTACTATGTGTTAGGAAAAACTATAGCTAGCCCATCAAACCAAGTATTTTATAGATGATACCACTTGGAGTGAGACCAAAGGAAATATTTAAGAAGAAAAAATGAGCCAGTAAATGAAATATTAAGTAATCAGTAGTACAGGTTGCACATGGGTATAGCTTTAGAACAAATCTTGAAATTTTGGAAACACCGCATCATTTGACATAATTCTCAAGCAAGTCTCTGAAGTAGGCACTATTGTTAGCAACCCCATTTTACCAGCAGAGAAATTCAAGCTCAGAGAAATAAAGTCACACACTAGTAAACAGTGGGGCCAGGACCTGAAATTTCATTCTAAAGCCCATTTTGATAACCACCAAACTGTATCGACTTATGTTTATCCCAGCACCTAGCACATAATATTTATAAATATTTGTGGACTAAATGATGAACTCTAACTCCATGTCTATTTGATTACAATTTAATTACTTCTTTCCAGCCTACCAACAATCAACTTTGTAGGCTCTCCATAGAAGTGTATTAAATTTACAAATGAATTGCCTTCTGATTCTACACACTACTGATTATACCTTCTCAGGGTGCAGGTATTCCAGAAGCAGTGGTTCACAACCTTGCATTCACATTGAGATCACCTGGGAAGCTTTAAAAGAACATTGACACCTGGGCCCCATCCTTGGAGATCCTCATTTCATTGTTCCAGAATCAAGCCTAGGAATTGGGAGTTGGTCAAGCTGCCCAAGTGATACGGTTTGGCAGTGTCCCCACCCAAATCTTATCTTGAATTCCCACCTGTTGTGGGAGGGACGGAGTGGGAGATAGTCGAATCATGGTGGCAGTTCTTTCCTGTGCTGCTCTCGTGATAGTGAATAAGTCTTACGAGATCTGATGGTTTTATAAGGGGGAGATTCCCTGCACAAGCTCTCTTCTCTTGTCTGCCGCCATCCACGTAAGATGTGAATTGCTCCTCCTTGCCTTCTGCCACGATTGTGAGGCTTCCCCAGCCATGTGGAACTGCAAGTCCATTAAACTTCTTTTGTAAATGCCCGGTCTCAGGTATGTCCTTATCAGCAGTGTGAAAACAGACTAATACACCAAGTGACCCCATTGTGCAGCCAATGTCATGAACTACTTGCCTAGAAAGGGCGAATATACTACTAACTAAATGTCAAACTGTATTTTTCATTGTAATTTAACAAATTGACAATATGACTTTATTATCAGTCTTTGTTAACAAGAGTCTGCCCCTATGGAGAGGACCCACTCTCATGCTGGCTCAGATGTAAAGTGGAGACCTCAGAATGGGCCTTCCAGTCCTTGCTCTGTGATCCACCACAGTGAAACCAAAGAGAGTGACGGCTAAGTAATTTAACAGAAGGAGACCAGGGAGTATGGGTTATGTTCAGCTTAAGTAAGGATTGAATTCTAAAATAAGTGTTTCATGTTTTCATATTTGGAGCCTTAAGTGAAGATGGGTATACAAAACGAAGAGATTCCCAAGCAGTACACACAAGCCAAAGACATGCAACTTGGTTTCCTCTCCTCTTTCTTCTCTCCTTTTCTCTTCTTTCCCCTCACTTTCTCTCATCCCAGTGGGGTTCCATTTGAGTTTTTAAACTGAAATGGAGGCCAGGCATGGTGGCTCAGCCTGTAATCCTGGCATTTTGGGAAGCCAAGGCATAAGGATCACCTGAGGTTGGTCAGGAGTTCAAGATCAACTTGGCCAAGATGGTGAAATCCCGTCTCTACTAAAAATGTAAAAAAAATCGGCCAGGCAGGGTGGCACACACCTGTAATCCCAGCTACTCAGGAGGCTGAGGCAAGAGAATCACTTGAACCCAGGAGGCAGAGGTTGCAGTGAGCCAAGATCTCACCATTGCACTCCAGCCTGGGTGACATTTTAATTTTATTTTTATTTTTAAAATAAAATTAAACATTAAACTTAAAAATTAAAATAAACTGAAATGGAAATCAAATTCTAGACACTTGATCTTCTTTCTAGCCTAGCAACAGTCAACTTTGTAGGCTCTCAGTAAAAGTTTATTGAATTCACATATGAACAAACTTCTGATTCTACACACATTATTTAACCTCTTTGAGCCTAAATTTATGCCTAGCTATTGTGAGATTTAGAAGTTAAGAGATGTGAAACGCTTTGTAAAATCTAAAGCCAGCAACTCACAAACTGGGAGAAAAATTTGTAAATCTAATATCTAATGAGAAACTAGCATCCATTATGTATAAAGAATTCCTACAATCTGACAATAAAAAACAAATAGCCCAAGTTAAAAACAAGCAAAAGATGTGAAGAGACAATTCTCCAAAAAGTATATGCCAATAGCCAAAAAGCACGTGAAAAGATGCCCAGCAACATTAGTCATGAGGGAAATGCAAATCAAAATCACAATAACACTTCATGTCCCCTAGGATAGTTATAAATAAACAGAAAGACAATAACAAGTACTGGTGAGGGTGTAAGAAAATCAATCCCTCCTAAGCTGCTGGTGGGAAGGTAAAATGATGAGCCACTTTGGAAAACAGTTTGGCAGTTCCTCAAAAAGTTAAACATAGAGCAACCATATGACCCAACAATTTCCTCCCTAGGCATATAACCAAAAGAAATAAAAACATGGCTGGGCACGGTGGCACACGCCTGTAATCCCAGCACTTTGGGAGGCCGAGGCGGGCGGATCAAAAGGTCAGGAGATCGAGACCATCCTGGCTAACACGGTGAAACCCCGTCTCTACTAAAAATACAAAAAAATTAGGCGGGGATGATGGCGGGCGCCTGTAGTCCCAGCTACTTGGGAGGCTGAGGCAGGAGAATGGCGTAAACCCGGGAGGCGGCGCTTGCAGTGAGCTGAGATTGCACCACCGCACTCCAGCCTGGGCAACAGAGCGAGATTCCATCTCAAAAAAAAAAAAAAAAAAGAAATAAAAACATATATTCACACAAAAACTTGTATACATGTGGTCCTAACAGCACTATTCACAATAGCCAAAAAGTGGAAACTAACCAAATGTCCATCAACTGATGAAAGGATAAACAAAAGATGGTATCACCATGCAATGGAGTATTATTTGACCATAAAAAGGAATGAACCACTTAAACATACTAAGATGTGGATGAGCCTCAAAAACATTATGCTCAGTGAAAGAATGCAGATGCAAAAGGCCACATATTATAAGATTCCATTTGCATGAAATATCTAAGAGTATGTAAATCCATAGAGACGAAAGGTAGATTAGTGGGCTGTGGAGACAGGGAAATACGAAGTGATTACTAATGGGTACTGGGTACAGAGTTTCCTTCTTTCTTTTTTTTTCTGTATTGTCAGTGTATTTTATTTTAGCGACTTCAATAGGTGTGTAGTGGATCCACTGTGGTTTTTTGTTTTCAGATTTTATTCTTTTAGAGAAGTTTTAGGTTCACAGCAAAATTGAGAGGAAGGTACAAAGATGTCCCTTATATCCCCTGTCCCCACACAGACGTACCCTGCCCCATTATCACTGTCCTCCATCAGGATGGTACATTTGTTATAATTGATTAATTGAATGAATCTTTATTATCTCCCAGCAATTTGGGAGGCTGAGGTGGGAGGATTGCTTGAGCCCAGGAGTTCAAAACCAGCCTGGACAACATAGCAAGACCCTGTCTGTATAAAAAAAATTGTTTTTAGTTAACTGAGGCATGGCGGCACACACCTGTAATCCCAGCTACTCTGGTGACTGAGATGGGAGGATCGCTTGAGCCTGGGAGGTCAAGACTGCAGTGAGCTATGATTGCATCACTGCACTCCAACCTGGGCAACAGAGCAGGAGCCTATCAAAAAAGAAAGGAAAGAGAGGGAGGGAGGGAGGGAAAAGAGAGAGGAAAGAGGAAGGAAGGAAGTAGGGAAAAGGGAGAAGGAGAAAGAGAGGGAGAAAGAAAGACAGAAAAAAGAGAAAGGGAAAGAAAGGAGAGAAAGAGGAAGAAACATTATTATCACTCAAAATCCATGGTTTACACTCTTGGTATTATACATTCTGTGGGTTTGAACAGGTGTATAATGACATGTACCCACCAATATAGTATCATACAAAGTCTTTTCACTGCCCTAAAAATCCTCTGTGCTTTGCCTATTGATTCATTCTTTCGTTTCTCCAATCCCTGGCAACCACTGATATTTTTACTGTCTCCATAGTTTTACCTTTTCCAGAATGTCATATAGTTGGAATCAGTAGGTAGTCGTTTCAGATTGGTGTCTTTCACTCAGGAATACGCATTTAAGTTTCCTCTATGTTTTTTACATGAGTTGATACCTCATTTCTGTTTAACACTGAATAATATTCCATTGTCTGGATATACCACAATTTATTTATTCGTGACCTGCTGAAGGACCTCTTGTTTTCTTCCAAGTTTTGGCAGCTGTGAATAAAGCTGTTATAGAGAGCCATGCACAGGTTTTTGTGTGGACATGTTTTCAGTTCCTCTGGATAAATACCAAGGAGTGTGATTGCTAGATTATATTGTAAGAATATGTTTACTTTTTTTTTTTTTTTTGAGATGTTGTCTTGGTCTGTCGCCCAGGTTGAAATGCAGTGGCACGATCTCTGCTTACTGCAAGCTCCACCTCCCAGGTTCATTGCCATTCTCCTGCCTCAGCCTCCTGAGTAGCTGGGACTATAGGCGCCCACCACCACGCCTGGCTGGTTTTTGTATTTTTAGTAGAGACAGGGTTTCATTGTGTTAGCCAGGATGGTCTTGATCTCCTGACCTTGTAATCTGCCTGCCTCAGGCTCCCAAAGTGCTGGGATTACAGGCGTGAGCCATTGCGCCTGGCACTTTTTTTAATAAGAAAACACATAACTGTCTTCCAAGTGGCTGTACCATTTTGCATTCCCACCAGCAATGAAGGAAAGTTCCTGTTGCTCCACATCCTTGCCAGCACTTGATATTGTCGGTGTTCTGGATTTTGTCCATTCTAATAGGTATGTACAGACTTTCTTTTTGGGGTGACAAAAATGTTCTGGAATTAGATAGTAGTGATGATTACACAACTTTGTAAATATACTAAAACTCACTGAATTGTACACTTTTCGAGAGTAAAATTTGTGGTATGTGAATTATATCTCAATTTTGAAAATATTTTTAGAGATGGGGTCTCACTCTGTCACCCAGGCTGGAGTGCAGTGGCACAATCATAGCTCTCTGTGACCTCGAACTCCTGGGCTCAAGTGATCTTCCCGCCTCGGCCTCCAAAACCGCTAGGACTACAGGTGCATGCCACTATACCCAGTTTGTTTGTTGTTTGTTCGTTTGTTTTTGTAGAGAGAAGATCTCACTTTGTTGCCCAGGCTGGTCTTGAACTCCTGGCCTCAAGGGATCCTCCCAGAACATTGGGATTACAAGCATGAGCCACTGTGCCTGGCCTCAATTTTTGTAATGTAAAAAAATTTCTAAAGCCAGTATATAAATGTGAAACATCATTGTAACTCAGGGTTTCTCAGCCCCGGGATTGTTGATATTTGGGGCTAGATAATTCTTTGTTGTCGAGGCTCTGTCCTGTGCATTGTAGTATCCCTGGCGTCCACCCACTAGCACACACATCCCAGCCATGGCAATGTCTAGACATTGTCAAATATCCCCTGGAGGACAAAATCACCCGGGATTGAAAAGCACCTGCTATAACTGTATGATGTGAACATTCTCAATGAATTCATTAAATATACTTTAATTAAGCCGGCAGAGCTCACAAAACAACCAAAATACGTCGCTCAGTTTTTAAGTATTATGACAATTTTAACTGATTATTAGAACTTTCATTCTGATCCCATCACTTTCCCAGTGTTTTCTCCAAGTTTGAACAAATGATTTCCGATGGTTTTTTCCCTCCTCGATCTGAGACAAAGCTTTTAACGAGAAAAGCTAAATTTTCAAAACTCAATTAAATGGTAATTAGCCTCCCTGCCATTTGATTTAGGCAATTTTTCTACGGTGCTTGGATATGTTCATTAATTGTGTTTCTTCAAAATGTTATAAGGTATAAAAACATACCTCTAATTCTTCAGCCCACTGACTTCAGGAGTGTTTTATAATTCCCAATCCATTTATAATGCAAGAAACTCAGGCACCTGATTCACACCAACTATTCTCTAAGGACAGCTTAAAAAAAAGAGGCATCAAATTGGTACAGTGGTCCAGGTCCCCGCTCTGTATACTTAACATAATTGTTACTGATGTCTAATCTACTAGAAAGAGACTAGATTAATGTCAATCTCTCAAAATTGATGCAAAGCATATACTTATTGGAAACTGTGTCTCATGCCTTGGCTAAGCTCCAAGAAGCCAAATATCTTGTCGTAGGAATATGATTAAACATGCCCTACGTCGGACGGGCACAGTGCCTCACACCTGTAATCTCAGCACTTTGGAAGACAAGGTGGGCAGATCACTTGAGGCAAGGAGCTTCAGACCAGCCTGGGCAACATGGCAAAACGCCATGTCTACAAAAAAATACAAAATTTAGCCAGGCGTGGTAGTGTGTGCCTGTAGTCCCAGCTACTTGGGGGACTGAGGTGAGACTATTGCTTGAGCCCCAGAGTGGGGGGCTGCAGTGAGCTACACTCAAGCCTGGGTGACAAAGCAAGACTCTGTCTAAAAAAAAATTTTTTTAATTATATATATATATAATTTCAAAATAATAAAAAATTATGTGTGTATATATATATATACACACATATGTGTGTATATATATGTATACACACATACACACATATGTATACCTTATATCTTTCATCTGGGCTTACCTTAGGCTTGCATATAATAATAACTTTTTAATAAAATTGACTCTCAGTCAGGCGTGGTGGCTCACACTTGTAATCCCAGCACTTTAGGAGGCCAGGGCGGGTGGATCACTTGAGGTGAGGAGTTCAAGACTCGCCTGGCCAACATGGGGAAACCCCCTCTTTACTAAAATACAAAAAAAAAAAAAAAAAGTAGCTGTGTGTGGTGGCAGGCACCTATAATACAAGCTACTTGGAAGGCTGAGGCAGGAGAATCACTTGAACCCAGGAGGCAGAGGTTGCAGTAAGCCGAGATTACACTACTGCACTCCAGCCTGGGTGACAGAGTGAGACTTCATCTCAAAAAAATAGGCCAGGCGCGGTGGCTCACGCCTGTAATCCCAGCACTTTGGGAGGCTGAGACGGGCGGATCACGAGGTCAGGAGATCGAGACCATCCTGGCTAACACAGTGAAACCCCGTCTCTACTGAAAATACAAAAAATTAGCCGGGCATGGTGGCAGGCACCTGTAGTCCCAGCTACTCGGGAGGCTGAGGCAGGAGAATGGCGTGAACCTGAGAGGCAGAGCTTGCAGTGAGCCGAGATCAGGCCACTGCGCTCCAGCCTGGGAGACAGAGTGAGACTCTGTCTCAAAAAATTAATTAATTAATTAATTAATTTAATAGACCCTCAACCTTTCCTGTCAACCTAATATTTATTATCTTTATTTATTTATTTATGTATTTTTTGAGACAGTCTCGCTCTGTTACCCAGGCTGGGGTGCAATGGCACAATCTCGGCTCACTGCAAGCTCCACCTCCCAGGTTCACACCATTCTCCTGCCTCAGCCTCCCGAGTAGCTGGGACTACAGGCACCCGCCACCAGCTAATTTTTTGTATTTTTAGCAGAGATGGGGTTTCACCGTGTTAGCCAGGATGGTCTCGATCTCCTGACCTCGTGATCTGCCCGCCTTGGCCTCCCAAAGTGCTGGGATTACAGGCATGAGCCACTGCACCTGGCCCCTAATATTTATTTTTCAAGTCCCTCTCCTATGCCCACGCACTCGAGCTGCACAGGATAATCTTTTTCTTTTCTCTTTTCTTTTTTCTTTTCTTTTCTTTTCAGAGACAGGATCTCACTATGTTGCCCAGGCTGGTGTCAAACTCCTGAGCTCAAGTGATTCTCCCACCTCAGTCTCCCAAAGTGCTAGGGTTACAGACATGAGCCACCTCGCCTGATCAAGAGCAAGAATCATGCCTCTCTTGGTGCAGGTGACAATCCTCAATATCTTACACAGTGCCTGGCCTTTGGTAGGCTCTCAATAAATTTGTATTCTCTGAATTAATGTGTGAATAAATGAATCCATGCACCTATAATTCAATAAAGTGCTAGATATAAAGGTCAGGTGTAAAAGCCACTCTGCTTTAAGTTTTCATGTAAGAATTTTGTGACCGTTGATGGGTTTGAATCGAAACATGGAATAAATATCTAGAAGCAGTCATCCTGGGGAAGAACAAAAAAACACAGAAAGACATCAGTAAAAGCCTTTCAAGAGACAAATAGAGGCCAGGCTCGGTGGCTCAACCTGTAATCCCAGCACTTTGGGAAGCCAAGGCAGGTGGATGACTTGAGGTCAGGAGTTCGAGACCAGCCTGGCCAACATGGTGAAACCCTGTCTCCACTAAAAATACAAAAATTAACTGGGCACGTTGGTGGGTACCTGTAATCCCAGCTACTCAGGAAGCTGAGGCAGGAGAATAGCTTGAATCTGGGAGGCAGAACAGGACAGGGATTTTCACAATGCTTTTCCATACGATGTCTGGAATCTATAGATAACACAAGCAGTTAGATCAGGGGTTGATTTTTAACTACCAGACCCAGGGCGTGCAGGGCTATCTGCCTGTGGATTTCATTTCTGCCTTTTAGTTTTTACTTCTTCTTTCTTTGGAGGCAGAAACTGGGCATAAGACGGGGTGGTCTCCTCCCTTAGAGGCAGGGTCTTGCTATGTTTCCCAGGCTGATCTTGAACTCCTGGCTTCATTTAATCCTCCTGCCTCGGCCTCCCAAAGGGCTGGGATTACAGGCATAAGCCACCATATCCAGCCTATAAGAATACAATTTCTGGCCGGGCGCGGTGGCTCAAGCCTGTAATCCCAGCACTTTGGGAGGCCGAGATGGGCGGATCACGAGGTCAGGAGATCGAGAGACGATCCCGGCTAACACGGTGAAACCCCGTCTCTACTAAAAAATACAAAAAAATAGCCGGGCGAGGTGGCGGGCGCCTGTAGTCCCAGCTACTCGGGAGGCTGAGGCTGGAGAATGGCGTGAACCCGGGAGGCGGAGCTTGCAGTGAGCTGAGATCCGGCCACTGCACTCCAGCCTGGGTGACAGAGCAAGACTCGGTCTCAAAAAAAAAAAAAAAAAAAAAAAAAAAAAAAGAATACAATTTCTTCTGTTATGGTGCTAGAGGTCAAAAGACTGACACAGGTATCACATACTAAGATCAAAGTATTGGAGTCTCTCAGAGAAAGTCGTTATCCTTGCCTTTTTCAGCTTTTAGAAGCCACCTACATTCTTTGATTCATGGCTTCATTTGCCATCTTCAAAGCAAATAATGTAGCAAATGGAGCATCTTGATTCTCTCCTTCTCTTCTGTTTCCTCTCTCTTTCTGACCCCTTTATTTATCACATTCATATTTCCTTATCTTTCTGGCCTTCTTCCTTTCTTCTTTCTTAAAAATATTTTTTATATTTTTAAATTTTTTTTCTGAGAATCTCGCTCTGTCACCCAGACTGGAGTGCAGTAGCACTATCTCAGCTCACTGCAACCTGTGCCTACTGGGTTCAAGCAATTCTTGTGCCTCAGCCTCCCAAATTGCTGGGATTACAGGCATGCGCCACCACACCCAGCTAATTTTTGTATTTTTAGTAGAGATGATTGACCAGGCTGGTCTCGAACTCCTGACCTCAAGTAATCCACCCGCCTCAGCCTCCCAAAGTGCTGGGATTAAAGGCGTGAGCCACTGTGCCCAGTCCCTCCTTCCCTCTTATAAAGACTCTTGTATCTCTGTATCTAGATAATCCCGAATAACTCCCCCATCTCAAGATTTTAAATTTAATCACATTTGCAAAGTCCCTTTTGCTACAAGGTAATATACCCTTTTGACCTCTAGCACCATAACAGAAGAAATTGTATTCTAGGGAATGGAATGTGGATACCTTTGAGGCACTGCTATTGGGCCTACCAGAAAGGTTGAAGAAAAGTTAGTGCAGGCAAGAATAGGTGAGGTCAAAGACATTCCTTTTTAATGACTAAACGCTTATGCATTACAAAGAACTATCTTTGCAATTTCATTCTTTAAGACTAACTGAATTGGCCTTTTCCATGATCAATGATATTGGGTTGCACTTTTCTACTCTTTTTGCTTTTAGGCTGCTTTTGTAATGTTTTCTCTATTTCCCAACTTCTAATAAAGTGAAGACACTTGGAGAGGCTGACTGCAAGAGGCATTAGTTCAGCTTTCTGTGTGAGAAAGATCTACAGAACCCAAATATTTCTATTTGGGGCATGTATATATTGGCAAAAACACTGTCCAGTCTTGCATAGCTGTTTCCTTAAATTTTTTTTTTTTTTTTTTTTTTTTTTTTTTTTTTTGAGACAGGGTCTCACCATGTTGCCCAGGCTGGAGTGCAGTGGTATGACCTCAGCTCACCGCAACCTCCGCCTCCCAGGTTCAAGCCATCCTCCTGCCTCAGCCCCCGTAGTAGCTGGGATTACAGGCACTCACCACCATGCCCAGCTAATTTTTGTATTTTTAGTAGAGACGGGGTTTGGCCATGTTGGCCAGGCTGATCTCAAACTCCTGACCTTAGGTCCTCCACCTGCCTCCGCCTCCCAAAGTACTGGGATTACAGGGGTTAGCCACCACGCCATGCCATCTAAACCATTTTTAAGTGTACAGTTCAGTGGTAGTAAATGCATTCATATGGTTGTACAACCATCACCACCCTCCGTACACAGAACTCTTTTCATCTTGCAAAACTAAAACCCCATCCCCATTAAACACAAACTCCCCATTCTCCACTCCCCAAACTCCTGGAAACTACCATTCTACTTTCTGTCTCTGGAATTTTGACTACTATAGGTATCTCATATAAGTGGAATCATATAGTATTTGTTCTTTTGTGACTGATTTGTTTCCCTTAACACAAGTTCATCCATGTTGTAGCATGTGTCAGAATTTCCTTCCTTTTTAAGACTGAATAATAGTCTATTGTATGAGAAAGGGTGTTGCTCTGTCACTCAGGCTGGAGTGCAGGGGTGTGATCAGGGCTCACTACAAGCTCCAACTTTTGGGCTCAAGCAATTCTCCCACCTCAGCCCCCTGAGTAGCTGGGATGGCAGGCACACACCACCACATTGTTTTGTTTTTTGTGCCTTTTTTTTTTTTTTTTTTTTTGAGACAAGGTCTCGCTCTGTTGCCCAGGCTGGAGGGCAATGGTGTGATCTTGGCTCACTGAAACCTCTGCCTCCCAGGTTCAAGCAATTCTCATGCCTCAGCCTCCCAAGTAGCTGGGATTACAGGTCCGCACTACTATGCCCAGCTAATTTTTGTATTTTCAGTAGAGATGGGGATTTCACCATGTTGACAAGGCTGGTTTCGAACTCCTGACCTCAGGTGATCCACCCACCTGGGCCTCCCAAAGTGCTGGGATTACAGGTGCGAGCCACTGTGCCTGGCCCCCATTCATCTGTTGATGAGCACTTGAGTTTACTTCTACCTTTTGGCTATTGTGAATAATAAGTACAAATATCTCTTTGAATCCCTGATTTCAATTATTTTGAATATATCTCCAGAAGTGGAATTGCTGGATCATAAGGAAATTCTATTTTGAGTTATTTAAGGAACCACCATTCTGTTTCCCACAGTAGCTGCATCATTTTACATTCCCAGCCATGCACCAGGGCTCCAATTTATCTACATCCTCGTCAACACTTGTTGTTTTCTGTTTGGCAGTAGGCGTCCTAATGGGTGGGAAGTGGCATCTCCTTGCATAGTTCTTTGAAGCTGTCACATCAGCCCTTTACTTCCCACATATTACATAAAGGGAGAGTGCCAGCATATGCCCTCCATAGCCTTAATTCTGAACTCCTGACTTCCATTTCCTGGTCTACCCAGGGAGAACTGGACAGAAACTGAAGGAGCCGTGATGTTCTCCAAAATGAAGCACAAGGAAACAGGTTTAAGCCAGCTGGTTCCCAAGCTAGGCTAGGAGACTTTACAGATGATCAAATTTCCAAATGTGTGTGTGTGCATGCGTGTGTGTGTGCGTGCATGCGTGTGTGTGTGACTGATATAGGATTGCAACGACTTATTTTGCAAAATAAAACTTTTTTTAATGTTTAATGTTATTTTATAATATTTTTGTTTTATAATATTTTATTTTGTTTTATTTAAAGACAGAGCCTCTCTATATTGCCCAGGCTGGAGTATGGTGGCTATCCACAGGAATGATCATAGCTCACTGCAGCCTTGAACTCCTGGGCAATCCTCCTGCCTCAGCCTCCCTAGTAACTGGGGCTACAGATGCATGTCACAGCACCTGGTTCTATTATTTTATTTTATTTAAAAATAATATTTATTTTAATATTTCTAAATGTTCAAATAATTTTAAAAGAGCATCCTTTTTTACACACCCATGTATGTATGTATATATTATACATTATACATACACACCCATATACATACACACATACACACATACATATGCATATGCACACATACATGCATACATATCCATATACTTACACACATACATACACATGTATACACACATACATACACATACACACATATATACACACATACACATATGCACACATATATACCCATATATACATACACACATATACAGAAACACATATGCACACATGCATACACATATATACACATATACATATGTGTATACATACATGTATACACACATACATATTTATACACACATATACACAAATATACATATACATATATACACATACACAATATATACATACACACATATACACACACATATATACATACAAACATCTATACACACATACACACATATATACATACACACACATATATACACACATACACAATATACATACACACCTATACACGCACACATCTCTGGAGTTGGCAGACCTCGGTTTAACTTCTAGCTATGCCCCTTATTACCTGTGTGTAGGCAAATTATGTAACCTCTTTTTGTCTCCATTTCGTCATCTATAAAATAAGATCATAACACCTACCTCCCTGGGCTGTTGTAAGAAAAATATTACATAATTTGCCTCCGACCTGGGTTTCTTCCAGGGGTCTTTATCTTAGAGAATGTCCATCTGGAAGTATACAAACCCAAAGCTAGGAAATAAAGCTGTAAAAGTTTTTCTGGGAAAGTGCTCTCTGAGCTGATATCAGAAGGAATGGTGGGAGTTAACCAGGGAAAGAGTGGGAGAAAATATTCCAGGCAGAGGGAACAGCACATTCAAAGACCCAGTAGCAAAAAGGAGCCCTGACAGGATGATGTTGGTCAAAGGGTACAAAGTTTCAGTTGATAGGATGAATAAATTCAGGAGAGCTATTATACTGTGTGGTGACTCTAGTTAATAACAATGTATTGTATGCTTGAAATTGGCTAAAAAAGTAGATGTTGGCTAGGTGCGGTGGCTCATGCCTGTAATCCCAGCACTTTGGGAGGCCGAGGGCAGGAGTTCAAGACCAGCCTGGTCCATCCTGGTGAAACCCCGTCTCTACTAAAAATACAAAAATGAGCCAGGCATTGTGGTGGGCTCCTGTAATCCCAGCTACTCAGGAGGCTGAGGCATGAGAATCACTTGAACCCAGGAGTTGGAGATTGCAGTGAGCTGAGATCGCACCACTGCAATCCAGCCTGGGTGACAGAGCAAGGTTCCGTCTCAAAAAAAAAAAAAAAATAGATTTTAAATGTTCTCACCACAAATAAAGGTGAAGTGATGAATATATTAAGTAGCTTGATTTAATCATTTCACAATGTATACATACATCAAAACCTCATGTTGCACACTGTAAATATACACAATTTGTATTTGTTGATTATACCTTAATAAAGCTGGAGGAGGAGGGGCAAGAGAGCCCTGAGTATCAAATTGAAAGAAAGCAGTATCCCTAAAGCTCTGAACACAGTGAAGGATGAAGATGAGGACTTAGTTGAATACTCTGGTTTTGAAATGCGTGTCCACTTCCAATGGTGCTATAACAAATTTTCAGCAACGTGGTGGCTAAAAGCAAATGAAATTTATTCCCTCCTAGTTCTAGAGGCTAGGAATATGAAATCACTATTGCTGGGCTGAAGTCAACACGTCAGCAGGGGATGCACTCCCTCCGGAGGCTCTAGCGGGAGAATCTTTGCCTTTCCTCCCTCAGCTTCTGGTAGCTGCCAGCATTCCTTAGCTTGTGGCCATTTCACTGCACTCTTCAAGCCTAGCATCTTCAAGTCTCCCTCTGCTCTGTCTTCATGTCACCTTCTCTGTATGTTGTCCATTCTCCCTCTGCCTCCCTCTTAAAAGAATATATGTGGCTGGACGTGATGGTTCATGCCTCTAATCCTGCACTTTGGGAGGATTACTTGAGCCCAGGAGTTCGAGAGCAGCCTGGGCAACATGGTGAGACCTTATCTACAAAAAATCAAAAAATTAGCTGGGCTTGGGGGTGCACGCCTGTGGTCCCAGCTACTTACTAGGCCGAGGTGGGAGGATTGCTTGAGCCCTGAAGGTGGAGGCTGCAGTGAGCCATGATTGCACCACTGCACTCCTGCCTGGATGGCTGAGCAAGGTTCTGTCTCAAAAAAAAAAAAAGAATATACATGATAGAATCCAGAATAATCTCCCCATCTCAAGACCTTTTTTTTTTTTTTTTTTTTGAGACAGAGTCTCACTCGTTGCCCAGGCTGGAGTGCAGTGGTGAGATCTCAGCTCGTTGTAACCTCTGCCTCCCAGGTTCAAGCCATTCTCCTGCCTCAGCCTCCTGAATAGCTGGGATTATAGGCACGTGCCACCACGCCCAGCTAATTTTTGTATTTTTAAAAGAGACAGGGTTTTGCCATGTTGGCTAGGCTTGTCTCGAACTCCTTACCTTTGGT
The DNA here is from genome assembly GCF_024542745.1 of Macaca thibetana thibetana. Lineage (NCBI taxonomy): Eukaryota > Metazoa > Chordata > Mammalia > Primates > Cercopithecidae > Macaca > Macaca thibetana. The sequence continues at coordinate 116,147,834 of NC_065588.1, forward strand.
GATCCACCCTCCTCGGCCTCCCAAAGTGCGGGGATTACAGGCATAAGCCACCACACCTGGCCATCTCAAAATCCTTAATCACATCTTCAAAGACCCTTTTTTTTTTTCTTTCTTTCTTTCTTTCTTTCTTTTTTTTTTTTTCCGGAGATGGAGTTTGGCTCTGTCACCCTGTCTGGAGTGCAGTGGCACGATCAAGGTTCACTGCAACTTCCGCTTCCCAGGTTCAAGCCATTCTTCTGCCTCAGCCTCCTGAATAGGTGGGGGATACAGGCACACACCGCCATGCCTGGCTAATTTTTTGAATTTTTTTAGTAGAGACGGGGTTTCACCGTGTTGCCCACATTGGTCTAGGACTCTTGAGCTCAGGCAATACACCCGCCTCGGCCTCCCAAAGTATTAGTATTACAGGCGTAAGCCACTGCGCCCGGCCATTCAAAGACCCTTTTTCTAAATAAGGTAACATTTACAGGGATTAGGACATGGCCATCCTTTGAGGGACTATTCTGCAGCCTACCACATAAAAATGCACTTTATAATCAAGGCCTGGCATACAGAAAGCATTGAATATTGGCTACTAGTATCATTACCAATGTCAAAATCATTACTGTCTAAGATATCTTGTTTGCCTTGTCACCTTAACTCCACGCAAATAGCCTTGAGCAAAATTTTAGGGATTAGTCATCTGCTTTTTCATTTATTTACTTATTTTTGGGCAAAATGTACATTTACATAGTTGAAACTCAAAAGGCACCTCCAAAGAGAATATCTCCCTCCAGACTACCATTTCCTCTTCATGGAAGTATCAATGAGCGACTTTTACGTGATTCTTCCCAGAATTATGTTCCACAGAAAAAGCACATATTTGACCAGGCACAGTGTCTCATGCCTGTAATCCCAGCACTTTGAGAGGCCGGGGAGGGAGGACTGCTTGAGCCTAGGAGTTTGAGACCAGCCTGGGCAACATACCAAGACCTCATCTCTACTAAAAATAAAAAAATTAGCCAGGCATGGTGATGTGCTCCTATACTGCCAGCTACTTGGGAGGCTGAGATGGGAGGATCTCTTGAGCCCAGGAGTTCGAGGTTGCAATGAACTGTGATTGTGCCACTGTACTCCAGCCTCGGCAACAGAAAGAGATCCTGTCTTAAAAAAAAAAAAAAAAAGAAAATTCTCCTGTGTGTATGCAGGAGGCAACACTTATTCAGTCTATAGCTGGTGATGACTTGCCTTGATTTCATAGAGTTCGTATGACTCTACAGCCCCAATCCCTGGATTACATAGGACATAATCCCTGTCCTCAAGGGGCTGATAGTTTAGTCAAGACAATGGTTGTCCCTCCGTGCACTCCCTTTGTCTTAACACTTCAGGGCATCCCTTATGAAACATTTGCACGTTTGGTCACACCTTTCTTTGATCAGTCTCTATTGCTCTGATCACTCCCCATCACCTCATCCTTAACACTCATTAAACCAGAAGTTTGCGACCAGGCACAGTGGCTCACCCCTGTAATCCCAGCACTTTGGGAGGCCAAGGTGGGTGGATCACTTGAGGTCAGGAGTTTGAGACCAGCTGGCCAACATGGTGAGACTCCATTTCTACTAAAAATCTCCCCCCTAAAATTAGCCAGGCAGAGTGGCAGGCACCTGTAATCCCAGCTACTTGGAAGGCTGAGGCAGGGAAATCGCTTGAACCTGGGAGGCAGAGATTGCAGTGAGCCGAGGTCGAGACACTATCTCTAAATGAATAAATAAAATAAAAGTAAAAAGCACATATTTATATATTGTTTTTAATACTTTTTTTTTTTTTTTTTTTTTTTTTTTTGAGACAGAGTCTCGCTGTGTCTCCCAGGCTGGAGTGCAGTGGCGCAATCTCGGCTCACTGCAAGCTCCGCCTCCCGGGTTCACGCCATTCTCCCGCCTCAGCCTCCGAGTAGCTGGGACTACAGGCGCCCGCCACCACGCCCGGCTAATTTTTTGTATTTTTAGTAGAGACGGGGTTTCACCGTGTTAGCCAGGATGGTCTTGATCTCCTGACCTCGTGATCCGCCCGTCTCGGCCTCCCAAAGTGCTGGGATTACAGGCTTGAGGCACCGCGCCCGGCCTTTAATACATTTTTTAAGAGACAGGGTCTTACTCTGTCACCCAAGCTAGAGTGCAGTGGCTCAATCATGGCTCACTGCAACCTCAACCCATTGGACTCAAGTGATCCTCCCACCTCAGCCACCTAAGTAGCTGGAACTACAAGTGCATAGCACCATGCCAGGCTAATTTTTTTATTTTTATTTTTGTAGAGATAAGGTCTCACTATATTGCCCAGGCTGGTCTCGAACTCCTGGGCTCAAGTGATCTTCCTGCCTTGGCCTCCCAAAGTGCTGAGATTATAGGCGTGAGCCACCATCCCCCTCCTGTTTTCAATACATTTTTACTACAAATTATAGTACACAGTATAATGTGTACTCCTCTGCAATTTGCTTTTGCAGTTAAAAATATGGCAGCCTCAGCCGGGCGCAGTGGCTCATGCCTATAATCCCAGTACTTTGGGAGGTGGAGGCGGGCGGATCACCTGAGGTCAGGAGTTCAAGACCAGCCTGACCAACATGGTGAAACCCCGTCTCTACTAAAAATACAAAAAAAATAGCCAGGTGTGGTGGCTTTCGCCTATAATCCCAGTTACTCAGGAGGCTGAGGCAGGAGAATCCCTTGAACCTGGGAGGCAGAAGTTTCAGTGAGCCGAGATTGCACCATTGTACTCCAGCCTGGGTGACAAGAGCGAAACTCTGTCTCAAAAAAAAAAAAAAAAAAAAAAATATATATATATATATATATATATATATATATATATATGGCAATCTGGGCCGGGCATGATGGCTCACATCTATAAGTACTTGGGAAGGCCAAGGAGGATCGCTTGAGGCCAGGAGTTTGAGACCAGTCTGGCCAACATGGTGAAACCCTGTCTCTACTAAAAATGCAAAAATTAGCCAGGCATGGTGGCATGCGCCTGTAGACCCAGCTACTCAGGAGGCTGAGGTGGAGGAGGATTGCTTGAGTTAACAGTTGGAGTCTGCAGTGAGCTATGATCATGCCATTGCACTTCAACCTGGGCAACAGAGGGAGACCCTGACTCAGAATCTATACATAGAGATATGGCAACTCTATCATTACGTAAAGAGCTTCTAACTTTCTTCCTGCTTTATTTCCTTCTTTTTTTTTTGTTTTGGGGTGGTCAGGGTCTCTCTCTGTCACCCAGGCTGGAGTGCAGAGGCATGATAATGGCTCACTGCGACCTCCTGGGCTCAGGCAATCCACCCACCTCAGCCTCCTGAGTAGCTGGGACTTCAGGCACCTGCCACTACAACCGAATAATTTTTGTGTTTTTTTTTTTTTTTTTTTTTTTTTTGTGGCAGCAAGGTCTTGTTATGTTACTGAGGCTAGTCTTGAACTCTTGGACTCAAGCGATCCTCCTGCCTCTGATAGTGCTACAATTTATGTATCTTTTATAGCTGCATAGTATTCCATGGAATGGCTATATCAAACTTTATTTAATCAGCCCCCAAATGATGGACATTTAGGTTGTCTCTAATGTATCGCTACATCAAACAATGCTGCAGAGTGACTTTTATGTATATGTTTCACACCTGCAAGTTTATCTGTATGATAAATTTTTAAGTGCAATTTCCTTGGGTCAAATGTTCTCTTACAGCATAGTTTGGTAGATTAAAATGCCCTCCAGAGGGGCAGTACTAGTTTATAGCCCTACTAGAGTTGTACAAAGGTGCCTTTTATTCACCTTTACTGATGCAGCATGTTATTTAAATGTGTTGTCTATGCTATGTGATAGATGAAAAAAATGCTATCTCAGTATAGTTTTAGTTGAACATCTTTTCATGTATTTAAAAGCCATTTGTATTTCTTTTATCTTTGTCTTTTATTGTTTTGATTGTTTGTTTTTTAAGACAGGGTCTCGGTCTGTCACCCAGGCAGGAATGCAGTGGCATAATCTCAGTTTACTGCAGCCTCGACTTCCCATGCTCAGGTGATCCTCATGCCTCAGCCTCCCGAGTAGCTTGAACTACAGGCACACACAACCAGGGCCGGCTAAATGTTGTACTTTTTGTAGAGATGAGGTTTCACCATATTGCCCAGGCTGGTCTTGAACTCCTGGCTCAAGTGATCTGCCCACCTTGGTGTATTTTGATTATAGGCCTTTACATCCAACTGCAAGTTAGCTAATAAAATGTCAAGAGCAGCTTTCTTGGCCAAAAACAAATATCAGAGGGCATAGCTTTATTAATAAATATTTTTCTTTTTTTTTTAAATGGAGTCTCACTTGTTGCCCTGGCTGGAGTGCAGCGGTGCGATCTCGGCTCACTGCAACCTCCACCACCCAGGTTCAAGTGATTCTCCTGCCTCAGCCTCCCAAGTAGCTGGGATTACAGGCATGTGGCACCACACCTGACTAATTCTGTTGTTGTTATTGTTGTTGTTGTTTTTGAGACGCAGTCTTGCTCTGCCACCCAGGCTGGAGTGCAGTGGCCCATCTCGGCTCACTGCAAGCTCCACCTCCCGGGTTCACACCATTCTCCTGCCTCAGCTTCCTGAGTAGCTGGGACTACAGGTGCTGGCCACCACACCTGGCTAATTTTTTGTACTTTTAGTAGAGACGGGGTTTCACCATGTTAGCAGGATGGTCTCCATCTCCTGACCTCGTGATCTGCCCGCCTTGGTCTCCCAAAGTGCTGGGATTACAGGCGTGAGCCACCGCACCTGGCCTGTATTTTTTATTTTCAGTAGAGACAGGGTTTCACCATGTTGGCCAGCTATTTGTTTATTTTTATTGTGGTAAAATATACACAGCATAATTTTTTCCATTTAACTATTTTTTTTTTTTTTTTTTTTTTGAGACAGAGTCTTGCTCTGTTGCCCAGGCTGGAGTACAGTGGAGCGATCTAGGCTCACTGCAAGCTCTGCCTCCCGGGTTCAAGCAATTCCCCTGCCTCAGCCTCCTGAGTAGCTGGGATTACAGGCACATGCCACCATGCCCAGCTAATTTTTGTATTTTTTTGTATAGACGTGGTTTCACCAGGCTGGTCTGGAACTCTGACCTCAGATGATTCGCCCTCCTCAGCCTACCAAAGTGCTGAGATTACAGGCGTGAGCCACTGCACCTGGCCTATTTAACTATTCTTTAGCATACAGCTCAGTAGCATTAGGTACATTCATAATGTTGTGCAATGAATCATGACCACTGCCCATTTTCAGAACTTTGTCATCATCCCAAACAAACTCTGGACCTATTAAACTACATCTTTTCATTTTCCCTTGGCAACATCTGTTCTGCTTTCCGTTTTTTGGTTGGTTGGTTTGTTTTTTGAAATGGAGTCTCGCTCTCACTCTGTCACCCAGGCTGGAGTGCAGTATCACAATCTTGGCTCACTGCAATCTCCGCCTTGTGGGTTCAAGTGATTCTCCTGCCTCAGCCCCCCAAGTAGCTGGGATTCCAGGCATGCACCAGCACCCCCAGCTAATTTTTGTATTTTTAGTAGTAGTAGAGATGGGGTTTCACCATGTTGGCCAGGCTGGTCTCGAACCCCTGACCTCAAGTGATCTGCTTGTCTTGGCCTCCCAAAGTGCTGAGACTACAGTTGTGAGCCACTGCACCCAGCCTGTGCTTTATTAACCTCTGTTCTACTTTCTGTCTCTATGAATTTGCCCATTTTAGGTACCTCATATAAGTGGAATGATATCATACAGCAGCCTTTTGTGCCTGGCATATTTCACTTAGCATGTTTTCAAGGTTCATCCATGTTGTAGCATGTATTAGAACTTTATTCCATGTATGACTGAATAATATTTCATTGCATGTATATACCACATGTTGTTTATCCATTCATCTGTTGATAGACACGTGGGTTGCTTCTGTTTTTTGAAAGAATGTTGGTGTACAAATGTCTGAGTCCCTGATTTCCATTCTTTTGGGTATATTTATATACATAGGAGTGAATCATACATCAATTCTGTTTCACTTTTTGAAGAACCACCAAACTGTTTCTCAAAGTGGCTGCACCATTTGAAATTCCCACCAGCAATGAATCAGGGCTCCAAATTCTCCACACTCTAACCAACATTTACATTATTTTCCATTTTATATATAAAAATATATATAATAAATACATTATATTATATAATAATAAATGTATTATAAATTTTATATATTATATATTATAAATAAATAATGTATATTTTTCCACTTAATATCTATATTATATATAATATCCATCCTAATAGGGATGAAGTGGTATCTCATTGTGTCTTTAATTTCCTTGTTTAGCAATATAAATTTTTCATATGGAATACAAGCAATTTTCTAGACCATACTCATTCCACACTGCCTAATGAGCGCCTATACTTCTCTTCCAAATAGGCTTTTTAGAGTCCTGCCCCGGAAATTACTTCCGTTAGTTGCTTCCTTATCTTTAAACCATCTAAAGCACCATTGCTTGGTTTAGCATTTTACCTCCTCGAAGCAGAAGCGCTATCTAGTGGCCCAATAGAGTAGCTGCAGGGGCAGCCCCCATTTTCACTAGTGCCTGTCTTAGTAACAAGGTCCTTGATATGCTCTATCTGGTGCTGCCCATCTGGTAGTGCCATGAAAGTCAAAATCCAAGTCTGACTCAGAGAAGGATGTCTCTACAACGATGAGATAGATGGGCTTTTGCCCCAAATGACAATGTCTTCTCTAGTCTTAACTGCACCCTTCCTAAAACAGGGATGATAGAAATACAGTTGACATTGTAAAAGCAACTGGTTAAACATTATGTCCAAAAAAAAAAAAACCCGATTTATTATTTTTCCAGTCTCTTCCTTCGACCACTCTCTATTGAACCTTACTTTTCCACCATTAAGAGACATCCCTTGGGAGGCCGAGACGGGTGGATCACGAGGTCAGGAGATCGAGACCATCCTGGCTAACACGGTGAAACCCCGTCTCTACTAAAAAATACAAAAAACTACCCGGGCGAGGTGGCGGGCGCCTGTAGTCCCAGCTACTCGGGAGGCTGAGGCAGGAGAATGGCGTGAACCCGGGAGGCGGAGCTTGCAGTGAGCTGAGATCCGGTCACTGCACTCCAGCCTGGGTGACACAGCGAGACTCCATCTCAAAAAAAAAAAAAAAAAAAAAGAGATATCCCTAGCAAACCCCGTGGCTTTCATGTCCTCAGTTTTCCCAAAGTCCCTCCACCCCACCCCCTTTATTTGAGATACGATATTGCTCTGTTGCTCAAGTTGGAATGCAGTGGTGTGATCACAGCTCACTGCAGCCTTGACCTCCCAAGGCTCAAATAATTCTCTCCTCTCAGCCTCCCGAGTAGATGGGACTACAGGCACACGCCACCACTCCCAGCTAATTTTTTAATATTTTTTGTAGAAATGGGATCTCACTTTGTTACCCAGGCTGATCTAGAACTCCTGGGCTCAAGCGATCCTCTGCCTCAGCCTCCCAAAGTGCTGAGATTACCGGCATGAGCCACTGCGCCCGGCCCCAAAGTCCCTGATAGTGCCTGGACTCTGATGCATCATCTCCTACTCCCCTCCCCAATAGGACCAGCTTTGGAGTGGGGAGAAAGATTGATCTGTGGGGAGTGGTCTGCTCTTACATGCTGCCCCCTCCCTCCTTTGTTCAAAGATCCTCTGATGCTTGGGGCAGAGACTAGAAATAAAGGAAAAGGGCCACACCTTATACAATTTACTGACATAGGAAATGGACTCTTGCTTGGACTTTTCCAACTACCCTTCTGTCAACTAAGCCCCAGGGAGTCCACTTAATTCATTCTTGTCCCACCCAACATCAGGAGTTCAAGCTGCTTCATTTTGCCTCTTCTCTTTGTCTCTCTACAACTGCACCCCAATCATCTCCTCCCATTTTTCTCCCTTTCCTCAGAGATTACACATGTAAGAAAAAGGAGTAAGTGTCACTCTTAGAAAAGGAGATCACAGCCCGGGGAAGCTGAAGCAGGAGGACTGCTTGAGTCCAGGAGTTCGAGACCAGCCTGTGCAACAAAGTGAGACCACCCCCCACCCCTCACCTTCTCTACAAAAAAAATTAAAAATGAGCCAGATGTGGTGGCATGCACTTGTAGTCCCAGCTACTTGGGTACTCGGGAGTCTGCTGTAGGAGGATCACTTCAGCCTGGGAGGTTGAGTTTGCAGTGGCCATGATCATACCACTGCACTCCAGCTTAGATGACAGAGCGAGATAGTGTGTCAAAAAAAAAAAGAAAAGAAGGCCAGGCACAGTGGTTCGCACCTGTAATCCCAGCACTTTGGGAGATTGAGGCAGGTGGATCACCTGAGGTTAGGAGTTCAAGACCAGCCTGCCCAACATGGTGAAACCCCATCTCTACTAAAAAATACAAAAATTAGCCTGGCGTGGTGGCATGCGCCTGTATTCCCAGCTACGCAGGAAGCTGAGGCAGGAGAATGGCTTGAACCTGGGAGGCGAGGGTTGCAGTCAGCTGAGATCATACCATTGCACTCCAGCCTGGGTGAAAGAGTGAGACTCCGTCTCAAAAAAAAAAAAAAAAATAGAAAAGAGGTCACGTCGTCATTATTTACAGGTGATGAGACTGTAAATCCCCCAAAATCCAAGAGACTCAACTAAAAAAGGTAT